>NC_133502.1:120620000-121980000 GCF_049354715.1 Callithrix jacchus
TCCTTCAGCATGGAGTAAAACATTCAATTTTGAGCTTTTCCTATTGGACTTGAATAGCCTGCACATTACAAAAAAAAAAGTTTTCTATAGAAACCCAATTTCTTAAGTCCAGAAAGCATGCAGCTGGTTAATGTTAACAAAAGACCTTGACAGGAACATGTAAACTATATTGAATGTCATGCTTGGGGCCTATCTGCCAGCAATATTGTAGAGTTGTTTCATTAAAAGTGAATACTGTACACTGAATATGGGATAACTTTCTGCAGCCTTCATCGTTTCACACAGTACATAGAATTTGAATCTAGGGAAAGAACATGTCCTGCTGTCACACTGCTGAAGATGTCCCTGTGCAATCTCTTTCGTTGAGTCCTTATGAAGCTACAAGTCACAAATCCAAGATTCTGCTCCCTGAGGACACGTTATGTGAGACATAGCACTGTTTTAGTTTTCTGCCTATCCTGAATGCTCTGTGAAACTTAACTTTAAATACCATCACGTAACAATCACAAAAACTTTTGCTAAAGGCCGTATATACTAATAGAAAGACAGTGGTGCTTCGACATTCTGAAATGCTCTGAAAACCAACTTTTCCAATACTAAATACAACAAAATAACCTTCATAAAATATAACTTTTCTCCATTTACACTTTTTTAAAGGATTAGTATCCTATGCTTTTCAAGCACAGGAATCTGTGAAATAACTCCTAACATGGACAGATTTTTTTTTTTAATACATAACTTAAGAGACTGGAGAGTTTTAACTCAAGTCCAGTCTCCAAACAAGGAATATTCTTGTTTACTTTAAAAATGGAAACAACATATAGTTCCATTATAATTGTTAAAAAGTTAGCTTTACAAACATGGGAATTTTAATTTAAAAAAAAATTCTTAACAAAACTATACAGTGTACAAATTACTGTCTACAAGGTAGGCGGTTCATTAAGAAGACCTTTCGCTCTTCTCACTACTTGCAGCTTCACAGATTCATTCACATATTTTTTTAATGGAGCTGCCCACCCGAACATTACCCGATAACTATATTGCTATAATTAAGATTTTTGCCATGTTTTTATGTACAGTCTCCTTCACTGCCTTTTATTTTTTTCCTTAGACAAGCCTCAAATGCTCACGTCACTCCAGGGTAAACACGCTTCAGAGGCACTGGGAGTGCTGGGTGGCAGAGCAGCACAGAGGCTGGACAGTGCCACGGAACTGGTGGTTGGAGACACCACCCCCTACTCATGCCCATGCCCGTGGGTAACCTTCACCATCCTGAAGCTCTGCAGTTCTGGGTAAGGGAGGGGCGTGCAAGACCTGCAAAAGTGGGGCCCTTCGTCAGAATATACTTCCTGGTATATGAGGAGGAGGCCGAAAAGTTGATTTGAGATTTTATATATATAGTAGTACTTTTAATAGTTTTATCTCAAAAAGGAAAGAAGAAAAAAAATTGATTTGAAATAAAAAGCAACACTTGAACTAGGCCTTTGTATTCAAGAGGCAGGCAGGAATACCCACAGTGTGTAACTTTGTTCACTAGAACTGCTCATTCACTGGCAAAAAAGAGAGCGAGTCTGCCTTTAAAAAATACTGTGTGTCCTGTGAGGTTCATTTGTTCACCTAATAGGTCAAAGATACATGAAGAGCTTGGCTGAGATGATCTGTTTGCTACCAAGGCAAGTATCACGGAAATGATTGGACTTACTTTTGAACTTGCACTGCTAGGATCCCGCTGTGCTGTTCAGTATTTGGGCTATCAAACTGAATGGGCTAATCAAATACAATTCTCCAGCCCATAAGCATTGTTCTAAAGTATTCATTATTAAATGATATGCTGTGAGAACAATTGACAGTTTACTTTATTAGGCCATGGCCTAGGGGAAGGGGGCCAGGGGACTCCTTAAGACAGGCTACCATGTGTCGCTAATTCTGAAAGATTTTCCTTCTAGTAATGAATACACTCAGTGGGACTGAGGGGTGAGGGAAGGGCAAAATAAAACCAGCCTCCATTCAGCCTCTAGCCCTCAGGGGAAATGAAATCAAATATATAGTTAAGGTACCATTCCTTAAAAAAATCCCATCAGCATCTAATGGGTTTAATTAATCCACAGGAAAATTAATTGCTTAAAATTCTATATTTCCATTCTGTTCTGGTTCTCAGTTTTAAAAGAGCAGGTAAAATGAAAACAGGATTTACTTTTTTGTTCCTTAAAAATTGAACCTTGATTTTAATCTATCAGTCCAAATACATTCAACAATAGCAACCCTCTGTTCAATCTTCTGGATATTTAAAAAAAAAAATCCAAGTGCACTGCCATCCATTTGAAGTAGTAAGTCACAGATAAATCATATCCTATCATTAATGAAATGAAGGAATGGGGACAAAAAGTGGCGGAGAAGGAACATGGGAGACTCCCTCCAACAGGTCTAACGTGCTTTCTAGGAGAAAGAATATTCTTGTGTTAGACCCCCAAAAGCGTTAAACATCCAGCATCCCCTATGTGGACATTTCAACAAATATTTTTGCCAAATATGAGACAGGCTCACTCTCCACTGTGGATCTGGAACTTTCAAGAAAAACTATCACCAAGCCAAGTCTGCCTTTTAAGCCAAGTCTGCCTCCAGGAGAATTTGTGGTGTTTGCTTGTTCTTACTATTGTGTTGTTATGAAAACCAGTAATGAGTTCAGCTTGCACCCCAGGTGGGAAGTTAGAAAGGGGAACCTGTGTAAGTTGAAGTTTGTCACAGTAGGCAGAACAGTCGCTTTGCAGCCCAGGCCCATCTCAGGGTGCACTGCTTCACAGCTACACTGTAAAGTGTTAAAAATCCTCCCACCCACCCCAGAATATATATATATGTATATTAAAAAAAAAAATCCCCTGTCCATCTCTCAGTACACAAAAGGACCTCATCACACTGCAAAAATAGCAGTACCCACTTTGGTCAATTAAAACAAACAAACAAACAAAAAAGCATACATTATTTTTTTAAATCTGTGTACTTACCTATAATAACCAATACAGCTAAAAGCACTACCTACATAGGCAAAACTTGGTATTGCATAATTCGTATAAATTTGAAACCCCTCCCCCCCAAATATTAATTGGAAGATGAAAAACATGAAAGGTTAATAGAAAAAAACACCAAAATACTGAAAATATTGCTGGTCGATTACAATTTTTAAGCGGCAACTATACACAGCCATGATATGCTTTATAAATGTGAGATAAAGGTATAACTGTCTAAAAAATCCATGATGTCACACATTTTTCTTCGTCTGGAGTACAAAATATTTTGTCATAAAAATGGTAAAGATTTAAAATGATAATAAATGCAGCAAAACAAGTGTAGTGATGTCACTTTGTTGTTTTTTTTTTGTTTTTTTGTGTTTTTTGTTTTTTAGATTTCAAGGCAAGGCACGTAATGTGGACATTATATCTTCGTGCAAATTAGGATTACTGGAAAGAGTATTTTTAATTAAAATTTTAAGAGACATAGAGGCAAAATGTGTCTGCCCATGCACACTATGGATCTGTCAATACAAGAAATTTGTTGAACAAGGCTAATGTCTGAAAGCACCATGCAAGTTTTCAGCACCCTGATTCCATTTGTTTTCTCAAGAGTGCGTTTTCTTATATCCTACACCCTGGCGTTCCCAGTTTGTAAACTGTAAGCTTTACCCTTGTGACATGGATTTGCCTGCCTCTTTGTCTCTAGAATGCAGATTTTATAGAACCTTTTATACACCCTATGGGTTCTTGATGCAACCAGTAATTTTAAATAAATAAATTCTACCTCCAAGGAGGCTGCAGCTAAACCAACATAAGTGCTGTGTTTTCATTAATTTTATTTTTCTCAAGCACATGATTTATCTTGATTTAATGCCTTTTTAATGCCCTCAAAAACTGAGGGGAAAATAAATTCGTTCAAAATTATTTTAAATTCTTTTTAATCCCCTCAATTTAGAGTCCAAGGGCTGAAGGACTTATAATCATGGTTCCCCTTTAGATATAAATTTATAAATTGCACTTGCCTCTGTTAAGTGTTTCTTTTGTGGGGAAAATATTATATTAATTTTTACTGTTGCATGCAGAGATAACACTTCACCTACATAGAGGCATTTCTTCCATAGAGCCTTTGTGTTCAAACTGTTTTTTTCCTTTTTTCTTTTTTTCCTTTTTTTTTCATTTTTTGTTTTTTTAAGATTTCAAACTGGGTTACACACTGGAAAAGGCTGGGTTAAGGGCCAAAATTTAATAAATCTGTACTGATAACTAAAGGCTACAGAGATTTTATATATTTTTTTAACTTTTAGAAATCAGAGTGCTTATAAAATGGCTGGCTCATGGCTCTGTCACCCAGCACCTCTGACGCCGCCTCCTAGCCTTCGTTGGTGAGATAACCAGGAATAGTGATTCCATGCGTAAACAACAAGAATACTAAACCAATAAAACTAGCTTATCATGCAAATATTAAGGCATCTAGAAAGTCAGTTAAAATATATTGTCATAGAGACAGAACATCTATTTCCCAGCGGACTTCATGTAACAAAGGCTACGTTGCAGGGGCTTCCATCTACCATCAGTGAAATATCATCGACCCTTTTCATGTCATTACAGTTTCAACCTTAAGGGAATTAGTGATTGTAAGTGCTGCAATTGCTGGTCTATTATCTTCTTTCTTCAGTTTCTTTCCTTTCTCCCTTTGTTTTGTTTTGTCCAGTCTTCCTCTTTTCCTTTTTTTAAAAAAAAAATTTCTTAAACTATTGTTGTGTTTCTTTTTCCCTCAGTTGCTTGTTTCTGCTTGAAGGAAAGGTTCTCCAATTATGTTCAAACCATAATTTTGGACATTTGCCGGTAAGATGGGTGTCCTATTTGACACTTGGAAAGGAACCAAGCTAGCCCAGGTACCAGGACTGTTGAGAGGAGAGGGACAGTAGGGAGGGAAGAAAAAAAGAAAAAAACACAATGTTAAAATCTACAACGATATGAGAAACATAAATTCCAGATGCATCAAATTACTACTATCACTATTTTCAAAATTACAGTCTAATATGAGATAAATGTGCAATTTTATGTCTTACACCTATCTACACTCTATAGTCTATATTTTTAATGAAAATTAAGACTAAAGTGAGGCAGAAAAATCCAGGGTAAGATATATAAACAATTATTGAATTCTAATTGATAGAGGATATTCTTTCTAAAATATTTTATATTCTTCAATATAAATGCAATATGATTCTTTTTTGTACAGTAAAAAATAAAGAAAAAGAAAAGCAGCAATCTGTTGGTACCAATATAGTTTGCCAGTTATATTCTAATCTTGTTTTACCTTTAATTCACAAGCAATTCAGTGGTCAGATGGGTTTCAATTTCTTACCTGCCTATTGGGTTGAATAAAATTGAAAAGTACAGTGAAAGATATTTCTTTTCTCCTTAAGACAGGAAAAAGAAGAAACTACATGTTTAAGGTAGGCTCATGCATAATATGCAATTTGAAATGCCCAATTATCAAACATATCTTAATCAGAGTTTTTTTACTAAAGACCGAACACATGAGAATCATAGAACCAAAATGGAACACAGCTATTTTTGTTCTCTACAGAACATGCATTGTAAGGGAAAACATTTACAGGAGGCCACAAAGGTCTCTGCTCATACTGATCAGTTTTATAGCTCTCCAGCAGTTTTCTTATCCTAACCCTCTTTAACTTACTTTGAGAGAGAACCAGAGCCTTTCCTTCCAATTCATGTTTTCTTACACTGGCTTGCAACAGAAGCCTGAGCATCCCCTGCTCCTACCCATAGTAATGATACCACATTTGAGCTACCCTGCACGTGGGGAGTTTAGAAGGATAGTTGGGGAAGAGTTGGAGGCAGTAAATGATAAGATTTCCTGCCCTCCTCTCATCAGTTCAACTTTCGCCTATGCTGAACTGCGGGCTATTAAAAAGAAAAAAGGCTGGAAAACAATTCTCTAATTGCTACTGGCATAATCTCTCTTTAAGAAGTATCATATGGAGGATAAAAAACATCAGATATACACATTATGAAACAACTCTACAGCACACATTTGGGTACACTTAATCTAATGTATTGCTTGTTCCAACACTCAACTCCAAATGAATGTCAGTTAGGTAACAGCTGCATAAATAATCATGAACCAAGAAAACATCAAACTGACAATTCCATACTCATATTAGTCATGGCCTAGCATGGAGACATACTTTCGATGTTTTGAATTTTATTGAGTATCCTTAGCTTTACTTTTGAAACCATAAAGTGAGATGGACACTATTGCTGTAGCTATCAATCTAGATATTCTCATTTGTTCACATTTGAATTCCAAAGGTACAAAAACCTTTATGGAATATCAACCTAAAGGACCAATTCTGAATTTTTAAAAAAAACTTTATACATACTGTTTTTACTCAGGTGATACCTCTATACAAAATGTTGCTTGTTGCTATATATCTACATACATATTTCTGAGTAAACATTTCAAAAAATATCACAACAACCTTTTATGCTCAAGAGATTTTGTAATTAGACTACAAGCCCCATGACAGCAAAATCCATCTCTAGTAAAATACCTAGCACATGATAGATGCTCCATACATAGATAAACAAATCAATTAATTGTTTCAAATCACATAAAGCTATATATTTTTAAAAGGTGTCACCCAAGATTATATGTACTCATGAATATTTTGTGATTTGGTCCCCTATAAAAAGAAAACAGGCATCTCTGAATTTAAAATGAGAGATATATAGCACTAACAAATATTGATTATGCAGGAATAATCACATTCAAACTAAAAAGATATGTCCTCATAATCTAATGAAAAAGCGTAACTCAAGACTATTTGTTATTAAAACTTTTACTGAGCAGCTTAACTGTTTTCACATATTTCTCTTCCCACACACTTCTTCAACAATTATTTTTGTGCTTTGCAACACTGATTGAAAACTATGTTACATAATGAATCATGAAACTTATTTTACCCTCAACTGTGTTTCCACTGAACTCTGTACATGGTCCTGTTACAGCATTTATTATTTCACAAATGGCTCTATCTGTGATTATCTTACTGACTGAAAGGTGAGAAAATGACCTGGTCATATCTATCTTTATAGAATCTGAGCATAGCTGATGATATTTCTCAACCAATAAAATAAATTACAAAATGGGTATACATTATTTTTAACCTGAAGTAAGAAGCATGAACCAAAAGCAAAAGACTAGGTAAAATAAATAATTCTTGACAGTAAAAACTGATGTCAACAAGCAGCAAATTGCTTTGCAGAATTAACAGAGTCCCAAATTATGTGAGCTCAAGAAAGTCATTTGGAGATTGCATGCTTTAGGGATATGACGTATATTTTAATGATTGAAAATAGATGTGGCTCCGTAAACGGACAAGTCTACCAACTAATGGCAGAAAAGACAATAATTCAGGGTTATTTTGCAATAGCTTTCTTACTCAGTTCTTTGGAAGAGACATATGTCATTATTCTTTGGAAACTGTTCAGTAAAAATAAATTGATGCTAGTCAGTAACAGGACTCTTGCTGCAGAATGCCTAACAAATTTAACTTAAATGTTTATTTAAACCTGTCAAACTGCCCATCCTACATTATGATCATATCAAAATTGCAGAGTGCAATATATTTGTCCATACTGTTTATGAACCTTTTGGGGGAAATAAATCTCAAACATTAACACTATGCAGACCCCATATATGAGTTTTACAAGTCTCTTATTGGCAATTTGTAGGTTAAGTTCAGAACTATAAGGCACAGACATTTTTTAGAGCTTTTTTGGTAGTCCTGTTGAAGAAAAAAAACTTGGTAAAACTAATTCAACGACTGTGATAACAATGTAAATAAATATTTAATCAAAGTAATCTAGATTATTTAATTTCCAAAATACAATGTCTAAAATTGCATACTTATTGAGGTAAAAAAAATGATACAGTGCTTTTTATACATCTAACTCTTTCTCTATAAAATCAATGCCAATAATCACATGTATGGATAAAATAAACACACATAAACAAATTAATTATATGTCAAATGCTTAATAGTTTTAATTCATAGTGGGAATTTCTATATGGATAATCTTATGTTCAGTCCAACTATCTGCATTCCATCAAGAGACATGAGAATATAATTGAAAGGATTTCAAAATCTTCGAGCTCAAATTAAGCTGCTTCAACAATGTATCTTTAAGTGTGCATTTACTTTGTTTTTGTCAAATTTTTCATTGCCAAATCACATTTGTTTAGGCAAACAGAAGATGAGCATAGCTGAAAGCCAAAAGCACATCTTTAGAAAATATACACTAGACATAACCATTTAAAGAAGAAAATATATAATTACTTTGTAAAAAAAAAAATCAAGCCAAAAAAACATAAAAGAATTTGATAGTACCTTAACAAAAAGTACAACTCATCCTAATGACTCTTACTATGTATACAGTGAGATCGTTCATTATAAAATAAATATATGAGAGCTAAATCAAAATTACAAAAATAAAATGTTCGATATCATGGATACTATTCTCATGCTATTTTGACCACAAGTATGACATGGCTTCCCCAAAAAGAAAAGAAGCAAACAAATTGTTCTGACCTTAAGATGCATCTGTGGTGATGGTCCTGCTTCATTTTGTATTGGTAAGATTACCTCTTAAGTATTGTATTTCTCCTAGGTAGCACTCTGCAAGAAAACCTAACTTTATGGCATTTATTTGTTGAAGAAACTCACCAAATTATGTCACTGAAGAACCATTAAAGGTAGACAGGGAAGATATAGCAGTTGAAGTGGAAAGAAATAAAGACCTCTTAAGCATGATTCAGGTTAAAGAAACAGCACAAAGGCAAAACTTCCAGATGGTAGCCATGCTGAGGACTTACTACAAGGACTTACTAAAACCATCTTTGATGTTTTACAAATGCTACGTCACTTAACTTTCTCAATGAACTCATGGGATGGCCATCATTATCTCTGTTTTACATATGAGAAAACTGAGGCAAGTTAAATTCCTTGCCCAAAGTCTCCCACTTAGCCCTCAGTTATGAATCAGACCTGTCTGATTTCCCTGGCCATTTCACTATATTATATTGCCTCCACAGGAAGTCAGATGGCCTAATATAAGAAAGTACTTTTGAACAGAGTGGTCTGAAGGCAAAATTAATTGGCTTCAGGAGACAATGAACTTTCCACGCCCTGCACAAACTGGATTATAACCTAGCTAACATTGCAGAAGAGACTAGTGCACAGAATATGTACCTGGTCTAGGTGGCCAAGCCATCTGAAATTCTACGTATTCATCTCCTCTGAAACAAATCTAGTTGAAGTTCTACAAGGGTGACAGCATGATGATTAAGGGAGAGGAAGATATCCACTTCTTCCTTTTAAAAAGATGCACTATTCATATAAGTCTTATCCAGGATAAACTGAGTAAAATAGTTCATCTTTGCATCTGTAAAGAGTAAACAGGCACTATACCTTGCAATGAAAGAAAGGGAGAGACTGCTCTGGGCAGCCATACCAACATTTTATGGCTGTGCTTTGTTGTTGTTGTTGTTGTTGTTTTATATATATATATTTTTTATTGTACTTTAGGTTCTGGGGTACATGTGCAGATCATGCAGGACTGTTGCATAGGGTACATACATGAAAATGTGATTTGCTGCCTCCATCCCTCTGTCACCTGTATCTGGCATTTCTCCCCATGTAAAATTAAGCATTATGTGAGTGTGTCTTCTAGGCCAAAAAGAATTGCACCCTTACCTTTTAGCTTACTAACACCTGTGAACCACAGGGTGCCACATAAACATGTATGAAGCCATTATGTTGAGCCAGAAACCAAACAAAGTCAAAGACTTTACTTCACCTATTAGTTGTAGGTGATTAAAACAATAAGAGCTATTTTAAGAATGGCAAAGATCTTTTATTACTAGTGTGTGTGTGTATTTGATGATAACACATTTGTTAAACAGTTTAGAAATGTCTAAGTAACCAGTATGCTAATATTTTTCAGGGGAATAATAATATTGTCCATTTAGAATTTACATACTGGTTTAATCATGAGAAAATACCATATTTATTTCAAAGATAGTAAGTACTCTTTCAAGAAGCTTACAAAAGATTTAAAAAATAAAGCGCAAAGAGTTGTACATATTCATGCATACCTCAACTGTACCAGTAGCTACATTATTTATAGATAGCAATAAAAATGAGCAATGGCCCAGAAAGCATGGGAAATAAACAAAATAAGTATTTTAATTTAAAAGAAGGATTTGCCTTTAATTCCTTTGCAACAGTTTCAGATATTCCCCAAGATGGAAAGATTTTTATTTCCTTGGCTAAACACTCTAATTTTATTGGCAAAATATCACACAATTATTAGCATTTTATGTAAAATGCACAATAAACAATTTTCCTCATTAATAGCTAAAAACCTGTCTGAAAAACTATGCTGTCCTGGACTGTACATGGGTGCATTTGGACTGGTTGCTTATTTCAACATAACACAAAGCTGCAGATTATGTCTTGTGAATAAATGCTCATTCAGATCAGTAGAAGGAATAAATACTCAAGTTTAATCTATTTATGTATTAGAACAAAGAAAATAGTATTAGATTTGCTAGCATTTATATAATGTGTATTTGCCAGGTGTTATTCTACATGCTTGACCTACCTTAAAACTTATAATCCTCATAACAAACCTATGAGAAAGGATCATTATTATCCTGATTTTACAGATGAGGAAACTGAAGCTAGGAAGTGTCTTGCCCAACTCATATTGCTATTAAATTGTAGAAGGCAGGATTTGAATCGAGCAATGTCATTCTAGCATCTGTATTTCTACCCACTATACTTTTCTCATCTCCCCTTCTTGTGAAACATAGTTTACTTTTTTCACTGGACTAGAAGTTATATTACCATTGAATTATACAAGAGACTCTGTGAATTAAGGTTCATATCACTTAGGCTCAATGAAATTCCCATGGAAGTATAACTCTTGAGCCTCAAATTCAATACAAATAACTGTGCTTTATTTCTCCAATTCCAGCTGCTTTTCAGCTGACTGCAGTATTTACCATTGTTTTATGTGTGTGCAGATGTGGCTGTATGTCAATAATTTGCTTGTTGAATTTCACTTCAGATGAAGCTAGACTGGAAGTGAAATATATAAAGTGCTTTATATCGGTCTTGGATTTCTTAGATTTATTTTCCCCATTTTTAGGGATCATTATTGCCATCTGAATGATCCTATTTGCATGCAAGATGATTCCTAATGATTATTACTATTTGTAATAATCGGTATCAGACAGCTCCCTGGCTAGCTCTTACCTGAACTGCAAAGTACTCTTGTGGCCTCTCTGGGAAACACCAAAGATCATAAACTGCAGGTGGCTCATGGAATTATTCTAACTGCAAGCAATAGGACTTCATAGTAATGAAAGAGAAATGTATTTGTTTCTTAACTAAGTAGGTAAATGGCCTTCTTTATTGCTACTCCTTCGGGACCAACAGTTTTGAAAATAGCATATCAAAATGGTAGACCATCAAACCTCATTAATTTATATTCAATTGTTTCAGATGTGTTTTATTATTAGGGCACAGTGGATTGAATGTTAACTTTACCATGCATGAGTGCTGGCATTTTCTAAGTAAAATAATAGCATCTACTAGTGAAATATTTTATCGAATAAAGAGAATAGGACAAAAAAAGCCACTCCATATGGGAGCACTGCCACTATCAAATGTGCTCCTTACAATTACTGTACTCCATGGTAAAGAGCTCTTACATAATCCTTGAAGACTTCAATATGACAATCTACACTCAAAAGTAGTAAAAACTTCCTTAAAATGTTCAGTTTAAACATAAATAAGAAAAAAAGCTCTTCCTCAATAGGCCAAATTAAGGACTTTTAAAAAAATTGTGTTTGATCTTTTTCAAAGTTTAGAACTGAAAATGAAACATGAAAAATTATTATGAAGATGACTATACAAAAATTACAGTACATACATGCATATATATGTATATATAAGAACTTATATAGCTGTGGAAGATTTTAGTCAATTAAAAAATACAGAATTATTGGGCTCAAAGTAGTAGTATGTTATCTCCTCCCACAGACCACAGCACAGTGAAGAAGCCCACATGTTGATTTCCAGCCTCTTTCTGTCTGTATCCCTCTCTACCCTGGCTCCTTTTCAATGCTATTGTTACAAGTGCTACTGCTCCTCTTATTTGCATATGTGATGCTTTAACAGCAGACAAAATTCTCTACAAAAATGGTGCTTCAAAATAGTGCCTTTCACTAGAGAAAATCACCCACGGCATACTAAATTAAATAGAAACGTAAGTTTTATACAAAGCAAAAAGATTATTTTACAAATAATTTTCATTTAAAAGCAAAAATCAGCATTATTTGCACAATTTTACCTCTAAAGAATGAAACTTATTTGTATCAGAATGCTGAAGCATAAAATTACAAATGATTAAAGAACTGAACACATTTTAATATTATGCTTGCTACTCTGTTCACATGGGCAAGCAATCTTACATGGGCAAAAGATCTTCTTGTGTGTGAAACAAATGTAACTTTCTGCAATTTCTGAGTAGTCGAAATTCATGTTCTTCAATGCGTTGACCTTAAGACTTTGCCATTTCTTTTATAATGTATTATGTTTATTATTATATTTATTCATTCATAGGCTTTGTTATTTAAGAAAATATGACTAAAAAAATCATAATTTCCCTACTAACAGCACTAGCAAAAATGCGAATCAAAAAGGTAAGCTAATAAGTGGCACACTAGCTGTTGAGGGAACTGATCTCTTATGGGCAAAATACATACCTAAATATGGCACTTTACACAAAACATATTCAACTGAAGTAAGTGTTTAATATACTTCCTTTCACTGCAAAGGGTTAATCGGCAAGGTTTACATTTGGGAATTTTCAGAATCACGCTCCTCCCTCCCCAGTAGCGCTGCCAAAAATCATCTGACAGGAAACGTAAGATTAAGTTTGTCCTACCTAAGCGAACAAAGAGTGCTCTGAACAGGCCACCGGTTTACTGCAGAGCGGGAACTTTTCTAATCCTGCTGGAATCTGCAGTCCTGCTCAGAAAATATCACGGAAAAAGTTGTTTTCTTTCCTCTAACATCTTGTCTCAGGATCATCTCATTTTGGTCACACTGCAGATCCTGCTGCTTCTCCCATAAAGGTTAACTTAAAGCTCCAAACATAATCATGTGGAAAATGGACATTATTGATTCCTATGGTCCATTGTTCCCCCATCCTAAGTCCCTGAAGTTCAAGTTCAATCTGGAATTACATCATGTCTGGTTTCTCCTGGTTACCAGACGGCTTGAGACGTGACCACAGCTACAGAAAAAACAAACAGCCTTCTTCACGCTTCGGCTCCCCTATCGATTCAAACGTAAACTTTTTTTCTTTCTCTCAAGTATGCTTCAAGTATGGAGCATGGTTAATTTAGAGATTAAGTTCCAAATTAGATTATCTAATGGCATCTTAATGGATTGCTGACCCATTTCCTGTGGGATGGCAGCATGCAAGTCTGGCTGGAATACAATTAATTTCTTAGGAAGTGTTCTGAAGAGTTTGCCTAGATAAAAAGGAAATGTCGCGTTGTACAACTCTTTCTTTATAAATGGAGAAAGTTAGGCAAAACTATAACAAATCCCAACATATTATTCAACAGCCAGATCACAGATGTTGTGTGTCTGTGAAAACCATATTAATATCATTCTTAAGATAGTAATGTTTTTATTTTTGATTTCATAACAGGTGCAAATAATTTTGATGAGAATAGAGTAATTCCTTTAAAAAGAAAATACAAAGTCAAAACTAGTTAGCAGCCTCTTTACCAAACAATGGTCATGTGCAATTTTGGTTTTTGCAATTCTCCACCTTGAACCAAAGATTCTTCCATTCATCTACCGTATCAGCTTTTCTATCATAGTCCCAGAGTGGTGCTAGGGGCCCAGAATGGTATATAAAAAGTTGAGAATTTGAACACACTTTAGAGCTGACAGCTGAAAAGGAAATTCAGCACTCGGAGAATAAAGCTCCCCCCAGGAACTCCAGGAACAACCCAGCTGTTGTACTGTAGTTATGTGTCAAGATAACAAACTGAGAGCAGGAAATGCTAACCTAGTGAATTTGCAGGGATGGTCTAAGTGTAATGTTGAAATAAAAGTTAACTCTTAATATTACCTACAGACAGGATACATATGCCATATATATGTGGAGATATACACATACACCCACATATATGCATATACACACAAACACACCTATGTAATAAAAACATGGTTTGCAATCCATTCTTGAAAATTATTTTTGTTTAAATATTCATTCTTTTGAGAGCATACATTTTACAAAGAAAATGTTATGGACAAAGTGAGAAAAATGGTTGAGGCGAGTGTTATGCAAATTAAGTTACATGGATGAAATGAGAGTTACTACCCTTCACTTTTTTTTTCTTTTGCCCTCCCTCTCCTGACCAACCAGATCCAAATAACCTTTACTGGCTGCTAAATTTCTCTTGAGAAATCAAGCAACTCTCTAGAATTGCAGTAATAAACGACAATTTCTTACAAAAACATGTGTAAAGTAACTACAGAATGAAGTATTCAACCCATAGAAAGGAACTGCTAACACATGTAACATGGAAAAATAGCTGATAAAAGTCTCTTTGGTGCCATTCAATTATGGCATCTGCAGAAACACAAAAATCCTTCCAATTATTTTAGTAAAATCTTCATTTATTCATTATTTCAGAGGCTGAGCAAATGGTTTGTGTAAACATATCCTTCGGTAAC
This sequence comes from Callithrix jacchus, assembly GCF_049354715.1. NCBI lineage: Eukaryota > Metazoa > Chordata > Mammalia > Primates > Cebidae > Callithrix > Callithrix jacchus. The sequence continues at coordinate 120,634,870 of NC_133502.1, forward strand.
ACGCACATGTTTATTTTAGCCATCTGAAGGCTTCTTCTATGTTTATATAAGCCATCAGACACATACAACCACTCACTTGTGGCTTTGCATTTTCTTGAAAGGGGTGAAGGGGGAGAAGACAGAATGGAACAATAAATTCAGTTTCTCTTTTGCATAAAGCACTCCCTCTAATGTTTTAAAATAGCTTATGTTTATATTATTCTTGGATTGTCCTTTGGCTTTCTTTCATTCAGTTATATTGATCTTTCACATCTGATAGTACAAGCTATATTCTGACTATCGCTTTAAGAAAGCAAGCCAGTCAGGGAGTAACTGCTATATTTTTATACTGATACACTGCTAATATGTTTATGCCCACATAAGTCACATATGCACCAAGGTAATTTGTCCACATGAGAACAAAGCACAAACACAACAGTACCTAGCTTAAGCAATTCATCACCTATCATCCTCCTAAAATCTGAGCCCATCCTGACTACAGCAGAAGTGAGCCCTTCACCAGTATTTTACTCTGGGTTAACTGCAGTTCCTGACCTTTCACTTAGGGAGAAAAATGGACTCTCTCAACGGGCAAGTAACTCCTTTGCTCATTCTTTCTCTCTCTCTCTCTCTCTCTCTCTCTCTCTCTCTCTCTCTCTCTCTCTCTCTCTCTCACACACACACACACACACAGAGTTCACAAAGTTCTAAGGTTAAAACAACAAAACACCTTCAGGGTTGCAACCTAATAAGGCTGTGAAAACTTTCCCAAAGAGTCAGCTTTGGTTCCTATGGGAATGCTTATGCCTTGGAGTTGGGGAAGGATAGAGGAAACCTTCTAGCTTTGATTATACTTGCACAGCTCCCTTGGCACTGCCATTTTCAGTTCCAAAAAGAGCTGCATTTGACATGGAAACACCTCAACAGGGCAATTAGTATGAAGCAGAAAACAGGGTGACCATGGAAAAGTGTTTGTACAAAGAAAGTAATGGCAACAAACAACAATCAATCAAAATAAAATAAAGCAAAGCCGAAAACACCCATTTTGGTTTGTCCTTTTCTACTACAGTCTCCAGGGATTGCCTTTTGTTAAAAGGCAACTACCACAACAAAAATAACCTGGGATATTTTCTTTATTCCATTGCGACAAAGGCAAATCATTTAATTCTTTGGATGAATAGACCTACATTTCTTAAATATTTTCAACTTATTTAGATGACTCTAAGGTTATAGCCATGCCCTGAAGATTTTAGATATCTATTATTTGCCTTAAAAGTGCTAGAATTACAGACATTTAGGACTTCTTTTTTCAATATTGTTAAAAAAATATGTTTTAAAAACAACCACAGGTCACGAACTAAATGATAAATAAAGATGTCATGCCACAGACAAAGGCCTATGATATTGTCAAATATAAACTCTATTTGTGTCCATTTTTGAAAACTATAACAAAACAAAGCAAACTGTGCCATTTGAATTTATTTATTCTGAACTGCATCACACCTAGATTTTAAGAACTGGGAGCATTTCAATCACCACAGCATTTAGCACAGTCTACCATAAAGATCAATGCTACCTGTTGAATATAGAAATGTGATGCCTGCCATTACCAATTATGTGCTTTCTGAATCATGATAGAGAAGAAACAAACCAAGATACTGGCTGGGCGCGGTGGCTCATGTCTGTAATCTCAGAACTTTGGGAGGCCAAGGCATGCCGATCACTTAAAGTCTGGAGTTTCAGACCAGGCTGGCCAACATGATGAAATCCAGTGTCTACTAAAAATACAAAAGTTAGCTGGGCTTGGTGGCGCACGCCTGTAATCTCAGCTACTGCGGTGGCTGAGCATAAGAATCACTTGAACCTGGGAAGCAGAGGTTGCAGCGAGCCAAGATCGTGCCACTGCACTCCAGCCTGGGTGAGTGAAACTGTCTAAAAAATAAAAAACAAAAAAAAACCCAAGATAACTTTTAAAGAGCTTTTGGAATCATTAAGATCATTCTGCATGTCATTATCTACTAATCAAAAGAAAAGCTACTATTTTTGAGAGGAAAAAATTTTACCTAAATAAATTCTGAATTTTTTTCTGACTTACTATGACCTGAAACTGATAACCACACCAATTCTTCACCCGGAAGGGGATCTGCAACATCAACAGTACTGCCCTAAGAACTGAGTTTAATCATCAGATTCATTTCCTCCAATACATGTGTTCTGAGATTTATTGCCCACTCACCTTTTTTTCATGGGCTATCAATTTTTTATTTAAAAAATTCCTAGTAACTAGGCAAAGTTATATTTTAAATCTCTAACAATTTACAAATATGTTTTAGAGGTGCTATGCTATTTTTAGATTTAGTAAGTCAATCAATATTCCACAGATTTGGAAGTTCACACAGCTATAGGCGCATTTACAAATTTGAGTACATGTCATCTGGTTTGCAATTCTCGTAAATGTGGTAAGCTAGTATGCAGACATGAGCCATTTTGGTAACTGATAGAGCATGATATGAGTTATTAAATAAAACATGCAAATATTTGGTTATTAAATTCAATTAAATTAACTTTAAAATGTATATTAATTCAGAATATTTTAATGAGATACTTTCATTTAATTTAATTAAGACTTACTAATCATTAAGCGTATTTGGATAAGATGCTTCCATTGAGTGTATCTTCTTTTTATAAGCATATACTGTATTTTTTTCAATAGGATGAATATAATCTTCTTGAAAAAAATCACAATATGTAAAAATATATCCCTTTTTAAAGTGGAAGTTATATCAATCTTTTTTTTTTTAAATAAAGATGGGGTTTCACCATGATGGCCAGGCTGGTCTTGAACTCCTGACCTCAGGTGGTACCCCCACCTCAGCCTCCCAAAGTGCTAGGATTACAGGCGTGAGCCACCGCACCTGGCCTCAATCTTCAAGAATAAAGTTCACATTGTATTCCATTTGGTAGTGAATTAATAAAAAGTCACTGTTTTTAGAAACTTAATCTGAATAATTCCCTTAATTTTTATCTGAATTAAAGTGGACATTTAATTATTTTGATTCGTTAAAATCTACTCTTCAGCAGTTTCTGTGTGAATCAATATGAAGATGGGCAGACAACTCTGTCTGAGTATCTACCTTTCTACAGACACTTTCCACAAAGGAGGATTACAATCAGAGCTGGGTTGGAAAATTATGTCCACTCTATTTGGTGAACTCCTTACGGGACTACCTCATTCTCTTCTGCCAATTTTTATTTCTGATTACTTATGATTATACCATGAATCTAATCATTTGTAATTTGATACAACTTGTTCTTAAATAAAATAAATAACATATAAGAAGCAGCTGACTTTGAACTACTTATTTTCTAAAGGAAATGCATGAGACAATATTAGAACTGGTTTTGAAAATGAAGTTTAGAATAGTTTTCTCAGCCAACCAAATAAAGTCAATCTTCTATGAATCACATCAGTATACAAACAGAAATTAAAACTTAAACAAATTCCTTCTTTAGTTACTGATTCCAACAATCTTCCCACTCCAAAATTTATGGGGGCTGTCAATAACAGTTATATTGACTAACTAAAATTTCTTTCTAGCTTTTTTCCCCTGCTACAACATGGGAACAAATGAATAGTGAAATGGCTTAGAACTAGCAGTAGAGGAAGGAGTTGAAATAAGAAGAATCTACAATGTGAAAACCAATGCTTTTTCTTCAGTTAGCTAAAAAATCTTCCCTAAAGCTGTGATTTCACTTTTCAGGTTCTAAAATCTAAATGTCAAATTCCACCCCCTCCCCCACCAAAAATATTATAAATTATAGAAAACATTTTATAGCATTTAAAAATTCCAATGATTAGTAAGCATATACTATAGTCCCAACTTAATTTGACGTCCCATTTACATAAGAAATAAAAGAGAAGGACAAGGAAAGAAGAATGGCATAGCCAAAACAACTAAACTTTTAACATATATTTTCTGTAAAGCTAGTTAAAAACAAACACTATAGCTCATGTAATTTTTAGGTGTAAGTGTAGGGTTGGAAATAATTAAAATGTTACCTTTGCCAAGTAATTCCCAATGTATCCTCACTGGTACTGGGGTATAAATGCCTGCCGTTTTGATTCATGGTCCAGTCACAAATCCTCAGCTGTCAATTGAAACCTAGCAGTCAGATATGGATCGAGCAGTTCTACAGTTTTTAGTATTTAAATGAACACATGCAAACTAGTACTGTACATGGCATTAACCTTACTTTCCCAAGAGGCAACTTAAAGAAAAAAAAAAAGCAAAAGAAAATCTTATTCTGAAAAGCAAAATTCCTAGACTCTTTTTTAGAAAAAGCTATTGCAATATGCTTCTCTATTAATTAAAGCATACAAGAGAAACAAGTGCTTAGAACATAACAATTAGCCATTATTAGAGTACAAATTGAGCTGAAATAAAAGCAAACGTTAATATTCAATAGAGAGATATATTTTAGAAAGAAAATAAAACGCATTTTTTCTATGCATCGTACCAAATAATCTGCACTGAGTAAAATAATCAATAACTTTAAGCATGCAGTTTGCAAAACATAGAAGACATGCAGTTTAGAGGAGAAAGGCCCATCTTACAAACATTCGCCCTAATTTGTGTTTAGAAGCATCAAGGTCTTCAGTTTAAACCTTTTACTAATTTTGTTTTGCTTAAACTGGCATTGTTTAGGAAGAGTTGATAAGCGTTTCTAGTTTTATTTTAAACTCAGAGTAATGGCATTTAAAATACTTCACTACATCTGAAGAAAGTGAGGAATGCACTGAATACAAGCTGAAACAAATTCTTCCCAGATCTCCGAATCATCAGCTCTGCCCTTCAGAGATTGTTCGAGTAACCCTATCCAGCTCTGCTTGGTTAACAGCTGCCCCACAGTGCTAGCAGATTTATTGAAAAGATATATTGCTTATTTTTATTCTTTAGAAACTAAACTTATCTGTTTTGGGGGGGAAAACGCACTAGAAAATCTAGTTTTTAACCTTTAGATAGACACACTGTAAGTTAACAGCATCTTACATTGAAAAGATGACTTCTTCACAGTAATCCACTAAACCTTGTTTGCTGCTTTTCAATGAGAATTTCCAGATGATCGTTGGAACCAAAGTACCATAAATTATCACAAATTCAAAATTTTTGATAAACTATTTTAAACATTTCTGATAATGTTACAGCTAAGAAATTGGCTATTAAGCATCTTTAATTTTCCGTTTAGACTCTTGAGCTTATGCATATGCTAAGTAATAGTGATTCAGGAGTTCTAGAAAGGTAGTTTTTGCTCATTTTTCTATAGATCTATGAGGCTCCAAAAATACTAGCTCAAATTTCCAGACCATGTGTTTTAATTCTACGTATATTTCAGGATTTCAAGTAAAAGTGCTTTTATGATTTAAAGAACTGAAAAAATTCCCTGCATATACATAGATAGATCAATAGATTGATAGACATGTAGATTCTGCTCAGGATATATGTCATAAAGAAGTCAGAAATCAATCAGTAAACAAATTAGAAAAAATATATTCTTTTTTTTTTTTTTGAGACAGAGTCTCACTCCATCACCCAGGCTGGAATGCAGTGGCACCATCTCAGCTCACTGCAGCTACCCACCTCCCGAGTTCAAGCAATTCTCCTGCCTCAGCCTCTCAAGTAGCTGGGATTACAAGGGTGCACCACCACATCCAGTTAATTTTTGTATTTTTAGTAAAGATGGGATTTGGCCATGTTGGATAGGCTGGTCTTGAACTCCTGACCTCGACCTCCTAAAGTGCTGGGATTAAAGGTGTAAGCCACGGTGACTGGTCATAAACGTTCTTAAAATGGACCAAAATACTCCCATGAAGGGAAAAAAGTATACTTGCTTTGTTTTAAATCAGATAACACACTTTAAATATTTCAAAGAAGTAAATGTGTTCAGTCTAGTGGGAAGCAATATGGCAAGATTTCTTAAAAGTTCTCAAAATGGGTTGTCTAATCAAATTTAGTGTGATGAGGCAATTTTTTTAAGCTTAAAAAATGCAATGAAAACAATCAGAAAACAGTTCAAGAAACTTGGCTTTGTATAACAATAACCTTACTGATTAATCACTTACTGATTCTACTCTAAATGAAAATGCAAGGGTTTTGTTTAATTCTTGTTTGCTTTTTGAGACAGGGTTTCCCTCTATTGCCCAGGCTGGAGTTCACTGGTACGATCATGGTCCACTGCAGCCTCAACCTCCAGGGCTCAAGTGATCCTCCCATCTCAGCCCTCTGAGTAGCTGGGACTACAGGTTCATGCCACCATGCCTAGCTAACTAAAAAAACAAAAATTGTAGAGACAAGATGGTTCTATGTTGCCCAGGCTGGGGAAAATGCTAGTTTTAAATCAATGACACATTCAGAAGAGGGGAGATGTATATTTAGGGATAGCACATATAAATTCTGTTAATTATTAACTTCAGATTAGTATCTATGGGGCTCTCAGCTTAGGCTGGAGAAGTTTTCAGGAAGACAATATACTTTCCCAAAGCCAGGGGAATCTAAATATCTCTCACGGATTGGCTTATTGTCCCACAGACAACTGCAGGACCACATCTCCTCAGAAGAGTGTATTGTAAATTAGTTTTTTGTTGTTAATGTTGCTAATATTTTGTTTGTTTGTTTGTTTTACCACCCCCAAAAATGTCAAGTGGGCTATCTTTGACTATATGCTGCACAATTTAAAATGAACAAATTTTTGGACTTCTCTTTCGTAAAAGCAGTATCAAAAGGGAATACACCTGACTAGAGCTACTCATTTTCATCTATTTAAGATATGTGCAATAGAAATAATTTCTCCCAAACAGAAAAATATGCTTAAGTACATACAAAATAATCAATAAATATATTTAGCAACAATTTAATTGCAAAGAAATTGGCTGGATATTAATTAGTATTGAATTAATTTTAGTTGTTAAAAATATAAAATATAATATAGATTTATTTATCTGTTTAGATTGTACAGTACCATTATGAACATTGTCTGAAGTTTCTGAGGAGACATCCTGTAACTTAAGCCAGATTACTTGAGCAAGAGCTTCTCTGTTCATGTTGTTTTTTTTCAATTAATAAACCTTCTTGATAGTAAAGCATCTTGGAAATAACAAACTCCCTGATAAAGTGAAATTTTAAAGGTGATGGTATGGGTGGGGGAAGTAATTAAATCATTAAAATAGAAATAATTTATTCACTAAAGATTTCCATGATAGTAATTCCCAAGAAAATCATTTCCTAATCTTATTTGACCAAGATTTTCCTGACCAAGCAAATTTTGAACAAACTCTAGTGTATTTAAGTTTTTTGGGGGTCATGTTACATATTCTTAGCATTAGAATAATTCAATGTTCCTAATACAAAATAATTTTACATTAGGCTTTAAATAAGTTTAACATAATAGGTGACAATCTTTTCTGAGCTTGGGCCAGTGATTCCTTAGTTTCTCTCCTGTGACAGAATCAGTGTTAGATAATTCAACCGTAAATTCTCTTTTTTCAAATTTGAAAACTTTAATTTTAAGCGGCACATAAATATGTGCCTTTCATATAGAATTATCCTAAGTTCAAAGCTTTAAGAATGCTCCAAAAATTTTTCAAAGCATTTTTCATTAAGAAATAGAAAATTGTTTTTTTTTCTCCCAACAGTAATCAAATGTAAAATACCAAGTGCCACTCAGTTTGGAAATTTAGTCTGTTAGAGTTGTCTGTTTTTATGTGGAGGGGGGAAACAATTCTTCTTTTTGTAACAATATAGCTCTAAAAAAGAACTGATCATATGCATATCCTTACAAAAATGCTCACTTACATAAATCATTTTAATCCTTTAATTTATATGCAGTACCAATTGAAATTCTATTGTCTAGAAAATGCCCAGAATTTCAAAACCAAACAAAAGGCGAAGTAAAAAAGTGAGAGTAACCTCCAAAATGCTATCAGTAAAGGGGTACAGTTAAACCATTTAAACAGCTAAGGAAAAAGGGAAGGCGTCGTTTTCACTGCATATGTTATTAGGGTGGAGTTCTATGGTCTCTGGAAGAAACTTATTCCTGGCCCAACTCAAATCAGATTGCTTCAAAGAAAAAAAGAAAAAGGATGGGGCCATCTGGTTCCTCTCAAATGGCTACATAAAGGGGAAACACCTAAGATTTGGATCATTATCCTTTTCCTAAACTACACTCATAATCAGGTACGTAGCAGCCATAAAGAATTAATACTGCTTGTGACTTCAGAATACGAGTTTGCTTATTCAAATGGGGGTCCTCCTTTGTTATTAACAGGGTCTTTTGTTAAATGCACAGCAATTAGCTTTGGGAACAAAAGAAAGAAGGTAAGCAAAATGTTCTACTTTGCTGGACTCAGCAAACAGGCTGATGCACTAACAGTCCCTATGATGACAACAAATTTCAATTGAACCAATAAACCATTACTGTGAACAGAACAATCAACACAGGCAAATTTACCTTCTCACTTTTTTTTTAAGTTTACGGAGACCCTCAGGGGAATATCTTGAAAGGTATGCTTTATGTTTTGTTGTGTTTCTTCATTTCTCCAGACCCTCAAGGAAACAGATTTTTGAGGGGTGAAGGTTCTTTTCACAGGGAAAGACAGATGCTTAAAAGGATTAACACTCCAATGTTCATACTTTAGATTAGGAGAATTTTATTTTACTGCATTATTAATTACCTACATGGAGCAAATTAAATGGTCTCTGGATGAATAGTACGTAACCTCTGAAGGAATGGTATGAACAGGAAAAACGGTCAGAATAAAATCATGTTGCATGTTTCACATATAACACATGGAAAACAACAACAAAAAAGATACTCAAATCATCCTCAGATCTAAAAAGTATATTCTAATGCCAATTTCTGAAACCCATGCTTCTTGATATTTAATTTAATTAGCAGAGGTAGAATTAACTTAAATGAGTATGCATAGCCCATGAGCAGAATAAACATTATTAGCCATAAATCATAAGTATTTGAAAATGAAAGATTTTTTTTCATTAGAGGCTACTATAACTTTAAAATTTTAAGGTTTCAAGAGACTTCAGAGCTTACATAGTTCAACCTCTTCATTTTCCTTTCCAAGGTACGGCTCCGGGGGAACAAGGTTTAAGGACTTGTCCAAGGTTAGAAATGCCCTGCCACATCAACACTAAATCTCAAGCATTCTGACTCCTCCTAATCCCTGGTTGTCACCCACTATACCAGTTTGTCATTGTTCCTTTTCTATCCTGTCCTGTATGTGAAGCTCATGAATACTGAATGCTAAAATATCTGTAAATATAACCTTCAGAATTCCCTCTACCTCCTTGATTCAACTTAGATCTTTTAAAGTTAATATTTTCAGAAAAGAAGATAATTTTTTCCTTGTGTTTTTGTTGATTAAAATTTAAGTTTACATAAAACATAACTTTACTTTTACATTAATCTGGATATTAGTCTTTCATACCCAGCAAAGGTAAGTGAACAAACCAGTGAATGAAAAAGACAGACAATGGAAGGATTTTATGAATTTAAGAACTAGCCAAAGAGCTAAACATTTGCATAGACATTATTTCAACTGAAACTTCCTTTAAATGTGTTTCCTTTCAAGCCAGCATACGTGAAAAGTGACCTCTTATCCACTTACATACCTACCCAGAAGTCATGTGATAGCATTTTACGTCAAGCTGTCAATTATGATAACCGACACAATAAGAACAGCCCAAGTGTTGATAGCCTGCTTCCTGACTGTATTGAAAAGTTTGTTGATAGTCCACTTGTGTCCTTTTAATTGCTTGCCTCTAATAAATGACTACCTTTCCAGTGGTAGTACCAAGCTTTGGCTTTGCCATTTGCCAGGACAAACATTATAAGAAGATTTAAACTAATATCTTAGTTTTAAAAAATCCTCTAGAGGCAATTTCTTAAAAAGGCCATTTTGTGTAACAGAAATTTTCAGTGTAATGAGAAGTACTTTCAAATTGTAATTAAAAAAAAAAAAGTGTTATAAGAAAAGTATTGAAACAATTTAAATATAAACTAGCCCAGTAATTGAAATTCAAATAATAGAATTATATAGTCATGCAAGAGGTGTAACATGCTGAAACCCAAGCACCAATAAAATCCATGCAATTGTGAGAAGTAATGCAAGGACCTGAATTGGTCAGGCCACTGATTCATTAGCTCTTATTATAGGTAATATATATAGTCAGGCGATTTAACTTTTGAGATTATGAAAATAAGGCCGATTTCTTATAAACTACACCTTACTTGACTTTACTGTCTCACTTAGGGAAGTCAAAAGCGAATTCCTAATTTATTCAATTAAAATCTGAAATATACATCAAAGGTTAATATGCACTTCAATGGTCTGTTTGAATGGTGACCTTTTATTTCAAACTAGAAGCTTCTTAGCTGACAACTTTTATTTCCAACTTACAAAGAGATTTTTAAATATATGTTGAATTGATATACAATAGTAAGAATTTAGGCTTTTATTATGACCTTAGACTCACATATAATGGTGATAATCAAATTAGCTAGATTCTCTTGTATTAATACTACCAAAATTTCTATAATAGCAAAGGAAAGAGGCCTGAAATTAGCATCTCACTAGGAGGTTGACCAGATAAGAAACTGGTGCTAATTCAAGTAAGTTGCCTCATATTATTCATCTTGCTAAAATTGTTAGACTGGATCATAAAATAATTTCTTTATTTTCTAAGTACCATCCAACACTATGATTGATAGTTCCCATTTTCTCAAAGAGATAAAATTTGGGAAATGTGGTGCCTTCATAGCCTGTCATAATGAATCTGTGCAATGTGTTCATGAAGTATAAAGTATGAGAGAGAAAAGGATATACCGCATTTTATTAAACTTCAATGAAGTTAAGTCAGTGTGGAGGTGTTCCACATTTCTGAAAATGTTCCAAATCATAAAAGACATTTCTCAGCAGAACTAATGAGTTCAGTTTGCCAGAGCAGGACCCATGAGTTCTTCAAGCCACCAAAACCATCTTCCAATAGAAAAGTTCAAGAAGAATGAAGCTCCAATTGAAGTTCTGATTTTCAGATTTCCCCCATGCCAATAGCAAATGCAATAACTAAGCCAATAATCCCAAAGACAGACTAGTTTTAGACTTGAAAAGTATTCAAGATTGTGTTAAGAGATAAAAAAAAAAGAGTCTAAAGTCAAATATTGATCAGCTGGTGTGAGCTGACTATTATGACTGATTAGGCAGGATTATTTTTGATGGCAGATTATCGACTGGTTTACATGAACCTTTTGGAAATATTCTTTATGACTATGCGAATTTATTTTTTTAGATTTAAATGAGATATATTTTCAATAGGTGAACTTCCTTCCAGTCAAAATAAACTAGTATTCCCAATCAGTTAGAAACCAGTGTCATCAGTAGTAACTATTATGAAAAGAAGCACAAAGATGTATAATTACTAATAACAACTGTCACTGTACCAAGCAAATGATATAAAAGTGTATACTTCTAGTATTCATATTTGACAATATGAATGTATTACTCTTACAGGTGAAATACAGGGTTCATTTTAATATTATAAAGTTTTTCATCTCAATTTGATAATGCTAGTATGCTTATGTATTAGAAATGACCATATTGGAAACTCCGCTGTAGTATCATCTTGTGGAAAGATTATTTATAAAATAATCAAAATTACCCAACAACTTTAAATTTATCATTAACTCTAATTTATGTAGGCTGTATTAAAGTTCTTTTCTAAGAAAAAAAAAGCACTCAAAATTACACATCAGTACTTTTCATAACCTAAAAGGATAAATCTTTATAAAGCAGCCACCATGAACTGTAAAATGTACCTGGTGACGATATTTATTCTTAAAGGGTCATGTATATTAAAGGCTATGGGGAATGTTTAAAAGAACCGTCTCAGACTAAAGCACTGCCTTTCTAATTTTGAATTTCTCCTAGCTAATATAACATGATTGATTACCTTTATTTCATGTACCCCTTGATTTTCCTTTCCATTCATCATTGAGTGCTTTAAACCAAATGCATTTAGAACCTGCCTCTAGAAGAGTGGTCTCTTTTAAATCTTTGTAAAGTAATGAAAGGACACAGTAAATCAATCTCATTTCTACTGTAGGAAAGCATAATCTTTACTTTACTGAAGTCATTTAAACTATATCTGTCCCTTTATTCCTGGATAGTAAACATAAAACTTCATTTCTGTAATTCTTTTAAAATTTGAAAGGCCAAAACGAAAGGCTTTTGACTGCAGCCTTAGTTTACTAATATACAACTATAGCATGATATATATTTACATGTATTTTCTACATGTTTCAAAACTGGAGTTCATGAAATAAGGCATACATGGACTCCTTCAAGTTAAAAAATATCACTAACTCTTTCATTACATAGAGAACAAATTATCTGTCTGCATGATATTTAGCATTTTTCAGCTATAAAGGACACATTTTTTTTTGCTTCCAAGGATCTATATATATCATGCATTCCATAAATATTAACCATAGTTGACTGAAAAAAACAAATTCATATTCTAAGTGGTCTTGATTCAACGTGTTCCACTTAAATAAGTGGCTGTCTTCTTTGGTTTTAAAAAAGTTTATAGTTCTAGAACTCAGAGCTTTTAAAAAATATGATGTGCCAGAATGCTATCTACATTAAAATTCATATTTTCATGATGGTCGCTAAGTTTTCTTGATGTATTTTTAGATATGTGAAAGGAGAAGTAATTTTTATATTAATGGACTTTCATAATCATAATTACATGAGGCTTCAACACCTATCAGAAGGGATAAGAAAATTAAAGCTGCCATAGGTTAGGGTAGTGGTGGAGGAAGGCTGCCTCCAAATACATGGAATTGGTACTGCATTCTAACTAGCATTTGGGGATAACAGTTTAAATAATGGAGGCATGTTTTTATGAATTAAAAATTAACTGGAAATTGGCCGGGCGCGGTGGCTCAAGCCTGTAATCCCAGCACTTTGGGAGGCCGAGGCGGGTGGATCACGAGGTCAACAGATCGAGACCATCCTGGTCAACATGGTGAAACCCCGTCTCTACTAAAAATTACAAAAAAAATTAGCTGGGCACGGTGGCACGTGCCTGTAATCCCAGCTACTCAGGAGGCTGAGGCAGGAGAATTGCCTGAACCCAGGAGGCGGAGGTTGCGCTGAGCCGAGACTGCGCCATTGCACTCCAGCCTGGGTAACAAAAGCGAAACTCCGTCTCAAAAAAAAAAAAAAAAAAAAAAAAAAAAAAAAAATTAACTGGAAATTAGAGATGTGTTATAAAAAATAATGCAAATCCCATGACAAAAATATTCCTGAGAATATGTAATGATTTTTAAAAGAACAAGTTTCTAAACCTATACATCCTGCATATGTGTTTTAAAAAACACAATGAACAGATACATTTGTCAAATAGAACCATATTATAGTAATTATAACTCATTTCATATTATAGCAATTTTAGAGGTGAAAAATCAACATGGCAGAGAATTATGTTGAAAAGCCAATGGCTGGCAAAACCACTAATTATTATTTGGTATTTTCATAACTGTGTACAGATGTTTTCAGTTAGTTCTCACTCTTTCGGTTTGTTTTGTTTTGCTTTTTAAAACCTGGCAAAACATCAAGTATCCTGAATAAGCTATCATCTTTATGATTTTCTCTGAGCTCTGCATGTGGTGACCTTTAATGTGCAGTCTGCCCTCTTGGGCTGCAACTGGAAAGGACTTGAGAACTCCACACCAAGCACAGTGAGGTAGGCCACAACAAGGGTATGTGAGGTGAACAGATCTAGACAAAGTAAGTGGGCAAGAGTATCCTACTACCTATACAAAAACTCATATATATGCACAGGCAATTTATAAATAAAGAGCAAGTTAGTTAACAACAGCTCATTATTTCTTATAGCCTAATTTTCCCCTATATAATATTTTGCATACTGTTAATTTCAAACTGTTCTGCTATCAAAACTTGAGAGCAGTAAACATATGCATCGTAAAATACATTTAAATTCAGAACAGTTTAGAATTATTTTTGTTATCCTATAACTGGAATCATGGGATTTCTAGATTGGTATGGTCCATGCTTTTGACTGCGGCTAATCTGTTTATAAGCCACCATTAATCCTGGCTGTATATTTCACAGTTTGGGTAAACACTTCATTTGCATTAAATTTACAGCATTAATGAGATGTGAAATTTAAAATGCTACTAAAAACATAAAGGATGTAAGACAGCAGAACAAAAAGAAGTGTTTTTATCACATCTGAAATCAGTAAACCAATTTAAAGCTATTAAAATAGGAATGAAGCGTCGCCTGAGATTTTAGCTTCATAACTCATCATCTTGAACTAAAATACAAACATGAGGAGCAAAACATCTGGAAAATATGAAATCACTCACAAACTTGAATTATATCCTGCTTTTATTCTAGTTGGCTTTTAAAACAGTTTGCAGTTTTTGTCTTTGAAAGCTATAGGCTAGTAAGTTCTCAATAGCCAGTGAAACTGAGAAAAATACACTTTGCCTAAAACGCTATTACTCATGGATATTATCAATATATGCTACAGAGATGGAAAAGGTCATGAGCCAATTTGAGAAACTCTGCTCAAAGAGGTGAGAAACAAAGGATCAATGAGAAAAAATTCTGGGAAATGAAATGATCAATTTTGGTCTCAGAAGCCCCAGGAGCCCCCTTCTGAGTCCAGATTGAGAGGCAACATGGAGAAGCACGGAAGCGAAAGCGTGGCTACACCATCACACCTGGGTGAAACTTGCCCACCTGTTGCTGATGTAGGAAGGATGGGTCTCTTGGGCTTAGTCCCACATATCGATTGGCTTGAGATGTGCCTGAGGCTGTGTAGGCTGATTAAGGAAGAACAAAAACAAAGATAAAAATTGTGAACTATGAGAACGAACACCCTGTCCATGTATAAGAAACCTAGAGAAGTGGGATTTGTAACCAAAAGTGTCTTCATTTCTCTTCTGTCTGAGTGAATACCAAGTGATAGAAAAGAAATGATACCTGACTTCAAATCAACTAGTTTATTCCCTCTAAAAAATCTATCCAGTAAAGCAGATCTCATACTTCAGTTGGGTGCCTCACACTTCCATGCTCTAGTGACTGTCCTGCTGAGGTACTAAAGATTGGTTAAATAGAAGGGTCCTGTACCTAGATGTACTTTTTCACCAGATATTAGTTGTCTAATATGAAATAATCAATGATGGTATATGATTCTAAATGTAAAGCAGACTGAAAGTCCATCAGGAAAAAGTGACAGCTTTTCATGATGGAATTTAAGCAGATGTGCTTAATGACATGGGATGGGAAATGTCCTGTTTAAAAGTCTTGCTAAAAAGGAAATCAAATCTCACTATCAGACGGAGGAGCCTATATCATGTAGAATGAATTAGCTTGGTATTTTACTTGTGAAAATGGCCTCAAGTCTGATAGGAATGTTTTTGAAAAAAAATACTTCCCATAAGCACACATACAAAAATCAATTTCTTGTAACTGATCCAGGAAGGGAACTGATGTACCTTTTAAATAGTTGGCCACTAGGTAGTAACTTTCCTTACATTGTTATAGTCTCACGTGCAAGTAATTTGTACAACTGCTTTTTGCTTTTTGGTATAGAGTAAATTTTTCAAACACACATGAAAAATGAATAGGGAGCTACTCCTAAAGACTTTTGTTACTTTTCACAAGGAAAGGACTAAGGTATCTTCCTAGAACTAAGCAATCCCACTGCTCCATATCACCCTATATTATCTGTATTGTTCTAAAGAAAGCTACACTGTTTGGTTTAAAACCACCAGATTAATGAGGAATCCAGGCATTCTTTTTAAATGGGCTGGCTTTCTAAAACCAACATATTAATTCTGCCTTTTTCTCTTGAAGGAATGAAGAATTTGACCCATGGAAGCTTTTTTAGGGCAACTTTTCAAAAACAGTGAAGATGCTCACAATTCGTATTTTAATTGCTCCTGAAAAAGGGGCCATGAAGGCAGCCGTTAGAGACCAGTGACCCCTACTCAATCTCCAAGCCTCTGGAATTCACCACACCTCACACCTCGCAAACAGCTGGAGAGGAGCTTCACCCTTACAGAAAGAGCACCAAATCTATGCTGCTCTTTCTTTTCAACCATGAGAAAGAGCTTTCCTTGGCTTCCGTGTTTTCTTTAACCTTACTACCTTATCAATTCAATGACCAGCTTTTTTTTATTACCGGTAGTGCCTAGAAAGCTGGAGCTACAAATTTGTTGATAGGAAAGAAAAACTACTCACTATGTTTCTTTTATGTAGGAGTGGAAAATGGACTGATGCAGCCATCTTTATACAACCAAGATATTCCTTTTGAATATTTTGTAATTTTACTAGTCAAATCAGATCCCTTTTTGAACAACCTGTATGTAAGTATAAAAACAGTTCATTAACAAACAGGCTGAGTACTCACATATATGAGCTGTGATCATTTGGGTCTGATCTTCTCCTGAATCTCTTCTATCAATAACACCATAAGAGTAGGCATCAGAGTTTCTAGAACTTGGTTTTGACCATTTATCCTGTGATAATCTTTCAACTACTTAAAAAAAATTCTTTGTTTCATATGTGCTTTTATTTAAATTGCTGACATTGCTCAAAGATGTCAAGACACCACTTTCAAAATGAGTACTTAGTGTTTTAGTGACTGTAATGCACATAGTAAACTTTTAGAACAAATAATTTTTAGTGTTTCCTGAGTGGGTCGCATCCATCTGTGCATTCAGGGAAGTGTTCTAAGCATTAAGAATTATTGATGGGTAATATAAGCCTATAGAAACTTATTAATTTATGGGGCTCATGAATTTTGAAAAAATAAATGCTGAATTCACTGTACGAAGTATTGTCCATTTTTCTTAAAGGGTTCCTTCCTAGTCTTTTAAAAACTATTTTAAAAAATGGCATCTTTCCAATGGGCAAGAAAGAGCCAGTGGTGCCTCTGATTGTCTCTGATTCACATGGAAATTTCAAGATCATGGGGATTTTCTTGCTCTAAGAAAGTAAAAGGTTTGAATTTAAGATACCTGTATAATTGGTGAGGCACATGTGAATTCCACCAATTCCATAACTTTATCATTCTACTTCACCAATTTGTACATTGTAGCTCCAGTACTAACTAAGAAGCTGACAGCTGGGTGAAACCACCTCAAAATCAATTTCTTCTACACTTCTGAGTATTTTATATGAAACATTAAAGGAATTGTGGCTTATTGGTATGTGTTAGGAAGGTTCACTGGCTAAATCTCTGACATTTAAAATATTATGGCCACACTAAAAAGCACAGTATTTGATGTACCATGATAGGCAAAATAATCAAAAGGTGTTTAAAAAAGCTTGCAGATAATGAAAGTGTGGGTAGCTTACATGTGGCTAATACTAAGTTTTGAAATATTCTCGTCTGCTTCCAATGTTATGTGACTGTTTTTAACAATGACATACCTACAATAATGTAGACATGCAATTACCTTACAGATGCACTGATTCCATCTGCTTTGTGAGGGGGCTTGATTTCTATAGGAATGCTCCAATAAGTACCAATTATCTAATCTCTCTTTGGGTGATATGAAAACTTTGTATATGTTACTCAGTGCAATTTCAATGTATATCTTGAACGAGCAGGCGTGACTTATTATTTTTGTTATAGCTGGTAACTTAAACAAATGAGCTTCTCCCTTTTCAAATATGATGCATTGACTGGAATTTGAGAAGAGAGAGCTTGAGATAGCACAGCCACATCCATGCCTGCTAGTTCCACTTAAATGAGAAATCTCCATCTGGTCAGGTAGCTGGAAAAATTGCCATGTTTTCCACCTTGGATCAGATATCCAATGGTGCCTTTGATGGACATTTCTCATTTCCTACAGAAATACTTACTGGTTGCTGTAGGTGAAGCTGCCTCACCTTCAGTGGATGTAGTGATGGGTTTAGTATCTGTCATGCTCAGGGTCACAGGTCGCACTGCACTGGGATGGGGAGAGGGTGCCAAGACAGGAGTGAAATGGCCAGGCACTTTCCCTACTACTTGACCACTGCTGTTAGGCTACAAAACAAAAACAGAATGCCAGGTGAAGCAATCCAAAAGGCAGTCATCTTGTCCAACAAGTCCACTCAGCAACACAACCGTGTGGATCCAGCACACTGCGCATAGGCACCACACAGGCCCTCTCCAGTTGGAGTTGGAGAGGCTGGTCAATGGTTAGTAGTAATAAGGAGCAGCAGCATTTCAAAGAAGGTATACATCTTCAAAGCATGTGGTATAATTCCTCTTTACAGCACCCCTGAGAGCCAGGTAGACTTGATCCTTTCATGAAGTAGGCCAGGAAACTCAAGTGGAGACTTAAATGCTTAGCCCAAAGGCTAAAATGGAATTCCTTACTGAACTAGTTAGAGTTGGAACCCAATGTTTCCTTATTCTCTGCTCTTCATTTTCTATAATGAGTCAGTTTTGGCTTTCAGAACACAATTTTCCCCTACATGATGATATCACTGAAACAAAGGACACAAAAATATCTCGACATCAAACACATCGAATACTGGAATTTTCATTATTTGTAGTCAAGAGCCATTCTCCTGAATACAAAATGCTAGCTCTCTCACACAGGTGTGCTCAGATGCACACATTAGGAAATTTAGATTCCAGGATCTATGCTCAACTTTTCATAATTTACTAATAAAACAGATAGAATGAGATTTAAAGCATGTAAAATTTCAGAGGTCATACAATGACACAAAATGCTGAGCTGGGTTTATCTTAACACCTACAAATAAAATATTTCCAAAGTAAATTAATATGTACTGAGGGGAAGCAGAGGACAAGCAAATGAGCATTGTTATTTGAGTTACTCTTCCATTATGGTGCATGGAGAGTTACACAAAACATTTATTGTTGACATTTGTGGGAATTAACTGAGAAAATCCCCTGGGCAATGATAGAAAAGATATTATTATCTGAGTTTTAGGCCCTGGGTACAAAAATAGTTTCTGTGGTAGAAAACAAAATCCTAAGGATACACTCTTTGAAGAAATAATGGAATATATTTTTCTAGACAGAGAATGTTATTTTTGATTATACCCATGTTAGAATTCTCCACTGCATGGTGTTCATCACAATCTGCTATGAGGCCATTCTCCACAAGTATATAGTCTTTATAATATAAACTGTTAAAGGCAAAGAAAACAATGAAGAAGAATATTTATCTAAATATCTGCATATAAATTACAAGTAGACATTTATTTAGAAAAAAAGATGAACAGCTCATAACACTTAAATATTGTGACTTACGGTCATGAACAAAATCTTTGGTTAGGATCCTCAGAGGCCACATTATTTATTCTATAAAGGAAATAGGCTTCTTGAATATCCTGACTATTTATCATGGGTAATTTTAAGTATTTAACTTGATGTCAGGAAAATTGACCAGAGTTTTCCAATATGGAAACCTATGGGAGAGTTATACCTTTAAACTAATTTTCTTCAAAATATTCCATTGAATAGCATGACTGTCTCACTATAATTGGTGCAGCAGTAATGCAATTAATCTCAAAATTGCTGTGGGGAAGAAAAGGCATCTCAGTTGCTTATCTTAAAAATCAAAATCAGTGCAGCGATGGAGAATATTGGGAAGGAACAGTTAACTAGAGGTGAATGGTGAAAGAGTACTAATTTCTTTTCATTTCTAGAGATAAAATGGTAAATACCAAGAATTTTATTTTGAAATGCAAATTAATTGGATTTGAGTTGGAGTTAAAAATCAAAGCAGATATACTATTCCTCAAAAAAAAATCTGCAGTTAACTATAAAGACCCATTTTTCCTTTCAAGGGGGAAAAATAGTTTGTTTCTACAGCAGACCATCCATTTCTGATTATTTGAACATTGGAAATAAGTGCTTTAAACATCCTACTCAAGAAAAAACAAAGGTCTCATTTTATCATTGATGGTATATTCAGTGGTAAAAATGTTTCTATATCCAGTGTTCACCAAAACAGTTTGAAAGTACCCACCTGCAACAAAAGCAGAATGACAATAATTTCAAAGAAATGCTGCCACCAAATATATTATCCTACCCTGCTCATTCTACAGATTTCATCTGCTGGAATTGAACAACATGAACTTGTAGACACTTCTCTCACTTGAAAAGAATAAAGATGACAAAGAAAGAATTCACAAGCTAATGCAGACCACTTTCCTAAAACTCAGGAGGATCAGAAGAATAGAGGGGTATTTTTTCCTCAGTTTTCTACTGGTTCAAACAGATGAAGCTACACTAAAAATTTCTATCTTTTAAGGCTGTTAATAGATGAACTTTCATACTATAGATAGAAAAAGAGAGATGTCATATCTGAAGGTAAAGCTAACAGCATTAGAAAAGGATTATTCTACTTTATAAATGGTTCCTATTATACCAAATCTGGAGAGTTTTTTTGTTGCTTTTTTTTTTTTTTGAGATGAGAGTAATATGCTCCTCTTAGAAGGTGATATGTATCTTGAAGAGGTGAAGAAAAACTTAGAACAATATAGGCAGATTATCACCTAATATGCCCTCTTAACTTATAAAGAAATTGAAATATACGTAAAACAAGCACTGAATAATTAAAGAAATGTGTAACACTAAGGGCCTGATTTTAATTTGCATAATTTTTCCCCTAACAGTGCCTAATTAAGACATCAGTTAAAAAAAAAATCCAATGGAACTCTAAGATTTTCCACACTGAATTAACGTTAAGGACTTTTAATGGATGTCTTAATTAGACTTTGTTATTCATGGAAATTCTACACAAATTAAAATCAGACCTTGCGTGCACTGTTCCCAGCTGAGTCTAGCAAAATGCTCTGTGGAACTGAGACTTCTGAATCCATACGCTGACAACGAATTTTATTTCTAAACTGATAAACTAAGATCTTACTGTTTTACTTAGCTGTCTTTAGTACTGCAGTCATGAAAAGTGCTACATTTTAACATTTTCTTGTAAAATACAAATAATAATTTTAACTTCAAATTCAAAATTCAGTATTATCTTAGTTGAACTAAAAGTAATGGTAACTTTTTAAGTAAAAAGATATCCCAAAAGGTCCTGGATATCTATTATTCACAATGAAAAGTTCAGAAAGGACCATTTTGTTTCATTTTAACAAATTAAGACCAAAGGGATTTTTTTCTCACCTTTCTTTGCTAACTATAAATCGACAGACACACACTATTTCCTAGCATTTTAGGAAGTGTTCCACAGTAGTAATGATAGAAGTTTGTGAAAATTTCCAAAATATTAAAAGGCATAATAAGGAGTAGAGAGGAGTCTTAGCGGTAAAGCAGCAAAGCTAAATACTGTATCATAATATCAAAATTACATGTTTTAGATATTACAATTATTGATAGCCCCAGCTCCAGTACAGACTGTCTGCTTGATTGTGGAAAGCCCTCATATACCAAATCCCTATGAAATAACCTCTCAGTAGAAGAAACCACATGTCTAGGGGAGTGAGAAATGCTCATGAGTCACTACACTTACACAATGAATCCCCAAAACCACTGCACAAGGTTTACCAAAAAATAAGACGCTTCTAATAACGTTACTCATTATTAAACGTAAGTCATGTCTCTGTAAAGAATATTCAAAGTCATCAAACACTGAAAATGTTTACATTACCAAAGCTTATTTTAATACCTAATAGTTGGTCTATAAATACAACTGTAAGTTCTTCTGTGTGTGTTTATTTTAGCACATACCTTACTCCTTCCTGAAATAAGCATTTTGTATCTGTGTCAAACCAGGTATTTCAGAAGTGTGAACTCCAGCTCAGAGCTTTCCTGTCAGTGTACTTTCTGCATAAACTTTCCCTTCAGCGAATGAAAATCCAAAAACATTAAACCGTCTTCACAAATGTACCCTTTGGGGCAACACACTTCCTACCTGTCATTCAGCCACCTTTATATAAAAACTTATTGAGTCACCAAGCAACTTCCTGAAGATGGATTTCAAGGCTTGATGTTCTGCCAGACACACTGTCTGACTAACCTTCATGTCTCAGAATTAGACCTGTCCCATCTCCCTTAGGTGCTAATCTTATTTTCTCTCTTATTTTTACCTGGCTGGTTTGTGGACTGGATGGGTCATAAGAAGGAACATAGTTCTTCAGAGTATCCTGAGGATTCAGGTGGGGAGGATATCTGATTGTTGGATGAGAAAAGTAGCTCGATGGGGCTGGAGGAAGGATAGCTTGTGTTGGAAATGGCAACGGTGAGGGTGGTGGTGGAGTTCGAGTTGAGATGACTGCAGAAGACAGAAAAGGAAAGATTGACTCATTAGCTGGTTACCTTATTGCTCCATTCTGATCCTAAAGAATGCTGTGATACTATAAAACTGGTAACCATTCCTTTTTGTCCCCATGATTTAACCAAGCTCTCCCAAAATAACAGTTACTTTTTCACTTTTATTCTCAACACTGGTACTGATAACTACACAGAGATAAAACATCACTCTAGACAATTAACAATCTTGCTTCCTAGCTCCGTGAGCGGTTACAAAAGAAGTTTCTCTTTTACAGATTATGTCAATACTTGATAAAACACTTCTTTGTGCAAAGTTATTTCCTGTTGGAAACATATTCTTTGATTATAAAATCTTTAGGCTGGATGCCATGGCTCACGCCTGTAATCCCAGCACTTTGGGAAGCCAAGGTGGGCGGATCACCTTAGGTCGGGAGTTCAAGACCAGCCTGGCCAACATGGCGAAACCCCATCTCTACTGAAAATACAAAAATTAACCGGGTGTGGTGGTGGGTGACTGTAATCTCAGCTACTCAGGAGGCTGAGGCAAGAGAATTGCTTGAATCCAGGAGACAGAGGTTGCAGTGAGCCAAGATTGAGATTGCGCCACTGCACTCCAGACTGGCGAGAGAACAAGAGTCCATCTCAAAAACGAAAACAAAACAAAACAACACTTTATCTCATAAGTTCAGAAGTCACAGCATTAAGAGGGCAAAAGAACGACAAATTTTCCACCAAAATTAAAAATAGAAGTGAAATTCAATTTCAAATAAATAATTTCCCTATATATCCTACCTGGCAGTTGTTTAGAAGGAAAGACAATAACTAATACAAAATCATCTCATGTCATTTATAATTATCTAGTCATTACATCTAGCATTATAAGATATAAATGCTTATGAACATTGGAATATAGAGCTGGAAACTCTCCTAATGAAAATGTTTCTTTCAAAACCAAAAGACCTCTATTCTGCAACTATTTTTCTTTCTACTCTAACTTTTACTATATGTTGTTTAAAAGATATTGTTAAGGTAAAACCAATAATAAAACCCATAGCAATGCAAATTAAAACTTTCATATAGGCAAGTATATTACTTCACCCATAAATCACATACTTTATAATAATTTTGTAAAGGGAAATGCTATATATGACACATGCAATGTGGATGATGTCAATTTTACTATCATTAGTATGTTTATAATTTATTGTTCAGTTTTTGAAATATAAATCTTAAGTTTGAAAGATGAGGAAAGTATATAAATGTATGATCATTATCTCTATAATGTTGAGAGAAATAATCATAGAAGTACAAATTAAAACTACCAACAAATATATGTAGAAGTGAAAAATAAATGTCTATTTAATATTTTCCAATTCAAATCGCAGGAAATGATAAATGTCTAACGTTTTATGAGACAATTTAGGAAAGAATATGAAAAAAATAAATTCTAACCATAACCTATAATGGGAAATCACCTGGAATGATTTATCTCCAACTTTGTAACTTCATGATCAAGGGGAGGGGAGGACCTGTTTATGGGATATATTGCTTACCTCTCCCAAAGATAACTTTTTCAGAAGATACAAGAAATTAAGAATGTATATAATGGAGGAAACATAAATTCAATTTTATAGTTACAACTTTGTTCCCTGAACAACCAGGGCACTGTTTCTGAGCATTCTCTGGATTGTTCTTACAATGCAGATTCCTTGGTCTGCACACAGACCTAGGGAATCAGGACCTCTAGGTGCCTCTGGTGACGCACCAGAATGTATATTTTAAACAAGTGCTGATGTAATCATCCTACATACTGAAGTTTGAGCATCTTCTACCAAATGTATGCACATTTCAGAAAACAAATGCATATGTCTTAAAACAAAACTCTTTACTGAAGTATTACTTTATTTAAGAAGTACACCCATTTGAAAATATCATTTAAAGAAATACAAACTCTAAGAAAAACTGGGCATCTTTTACTTAGTGTCTAAGTGCTCTTAATCTCAGCTCATTTTAAGCATGATTTTTGCTCACATCTGTACACAAACCCTTGGAAGATATATACATAGTTCCACCTTGAGTCTTCTAGGGTTTGAGATTAATTTGGCCTTAATAGTTTTGGAGGAGATCTCTTTTCAACTGAAATGGCAGAAATCAAATCCGAACTCAAATTTATGGGCAACCTGGCACTGTGCTTGCATGGGCTGTAGGTGGCCTGCTATAACTAAGAGTAAAAATGACTACCTTTTCCATAGAAGCCATTCTAGTGTTTTAAAAATAAGAAAAGCGGCCCCGGCATGGTGGCTCATGGCTGTAATCCCAGCACTTTGGGAGGTCAAGGTGGGTGGAGTGGATCACTCGAAGTCAGAAGTTCGAGATCAGCCTTGCCAACACTGTGAAACCCCATCTTTACTAAAAAATATATATACATACATATATATACTTATATGTGTGTGTGTGTGTGTGTGTGTGTGTGTGTATATATTAGCCAGGTGTGGTGGTATGTGCCTGTAATCTCAGCTACTCAGGAGACTGAAGCAGGAGAACTCCTTGAACCTGGGAGGCAGATGTTGCAGTGAGCCAAGATCATGCCGCTGCACTCCAGACTGGGTGACAGAGTAAGACCCTGTCTCCCAGGCACTTGTTTAAAATATACATTCTGGTGCCTCACCAGAGGCACCTACAGGTCCTGATTCCCTAGATCTATGTGTCCAGACCAAGGAATCTGCATTTTAAGAATAATCTAGAGAATGCTCAGAAACAGTGCCCTGGATGTTCAGGGAACAAAGTTGTGACTATGAAACTGACTCTATGTTTCCTCTATTACATACACTCTTAATTTCTTGTATCTTCTGAAAAAGTTGTCTTTGGAAGAGGTAAGAAATATATCCAATCATTTTTGTCTTGTATTTTTCTTTTCTTATTTTTCAATAAATAAATAAAAATAAGAAAAGCAAAATACAGACAAAAAAGTTTTCTTTCATTATGACAAAATAAATACATATATACGTATGTGTATTTCTTGCATACATTAT
Organism: Callithrix jacchus; assembly: GCF_049354715.1. NCBI lineage: Eukaryota > Metazoa > Chordata > Mammalia > Primates > Cebidae > Callithrix > Callithrix jacchus. The sequence continues at coordinate 120,660,254 of NC_133502.1, forward strand.
TGTAAAGCCTTCTTAATTGTCTTCCTTCCTTCAGTCTTGCTCCTTCCAATACATCCTTTATAGTGCTAAGTGAATGACTTTTTAAAAATACCATTATAGTCATGTAACTTCTCTGCTAAAAATATTTCAATGGCTTAGGTGGCAAAATATATTAAAAAAAAGAAGAAGAAAAAAAATGTTCAATGGCTTCCTACTGTTTCCAGAATAAAATCCAACAGCTTTTTCCGTACACACAGCCTCATGTGCTTTGAATCACTTCTTTGGCCTCATCTCTGGCCACTTGAAGAGATCTGTGGATCCTTGGCTAAATAGCAGTTCCCTGCTGCAATGGCCTCTAATGCACTGTGGTTGCCTCTGCTTCCCAGGTTGCCCCTCTTCCTCTAGTTCACCCCTCTGCCTCCCAGGTTGCCTCGCTTCTTCCTAGTTCGTTCCTTCTTCCAGCGAACTTTGCCGTCACACTTTAGCTTAAAACACATATCTTCCAGGCATCTAATTCTCCTTCAGGTATCTAGTCATGTTGAGATTAGACACCCAGCCAATTATGTGGCCCCTACTCTCTCCCTACTATATTCTGAACTGTTCAAGGACAGAAATTATCTTTTATGACCAAGGTGCTTACCACAGGCCGGAATATACAGATACTGAACAAATACCTGGCAAAAGACCAAGGTGGAAGGCTCATCTGGGTCTCTCTTGTTTCATTATATAAAAATATACTGTTTACTTCTTTACACATGTTAGAAATAAGAATATTTTCATCAGGTGTCATAACAAATGAGTGATTTGACTTCTCAGTTAATTTTGTCCAAATATTCAACATTATAGTTATTGATTTTTTTTCACCTATCTAAATGGTATAGGTAATAAATGTACAAGTTCTTATACCACATTTAATTTGTATAGTACCCTCTCAATTTCATAATTTTTTAAATGATAGCAATAAAGGCCATGTATTTTTTAAGTATAACAGCAATAAATATCAACATATACTTATAAACTAAAGCTAATAAGGACTTTATTTTTAAAAATGTTACAATGTTTGCATAAAGATTTAAAAACCAGATTCAATTAGTTAGAAGGATGAGCAAGTACCTAACTGTAAATTTAAACCAATAAAACTTTCATTATTAATATATTTTTATAAAAGTTTTTCCACCTAAAATGCAGTCTACTCCTCTCTAGGAATTAAAAGTAATAAGTAAAAAGTATACAGTGTGCATTATTATCTGTATCTCATTTTTAATTTTTGAAAGATTTGATATTAGCTGTTGGCTAAAGTAAAAATATTAGATTCTTTTTCCTAATTAAGATATTAGACATAATATCAAGTGTACTAGTCCAAAGGATTTGGGCATATAAAACAACTGTCAAAGAAAAGTACCTTTTATTTTCTGATTACTCTCAAATATAAATATTGATTTATACGTAGAAAATAGCATCTACTTATTAGACGCTCATAGAAATAGCACCTGTATATCTTAATGCCTTTAGAAAACTCTAAACTCAGCAACATAATTGAAATTCCATCTTTCCCTTAGTAAAATACCACAACCAATCCTAAAGCTATAGTAAACATAGCTGTGTGCCCATATTTTCCACATTCTTCTAACAATCTTTTTGATAAAGGTAATTTAAAAATACATATTATAAATATTATTTACTTGTATGACTTTGAAAATCTTCTCTCATAAATCAAGAAGAAAAAATATTTGATCAGATTGTGCCCCTCCCACTTGTGGTTGAGAAAAATATGGTCACCATAACTATGATTATAAAAGTTTGCTCCATCCCTAAGAGATTGGGCCCTATAGGCAATATGGAGGATTCTCCTCTATGCTTGAAACTCCTCACCACTGTGTGCAACTCCAGGTATTCCGGGATGGTGGTGCTGGGGGAAAGTGCTCAGTCTTGGGGAAGAATCCTGTGGAGATGCAGAGCTGAACAATGGCTTTTCAGGCTTCTTCATAGTAGTCGGAGAAGACATATCTGCAAGAAAGAGAGAAAAACCCAAAGCTATATGACCTTCGTAAGCTCGAAGGTTCATTTCATCATAATGAGAGATCTCCCAAATTTTAGTATGCTCATACCTTGGCCCTCTTACAAAATATATTCTGAGTATCAAAAATCTAGCTATGTTGGAGCTCTGAAATATTTGTTCAATCTCCATGGAAGCTAGAAGAAGGCTTTATTAAAATGGTCATCAGAATTATTCCCCTTACTAACTAAATCTTAAATTTCTAAAAAGCCCAAAGTCTTGTTTCCTTTAGCCCCTTGGTTCACACAAAGGCCTTCTTTACCTCAGCAGTTAGATTTATATGATTCAGGAGAGTGTCTTTCAACCTGGTGACTACACTGTGAAAATAGAGGACAACTGGTGCAAATGTGAAAAACAACCTTTGGGGATGCTGGTAACCATACCACTGATTTCACAGCTTTTATGAAAACTCATTTATTTGTTTAGCAAAAAATACATTCCTTAATTTTCTCATTCTGTTAACATTTACTGGGTTTTTCTATTGGCCAGATAAAATGAAGATGTTAAAGAAGTTAAAAGTAATTCCTGCTCTAGGGATGCTCACTGTTGGTGAGAAGGAAAATGATTAGGAGAAAATGGTTGTAAACGATCGAGAGGTACAACGTGTTTTGAGAGCAGGGAAGTTTTGGAATTTGCTGATACGTCCCCAGCTGAGATGTATAGGACAGAAATCATCTCAGCCTCCCCAGGATGAGGAAGGCATTTCCCGTTGGCACCAATTTCAAAATGTGAATGGAGATGACATTCTAAGAGAGGAAATGCTCAGAAAAAAAGAGAGCATAAAATACACAAGTAGTTCGAATAGTGGGTGGAGGGGTGAAGGATGAAGACGAGGAGCAGCCAATTAGAATGGTGATCATTAAAAAATCTGGACACAACAGATGCTGGAGAGGATGTGGTGAAATAGGAACACTTTTACACTGCTGGTGGGAGTGTAAATTAGTTCAACCATTGTGGAAGACAGTGTGGAGATTCCTCAAGGACCTAGAAATAGAAATTCCATTTGACCCACAATCCCATTACTGGGTATATATCCAAAGGATTATAAATCGTTCTACTATAAGGACACATGCACACGAATGTTCATTGCGGCGCTGTTTACAATAGCAAAGACCTGGAACCAACCCAAATGCCCATCGATGATAGACTGGACAGGGAAAATGTGGCATATATACACCATGGAATATTATGCAGCAATTAAAACAATGGGTTCGTGTCCTTTATAGGGACATGGATGAACCTGGAGAACATCATTCTCAGCAAACTGACACAAGAACAGAAAATGAAACACCGCATGTTCTCACTCATAGGAGGGTGTTGATCAATGAGAACACATGGACACAGGGAGCGGAGCACTACACACTGGGGTCTGTTGGCAGGAATACGGGAGGGACAGCAGGGGGTCGGGAGTTGGGGAGAGAGAGCATGGGGAGAAATGCCAGATATAGGTGAAGGGGAGGAAGGCAGCAAATCATACTGCCACGTGTGTACCTATGCAACTATCTTGCATGCTCTTCACATGTACCCCCAAACCTAAAATGCAATAAAAAAAAGATATTTGTAAACAAGATTTACCCAGTGAATATTCATATGTCAAGTAGTGACTTCTCAGTAAACACTTGTTGAGTTGAATGAATGAACTCAATTTTCTTTCGCAGTCAGCAAAAGAAATCTTAACTACAAACCTACTGTATATAATTAGAAGCTTTTAATATAAGAAGGAGTCTGAAGTAATCGGAAAATACGAAAGTGAGATTAAGTAATAGCCAAAGAAAGGAGGTACTAAAAGTAACTAACAGCCGTGTTAAGTTTGGCATAAGTGAATTTATGTAAAAAAAAATAGGTCCAGAGACCACAGGACAGCTAGGCATTAATTAGAAGGGGGCCAATGAGAAGAAGAGAGTTTAAATGGAAAAATCCCCCGGAAAATCTGGAGCAAGGCGGTAAATCGATTGATTGGATTAAGCTGCCACTGATCTTACTATCACCTATAACTATAAGAGCTAGCTTATAATAAATATGTTTCTGGGTTGGATGTGAAATAATAAAAACAAAATACTTGAATCAGTAAAGAAAAAAAAAAAAAAGAAGAAGAAGAGGAGCAAGCCTCTGGCAGGTCCCATAGGATGTCGGGTCTCCAGCCTCCTGTCCAAATGACTGAATGCTTACCCTCATGGTAGAAACACCATTGACAGGCAAAAGATGATCATAATGACAGTTTACAGCAATCCCTCCCAGAAACTAAATGGAGAGCAGACTGGCCAAAACAGAGAGAGAAATTACGAAGACCACTTCAGAAAACAGATTCATTAATACATTTATTCCATAAATATTTGTTCAAGACCTAATTTATGCCACATGCTGCACTAGCCTGCGACCACTGTGGTGAACTGGGCTCACTTGCGGCTCCTATAAAGCTTAAAATCTAGTGAGGCAATGTGGACAAGTAAGAAGGAATTGCAAAAGGTGCTGTGATAGGAAAGAATTCAGAGATTTCCGGCTTCATTCATTCATTCATTTCATAAATATTTAACACTGTCAAATGATAGATCATGAGAGCTTGATTAAGAATCAGGATAGAGCTAATGCAATAAAAATTTAAACAGAATTTACCCAATTAAATTAATAACTGATGTAGACTGTCATCATCTAAGTTGACTAAGAGACTATACCATGCAGTTTGGAATAAATAGGGAGTTCAGAAAGAAACTGATTAGTAGAAAAGATAAACCTTGGTTTTAACAGGTTGAGTGATGTTGACTCTAATGGAAGTTTATCAACTTACAGTAAAATGTTATAAAAGTGAGATGAGCTATAAAATTTGTATTTTATTATTTAAAAATGTTAAATATATTCACAAGTAGACAGAATTGTAATGGATTCTCATGTACCCATAACCCTACTTCAGCAATGATCAATTCATAACAAATCTTATTTAATCTTTACCCCATCTACACTTTCTCTCCCTGTGGTACTTTGAAGCAAATCCCAGATATCATATAATTTTGCTTCTAAGTAGTTCAGCATGTATCTCTAAAAAAAAAAAAAACTTTATTAAAAGAAAAAAAAAGCAACACACATACAAAATGTACACAATTTACATTTTTAATTAGAATTTTTTTAATTAGCAAAGACCTTATGGTGCTATTAATATAAGAAACAAATTATCATTACATTTTACCATTTGAAAAATTACCTAAGCTCTGATAAAGGCATTCATAAAATTAAATATGCATTTTCAGTATGGTGGCATTTAAAGGATGAATACGCTACTGTAAAAGCAGTAGACATCACAGTCTGCAAAAAATGCCAGGCGTATTTGTAGCTGTAAGCTACGATTTGTGACTAACTGGTTGTCATGAATCTATCAGAACTCTGATGAGTCAGAGTACCATTTCTGTATATCTTTTTCAAAAAGAAAAAAATAAGAAAGAAATTGCTCATAAAGCCACAGCAATTAATGCAACTATAAGAAAAGAAAAAATGTAAACCATGGTTTCAAAAGTAGACAAAGAAAGCTAATTTCAGCTAAGATATCTTTAAAGTGCCAAAAATAATACTTATTTTTGCTTAAGAGCTATGTGATTTCAAAAGATAATACTACAAATATAGGCTTTTAACTAATTGATGTAAAATCTTAGACAAACAGATTATTAGAGTTGGAAAAAACCTCTATTCTACCTTTTTTGTTACAGATCATGCAATGACTTTCCATTCCAAGTTTTTAATTTAAAATTAACCCTTAGAAAAAAAAACGGGGGACTTTTTACTGATATTCTTCTGCTTGACCTGTGTTTAAATATAAATTTAAGTAAAATGGAACTGGGTAAATCAGTTTCTAAACATTCTGTAGTATAAATATTAATGGATAACTATACATTATTTGAAAATTTAGGCCGGGTGCAGTAGCTCATGCCTGTAATCCCAGCACTTTGGGAGGCTGAGGTGGGTGAATCACCAGAGCCCAGGAGTTTGAGACCAGCCTGGCCAACATAGATAAACTAAAAATACAAAAATTAACTGGGCATGGTGGTGGACGCCTGTAATCCCAGCTACTCGGGAGGCTGAGGCAGGAGAATCGCTTGAACCTTGGAGGCAGAGGTTGCAGTGAGCAAAGATAGTGTCATTGCACTTTAGCCTGGGCAACAAGAGCAAAACTCTATCTCAACAAAAAAAAATTAATGTGAACACAACTTGAGAAACAAAACAGTGTCATTCTAGGTATGTTGTTCCTGGAGAAGTGGATTAATTAAGGCAACTGCAACTACTGTAACTATCAGACTTCCCATTAAACTCTTACAAATTCATGGGTCTCCTTTAGTGAAGGGCACATAAATCAAGGGTGTTTATAGAGAGCTTGAAGATGATTATGTAATTTTTAATGCAAATTATGTAAATTTTAAGAAACAAAGCGTTTGCATTTTCTTAGCCAAAATGACACACTTGCTTTTACTAAGTAATTATGATAAGTCCATTTATTTTTTCAATTATTTTTGGGGCATTCACCTAATAATAATGGTACTTTCATAGAGGATTATACAGACCAACACAGAAGAAAAAGAATAAAATTTGCTCTTCAAGTTGCAAAGGGAACTACAAACTCTTTTCTTAAACAACAAAAGTAACTTATAATAGTAAATATAAGAATGGGAAGGTTCTCTGACCAAACTGAGAGGATTGCTTTAGAAACAGGTAAAGAATGGTAGTATTAGAATATAGGCTTAATTGTCTTTGTTTTCTCATTAAATGAAATTAATTCTTGGCCCATTGATAAAAATAAACTGCTGCACAGAAACAGAAGGCACTATGCTAAGAACTTAGGAAGAAACAAAAGTGAATCCCCTTTCAAAATAAATAAATAAGTAAAATGCTCTCTAGACTAGAAGGGGAAATAAAAGATCAATTATCTGGGGAAAAAGTAAGGGTAGAATTTCTAGCTATTACATTTTAATCATGAACCAAACTAGTATTAATTTTATTAATGTCTACAGTCTAAAAGACTTCATGCTAAGATGAAAAATGATATTGTTTCTATTTTTAATGTTCTCATATGCTATAAAAAAAGTTTGAAAATGAATATGTAGAAGAGATAGTTTAAAGTGACCTTTCTGTGAAGAAAAACAAATGCCATGCTTTTCACAATCTACAGTCTCTCAAGCAGGGAGAATAATACATAAAAAGATTAAGTTGAAAATAAGTTGAATAATAATAAAGCTGAATAATGCATACATATATAATAACTTGAATAATAATGCATACATAATAATGCATAAGTTGAATAATACATAAAATAAAGAAGCTGAAAAGAGATGCAAGTTGATAAGCAAAGGATTAGCTGATGTTTCTACTGGCAGGAGGGAGGCAGGAGTTGCTGGTAGTCGATGAGAAAGAAATAGAGGCCAGTGATGGCTTGAAATCAGACAAAACAATTTAAATTTGATTTAGAAAGTATTAATTTATAAATGAATTGATTTTAGAAGAAAAAACTTTCTAAATATTTGATTTTTTTTTTTCTGTTCTCGCCGCCCTTTTCACTTGTACCTGATTGAACCAAAAATTTTCTTCCTAATCTCCTCCAGGTCTTCCTCATCATGACACACAAAAACCAGCAGCTGGCATCATATCCTTCAAACAGTATCTTTCTCATTGCAAGTTGTACCACAGTACCACATTTTTATATAGCTCTTTTTCTTTATTACTACATTTTATCTAAACTTTAATAAAGCTAATTTTCTTATGGCTTCTTTTAGGAGCAGGAAAAATACCTTTTTTACTGTGTGCCATTACTGGTCTATGACATTCCCTTGAACTAGAAAATGAGGCATTTTTACTTTCCTTATCCCACCCATAAAACAATGCTTTACTCAGTGAACAAACTTGCTTTCTACTTAAGTAATCTCTCCTGGAAAAACCCTGAGATCTAGACTTCATTAATGATCTTTTGTTTGTATCTTATGTTACTGGACAGATTTTTCATTATTTACTTGTTGTATCCTTTGCCTGTTTTTTTTTTTAAGTTGACTAATGGTTTACCTCCTAAGGAAAAATGCTTTTATCAAAAACACAAAATGATGTAGAGGCTGGATGAACATGCTACTTGGGAAGACAATGAAAAAAAAGTAGAAATGAAAGAAAGAAGAGGTAAAGCAGGCACCATGTCTAGACAGCTTATTTTAGAATCTCTTGCATGTGAAAGAAACTATATTATGAAATGATGACTAGTAGTGTAGGATGAGCAAAATAACCATAGTCAGTATATCTTAAAATTCATGTTCCATGAATAAATATCACCAGACAAGACATAGCTGAATGTAAAGCAAAGAGAAAAGAAAATCAATCACTAAGTTCCTAAAAAGCATGAGGAACTATGGCTATGCATTAAGTTCAAGATGCTAAACAAAACCACGTGGTCCCTGTCCTGGTGATCCTCATGGTCTAGCAGAGAGGGGAAAAATCAAAGACAAAAATGTTATTAAAGTTGCAATCATAGTAATATTGGATTGTTGAAAGAATTCCTCTTAGTGACAGATTAGAAAGAGTAATTTTAAAGAAAGATTCACATTGATGGTGTTATTCTTCAATGTCTACACTCATGTTTACATTTATAATGGGAAAATTAGTTACGACTTTAGAAACTGATTGTGTAGTTGAATATGTGATAAAAGATCACCATATAAGAAAAAGTTCAAGTAGGCTATTGATAAAGTTGGTTCATTTATTCTTAAGCATCCCTTTTAATAAGTATTTTGCAAAATCAAATTATCACATGATTTTTCCTGACCATACTACATATATTTTTGGCACTGTAACATATATATATCCTAGGCCTTGATGTGTCACTTATTTCACAGCATCACTTCAAAGAGATAAGGGCTTAAGCAAATAAAGAGTTAGATCAATTTATCTCCCAACAAGGTAATTTCATCTACAAAGGAATAGAGTCGCTGTGAAACACAGCGTATGTACTCGACTCATTGGCAGCTTGCACAAATGGCGCTCCAGATGTATATCTGTTCAAGTCAGCCCAAGGCAACAATTTTGATCAATTCTAATGTGATAAAATGCTGCAGGGAAAGTGTGCAGAAACGTGTTTACGTCAGCCCTTAATTAAACTGTTGTTCACTTCCAAAGAACCTTAGGAAACACTAATGAGACATGAGTTTTGGCAATTTCTTCATCAAAGCAAAGACCCCTTCCTCAGTCTGCAGCAGCCTGTCATCCAAGTCGCTCCCGGGATAAATGTCACATGGCACCCCAATCAGTTAGCCACCTGTTAGTAGAACTTCACTGAAGTCAACTAGTGATCTAGGGCAAGCTCAAACAGCCACCTTAACACCTGCCTGTCTGGGACACCTGCTCCTTTTTCACATATAGTAGAGCAATATGTTAGCTTTTCCAATATGCTTGAGTAGATTAAGGTTACAAATCAGACTTCTAAAGCCTACATAGAAGACATATACTTCTCTTTCTTGAAAAATTCATTTTCTTCCCTAGTAACACAATTTTTAACAATTTGAAATTAATTAGGTAAGAACACACAAGAATTCTTGAATTTCTGGAAGCTAGTATTTTCAGCACACCATAACACTAAAATGTATTAACTGTGCCAGTCCTATGATTTAGTCCTGTTTCAATAGACTAGTCCTATTTCTATCTGGTTAACAAAGAAGCAAATTACTTCAAAATGTTTTAAAAGTCCAATTCTTTTACATATTCCTAAATTGTCTTTCTTATTTACACGTTAATACTCGTAACTTGTAAACAAGTCTAAATGAACTCTACAAATATAAGTCACCATTTGCTGGCTACTTTTGTTCTCCAGTACTTCATGTTAAAGTTTGTTTTATTGCTACATGCTTATAGAATTATAATCATTGTTAAAAATATCTAAATACCTTCTTTATTTTTCAGATTCTCAAGCTGCTGAACAATTTACAGGATCCCTCTTTTTATTTCTGCTCTTCTTTTTCTTTTCTATCTTTTATTATTTTGCAAATTTTATTTACAAGGTCTCACTATGTTGCCCAGGCTGCAGTGGCATAATCATGGCACACTGCAGTCTCAAATTCCTTGGCTCAAGCAATCCTCCCATCTCAGCCACCTGAGTGGCTAGGACTACAAGTACACAATCAATCACACCTGGATAATTTTTAAATTTTTAGTAGACACAAGGTCTCTATGTCGCCCAGGCTGGTCTGGAACTCATAGTCTCACTAGATCTTCTGCCTTGGACTTTGAAAGTGTTGAAATTATAGGCTTGATCCACTGGACACATTCTTTTTTTCTTTCTTCCTTTTCTTCGTCTTCTTTTTTTTCCCCCCGGCAGAAGAAGACTCAAAGTGTAATGAAAACAGTTGCAAAACTTCTGTTAACTTTGACCCTCTGGTATGATACAGACCAGAAAAGGAAAGCCCATACGGAGGGACACGTAGCTTAGAGACAGTCCAATGGCTGGGATTTGACACGGTTATATTATATTGACAAGTTTTATCAAGTTGATACACCTTCATAATTTGCAAAGTTCTTTATTTTTTGGACTTTTATAAGTACTAGACTTTCATAGATTTTTTAAAAAGAGTTTTATAGGTATACAAAAACTGAATATTGAAAACCTCTTCAGAGACCAAATTCATTGTTGAGTGAAGGCAAAGATGGTCAACACATCCATCACTCCATTGAAGCTCTGTCAAGCAACACAGCACTGAAAGTGAAAAATGAGCTTTAGTTTAACTGGGATATTTCTGGTTTCCATTAAAATGTTGGGTGGAAGCTGGAAGACAACATGAAAAAGAAATGAACCATCTGCGTAAAATAATAATGTTATTTAAAATAAATAAGGTAGTAAATGAGAGGCTACTGAATCAAGTGTGTGGGATGAGTTTTGTAGCTGAAATCTGACATTTTTACTTCAGGCCACAAATCCAGAGTCAGCCCTGAGACAAGGAAACAGTTTGGGCTCTGTTCCCAGAGGACTAGGAGAAGGCAGAGAAGATGATTGCCAACTAAAAGCTAAAAAAACCACAGTTTCTCTGCCTCTGTTTTTGCCCTGGGATAAATACTGTTGAGGAGAGGAAAGTGTCCAGGTTATTTATAACTGTGTAAGTGTTATGTAGAATAAGACAACTATTAAGGCCAGATTGGAGCAGCATCTAGCCTGCCAGATACTTTAGATTCCAGCCCAAAGCCTTGATGCATTTATTTCTAAGGGTCTCCCTGTAGAGAACGATAGCAATTCTTACTTTAACACATTTTACCTAATAAGTAAAAGCCTGGTGATGGGGGAGAGAGTGTGTCCTGGTGGAGAAAAAAAGGACAGAGATACCAGGTAGACTCTGCCTTTACTTGAAAGCTTTGTACAATCCTCAGGTACCCTCTCAATTTCTCCATTTTCTTCACAAATTGAGCAATCTTGGCTTGTGGGGAGAAGATATATGGTGTGCTCCTTGATGGTTTAAATGAAATATAAATGATAAAAAAGGGGTGCATGGGTAGAGTCACAAGGCCACAGAGAATGTTCTATACACTTCTATCAGAAGACATGCTTTGACATTGCTTATAGAGCCATATGCTACACTGAAATTATTATGGCTGTAACAATGGAGTTAAGCCACCCAGGCACTGCTCTAGGGAATGTAAATAAATATTTACCAAAAGCCTTAGAAATGAACACAAGATTTAACTTAGTAATTCTACAGTAGGAATGTATTTATTCCTGTAACAAAATTTCATTGAACTTCTGCTTGGTGACTTCATGCCAGGCAGTCTGCTAGGGACAAAGGACAGTGAAAAGAGCTAGACAAAAATCACTTAATTCGATTAGGCACAGAGTTACACGCAGTGATGTTCACTGTATTTCTATTTATAATATAAAAACTCCAAAACTATCTAAATATTCATGAGCAAAGTAGATACTTAAAATTTTATGGTATAGCCAAAGGATGGCATATTATGTACTCAATACAAAGTGGAAGGATGGGTGCCGTGGTTCATGCCTGTAATCCCAGCTCCTTGGGAGGCCGAGGCAGGCGGATCGAGTCACCCAAGGTCAGGAGTTCAAGACCAGCCTGGCCAACATGGCGAATCCCTGTCTCTACTAAAACTACAAAAATTATCCGGTCCTGATGATATGCTCCTGTAATACCAACTACTGGGGAGCTTACGGCAGGGAGAATTGCTTGAACTGGGGAGGCAAAGGTTGCAATGAGCCAAGATGATATCACTGCACTCCAGCCTGGGTAACAGAGTGAGACCCTGTCTCAAAAAAAAAAAAAAAAAAAAGTGGAAATTGAAGGCTATGGTAAAATGCCATTAGATTATAAATGAAAGACAAAAGTAAACCTTACAAAATAGCATATATCATATAAGCTCATTTTATTGCAAAAATATATTCATAAAAATAGAATGCACTGAAATGAAGAAAAAATACATAGAAAACCAGGCTGGCATACATACAGTCAAATATTAACAGAAGTTATTTTTATATGATGAGATTACAGGTGATTTTTACTTTCTTCTTCATATTTGATAGTTTGGTTTTTCAAATTCCCCACAAATAGCCATTACTTTTACTATAAAAATTGTAAAATACATGTTTTTGGGAAAACTACTGCCTGCAGCTCCACAGATTACAAACAATTCCCAATGTTGGGTTGACAATATTGGATCCTGTTATGTGTCCAGCATTATACCTTTAAGAAGGAAAGCCTCATATTAGCTTAGGTATTGGATGTTGCAAAACTGTAAAATGAAATGCTTAAATGTAAGATTTGCAATTTAGTTGGCTACAGGCAAAACAATGTCTTTTGAAAATACAGTGAAGAAAAAAGAAGCATCTAAATATCTGTGTCTAAGGACTCCTCTAGATGTTAAATTTTATGATTGTGTGGCAAATGCGATCAAGTCCTTCCCACACACTCCAAGTTAACAAAAAGCTCTGAATGTTATGACAAGACATATGGACGTAATCCCACTACAGTAGTTCGATGATGATGCCAGATGATTCAAAAAATAATTAGCTGCCATGCTAAGAAAGTATATCCTTATATATATATATTTACATTTATCACACTCTAAAATAACACTGGAAAAAATGGCAAGCTGCGTTAAGAGGAGATAAGATGTCATCCTCAATTAGATTTCTCAACCATTTTTTAAAATTTATGAAATCAGTTTCTTTTCAAATGAGAAAGTATGGTGTTAAATAAATGAAATTCTTACTTTAATTATTGAGTTATTTAATCTTAATTACACTTGAGCATATTACTGTATTCCTGAGCAAAGTAGAATATTTTCTAATAGTTGACGTCTCTCTTGCCATATATCTTAACCCAAGCACAGTAAGCAGCTTGTTCCTACAAGTCTCTATTTTATCACTTCTCTCTATAAAAAAGGTCTTGAGGCTACACCCACACCCAACACAGAGTTAAAGCTCAAACCTCTCTGAAGCTCACAAATACCTCCCAGAGACATTTTTAAAACTCCTTTGAATAATGAAGAACCGTGCTAAAACAATGAATATGGAATAAATGAAAACTACATTTTAAAAACACTTCAAAATGCTTTTGTCCACTAAGCAATTTCATCTTAACAGACAGACAATGATAAAGTGTCTTGAGTAATGTGTATAAACCTAATTTGAAAGAGGGAAAAAACATCAAACAATTATGCAGGATTTGGAGCATATTTCAGTCACTTATTAAACATTGGCATAGGTAAATAGCTGCTATTCACCATGCCTCTTGGGAAAACCTCTTGGCTATGGAGGCTTATTAGTGTTAAGCATCTGAGAGCCATGGGCTGTAAAATAAAATCAATACCATAACCTTAACTGTAAAAGTCAGAAAGATACTGGAAGAGTTCTAATTTAACAAGATTATAGATGAGTTTTCAGAGGAGAACATTTGGGGAAAAGCCATGCATTTAAAAACATTTATGCTACAAGACATCTCAAGGTTTTTGTTGTTACTAATGCTGTTATTATCCACACTGGTAGTGGTTAGGGTTGATTTAACTGATGTGTTACTTTAGCGGATTTACAGGAAAGTCCTAGAAATGATCTGGAACTTGCTTCAAATAAAATCATTAAACTGAGGTAGTAAACTAATTGCTTGAGAACAGTTATGATTTGATGTGATTTAGTGTGGTAGAAAAAGAATTACAAAAATTTTAAGGTCATCAGTTCAGCAGCTCAATGCAAATATGATTACTCTGCACAATATTCTCTTTCTCTTAATGGAAAAGTAGTCAAAATTGGTATAAATTGTAGTGTTTAAGTTCAACCTAAATCTATATTTTTTTCTCCAAGAAATGTAAATGAAGAAAAAAAGAACATTCTGTCAATGAAATTACTATGATGGCATATTTATTATCCTAATGGTTTGAGAAATCATGTGAAATTCATCAGTAACAAAACCTCTATTTAGTAATGGACCAATTACATTTGTGAGATAATGTCAATGAAACCGAATATTGTCATAGGATAATGGTCTCCCATTGCTATATCCCTAGTAATTTAGAGAAAATAAATGTTGCCGTCTGGCTGAGTCATTTGTTTTCAAAGTAGGAGACACTGATTCCATAACAAGGTTCTGTTATAATAACTCAATCTCTATCAATCATTTCTTGCACCAGAATGGTGCAGGACAGGACATGCATTTGTGAGAATTGTGCATTCCTCAGGTGTAAAGCAAAACATATGGGGCCTCCAAGGACATAAGCAGCCTAATTACTATTATTCAGTAAGTGTATTTAAAATGAACATTTAAAAAATAATTTAAGAAACAGAAAACTTTCTGAATTTTCCAAAGGATCCATGTTAATGATGGCTTTGAAAAAACTCAAGTACTGAAGATCTTCAAATTCTTTGACTCCCATAGATTCAAAATCGAAAATGTTAGAACACAAAGAAACTTTAGTATACAACTCTGTTATTTTACAGATGGGAAACTCAAGATTTACTGAAGTTAAGTGATTTGTCTATGACCACACCAATATTTAGAGTTTCCTAATCTCCATTACAGTGCACTAGGCATAAGGCAAAAAGACTAGAACAGAACTAAAAGAAAACATATGTATGATAATAAATACTTAATTTTTATATTCTGACAAATATAGCTCAGTTTAAACTGGCCATATATCACACACTTCTACTAAAGACATTCCAAAATTTAGGATTATTTATGAATATCTTATTAAATGGGAAAGGCATTTTTAACCTGATTTCAGTGCAAGGACTGCACTCATGAATCTCTGAGGAGTCTATGAGTCCCTATGAAGTTATGTGCATTTATCTGTATTGAAGTTTCATGCCATAAGAAAAAAATTATAATAGAGGTTTTATAGTTAGTTTGTAAAATCATAAACATAGTATCTCAATGACTTATTTGGGAGGCAGTATTATATAGTAATAATGAGCACGGGCTTCTTCAGCTAGACTGCGGTTCCCATTGTACCTCTGCTACTTATGATATGTGTAATCTATGTTGAGTTTCTTAAGCATTGTGATGATCAGTTTACCAAATATAAAATGGGATTTCTATCAGGTTTAAAAGAAAAATATATATAAACTTAGTTAAGCACCTGACAGAAAGTGAGAGCTCAAGAAATAAATGGCAACCACAAACGGCAACAGAATCTTGTTTTCCTTGTTTCATCTATGTATGCTTGTTTAACATAGTTTTTAAATTTACATGCTTTCTTCAACAAATAAATAATACAGAAAAAGGAGGAGAGTAACTGGTATAGGTTAAAAAGAAGGGGAAAATAAATTATGACCTATGGACTAAATTTGAGTCCTGACTCAAACAAGACAAGCTTTGAGATATTCTAGGGAATTTGAACATGGATTATATGTTAGAGTATACTAAGAAATTAATGTTAGTCCCAGCACTAATAAGTAGTTGATTTATATGTGTGTGTGAATGTGTGTGTGCAAAATTTTTACCATATCAAAATTTTGTTTTGAGAATTCTTTCAGAACCCTGAAAACTTGCAAATTCACTTCTATTCTTTTATTCTAGTTCTGTTAGGTCTAACAAAATCTTCCTTAAGCTTCCCAAGAAAAGTGTCCCTCTGCCAAGACTTGCGAAGCAGTGTTTAAAATCTCCTAGGCCATTTGTAAGTTTACATATTGATTCTCTACGCAGATTGTAGGATAAGAGAAAAAGAAAAAAAAAATCCCTTTAACAAAGATCTAGGCTCTGCCATTCATTACTTGGGACAGGACAGCCTCTCTGATCCTTGGACTACTTAGCTGCGAAACAGGAGCTTGAATTATGTCTCACTAAGGATTTTAATAACTTGTGATCTAGACCTGAAAAATCAATTTTGTATTGCATATGATATTGGAAGTGTAATAAGCAAATGATATTGGCTTTCCAAACAACTTCAAAATAAGCTTAAACATGAACTCAATATGTAAAAAGATTGGAAAGAAAACCTTTTCTTGGCCGGGCACGGTGGCTCAAGCCTGTAATCCCAGCACTTTGGGAGGCCGAGGCGGGTGGATCACGAAGTCAAGAGATAGAGACCATGCTGGTCAACATGGTGAAACCCCTTCTCTACTAAAAATACAAAAACTTAGCTGGGCATGATGGCGTGTGCCTGTAATCCCAGCTACTCAGGAGGCTGAGGCAGGAAAATTGCCTGAACCCAGGAGGCGGAGGTTGCGGTGAGCTGAGATCGCGCCATTGCACTCTAGCCTGGGTAACAAGAGCGAAACTCTGTCTCAAAAACAAACAAGCAAATAAAAAAGAAAACCTTTTCTTATGCAGAGAAACTTTGTGTGGCGAACTATGATATTATCTCCCATGGGTTTCCCACTTCCCTATTTTAAGCTGCATTCCATCAATTTAGAGACCCAGTATTAAATAGAAAATTGTCATTTTTTCAGACTAATTATCTATTGTGGTTTTACTGCAAAATGCTGTATTTTCCAATCTTTAAGCCTCCAGAGCACAGAAATATGAGCACGACTTCTCCATATTAATCAGTACCAGCCTTTCTAACACATATACAAGTTTACCCCATCCAAAATGCTATTCTTGATTAGAACACATGAAGGGGGAACAACCATTTGTTAATTAGGAGGCTATGTGGGGAATTCTGATGAAAGCCTTCACCAACAATTTATTGTTTTCCTTTCCATTTGGAAGATGCTCTTATTGTGATGTTTCAGTTAGAGCAGTGTAGTTGAAGAGGCATTTCTCTTCAGGGTGGAAGCATCCTTGAAGTTTGCTTTCCAATGTCAGGGTAGCACCTGGAAATTCACTTACAGTTCTTTAATTTGATATTTTCCATAATAAGAAGCTAAACAAAGAAACTAAAAAATTGTGCTTAAACATCAAATTCAAACCAGCACTCTTCACATTCATCCAACAAAAGCATTTGTATCTCTCTTTTTTTCTGGCTTAAAACTTTGAATATGCGCTATTTCATCCTTGTGATACAAACTGCAGGAATGTAATGAATTGTTGGTGTTCTATCTGGTCCCCAAAGGGAACTTAAAAAGTTCTTCCAGTATGGTTACTAAGCTGTCTGCCCTGCCATTTTCTAGGACTTCATTTAATGCTAATGACTCCCAGATAGCAGTTATTCAACTATTTGAATAACTGCTTATTCACTCAGCTCCCACTGCTTTAGAGAAATCTTGAGATTGTATCATTTGTCAGGCTGTGGTTTGGGCTAGAGCACTATGTTCCAAATTTGAGTCTAGGATTAACGCTCCCTATGGATTCTTTGATAGAAATAAAAGGTACTGAAGTTACAAACTTAATAAATATGTTCAGTCAAGAGCCACTCCTGTATATCACAGCAAAAGGTAGTATATTAAATATTCTGCATATCATTTATGAATGAAAATAGCTTAAATTTTCATTACAAAAGAATTTTCCAAATTTAGCTGACCACTCTTTTGAATGTAGTATGTCTTTTCACATTCCTAAACTCACATTAGAAAATGCTGGAGGGCCTGGTGTGGTGGCTTATGCCTGTAATCCCATCACCCTGGGAGGCCCAGGTAGGAGGATCAGTTGAGTCCAGGAGTTCCAGAATAGCCTGAGCAACAGAGTGAGACCCCAGCTCTACATAAAACTTAAAAGTTAGCTGGGAACAGTGGCAAGTGCCTGTAGTCCCAGCTACTTAGGAGGCTGAGGTGGGAGGATCACTTAAACCTGGGAGGTCAAGGCTACAGTGAGCCATGATTGTGCCACTGCACTCCAACTTGAGCAATACAGCAAGACCCTGTATCAAAAAACAGAAATGCTGGCCTCTGATCCTGGTTCTGTCAGTGTGCTATCACACTCTAATTTACTGTTGTTTATTTCCTGATTGAGCACCTAATACTGAACAGGCATTTTTACTCTCTAGCCCCCAGTGTTCCCTTGTCCTTTGACTTAATGCATTTGATATTTAATACTATATCCTCATAGAACTCCAGAAAGTGCAAATCAAAATTTAGCATAACAGGTAAGACTACCTTACTAATGAGAATATTTTCAAAATTATCAAAAATAAATCTCTAGGACTTCAAAAAAAATTAAAACTTCAGGAAGACCTACCTGAGAAGACATTTATATAACAGAACTGGAGATTTTTAATAAAAATTAGTATTTTTACCTTTTAGTACCTAAGACACCAGAACACAATGCCTAAATATAGCTTGAGACTCCATTTTAATTTTTCAAAGTACTCTCCAAAGTGTAATGACATACCAATATACCAAGTAGTGCTAGTCTTTGCTAACATGCCAATTTACTGATTTTAAGTAAAGATTTACCTCTCATAGTGCTTAAAACTAAGCTAGTTCTAAAGCATGGAGTCGGTCCTCTCATAATCTTATTTATATTAGTCCCCCTTTTTCTAAAGAGCAAAAATTTTTTTCATTTGGCAGTTCAAGCTCTGGAAACTTAATTTATCCATATTTGTGTGCCCAATGTCTGCAAAAATTCCTCCAATATAATAGACATTTGACAAATGTTCACTGAACCAAATTCTCTCAAATCCCATATATGTAGAAATTAGTAACATTTTACCACATACAGTCTTTTTGAATTTATATTTTATGTAAGATTACAGGTTGTTTAAATACTCAACTGGCTGAAAAGCTGTTAAAATTTCCACTTAGAAATCCCCAGTTGCATACTGCAAATATATTTATCAAATCATATTTTTTCTCACTACATGTCTATTAAATGTTTTAGGAGCTTTACATTCAGAGTTAGATAAATTAGTGGCTATTAAAATGGCAGTGGCAAAGTGATCTTGTAAAGAATTGTTTTAAATGTTCAAGCATATTATTTATTTGCCTGTTAAATTACTGAGTGATATGGTTTGGCTGTGTCCCCACCCAAATCTCATCTTCTTCCTGTATGTCATGGGAAGAACTCGGTAAAAGGTGACTGAATTATAGGGGCAGATCATTCCTGCAGTGTTCTCATGATAGTGAATGAGTCTTACAAGATCTGATGGTTTTAAAAACAGGATTTCTCGGCTGGGTGCGGTGGCTCAAGCCTGTAATACCAGCACTTTGGGAGGCCGAGGCGGGTGGATCATGAGGTCAACAGATCGAGACCATCCTGGTCAACATGGTGAAACCCCGTCTCTACTAAAAATTACAAAAAATTAGCTAGGCATGGTGACGCGTGCCTGTAATCCCAGCTACTCAGGAGGCTGAGGCAGGAGAATTGCCTGAACCCAGTGGGCGGAGGTTACGGTGAGCCGAGATCGCGCCATTGCACTCCAGTCTGGGTAACAAGAGCGAAACTCGGTCTCAAAAAAAAAACAGGAGTTCCCTACACAAGCTCTGTCTTTGCCTGCTGCTATCCATGTAAGATGTGACTTGCTCCTCCTTCCACCATGATTGTGAGGCCTCCCCAGCGATGTGGAACTGTAAGTCCAGTAAACTTCTTTCTTTTGTAAATTGCTCAGTCTCAACTATGTCTTCATCAGCAGCATAAAAATGGTCTAATACACTAAGCATTGGAATATAACTAGATTTAGTCTCATGAGAGTAATTTGAATTAGAGGTTGTTTTCCTCTTGTAGCAAAAGTTAAAAAGATTGCTCTAAAGAAAATTTTCAAAAAAAGTACATCAACTAAGAATTCAGTCTGAATTGACTCAGATGGAAAAAAATTAAGAAAGACAAGATCTCAATGGAATTTTTTATGGAGTAAGTACTGGAATAAAAGAGAGGTTCAACTTGCCTGTTGATAAACTAATCTGGCTCTATTGATTAATCATTCAAATCTTAAATGGAGAAAAACAGTATCCAAAAAAGAAAGTTTTTAAAAGAGAGAGAGGCAGTCAGAAGTTTAAGACCAGGATTTACAGAAGAGACTAAGTAAGGAGAAATATTCTAGAATGTAGGAAAGCAATATAGCAGTTGTTCAATACCCTTTTGCTAGTGACTCAGCATTATTTTCCTTTTCATTTCCTTCTGTATGTATAAAATAACATAAAGTAAAAATACAAATATTACATAATATAGATGCTGACAAATTTAATTTTCATCACTATTCATCAGAAGAAAGCAAATTATATAGTCCCTTACTGTTTAACACTATTAAATTATGATTAGTTTTAAAATATTCACGTCCATATTTATAAAAGTATAAATTACAATTCTCTTTTAATCAGAAAGTTGTAACTTGTTGTTTTGAAAAGAAATAACCCAAGGACACAATGAATTTATTATTGAAATATGCTAAAATAAACATACTTTTTCATTAAATTACTAAAATTGCATGAACATATTATTACATAAATCTAGATATTATATTAATATTTTCCCTAGTTTATTTTCAGAATAGAATACATATATTTCTGCCTACTTGGAATAAATCTCAATGACTTAGGTTGGTATTTCAGATTGAGGGGGAAAGTAGAATGCCACATATTGTCCATAATTTTGTTATCTTTGATTCTCATCTTTAATAAATCAATTTTGCTAAGGGCTACATCAAGAATATATATATATATATTTTTTTTTTTTTTTGAGACGGAGTTTCGCTCTTGTTACCCAGGCTGGAGTGCAATGGCGCGATCTCGGCTCACCGCAACCTCCACCCCCTGGGTTCAGGCAATTCTCCTGCCTCAGCCTCCTGAGTAGCTGGGATTACAGGCACGCGCCACCATGCCCAGCTAATTTTTTGTAATTTTTAGTAGAGACGGGGTTTCACCATGTTGACCAGGATGGTCTCGATCTGTTGACCTCGTTATCCACCCGCCTCGGCCACCCAAAGTGCTGGGATTACAGGCTTGAGCCACCGCGCCCGGCCAAGAATATATTTTAATGCAAATTTAACACTAATAGAATAAGGTATACCCAGGAAATAGTTAATAGTAAATTTAAGCATTTCTGCCCATTTTAAACACAAGCATATTTTAATCAACCAATAAATAGTTATTGAGTATCAATTAGTGCAGCACTTAGTGGGAGAAAATATAAATACAAGACATTTTAAAGGCATTACAATGATTGGAGAGGCACTCAGTATGTACTTTAGACAACTCCCTCCATCACAAGCAGGTGTATCTACAGAACATTTGAAGATTGACAAGAACACCATTGGGCATTTTATTTTGCACAATTTTAAAAAGCAATTTTCTAAGAAGACTGCATTGGGCTTAGCAAATTTATAAATATAGCACTGTATTGCCCATATTTCTTCATTGTAGTTGAGTCTCTTTCTTTCCCCACAATGGCTTATTGTACACATTACAACATCTTCAGGGTCTACAGAATTAAAGTGGCAGTGTTACTAGTTTTTTAAGCACACTTGAGAATGGAATATTCCTTACTCTTAATATAATATGCCTTTGCAGACTCCTCCAATAAGTCTAGTCATCTTGACAAAAGAAAATAACCAAGACAATACAACAATGTTACAAAGAAAAAGAATGACAGTTTCCCTTCTACTTTTCAAAAATGTTTTATAATATGATTTGAGATTGGCTTTATTCAATAGGCTGAAAGAGGAATCAATTCTTACAAAGTGACACTCTCTATAATAAAGAACACCTACCCTTCTGAATAACGCATCCATTCCCACACATTCACAAGGTTATTACCATTAGAACCTTTTCCAGAAGAAATTGTCTGACAGGAAAAGTATGGCTTTGTTTAGAATAAGCTGACAATATCAGTAAAACAAGCAATAAAATATAAAGGGTTGAGGGTTTTGTTTTTTGTTTCACTTCTGCAACTCTGGCAAAAGTCTCTATTTTATCTTGCCTTCACTAATGAGATTGGTTTTCTTCCTATCAATGGTTTATTTATACAACTCTTTATTGTACTCCTACTATGTACCAAGTGTGTGTTAAGTGCTGGTTACAACAGTAGTCAAAACAGATAAGGTTCCTGCTCTCAGAGTGTAGACAGATTTAGACAGTTAATCCCATAAGTAGCTATGTGATTACATATTATGAGTACAATGAAGGAACAGTACTGGATGTTGACAGAGAAAACTAGGAAGACAGAATTTAGACTGAAATTTCTCAATTTAAGCTGGGATTTGAAGGATGACAAAGAGTTTGCCAGATGAAGAGTTAGAGAAAGAGCATTCCAGAGGTCATAACTTATAGGAAGGTCCTGGGTGTTGCATTCCCAGCTTTAAATACATCAGTGGGCTCAAGTGCAAGCATGGGGAAGCAGAATGTCACCTGCCAAGGTTATGGTGGTAGTCATGGGCCAGGCCTGTTGGTCATATAAGAAAATTCCCATTTTTTCTTTAGTGCAATGGGAAGTGACTAGAGGATCTGAAGCAGGGGAGTGATCTGTTGTTATTTGTTTTATAAAGATGATGTTTGCCTACAGCCTGAAAAATAGATTTGGTGGGGTCTCACAAGAGGGGAGTCTCAGAGACAAAACTCCCTCTGAGGGGGGTCTCACAGTCAAAACTCTCCAGCTGAGATCAAATCCTTGTATAAAATGACCCTTGCCATCTCCATTATTTCCCTCCACATGCACAGTTCCAGCCACATGACACACACAGCCATTCTCAAATCTGCCTCCCCACCTGACACCTGGCTATGCTTTTGTCTCAGTTCTCCACCTCCACCCTCTCCAGACCCTCACTTCTTTACTAGTTAAAATCTCAAGGAGATTTAGGTGAGATTTAGGAAATGAGCTTTGAGTCAGTTGTGCTAAAGGAGGTACACTTGACTCAAAGCCCAATGTCTCCATGATGATTTCTCACTATTCTTTAAACCCCATGTCACTCAATATAAAAAAATTGAGCAGCTAAAAGGGAAAAAGGAACTGACTTCGGCCTTAACCGTTAAACTCCGGAGTTATGTGTCTCCTAAGAGTACTCAACATAGAGTATCCCAACCCTCACCAACACATAACCAAGTCTTGGGCTGAAAACCATTATTCCCTTTTTTAGATTTTTTTTTTTTTTTTGAGACAGAGTCTTACTCTGTTATCCAGGGTACAGTGGTGTGATCACAGCTCACTGCAGCCTCTGCTTCCCTGGGCTCAACTGATTCTCCCACCTCAACCTCCTGAGTGGCTGGGACCACAGGTGCACACCACTATGCTTGGCTAATGTTTTGTATTTTTATTTTTTTGTAGAGATGGGGGTCTTGCCACATTACCTAGGCTAGATCCTTTCTAAACGCAGAATTCTATTTAAAAGACAACTTAAAAATACATATTTATGTTGCTGACATAAGATCCTATTTGCACACAAGCTTACATACCAACAAAAATTGTAGTTAGCCAATTTTTTTATTTCCAGGCTTGATAATCTCCCTCTGATTGTGGGGGAAAGCATGGATATGTCTGATGAAATATGACAAATCCAACAGACTTTAAGAAGAGCTAAGTCTCAATCCTTCTGGATCTCAATACCCATTTCTTAAAGTTATATTTAAGCTGCCCTAGAACTGGGTCACAGTTTTATCTAGAAAGCCTAGGTAGACTGAGTTTGACTCTGATACAGTGTAGCTTATGTTATATTTTTCTTTATTGTATATGCTCTACCTACTTCCAAAAGGAATTGTAGCTTCCTTTAAATGAGAACTTCCAGTTCCTGGCACTTGCAAACTGCTTAAAGTTTGGCTCCCTGCAATGCCCCATAGAGAGGAGAAGGCAGATCTAATTGAATCACATCTTGCCGTTCTGCTGTGCTCCAACCAACAAATGTAGACAGACCATAATCAGTCACATATATAAGTGTGGGTTCTAAAATATCATTTTGTCTGAAAACAAGTTCAGTGAAACACATAAAAATAATATTTTAAATAAATTAATTTTGACAACATTTGACATATATTATCTCAAAAATCCTACAGGAATCATTTTATTAAAAAATATAATCCATATTGGTTTCATTATGAAAATTTGACTAAAAGAAACTTAAGAAATGAGCCAACATTTTACTCTCGAGGCATCTCCTTATTACTCACCTTGATCTCTTTCATGCCATGTTCGACTTCCAGCAGCTGGTGAATTTGGAGAGGGGTAAAAGTCTCCTGTAGGACTTGGTTCCATATTTTCATCTATGGATATAGTTTTGGGTCTTTTGCTGTTAAAATATGGCAATAGTTATATTAATGGGATTTCTGAGAAGATGTGTACATTGAAAGTAAATGATCTGAAAAGATCCTTACTGTGGAAATTTTCATAAGCACAAGTAATAGTATTTCAGAATCATTTTGAAATAATGGTGAGTATTCAAGATATCAATAGTAATAGCAAATATTTCTAGTTGCATACACCATTTATTATACCATCTTATACCTAAACTTATCTAACAAATATGGTGTTCATTATGTTTACCTTTCAAATGTATTTCCAAAAATATTCCACTAATAAAAAGTGAACTCTTACTGTGGTTAACCTTCTAATATTAAAATTGTGTTAAGTGTGTACCTGACTCACTATCATTATCAATACTAACAATGTTCCTTTGATTAGCACTTTTCATTGATAATGCAATCCTTTCACATTAATCCAAAGATAAGATATTGGGGTAGAGTAGACCAAGAGCTTTGGAGTCAGACAGTCCTAGTATAATATTTTCACTAGGCCACTTATGAATTCTTAATAGTAAGCTCCTTAAATTCAGTTAAGTCATCTGTAAAATGGAAATAATGAAAGCTAGTTCAAAGAAAGTGGTTGGAAGGGTAAATCGAGTTGTTAAATGTAAAGCTTTTAGTTAAGTGGCTGGTGTTTAGAAGATACTTACCGAATAGTAATTTTTAGTAACGACCTTATAATTAATAATAAAAAATTTATAGCATTTTACTGATTAAAATATTTTATATATTACTCTTTACCATTTTCTTCAAACTTAGATTTTTTATTATTTATTCTTAAAATCAACTGTGAAAAGAGAAGGCAATCGCCAAGTTCAAACTAAATGGTACACTTTTAAAATGATACCTTTTTTTTTTTTTTTTTTGAGACTGGGTCTCACTCTTTCACCCAGGATGTAGTACAGTGTGGCTTGATCTTGGCTCACTGCAAAGTACACCTCCTGGGCTCAAACAGTCCTCCCACCTGAGCCTCCTGAACTGTAGGTGCCTGCCACCACACCACACCACAAAAATATAAAAATTTTTATATTTTTGTAGAGACGGGGTTTTGCTATGTTGCCCTGGCTGGTCTTAAAGGCCTGGGCTCAAGCGATCCTCCCACTTCAGCCTCCCAAAGTGTTGGGATTACAGGCATGAGCCACTGTGCCCAGCCAAAATGATACATTTTAATATGGAAATATGACTTATTTCAATGATTAAGAAAGGTGAATAACCAGAACAAAGATTAAGAAGCTATTTTATATCCATACTGGTTGATATACTCCTTTCTTATGCCCCCACCAATATCCTATAAAGCAGATAATTATGAAATTATGCCTATAAAAATGAATTTTTTCTTTTTTGTTTGTTTTTGAGACAGGGTCTTGCTCTGTTATTCAGGCTGGAGTGCAGTTGCATGATCACAGTTCACTGCAGCCTCAAACTCAAACGATCCTCCAACCACAGCCTCCCAAGTAGTTAGGATCGCACACACATGCCACCAGGCATTGCTAACTTAAACAATTTTTTTTGTAGGGATGGAGTTATCCAGGCTGGTCTTGAACTCCTAGGTTCAAGTGATCCTCCTGCCTGGGCCTCCCAAAGTTCTGGGAATCCAGGTATGAGCCACTATGCCCAATAAACATTTTTTCTTTAATTAAAAAAAAAAATCTTATTCACACCTATGCTGGTAAAACCTTTTAAAAATATTCGAAATTAACATTTTGTAGCAATAATAACCATAATGTTACAGAATTGCAGTGTTGAAAGTGGCCTCAAAAATCATACATATATACCAATCCCCTTGTTTTTACAAATGGGGAGACACATTTGAAGAGATTCAGTGGATTGCCCAGGGCTAGTTAATGGAAGCAGTCAGACATAAGGTAAGGACACCCGACTTCCAAACTGTGCTCTTTCCACTGCATTGCGTTTCCACGCCCTTGAATGATGCATATGTCTGAGTACATGTGTAGATGCTCATGCTTAATATTTGACTCACAATTCTCAGAGTATTAATATGATATAGAAGATGGCAATTTCTATCCATGCTAAGCTTAGTTTCTTCCCAAAGTATCCAAAGTTAGACCTTATATTTAACTCTCTTTTTAATCTAACTTCTCTCATCTGTGAGTCAGCAGAAAATGTGTCTGAAAACCTTAAAATGGGAGACAAATTATATTCACAAGGAAGTAATAGAGAAATGTTTCTAAACCTTGTTTATTCTGAAAGACAGTATCTTATATAGAGTAGTCATGAAGAAAGATCCATACTGATTTAGCAGTTAAAATTTTAAAACTTACTATTCACATTTTAAATTTAGAAAAACCAAAGCATTTTTAAGACTTCAATATGTCAGAGACTATTTTAATGATAAAACTCAATTATCTTGCTACATAATTTAACTATATAAAAACCAGAACTGATATAAAATTGACCTTCATTTAAAAACATACAAATATGTACAGTGCATAATTAATTCAAATTCAATGGACTTTTATTATTGAAAGTAGTTTAGAAAATAAATATGCAGATATTCTTTTATTTTTGAAAAGCTGACATTGTAAAATGAATGTTTTGCTCTGGAATTCATGTATGCTCTTATATTTGATTACCTATATATTTAATGCTCTAGGAATGAGATAGGTCTTGAAGATCCAGATCAAAAACAAACAAACAAACAAAATAAAATCAATACGTCTGTAATCTTTATTCACCCTGACTGACAATTACAATGAGAAGTGCAGGGGAAAAAATGAGAATGTTAACAGAGAACTAAAAGCAAAGAGAACTGTCTATAGCTTCCCCCAAAATAGACTGGTAAAACCCAATCTCAGGTAAGGAAATTTTTTTTTTTCCTGGTAACTCACAGAACAGGAAAGGTAACATTTTCATTCGTAACTGAGAGTTGACTAAATTAGTCAAAAAACATCAACTAATTGAAGAACCTGGAAAACTGTGGTCTTTAATTTTAAGACTACATAAATGAAATATCTTATTTTTTATGTTTCATGATCCTAAGCTTAGATGGATTTTTGGGGTAAAAGTTACCAAGAATCAGTTATAAACCAGAGATCACTGCCACAGTAACATCATTTTTAAAGGCATCCAAAGATTTCGTTAACTGGTAGCATTTTAATATTTCATACAACAGGATAAAAATCACATTAGTATATTTTCATAGTTACCTAACCCCCTGAAAAAGATTTTTAAAACTGCTATGTACAGCAATTACATTTAATTTTTAACAGCTAAATAAATAAAATCAGGAAAGATTAAAATCTGTGTACTAGCAGCAAAAACTATTATTTCCCATCTCTCTTTACCTACCTACCAATCTATCTGCCTATCATCCACCTACCTACCTATGTGTGTATCAATTGAGAATAAGAGCAGCCCTTCTTTCAATTACCTGCTTGGTGGAGAAGACAGCGACCTCTGAAGATTGACCCCCGAGTTCATGTCATGATAGTATGGTTGGCTTGGGATTTCTCCAATTGGGAAGTTGACTCCAGTTCCCTGGGTTATGGGCGCTGAGGAATAAGACAAAGAAACATTGGGAATGACATTTATATTTCTGACCTCTATTGAAATGTAACAATGAAATATCTTCCATGCCTCTGGTTAAGGATAGAGAGAACTTTCTTCACCTTAATCCTATAACAGCCATTATACGCCCTGGGTAGGACTTGAGAACTTACTCACTTTAGCAACGTTCAAGCTTGAAAATTTGAGGCGATCAGACTATAATCACTGGTTACCAATTCCCCTAATCCTATTCCTCAACCTTCTTTAGTCACTCCTTTAAATTAGTTGACATTACATCTGTCACTCTACTGGTGTATAGATATAGATGCCTTGGAGGAAACAGAATATATGATTCCTGTCACTGTCCAACATTAATATTTGAGTGGATTAGAAGTCATGATAGTAACAATTATTTCATCTAAATAATTCTTGTAGTAGGGCAGGTATATAAGTGAAATTTACAGATATAGAATAAAACCCAAGTTTGTTTCTAAAATATATAGTCAGGTTTCATATAAAAATGATAAATGTGGTTTTACTCAATAGTTGGTGTTTTTTAAATTTTATCCCACAACTTGATAAGTCATTTAAAACATATAAATAATTTTAATCACATAAAATTTGCTAATATACTAGGAACTAAAATTTTTGTATATAAGCATTGCTTTTTGTACAATGACATCTGTTCAAATCTCTGAAATTTAAATTTAGATATCATAAACAAGTCTGTGAGGCAGCATATTATGTTAGAATCAGCAGTCTTGAAATAAATAGCCTTTAAGTTTAACTTCCCTCTGTACTTATAAGCTATGTGCCTCAGTTTCCTCACTGTAAAGTGGGAATAATAATAACCTGGCACATTACAATTATGTTGAGGATGAAATTAAGTAGGTAGTGGTAAGGGCCCAGAATCGTGCCTAGTGTACAATAGGTGCTCAACGATTATGAGTTCCCTTCCTTCTTTGCTTTCTCCTCTAAATTTCTTCCCTGATAGACTGGACTGGTTAGCAAAGATGAACAGTTCAAAATGCGTTAAAAGCAGAGGAAGAAGTATAAATGAACCTGTTTGCTAAAAATTTGTTAATTTGATTACTGGCTATGTCCATTGCTGGCAGGTATTGGCTGCAATGGGTACAAAATAGTCTGATATACTGCCCTTAACAAAAATATTGGGCAAGAAGCTGGGTAAATAAAACATTCATGTAAAACATATAAATACCAAAACAGATGACAACGAAACTGTCCAAATGAATGACATGATCCATAACTGCTGTAGGATTTCAAGGGGAAAAAAATCCAATACCAACTTGAATTGTCCAAGAAGTCTGTGACAAGCCATAGCTGGCACTGGACTTTAGAGAATGAATAAGAGATGAGAGGGAGGTCATTCTAAACAGGGACTGCTGCGGAAGCAAAATCATGGGTAGAGATCATGTGCAAAGTGGAGACCAGGCAGGTTGGTGTCAAAGAACATTGCTTAAGAATAGTTTCTATTTCTTCACCTGTCTTAATCAGCCCTTCAAAAGCTCAAATGAAAGTGTACTCCGAGGCTTTGCAACAAAATTCTAGAGCCCCTGAGATTCACTCTAAGGACACATGGCCTACTTAATCTCCTCCTCCCTCCTAACGGTTTCAAGTGGAGTATAAAATTTTAAAGGGCCTGCAAATTTATTAAAGTTTTCTTACCCATAATTTATAATGAATATTCTAAATGTGTTCACTATTCCTTGAATTCTATTTTAATATTAGGCAGGCTAAGATTAACTTAAAGTATTTTTAAGAAAGTACAATTAGGAGGCACAAGCTTTATCACAGAGAAGTGATCAAGGAATAGACCATGAACATTTCTCTTTCCTGACTGAAAATGAAATACATCAGTATGTACATGATTAGTATCAGCTCCAAACTTCTGGAGTATCTGTCTGCCTTCTGATAGACTGTTCATGTTTTATAATACACTGTAATATCCTTTACATAGAAAATATGTGTATTCAATGAGCAACTATGCCTGAGGGCTTGAATTATTTGGACAAATAAATGTAGCTATTTGGACAACTATGATGTTGTGGCTTGAGGTACACCAAAGGTTTAAAAAAATGTGAGGTAAGAAATCCCACAGTAACCACATGTTTTAAAATTTATTATTAGAGCCATGTTCTATGGGACACTGGAAGCGGGCTACATGCTAGAAGGAGGCATTTCAGGGGCTCAAGTGAAGAAAACAATCTGTCTGGCTTCTTATCACAGTAATACATACAATTCATAGACCTGAGTTACTAACAGGAAACATCACAGTAATAAATACAATTCATAGGTCTGAGTTACTAACAGGAAACATAGAGGTTCTACATTATATAAACTATTTTCAATTTATTAAGCTCGCAATTTTTAGGTAAATATTTATAGTTTCTATTGAATAAATAGGCTCCATAGTTAGCATAGTTTGTGTAGCCATAAATAAATAGATATAATTTGTAGTAAAGATAATTTGAAAATCTTTAAAAATAATTTTTTTCTAAATTTTCTTCCAGAAGGATTATTCCAGAGTGTCAAGATAGCAAAAAACAAACAAGCACAAATATTGCATGTTCTCACTCATACATGGGAGCTTAAAATTTTGATCTCATGGAAGGGGCTGTCAGAGGTGGGGAGGTGGGGAGACGAAGGGAGATTGGTTAATGGGTAAAAACATAGAGTTATAATAGAAAGAATAATTTCTAGTATTTGATAGCACAGCACGGTGACTATAGTTAACAATATACCGCATATTTCAAAATAGCAAAAACAGATTTGAAACATTCCCAACACGAAGAAGTGACAAATGTTTGAGATTACAGATAACCTAAATACCCTGATTTAATCATTGTGCATTGTATGCATGTATCCAAAGATCCCATGGATTCCATTGATATGCACACGTATTATGTTTTAATTTTTTAAAGATAGCAATAAAATAGTCTACAGATTGATGCATGAACACTGTAACAATTTAGTATTCATTCTGACAGTAAATGTGGAAGAAAGTAGATTAACAATAAACATGGCCAAAGTACAGAAATTATTTAATGACAAAGAGAGTGTGTGAGAACAGCAAGTCTCAGTCAGATATTGCTGCTTAAGAGCCTCTGGAAAAACTTACATCAGATGCAAAGATCAGTGTTAGCGCCTCTCCCAGGGAGCCACAAGATGGCTGAAAGCTGCAAATCATGTTTAAGAGGTTGCTGATATCCTCTTAGAAACGCAGCACCAAAGAACCTCAGATTCTAAGGGTTAGAGGCCAAACTTTAATCTCTCTTATTGTTCTCCTCACTCCAAAAGCTGATCCTAAATCAACTTTTAAGATGGAGATAATGTCATTCAACAGGGAGATCTCTATCCTAATGCTGAATAGCTTCATTAGCTAAAGTCAACATACACATCGGTAGGTCTTATGATTGTAAAACTCTAGAGGACTGAAACCGCCAGCATACTGTGAACCCTCAAGCCAGAATTTGTGATACACATGTAAGTTTGTGCTCAAGTTCATGTTTACTTAGCAAACCCTTATTTCATAAATAAGAAAGTTGAATGGTGCAAACAAGATTATGATGTGGATATATTAAAACACTTAGGAGGATAACTTCTCAGGCATTTCAGAGACACATATTTACATATGGAGGAGAAAATAAATGTTTGGTGAATAAATTACCTAATGAATATAATTAATGTGC
Source organism: Callithrix jacchus (assembly GCF_049354715.1). Lineage (NCBI taxonomy): Eukaryota > Metazoa > Chordata > Mammalia > Primates > Cebidae > Callithrix > Callithrix jacchus. Next base: position 120,692,046 of record NC_133502.1, read on the forward strand.
TAATTACAAATCAGTAATGTTGGTTATAACAAATAACCTAAAAACCTGTAAGATACGACTTATCAGTTGAGAATGAATGAATGACATATATTAAATTTACCTTTGTTTTGAACTATTCTAGAAAGATAATTTTCATCATTTTTTAATGTTTGAAATTCAGATTTTTTCAAAATATCTGTCTGGGCTTTTGAAGGTTCTCATGTGGTTCTTCTTTGACAGCCCTTAGCATAATATTACCTATAATGAGGTACTAAATAAATATTTTCTGACAGCTGACTCTACAGCCCTTCTCCTAAGATGGATGAAAATACACCACTGACCTTGAACTCAGAGAAGTACAAATTTAAGCAAATAAGTTCATAAGCCTTTCTGCTAAAGAACCGTATGGGGAAAACAAATACACCCTTCCAGATATCCCCTCTCTTACCTGGCTACAAAGTGCTACTGATGACTCAGGCATATTTCTTCCCAAATTAAAAGTGATAACTTGCAAATGTTGGATATCTTTGGATATCACATATTGATCTGGAAAAACACATTAAGGCGCATTTCCTTGGGTAATCTCCTTGCCCATCAAATACATACCCTGAGGCTAACGGAACACAGGATATTTGTGTTTCTTCTCCTACTGCCACCAAGTAAAAGACCCATGAGAGAAGTCTTTTGGGCATACCTTTATCTACTCCAGAATTATACCAGAAAGGGTAAACTACTTACGGGGTCTTAAATGTTCATGTATATCACTCCCTGATATACGTGCTATTTGCACTGCTCACTTTAGAAATGCAAGCTGTCTGAGGAACTGTGATTGAAAAGATAGTCAGTGATCACTTGATCACTTCGAGATTCCTTTACTGAACAAGACTCTAAAACATGCTTATTCTTATCCTCAGTAACTCACTCTTTGTTCTTTCTGGATCATCATGATTCTTATTATGACCTCTAAATTTGACCTAAATGAAAAACACAACTTAGGCAAGTATCAGAATGTGACTACATCATCTGAATAACATAGTTCCAAGGTGATGCATTCTCTCAAAATGTCAGGTGAAAACATACCCTTCAAAGTTACGTAAATAAGCTAAATCAGTGAAGGGGGCATGAAGAAAAGAGTCACCTCCTTTAACATAATTAGTACATACAGATGTACATCTTGGCTATGTTTGTACATGCTAGTAATAAGTTAAAGAGTTAATCAAGGTAATGTCCCCTTTGCTTAGGTAGCCTGCCAGGTGAGCTTACCCTAGAAAAATCTGATCCAGCCTGCCAAGAACGGTGTCTCAGGTGAAGTGGCCAGTTAAAACAATTGGACATTGTTTTGGATAACAATGCTTTCTGTCTATATCCAACTCCAATCTGCAAAGTTAATTTCTGCATCCCTTTACACTCTGCACATTAGTGTGTATATCCTGTACATCTCCAACCCCCACCAAAATGTTAGTAAAATGAAAAAGCACTTATCTACAGGAAACTTATGTGGGTTATCATAACAACATAGGGTACATTTAATTAATCACACTTCCTTTGATATAAATGACCATCTACAGTCATACAGAGAACAGTGAATTAAATGAATACCAATAACATGGCAATCAGAAAAACCCAAAAATTATTTTTAAACAACAAAAGTTTTGATGATTTGATATTCCGTTATGATTTCATCAAAAGTTTTAAGATTTTAAAAGTCAAAATTTTTAATATGTAGTCACTCTTTATATGATATTTAAGGATAAAAATATAAAAAGTATTTTAAATCATACTTCATGCTTAAGTAGTCAGAAAAGAATTTACTTACTTCTGGATACCCTTACAAGTTCTGATACATTGAAGACTCCAGATTTTACAAAACTATCCTCAAGGTATCCTGAAAATAAACGTTAAAGAAAAAATGATCAACATAGGCAGAAAGCAAAATAAATGATTATACACTAGAATTTAAGTGTTTTAAAGCCAAAGATTTGAACAAAAACCAAATTTGCTTACAATAAGAACTTTAAAAAGAAGAACTCTTACGAACGCAAATTAGGTTTAAACGAAAGTAAAAAGTTTAGACACCAAATAATCTCTTAGGAACACTTTTCTTCCCTTTCTAAAAGTACAGGGTTATTCATGCAGTTTGATTTGCCATGGCCCATGCATACAGAATGGTCTGTGGGCTCTCAGTGAATGCTTTTGACTCAGTAGCACCTGGTAAACTAAAGTGAAAAATGAAAGAAAAAGGAAAACCACAACCACAATTAGCACCTTACTGGAATAACTCCAAAGATCTCTTGAAATCACGTTTCTTTTGTAAAACCTTCCCTGATTAAAGAAAGTGAGCTGCTGTTACCAGCACTCCCACCCTTGTTTCAGGGTCACTAATAACACAGAAAGTGGAACTTGTATATACAGCAAATACAGAACTTTGCATTGACCTATTTCTGGACATCTTTAATATACATTGCACAATTTCACTGCTTTCCTCGCCCTTGCTACTATTCCACTGGACTCCTTTTATTTCAAGAATTGGTCACTTTTTTTGGCAAACAGTGGTGAATCCAGGCCTCTGGGAATGCCAAGTGACACCTGGGCAGAGTCCACGGGGGCCGTGGAGCCTGCTTGCTAACTAGTTTAACTATGTCCAAAACTAGAGATGAGAATTCCCATAAACAGCAGTAACCCTGCAGCACTCAGCCCACTCCATTCTCACTTATGTTAAGGGGGTGTAATGAGTGTGAGGAGAGAGAGAATACGTTAGGGAGGGATGTTATGGCCTACTTGCTCCTGTCCTAGGAGAGAATAAGTTTGAAAATCCTCAGAACTGAAATACCTCTGAGAAACAAACAAGCAAAACTAGATTCTAAGAACTGGCAATTTGACTTGATTTTACCTAAAGCTTTAGGCTGATCAAGGAATTAGATTCAGTTCAGAGATGTGAGGCATGGGTAGTGTAGCAACCTGGAGCACTGAGGTCAAAGAGCTGGGGTTTGAATTCTAGACACAGATTACCAGTAATAAAATCTTGGCTAGGTTATTAGTCCTCTTTCTGCCTCAGATTCCTCACTTGCAAATTAGAGACAAGAAAAATCGCCTATCTTATAGAGTTGTTAGGAAAACTAAGGGAGATAAATATATAAACCCCATGATAAGCACTGGTTAAATGCTACCAATAAATTAAGATTGGCCAGGGGAACCAGCCATCAGCTACACACCGAATTATGCACACTGGCCTCCCGACAGTTCAAAATGCTTCATAAATCTTTATTCAGAAAATTTACCAGAACAAATGTCACCACACTGCTTTTCAAGCATACATAGCACGAAAAGACAGAAAGTCATTCAATTAGCATCTGTGTTTCACTGCTGTGAACTGAGGAGCCATCAATGTTTGACATCCACCCACCCACCTTCTTCAGAAACAGAATAAAAGAAGGAGTGTGAGAGGAAGTTGTAAGATCTCAGTTGGGGATAAAACAGGTGTCACATTAAGTCATTCTTCTAAAAAATACATACACATTTTTAAGAGTATTATAACAAAATGTCCCCATTTAATGCACTTCTATTTTAAGAAACTCTTATTTCTTGAGCAATTAATTTTTTTTTTTTTGAGATGGAGTGTTGCTCTGCCACCCAGGCTGGCATGCACTGGCATGATCTCAGCTCACTGCGACCTCTGCCTCCGAGGTTCAAGTGATTCTCCTGCCTCAGCCTCCTGAGTAGCTGGGATTACAGGTGTGCCATACCATGCCCGGCTAAGAATAATTAATTTTTACCAGGTTAAATTCATTTCAGTAATTATTGAGAAACCTCTATATAACAAGCACTGTACAAGGTGCTAAAAGTCATGAATAAGAAAAAGGACATTGACTGTCTTGCCTGGTTGGGGAAAGAGATGTTTTGACTCTTCTTGACCACTGTAAGTTACCATCATATAGAAAGATGTTTGTTGGCCGGGCACAGTGGCTCAAGCCTATAATCCGAGCACTTTGGGAGGCCGAGGCGGCTGGATCACAAGGTCAACAGATCAAGACCATCCTGGTCAACATGGTGAAACCCCATCTCTACTAAAAATACAAAAAATTAGCTGGGCATGGTGGTGCATGCCTGTGCTCCCAGCTACTCAGGAGGCTGAGGCAGGAGAATTGCCTGAACCCAGGAGGTGGAGGTTGCGGCGAGCCGAGATCACACTGTTGTACTCCAGCCTGGGTAACAAGAGCGAAACTCCATCTCAAAAAAAAAAAAAAAAAGAAAGATGTTTGTTGCTTTTGTTGTTGTTTAAAGTACAGTTCTTTATACATTATTTTATATATAATAAACTTAATCAAGTAAATACATTAAGTATGAAAACCTTATTTATCTTGGGAGGCTGAGGCGGGCGGATCACAAGGTCAGAAGTTCGAGACCAGCCTGGCCAATATGGTGAAACTCCATCTCTACTGAAAATACAATGGGGCAGGCACCTGTATTCCCAGCTACCCATGAGGTGGAGGCAGGAGAATCACTTGAACCCAGGAGGCGGAGGTTGCAGTGAGCTGAGATATCGCGCCACTGCACTCCAGCCTGGGCAACAGAGGGAGGCTCCAACTCAAAAAAAAAAAAATACATGACTGCAGCTCATATACTTAACCAGTCACACAGGATTATTTGTTACCACGCAATTGGACTCTGTAAATGCATACCTTCATATCTTCCTCCTGCAGCTCCCTGCGATGAGATGGCCCTCTTTCTACACACTCTAGACTCATCCTTCAAAGTCCAGCCCTACCACCACCCACTCCATAAACTGCCCCTCCACCTCCTTCTCCCACCCACTGGCCCAGCCAGAAATCTCTCTCCTCTGTACTTGCATAGCACCTAGTTTGTACTACTTTTATTCTTTGTACTTTCAGCTTTTCTGAGAGATCTGTTTTCAAGTCTCGCAGTCATTGCTGGATTACCAGCTCCTTTATTTAGGGGAGTGACTGTGTTTTGTTCATCTCTGTATCTTCCTTAATGACTAACTCATTGCCTATATACAGAGTAAGCACTAACTCATTGCCTATATAGAGAGTAAGAACAAAATTTTAAAATTCAACTTTAAAAACAGGGTCACACATTAACATCTTAGTCATTGTATTACAATGTAGATACAGACGGTTTAAGATTTATGGATAATTATACTAACCCTTGTTATTCCCTAGAACTTGTTTGCTGAAGAGTGTATTTAGGCTTTTGGGTAAAATAAGAAAGAATAATGATTAGGGTCAGATTATATTTCCGACTTTGCTGTGTACTAATGTGTAACATCAGGCATTTAATACAAAGTAACAATCAAAGAACTGAAAATATTTAAATGTAAGAATCCAAAAATACTTGTTAACTAAATCGATGAATAAGTGATGAACATTTCAATATATTTACATAAACTATATCAGATGTAATATATAACATTGCAATATGTATGTATAATCTGAAGTTCATCTCCTTATTACTCCAATGAGGAGTCATAGAGCCATTTGCTCCTAAGTCGTGACCATTAAGATGGAGTGGGGTGTGAGCCTGCTGGAAGCCAAATCATGAAGAAGGGATGAGCCAGCTGAAGGCCAATTCTACCAGTGGAAAGACAGTCAGGCAGTCAAACATATACAAAACAATGACTATCGCACAGGAAAAAAGGAGACAATTCAGAATGTAGCAGGGTGTTTCTCCACTACCCTGGACACTGCACGACCCTGTTTTTCTACTACCCTGAACATGTTTTTCACATGTTACATAGACCACTGTAAATCTAAATTGCTGATACAACAGCTAAAGATCTTAAAGCAATTTGGAGATATTCATATAGTAAATTCCCTTTGTCTACCACCAATTTCCCAGGTCCTAGGAAATTGGAATCTACAAAAACAATGGAAAGAGGTATTTTACTGAAACTATGAAAAGCATTGGAAATATATCAGAACTTCTTTGGAACCTACTAGATAAAATGAATAAAACTACACAGGTCCCATTGGGCTCTACTCCTGCATGAAGCCCACTGAGACTTTAGTGGAGGAAGTGTTCTTGAGGATAAGTGGTAATGCCTATTAACCATGTACCTACAGGAACAGGGACAGGTGGGAATCAGGTAAGGTGGGTAGCCTGGGAGACGCACCTGAAGCAGATGGCTGCCACCTTCATGCATCTCTGCAGGCAGCACAGCCTTTGCAATGGACAGGCATTACCCAAGACATGGCAGAGTGAAAAAGAAATCATGGATGAAATAGTACTTGGATACTTAAGATAGTACTTGGATACCTACTAGTGCTTACTCATTAGCATACAGAAGACAACAGGACTCTGGCAAAATGACTGGAAGAGTTTTGCAATGGGTCAGGAGCCCTGCAGTAGGATAGAGGGTGAGATTCAGCGAAATGTCAGGTCATTTGCTGCTAACATAACCTCTCATCTGTATGACTGGGGACTTTCAGGAACATGTTTTTCACATGTTACATTGATCACTGTAAATCTAAATCGCTGATACAACAGCTAAAGATCTTAAAGCAATTTGGAGATATTCATATAGCAAATTCCCTTCGACTACCAAAGGAAATATGAGCATCTCTGAAGCAGAGCAGCTGCTTAATGGTTACAGAGCAATATTACACAACAGCTTAATCCAGGAAAAAAAGAACAACTTTGCATTTGTGTGATGCTGTATTTACACTACATGTGTGATTTAAAAAAATAAAATAAAATTGAGTAGGAAATAAAGACTTCCACAAACTGAAAAGTCTCAAAGGCAATATCAAATTATATTATTTTACTTCTTTTTTATTTTTCTCTGACAAAAGCAACAGTAAATCACTACTCAGAAGTTAATATACTGTTTAACCTCCTTTACAAACAATAACAGAGGGACACAATGGCATATCTAACTGTTAATATCTCAAATTATAATCAGCACCATTTGAATGTTAAACAACATTTACATAGAAAATCCAAAGGAAGACTGATAATGCTCATTTTTACAGTCTACTGTGTTCTATTCTTGAAATTAAAAAAAAAGAAGCCACAGAAAGCAGTTATTAAATTCATGAAAGCCGTCTTCAAGTATTTGAAGGACTATTAATGTAGATGGTGGATTAGACTTATTCTGCATAGTTCCAGAAGCTGATTTGTGGCTCAATAAACAGATTTGTCATCCAATGGGAACAGGCCTAAAAAGGCATGTGAAAGTTTGCAAAGTTAAGATAACCAATAAATTCCCGACTACTGTGTTGACCTTCACAAGCTGGCACTAATCTCACACTCACAATTATCTTATAAAATATGTCATAGTAGGGCCGGGTGCGGTGGCTCAAGCCTGTAATCCCAGCACTTTGGGAGGCCAAGGCGGGTGGATCACAAGGTTAAGAGATCGAGACCATCCTGGTCAACATGGTGAAATCCCGTCTCTACTAAAAATACAAAAAATTAGCTGGGCATGGTGGCACATGCCTGTAATCCCAGCTACTCAGGAGGCTGAGGCAGGAGAATTGCCTGAACCCAGGAGGCAGAGGTTGTGGTGAGCCTAGATCATGCCATTGCGCTTCAACCTGGGTAACAGGAGTGAAACTCCGTCTTAAAATATATATATATTTGTCATAGTATTGGGTTGCCATTTTACAGACAGGGAAACTTTTATCTAGAGAGAGAGTTTCTCAGTGGCTATAAAGACTCCCACTGGATATAAAAATTCTTGCTTTGTGTAGGAAATCTCAAAAAAAAAAAAAAAAGAAAAATGTACCTAAAAAGCCATTACAACCTTTAGATTCCCCCTTCTTACACAGCTGCTTTCCTATGTTGGTTTTCTTGCATTGCTCATTTGGAGAAAAAACAAGTGGACACGAGACATCTACAGGCATTTTCCAGCCCTATGATTGCAACTATTCACTTTCTTAACAGAGTTTCAAAGAAGGCTTAATTCTTTTTGTTAAAGGGACAAGAAGAAATTACTTTATATTAGCTCTTTGTCAATCTTCATATAACTTCAGATACTACAACTAACCCATTGGTAATTTTCTGGTAGTGGTATTATGAGACATAGTTCTATCTTTAGTTTCTCAACTGCCTTGAACTATCCATGGTTAAAGCTTGAAACTGTGATTATAAAATAGAAATATTAATCATTGCAAAGACAGTGATTATCTTCACAGAGATTTAATTGCAGCCTATAGCCCAGATTAATATTCTAATATTAATTTAGAATTAAGCATATCTCTCAATCTGAAATGTAAACCAATGATGAGGATTTATGTGATCTGGGAGGGAGTCAGTCATTTCCCAACTTTAACACACCCTGATAGTGCTAGGTTTTTTTCAGTATTTCCTTCCAGTCCTTTAAACTTTTTCCTGCACACACACAAATGTGTGTGTGTGTTTATAAAATCAATATCAAATTTAAATACCCTTGTATCCAGCTTTTTTCCTATTAACACTGTGTCTCTACTTTTAGATAAAGTTTTCCAAAAGCATCATTTTTATGACTGTACATTGCATGGCTGTATCATACTTTATATTAACCATTGCATTGTTTGGCATTTTAGGTTATTTCCCAAGTTTTAAAATATAATAAACAAATAGCACTGTAATTAACATCCTCATAAACAAACCTTTGTCAGCAATTCTCATGATTTCCTTAGGCTGGAGTTTCCAGAGATAGAATTACAGGGTGAAAGAACATAAACTCTTTCAAAACTCGTGGTAAAAACTGTCAAGCAGCTTTCCACAAAGTTCTCTTGGCCAACTTATACTCCTTAGGGCAAGCTGTGAGCATGTCCATCTCACAATCCTGTTGCCAGAATTACATATTAGTAGAGATTTCTTTTTAATTATAAAAAGTTGGTAGAGAAAAAAGGTCATTATATTAATGTTACAACTTTTATCTCATTCAAATAAAATGGACTCATTTCAGATATATGTGCATATTTCTTTCAACAGAACATTTGAAAAATCAGAGCATTCATAAAAACACAAACATTAAAAATATGTACAATAGAAATTGTGCTAGCAAAAATTTTTTCCCTAATATTAATGAGATTATATCTACAGTTTCACAATTAATGATAATATTGGCTATGAATTTATCACTGATTTTTTCTCATCTGAAAAAGTATTCACTTATTCCTAGTCTTCTCAGAGTTTTAAAAAGTTTTCTAATGAGAAGAGCTATTGTTTATTATCAAATTCTTTTTTGGCATTATCCAACTGACATTATCTGTTTTTGTTCTAACAGCATTTACTGTGTTATATATTACTGGATTCTTAGATTTGATTATTTTTGCTTATCCACAGAAGATAGTTCTTTTAATTTACTGTTGAACCGGCTTGCTCAGTTTCTTCTAATATTTCTACAGGTAGTTGAAAAACTTTTATGGAAATTTTTGTATTTTATTTGTCAAGCTTTTATACCAGGAGTATATATATGTTTCATAAAATGATTTGTTGACGGTCCAATAGTTTTTATGCTCTAGAACAAAACAAAGTATTGTTTCATTAAAGGTTATTGAATGTTTGGATAATTTTACTAGTAATATAATCTTCCTTGAATCTGCTGCAGGGAAGACTCTTAGTCAACTTTCATTCTTTCATGAATATTATTCTACCTTTGCTTTCTAATGTTGAAATAATTTAAATATATATTTTCCCCAAAAAATCAATTTTCAGATTTATAAATTTATTAGCACTAATATTTTATAGTTTACTAAGTGGGCTATGTTTATTTTTATGGCATAATAAAATTAAATGTATGCCCTCTTGTCTTTTTAATGGAGGTGGAAAGTATGCCTCTCTCCAAAGACTTTAAAGCATAGTAGTTAAAAAGGCAGCCCTGGGGCAAGACTACTGCCACTTACTATGTAAACCTAAGGCAAGTTCTCTACCTTTACTACACCTCACATTTCTCTTCCCTAAGATACAGATAATCATCATAATACCTATTAGTAGATATGAAAATTGTATATTGTTTTCAAATTATAGTAAGGCAGACATTTCAAGAGCAGGAAAAGAAAAGTGGAACTCCAAATTAACAAAGAGAAAAGAAAATACAATAAATAAGAATGCAATCAAGACAAGCAAAAGTGAGAAAATAGGATGTAAAAATATATCATAGATATAAAGTAAAATATAAGGATTAAAATAAAATACATAAATAATTACAATAAATTTATATGGACTGAATTTTCCAATAAAGGGAGTTAGGTCAACTAAAAAAAAATCTGTTTTCAAGAAACACATCTAACAGTTGTAAATAAATGGATAGGCAAAGAGAAATCAGGCAAATTCAAACTAAGAGAAAGCAGTGCCCATTAGCAATAGTTAAGAGGAAGCTTAAGATGAATTACAACAATGATAATTATGAATGGATAAAAGGTACAATTAATAAAGAAGATAAATCATAAACCCCATATGCACCAAAAAATATTATGAAGAAATACATTCTCTTAAAATAAAAGAAACTTTATAAAACATAAAATCATAGTGAGACTCTTTACTATTAATGTATCTTTTTAAAAACAACATGACTATTAGACAAAGACTAACTTCATATAATTCAAATACAAATTATATTTTACTGATATGCTCCTGGAACTTATTAAAAAATTGACCATGTTCTTGACCAAAAGAGACAACTTTAACAAATCCCTAAAAGTACAGACTTTTAAGGCCATACTATCTCATCTTTGGCCAATAAAATTGAAAGTAAATAATAAAAAATTACTAAAGTATCTCAACTACCTAGAAATTAAGAAAACAAACCATGAACCAAAGAGAAAAATCAAAAGGGAAATTATAAATTATCTAAAAAACAATGAAAAGAAAAAGAAAAAAGAAAAGAACCCATTACTTACAATAAAAGAAAGAACACCACCACAACCCAAGAAAAATTAAAACAATAAAATTAAACATAAAAGCTGAAATTAACAGAATAAAAAAAAAGAAATATTTAAAATAACAAATAAAACAGGCCAGTTGTGGTGGCTCACACCTGTAATTCCAGCACTTTGGAAGGCTGAGGCAGGTGGATCACAAGGTCAGGAATTCAAGACCAGCCTGGCCGATGGTGAAACCCTGTCTCTACTAAAGATATAAAAAATGAGCTGGGGTGGTGGTGTGTGCCTGTAATCCCAGCTACTTGGGAGGCGAAGGCAGGAGAATCGCTTGAAACCGGGAAGCAGAGGTTGCAGTGAGCCAAGATTGCACCATTGCACTCCAGCCTGGGTGACAGGGCAAGACTCCATCTCAAAAATAATAATAATAAATAAAAAGACCAGCAGGACAAAAAAAACCATCTGCATGCCTGATTAAGGAAAAAAGAAAAAGTAAAAATATACAAGTACAGTCATGCATGGCTTAATGGCACGGATATACTCAGAAATGTGTCAACAGGCAATTTCATGGTTGTGTGAACATCACAGAGTGTACTTAGACAAACCTAGATGGTATAACCTACTACACACTTAGGCTATATGTATGGAAATGCCTATAGCTCCTAGGCTACAAACCTGTATAGCATAGTACTGTACTAATATTGTAGGCAATCGTAACACAATGGTAAGTATGCGTGTTATCTAAACATATCTGAACATAGCAAAAGTACCACAAAAAATATCACAATCTTATGAAATCACTGTCATATGCAGTCTGTCTTCAACAGACCTATCATTATGTGGTATATGACTATACAAATATAAAAAGAAGATGTAACCATAGAAATGAAATATATTAAAAGAATTATGAGAGAATAACACATACAACTTTTTGACCACAACTTTGAAACTTTGATGGACAATTATTAGTAAAATAAAAGTAACCATAATTGAGCAGAGAAGTGGAAAACCTGAATGGACTAATTACCCTAGTGAAGTGGTTCCCAAATTTGCTGAACATTAGAACCATCTGGGATTCTTGAAAGAAGTTTATGTTTGGCTTTGAACCCCACCTATTCCGATTTAATTGATATAGGGTGAAATCTGGACATGAGAACCCTTTTAAAAGTTCCCCCAAGTGATTCAAATGTGCAGCAAAGTTTGGGACTCACTATAATACTGCAATCAAAATGTGGTTCCAGAGCCACAAGTACTGGCATAACTGGGAAGCTTATTAAAAGGGCAGAAAAATAGGCTCTACCTCAGACCCTCGGAATCAGAATCTGCTGCTTAGTAAGATCTGCAGGTAATTCATATATGTACTTAAAACTTTGGCAATCCTAAAACATACTAGAAATGTGAGTAAAGAACTACCTTTGAAAATAGCACCAGGTCCAGGTGGGTGCACAGCTAAATTTTATGTGTCCTTTATCTAGTCTTTAAGTTCCAGTAAGTTACACTCTCTCAGCACTTAGGAAATAATGACAAGCTTCCTTATAAAGAACACTCTCTTATGAGACTATGAGGCCAGCAAAAGTTGAATACCTAAATTTGTAGCCTCTCACATCAAAACAAAACAATGAACCAACCAACAAAAGATCAAGCATACAAGTAAATGTGACTTCAAGATGCCTGAATAAAATATCAAATTGAATACAGGATATCAAAAGAACAATACACTATTATTATTAGGGTGTATTCCATGAATAAGTGTAGCTCACTTCTAGAAAACTATCATTATGATAAAGAAAAAAGTCATATAATCACATCAAGATGCTGAAAATGTACTTTACACCAAGAAGCTGGCTTACCTAATAATAAAATGTAAGCACAAATAGAAACAAAGCAAACAATACAGACCCTTCAGCAAAATTCACCAATTAATTATTCTAAAAGGGGAACGCTAGTCTGCGATTCCTGTTTTCCCAACCTCCCCAGCCTTCTCTTCTTTACAGCTCTTAAAAATGTAATCTGGAAATAAGCCAGCCACAAAAAGACATATCGCTGGATGATTTCACTTAGATGAGATATCTAGGGTCACGTGGTGATTGCCAGGGGCTGAGGAGAGTGGGGAAGGGGGAGCTGTTAGTTAACAGGTATTGAGTTTCAGTTTTGCAAGATGAAAAGTTTCTGGAGGTTGGTTGCACAACAGTGTGAATATGCTTCACACTACTGTATTGTACACTTAAAAAATGGTTAAGATGACAAATTTTATATCATGCATATTTCACTAAAATTTAAAAAGGTAATCTAAAATGTTGGACCCAGACTGTTGGACAAGAATATGTTATCATATTCTTGTTTACATATATTTAAGAACAACCTTTTACATTGACATTTATGTCTGTCATCTTATTTATAACAATTACTTGGTCATAATTCTCATCTTAATTGTTATTATTCTCATGATTAGTCTATATCTATACTTTTATTTATATATTTATGGCTACACTTTCCTGTTCTTAATTTTTTATTGAATCATCACATTGCCAGCCAAAATAGATTTTCAAGTAAAATTTTTACAAATAAAATGAGGAACTCTATTTTTTGACGCTATGAGTAATAAAGAATATATTTCCATTGCCTTTGACTGAAGGTGAAACTCCTTGAATTTAAAAAAAAAAAATGTTTTTTATCAAAATTTCTAGTATTCTCCCACTGTCTCCTGGTATTTAATGTTAATAAAAGGAAATACAGAGGTAACTTGTTTTTCATCCAGGACATTTCAAAATTTTCTTCATCCATGAAATATAAAAATTTCAACATGATGTCTGGGTGCGGTGGCTCACGCCTGTAATCCCAGCACTTTGGGAGGCTGAGGTGGGTGGATCACGAGGTCAAGAGATCGAGACCACCCTAGTCAACATGGTGAAACCCCGTCTCTACTAAAAATACAAAAAATTAGCTGGGCATGGTGGCGTGTGCCTGTAATCCCTGCTACTCAGGAGGCTGAGGCAGGAGAATTGCCTGAACTCAGGAGGCGGAGGTTGCAGTGAGCCGAGATCGCGCCATTGCACTCCAGCCTGGGTAACAAGAGCGAAACTCCGTCTCAAATTAAAATAAATAAATAAATAAAAATAATAAAAAATTTCAACAGGATATATTTAGATACAAGCCTCTTCATTATGTGGTTGGAATAGAATTTGTCCTTTTGATCTGCATAAATAATTTTTAGCTTATCAAAATTTTCTTTGTCTTTGATCCTACATTCCCTGATTTCTCCACAAAACACCTAAATAAACCTTGAATTTTCTATTCTCCATCAACAACCCTTTCCTCATCATCTTAATCTGTGCTCCCTCTGCATGTGGAGTAAATATCTTGACATTGTCCTCTATATCAATGCTAATTTCCACAGTATCAGTGCTGTTTCTTACTCTGCTGATGAAATTTTAATGCTATAAAAGCAATCTAGTTTTTCTTGATATTCTTCCTCATCTCACATGGTACCATTTCATTAAAGCTATTCCTTTGTAGATTCACTTTTCATATAATCTCCTGAGTCACAAATTGTTTCCTCTGAAATTTTTTTCTAGTTCTTTATTTTCAAAGATATGTCCTTGTGGATCTTGATCATATTCCATTTCCCTTGTTCCTCCATATTTTCTCACCAAGGTCATATTGTTGTGTGTGGGGGGGGGGTCCCCCTTTTAAAAAAACATATTCAGTAATGTAAACTAATTAGAAGTGATGGAAAACAGATCAATAAGTCATCTGAAGATGAGGGTAGAGGAAAGAATGAATTCCAAAGCAGTCACAGGAAACCTTTAGGATTAGTGGAAATGTCATCATCCTTGATTGTGGTGCTGATTTCATGAGTATATACATCTTTCAAAACTAGCTGGGTGTGGTGGCTCACACCTGTAATCCCAGCACTCTGGGAGGTCGAGACGGGTGGATCACGTGAGTCAAGGAGTTTGAGACCAGCCTAAGCAACATGGCAAAACCCCATGTCTACTAAAAATACAAAAAAAAAAAACTTAGCTGGGCATGGTGGTGTGCACCTGTAGTCCCAGCTGTTCAGGAGACTGAGGCATAAAAATTGCTTGAACCCGGGAGGCAGAGGTTGCAGTGAGCTGAGATAACACCCCTGCACTCCAGACTGGGCAACACAGAGTGAGATGCTGTCTCAACAAAACAAAACAAACAAACACATATATCAAAACTTATCTAAATGTATACTATATATATGCAATTTATTGTATGCTATTATACCTCAATAAAGTTAGCAAGTGACCTACAAACAGGGTTTCCAATTTTTCAAAAAGTGCTATTTCCACAGCACAAAAAGAATCACAAGTGAATCAGAAACATTCAGTGTAATCAGGAAAATTTTTGAAGGTATGAATTATAAAAATCACGTATTTTTTACAACTTCTAGAAAGCTATCTTACCCAGTTCCTCATTCATGGTCATGTGAACGCTAACAACATTATAGTATATTCCCTAGTAAACAAAAGCACAAAAGCAGCAAACAGGACTTCTCTACAATTTATCAAACTGGGAGAAGAGAAACTCTAACCACCTGAGACTAGTATTCTCAATCAGCAATTATATTGGAGTGCCACAATTCTCAATCAGATACCTCTCTACGAAATTCATCATCAGTATGCTACATAGGATGAGGAGTTCAGAAAAATCCTCTAAATAGTCATGTCTAGGATGTTGTCTACCTACAGAACATAAGAGGATCACTGTAAGTATCTCCACAAAAGCCCCTGCTTTTTTCTGGGCCTAAGTTAGGTTCTGAGTATGGGAATTATCCCACACACTGTAAGAACAGGTTATTCATTAGTCAATTCTTGGTTTAAGCCTCCGCTTCATAAATCTTGGACTCTGTCTATATCTAGGCATTGCCTTGGATGACAGGTATACACTAAAGAAGAATGCAATACACACTCAAAGGTGCTCAGAATTCATTAAGGGGAGTAGATATTAAAATAGAGATAAAATAGTGCACAAAATGCTAGTATTGTAAAACAGCACTGCAGAGCAACTCTGAAGAAGTCTCACTGAGGAGGTGACAAGGGGGTACAAGCATTCTATGCAGAGCAACAACATGAGCAAAGACACAAAGAAGAGGCACATGGCTAAGGCTAAGGCTAAAGGCATGGTCCATGTGTGCAGTGGACAAATCGTGAAGGGTCATATTGTATGTCATGCTAATGAGCTAGGCTTAGCCTAGAATGGAGACCTTGGATGCATATAAGGAGTTGAATGAAATAATCAGATTTGCACATTATGGACATCACTATAGACCTGTGATGGATATATCAGAAGGATTAAGACATGAGGCAAAATACCAGCTACAGAGATTATGAAATGATTAAAATGATCTAGGTGAACTAGTTAAAGAGGCAGAGTGTAAACATTTTTTGAGTTATTAAGATTTGGCACCAATTATCTTCTTTTTAAAACATTTTGCCCTTCTCATAAGCAGCCTGAGCTTCTGTATTCATTCCTCCATTCCTTCTACATGCTTTCTCCCAAAAACTCACAGATACTCCCTTCTTCACCTAACAACATTATATAAGGTAACGTCTTTCATGTGGGCTAATTTTGAATATGAACTTGGACACAGTAAGCATAAAATAGCAGAATACTTTATCATGTCCCAACAGAAATGATCATTTTCTAATCCTACCTTACTTATTTAGAAAATACTGTTCTGCTTAGAAAATACTTCAATTCAGAAAATGACAGCAGTACAAAATACCAAATTTAAAAATGAAAAATCTATTGCACTGAAAATATTGCCAGCATCTTACCATTCATCATGTCACTGTTTGTTTCATGTCATTAGCAAGTGGAAGTGACAATTTTAATGATGATAAGATCAAATCTGAAAGTCAAGTAGGTTTCCTGCCTTCTTCCTGCTGAATACTGTAAGAAGATATGTGCAAGATAATATCTCAGGAAAAACAGGAGTTTGGCCCTAGTTTTATTATATAAAATAAAATGAAGGAGGCCAAGGTCCCCAAAGAGCAGAATGTAAGTCAAAAGGCCCCAAAAAGACTTGTAACAACTTTGAAAACCAAAACCTGACTATTGTTTCTTAAATTCTATGATTAATGACATTATCAAGCAAAAGCTAGTAAAAGTCAGCTGGGTGTGGTGGCTTATGCCTGTAATCCCAGCACTTCAGGAGGCCAAGGCAGGTGGATCATATGAAGTCAGGAGTTGAAGACAAGCCTGGCCAACATGGCAAAACCCCATCTCTCCTAAAAATACAAAAACTAGCTGGGAATGGCCCATGCCTGTAGTTCCAGCTACTTAGAAGGCTGAGGCAGGAGAATTGGTTGAAATTGGAAGGCAAAGGATCCCAGTAAGTGGAGATCGTACCACTGTACTACAGACTGGGCAACAGAGCAAGACTCTATCTCAAAAAAAGAAAAAGAAAAAGAAAAAAAAACAGTCAAAGTAACCCAAAAAAGTACTTGCTTAAATTATTTGTTATCTAGATACCCTTCCATAGTCACAGGGAAGGAAAGAAAAAATGAGACTTTAGTAGGAGATTTGCCTAAGATCTTTAAATCACATCCTCTAATCCTATGAGGTAGGGAAAAAAATTAAAACTCAGGTAGTTACATATCTACTTAATATTTTATTCTGTTTGGAATATATTACTATAGAATTGCTCCCTCTTTTTAAACATTATGCTTAAATATGCAAGAGGGAGTTCCCTTAGCGCCTGGACAGTTTAGTCCAGCAAGCTTAACTGCTGCAAAATTCAGTGATTTTAACAAGCCTAGAGCAAGACCACTATATTTGTGATACAAAACAATTCCAGCTTTCCATCTGTGAGACAGAAAACGCTTTGCATTATTAAACTGTAGCTGTATGCAGCAAAAGCAGATCTTGTAAATATGGAGAAGGAAAGAATTTAAATTGAGAGGAAACCTTAGATGCAGGAGGCCACTGTAAAAAGGAACATGAGGCCAGGCATGGTAGCTTCATGCCTATAATCCCAACACATTGGGAGGCTGAGGTGGGAGGAGAGCTTCAGCCCAGGAGCTAGAGACAAACCTAGGCAACATAGCAAGGCTCTGTCTCTGCAAAAAATTTAAAAATTATCTGGGCATGGTGGCCCATGCCTGTTGTCCCAGCTACTTGGGAGGCTTCAGATGGGAAGACTGATTGAACCCAGGAGGTAGGCTGCAATGACCCGTGACCACTGCACTCCAGCCTGGGCAACAGGGCGAGATCCCCATCTTGGTGGGGAAAAAAGTTACATGAGATACTTGGGTAAAAGCGATCACTAAAATACTGCCCAGAGCAGCAGGTACAGTCACAACCTCACCTAGGAAAATTTATGACTGAGACCTATGAATTTCATATGAGGATTCTAACCCTCCCCAAGGGGAAACTAGATATTCAACTAAGGAAAATGTATGTTATAGCAATAGCCTTTAAACTTTAGCAAATTACAACCTGTCTATGTGCAAGCCCTCTTGGAAATTTTCTGGAACTAGGTGCAGTATTAAGTCCCTACATCAATAGATTAAAATTTTACTTGCACTCTATTTTACCTATGACACCATTTCAGATAACACAAGAGCTTAAAATACAGTTATAAAGTTAAGAAAATTTGAACTAACTGTTGCCCGTGAACTAGTCCTTTCTCTAACAGCACTGTGAAAGGAGAGTACTGTGTTTAAATTAACACTTCTCCCCATTCTTTCTTTCTCTGACCTGTATATGAATTCAATTCATCAAACACAAACTTGGCTTGCTGAAATACCCCTGATGAGTCACTACTTACAAACTTATATTCTATGTCATGGCTTTGAATGCTGTTCAACATCAGATACCAAGTTCTTTTCCTTTCCTTTTCTTCCATATAAAATGCTCTTTCCTCTGCTAGGACTATATACCCCTACAATCACTTGTTCATCCTTTATATTCAAGCTATTCCATGCATCTTATCATATTCTCTAGGAAGGGGTAGATATCTCCGAACTCCTCCATGATTGCTGCTTTAAATATAAACCTGTGTGCATACATCTCTCTCCCAGTAGGCAGTCACATTTTTTAAAGGTTTTTCCTCAATTTCAGGCAAGAAATAGTGTTTAGAGGTCAAATAAGGGTAAGGGGAACTGAGAGGAGAAAGTAAATTCAAGAGACCTTTTAAAGTACAATATGAAGAATATGTGGAGGATAAGGAAGAAAAAGGGTTCCGGGGAAAGAAATCATGAGCAACTCTCATCAAGGGTGTCTGGGTAGGATTCTGGTGACTCCAGGATATCTTAAAAAGGGAAAAAGCAAAAACAAACAAAACAAAAAAACCCAAGTCTAATAAAAGAAAATAAATGTAATTTTGGAAATGTTAAATTTGAGTGAACCATGAGACATCTAGGAAAACATGTCTGAAAAGTAGTTGGGCACATAGGTCTAAATCTTTAGCAGAGAGATCTGTTTCAAAGGTATACATCTGGGGGAAAACGTTATGTACTTAAAAAAATCGCAAGGTACTGAAAACACATAGAGAATTAAAGACAAAAATCTGATTAAGAAGACAGAAGAAGTCACCGAATGCAATTTTTAAAAATAGGAAGGTTCCTGGGTTACCAGGAGAGGTCTTATTTTCAAAAGCATGGGAAAAGTTTTAAACAGAGCATTGCCAACTAAATCAAATAAACAGGAATATGGAAGCAAGAACAGAATGGAAAGAAGCCACTGGTCATGGATTTAATGAGAATCATTTCAGTAAGGACGGAAGCTCAAGAGAAATCAAGATGGAATTTCAGGGGAAATCAAGATGAGATTTTTGACATCCTTCATGTCATGTTATGAAAAAGAAGGGAGAGATGAGACACTTGGTTGAAGGGGTTTGTCTGAATGAGGAGCAAAAGATGTATTTTTTTAAATAAGAAATAAGTTGGTAGGTAGGAGTCAATGAAATAAGAGAGGCAGAGTAAGAGGGCTAGGAAAAATGAAGGACAGACAGAAGTTTCAATAGACACAGAAAATTCATGGCTTCATAAAGTAGGAACACCATGGAAAGGAAAGGGTGAAAAAATATTTATACAATGTTAATACAAGCTTCTACAAGATAAATTCTTGCTAGGAAAAAAGTAATCTCTAAAAATACATTTGTACCCTTTCTCATATCAACACTGAAAACTATTTATCAAAAGTCACCCCACCTTTCCTTTTTTGCCAAAAGGCTTACAACAAAATTTGCTTTCTAAAAATTACAATTCTATTTTATCATGAGACTTAAAAGCATCTGTTTCTTTTGCCTCCTTTATAAAATCTCTAACATTCTATTCTTACGCATCTTCTGTAACTTGGCTATGTCATCTTAAGCCTGTAGAGAAGAGCAGTATAAAAATTCAACACATTTCTATTTGGTTACACATCACATGATACTTTCTGCTGGAAGCCTTGTTAATCAGACTAGGCAGAAGAGGAAGTAGAATGAAAAAACCCCTCACTTTTATCAAGCACCTGCTATCTGTCAGGTGTGCTCCCCTATCTGATCCTCACAACTGGCATGAACATAATTGATTGCACAGAGCACTTAGCTAACTTGATCATTCTCCTGATGATCCATACAATCATTCAAGTGAAATTTTTAATTCCAAAGTTCATGCTCTCTTCACTCTACCATGCCACCTATAATGGTGGGAAACAGTGTTTCATGACTTTGAATTCCTACAACACCTGTGCTGTAACACTAATATTTAGTCTTTATCATAAATATAAATACATATGTAATATATACTTTATATTGTACATTACAACTATATATATATTATTTTGTATATCTTATGAACAAAAGTTTGGGAAAAGCAAGGTTCATGTGTAACTCACATTTTTATCTTCCCCAGTATCTAGATGAACGTGATGTATACAATAGAAGATCAATAAATATCTGTTGGCTGAAAACTCTACCTAGAGACAGCTCTTTCTGAATTATTGTTTACGGTTCTTGGTGTAAAATGTGTGTATTCCCAACTATCCAAGGGCAAATGGCTGTCTCTGCTTCTAATGTTGAGCTGACTCAAATGTAATATTTAATTGTTAACTCAGCAAATCAGTAGGCAATTAATACTATTTGTTGTCTGATAGAGTAGGTGACTGGGGAGACATGGAAAAATCTCCTTCTCTCAGGATCTTATGAGATATTCCTAAATTGTCCCCTTTTCTTCTCTCTTTCACATTAAGTATTACAAATAACCAGGCTAGAAGCACTGTGGAGGCTGGGCATGGTGCCAACTGCTATGTAGATCAACCTTTCAGGAGTGGGCCATATACAAGTACCCATAATGTACCTTGTAAAATTATGTAGCTGAGGGTTATATGTTTTTCTGGCTTTTAAAGAATAATTTGTGAAAGAAGCACTTCCCTCATCTTCTCTTCCTTTACTCTGAATCCTATTCTAAATAAGAACTTTACTGAATGTGATGTCTCCAAACAAGCTAGAGGACAAAGAAGAAAAATGTTTCCAAAACAAAATATGTTAAGAAAAAGTCCTTTGATTTTAGCACTGACTCATACAGATCTCATTCTCAAATTACTTCAAGGCTTTACCTACGATGTTAGGTCTTATCCACTGTTAACCAGTCTTTTCAGTGTCTTCCTATATATATTTTTAGGAATAGAGAGCCTCTTTATAGTCGAATGCATATTGTGTAGTGCCAAAGTTTAAAATTACCTTTTAAGTATCATGAAATAGTGCATTTTTCTCCATTAAAAACATTTTGATTCTAATGGACAGAATATATGAGGACATGACAAGGAATAGACATGAATTTACTAAGAAGTGAATGAGAGGCCAGGCGTGGTAGCTCACACCTGTAATCCCAGCACTTTGGGAGGCCAAGACAGGTGGACCACCTGAGGTTGGGAGTTCGAGACCAGCCTGGCCAACATGGGGAAACTCTGTCTTTATTAAACGAACAAAAATTAGCCAGGTGTGGTGGCGCATGCCTCTAATTCCAGCTACTTGGAAGCCTGAGACAGGGGAATTGCTTGAACCCAGGATGCAGAGGTTGCAGTGAGCCAAGATCGTGCCACTGCACTCCAGCCTGGGCAACAGAGTGAGACTCCAGCTCAAAAAAAAAAAGTGAATGAATTATGATTTGAAAAAGGCAGAGTAAATTTTCTCTTTTCTTTGACTTTGAACACCATATTCTAAGATAAAAGGTGGTATGAGGTCCTCAAGGTCCTATATACATTTATCTGCCTTTATGTACAGATTTCAAAGTACTAAGTTTGTCCTAAATTCTTAAGATTTGAAAAAACAAAGTGAAAAATCAAGCAAATATCAGCTCTAGTGATCCCAACAGATGAAAACAAATACTGCAGATTTTGAACTTGTTTTCTTAATAATTATTTGGTTGGTTTCTATTAGTTTTATGACAACCCTCTGTTGGCTTCAATTTCAGTATCTATAAAATAACATCGGAGACAGAGCTATCTCAAAATTTTTATGACTTAAAGAATTTCTTAAGTGCAAGATAAGCACATAGCTATCGTTAACAGATAAGCCTTCTTTGGTTTACTCAATTATTTATTTAGTGTCATCCTTGTTCCAGAGAGGATATGAGGTGACTTATTTGAGGTACAGCCAATATATATAATCCTATTGGTTCCCAGAGGTGTTGCCATACTACACGCATAAATCACCACACAAAATAGCACAAGCACATATAAAACCTGCAACAGAGGAAAGTAGCATGTTAAATCCATGTTCCTCCAGGTAAGAAAGTTCTACTAGAACTAGATATGCCCCAAAAGTTTGTATCACAAAATTAGCAAAAACTACCCTAGGACTTAACATTTCTTTGTCATATTACCAGCCTAGAGTTCCCCACAAATTCAGCCTTCCTGAATTCCAAAATGAGACATTAGTTTGGAACTGACTTAGAAGCAAAAATCTGAATTCCAGATTGCCATGTTTTCCTTGGATATTACCCATTCTAGCATTAGGGAAGTGATTGAGATTGGGAAATCATAAAGATCATAGCCCAGGGAATGTAGACACACAAAATAACAAAGCAAGTCAAAGCTAATTTCAAAACAATGCAATCCAATCAATCACACATTTCCTAAAAGTAGCAGTGGAGTTTTTAATTATTAAAGGTAAAAAATAGATCCATGTCTAAGTCCCAAAATTAATGGTTTATCCTCAGTTGGTCCACAAGAGTTGTTTGCTACAGTGGAGAGAGGACATTTTCAGTTCTATTGCTCAGGAGGGATTAACTTGTCATAAAAACAAAAGAAGTAATTGAATTCAAATATGTAACTTCTGACTCTATCATCAATAAGGCAAATGTGTATCCCTAGAAAAATGAAGTGCTTAGTGCTTCTCAGCCAAAATTACAATGCCATGTCCTTGGGTGCTATCTGACTTTAGAGCACCTTCATTCTGAAAAGATTATGGTGGCCATCCCTACCATGCAGTGAAGAATGCAAACAAAATGTTAATTCATGAATAGTTTAAAGAAATACCATAAAGACTATTTAAAAGCTCTATAAAAATGACAAAAAAAACTACTTAAATATTTTATAAAATAATATCAAACATCCTCCTTTCGAAAATCTGTTGCTTTTATTGCTTGTGCTTACATACTAATTCCAATAGAGAAACTCAAGTTAAGAACTACTGGTCTATCTGTAGATGTCCATACTACAGTTTGAAGAGCTTTAGGGTCACCCTTCAGAAGTTCTAAATCAGCAAGGAAGTAGTCTCAAAGTCAGACAGTCAAGTCTGATGCTGGAGAAAAGCCAAGCCAGAGGGAGTGTTAAGTTTGTGGGTAGGCATATGCATCTGTACTGATAGGATGACTGGATGGGATTCCACCTTCATGTCAACAGTGGGAAACAGATTTCAAAGAGCCTGTATCTCCAAAAGGGCTTGAATTTTTGCCATCTCTTCCCAAGCTGTTGGGAAATAAACACAGGAATAGATGGTAGCAATTTCCATGGGTTGCACATCTCCCAGTAGAAAACTACCAGTGATAAGAAAGTGTTGGCAATCAAGGTGATTTTTTCCAAATGCTTAGCTTGTCTTTGGTATAACAATTGAAGCAGAAAAGTGATTTGCTTGTTTCATTGCTTGTGGCAGTAGATTCAATTTTTTCATATACGGATTGTGCCTTCTTAGGATACTGAATCTCAATTTTGGAGATTTCATATTTTGGCCAAGGCCAGAATATAGAGATTAAAAGAACTTCCTAAAGATAAATTATGTCCAAAATACCAAAGACACTTATGAAATAAGCTTTTAATAGAAAGCATAATTTATTCCAATTGACTACCATACAAAAAACTTAATAAGTTCTAATTGTTCACATTTAAAATTAGAAAACATTTTATATTCTAAGTTTTAAAATTTATTTCAAAGTATTACAAAACAAACCCTTAAGTTCATAAAAAATTCTTTAATAATCTCTATGGTTATGTCCGAAATAGAATTCCTTAATAAACTTTATGGTTGAGTTCGTAGTATAATAAAACACAAAGCATATTAAAATGAGTATTTTACATTCTAAATAATCAAATACAGTTCTAATTATATTCCATTTAAGTTGAGTATTATGTGTATTTTATTGCATTCTGCCTCTAAAAACTAGAATCAATATATGATTTACATATATACAATTTTCAACTAATTGTAAAATCTATTTATCTGTAGTGACCCAGTTTCAGGACACAGTCTCAGAAAGGTTTGAGTTCCGAGGAAAATTTTACAGGGAAAAAAATGAGAGGTTTTCTACCTTGATTGTTTCTGTTTGCCATGTTATATGCGAACAGAGAAAGAGATGCTACACTGAATGTAGCAAAAAGGAAATTTTAACCAACTTCTTGACAAATATTGAAAAATCAAATTCTGATATTACATAACTATTCAAGGATTATTTATTCAGCTCAAGTAGAGAACAGTTTTAGGTGAGTATAATTCCTTCTGTACACGTTCAGAAATGTACTTCAAACAGTAACTGATATATTAGTTTCAAATCAAGCTTTCATTCAAATGCAAAAAAGCATATCTTTTGTTTAGTCCATCTTATAATAGGTATCAACTATTTTTCTACCTAAGATTCTCCTCCAGTCCCACTTCATTCTTTATAAGATGAGTAAGGAAACTTTTAAAAATGTTTGGATAAAATTCATTTTGGCTATCATGCAACATAGAGAAATAGTCTTTTTGGAAAGATAACTAAAATAATATCAATCCTCCATTCACACACAGCAAAATAAAATTTAAATGGGAATTATGTTTTAAATTATTCAGTTTTTTAATGTTTTGCTCTCAATGTATAATAATATTTAAATGATTTATGAAGAAAATGAAAAATCAACTTAGTATACATTTTTAAACTTGCGTTTAATTAGAACTTTTTATTTTTGAAATATATACTACTTTTGTCAATAATATATTTTTATATAATACAGAAAAAATTAATAAGTATTTGGAAAAACATACTTTTTTAAAAATAGAACAAAATTAGACAGGACTCAGAAAAATACAGTCTGTTTTGATTTTGCATTTTTACTTGTATATCTACTTGCTGTATCTTTCTAAAATTGTTTTAAGACAAAACTGGTCTGATATATTTTCTTGCAATTTTGGGGTTCTTCTGTTATTTCAGCCTCACATTAGCAAAGCACTACTTCAAGAAAGATCAAACAATGGAAGACCTAAAAACTAAGTCTACCTGAGGAAAGTTTTTGTACTACTTCCTATAAACTTTTTGGTTTATTTTCAATGAAAAGACAGATGAGATTGTTGGGGGTAGAGGGCACTTGTAGCTGGTTCAGGGTTTTTGTTAGTTTATTCTTAGAGCACTCTTTTACTAAAGTCACCAATATAATTCACATTTTTCTAATAATGAAAAACTCTTTGTGCTAGTTTTATCTCATGAGAAAATCCACTGCTCCTAAATCAAAAGCAAAATGCTATATGTTCAGAGCCATATGAAGACAGCCAAGTTATAAAAGCCCATTTTCAGATCTGGAACAACTTCTAAAAACAAAGAGGGTATTTGGGATACTTTATACTAAAGAAAAAAATATCCTACTTTCATTATTTCCTGATTCTGGAGCTCCAATAAAAACCTTATGGAATCTTGCAAAAATCCTTCAGTGAAAACATAACCAACCACTCCCACCCCCAACAACTCCCTTTTAAAGTAATGAGAATTGATAAACTATAATTAGAATATGAAAATTTTTACATTTTCTTATGAGTTTTATAAGAAAGATTAAAAGGTTCATTGGCTTTTCAAACAGCAATTATCTTAGCACCTAAAAGATACACAAATAAAATATATGCATAAGAAACACCAACAAAAATTAAAACATTGGTGATTAGGTCAATACTGATGACGTCAATATAAAAGTATTTGCCACTGCAAAGGGCCTGAGCACAATCACATCTTGTCCCGATCATACCTGCCTGCCAGAACAAAATAGGCGGCTGACCAATTATGGGGTGTTTATCTATACAGTGGTACCTTTGTTCTCCAACAATGTCAGATTGCAAATGTCCTGGAACACATATTTACCTGGAGGATTCTTGGCAGGATCATTGTGGCTTGGACTTCCTGATTGTCCAGAATCTGTAAAGAAATCACAGAAAATGTTTTCTTTTTAATTTGTTTTGAAAGAATTTCGCAATCCTCAAAGAACTTGAAAAAAAAAATTAAGGTATATAAATGAAGTTGAGCACTTAAATACAATATACTTTCCCAAGCCTTTTGATAGAAACATTTTAATTATCAAAGTAAATGAATGCGTACACATATTTCTATGTCAAAAGAAAAACACAAGTATTGATCTACAGTTTTCTTGGGCTAGAGCAAGGTTTTTTTGAAACAAAAGATCTGGCTACAAAGCTACTGAAGATGGTTTGAAGGTTAGGCAAATACTGAGGCCTGTCAGTAGCAATATGAAATAAAGCAGATATATTCTCTCAAAAATGCAATCTGAGTGTAATTAAACATGCATTTAAAAGCCTGAAAGTATGTTATTATTCAATGATTAAAATACACAGAAATGAGAGTCTGCTCTTCCAGGAGTTCACACATAAGTACAAATACCCACTCCAATAATCCCCCCAACCTACTGGATCCAGGCCCAGATTTGTCTACATCCCATAATAGCAATCGATTTGCAAACACCAAGGAAAGCATAAATTACTAGGTAGAAACCAACATGGCTTTGTGGAGAGAAAATGGTTGGATCAATTTAATTTCCATCCATGGCAGATGGACAGACTTTGCAGATAAGGAGGAAGAGATCAATGTTATATATCTGAATTTCCTACCCCACATTATTCCTCATCGATGCTAAAGAAAGAAACATGGAAGATATACAACTGTCAGGCAACATGCCTTTCCGGACTGATCTGATGCTGTTGTGTTTTGCTCACTTCTCTGCCCTCTTGTCCCTTCTGCATTTATCTGTGTCATTTGCCCCATGTTATTACACACTTACTTGCAAGTTGCTTTGTGATCTTCTTTTATTGGTTCTAGCATTTTAAGTTTTGTCTCCCCAACTAAATTGCATGCTCCTAAGCAGAGGCAGAGATTCTGTCTACTTCTTTTGTGTCTTCCTCAGTGTGCTGTTCATGGCTGTGAATGCACTAGGCTTGCAGTAAACGCGGGAGGAACGGATGGCTCGGCTCCAGCAGCCTCTTTGCTTGCCTAGAAAAGGCAATTTTGAACTTGATAATGAATTTCAACAAAATTTCATAGGTGGGGCACAGATGACGGCTCTGTCATGGACTGCCATATACTGACAAGTCTCTTCCCCAAAACCCTGCCATTATAATTGAGCCAGGAAAGTGACTTGGTTAAGCAGGAAAATCATGCTGGTTTTTTTCATCGGGGTTATTCTGTCCTTCCAGGTAAGTGATTAACATACTGAAATTGCTGCTTCTACTATTAAACACAAGAACATCCTGTTAGTTTCTTCTCATATAAAACCTGGTTATTTATTTCTGCCCTTTGCCTCATGCCTGTTAGCTTAGATTTAACGCTGAGATCAGAATTTTACCCCTTCATCCCATTTCCTTAATTGTCTTTTTGGTTTTATTCTAGAAAACATATTTAGTGATTCTCACATTTTCCTCCAATTGTTTCCTGATTTTTCAAAATGAAAGTAAAGAAACTAGAAATGACCACTCTTCATCTGGCTCGAGTCTCCTGAAGGCAGCCAGAGAGCTGAGAATGCTCTAAAAATCTCTCTCATCTCCCATGAAGTCCTCCATTTAACTTTTTGTAAAATCAAGGCAAGACTCAGTGACTTATAACTTAGGAAATCAATCTTCTTCGTTCTACATTCCTATAAAAAATGGTGCAATATGGGCCACTTACCAGGCCTGCAGTATGAGAGCTACATAAAAATGATAAATCATAACTTTTTGCTATAGCATCAGCTATTTTTGCCTTGAGTTCTTCTGACAAATGTCTCTCAGCATTGATACTACATTCCAGTTTAATTTCTCCAGCAATTCCAACATTTTTTTAGGAATTCCTACTTATGTATAATATACCCAGTGACCAGAATCTCCCTATGTTTAATTTTCCCTCTAAAGCTATCTCACTGTTTTGAAGGTCTAGACACGCACCCCTCAAGGTGGCTAATGCCAAAGCTTGTGACGACACCCGAGATAGTTAAAGTTGTCACTCATTGCAGCAGTCACTTCATTTCAAGAGTTGTAGATCCTCTGGCATGAGCCTTAGCATGTTTAGTTACAGCAACTTCAAAACTGTGCTCCAAAACTCTTTTCCATCGTCTGTTGCTAAAATTTGGGTCCAGCAGGAAAACAATGAAGGTCTCTTCCATTTGTAAGAAAATACTCAGCTGGAACAATGGCATCCCCTGTTACCACAACATGCCACTTAGGAAACTCTATTCTTTTCTGCTATAAATTACTTTTTCTTTTCATTTCCAACAATTGCAGACCAACCTCTTCAATTGAAAAAATATACTTACTAAGAAAACCACAAGCATTTGAGGGAAAGCTGAAGTAGACCCTAAATTGGAGGCACACATTTGCTTTTTGTAACAATTCCACTTTCTAAAATGATCTGGTGTTTACTGGCACACAATGACAGACTTTCCTTCATACACCAAAGCCCGTGCCCTCTCATGAAATAAAACAGTGTATACTGTGTCCCAGAAACACAGGAGAGAGCCCTCTCAGTGGGCAAGTGATAGGGCATTTACTTTCAGACTGTAAATTCTAACACTATAATCTACTTTTAACTCTTATGTCACCTTATATCAGTTACTTAATTCCAACTGCTGGAAAAGGAAGTAACCAGTGAGTCGCGGTCGGCAGAGAAACCAAAAATGAACTGTTATTGTGGTTGACTTCAGAGAAGGAATTATTCAGACCACATCTAAACCCCTTCCAATTCACCACCTAGGTCAAATTACTCTATACCCAAAGGTTTTATTTAACCACTTCCATCACTTTACTCAACACCTCCCACCTCTCACTTTCTCACTCTTGCTCTCTCTCTCTCTCTCTGTGTGTGTGTGTGTGTGTGTGTGTGTGTGTGTGTGTTTACTTAACGTGTTATAGTGAAGCCTGGCTCTGTCCCTCACTAGTGGTGTGATCTCGTACAAACTTACTTACTCTTAGAGTCTTGGTGTCTTGATCTTGAAAACTGCAATAATAGCATCTACCTTGTAAAATCGTTGCAAGATTATATCATATTAAGCACCAAGAGCATTGGGCCAGACACATTCTACATGATCAGTAAATATAAGATATTATTCATATTAAGCACAGGGCCACATTAAAAATGATTACTATATTTAATGGTTTAAACATATTAAAATGAATAAAAATATTAAACATTTTTAATGTGGCTCTATGCTTAATAATAAACTTTTAGAAAGAAAGGTAGAAAAGGGACATAACTAAGTTCTGTCCATCTCAACACATGCATCTAAAAATGACCGGTGCATTGACTAAGCATGGAGAAGTGTGTGCCCACCTGAGAAATCTGTGTAAGTGCTTTCACCTCTCACTCCCCAAAAGGTTCCACTGCTTCTTCAAGGCTCTTAGGAGCTGTCATGCTCAAAAGGCAGCAGATACTAGCCAGTTGATGAAAACTGCCTTCCAGAGGCTCAAGACTTTAAGGAACAAGGCTGGTACAGTTGTGAGCTGCCCAGCATACTGGGGCTGGTGTCTGGAAATTTTTTTTTTTTTTTTTTTTTGGAGACAGAGTCTTGCTCTGTTGCCCAAACTGGAGTGCAGTAGTGTGATCTCAGCTCAGTGCAACCTCCACCTCCTGGGTTCAAGCAATTCTTGTGCTTCAGCCTCCCAAGTAGCTAGGACTACATGCACATACCACCAAACCCAGCTAATTTTTGTATTTTTTGGTAAAGATGGGATTTCACCATGTTGGCTAGGCTGGTCTCCAACTCCTGGCCTGAAGTGATCTGCCCACTTCAGCCTCCCAAAGTGCTGGGATTACAGGCATGAGCCACCATGCTCAGTTCAGTGTCTGGAAAGATTCTGATGCAGTAGAGAAAAAGAGAGGAGCTTCTGAAGGCAGCCAACCACAACCAGTGCCCCCTCACTCCCTTCCACCTCTCATTTTCTCTTCCTTGATCTCAGTCTCTATTTTCTACATTTTCCTGTTGTCTCTTTCTGATGTGACTGGACATAATGTTGAACTAAAATAGATTTTGTATTACATACTTATGAAAGTTTCATGTTCCCCATTCTTTAAGTGTGGATTAAACATATATTTATTCTTCTGAAAAAAAAAAGGTAATGAAGTTATTTCTAAATTACTATCTTTTAAACTCAATCAGTTTCTTCTTCTCCAGGTTAAAGCTTCTCCAGAAACAAGAAAAGGTTCACACTCATGCAGAACTGGTACCAAGTTTTCAAACCTTTTGCCCACTCCTTTTTTAAAAAACAGTCAATCTCACATGACTCTTCTAATATCTAAGCTTTTCCTAAACAGTGAGCAGTTTTTCCTAATGAGCCAATTTTATGGAAGACCCTAGGATACATAAGTGATCAAATGGTTTGTCCAGAGTTATACAGGCACTATTAAACATATGTTCTTTATATGGGCAGACTACTCAGGCACACTACTTCTTAAATTGTTATGATGCAATCCTAAAATCATGCAAAGCCAAGTGATTTTTCAGTAGATTAAATGTTTCTGGGAAACCTACCTTCCCCTATCTTCCCTCCCCCTTCCTGCCATTTGCCAATACATTTAAAATCTTTTTCAGAATTAAAAAAAAACTTTTAGTTATTTTCTGTATTTATTAGTACCATTGAAGTCTATACACTAGTTTAGTATACATCAGTATCACTGAAGTCTATACACTACCGAAGTTTTAAAGAGAGGCCAATTCTATAAATCCTATTTAGTTTGGATTGTCTCCATTAAGCAAAGGAAATTCTAATGTTTTATGGACAATCTGGTAGAAGCCCTTTAAGATTTGTGTTAAATACATATGACAATAAATAAATAATAGCCTGTAAAGTATTTGTTGCCGAGCACTGACTTTCTGGAGTAGAAACACTGCAACCATCTGAGGTAGATAAATCATCAAAACAGTCAAAGATTTTTTCTGGGGCATTAATGTAAGCATCATTTAAATGCAAATCAATTAAGATTTATGCTCATTCCTGTAATCCTAGCACTTTTGGAGGCCGAGACAGGTAGATTGCTTGAGGCCAGGAGTTCGAGACCAGTCTGGCCAACCGGGGGAAATCCCATCTGTACCTAAAAATACAAAAAAATTAGCTGGGTGTGGTGGCGCACACCTGTAATCCCAGCTACTTGAGAGGCTGAGACATGAGAATTGCTTGAACCCAAGAGGTGGAAGTTGCAGTGAGCCGAGATCACACCATATATTTCAAACACTTGGTAATGTTGGAGCACAGTAGGTGCTCCATAATACTTATGAAATTACTATTTAATTTATAAAAATGGCCTTTAACGCGGTGGCTCAAGCCTGTAATCCCAGCACTTTGGGAGGCCGAGGCGAGTGGATCACGAGGTCAAGAGATTGAGACCATCCTGGTCAACATGGTGAAACCCCGTCTCTACTAAAAACACAAAAAAATTAGCTGGGCATGGTGGCACGTGCCTGTAATCCCAGCTACTCAGGAGGCTGAGGCAGGAGAATTGCCTGAACCGAGGAGGCGGAGGTTGTGGTGAGCTGAGATCGCGCCATTGCACTCTGGCCTGGGTAACAAGAATGAAACTCTGTCTCAAAAAAAAAAAAAAGGCCTTTAAATATTGCTTTTAAAAAAGAATATACACTCTATGCCATTTCAAAGCTCAGAGCCTGCCTGAAGAGACAGAAATACACAAATTTAAAAAATATATAAATCAAGAGGGGACAAATAATTCTTCCTAGGAAGGGTGGGCAAGGGCATATCATAAAAGATATTGAAAGAAGGTCCCCTTAGGAACAATGCCTTGAAAAACTGACCTGATTTCCCAACTTTCCAAGACATATTTCAATCTTTACCAAGATGATCTTTACAAGACCCAAAACTGATTAAGCTAAACATCTGCTAAAAACTTTACATATAGTCTGAAAATACTCCAATTTTTTAGTATTCCTTTCATGGCACCTTGATCTGGCCCCCATCAACACCTGGGTCATACTTTAACCTTTCAGTTCCTTGCATGTCTCCGGCATTTGATGTCTCTAAGTCTGCACCTAATGTTCCCCGTTTTTCTCCCTGAAGTCCAACAAGGTGAGGTCATCCCCTTTAGACCCTCAACAATATGACACAAGATCTTTGCCCTATTTAGCCTTACAGCCCTAATCTTTGGGATGGGGCCTGGCACATTCGGTTATGTCAAATGAACAGAAAACTATCCGTTTATAAACTATAAAAGTGCACAAAGAAAAGAGACAAAGTGCACCACTCTGTGCAAAATCATACATTAGAAGTCAAAGAGATTCATTTCTTGTGGCAAGCAAGAGGAACAGACACACAATTCCCAGGGCTAAGTCTCCCAGTCTAATGTAAGGCTCAGTTCCACTTCCTTAGTTCCTAAAGAAATATTTGGAAACAAGATAGATAGGGTAAATAAGAGAAACTATTTTGAGTCAGAAATTAATTTTTATCTGCCTCCTATAAAGAAAAGCAATGTTTAGTGAAGGTCCATGTCCCTAGTTTGCAAGCACTGGGCCAAGAAAGTGTTAATGACCTTTATATATAAACTTTCTCCTTTTAGATGAAACTTCTTTCAGGAACTCTTTTTATTTTCTGACACCATGGCGTGATAATCAACAGAAAAAGACAACCAGAGAAGCATAATTTTAATTTAAAATCATTTTCATGTGGAGAAGGTGAGTTGTCAGGTCCCCTGTGGCTCTAAAATTCTATGAGTCCATAACAATATAGCTTTTATATCAAGGGATATCAGAGGAGTAAATGAAACCCACACTGTAAACTGTTAACCTACAGATAGCCTCTTGCTAGAACTAAACTTAGTCATCATGTGATAAAGGGCCCCTTTGTCATAGTCCTTTGCCTTAAGAAGGTGAAGAAATAGCCCATTGTCAATGAAAGAATACCATGAGATTTTTTTTTAAGGCTTAGAATAGTCTCTTTCTTTCTTTCTTTCTTTCTCTCTCTCCAAATATTATTAATTACTAATATAATAAAATAGTCTATTTTTACAAATTAAATATATAGCATGACAGAAACAGGATATAAGAGGTAAGAAATAAAAACTTGAGGGAAGGAATACAAATGCCTGTATTTTATAGTGAAGAAACAAAAAGGTAAAACAAAAACATTTATATTATTAAGGGTAATGGAGAGCAAACTACTCTTGGGCCAAACCTTCCCTCTCTTCCCCTCTCTCTATCCAAAGTTTTCTGCCTCACCCTTTGCAGTTTACTGTCTACTACAAGTAATTCCTTGGGATTTATAGCACATTAGCTTTCCATGATCATGATTCCTATTACATAATTTGGCTTTTTTTTCTTTTTCCAGCACAGTTAAAACACTAGGCAGCTTCAGTTTTAATGTAAGGTTGCTTCATTGCTTTGGGTGACACAAAATTATAGTTTTACAATATTTTCTTTTCTGTATGTTAGATTAGGCGTATATTAAAATAACACAATGAAAAAACATGGGAAAACTGAGTGCTTTCCTTGCCTCTTGCAAGCATGTAAATGTATGGGAAATGGTTTCTCTCTCTCCCTCCTTTTTGCCTCCCCCGCCCCCCCCCCCGCCACCGTGTGTGTGTGTGTGTGTGTGTGTGTGTGCGCGCGCGCGCGCCTGTGTCTCCCTTGATCTCCCTGTCTCCCTCTCTCCTTCTGTCTCTGTATTTCTATCTCTCTCTTTTCAATAGGGCGTTATATTATTTGGAGTCCGCTTCATCGCAAAACTTGGTTCATAAGCTGTACATGGGAAGTTTTAACTTTATCACTTTCTTAATGGAATCCCTGACCTGTTTTTAGTGAATCTGTACTTCTCCTAAACCCAGTGCTGAGCAATAAAAGAAATTAGACATCTCTGAATATTTGGCAGAACCAAAATAACATTTGGGAGATGCAGTTTCCTGCATATTTCAAATCATTTACTATCTCACATCTGAAGGCCTGTATCTTCAGATCCCCATTTCTGTTGGCTAACATTGATTTTAAAATATATGTTTGATTCAGCAAAATGCATAGTTTAAAAAGATGTTGCTACATTTAAGATCTTCATGATAAAGTAATTTTATTAACCAAAGAAAAACATAGAACTAGAGAGTAGATATACAGTATATCCTATTTCATTTCTGAACATTCCACTTGTTATAACATTAAGCTTTCTTTTAAAGAGCCACTTTGTTGCTTAACAGGGAGATTAGGTTCAAAGCATCATATCCCAAGGATTAAAACAAGGATTTGTTAGGGCTCAAGACTGAAATTTGTCCACAGAGAATTAACTGAAAAACATAGGCCACTGAAATTTAAGGTGGAAAAAAAATCATATATGTATAAGAAAGCAAATCAAAACATTCTACCACAGGGGACTACTAAGGAACCCCTGTAAATACGAAACCCCTACACGAAAAGTGTTAAACCTGCCAACATCTCTGACCTGAGGGCTGCGGTACTTTGTTAAGTAGCAGCAACCCCCCTCACCCAACAATGGGAAGCTAGGATAATTGTATCTGACCTTTCTGCCCTAAGATTAAGTTCAATAACTTTCTACTGATCTAGGGATTGAGTGAACCAAAGGTCATAATCAGGATCACCTACACTTCTTGCTTTTGAAGGCTTTAACCTATAGAATGCAAAAACACCGTACTGGTCATTGTCAAGATTGCTGACTTTCTACAGTGTGTTTTCAATTAAGTAAATAAAATGTGGTAATTAAATCAAGATTGCATAATATGTTTTTGATTTGTAATCTTATTTAAATTAATTAACTAACTCAATCCTTGCTTAGTTTTTAAACTGGTCCAGTTAGGGAAAGAGTCCCTGGGAGCAAATCCAGTTTTCTATCTTTAAAAACAAGGCAAAGCAATATGGCATACTTAAAAAATATATTAAATGCACCAGCATCAGATAAATACAGAGGCAAGGGTGCTAATGTAGAGGAGGGAGGAGTTTTATGGCATGATTTTGACTAAAAGAAATAGCTCTCTCACTAGAGAGAAATAAACTAAAACATTATTTATTCAAAACATTTCTTTTCCAATTTTATGAAGATTGCATATTTGTTGGAAGGAAAACATTTCCAGCTGTATTTTAAGTTTCTGAAGAGAGTTGTAAGATTTATAATCTTTCATAAACGCTGCCCATATCTTATATTAGATGAACACGCCACTGCGTACTTTGAGAAACAATTTGCCAATGAAGCTTGCCACATGAAAATAATAAAGTCCTTTCCAAAACCCAGTCAGATCCAGTAGGAAAAGATGAGATGAATGTTCTGTCTTTTCCATCTGGGAGACATTTTGGATTTCAGCTATACTATGTAATATACATTTTTTTTCCCTTGGAAACCAAGAAACCTGCAGTTTATAGCAAGGTATGTAGTGCAAAGAAAATGTTGGTGAAATAAGAATCTGGAAAAGAAAACCAGAATGTCATCACACTCAAGAACGTAATCATGGAGGCAAATTGAAAAATCAATGCAGAATTTCAACATAAACCAAATGCAATGTTTATGATCCTATTAATCTTAAATTTTTATCTTAAAAGGAAAGCATAGAAAAATAAGTGCTGTTTTACCTCCAGTCTTGAACAGCATTTATTTTACTACCTAGCACCATGACTTACATATCTGTTTTGGTTTATCCTGGAGTCTTCATGTATTATTCTAAATCCCACACATACAACACTTCTGTGTACACATGGCCCTTCTGTGCTATGTTGTTTATGTATTTTTCCAAAACTTAATATATGTAGGTTAAAACCAGACGTAAGACTTTCTAATATTTCACTGGCAATCTTTCTTCTCAGGGAATAGGACATGTTCTCTCTAAACTGTTTAGAGAGTCATGACTCCTGGGCTCTATTCAGCAACTGTCAAGCACTTGTACACTGACCCTAAGCAACCCATGTCATGCCTGAATCAGTTTTCATCTTTCCCAGTCACAACTGGTTACGGAAAGGTAAGAGTTTAGTCTTAGGTGTTTTCAAAGGAATTAGAAATAATAGAAAAACAATGACTTCATATAACAATAAAATATGCACAAGTATTTTTGTGAAAAAGTCTATGAGAGAGAGAGATATATATATAATGTACTTTACTTTCAGGTTTAATTAGTACTCCTCCCTCCTCCAAAAAAAATAAAATCCCCACCTAGTTGGTTGCACTGCCCCTTGCAAACACTGACAACACAGGTAATTGAAGGACTGGGTAAGAGTCCAACTCTTCT
Source organism: Callithrix jacchus (assembly GCF_049354715.1). Classification (NCBI taxonomy): domain Eukaryota; kingdom Metazoa; phylum Chordata; class Mammalia; order Primates; family Cebidae; genus Callithrix; species Callithrix jacchus. The sequence continues at coordinate 120,728,740 of NC_133502.1, forward strand.
GCTACATTTTCAAATCCATGGGGTCAAGAAACAGTGTTATTCACTGCCCTAGCATATTCTTGGCACATAGTAGATGTTCAATCAGTATGTGTTGAATGACTAACCACTATATTACAGAGAATAAGATGATGGCTGGTAGCACTTGGAACAGTTCATCTTTCTTAAATTACAAACAAACTGCCAGTAATGGCAATCACAACATTTAGTTGTTTGATTATTATCTACACATATTCTAATTTTTAAGTTTCTACAACCTCTCTACAAATACAAACATAGTGATTGATTCAATGACCAAAAAGTCATATTCTTATTTCTTCACTGCTCATCTTATCATATGTATGTGTTCCTAAAAAGCCATTTTTAATTGGATACAGATTTCTCTATTATGTCAGCTAAAAAGATACTTTGCCAAATCATTAAAATGTTATGTTTATATCATTATATGAGTTTAGAGAGAAGAAACTAGATAGGTTTTTTTATATCTTATGTTACTTACATGTGATTAATAACCAGTCCTTGCTTTATTATTAAATTATGGCTCTTAAGTTTGTGATAATATATTCACATAAAAATAAATGTAGATATTTAATCTCAAGATACATAATAATTAACTGGTTAATAAAGTGAGATGATGCAGAGCATACTTTCTACCAAGGTAAAGTAGATTTGTATGTGGAGCATTCATTACTGCTTCTGTTCATGAAATAACTTTATCATAATATTAGAGGAAAAAAATCAGAGAAGTCATCTGATGAACAGGAAGCTTGCTGATGTGGCAGATAATAGTATTAAATGTCCTAACAGTTCCTTGATAAGTGGTTCAAAGAACTTCTGTCCCCATGTTTTCAAGGCAAAAGCTAATTTACCAGGAATAAAACCACTTGAATAATGCATCATTGAACTAACATTTTTGAAAAGGGATAAAATGAGGAAACAAATGAGGAGGCAGTAACTTCCTCTTGCAGATTAAAACTATGCACGAGAAGAAAGGAACTCAATTATATTGATAAAGTAAAAACAAAAATAACTAACATAATTTGCCTTTTTTTAAGAGAAGCTCAAGAATATTTTAATAAATGAAATAATGCATTTGAAAGAATTTTGAAGAGTTCACAAGCTCATAGAAACATAAAGATGGGGCATTATAATGGGCAACAGTCAGTCTTACAGTCATTTTAAGAGAACAGTTTAAAATACAGATAATCCTGGCCAGGCACAGTGGCACACAACTGTAATCCCAGCACTATGGGAGGCTGAGGTGAGTGGACCTGAGGTCAGGAGTTCAAGAACAGCCTGGCCAGCATGGTGAAACTCTGTCTCTACCAAAAATACAATAATTAGCTGAGCATGGTGGTAGGTGCCTGTAGTCCCAGCTACTTGGGAGGCTGAGGTAGGAGGATCACCTGAGGTCAGAAGTTTGAGACCAGCCTGACCAACATGCTGAAACTCCATCTCTACTGAAAATACAATAATTAGCTGAGTGTGGCAGTAGGGGGTGCCTGCAGTCCCAGCTGCTTGGGAGGTTATGATGGGAGGATCATTTGAGCCCTGGAGGATGAGGCTGCAATGAGCTGAGATTGCACTACTGCACTCCAGCCTCGGTGACAGAGTGAGATCCTATGATGAAAAAAATAAATAAAATACAGACAATTTAACCAAGAATAACAGACGCCTACCATGAAATGTAATACTCATTACTATGGTAATTTGGGAAATGGGAAAATAAATGATGAGGAGCATGTTCACTTGCTATATCCATTTTAAAGAAGGGAAGTGAGAGTATAATGGTGCAGAGCTGTGTACCAGGTGCTCAAAATTCCACCCACTTTGTCTTGTTACTCATTTTATCTTTAATAGAGATTCAAATCAACTCCTTATGATTCAAAAATGTCTAAGTCAAATCCAAAGAGTATAAAAAAACGAAGTTTCTGCATAATGTCCCATCCATATGCCTTCACCCTGAATGATATCAAACCTATGTAATCTTAGACATCGATGCCTTCCAGATGTGACAAAATTTTAACACAGACCAACTTCAAGCTTTTTACTGCAGACTCATCTCCCATGCCCATAAAGAGTATTTTCATTGCACATACCATTACATATGGCTAATGTTCAGTTTTCCAAATTGATTATTATCCTGCCATTTCAAAACTGACATTGCCTTCCAATCCAATCAAAAAGCAAACTATGCTGCACACTCAACCACCAACAAACACACACAAAAAAACAAGAAATCACATCATTATTTCCAAGTTCTAGATAGCGCTTGGTTACAAGACCAGTTGAACTTCTCCTTGTCCACACTTGGTACGTCCAAAAGATGAGAAAGGGAAGGGAGGGATCATCCAATCCTTTGTCAGAGTTAATTGCCGAAGGAATAATTTGAGCCTGTCACCTGTTGTTTTTGGTCTTAAAGACTGCTTCTAATTAGGCAAGATCAAATTCTTCTTGATATTTAAAGCATGTTAAATTCTAAAATTAACAAACAAGGTTGTTCATGGATATTTTTCAAAATCATCTAACAGCAACCCATGATAAAAATTTATAAACTAAATTTTCAGATAGGATTTAAAAAATTAGTAATTCAATACCAGTAAGAAAAACTGATGTAATGAAGCTTTGGATGATATTATGCAAACTTATTTCCCCTGCCCCAAATGATTGCTTTGAATCTTACCTAAATCCCATTGCTCCACTCACCCCCAAAATTAGGATTGCCATGTAATAGTAACTTGTCCTCAGATCCATCCTGAGCTTTGTTCCTGCAAACTACCTTTCCCAGTTCCATTAACTACTGACTTCAGGCTAGGTCCAACCAACAGTTGGCAATGGTAGGAGTTTGGGAATTTGGAGGGTGGGAAGAAAGGAGAAGGGGAGCTATTCCTTCCCTCTTCTGCTTTGACATTTGTCTCCAAACAGTGGCGAGTTTTCCTTTTGTGATTCTTGCTTCCACTGTACAAGTTCCTCCCTCTGTCATGCCCTCCCTCTCAGGCAACTCCAGATCAATTTGTGGTAGATTCCTATCGATGCTGATGTCTGGGTCACCTCACTGCCCATTCAGCTTTTCATCTCGTCTAACATCACTGTAATTGGCCTTGCCCATGAAATTCCTTCTATTGGACTATCTGATAGTTTATTTTACTCAAATCTGACAGATACATTTGTTTTATGAAGTTTGGCATATCTATCACTCTAAAATAAGTGTCAAGTAATAGAGTTAAACAGTATTTGAAAAATATAACTTTTAAAATATCAATAGATTTCAAGCATTTGTTATAATTCTCATTTAAAAAGAAAAAAGATGAGACAGCACTGCCACCATTCAGTACTAAGTACAAAATCCTATATCCCAAAATTTTTTGTTATGCACATTGATACATAAAAATTATCAAGTTTTTTTAAAAAGTTAATTAGATTTTCAATGCCATGTTCTAAACATGTCTCTTCCAGAAGGTTTTCTGATAATCCCATGCATCCATCCAAATTTACTATTTCTTCTTTTTATCATCTCCTAGTCTCTCTATCCAATTTTTAACAAGTTGCACATACCAACTTTTTCTTGTGTGTCTGTTTTTCCTGCAAACATGACTGTATGCTCCTTGACTGGAACAATTATAAGTTTGATTGCTTTTGTAAAATATTATACATTTACTTCTATTTCATGACACAAACAACTTTGAAATGCTATCAGTTGTTGGAATAACAGTCTCATAGGGATAATCAAAAGGTTATCTTAAATATGCACCACTATACATCAATGTAAGAATAATATATAATAGGAAAGAGAAATAATTTCAACATTACTCTCTTTCCTTTAGGAAATGTTTTATAAGTCCCACTTGACACCAGGTATTTTACCTAAGAAAAATTACAAAATAAGAACAGACAAAAGTATTTTTTCTATCAGCATAGTACATTCTATGGTGTTCTGCTAAAACACTCTACAATAGGAGAAAACAAAAATATTGATGTTCATATGCACAGGGATATATGTGAACTCACAGTACCAAAACTTTGGAATCACAAATGCAAACAGTACCAATATACTTAATGTTTTAAACTGCGCTAGATAACAGCCCAGCCTGAGGGAAGTGGCATAACGAAAAAACATACAGCATCAATTAACATGTTGCCAACTTTTTTGGATAGAACTAACAGGATGACACTGGTGTTGGATGTGTACACTTAGCTGCCAGCATTGCACTCTATGCAATGTCCCTCTACATCCTCTCTCTCAATCACTTTCAACCCCCACCCCCAAGATTTACTTTACATCTCTTTTTAAAACATTATTTTCCTAGTTGGTGACAGTTACCACCAAACATCATACAGAAATCATTTCAACTAAAAATACATGTTTATTATTTTTTAAAATCTGACCCTGAAATGTATTTTAGTCAACCTATGTCACATAAAACAAACTTCTAAAGCACATTTATAAATTTAATTCAATAAATATTTTACTGAAAAAAGAAAACAGGTTGGAGTCTCAATAGACATACAGTGGCCCTGAAGTAAATCTAGCAATAACTTCCACTTTTTATGTTTTTCCACCACTCTTTATTTTCCCCAATGAGAAAATCATAGTGTGATGGGTAAGCTAAGAGACAATCTCCATAAATATGACAGCAGACATACTGCACAGACATTAAAAACCACAAGAATAATGCTGAGACCACAAGATAGAAATAGCTCTTGACTTTTTCTGGTAATGGAGGGTGAAATGGGTGGGACAGGGAGCTTAAAGCCAGATAGGAAAATGGATCCAAATTTTAACCAGGTTTTTTATTACACACATACTATTTGAACATTAAACCTTCCTTATAAGTTACAGTCAAAAAAGAAAAAAAGACATTAAGAAGAAATAAAAAATTGTCCCAGTTCTTCCAATGTATTGTATATGTGTTTGCCACGATTTAAGAATTATGCCGCAGGAATAGATAATTCAGTTAGAGCCAAGATAAAACAAATGATATTGAATTGTTTACATTATACTAAGCAGATAGCAAATTATGATATAATTTGGCTGATAAATAGGTTGAAACAGGCACTCTCCTAGACATGGGATGATAGAGCAAAGAACTAAGCTCCACCTTCAATGTATTTGAAGGTCTGATTGAAACCAATTTACACAAAATCTCCATCCACTTATCAGTGTCACAGAAGGTAGAACAAAACACACTGACATCATTTATTAGCAAATTATTTTTTAATACTGGAGGTGCACTCTACCACCTCAATCCAGCACACATACTTCTCTCTCTTTCTCTCTCACATGCACACACACCACATACACACACACACACAAGAGAAAGAGATCCCCTAAGCTTCTCCACAATGTTCTACACCTGACCTGGAAGGAAATCCTATTCTTCTAGGCTTGCTTAAGCCAGTGAGGGTCCCAGGGAATGCTGTGGTGGTTATCTGCCCCAAAATTGAACTGAAACCATTAACTTACTTCTTAGAACCAATCAATTGGCAAAAGACCTTTGAAAAAAAAAACTTTTGGTACAACTGACTTACACAGAATTTAAACCACCAGAGATGGCGAGATTTGATGTTACATCTTCCATCATTAATCTGCAAAGCTCTGTCACTGCCTAATAAATGTACATTGCTTCTCTCTCCTGTGACACTTTTAGGAAATAATGCTTGTCATTTTCCATCTTATTGACAAAATATTATATTTTTTAGAAAACTCCATATCTAAGGAATACTTTAATGAAGTAAAGATGGGATAAAACATCAAGCTAATTTTGTAAGCACATGAAACAGAGAAATAATCTCAAAGAAAATGATAAATTCTAATTTTTATTTGAAAGTCTAAAGCACAAATGAGAAGACTTTTATTGTGTTGCTGCTTCACTCTCATTTACTTAGGTTTCTTTATTCAATGTTAATATAAATGACTGCAGTGAAGTCAGGATTGCAGACCAAATTTGAATTCAGAAGTTCCGTTACCCCAGTCTAAATCCCAAAGCCAAAGCTTCCTCCTCACATTAGACTCCCATTCAAAGCTATCACTGTGTTTTTAAAGTGACAACACTGTTCAACTTTCTTTTCACAGAGCAGAAATCCTTTATGGCATTAAGGGTATGTACGTCACACCATGAAAAGCACAATGACATCGCAAAAATAGAAAAAAGAATCTAGTGAGGGCATTTGCAAGAAAAGCGGGGGGGGAGACTAAAATGCTTTTTAAACTTTCCTTTGCAAAAGAAAATTTGTAATAATAAAATAATAACTGGAAGTTCCCTATTAATATCCAGCAATTATCAAAAATAGAATAAATTAGCTGATATGATCCAATCACCTGGTAGAGAACAGCATGTATCTCCTTAGTCCATTGGCAGTGCTAATGGTGCCCCTAAATGATGGATGTTTTCTTTCTATGTTCACGCTGGTTGAACTTAATTTTCCCTTCACCTGTTTACCTGGATTAGTTTTCAGCTTAACATTCATTAAGCATTAAGACATAACAAGAAGTGCGGTGATGATGAGATAAAAGTCTCAAGGCCATTGCTCCTCCCATGAGGCACTCAGGGAGGATCTACGATAAGTGAAAGATAGCTTCACTTACTTGGGTTAAAGTGAAGAAATATGAACTCATTCTAGAACTTCGAAAATCAAAGAGAGAGCTTTAAAAAGCCATGTATTTATGTTTTGCCTAATTTTTTATTTTTTTCTCATTAGAAGGCAAGGTCTGATTAAATATGGGTTATTTCTGATATTTCAGCTTCTAGTTTATGGAAGGGAATTCTTGCTTAAGGGAGAGAATGTTGCCACTCCCTACACTCCCCAGCAGCAGCACACTGGACACTTGAGGAGCCAAAAGCCCCACACCAAAATATACCACCTTTAATCACAAGGCAAACAATAGTAGTTAAGAGCATCAAGTTCACTGTGTCCACTCCCCAGAGAATGTGTCCTCCAAGGCTCCTTGAAATCAGGTTGAAAGATGATAAGTAATTTTACTCCCAATTTTCTTATTCTAACTGAAAAAAAAAAAAAAAACAGAGTCTAAATTCATCACATCAGAACTATGAACTATGGAGTCTATAAGTAAAATCTGAAAACAAAAAAATCAGACTACTTAATTAAGTGTTTTGTTAGGCCATTTATGTAATCAGAGAAACTTTGATCTTCAGCTTCTTAATCTGTTCAAAATTTGTTGTTAAATCTTATGGAACTCCTTTAAATCCAGAATTATAAATGTGATTTTTCCATTAGTCCTTCATTAATGATTAAGACAACTTGGCAGTTTGGATCTAATCAATCAAAAATGTGTAAAATCCATTTCATATATATTAGTACAACCAGATACTAATAGTAAGGCTCTTTCTTACCTTCCATTTGTACTAAATATCATAAAGGCAGCAACAATACCTTAGCTATTTTCAAGGTACTTTCATCTACATTACTTTGCAATTCCCAAAGAGGTTGTGCTTTATTCTGATCTTTTACAATTACCAGAAAGAAATGCAGAGCTTGACAATTTGCAGAGTAATATTAAAACCTTGATTTTTTGTTGCTTCCCCCTCCCCCCACTTTCTCTGTGACCTGAAGGACGACACTTAACCTTTCTCTGCCCCACTCTCCTGTCTCAAACAAGCTATAATAAAACTTTTTATTCCAGTCCACTGGGATATCAGAACAATGAATCTGATAGGATGTCCGTAACACACTTTGATCTTTATAGGGAAAGTTGCTATAAAAATAAAGACACTGTTGTTATTCTTCTAATTGAGTTATTTGCAAATGGATCTTCTTGATGGAGCCCAGCCCTCAGATATAGAAAAGAAAATTCTGCCAGTCCTCGAGGGTACAATTGCCTTGTGGCAATTATACCCATAACCACATTTCCTTATTACTATTATAAAAGACTATGGAGTTCAAGGGGATGCAAAAAGGGAGTTCAAGAAAAAATATGCTGTTTATTTTCAACAGAAGATGCTGAAGTTGCAAATTTGGAACTCAAGGCTATAGGTAAACTTTGACAGAACATGTGTTCCAAATTAGTGTATCATTTGTTAGTTGTTTCAGAAAGTCAGAGGTATCCCTGAGGCTGCAGCTTTTTAGCAAATTTTGGAAATAACTTGGGGAAAAAAAGGTAAATTATAAAGTTAATCTGGGCCTCACACTATGAATGCTACAAAACAATGACAACAATGTTCATGGCTACACCATTCTCAGCAAAAAACAGCATATCTCAAGGTACAAAAGGCACAAAAAAATGAAACTGAGCTTAGGAAGAAAGTGTTGTGGACAATTTTACATGAAAAGCCAAAAAGGAATGTTGGGGCGATACTGAACTCTCTTGGAGTCTACACACAGAACACACATTGCCCCCAATATTGATTACCAACAGCCATGAGAATTAGCAGGTGGCTCAGGTTTAGGCACTTTAAGAATTCCATATTCCTTAAACGGAATTTTTTCAAAGTAAATAATAAAAGCTTTGCTTTATGAAGTATTCGAGCCATGGGGTTTCCCTTCCATAATAGACATCACTAGACCCTCACACTGCACATCTCCAAGGAGCATGATTCACAGTGTGGGCTACGGGGAGGGAGCCTTCTAAAGTCATTTAGGATGTTTACTATGGCATCCTACGTGTCGTTTTAAAAAAACCTTATAAATAATCCTAAAATTTAGTTAAAATCAGGAACAATTATTTGGATCAAAGTTTCTTGTATTAACAGGTTTTTAAAATTTCAATCTTCTGCAAAGCGTTGGTTGTCAGTGGAGATTTGCATAAAATCTAGATTCCCATTAAACACAGATCTCCAAAAAGATCAATTAAAGGAGAAGTAGAACAGCTTGATGTATCATGACAATAAATGCTACTTGCCTTACTGTCATTTCACAGTCAGTGACACATTCAGTCCACAAATTCTAGTGAGCATCAGATTCATTTGAGATGCTTGTTAGAAATTCAGATTCCTCGACCTCACCCGCAATGACTGGGACTAGCACAACAAAGCTGGGGCCAAGAAAGTGCTCTCATCAAGCACCCCAGGTAACTCCCGTACATTGTTCTCAGCCAGTGTACAAGGCACTTGGCTGCTGATGTTTGTTCACAGACACCAAACTGGAAAGTAAAAGGCAGCATGTGACTATAGACAGTCCTGAAAACACAAACAAACAAAAATGCAGTCCGTAAGCCAAAACCAATCTCCACTTTTCTCTCTCTCCCTGCCATGTGATGCACCAGCTTTGGCCAAAAATCACATGTGTACAGTGAATCCTAAAAAGCAACTAAATCCAGATCCACACTGAACCATTCTGAACTCTATCACACTTCCCAGCGCTTTAAATAGAATTCTACTTGAAACATCATACCCTGACTGGCCAAGGGATTCTTTGGGTTCTATTACTTTATCCAAGTGATCCAAAGTGACCCAGGCTCCACTCTGCATGTTCGCTTCTATAGCCTTCTCCAAGTCGAGCACAGAAGGATTAAAAAGAAAACACAAATACTGGCATAGGTGACTTGAGGTTACCTGACCTTTCCGAAGGAAGACTTTTTTTGGCAATTGTGTTCTGGCAGCTCCCTGGAAGGCAAGGCCAGCACACAAAGAGGAAGACAGGAAGCCAGGAGCTGGCCATGTGTCCTTGGCAGGCAGTAGTGCGGCAGGGTGAACCACCTCGTCCCTGCCAAACCAGAAACAGTGGGGAAAGCCCAGCTAATTGGCAAGTCACAGCCGGCTACAGTGTACATCCTCGGCTTTAAATGCATGATAAAGTAAAATGGCATGCCAGACCCTAATCTACTTAAACAGGATCCTCCTTTACTTTCAAAAACTTAACTTGCCCATTTGTGTTCCCTTAAGGAAGTGGTAAAGCGGCATCTTAGAACGTTAAGCGCTGGGAAAACTTAAAGCAACAAAAAAAGGAAAGATGTGTTGGAGTCTCATTATGCTTACAGTCGTTTTACTGTGTGAAAGGGCCATGTATGTTTGTCCTTTTGGTTTTAGCCAATAAGACTTCCACTTACTGATTTATTTTTATTTAAAAGAAACTCTCAAGTCAACACTGCAGACTGATTATGACTTCAGTTCATTTGGAGGATCCAGGCATTTCCTTTTTAATTTCACGAAACTCTTGAAGATATCCAGGGAGACTGCAGAGCTGTACCCAGTTTCTAGTCAGCTATTGTTTTTATTTACACATTAGTTGGCTCAATCATATTTGCTAATGTGATTCTGTATGTACTAGAATAAAATCACCACTTTCTGAATCTTTTACTGCTAAAAGGGGGAATGACACAGGAAGAACGGGAGCAGAGGGGATTGTGCAAATAAACTGCTTCTAACTGCTGCTGCTAACAGAGTGAATCCAGGCACCTGGAGTCTGCAGCATAATTTTGTCTCTAGGTCTGAAGGTGTGGTAAGAGCAATTTAAAGGGGTGTGCTCAGTAGTTGGCATATTTCCTTCTATTTTCTGTGAAACTGTTCATGCCTTCTTCAAAACTCAAATCAAAATTTCAAATTAGCTTCTCCTCCTTAAAATATAGTAGCCAAGGGTGAAATTTGCTGAAGAAAATGCAAATTTCCTCTCAGAATTGGTAAAAGAGAAAGATTACAATAAACATAATCCACTGTTTTCACCAGAAGTTTCTTAAAGTCTATAGAACATTCATCCTTTAAGCAACCCAGGAACCCAGAATCTGTTTCAGTGAAGTTAGACCAAAGAATAAAATACAATACCAAAACTCATATACTCTCTGACCACAATCTGAGATAAGAAAATAATAATCCTCATGCCTAACACTAGCTCTCAGGATCAGTTAAGTCTAAGTGTGTGTTTCAGCTCCAAAATGACTATTTTTTTTAAGATACAACTTAACTATCCCAGACTCTATTTGATTTTTCATATTAATTATCCCTAGCTTTTGGAAATTCTCCTTCCCTTTTCCTTTAGTGCACCACCACTCCTTTCTAGATCCAATGCTCTATTTCTGAGGGCTTCTTTCTTGTCTTGATGGCTATCTCCTTCTCTTCTGCTGGTTCCTTAAATATCAGTGATCCCAAAGACAACCCATCCAACCTGGCCAACTTCTTGTCTTTGTACATTCCCCCTCAGCAAATTCAACTAGGTCCATGTGTATAAATATTACCCATTTTTTTGAGAACTCCATATCTCCGTATCTAGCCCTAACCTATTCTTGAACTGCAGAACTCCTCCTGATGTTGCTAGTGCATAACCTTTGTACAGTCTCACCCCGTCCCCCAACCCATCCATATCTCAATTAACGGCACTCACAGCCACTCAGCTTTCCAAGCTGAAAATGCTCATTCTGGAAACCCCATCTCCTTAAAGCCTCATATTCAGCTGTCAGCCCAGACTTTATCTACCTTTCAAGCCCATTTCCCCACCTCCATCCCAACTGGTGCTAAGTCCCTTATGAAGCTTCACATTTTTACCTCACAATAAATAGCCTCAGCCTCTTCGGGCCATTATGATTCACTCTTAAAAAAATATAACCAGACTCCATTCTCTGCACAGCCACCAGGAATCACAACATTTCACCCCTTAAAACACCTTGGTGGCTTCCAATTGCTGGCCAGAATAAACCACAACCTCCTTAGTAAAGCGTTCAAGGTCCTCCATGACTTGGCCCCAGCTTAGTCTCACTCTCACAGAAACCATCACCCTTTACCCTGCCTCACACCTGCACCCAACTTCCTAATAGTCTTCTTATCATTCCTAGAATATGCCATGCAACTACAGGGCTGTGCCTTTGCTCATATGCTTTCTATGCCTGGAATATCCCTTATTTGATGTGAACAAACTCCTAATTCATCTTTAAAAGCCCTTGAATTTCATCTGTTACATCCTTCCTGAACCTTATTGCCCCATCTAATGAAGCCTCCCTCTGGAGCCCATATCGTCTTGCTCACACTTCAGTGCAGGACCCGACCAGTGCATTACATTGCTTCTCTACAAGATTGCGACCTCCTGTATCTCAACTTACCCTGCATAATTTTGGGAATCTATTTAAATGGCATAAAAAATGTTTTCTTGGATGTACTACCCATGAAGAAATTGAAACAAAGAGGATTAATTCCCAAAAGAAAGACAAAGCAATCCGAGGCCGGGCACAGCGGTTCACACCTGTAATCCCATCACTTTAGGAGGTCAGGACAGATGGATCACCTGAGGTTGGGAGTTCAAGACAAGCCTAACCAACATGGAGAGTCCCTATATCTACTAAAAATACAAAATTATCCAGGAGTGGTGGCACATGCCTGTAATCCCAGCTACTTGGGATGATGACACAGGAGAATCACTTGGCAGAGGTTGTGGCGAGCCAAGATTGCACCATTGCACTCCAGCCTGGACAATAAGAGTAAAACTCCATCTCTCTCTCACACACAAACACACACAAAAGCAATCTTTAAAAAAAAATAAAAAGGTCGGGAGAAGGAAAGAAAAGCACACTGCCATGTGTGTTCCTACGCAACTGTCTTGCATGCTCTGCTCATGTACCCCAAAACCTAAAATCCAAAAAAAATTTAAAAAAAAAAAAAAGGTCATAATGAGCTATCAATTTATACAGGTAGTTAACATTCAATATTCTGATTGTGACATACATAGATGACATTTATTCATTTGTTTATTTTTTTGAAAGGACTAAACACCTATTATGGTCCATGTATCATCCTTGGAACTCAGTCTACAACAGTCAATAAAAAATGATTTGCTCCTGTCTTCATGCAGCTCACAGTTTCATTTGTACTATGTTGACTTTCATTCACTTGCTACCAGGTAAAATGTGCTCTCTAAAAAGGGGAGCATCACACACTGGTGTCTGTTGGGGGGAAACAGGGAAGGGACAGCAGGGGATGGGGAGTTGGGGAGAGATAGCATGGGGAGAAATGCCAGATACAGGTGATAGGGAGGAAGGCAGCAAATCACACTGCCATGTGTGTACCTATGCAACAATCTTGCATGTTCTTCACATGTACCCCAAAACCTAAAATGCAATTTAAAAAAATAAATAAAAATAAAATAATTTACAAATAAGCAGAATCTGTAATCATTACATTTTGAAAATAATGGACACTTTTCACACACACACACACAGATTTAGTATGGGATAAACTTTTTCATTTAATTTTTGTTTGTAGCAACTAAAACATGAGAGACTAAAAGCCACAGACTGCAAAAGCATTGTTTAGCTGTGATAAGCAGAACATGTAAAGGTGGTACGATGACAAAACAGCTACTGCAGCATAAAATAATAAGACCATAAAATAATGAGACCACAGATTTAAAATTCTCTGACCTCTATTGTCTTTCAGAACAGCTGAAAGCGGATCTATTGACTAGTTTGGGAGCTGAAGAGTCAAACACTATTTCAGAATGAAAATTACTTTGTGGTCACACCCATTGTAGAATATTGATAGAGTCAGAGTAAATGAAAGTCTCAAAGGGTGTCCTGAGAGAAACATCATAAGAATTGGCTTTCTGCTCCTAAAATCCATCCTCAAGGAAAAACAAAAGCTAATTAAAAAAAAAACGTAACCAAGGCAAAGTTTCTAAATGGAACGACATAAAAATATCAGTTGTACATTTTTTGTCTTTTAGTAAAACAACCTACATGTATAGCATTTTATATGGTTTTCTCTTATTTATCTGAGAAATGTGTAAGCAAATCTATGCAAAGAGATATCATGGATTGTGATGTCATATTGCTTATGAAAAAAAATCCTTTCTACAATGTCGATTAATACCAAATTTAGCTTTAAAACTCCATGACCTCTACCATTTTTTAGGTTAGCTGAAAAGGATCTATTGACTAGCTTTGTGAGCTGAACAGCTGAATGTTACTTACATAGAAAATTATTTCTTTCACTCCATAAGAATAATTATCATGGCGACCACACAATTATTATAATTATATCTGTAAGAACTGTTATTGGGAATTTATCTCTGAAACAGTCTCATGCATTGCAGGGGACATTTATCTTTTTTAATGATCACTAACACAAGTGTCTTTTTTGTAGCTATGTAAGTGATTTTTACCTCTTTCTATTAATATCCTCTTGCATGCTTTAGAAGCCAAAGGAGACAGTCCCCACATTTTTTTTTTCCCTAAAACAATTGTTTCAGTTAAGCCAGGCCCATGGCAGCTCTTGAGACAGAAAGCTACCCTTCCCCTTCACGGCAACGTAACATTCACAATGTGCTTTCCTAAATGGATGGAAAACCCCTCAAAAAAGCCCCTCAAATCTGTGTTTCATAAACTGTGCTCTAAGAGAAGTAGCAATAAAGTTTATTACAGACCTAAAGTATCTGCATAAACCCGGTTAATTGAAAAGTGGGTGGAGAAGGCTGCCAAATTAAATGTTTACATTAGCACAGCTGTATTGTAAAAACATTCTGCCCCCTGTGCTTTGTAATTATAAGATATTTCTGGACTGTGTATCTCTACAAAGTTTATCTCCACTGCCAAGAGTGTCTTGGCACGGAGCGGCTGCAGTTTTTGGCAGCCAGGAGCTCTACGCGCGGGCAGGATCTAAAATGGCTGCCAAGCGGCCTCCTGAAATGTCGCCGGCCTGCACCCGCCTCACCAAGGGCAAAGGCCAACCCTGCTACCCGGGCAGGGTCTAAAGTCTGTCTCACAGGAAGCCAAAATGTGTATTTCCCTCATAAAAAGACTTGGTACCACAACTTCTGTGTTGTAGTAAAGCTGTTTGAAAAACCTAGCTACAAAGCAGTATTAGAATACTACGAATTAGAAAATGGTGACAAGGGGTCTTTTATGAAATTCTGCTGACCTCAACATTTCAATCACACATAATGCCCACAATATTTTCAGCTGATCAAAGAAACTAGTTTGATTTGTAGGGGAAAAAAAAAAAGGTTAAAAAAAATTCTGACCATATTAAAACATGCTATAGAGAAGCACAAGCCAAGCCCACACTTTCCCATTTGCAATGGCGATTTTGACATAAACTTATAGTCTCTATCAAAGCATACGTGTTTGCAAAATGAAAACAAAAAATCAATTTTTTTCTCACCCTTTAAAAGGCTGTGTTTCTCTTACATAGTTAAAATAACATTAACAAAAGGAAATCTTTTCATACCCATCTATGGCAAAGGCCTCAAAATTTGAGGAATTAGCTCTCTCCTCCCCCGCCCACCGCCCAAGATGCTGAAAGGAAAGAAGGCCAAAGGGAAGAAGGTGGCTGAGGCCCCTGCTGTGGTGAAGAAGCAGGAGGCTAAGAAAGTGGTGAATGCCCTGTCTGAGAAAAGGCCTGAGAATTCTGGCACTGGACAGGACATCCAGCCCAAAAGAGACCTCACCCGCTTTGTGAAATGGCCCCGCAATGTCAGGTAGCAGCAGCAGAGAGGCATCCTCTGTAAGCTGCTGAAAGTGCCTCCTGCGATTAACCAGTTCACCCAGGCCTATGCTACTTACATAGAAAATTGTTTCTTTCACCGCCAAACAGCCACTCAGCTGCTCAGCCCGCAACTCAGACCAGAGACAGAGCAAGAGAAGCAGAGACTGTGGGCCCGGGGCCGAGAAGAAAGCTGTGGGCAAAGGGGATGTCCCCACTAAGAAACCACCTGTCCTCTGAGCAGGAGTTAACACCGTCACCATTTTGGTGGAGAATGAGAAAGCCCAGGTGGTGGTGATTGCACATGGGTCCCATCAAGCTGTTTGTCTTCCTGTCTGCCCCGTGTGGTAAAACGGGGTCCCTTACTGCATTATCAAGGGGAAGGCAAGACTGGGACGTCTAGTCCACAGGAAGACCTGCACCACTGTCGCCTTCACACGGGTTAACTGGGAAGACAAAGGAGCTTTGGCTAAGCTGGTGGAAGCTATCAGGACCAATTACAACCACAGACAAGATGAGATCCACCATCACTGGGGAGGCAATGTCCTGGGTCCCATGACTGTGGCTCTCATTGCCAAGCTTGAAAAGGCAAAGGCTAAAGAACGTGCCACTACACTGGGTTAAATGTACACTACTGAGTTTTCTGTGTGTAAAAATAATTAAAATAATACAAATTTTCCTTCTAAAAATTTTGAGGAATTAACTATGCTTGAGGCATAACACTGGAAAAAAATGAGATCAAATACCTAGTCTCTGTAAATAAGTTCTAAGGGGTGACCAAAGGTGTGACAAAAATTGGAGGGAGGGAGGGAGGCAGGAAGGAAGGAAGGGATGGAGGGAGGGAAGGTAGAAAAGGAGGATGGGAGGGAGGGAGGGAAGGAAGGAAGGAAGGAAGGGGAAAGGAAAGGCAGAAGGGAGGAAGGAATGGATGGAGAGACTTCATGGAACTAAAGATATATACTGATTTGTTCACAGTGGGAATATAAAAAACACTTGAAGAAAAAAATTTTTAAATACTTCATAAGTGCACCTTCATAAGTACAATATATACACAAGGTATATATTGTCTCTGTCCTTTTATTCTCCACTAAACTTAAATTCCAGCTAAAATTCTATGTTCTCACCTGCCAAATATTGCATAATGAGCTCAGTGGATTTTTCTTTTACACTGTTACACAAGTTTAAGCTCAGGTTGAGAGACACATTAGGCTTGGTGTACTCCTGTAATCATCATTGGCAGTGATTACTGTTCAGTAATCTAAGCTTCAACTGAATCCAACATCCTTGCCTTCGCTGAAAGATAATTCAGAGGTGAAAGATGAATTCCATAATGCTGACACAAACTGGTGGTATTCATCACAGTGCCTATTCACTAAATGCCCAGTCATTCTAGCTTGAATCATATAATACGTCCACACACTCAACACAGCCACACCAACATTTTGTTTATTTAATTTTTTTAAATCCCCATTATAGGAGAAGAAAATCTAATGTTTCTTTAATGGTATATTTTGAATAATGTCTATTCTCCAGTAGTCACTTGAAAAACACAGGCACACACATGCATGCACACACACACACACACACACACTTTCCTTGGACATTTTTTTTTTGAGATTTTTATCTCACTGTGTCGCCCAGTTTGGAGTGCAATGATGCAATCTCATCTCACTGCAACTTCCACCTCCCAGATTCAAGCAATTCTCCTGCCTCAGCCTCCTCAGTAGCTGGGATTACAGGTGCACACCATCATGCACATCTGTGGTCTTTCAGACTAATTTTTTATTAATTTTTTGTATTTTTTTGTAGAGACAAAAATTTGTCTAATTTTTTGTATTTTTGGTAGAGACAGGGTTTCGCCATGCTGCCCAGGCTGGTCTCGAACTCCTGAGCTTAAGCAATCTGCCTGCCTCGGCCTCACAAAGTGCTGGGATTACAGGTTGAGCCACTGAGCCTGGCCCTTACTACCATTTTTAAAACTTGAGCTAATTTCTTTCCTTTCATGAGATTTTATGGTTTGATACTGCTAACTTATTACCTTTTCTTCCTTGAGAGTTTCCAAATTCTAAAACAACAATCTGCTCAACAAACAGAAGAATTCAGTAAGTGTTGATTGACCACCTAGTACCTGGAAAGAGACCCTGTGCTATTATATAGAGAGTTATGATATTCAGACAACATGTTTTTTTTTTTAAAAAATTAAGGGATGGTTTCAGATTTTGCCTGTTTCTTAGTTTCAGTCATGTTTGGTACATATTGCCAAGTGGGTATATTTTATATCCCCAACTAGAATACAGTTTTTGGAAGTCATACTCTATGTCTTACTGACTGCACAAGACAGTGCAATGCATGTAATATCGTCACCTACAACTGAAAGGATTCCAGTGAGGCTAAATGGCAATTAGTTGTGTAAAACCCCATTATTCCATATATTGTATGTGCTTACGATGTTAGATTATCATCCTTTTCATCAGCAAATATCTTCTGGATGAACAGTAATAAAATAATAGTAAGGCTAACAGTCATATTTGTTTACATTCCCAATACTGTTCTCAATAGTACAGTATCCATTGTGTTCATCCTTGCAACAACACTAAGGGGTGCTATTATTATTATTCCCATTTTCAGAGGAGAAAACTTGCCTAAGGCTATCTAACTAGTAACCGAAAAAGCCAAGATTTAAATCCAAGCCAGACTGACCCCGGAGTCCAATCTAAATGACTGTCTTCCCAAATTAGAGGTGTCACCACTGGACAGAAAAAGAAATACAGTGCAGGTAGAGGTTTCACCTCTGCAATTACAGGCCTCCTTGGTCAGTATTTTCTAATTTTTGACATATACCTTCCCAATTTTCCTGGCAAAAGCCTCCCTTGAGTGGAGGCAGCTGACTGTGGTGAGTTTATGTTGTGGTTTGGTAATGTGCACAAACTGGGAGAAGGATGAGACCAGAAAACCCCTTTTGCCCATAGCATGCCACAAATTGAGGACTAAGTCCGTGCATGCAGCTGACAGGCATAGGGCCAGCTCGGCATGAGCAGCTCCATGCAGGGACTGCATGTGACACCAGATACCCTTTTCAAAGCCACTACCTTCCTTCTTCTCCACAAACCTCTTCATCTCCCACCAAAGTCCTGAAGTTTCCACAGGATCAAGCAATTCCCCCTCTAAGCCACATCTTGTAAATGACAGTATAATGTCTCCCATGTGTTATTTTTCACACGAATGTTACTACCGTCTTGGCTGTACTTAACCAGATTTCAGGGTCTGATGGTTTTTCTACAGAGACAACATGACCACAGAGAAGAGCCTGTTCCCATTACCACCTGAAAGACAGATCCACCAACATAATGTTCATTACTTTATCATGGGACTCAATGAAACAGCCCAAGGTTAGACATTTCCTTGGTTGAATTTAGGTGGTTTGTTCCCATACAGTGGACAGGACCATCAGATTCACAAGGCCAAATGCCTCAGCATGATGACTTGAAAAGATGACAAGCTCCACACAGTGTTCAAAATCTAAATTCAAAGAGCACTTCCTACTCCCTAAATAGTTTTATCCCTCAAAAGTCACTTTAGAATCATCTTTCCACTTTTATTCCATATTTGCAGTCTGACTTTAATGACCTCAGGTTAGGCACTTTTTTAAAACTCCAGGCAGGGCCTGATTCATCTACACAACAAGCAATATACAGTGTTAATAAAAGACTAAAAGAGTAAACCTATATGTGTTCAATGTAAAGATGTTTTATTTCAATCGACAATCATTCTAACATCAAGGTTAAATTGTCCTAAAAAAAATTACATTTCATTTTAAATTTGTTATTTCAAGAAAATTGAATTATTCTCATGTTTACTTGTGGCAAAACAAGAAATGACTTTATGTCTCAGAAATGTTAGTATGAATTAAGATTAAATTCATAAAAACAGATATGGCTTAAGTTTTTATTTTACTACTTTGAAGGTGTAATGTACTCATTTTCCTGGTATTTTTACTTACAAGAGCTTTTTTTTTTTTTCAAGGAATCTTCACAAGTACTTTTGATAGAGTGGTATAAAATTATCCTATTCTGATGACCATAATATGAAAATCATTTTGTCAAAAAACATCCTAAAAGTTTCCTTCATTTTAGGTACTTGGGTTATTCTCATAAACTGAGGACCATTAAACAATGCTTTGAAGGTACATAGTATTCTATTTGGAGGACAAAGCATATATTCAAAAAAATGCAAAAATATTCATCTTTTCTCAAACAACTCCAGTATTAAATTCATCTAGACCCACTGACTCACCTAATCTCTTTTTTAAGTTTAATTTACAATATGATATTATTTCTGCCCTCATCCCTTCCTTGCAAAACGCCACCCATAAGGAGAAAGGAGAAACAGAGATGAAAGAATAATAAAATTGTACACAAATAAAAATGAAATGTTTTCAGACAAGTTATTTTTTTCCACTATCACTTTCTTACATGATATATAGCAAAATTATGTTGCCTCTGTCTTTTGAATCATCAAGACATCATAGCCCAGCCTTTTTCATATATAATGAGAAAAATGCTGTAGATTATATGTTTTGACATGGAGATATTTTTAATTCACTTTTATGACATGATTATGTACTTTTCGTCATTGAATAATTGTCCATTTCCAATACTAAGCTGGTATTTCTTTAAACAAAGTTCACGTTATTGCATTGCTGATAACTTCAGGATTTGGAAGAAGGATCACAATTGATAAGCAAATGCAATGACAAGCACTGACAAAGACTCAACATTTATTAGAAGGCAACTGCTAGAGAATGTGGCTTTAATTGTGCATACGTATTTTTATTCATTAAGATGAATAACCAATAAAATCCCACACTATGGTGTCCCAGCCTCATAACACATTAATAAAGTTTCTTAAAGGTTTTGGCAGGGGGCCAGCACAGTCCATTAACTCTTTGCAAGTTATAAAAAGAAGTAAAGTCATTTCAGTCTGTTTTGTGGTTATGAATGAAACAGCAGGCAGCCTGTATGGAAACGTCACTTTGGATATGGTACTGGTAATGGACACTTTGCTGCGCAATCAGAACAGTGTGGGGAGAAGTTAATGCATCTTACCACAACCCAAGCCCCAAGCCCAGACGCACTGAAAAGCTAATTTACTTAAAAATGGAGGGAAAAGAGCAGAGGACTCCAAGTTTGGAAGATCTATTTATTTTGCTAATAGGCTGTCACACTGCCTCTGGGTAAACTTGCCCACTGTGAAACCCAAAATTACAGAATACATTTTAAGTGACTAGAACTGCTTTTCCTGATTACTTTTTTTTTCCTTATAAAACCTGGTTGCTTGGGCATTCACTTGGTGAAGGCTGGATCATAAGTTAGAAAAATGCTTTTTATTTAGTACAAGAAGCAAAATTCTATACTTTATACTTTTTGTTTTACATACTTGAATTAAGTCATATAAATAACTGCAACAATTGGTAGCTACGTATTTGTCTGACTTTGCCTAACAATTTGAATTGAAGTGCTACACATCTCCCCAAAGCTTTACAATGCCATCTGTTCTCATTTTTCATGACACTACAAACATTTTCCTTTGGAAAAAGGATTCTGTATTTTGTTTCCTTTTTAGAATGAAAACTGGAAAACTTGAATGAAACTAAATATGTAGAGAGGCATCCAAGTTGTACAAGTAAATTAGTAAATGTAGAAGGTATTTAAAACGTTTTTATGGTTGAGATCTCTACCCTTTTCATCTGCTCTACTGAAAAGACAAAAGTTCTTTTTTACTTTAAGATTTTTGCAAAAAATAATTCAAAACTTTAAAAGTATAAAAAAAACTTAAAAAGTGATTAAAACCCTTGAGTTGGAGAAAAACAAAAATCAGAATTGCTTCACAGATTGTCTTTGGCATTTCACTTATGAAGAAAATACACTAAAATGTTAGTACGCATACACACGTGTGCACATTCACACACACACACACACACACACACACCCCTCTATTAATCCCTATCCAAATATAAATAGCATCATTAGTCAATTACTTCTGATTGTTAAAGCCACAAATTGGTTATAATGATCTGTCACTTTATATGGCCAAAGAATAAAATTTCAAGCAGAAGAGATAATTACCATAAGTACAGTAGAAATTATAATTCATTATTTAAATTTTTTTTTAATTTTTACTGGAAAAAACAGAAAGAACATTTTTAACTTTCAAATATAAACATTCATCGCTGAGTCCTAAAAAAACTTCCTATTTCAAATTTCATTTGAGTCAGTGTTAATATGCATCAAAACAGCTGTATCTCTTGTACATTGTGGATTTTCTGGGAAGTTACTCATATTTGATTATGTCAAAGTAAAAGAAAGTCTAATTAACAGGTTGAAATCATATTGAATTTGTGCTTCTCTGTATACATGATCATTTTCTCTCTGTTTGGACTGAAAGCCAGATATTCAACAATAATTCCCTAAAATTTTAGAGTATTAATTACATACATGTATTTCTACAATGTTAAGTATCACCACAACCTGGGAAAATCTGGGGTAAAATTAAAATTTTTCATTTAACAAGACGGCTCTTAGCTTAATCCTCTACAATATTGTATTCAAAAATAATTTTTTGTATGATTAATAGTAATATTACCTGGGCTTTTCAAAAATCTGGAATTAGAATTCAATTTTATAAACCACATTAAAAAACATCCTGGATTCAGATGTGAATGGATCTGGGAAGTTTCTTAAAAAGAAATACACTTTATCCTAGATCAATACTAAGAAGAAGTGAGGAATTGCATAGATATAGGATATAGGGATTATATAAACTGGGACTACACTGGTTAAGAAATAAAGTTAAATAAAAATTCTATTCACTTTAAAATGACACTGTGCTGAAAAATAGTAAAAATAGATAAAAGCTTTGACTATTCCATTGTCTACCTTAAAATATGCTAGTATAGTTACTCAAGGCATGGAACTGGACAAACTACAATTTGAATCCAGAAGACAGAATCCAGAGCCAGGGACAAAACAAGTCGAAGGAGGTGGCAACCAGGGCAACGGCCAGAAGTTTACCCATTTATATGAGATTCTGTGCTATCCACCCTGCAGGGCTGTCTGAGGGTCTTCCCACATCCTGTGCTTCCCCAGCTGGTGGGCCCCTCCACGTCAGCCCTCTCGTGGACTCCACAAGAAAATCAGCATTGAACATTATAGCATACTATTACTGAAAGTGACTGATTTGTGACATGAATATTATACTTTAAATAAAGGAGTTATACAATTTAGAAAGATCTTCAGCCTCTAGAAAGAACTGACATTTAAAAGACTAAAGTGTTCAAAGAATGATCTCTATTAACCAGAAGACCCACATCAAAATAATGTACCACTGGGTTTTATTAGTAGCTGCAATTTAGCCCATATTAAATGGGCTTAGTGTTAATGCAAATGCATTGCCATTTATTACAGAATAAGTGTCATCTCTAAAGGTAAGTGGACATTCCTTAAAAATGAACCATTCTAACACAAAAGAGGAACAAATTAATAAATCCCTCAGACAGCCTAGCCTATGGCTATGCTTAACTGGGCAACCAAAAGACTCATATAAATAATTAGAATATTTATTTCTAATTGATGAAAGCCAAACTACTCCAATTCACTTTAAAGTTGATGAGTCACATAAGCCACTCATTGACTTAATTTTACTTAGAAATTGCTCATACACTTTTGTTGCTTTCCTGGAAGGTTATAGAAATGATTATATACTCATTTAATTCTTAAACTGAATAATTACCTAAAGGGCAACATTAAAAATACTAAAGTACAGTGCACTATGTCACAATGTGCTTAAGTATCCTACTAAAATAAAAATTAAAACAAGGTTAGGAAGTAAGTAACAACTAGGTTCAATTCAATCCACAATATAGATTTGGGAATTTCTAATTAAATTTTCCATATTGTTTGAATGGGTTCACCACTGAGTAACAGTGTGAATAATTTAGGAAATCATTTCCAAAGTTTATAATTCTTCTGGAAAACACACACACACACACACACACACACACACACACACACACACACACATTTTAGCCTGGCACCATGGCCCAAGCCTGTAATCCCAACACTTTGGGAGGCCAAAGTGGGCGGATCTGAGGTCATGAGTTCAAGACCACCCTGACCAACATGGAGAAACTCATCTCTACTAAAAATACAAAATTAGCTAGGCACGGCGGCACATGCCCATAATCCCAGCTACTTGGGAGGCTGAGGCAGGAAAATAACTTGAACCCGGGAGGCAGAGGTTACAGTAAGCTGAGATCGTGCCATTCTACTCCAGCCTGAGCAACAAGAGTGAAACTCTGTCTCAAGAAAAAATAACAACAAACACATTTTTAAAAGTCTACACTTACAATATTTCACATAATATAATAAATAAATGTTTGCTAGATGATTGGATTTAAATTATATGATAAAAATAATACTGCATACACTTATAATGCTTTACAACTTAAAAAACACTTTCACATAAGCCACCTATCCTAACAAGTGTATTAGGTAGATATAACTATGCCCATTTCATAGATAAGGAAATTGAGGCTCACTGAGATTAATCGTTTTACCCAAGGTCATAGCTCTAGTAAATTCACTGCTTAGAGAATAATTAGCTTAAGTTAAGATAACAGCTACTTCCTGCTTCCTCGTTCCAGTCTCAGAGACACACAAACACAATATGCATCACATATAAAATGTGATAAAACAAAAAATTATACAGCAATCATGTTTATGCATTACATGTTTATGCCTATTTCCATTTGTACTTTTGTAAGCACTGTGTTTGAAAGGTAATATAGCATATAATTATACCTTTCTTTTTAAAATGCTATGATAATCTCACTGCCTGGGAAGTTTCCATGGCAGAAAGACTGGGGGCACAGTCAGGTGACTGGTATTTCATGATTACCATCCACCAGTAGGTTGATATTTAGAAAGTTATCTATTCATGCAGGCCCCCGGGTTCCTTCTTAGTCACATAGGGATTTATAATTAACACTTCCTAAGTCATGTCCACCATCCATTCTCCACAGCAGTGGTTCTTAAGCTTTAACATGAATAAAAATCACCCAGGGAGCTTGTCCTAACACAGTTTCTGGCCCATCCTCAGAGATCGGATTTAATAGGTCAGGATAGGGCCCACGAGTCTGCATTTCCAAGAAACTCATAGGTGATACCAATGTTTCTGGTCCTGGGACCATACTTTGGGAACCAATGATACACAGTAACATGGAAAACCAAAACACTTCGGAAAACGAAAATCTGACGAAGTTTCTCTCCGGAAGACTTCAATGGTTTCCCCATAGCACTGAGGATAAAGTCCAAAGTGCTAAATGAATAAGAGCATGTGAACATCCAGGTCTCCACCCAGATGCATTGCTTAGGATCCCTTTCCGGGCCTTTTCTGACACCTCAAGCTGCTCAGCTGTTTTGTGTCCCTCCTCTGTGCTGTTAGGAAAATGTGATTCCCTGTGTCCTAACACTGTAGGGAACTGTTACCACATGCTTCCTCGCCTCTGTTCTCAACCCGCCAGAAGTGATTTGTAAACGCACCCACAACTCCCACTGCTCCACATTTAAGGGAGAAGAGTCCCCTCATTTCACCTCACATCTTTTTACTTAAGAATCGATGCCACTTTCTGGCTACACATCAGCTCCCATTTCCAATGTTTCCAGCAGAGCCCTCCTCAACCCTTCTCTATTACTCCCCACTCTGCTCCCCAAATAGGCCACATCCCAGCCCCCGACTAATTCCCCTTCCTGAAGAAGCAACAGTGATAAGGAAAACCCAAAGAGAGAACCTGCACTCCTCTGAGCACATCCCTGAATGAGGTACCAAATTCCCCTTCTCCACCAGCCTGCTCTTCTCCTCACAGGGCCTGGATGTGCTCAAGGCTCTCAAAGCACACAGGGCATTGACCCAAGCAGTCACATAGAGCCCCACTTAGAAGGCCCCCAGGCTTGGTTTCATGCTCTTCTGTCACCATCTTGACATTCTCAATTTTTGAACAAGAGGCCCACACATTAGGCAGCCAGTCCTGAAGGCACATTATGGAGCTGGAGACATCTCAGCTCCTCGGCAAGCACACATTACCACCTCCCATTTTCACCCACACCTCCCAGCACCCTAACAGAAAAGTCACGCTTTCCTCTAAGAACTTGTCATACTTCCTCCTTTCAGAGTAAAACAAAATTACATTACGGATTATATCATCCTTTTTACATGAACTACCAGGAAACTTTTTAAACACATGATGCTAATTAATCTGGCAGATAACATTTTTGAAACTGATGGTCTATAAATTTGTACTGTTTCCCATATTTTGACTCTCTGTTTCTATTTCCTTGGTCCTGCCTCTCTTTTCCATTGGAAATTCATCATTTATTTTACTAAATATGAATATCCTACTAAGAGCTGTTTATCTCACAATCCAATACAGACAAGAAAGAGGCATACACAGTACAGAGAGCCATCCTATACAATTTGAACTTAAAGAGATCTGACTTCATAAAATATGTGCAAACACATGCATACCTATGCTTACATGCCCATTTAGAAAACAAGAAATTAAGGCTTGGGAAAAGGGCCGGAGGAAAAAACAAGGGGAAGGAGAGATTTACTTTTCATTGTTACCTGTATACAGTATTCAATTATTTTCTGTAAGTATATTACTTATAATTTCTCAAAGTAAATAGCTTGATAAAATGATCTTCTGTCAAGCTCATTAATTGGGAGCTTAGCAGAGCAAGAAATGGAAAAATAATCAGTAAAGCAGTTTTTACTTAATCTCCAAAGACACCAACTTTCACATCGGTTTCCCATAGACTGTCTAGCACGTTGTAATCAAAGAAAAAGAGCAGGCATAAATACTCAGAACAAAAAACTTGAAAAATGTAATCTGGTAACATTTAGTGGTGTTAAATCAAAAATAGTAAAAATGAAAACCTTAAACATCTGCATATGCTAGTTGAAGACTGTGTTAAGAAGAAATGATTACTAAAAGTTAACTAATAAGAAAAAGTGTGAGTATTTGGGGGTAAAAAATTGTCAGAAAGCAAATGTGTAAAAAGATATATTGTCTTGAAAATCCTTGCTTATTCTAAATGTAAAATGCACTTTGATTCTATTGCAAAGAAGTTCAAAGTGCATCATCAAAAAGTCACACAAAAAAATAAGTACTTAAACAGTGATCAGATAATTCACAAAGATTATTCCCAAGAAGTCAGATAAAAATGCCCCATTTGTTAACAGTGCTTTTTGTTTTTCTGGACAATGTACTGAGAATGAGTATAGCTTCCTATGGTATGCATAACCTCCTTTGTAATACTCCAATTGTATTACAAAAAGCAAACATTACTTTTGTTATCAAAGCAAATTTAATAAAGAATTTTCAACTATCTTGTCCACTCACTTGCTTTGTAATTCAGATAAATGACTCAACATCTCCAAGCTTCTTTCATCATCTTGTAAAAGGCAAATAGTAATCTTTCCCAAGCAGCAATGTACTGAGAATTAATTGAATTGCTTTATGTAAATTCTCAGCAGGATACCTTGTTCATGGGGGGTGTGCAATAAATAGGAGGTATAATCATCATTGCTCTTAGTAATGACAATAAAGCTGGTATATTTTCAATTCTATTGGATACAGTAGAATTTAAATTTAGTGAAAAATAATGTTCATTATTAAGAAATAACACAGACTTCACATTCATAATAAGAGATAGGTGGGCAATGGCTACTGTAGAAGCTACCTAATTGCCTGGTCACAACTTTTCCTTTGCATATTTTTCTAAAATAAATTTAATTAATAACAAACAATCTAAATAATTTTAATTGATAATCATTTGCAAAGAAATAAAATTTGACAATCAGGCTGAGCTTATCCCACAGGAAAGGTATCCACTAACATGGTGGCATACATTAGTTTATCAAGTCACTTTGCTGACACTAAGTCCCTATTTGGATGGGGTAGAAACTAAAAAGGCTCTGGTTTGAGAAAGGCCAGAAGCAGGAGGCAAGTGGACTCTGCCAAGGTGCACCTGTATCCACAGGTAAGAAGGAAGGTTCTCCATTCTGTGTGTGTGTGTGTGTGTGTGTGTGTGTGTGTGTGTGTGTCATCGAAAAGGGGGTGAGCCCCCACAAGAAAGAGTGAACCTCAGAAGACAGATGCTGGAGAGATGCTGTGTCCTTCCTCCACAGTCACCATGCCCAGGTCAGGACTACATAGCAGCCACTTCAATTCCATCTTCCTTTTGTGACATTCAAGGCTATGCTGACTTTACCAAAATTGCTTTCAGTCAAATTTTCTAAAAGAAAGGAAAATAAGCATACTTTTATGCTAAAAACTGTTGTCAGGCCCATAACTAAAGCCACTTCATACAGAATACCCTGGCCAATGTTTAGCACATGGTGCTTTACACTGAAAACTTTAAAAACTAGAACAGCTATCCCCATCTACCTTCTAAAACAATGTTGTAACAGCATTAATAAATGATGAAGAATGTTTGGACAGTGTTTATTAGAGAGAATGTAATGAAATAAAGTGGAAGATGTGTGAAATGACTAATATTTGAATTCATGAGCATGTTATGCCCCAAAACCATATTTTTGGTATCAAGGTGATCATTTTGATCAATTTCCTAGTGATACTTAAAGAACAGCATTAATTTCTAAAACTTCCACATAACTTTTTTCCAGGTTACTGCTTCTCACACTAATTCACACTTAAAGCAGACAGAATCTAAATGGCTCAAATGAGCCATTATTTCCAGAATGGGCATGAGCAACAAAAAGGTAAGATATAAATTATCTAATTATTCAACAATACTAGGAAATTGTTTTAAAAGATACAAACAAGGTCAGGCATCTGGGCACGGTGGCTCACACCTGTAATCCCAGCACTTTGGGAAGCTGAGGCAGGCAGATTGTCTGAGGTTGTGAGTTCAAGATCCACCTGATCAATATGGAGAAACCCCATCTCTACTAAAAATACAAAATTAGCTGGGTGTGGTGGCTGTAATCTCAGTTACTCAGGAGGCTGAGGCAGGAGAATCACTTGAACCCAGAAGGCAGAAGTCTCGGTGAGCCAAAATGGCACCATTCCACTCCAGCCCAGGCAACAAGAGCAAAACTCAAAACTCAAAAAAAGAAAAAAGATACAAACTAAGCAAAATTTACATTATTTTGCAAGACTTACCAAATCCTGCTCCAAACAGTCATATTGCTAATTATCTCATTTAAGATATTACTTCACCATAGCAATATTTATTTATTATTTTATACTCTGTTTCTTTTTTCCAAAAGTCAAGAAAACTTACCAAAAACACTCCCACCACTGAGATAAAATAAATAGATAAATCAATTTAGGTTAAGTAAAACTTAAGGTAAGAAAATAAATATGTACGGGCAGTGGTAGGGCACAAAATGTAAGCTTTTAGGTCCCTGATACTTTGCCCATAAAGCTGTACTTTCTGTCTCAGGCTCAGTTTCTTCCGTGTTTGCTGGGAGTTCCTGTACTATTCTGAGGATCTGATAGAACTTTTAAGAAGCAGGGGTTGCTTTGTCTAGCAAGGGAATAAGAATAATGAGGTGAGAGTTCCAAGGTGGCATTTGGAAGGCATACCTTTTCCCAAAGGAATCATACTGAAGAAAAAGGCCAGTTGTCCAGGAAATAGCAAAAGACATTATTACCATATTGAAGCCAAATAGAAAGTAAAATACTTTTTTTAAAGTTTAAAATTGTTTTGTTTCCATGATATACTCAAGAGTCTGACTCCAAGTAACAACCTCGAAACCCTCTTTCTGTTTTCACTGCTTTCCTGAACTACCTAAGTGTTTTCCCTTAAGCAGCACCAATAAAACCCAGATTCCACCCACTGGCATTCTGTCCAAGCCAACACAGCTTTCAGAAGGTGCTTGAAAAAGACTTTGCATACATGAATGTGAGGTATTGAAGGTCTTGGGCAAACAGTGATGCACTATCGTAGAACTCCAAGCTGGGCTCCTAACCTCCTGAGAGACTAAGGACTAGAGATGTCACCTAATCAATGGAAAAATGAATTTTCTTCATTTTTTAATACTGTACTTTGGTATCTGGCTTATTGGGAATTTTACCAAAGGCCAAAAGAGGCTACTATTACTGTCCAGATTTGGTTGGGAGTTTGCCATCTGAAATGTACTCCTTCCCGCTAGGAGTTAAAAGCGGAAATGTACTTATTTAAATGAATTGGCCTTGATCATAGCGGATGCCTAGATTCCTATTAACCTTTAGTCTTGTAAGTCCAGGTTAATTTCAGTTACTGATCTACCCTTCTTTCAACATCTCTATCATCAAACGACATTTATTAAGTACCTGTTTGTGTTTCTTACTCTTCGAGGTACCACGTGGAGTGATTTCTAAAGAAACACTTCTTGCCCTCTAGGGAACTTAAAATCATTCCTCTCATGGTCTCCTACTGGCTTTAACTGGATACCATTAAATAGTTGCCTCATTCTTCTGCAAAAACCCTTCTTCAGTGCTGGCTCTTTAAAGGGTGGTTAATAAAACTCATGTAGATGACCCAATTTGGCAGAAACTCTGATGGCTTTAGCCCTTCATCTCTCCTAAATGCTGCATCTTACGACGTTTGGCACAGCTCTGATAATTCCCTATCTGCCGTTAGAAAGGAATTTTTTGTTTGTTTTTAATTCTATGTATTTAGAACTATCAATATTTCAACAAGAAGAGTAAATCTATGATGCAGATAAATTATGTTACTTTGAATATTAACTATTATATAGATAGACAAATATTGCTATTTTATCTCCAGAGAATTTTTAATATAGAGTCATCTTGTAGCACTAGGGAAAAAAAAAAGTCTTACGTTGAAGAGATTTTTCCAAATAAGATGTAATTTAGGGTTACAATGTCAAAACTGTAAACCTGAAATTAAACTACTAACTATTTTTGTTTGCAGGCTTCTTTTCTCAAAATTACAACCACACTACATTTGTTGCAAAAGAACAGATTCAAGCCAGGATTTTCTTCATTCACATGTTATTCCTGCTTTACACGTATTTTATGGAGGAGTTACTTTTGCTGGCATCTGTTTTGTTTTGTTTCTTTTACTAAATGGTGAGTAATGTTAGAGATAAATGTAATAACTGCCTACAAACACTCCAGGGCAAAATTTTGGAAAGAAAGCTTGAGTAAATATCATGACATTTGATGGGATTTAAGAAATTAAGAGTTCTTCAGATGACAAGTGTTATTTTTTACACAATGGAATTAAAGCTATGGTGAATAAAGCAATAAATTAAGAATTTTCTGGAAAGCCAGTATCTTGAATCATTACATCAGAATCTACCCGGTGACTCTTATAACAAAGCTTCAATGCCTGGGAAATTGAAGAACTTCACTCTGAGAGGATGGAACTACACCAAAAAAATTTCTCCAACTCCAGTCTTGGGAGAGGATCAAAGCAACAGGCCCTTGTCCCTGATAAACAGTAATCTGGGCATACTACACTTTCTTCACGTTGAACCAAGGAATTTCCTCCCGACAACAGGCTGTGGTCTGATGGGCTCATCCACCTCCTTTCCAGGTGGAGAGAAAGCAAAATCAGGAACAATATCCCCTGAATTCTCTTCAGCAAGGATTACCAAACACCTGTTTTAAAATTTAATTTCATTAGTTATTATTGATGACAATGTAGATCCACTGCAAAGGCTTATACCACAAAGGAAACACAACTCTTTCTAATTAGTACACGCTTCAGAAACAAGGCAAAGACACCTCTCTGAAGCTATTTTAAAGCCCTTGTTGTGGTTCACAGGCTGAGAGAGAGATGCTTTGAATTCCGTTTCCACATATTGTACTAGGAGAAAGACATGGCATTCTCCAAATATCATTGAGAGGCATCTTTACCACAAGGCAGGATTGCTCTGGGCACAGGGCCCCCTTTCCACCACACCTAGAGTTCCAAGAAAATGAGAAGCCCTGCTTGGGGACCCCAGTTTCTTCTCCACTGTCTCTCTGAATGCTGGACTTGCAGTCTCCTCAACAGTGGATCGCAGCCCATAGCTCTCATATCTTTTTATACCCGTCAATCCCACATTCTCAACCTCGCAAACTCCCGATTCACTTCCTCCTCTTCCTCCTGACCTCTCAACTCTTTACCCTTTTCTAAGGAAACCTTATTTCCCTTTCAGAAAGCCCCCTTCATCAAAGTGTAACTTCCTCAGGAAGAATTGCAAAGAATCAGCCCAGTGCAGATGAGGTTCCACCACCCAAAGCTTCTGTAATCCATCCAGTGAAATCAATCCTCCTACACACACACACACACACACACACACACACACACACACCCCACATCCCATCTTCATCTTCCTATCCCGCTCACACCCTCCCAGGGAGTTTTCTGCTCTGAACTGAGTTATTCTACCTAATTGCCCATCTACTCCCTGACCCCAGAAGTCTGAACTCCTCTAAGTCCTCAATCAATAATGAGATATTAAACTCTGTATCCTCAGGTCAAGCCAAGCCAAACATGGACCCCAGCTTCTGGCTGATATTCCCATGTTTCACTTGAAATTCAACATCCTCTCCCTTACAACCTGGCTACTTCACCATATGGCAAAGTGAAAGCCTTCTCCAGCTTGAAAAGTTAACTGCTCTACCTAAATTCCAGATTCTGAAGTTTCCTTTTCCTTAAATAATATTACAAATAGTTACTAAGATGCCATACTGATTATGGGCCAGGAACTATGGTTCTATCTGACCCAGAAATCGTAAGAACACTATAAGGTACAGATACATTTGGTTGAATCACACAATATTTGCAATATACAGCAAGATTTAGCCCATGAAACTGTTATTTTGTATTTATATGTACATATTTATTTGCTCCATTTTACAGTTTGAAAAACTGAAGCTCATGAGACAAATTATCTTCCCCAAAGTCATATAGCTCAGGTATATAAGATCTCAAGGCTCACAGCCACTATACCAAATTGCCCCTCAATTTTAAATTAAAAAATAATACCACATCATTCCCCAGTTTTACACAGAGCTGGTCCTGTCTGCTGACCTTTACTTAAATAATGCTCATGTCCTCTCCACAACTTCTTTTAACAGCCAGGCTAAGACCCACATTCTCCCATGTGGCTAACCTGACAAATTCCAAGCCAAACTGACCATAGCCTTTCTTGGAATCCATACTATAATTGGGCAATTTGCCCTTCTTATGCCCTGTATGTCCTCTAATCATTTCTTTACCAGTGAGTCATCTCTTCTCAAACTAAACTGCAGACTTGGCAAAGCTAAGAAACTCTAGTAACTATGTCATTTTTCCTTTCCAAACCACCATATCTCAATTATTAAATGAGGGTGTTAAAAAAGCTACCCTGTTTAAGAGAAAGCATTAAGAGCCTGTCTGCTTAGTACTCCCCTTCATTACCTTTCCCTCCACAAGGCACAAACGAAGCAAATCTTGGCTTGAATTAGGTGGTAGCAAGTTGTCAAGTTCTCCTTTTGATCCTTGGATCCCCATTTCCAATGCACTGGTGCTCTCAGATCTTTTACTGTTACAAAGACTTCCTCCCTTGTCAACTGTTTCCAGTTCTTCGTCTTTCCAAAACACTTTCTACATCCCACTAATATTAACTTACAAGAACACAGCTTGGAACATGTAACTTCCTTGTTTAAACACTGGCAGAAACTCCCCATTATCTACCATGGGAGGCAGAATTCAAAGATGGTCCCTAAGACTTCCTGCACCTTCATCTACAGGCCCTGCATATTCCCCAGGACTGTGAATATGATGGATTTTACTCCCATGATTAGACTATATTATATGGCACAGCATACCTTAAGAAATAATTCAGGTAGGTCTGACCTAATCATATGAGCTCTTTAAAAGCAAAGGGTTTCCTCTGGCTCATCTCAGAAGCTAAGTCAGAGAGATTCAAAGCATGAGAAAGAATTGATGGCTTGAAGATGCTGAAAAATTGAGGTAGTCTCGAAGGGCTGAGAGTAGCTCCCTGACAGTCAGCAAAAAATCGGGACCTCAATCCCACACCCAGAAGAAACAAAATTTTGCCAACAACAGAAACGAGCTTGAAAACAGTTTCTTCCCCAAGATCCTCCAGATGAGAATTCACCCTAAGTAGTATCTTGATTTTCATCTTGTAACAGTGCAGAGAATGCAGCCATGATGAGCAGGACTTCTGACCAACAGAACTGCAAGCTAATAAATGGGTATCGCTTCAAGCCATGAGGCTTGTGGTAATTTGTTACATAGCATAAGAAATTTCTGCACCTACTGAAGAAATCCATTGCATCAGATGCGATTCAGAGTCCTTAAGGGTTATTTCCTCGATTCCAGGCTCAGCTTACCTGACACTAATTCACACACCTCAAGCTGCAGGTGAGCTGGCACTCTGAGCCTTTGCCCATGCTACTTCCCAGGCTAATCTGTCCTTCTCTTTATTCACTGAGTTTAGAAAGCTTCATTCCAGGACCAGGCACAGTGGTTCATGCCTGTAATCCCAGCACTTTGGGAGGCCAAAATGAGAGGATTAATTGAGCCTAGGAGTTCAAGACCAGCCTGGGCAACAAAGTGAGACCCTGTCTCTACAAAAAATTACCCAGGCATGGTGGCACACACCTGTGGTCCCAGCTACTTGGGAGGCTGGACTGGGAGGATGGCTTGAGCCCTGGGAACTCGAGGCTGCAGTGAGCCATGATCACACCACTGCACTCCAGCCTGGGCAACAGAGCAAGACCCTATCAAAAAAAAAAAGGGAAAGAAAAGAAAAGAAAAGAAAAAGAAATCCACATTCCTTGCAGACCAGCTCAAACACCCCTTCTTTCCTACTTGTTGGATTCAACATTAATCCATTTCTTCTTTCTACTGCTCCCTCAAGACATTACCTGGAATTCTATCAGTGGATTATGCAGCTAAATCAGGGGTGTTTGGCTCCCCTGGGCCACGATGAAAGAATTGTCTTAAGCCACACATACCCTAACATTAACAATAGCTGATGAACTTAAAGAAAATCAGAAAAAAATCTCATAATGTTTTAAGAGAGTTTACAAATTTGTGTTGGGCTGCATTCAAAGCCATTCTGGACCACATACAGCCTGCCGGCCATGGGCTGAACAAGCTTGAGCTAAACAAAAGCTCAGAGAGGGTAGGTGCTATGATCAGATGATAGAGCAGGGACTTCCTGACAGAAAGTCTATCATGAGGCAAGCCAGACTGCAGTCTGGGGCAGAGTGAACAGCAGGGGCACACTTATGATTCCCCTAGGTCACTGAGCTGATCTACTCTGACCTGTCCTTGCCTGATTGATAATACATGATATTCCAGTTCAGACTCGTGATACCAATAACTTCCCCATTGCATTTTCTGAATTGCAACCTATTTGTAATAATTTTAGCAAGTCCAATTTTCACCCTAACAAAATTTTTAGCAAGTCCTTTTTTCCCATTAGAAATGATTGAAATAGAATAAAGCTTAAAAATTAGTATTCCAATTTTTTTTAATTTTAGGGCATTTATCTATAAAAATGTAGAAAGTGGGGCCTGGCGCGGTAGCTCACACCTGTAATCCCAGCACTTTGGGAGGCCGAGATGGGTGGATCACGAGGTCAAGAGATCGAGACCATCCTGGTCAACATGGTGAAACCCTGTCTCTACTAGAAATACAAAAAATTAGCTGGGCATGGTGGCGCGTGCCTGTGGTCCCAGCCGCTCGGGAGGCTGAGGCAGGAGAATTGCCTGAACCCAGGAGGTGGAGGTTGTGGTGAGCCGAGATCGCGCCATTGCACTCCAGCCTGGGTAACAAGAGCAAAACTCCGTCTCAAAAAAAAAAAAATGTAGAAAGTACTAATTAATAAATACATGGACTCTTTTTTATACCTCAAGTTATTCCCCTGTTGTGCAGTTCAATAGATCAATCAAAAGGCAAATTTTTTGAGAAATCATGTTTTCCCTGAATGTGTAAAAGAGGAAGAAGAAGTGGGGAAGATGTGTTACATCACTGGTTA
This sequence comes from Callithrix jacchus, assembly GCF_049354715.1. NCBI lineage: Eukaryota > Metazoa > Chordata > Mammalia > Primates > Cebidae > Callithrix > Callithrix jacchus. The sequence goes on from NC_133502.1 coordinate 120,764,169, forward strand.
GAGGCCAATCTAATTTCAAGGAAATGCAAAGGCAGAAAAATCTTATCAGCTCTAGTTCAATTCCTCTAACTACACTAAATCAAAATCTAATAAGGAAATGGAAATACCTGTGATTGATAGAGAAGTACAATACTAGGAATTCACCTGGTCTCCTCAAGGGCGATGGTTTGCTTTCCTTCTCAGCCACCCCTGCATCCTATCAGCCACCCTCCACTGCCCACTTACACTCTAGTTGGCCAAGAAGCCACTGAAGGCTGTCCTGTGTATCTTTTCAAATTTTGTCTCTCAAGCAGATAGGATTCCCCTTGCCTCCCAAAATAATCTAAAAACAACACTAAAAGAAATAAGGTCACAACAAAATAAAACAAATAGTAAAATGTCCCTCATCCAATTACACCTTACAATCTCCCCACTTACTACATTTCCCTGAACAATTAACAGCTTTTAAGGTATTTCTGGCTGACCCAGAAGCCCATGCTCAATATGCATAAGGTAGAAAACAAGTGATAGGCTACACAGAAAACTGTGCCATCATTTGCTGAGGCTTCTGTTCATTAAGATCACAGCTATTTTTCAGTTTCCACATGATGTTCTGTGTAGAAACCATATATCCCTAATATTGGAAGACCATGATGATCTTATCACTAAAAATTAACAGCTAAGAACTAAAGACAGTATTCAGATTGAAAGTGTCCTGGAGCAAAATCAAGGTGCAATGGATCACAGCTGAATGTTCTGCCCTATTTTAGTCTCTTCCAGAATGATATACATATACATGGGCTCCACATACATGAATGGAACAAAAATATTCAGAAAACAAAAATTTCCACAAACTTCCAAAAAGTAAAACTTCAATTTGCTGCATGCTGAGTACTCTGCTGAATCCACTCAAATAAAGTGATATGTAAGCATTGTATTAGGTATTGTAAGTAGAGATGAATTAAAGTATATAGAAGGATATGCATAGGTTACATGCAAATACTATGACATTTTATATGAGAGACTTGAGCATTAGGGTGTTTGGTGTTCCCAGTGGGGCCTGATGTGGGGGGCAGTTCTAGAACAAATCCCCCCAAAATATCATAAGACGACTGTATTTTCCATTGTCATATTTTCTTTACTTGTAAAATAGGAATACAATATCTTCCCTGAAAGGATAAGTGGTTTTTCAATTTTACAAATTTTTCTCAGAAATAACTTTTTACCTTTTCTTATAGGAGAGCACATGAAATTTACTTTCTTAGTGAATTTCCAGTATACATTACAATATTATAACCATAGTCCTCAACCCTTGTATTAAATCTCAAGGCTTACTCATCCTACAAAACTGCAACTCTGTACCCTTTGACCAAGATCTCTCCATTCCCCCACCTCCCCGCCTTGGTTAGCACCATTCTACTCTGCTTCCAAGTATTCAACTTTGTAAAATTCCACATATAAGTGAGAACAAAAAGCATTTTTTAGAACATAAACTGTAGCCTCATTTTTTAAATGCATTTGATTTGGATATCCAATGATCTTTTTATCTCAAGAATGCTATAAAAAATAAGTAACTATGAATGCCATTCTTAAGAAATCAGTTATTGTTTGGTACTAGGTTCATCCTTATACTACATTCTTCCTCAAGAAAAGAATATGTAATATGATAGATTTGAAAGCAATGATTGAGCTTGGGCTGAAACCAAGTGATGGATTGTGCCTGGAGTTTTGTGGTTTAATGGCTTAGATTTAGGATAAAATTTCATTTTATGAAAGCAACATGAAAAGGCCATCATTGCTTATAATATTAAAGTCTGATATAGAAAGCAATAGTAAGTTTTTCATCATAGGCATGGGGCTTAAAGGCAGATTCAACTCAAAGTATCAGAATTCACTCTCAACTTTACTGGAATTCTCCATAAGAAGAACAAAAAGAAAAAAAAAATCAGAAATACAGAACAAAATATTTAAAGACCCAGGCCAAATTTTTTTTTAGTAATTTTTTTCTTTTATGCTGACGGTATACATAAAATGTTGACATTCTGATAAAATACATGTTATTTCCTTTTGAATGAGTCAAACTTTAATAAAATTCATTGAAATATGATTTAGAACACTGATCAGGTAAAATTTTTAACACTAATCCGGAAGATTTGATTACTATAAACTTTAATTCCCTGTCATTGTTAAGTATAGCATTAACAGAATAATTAATTAGGAACGTATGTACTATACATTTTAAAGAGCATTTTTTTCCCTAAAATCTAAATGATGACAATTTGGTTTTGTAACATATGCTGAAAATATTAGTTCATTGAGATATGGATCATCTCCCTTTTAACAAGCTAATAAACAATATTTGGAGAACTTTTTTTGGCTGAAGTCTATTAGGTAAAACGACCATCAACAAAAACAATGAGGCTGGGCACAATGGCTGACCCCTATAATCTCAGCACTTCGGGAGGCTGAAGCAGGAGTATCATTTGAGTCCAGGAGTTTGAGACCAGCCTGAGAAACATAGTAAGATCACCATCTCTACAATAAATTAAAAAATTGGCCAGGCAGGGTGGCATGCACCTGTAGTCCCAGTTACGCATGTGGCTGAGACGGGAGGAGCTCTTGAACCCATGAGGTGGAGCCTGCAATGTGCCATGATCATGCCACTACACTCCAACCTGGGCAACAGGGCAAGACCCTATCTCAGGAAAAAATAAAAAAGCAATGAATATATAAGCTTATTAGTCTTTAAAAATATTTCATATGACCTTTATTAACATAAGCATATATTTTAAAATTAGTCCAGATAATTGCTAATCCTATTTTAAAAATAAATATTAGACCAATATAGCCAAAGAAAGCTCAGAAATAAACAACTGTAGTTTTTCTGGTAATTCTGTTTTTTCGATGGACTAATAATTAAAAACAACTTTCTTGTTTGGATACCAAATAGTTTCCCAATTTATCACAAACTCACATGGGTGGGGAAGTCGTCGAAGAGAGTAAGAAATCTTTTCTAAATATGTGAAGAAAACTATTACCAATTTTAAAAGCTAATTAATCAGTGCAAAGATTTCTGCCACCTTTCATTGTCTAAATGGATTCCCAGTTTGCTGGTGATATCTTATTTTTAGACTGTGGTATCCTTGAGGATAGAGCCTGTGCTTTTTATTTCTAGAGGTCAGTATAGGGCATGAAATCTTTAAACAAAGTAAGGATGAATGTTTTAAAAATGAATTAGGAAACATTGTTCTTGAATATCCCTCTATAGACTTGAAATAAACCATACTGTGGAGAAAGCAGAGCTACTTTGGATTTTCATGAACCGCATATTTTCCTTGAACTTAAGTAATATGAATACTGGCATGAAATTTACGACAGTACTGTAATCATGGGTTTTTTTTAAAAATATCGATTTTCCCAATGTTGTTGATAATAACCACTCCTTACATATGTCAGTTGTAAGCAAGCTTTTTATAAGATTCACAACATTTGAGTCTAATTCTCAATACAAACCATCAAGGTGGATACTATTATCAACTCCATCTTACAAATAAAGAAAGGGAGCCCTCAATGGGGTAAATAACTTGCCCAAGTTAATATTGCTGTTTAGCTGCAGAGAGGAACCTTCCTGGCCTCTGGAATCTAAGCTCCAAGCACTGAACCTCTCAGTATTTTGAAGTAATTCATGTCTTATGATGGTGCTAATTTAAATCAATTTTGCATAATTATTTTTATAAATATACTTTAACATTTTTAAGTATTTAAATTTTTATTTTAACTCATTAAGAATAATTCACTTACTCTTCCTTTAATCACAAAGATGACTCACAACTTTGCATTTTCTCTGTATCTTTTTAAGACACATAGTAACAATAGAAGGAATCTAAAGCTATTGTATTAAACTGACTTTAAAAATAACTATATAGGAAGAGAATCATATGCATTCAAGACATTAGACTCTTGAAATAAACCTTATGATTCTCTTTTTTTTTTTTTTGAGATGGGGTCTCTGTCACCCAAGCTGGAGTGCAATGGCACAATCTCGGCTCACTGCAGCCTCCGCCTCCCAGGTTCAAGCAATTCTCCCACCTCAGTCTCCTGAGTAGCTGGGATTACAGGAGCGTGCCACCATGTCCGGCTAATTTTTTGCATTTTTAGTAAAGACAGGGTTTCACCATGTTGGCCAGGCTGGTCTCGAACTCCTGACCTCGAGTGATCTGCCCCCACCTCAGCCTCCAAAAGTGCTGGGATTACAGGTGTGAGCCACCACATCTGGCCTAAATTTTCTTTGTGAAATGTATTTTTAATATAATAGGCTGTCCCTATAGATTGCAAAATCCACCAGACCTGAACTTGAACAAAGACACTGTCACCACTTATCTCCAGTTCCTCAGTCTCCCAAAGTGCTGGGATTACAGGCAAGAGCCACAGCGCCCAGCCATGATTCTTAATAGTAATTCCCACTTTTAAACTATACAATGTTCCACTCGAACCCATTTACAAAAGCCACACTCCATTTCAGTGGTCAAAACAGTTAATACTTAACTGTTCACTTAATTTCTTTGAGCTATATTAATTACACATAAATTCAAATTTTTTGCAAATTAATGTATGCTTGATTTTGAAAATATTCTAATGAAAAAGCTTTCTCTCTAGCCAGGCTTTACTACTATATAAGAGAGGATCTGATAGTTTGGCTCTTTCAGTCTATCTGAGATGTCTCTTTATAATTATATTTTAATTTTATTAGAGTGCATTACTGATGTAGTTTCTCTTTCACATGAACCTAAAACCAAAACTAATTTAATGCCGTGTTCCTGGTGACTCATTATGAAATGGGGACATATAAGCAGATCTTACATTTTTGGAATCCTAGAAATTATTTTATCTCTTTTACTTCTTTTAAAAATTTTAGGTAGTTGTTTTTACTATAATTATTATTATTATATATACCACCTACTTATAAAAATGCTTTCAGGAGGATTATAGGGAAAAAAAACCAGAGGTAGAGAAATTCACTTAAACTAAGTATCGGAAAAACGGTGCCCTAAATATCACAGGAAAATCAACTACATAAGATTTCATTTTATATTATTTCTACATTCACATACAGGTAATACCCAACTTACTATCAATTCGTGCTCCAAAAGCTCATAGGTAAGACTCAATGAATTCTATTGAACCAATATCACGTTAGGTGATCAGGTTGTTATACCAGCACTCAAAGCCCAATTCAATCCTGAATGCTACTCAACCATCATGCCAATAGTACCAACAGGAATTCTGAGTCTAAAGAGGGTGGCCTTATGAAGAATTATGCTAGATGGGAGATCAAGCATTTCTACAATAAATTCATTCATTTGGTAGACATTAATTGAGCACCATGAGGTTACAGAGTGTCAGCTTTACATGTACTAATTCTAGAATTTAACAGGCCTGATTCCTAAATATAAACCGGAGATAAAATAATGCCTGAAATAAAATAATGTATGAAAAATTTATGGCACATAAAAAAATCTTTACTAATTTTAACTCTCTTCCTTTTTGCTGAGGAATAAGAAGAAAGAAGGGGAGTTCTCAGCTTTACATAAATTCTTGAAGGAAGCCAGGCTTAATTTCAAAACCCTCCTCCCTCATGTTTTGCACTCCTCTCCACCTTTCCTTCCGGGCTCCAGGACCCCATGTAAGACACTCATGAGCCAACCACCTTAGACCTCTTTCTGTTCCAGGCTCTAAAAATATCCCCTCTCAACCCAACTTTCATTCCCATCCTGCAGCCACTAACGTCTGCCAGCTGATAAAGAAAAGCAGATGATGAAGTAAAAACAATCGCTCTCAGTAGCTGATATTTTCTAAGAAAAATCATATTTACCCCAATGAATTTCTAATCAGTGGTATTTTAAATCAGTATAAAAATGGTATAAAATAATTCAGGAAGAGTACAGTTATAATATTTGGGACAGAGAGAAAGCCACTCATTTATTCATTGATTCAGCTTTTATGAAGTGCCTTCTAACTTCCTGGATAGGCACATCAGCAATCATGTTGTCACAGAGCTTTGAGACCATCAGGGACAAACTTGTCCAAGCTATATGACAATTTCCAATAGGTATTAACAAATATTTGTTGAACAGAGTAAATAAAATGCTATAAAGAACCTTAGAGAGCAACCGAAATGCAAAATAAAGGGCACTAACAGAATAGAGTGTCAAGGAAGACTTCTTTGCTGAAGGCTTCTCCTATAATGTAAGTCCCATGAGAGCAGAGATACAGCCTATATCCAAATGAAGCTTAAATGTCAAGAACCCAGAATAATTTCTGGCACATAGTAGGTACTTAACTAAAAATATGTGAAAGAGAAAAAGAAGATCAGCTTAAACTTAGACTTAAAGGATGAATAAAAATTAGCTGGAGAAAATGGGATTAGTAGAAGTGAAGGCATTTAAGTAGAAAAAAGTAGCACTTTTTGGCATATTTAAAGAGAAAGCAGGTTGTATAGATGAGGCAGAAGTTCAAGAGAGAGAAGTGAGAAACGAGTTGGGAGAGGCGGGCAAAATCCAGATCAAACTGGACCTTGCAGGATGTGTAAAGAATTGAATAAACTTTTTTCCTGAGATGGACTAGTCCACTCCCCTGGAAAGCCTAGCTTGGATTGAACTTTTCACGATCATCCCTCACAACAGTTCTGAGGCAGTGGCATGTGGATTCTGGTGGTGAGAGGCAGAGGGAGAGGGGAGAAATGGCATCTGCAAGTTCACAAGATGAGTAACTCAGGCTCCGGAGCTGTAGGGGTGGAGCTGCCACTCTCACTAGAACAAACCACTAAGAAATAAATAAAACAGGGATATCTGAGTCCTTGGCCCATGGCTTTTCCATGAAAAAAAAAAACATATCTATTCGTTGAGACATTTGTTCATAAGTTCAGATTGCTATCTCCGCATGCTGGGAGAATTCACTCAAAGAAAGCCCTGAAAATGAGAACTATTTGCTCCTGAATTTATCTATGAGCAAGTATGTGTCTGAGAGAGAGAGAGGGAGAGAGACCAGGAAAGACAGAGAGAGGGAGAAAGAGGCAGTCCTGTCAGGGGGCTGACTCTAAAAGAATGGAGGATTACACACTTCACTGTTCAAGGGTGACAGAGGGAAAACAAGGCTGGCACCAAGCAGGAAGCCTCGTCCTGCCTGAATAAAACACTGCACATTTATGCAATCCCTGGTATGCACCAGATCTTTTATCACAAACTATTTTGATTCCATAGAAAGAAAAGTGCTAAGTAAAAATTATTTACTCCAGATCTATTATTGAAAAGAACAGATTAACTCCCTAACACTTCGTTCTTTTTGAAGGTATATTTTCTACCTTCCTGGTATGATTTATATTAATGAGAGGTTTAAAACAGGTTTTAACTTAAGAATGATTGCTGATGGTGAAGTGCAGTAATTATACACCTTATGACAGGACACGTGAATGGCTCCTACAAGAGAACTGCATAACATGCCAAGCTAATCCTCCTTGCATAAAAAGAGAGAATACTTTGCAAGCTGGCCGATTTTAAGCTCCAGTTAACAAAAACCCTTTTTGTTGGTGTCTAAAACAAGAATGGGTTAACAAAAGCAAGGAGGAAAAAAATCTCATTTTTTCCCTCCTTCACAAAATATAGTATTACAGGACTTAAAGGTTTTGAAAAGCCACGATGTGGCTGAAAGACTTGAGAAAGAAACAAGGTCTTCGCCAAAAGCCACACACTAAAAGATCTCAAGGTAAATCGTAGTCTCTTCTCAGTATGGAACAGTGGGATTTTACTCTAGTTTTTAGTTGTTGTTTTATTTTTTATTTTTAACAAGTTAAAGGTGTAGAGAGGGAAGGAGCAACACCATGGCTAGGTAAGAATGAAATGGGTTCATGGATGATAGGAAGAAAAAAACATATGCCATGGTGGGCAAGTCAATAGTGTTTGTGCCGTTTCTGCATGGCTGCGTTTTCTCATACAAGAGCCACTTCTGGACAATAACGAGACCCCATAAAGCATCTGCTTAGGGATTACAACCCCGTCACACTGGGAATGTTAGGTTAACACAGACCAGCCATAGGCTTAACTCTGTGCGTGCCTGTCTTCCTGCTGCAAAATACACCAAATGCACAGTGGTCCTAGATTCTTCTAAATCATTTGCCACCAGGAAAGAAGATACTCAGCTACTGACACACCACCTACTTGCTCAAGGAAAGAAAAAATAGATAAACAAAAGCCACCAGATTTACTTCACATCATGGAACTTATTAGGACACGGAGACAGGAAGACTGAAGGTTGCCAGGTGTAAGGGATGAAGTCTGCAAGTCCATTTTAAAGTATTAGAGAGCTAAGGATCAAGCCTCAGTGTTTAATTCTTTTCTAAGAATTACTTTCACCTTGGAAACTTTCAAATGAGAAATTAAAGGAACCAAATCCTTATATTTTTCTATGGCATTTAATTGATTTACAGAATCCTAAAGTGTAACAAGTTTCTATAATGAGTTGAACTATTTAGCTTATTTTATTTAAATGTTTATTTCAATTATTTTGCCTATGTACTATTGTCTGTGATTATCCTAGTCTGTAATCAAAGAAATCATGAGTGCCCCCCACCTATTTGCTAAGCTCACTAAAGCAGAGTCCAGGGCTGCCAAGGCTCATCTAGTAAACTGGCATGCTCAGTGGGACAGGTCAAGAGGACAGGTCTGCCCCTGGCTTCCTCCTTCTGCTAACACATGCTACATTTGCTCTTGATAGGATAGAGCAGAAAGTCACCGCTCTTTAAGAAAACCAAGGTAAAGAACAGAAAGTTTAAGTTGTGGCTTTTCCTAAACAATTGATGTCATTACTGCTCTTCAAAAGATCCCCAAAGGACATGTCGTTTAGCCATAAAGATAGCAGTTGTGTTGAAAATGCAAAATCACACAAATACTGATTTAAACATTTTATTTCCAAATGTAAGTAATAATTAAACTATTTCTATCCCTTCATGAGAAACTAGAAGCTGAAATTTTCAGATGTGAAGAAATTTCTAAGAAAGTGATCCCAAAAAATTTCAGGAAAAACATCTAACAATTTAACCATAAAGAGCTTTGGTAAAGTCTGACGTCCAGTATTTAGCTGTTTTGCTATTATTATTATTTTTTATATTTTTGAGATGGAGTCTCACTCTGTCACCCAGGCTGGAGTGCAGTGGCATGATCTCAGCTCACTGCAACCACCGCCTCCACAGAGGCAAGTCTCCTGCCTCAGCTCTCAAGTGGCTGGGACTACAGGCCTGCACCACCATGCTCTACTAATTTTCAGTAGAGACAGGGTTTTGCCATGTTGGCTAGGCTGGTCTTAAAACTCCTGACCTCAGGTAATCCACTCGCCTCAGCCTCCCGAAGTGCTGAGATTACAGGCATGAGTCACTGAGCCCAGCCTTGTTTTGCTATTATTCTTTAATAACTATTTGCAAACTGCAAATATTGAAAGATGAGCATAGATACAAAATTAACTAGCAGTCTGAGCTGAAATATTGCAGCTTAATTCTAATCTATTAATTTGGATCTGAAATAATGACCCAGAGGCACTTTTATCACCATCAGCACTCATTCCAATATTCAAAAGGAAAATTGTTATATAATTTATATAATATCTTACTTATAGATGCTTTACTTATAGAAAGCATCTACCAATTGTAATTAGCAAAACAGGAGTCAAGAGCATTGTATTATTGTGTTACATGTCAAGGAAAGGAGGCTTAGAGAACTTCTGTGACTCTTGGAAAATCCAGGATTGACGCCTGCAGTCCTATGACTTATTGAACAGTCAAACCTAGGAGAAATGATCCTGAAGTAAAATGTCTGAGCATTACCCTATAGATTGGACAGCAGAGAGAGATGAGTGTTCTCAGCATCAAAAACCAGATCACAAAGGCACATGCAACCCAAGTACATGCAATAAAAGTACTGGAACAAGAATCACCACATTTAAGAGAGAAGCTACCTCATGATGTAGTAGGATAAGAAAGAATGAGATTGGTAAGGAGAGGCAGGAAGGTATATTATTATTACTCTGTGTGTGTGTGTGTGTGTGTTTTGTTTTTTGTTTTTGAGATGGTGTCTCTCTCTGTCACCCAGGCTGGAGTGCAGTGGCACGATCTCGGCTCACTGCAACCTCCGCCTCCAGAGTTCAAGTGATTCTCCTGCCTCAGCTTCCAGAGTAGCTGGGATTACAGGTACAGGCCACCACGCCCAGCTAATTTCTGTATTTTTAGTAGAAAATTCTCCATGTTGGTCAGACTGGTCTCAAACTCCTGACCAGGTGATCCACCCTCCTCAGCCTCCCAAAGTACTGGGATTACAGATGTGAGCCATCACGACCGGCCTACTCTTTTTTTTAACATTTTAATTCAGTTATGCTTTGTAAAACTAACTTATTTTTAATTTAATTTATATAAATGTAACTAAAATTTTATTAAATATTCTTAAACTTGGCTATGTATGCATTTGTTCATTGAAATCTTATATTTTTGGTATGTTTTAACTATTTCAACATACATTTTTAAAAACCAGATCCAAGAGGATCAGAATAACAATAGTGAGGTGAAATCAGTGGATCAAAAAATTAATTGTAGGGAACAAAAAAAAAATAGCTTCAAATACACTTATTTGGTCTATTTGAACAAATGTTAAATAACCAAATATTTTAGACTTAAATCTTTCACTATTCTTGGGGTTCAAATGTAGCAATCTGAACTATTTAGGGTTTCACAACTGGTATGTACTTAATAAATATGTGCCTATTGAGGATAATGATAATTTTACTCAAATGAGACATTACAAAAAATGCTATAGGATTGAAAACAAAATAAAGAATAAACACCAAGCTCTGAAAATAAGACTTCACACTAATTCATTCCATCTCAATCCTTCATAATTTAGGCTTGAAAATTTTTGGATAAAAATGATCTGATGTTCAAAGGACAACATTTAAAACTTGGGAGGCTGATTAATAGAGGAGAATGGGGCCAGGCACGGTATCTCACGCCTGTAATCCCAGCACTTTGGGAGGCCAAGGCGGGTGGATCACGAGGTCAAGAGATCGAGACCATCCTGGTCAACAAGGTGAAACCCTGTCTCTACTAAAAATACAAAAAAAAATTAGCTTGGCATGGTGGCACATGCCTGTAATCCCAGCTTCTCAGGAGGCTGAGGCAGGAGAATTGCCTGAACCCAGGAGGCGGAGGTTGCGGTGAGCCGAGATCGTGCCATTGCACTCCAGCCTGGGTAACAACAGCGAAACTCCATCTCATAGAGGAGAATGTCTTTGTGCTTAGGACCTCTCAGTATTGCCAGCCCCAACCTTGTTCCTTACCAGCTGTAAAAGCCTATGTGAGACCTTAGTGCTGAAAGCCTCAGGTTCCTTATCTGTAAATGATTAGATTAGATAACAAAGGCAACAACCAAGTTTATACAGTTTAGTTGACAACTTTGACATATTCTATCTCACTCTAAAAGATCCCTTTGGGTTTTCAAGGGCTACAATCTTGGTTTTACACACAACTCTTATTTGGTTATATGTTACTTACCTAAGTCCAAGAATCACAAAGTATAGTTGTTCCACTAATTTATTATCTTATTTTTTAAAAAAGCACTGTTGTACTGCCACAGATAGAAAAACTCTAATCTTAATGTACTGCTGAATTACAATTAGGTGCTAAATCACCTTCAAAGAATGAACCTTTTGTTTTGGGGCTCACCCAGAAGCATTACTAGGACCTGATGCGTACAAGAGAAAAGAAAAATAGTAACCTGGGCAGTAAGAGTTTTGCCAGAAAGAATGCTCTTCCTTATTAGAAACACCACTTACCCCCAGGCTTAAACTTTAACTATGAAACTTAACCCACAGGGTTTTTAACCCAATTACTACTGGAAGCTCACCGTATGTATTTAAGTTCACAATGAAGAATAAATGCCTGATATTACATTATTTCCTAAAAGCAGATTTTGATGGAAGACAAGAGGCTGGGCTCCAGTAACAACAGTGTACTGGATATTTTTTAAAGACACATTTAAACCATAGCATTGATCATAACACAGTAATCACTATACCACCATCTTCCATTCCTACAACAAAGCCTCTTAACAAAGACATGTGTATGCATTACAGCTACCAGTTTTATATGGAACTGCCCACTAATAACTAAAGTAAATTGGCATCTTTATGAATTTAAGGTTCTCTATAATGTATGGCTAGTGCTTTTGACTGTATTTTTCAAAATTGACCACAGAATAAAAGCTTATCTTTCTAACTTCTCTCTGGCCTTGTGTTTGCAATCTCCAGAGAAAGCACTCCTTAATTTCATCTTAATGGTCAGTAATCTTTAGTGATAGAGACCAAAATTAAAATTGATTATTTGAATTCTGACAAGCTGCTTATGTTTGTAATTATCATAAAACTATACTATACCACAAATGCCCTAGACCACGGGTATGGGTGAGGGGTTGATAGGAAATTATCCATTTTCATCTATCTAGATTTAGGACGATGCGTGTAGAATTGTAGGGCCACTTAAAATTACACTCATCCATGTTGGACTAACTGAAGAGGGAAGTCACTATCCTCTTTTAATAGACCAAACAGTCCTCACGTCATTGCGAGAATTAAATTCCAGAGAATTTTTTGGATTCTATTTAATGAATGAGGATATATTTTTCATGTGGTGTCATTGTTTCACTACTTCCCATGTTTATTTGGACAGATTCATAGCACTGGGTAGGAAATGTATTGGTTGGCAACTTCAGTTTTGGAAGAGAAAGTAAACACATGCTGATTAGCAAACAGTAAACTCTACTGTGTTTAATTTTGGCTTCTCTTTAAAAAAAAATAAAAACACAAAAAAACCACTATTTGGTGTTGTGTTCCAAGTAGGAGCATTTGTCCCTAAGTTCTTTCCTAACCCCTTACTGGAGGGCTTCCAGAATTGCTCTCATTTTTTTTCTTCTTCCCCTAACACCAGTGGCAAACGCCAACATTATTTAAGAAAATACTTGTGCATATGGTATCCTACTAGCACAGATTTGCCATCCAGTTGAACAGTAGGGCCACTAACCCACACAAACTAAACTGCAAAATTATGAACTGCATAAACATAAACAATTGTATTTAGCCCTAATAAATTCAAGGTAAAATCACTTCTAAAATTCCTAAAAGGCTTCTTCACTGAAAACTATCAGGTCGAAGAACTGAAGGTGGTAAATAGGACAACAATCTAAAACTTCCAGTGCTCTCTGTAGAGTCAATTTCTTTCATTTAACTCATTTCTCTTGATTTACTGTGACTCCCCAAATTATTCTCCAAGTTTTAGTCATTCTTAGCCCTCTTCTCATCCAACTTCAGAAGATCTCATCCAACTTCAGAAAACAAAAGCACTAAAACCCCAAAGTGCCGAAGGGCAGCACACACTGGGAAAACCTTGGCCACCTAAGATATACCACTGCCCATTGAGTACAGAAGATTTTCATTATGTCTATATACCTTTATTTTTATGAAAATAAAACAGAGCTAATGCCTGATCTGTCACTATCGTGATTACTACTCATTATTAATCATACTTCCCATGATGCTTCCAAGGTATGCACAATTTTGTACCCACTTATCAGATGGGAAAGCTGAGGCATCTAGAAGTTAAATAACTCCTGAATAGCCCATTATAAGAGGTCAGTACCATCTCTTGATGATCTACATTGTTTCTTACTCAATAGACAGTTATTGTGGATCTACCAGGCTCCTCACAGTGCTAGGTACTCTGTAGATAAGTGATCTACCATATTCTGGGCTTTGGGCAAAAGAGCAGATGATCAAAGTCCTAACCCACATGAGGCTTACAGTCTAGGAGGGGTATGAAACAGTAAACCAAGAAACAAATGAATATGAAATATGTCAGGTAGCTATAGGGCAAACAGTACAGAGGGTAAGGAGAAAGAGAGCTGAGAAGAAGAGAGTGGTAGCTGGAGTGGTAGGAGATTTCTGGGGCACACATAATTTGAATCTTCCTCTCAATGAGGTAAGGGAGCAAGCCCTACCTACTACCATCTGAGAAAAAAAGGGTTCCCAGCAGAAAGGACAGACAGAGCGAAGTGCCTGAGGCTCAGCTGTACTGGAGGGATGGTAGGAAGGCTAGCATTGCTAATACTGAAAGAGCAGGCAGAGTGACTCAGCGGGGAGAGGGAGGCAGAGGCCAGATCATACAGCAACTGGAAGTCACAATTAAAAGTGGGGGCTGCAAACATAAATGAGACTACTCCAGAGAGACAGAGTCTTGGGAAGAGTTTAACATATAAGGTTACACTAAAAATTCACTTTATTAAAAGCAGTTGATGCTTTTCCCTACCATCACATAAAAACTCTATGTGCACAAACAGACAGAAGGGTACATGCACTGAATTTTATATACTCTAGGAAACATTTTCACATTGGTTGATTCAGTCAAATACAAAAAATTTGCAGAACAGCATCAAGTACCTAAGAGAGACCAAAAGCATTTCCTTCTGTAAAACCCTGCAGCTGAGGGCTTACATCCGCCTGGTCCAATCAGTTCATTTCCAAACAAAGGTAGGAAATGGCTGCATCCTAGTATTTCATTGTGGACTCATGAGTCAGTGCTTTGGAACTTGGTATCTTTGGGAGTGAGTGTCTATTCTCCACGTCTCTTGCCACAGGGGGAAAAAGGTACAGATAAACAGTAACATAATTTCACCCAACCGAGATATAAATCTGTGGGCTTCTCCACCCTTCTCAAAAATAAATGAATGAATGAAGGAAATTCAGTTCCTGCTTTTTTTTCTTTCCCTCTCTCTTTTGTTTCCTAATTCCCAGGACTCCCTTGTGTCTCCTAAACAGCCTAAGGTCAACTGATGGTGAAAGTACATCATATGATAATTATTCAAAAGCTGTGATGTTATACAATATAGTTTATAATAGGAAAGGAAGTTACATTTCATTCTGCACACAGAGCAGTCAGTAATGCGCCCATTACATAGTGATTCTAAGAAACCAAAATTAAGAAATTTGTCCTAAAGAACAAATTGATTCTCCTCCATCATTTAACCAGAAAGGCTTGTAGTATTTTATATTCACAATGGTACACAGGAGAACAGCAACTTAACCTTGAAAACTATTTTTACAGAATGGTTACAAAGAAAATAATATAAATCCCATTAAGTCTTTATGTAAAAAGCTTCCATAATTTCTGAATCCACAGTGTACAGAGAGCAAAAGAAGAAAATGGCATGTGTATATGTTCTAAGAATACTACTTCAAATGAGTAAGGCTTAGAGGTATAGTTAACATACCAACTATTTCCTTCAGGAAGAAGTACAGGAACTCCTGGATGGACATAACACATTTCTGATGAAAGTTACAGAAGAAACTACAAGTTGTATGTGATCTAATACTACAAGTCGCCTATTATCTATGAAGGAAAAGGGAAAGAAAAAAAGATAAGGAAACAACATTTATATAAGAATGAGAAAGGAATCTCTGTTCTAACTTAAAGATACTTAAACATATAAATCCAAATATCAGCCAAATTATTTTATAATGATATCCATGTGATTGATGGGGTGTAACCAAAAGAACCTTACATGATTACAGTGAGAGAAGCTTAGAAACAGGAAACTTCCAGCTACAAAAAGTACAACTTACTTTCAGAATATTGAAGGAATCTGGTGTTTTCTACCCAGCAGAATGGATTATGAAAACAGTGAAAGATACCCTCCAGAGAGACTCAAAGAGTTTATATATTAAAGAGAACATTACATTTCACTTTTCCAATGTAGAAATAAACTGAAAAAAAAAAAATCCAGAGGGGACAGTGAGGATGAAGAGGAATAAAATCATAAAAGGAATAAGTAAAAATGTAGTAAAAAAAAAACAGGAATATGGTTTTCACTTATATTAGTTTTGTCCTTCCATTAAAAATTATACCTTAAAGTCCATTACTCTTAACTATATCGCCAATTTCTCAAATAGTACACTGGTCAAGTTCCAAAATTTCATTAAATATATAAATTGCATATATAAAAGTTACTGTGTAGCCTATGGAAACATTTTAAATTTTCTTCCACAAAATTGGGCCTAAAGTTTGGAAAAATTCCTAGAGATTGAAATTAATCTCCCTCTCTCCCTCTTTTTCTCTCTCTCCCTCTCTCTCTCTCCCTCTCTACCTCTCAACAGATAACATTACCCTACTATATATCCTGCCATATATCTTTATACTCCAATTTCCTACCTAGTCCCCTATTCAGACATGTATAAAGCTTCCATTTTGAAGCATATGGCTGGGGAGCCAAAAGAATTTAAATTGCCTTCAAAATGTGCATCGCATTATAAATGGTGTGAAAAAAGATCTTACTATTCAGCTCTCAACTTGGAGCATAAAGCAAAGAAGAAGCAACACAAGACTGCTTCAAACTTTATCCAAAAACTCAACAGCTTCACTTGTTTATAGAGGTACAAAAAGTATGCGACACAGTTTATAAAACAAGAACGATGTACTGTATGCAAAAGTAAAGTTAAAAGCAAAGTATAGTAACAGCCCTATCTCGTTACAAACACTTGGCAGCATGTCTAAAGTACCATGGTCAAAAACATGATACCGTCTGCGTTGTACTTCTGCCAGAAAGCACTCCCTAAGTCCAAGTCTCTTTAGCCATCATCACCACCTCATTTGGCAATCTCTCCCAAGCCTCAGTTCATCTACTCAAAATTACTCCACAGAAAGCAGACAAATTCTCCAGCTTTGTAGGCTGCAAGTATCACAATGAAGTAGCATTGGCAAGTGACAGCGTAAGATGGAGCTCTGAGGTTAGAAAGCCAGGACCAGCTACTCTGTATCCTCAGAGCTTATTTGCATATCAAGTTGAGCAGAGCTGTCTTCCTTTTGGTAAATTACGGTTTCTTCTCTACTCTCACAGTAATTCCAATTGGTCTTTCTGAATCAGCCACAGCTGAGAAAGAAGGCACATGGCGAAAATACACTCAGGTACTGAATACCTTTTAGGCAAATGAGGGGCAAATGTATTTGGCAATTACCTGCCATTTAACCATTTCCGGGCTGGGCTTCTGAATAATTCCAGAACCTCAAAAACTGCCTCCGTAGTTAGGTACGCTTAACATACCACGCCATTACCAAGGCTAAGTAATAAAAGAATATGCATCAAGGCTTAGGTGATAAGTAGATAAACAGACTATATCAATATCAACATCTATATCTACCTCTGGCATTTATAACTAAAAAATGGCAGTGCAAAATATAAAAGTATAAATGTGGCAACAAAAAGAGGAGTGATAGGAGAGAAGTAGCTGCATGAATTATTAATTTTCTTAGGGCATGTAAGAATTGGCTTACAAATTTTCTTTAATCCACTTTCTCCAAAGTAGCATATTCCATAATTCAAAAACACAGATATTGTCATCTTAAGTTTACAGCTTGCCATATTTCCTAGAAAGTAAACAATAATTAACAACATATCTCATAGTTGTTCCCTCCCCACCTTTCTTCAAGAAACTTTACACTTTGAAATGTAGATACATAAGCTACTTCTGGATCAGGGCCCACAAACATATGTTTCCAAAGGAATAATATGTACAGGTTAGTCTGGTGTTTACCAGATGTAAGGAAAAGCAAATTTGAAAACAGAAATATCAGTATTCAATGCAGATATATATTTTTAATTAAATCCTATTCTTCTCCTTATAGACACAGAATCAAAGAAAAGCAATTGTATGTATAATTTTTTAAACTTTTTCCTGAACAAAAATCCCAATTTGGCTCAGGATTCTGGATTCTTTATATACATAAGATCACAAGACAAGAAATGGTCATTTATAAATTGTCCTCTCTCAGAGTGAGCCTCCTACAATATGCTGATATGCAAGCAAAAGAATTTGTTTGAAAAGCAAAAGAAATTCCAAATGTTAAACCTATAAGGCAAACCAGCCAGCAAAAGGCTACAAAGTCCACATGTCAATCAGTTATTTCACATGTTAAACCTCAATTAATAAAAATTTTAAGATTCTCTGTAATCATAACTAGTGAGTCTTCATTTTTCATATGATTCTCAATGCAAAATGACCACATTATCTGCACATTGAAAGAATTTATGTATTCTTTCCCCACATGTGGAAATATGCATGAGAGTATTAAAAAACAAATGACAAATATCCACTCTTTAGAAGTTTGAAGAGTCTAAAGTTTGGGTTGTATTTACTTTTTCCAGTGCAAACCTATAAGGATTCCTTCAGACTTAACAAAAGTTATTACGAGAAGTCCTGTAGGAAGAAATAGACTGGGGGTTTAGATCACCCATGCCTACCCTTTTCAGGGCATCGCAATCTCTCCCCTTGTTCTATACATCAGAGATGGCACTGAAGTGAAAGCCAAGTTTTAATTTAGAATTTAATAAAAATTGATTAAGCATCACAGAGCACAAACAAAGCTGCTCCATAAATCTTTCAGCCCTTTTTGTGCTAGGAAGAAAGCAAGCACTGTCTGCTGAAGCAGATGACAGATGCTGGCTTAAAGATAAGTATTATTTATACTTCTGTACCAGATTTCTTCTTATGCATATCTTATCATGCATGGGTATATGATCAACAAAGCAATTATTTTATATCAGTCAAAGACATTCAAATGCACACTGGCTCCGTAGGAATGCTTTAAAGAGTTCAGGTCTAGGGTTCAATTAAACCAAGATGGAGAGAAAGTTTTGAAAGAAAAACAAATACTGAAATGGTTGTGATTTGAAATGTACTTTCACACACAGGCTAATGAATATATATGCACTGAAAATAACTTTGTTCTGAACATATGCCTATGCATTTTAAATAAATGATGCATGTTTGAAAGATAAGAGGGTTTACCAAATCTAAACACATCAAGATATATCTATATTAAACTGCATTTATTTGTACAGTATGTTGGTAAGGAAACAGCCCCCTGAAAGAAATCCAATAGTTACGTAAAAAGATAGCTGATTTTACCAAGTCTGCGAATATGTCAGTCATCAGAACTGGAGTTTAAAAATTTAAATCACATTATTTCCCTCCTTAGAAAGACAGAACATATGAAAACTAATCATTTAATGAAAACCCCCAGAGGCTTATTATTTTACTTCTAGTAAATGAAATGGAAGATAACTAATGATTTGAAAGAGAAGAAAAAGCAACTTACATTACCTTTAATATAGATATATAATATTCTGCATTATAAGCCATTTGAAAGTGGAGAATTTGGCATGTGATTCCAAAACAAATCAGGATAAGTAAGATAAATAATCAGGTGGGCTGTCTTGACCATTCTCTCTTGCCCCAATTCCTAAGCCCCTCGAGAATCTACAAGAGGAGCAGGTTCGGAGCTGGTGTTGTATCGTTTTATTATGTTTATGAGGGTAGACAAACTGGAAATAAATGAATTTTCAAGTCCAGCCAGAAAGTCAACCTACGGAGAGATTTACTTAATTGGGGATTGAAAAAAAAGCATGAAAACAAAAACCTGTGCTCATATATTTCTTTATACAGTATCTTACTGTACTTTATTATTTTTCTTAGCATTTTTCTTTGCAAAAGTTCTTCCTAAGAAATCCCAACCTCATCAGACAGCCTAAAAGGCAGAAATGTGCATCTGCTCAAAGACCAGGAAACCCCAAACTGCTTGGCATCATGTGGGAGTGAAATGACTGAGTATGCTCAGGCCAGAATCCTTGCTGCTGGAGGACTTCCTGCACAAGGGCTAGCTGAAGCCACAGATACAGCTGCAACTATATTAAAATGACTTTGGTAGCAGAATTAAACTGTCTGACTCCATGGAAATTACTGCATACTGTAGTTATCACCTGAGAATTAGCAACACACTAAAATAGCATAAACAAATCAGTACTTCTTTGTGGTAATACTAATCTATCATATGCAATTTTTCTTTCCTGAATTATATACGAAAACACATCCATAAGGGTGCAGCAATTATGAGCAAATATTTTCAAGAACTGCTATTGTGGTATGTCTCTTTAGCATGCAACTCCACATAGAAGAACTAAACAAAATAATTGCTTAAAAATATTCAGGATTCTCTTTCCTATTTAAATAATCCTTTCTATTATCTAAAAATTCAGATTGTATGAAAAACATAAGCATAAGAAATTTGTAGAGGAAATGATAGGTAAGAATGGTTTTTAAGCCGGGCGCGGTGGCTCACACCTGTGATCCCAGCACTTTGGGAGGCCGAGGTGGGTGGATCACGAGGTCAAGAGATTGAGACCATCCTGGCGAACATGGTGAAACCCTGTTTCTACTAAAACTACTAAAAATTAGCTGGGTGTGGTGGCACACACCTGTAGTCCCAGCTACTCGGGAGGCTGAGTCAGGAGAATTGCTTGAACCCAGACGTCAGAGGTTGCAGTGAGCCAAGATCATGCCACTACACTCCAGCCTGGTGACAAAGCAAGATCTGTCTCAAAAAAAATCAAATAAAAATAAAAAAAGAATGGTTTTTAAATGATCTTATAGTTGAAAACAAAGTTAAAATATATACCATATACCAGTGCAGTCAGATATATTGGAGTCACTAATGCATTCCGAATCTGCTGATTAAATGAGAGACATTCAAAATGAATGAAACTTACCCACATACTTTCTCATCCATGTAAGGGGGAAAGAATTACATTTCTTCTGAGCTAATGGGGATGATTAGAGTAAGTTTTACAGGTAACATTAATCTCCACAATCTCCATAGACTGACCCCCACCAAAAAATAAAATAACTGCTTAGTAACTTTGGAGCATATCAAAGTTCACAAACCATGCCCAGTTCCAATACTTATTAGCTGTTGGCCTTAGAAAAATTACTGACCTCTCCGAGTTTGAATCTGTGTATCTATTTAAATAAGGATAATAGGCTCATAGTTTGGAATAGATGAGATATGTAGAAAAAGCACTGAGCAAAATGCCTAGAACATAGTAAGTACTAAAAGAATAGTAAATACCATTATTGCTGTTCTTGTTACCTGTATTTTCATTTGCCCGTCAGACATTAACACCTGGGTCATTCCTACCCAACTGAGAAGAAAAAAACTGAACAACCTACATCTAAACTCAGTGTTTCTTTCACTGCCTATGTTAAGGGAACTAAGATTTACCCAGATGACAAAGTTAAAAGCATCACAGTCATAACCAACTCTTTCTCCCTATACCCATAATAATATGCCTCCTTCTTTCTATTCCTACCAATGTTACTACTACTCAGTACTTTCATGATAAAATTCTGGCCATAGACTAGTCTAGACTAGTGAAGCACGTGCCTAATTTCTCATCTCTGATTCCGTGATGTTGGGGTGTCCTGATTCTCTTCCTCCTACTTATCTGACTCCTCACTATCATTTTCCTGTGTTCACTCCAATTCTTCTCAAAGTCAGCATTCCCTAAAGCCATATCCCTGACTCTCTTTATCACCCTCTGCAATGTCAATCAAACTTTGGCTTCAAAGGTTTGGGATAACAACACAGCTAAATTCAGACCTGTATTTTCACTTGCCTGTCAGACATTAACACCTGGGTCATTCCTACCCAACCTAGAAGAAAAAAACTGAGCAACTTACAACTAAACTCTGTGGTCCTTTCACTGCCTCTGTTAAAAGAACTAAGATTTACCCAGGTGACGAAGTTAGAAACGTCACAGTCATAACCAACTCTTTCTCCCTACACCCATAATAATATGCCCCCCTCTTTGTATTCCTACCAATACAAGCTTTTCCATGTCCTTCTTGCTGCTCTCCAGACTTTCACAGAAGTCTTAGCTTGGTTATATTCAGCAAACAACACCTAAGATGTGCCAAGCACCGTATACTCTGAATGCAAACCAGAGCAGAGCAAAATAAAACAGAAAACAAAACAAAACACACACAACCCTTTTGCTCTCAAGATTCTTCAAGTAGTGGGAGAGATATGTAAACACATGATTATATACTGTGATGTTATACAAGCAATAATAAGTACACATGGCTGGGTGCAGTGGCTCATGCCTGTAATCCCAGCACTTTGGGAGGCCAAGGCGGGCGGATCACTTGAGATCCGAAGTTTGAGACCAGCTGGCCAACATGGCAAATCCCTGTCTTTATGCAAAATACAAAAATTAGTGGGGCATTGTGACACACATCTGTAATCCCAGCTACTTGGAGGCTGAGGCATGAGAATTGCTTGAACCCAGGAGGCAGATGCTGCAGTGAGCAGATCACACCACTGCACCCCAGCCTGGGCAATGGAGACTCTGTCTCAAAAAATGACAATAATAATAAGTACACATAGATTATAAAAGTGAGACAGAGGAAAGAGTGATTATTCCATCTAGACAGGTCAGAAATGAGTTTGCCATAAATATCCATCACTCCAGAGGAATGTGTTGAAGAATGAACAGGAATGTGTGGTTGCACAAAGAGAGAAAAAGGCATTCTAGATATCAGGGACAGCATGGGTTAGACCTCCAACTCTAAGCTCTCTAATCAACATGTGTATTCTTCAAACTCGCCTGTCTAAAACCCAGGCCTAATTATAACACTTTCCCTTTTCCATAAGACCTTCAAGGGCTTTCCACTGCCTCTAGGATAAAATCCAATACCTTGCATTAGCAAGGCACTGGTATTCCAAACTCTGACTCATTAGCTGAGAAGCAGCTCCCACTGCTCTCTACATCCCTCTGTCTTAGATACAGGAGGTCGCTACACCTTCATACAGGACTGTGCTCCAGCCAGCAACCAAAATCCTCTCTGCCCTGCACCCTGTGAAATCCCATTTACCCTGTGATATCAATGTTTAATTTCCCTCTGCCGAAGTCCTTCCTAATCAACCCTGGATTATGTCCTCCTCTGAGCCTTCAGTCCCTTTGTCGATCCCTCTGTTTCCACACATCTCACACCTGGATTTGTCCAATGAATGCTCATATGTCTGCCATATCATTTTTTAAAAGCTTTTGCTCTAAGAACTTCAATGAGTAATTTCAAATTACTTTCCACCAAATTAATAGGCAAATAACAGGAAATTTCCTATGCCAAACCCTCTTATTTGGTGCCACTGACAGTGCTAACAGGCTAGAGTGAAACAGCATGGTATATGTATGGTTCCTAAAAAACCACTAATATCACCCCACTATTGACTGAACTGTGTCCCTCAAAATGTATATGTTGAAGCCCTAATCCCCAGTGTAACTGCATTTGGAGTCAGGGTCTTTATGGAAGTAATTAGGGTTAAATGAGGTCATAAAGTTGAAGCCCTGTTAAAATGGGCTTAGTATCCCTACGAAGAAGAGATACCAGTGTGCCCATTCACGCTCGCTCTCTCTCTTTCACTGTATCTCTCCCTGTCTCCCTTCTGAGGACACAGTAAAAAGGTGGCTGTCTGCAAACCATGAAAAGAGCCCTCATCAGAATCCAATGATGATGCTTTCAGACTCCCAGCCTCCAAAACTGTGGGAAAAGAAATTTCTACTCTTTAAGCCACCCAGTCTATGGTATTTTCTTATGACAACCCAAGCTAACTAAGACTGATACACTAGTCAAGAGAACTTGATAGACCACAGTTAAGTTGTGAGACTGTCTCTGGTATCATGCACAAGGCCTTTAACTTTACAAACAGACTCATTAATCTCTTAAAAGCTTAACACTGTCACCATTTTACAAACAGATCCAACTAAGGATGGAGGCCTTCCATGAGCCATCCAATAATGTAGGGAGAGTCAGTGACCATGCCCAGAACAGGATTCTAAAGTCTGGCCTTTCAAACCCCTGCCCTAGAAAAGAAGACTACTCCATTTCCAACAGGAAAATGTACTAGTCATGGAGGCCCACATGGCACATCTCTGCACTGCCCTAGGCCAAGAGGGCCATCTGACACTGCACGGGTACCACTGCAGGGCAACAGGATGATCAAGTATCCAATGGCCACCTCCACCACTGAGTAGCTGAAAAACCGTGAACAAGTTATATAATTTCACTAGATGTCAGCTTCCTATTCTGTAAAAGCAGGATTTTAATATTTACCTTGTAGAATTATTGTGAAGATCAGAAATAAATAGAGAAGTAGATGGCCCACTGCTTGGCGTAGAGTCAAGACTCAGTAATTAGAGGGCACTCTGCATGCTTCCATGCCACCTCATCAACAGTTTCACTTCTACCCAAACTAAAAGCAGGAACAGAGTAGTCTTACTATATTTTAAATCTATGGATATTTGCCCTGTTTGTTTAGGTCTTATCTACTCAGTATCTACTTTTTATTTATTTATTTTTTTTAGAGACAGGGTCTCTCCCTGCTGGAGCACAATTGCATGATCAAAGCTCACCGTAACTCTGAACTCCTGGACTCAAGCAATCCTCCTGCCTCAGTCTCCTGAGTAGCTAGGACTAAAGGCTTGCATGACCATGCCCAGCTAACTTCTGAATTTTTTTTGTAGAGATGGGGTCTTTCTGTGTTGCCCCTGCTGGTCTTGAACTCCTGGCCTCAGCAATCCTCCCACCTCAGCTCTACTTTTTTCTTTCTTTGTTTCTTTCCTTCCTTCTTCCCTTCCTTCTATCCCTCCTTCCTTCTTTCCTTGAATGCCTGGCCTCAAGCAATCCTCCCACCTAAACCACCCTCCCTCCCTCTCTTCCTCCCTTTTTTCCTTCCTTCTTTGCCTCCCTCCTTCCCTCCCTTCCTTCCTTCCTCACTGTAGCCTTGATCTCCCAGGCTCAAGTGATCTTCCAGAATAGCTGGGTTATAGGCATACACCACCATTTTGGACTACTCTTTTATTTTTTGTGGGGATAGGATCTCACTATGTTGTCCAGGCTGGTCTCAAACTCTTGAACTCAAGCAATATTCCTGCTTCAGCCTCCCAAATTCCTGGGGCTACCACACCCAGACTCTATTACTTTTTGTTAGTAATAACAGAAATTTTCCTCTGGAAGCCAATCTTCCCCACTTTCTGAGATCATGTAGTTTGGATATCTTGTGATCATCCATCTCCTAGCTCCTTTCTAAGAACAGGCAGGAGACTTAAGTATTGCCAATGAGAAGAAAGCACCAGTTCAGCAATTGGTTCAGGGGTAGTCCAAGCAGATCTAGCTCAGGAACTTCTGCTGGGACTACTGAGGAAGAGAACATTTTCCTCCCCACCGGGTTTGCTCAGCTAATAGAATATAAGCCTTCACTGTGGAGAGAGACCCTCTTGCCTGAGAAGTGAGGGAACAAAGAGAATGGCATAGTAAGAGAATCAGAGAAACATTCCTAATTACATTATTTGAACATCTAAATCAAGCTGTACCTGCAAATGAACTGGACTTTTAAATTACATCAAAGAATAACTTATCTTTCTCACTTCAGACTACATAACTTCAGTTCCCTAACACTTGCAAATAATATACAAACCAAATACCAGCAAGAATCTGACACCTTTCAGTGACCAAAAGGACCCCTGAAATAAAAAAGAACTCCATGATAAGAGATTCCTTTCATTAAATTCTTACTGTGTGTCCACTAAATATTTCAAATTTAGTATTTCCAATCACATAAACTGAGCGTGAGGGTAGATATTATTATCTGTTTTACTGATAAGCAAATTAAGATTCAAAGAGCTTAAGTAAATTGCCCAAGTTGAAATAGTAAGTGGTAGAGCTGAGATACTACCTAAGATTTAGCTTTTTAATTTTCTTAAGTATTACCAAGAAATTGTATTACTATTTCTCAGTTTAGAACTATCATGGTTATTGCATATCAACGTGCATTGGCTGGCAATAGATACTTAGCAAGTACTGTAAAAAAAAAAAATAGAAAGGAAGGAAGAGAGAGAGGGAGGGAGGGGAGAAGAAGAGAGGAAGGAAGGAGAGTAGAGGGAAAAGAAATGAGGAAGGAGGGAGAGGGCAGAAGAGACAATAGAAGATAATTCTACAACCTCTTCGCTACCCTTAAGACCTTTCTTGAGATCACTTAGGGCCTAGCAATAGACAGTGGTGATACTGTCCTCATACAAAGGAATAAATAGAGGAATTCCTGAACCCAGCAGGAATATCATCATAATTGCCAAAGTCTTAGAAAGTTTCACCCTGTGGATACCATTACTGACTCCCTCAAAACCCCACGCAGTAGGAACAAACATGATGAAAAGTTTCACCTATGCATAACTCCTTATTCAAAATCCCCCAAGTCTCTCTTCTTTTCTTGATAAATCTTAGGGTAACATAGCAAGTTTTAAAACTCAGTTACACATTTGCCCTTAACTGAGCATCTGAAAGGCTGTCACACTGGATGTTTACCTCTGCCATGGAGGAGGGTCTTTCGAGGTTATGGCCTGTTGAACATTTTTGTGCTGGCTCAAGAAAGAGAAGAGGAGTGGGAAACAGGAAGATTCCATTAGAAAATATCTGTGCATATAGTATCTTTTTTTTGTTTGTTTTCTTTATACAAGTTATCTGATGGACAATAATGTCCCAGATAGCTAATGTCACAAACCTCTTAAATATGAGAGAGAAACTGTACCATTCCTCAAAAGCAGCTTTTTGGAAGGGAATATCGAAGAGGAGGCAGAACTGAAGCCTTAGCTCAAAAGGAAAACAGATTTCCAAAACTTTAGCTTTTGGCATTAAAACTTTCAAGTGTGTCCCAAGATAAAGGAGACATCACTGCTACTATATTCCCATGGTGGCCTCATTGCCACCTCCATTTGACTTTGTGAAGAACTGCTGAAACACTGTCATAGAACTTTGGTGTTCAACTGCTAATGTCATAGCTACCTATAGAAAAGAGAGTATGGCTTAGGAAATATTCCAGTTTAAAGCAAGATTAAACATACCAAATTCATCACCGGGATTATCGTATATAGAATTTTTTAAGTCAACCTGTATATCTCTGTAAGTTGTATTTTATTTTAACTATGTGAGAGAAGGAATAAAAGCTATTAAGGTATCACCTTGTCCTGTAAAATATAACCAAATGAACCCATTGAGAAGTCAGTTTATCCAAAAGAATTGGTTTCTCTGGACTTAGACAATTGACTATAGTACCTCCTTTCCTCTAGAAAACTCTGAGTTAATAAAAGTTTTTTTGAAACTGAAATCCGTGGGTACGTGTCACAATAAGCAAATACTAAACACCTGTAGTTTTTCAGACTTTTCTTAGGTGATGCCTATTCCTGAAGTATGATTAGAATGCAACATCTAACATTTTACACAATTAAACATTATTTTGTTTTAAAAAGCAAACTAGAAACCTCAAGAAAAACCTATGCACTGGCAATCCTTTGAAACATACATATAAAGTACTTTACAGCGTTTTTCCTTGCCTTTGGGTGTTTGTTTTACAAGAGAGGAATTCCAGGTGCAATCATTCAATGAGGAATTAGAACCTCCCCTCCAAGGTTTCATCTAATTGCATACCAACACATAATGAAGGACATGATATATGTACAGTAGCTAAAGAGTTAATCTAATCTTTAGCAACTCTGCTTAAAAATCCTAATGGCAGACTGCCCATCATTCTTTTAGACAGAGCTTGTCAGAAAAACTAGGGCAGCTTGTCCAGCTCAGCAGTCAACTGATTACTAGTGAACTCAATGGGGCTCCCAGCCAACCCCTGAGATTGCTGCCAGCCCCTTGGGTATTCAAAGGCCAAGTTCCAATGTGGTTTACTTTGCCAGAATCACATGATGTCAGTGCTATTTTCTCCTGACCAGAATAACCAGTCATTCAGGTTACTGCAAGTGGTATCAGTGAACTAGGCGTCACTTCACTGTTAGAGGTCACATACACACCAAGGCGCTGCTCCTTCTCACCATGGCCCAGGGGCTGCTGGGGCCTCCTGCAGGAGATCAGCTAATCCCGGTTTGTCAGATCCAGCGACCCAAATCCTGCATGGGCATCCTGCACACTGCAGTCTGCTCTAAGGACCAGAAATTACACAGGTGCACTGGACATGGCACACTTAGAGCAAAACAAACAGGTCCAACTTTTTTATAAAGAGCCAGCTAGAGAGGAAAAAAACAGAAAATGGGTCTTGGCTTTCACTTATACTATATTACTTGAGGTTTAGTAGGCAAGCCACACAAATTCTGTGGGATTTAGTTACCTTTATCCACCTATGCCCACATTCTTTGCAAGGTAGTAAGACATTGATTAATTTTTACATCTATCAGGAGATTTTTCCGTTGCTACAGGATTTGCAAGGGTATGTACATTTAAGGAGTAACCAGCTTTTAAAACTGTGATTACCCTTATCTTTCAGTGAGAGAAAGTATTTCACTCCCTAAAACACAATGCAGAGAATTAAAAAACAAGATCCACTTTCTAATCTTTCCTCCTCCAGAAGAAAATGCAAACATCAGGAATAGCAAATGGGCTGACATAGCTGGTGGACTCTATTTTCAAAGTCTTGAACATATTTCCCAAGCTTTCAAAACCTTGGAAGATTTTTAATAATCCTTATTACTTCTATGGCACTTTGGATTTATTTATATAAATTCATTTTAAAAACTCATTTTAACGAGACTAAATCTTTAAAATATGATATTTAAAAATACTGTAGGTTCTCTATATCATTTTTTTACAGTTTTTCATTATTTTTTTCTGTCAGTAATGTAATAAAGTTTAAAGCTGAGAAATAACGTGCAGCAAGGTAAAGAAGCGTCATAATTTTAAAACATTTGTATTTTTTAAAGAAAACAGAAATTGCTTCAGTTATAATAGGTAAAAGAAAAAGAAATATGTAATGACTCCAGTAACTACTATTACATAAAAGGCAATGCATGTTTCAGGAATAATAGAGTGAATGAATTATCTTTTATTCACTACTGGACATTTCCTTACTAAATATTACCATGGGGAAACCTCTAAGCAAAGTGACTGAGAACAGGTGTCTTAAGATCTACTGATGTAGCTTCACATATTCCTGCCACACAACTTTGCGGAAGAAAAAAAAATAATGTCTTTCCATCTCCTGCAACAAAAGATTGCATCCATGACAGTCACCTGTACTGACTCAGGTAAACTTCTATAAAAAGTAGTCCATCTGTCAAGGAAATTGTACAGTAAGAAAAGACTGCTCATGGATGGATGGAAGGAAAGGAGGGAGGAAGGAAGGAAGAAAAGGTAAGTTGGTTTCTATAAAGAAAAAAGACCCCAATAAATTATTTTTTACATCAATGCTTCATAATTTTCATTCATTCTATCCATGAAGAAAGTTTAAGCAGATTTGCAACAACTTCAAAGCCAATGTTATCACGTTATTCAATCAAAATCAGGTGCTATAGTTAGCGTTCCCTGCTGGTTATAGCTCATCTTTGACTATTCAACTTGTCTTTTGTCCTGGTCTTTGATTTCTTTCTCAGATGCATCATATCCTACCGCTAACATAACATCTTTAACGAACTAACAAATGTTTGAAAGAAAGAGACTTGCTAGATACAAGTTCTCTGGTGCAAAGGGACTAAGTAGTCACCACCAATTAGATTATAGCTGGATAATTTCGCAGTTCTCTAGATGATTGTTTCGAGGAAGGCTGGAAATGTACAGAGGGAAAGCAAAATAGCCTGTAAGTGTGTGGTTTTCTTTTAGCAGAACAAAACAGCCCACAAACTCCCAGAAGGAAAAAGCAAAGGAGATTTTGATTCTTTAGCAATGAAGAAATAATGCACAAATAAAATGTTTTAGCTGAGCACAGTGCCCACACCTGTAATCCCAACTACTTGAGTGGCTGAAGCAGGAGGATTGCTTAAGTTCAGGAGTTAGGGGCCACTCTGGGCAATATAGTGAGACCACATTTCTAAAAATAATTTTTGAATTAAAAAAAAAATGTTTTAAATGAAGTTGTCAGAAATCCTCTTTTGAGACTACATAATAACCTGGGTGCTGCCTCTAGGTATCTTTACGGAATTGTTACAGTAAGTAAAACTCTCTCAAACCAACACGCATGGCTCTTCATGAAGTAATCTCTATTTTTTCATGTGGCCTCCAGCCCTTCACAGGTCTTGTATTCCAGCTACACTGGATAACTTCATGTACATTTTTCTGCCCTTTGACTTTTGCTCATGCTATTCCCCTAGTCTAAATGCCTCCCCAACACTTGGCAAAACCAATTTCTTAAAGTCCCTTAAAAACATCATTTCTCAGGCCAGATGTGGTAGCTCGTTGCCTGTAATCCCAGCACTCTTGGAGGCTGAGGTGAGCAGATCACTTGAGGCCAGTAGTTTGAGACTAGCCTGGCCAACATGGCAAAATACCGTTTCTACTAAAAATATAAAAATTAGCCAGGTGTGATGGCATACACCTGTAGTCCCAGCTACTCAAGTGGCTGAGGCACAAGAATTGCTTGAGCGTGGGTGGTGGAGGGTGCAGTGAGCCATGATCGCACCACTGCACTCCAGCCTGGGCAATAGAGAGACACTGTCTCAAAAAAACAAAACAAAACAAAATTCCATTTCTCCATAAGATGCTCCCTCCTCCCCCAGAACCAGACATGAGCTCCTCTCCTGCATCTCAGTAGCTTCACATTTACACAGTACTTCTCTTAAAGACGGCCCTGACATGGGCTTGTGCTATTCATTGATCTTATCCCTCCACCAGACATAAGCACATAAGCATGGAGACACGTATCTTCAGGGATGAGCACACAATAATCGTTTGCTGATTTGAACTCAACTGATGAGGCTAATTTATTTTACAGTACTCCCATGCATAGGTTCTCTAATAGCTTCTCAAAAGCCCTCCACTGATCCAAAAGCTCATCTGCTATAATATTAGTGATTATAATGATACACAGGTTCCTGAGATAAATAATTTAATGATCACATGCTTATTAAGGTCTCACCAAGAGCAGAGCTATTTACCTCTTCAATTGAATAAGACTTATGAAAAATGCTTTGTAGTTGGGATTCTGTGTGTGTGTGTGTGTGTGTGTGTGTGTGTGTGTGTGTGAATATGTGCACATGTGTATGTGTGCATTAACAAGCAAGGCCTAGAGGGCTAAATGATAATAATGATCTTCTGCTTCTCTTCAGCTAACTTGACACAATTATATTAAAGCTACAAGCTTTAAAGTATTAGCTTACAAAAGTGCCAACCATGCTTCCAAATTTCAAAACAAAATAACTTTGGCTAAGGTAGGAAGATCACTTGAGGCCAGAAAATCGCAATCAGCCTGGGCAACATAGCAAGACCCCATCTCTACAAAATAAAAATAAAAATAGCCAGGACTGGTGGTGCACACCTGTAGTCCCAGTTACTTGGCAGGCTAAGGTTGGAGAATCACTTGAGCCCAAGAGTTCAAGGCTGCAGTGAGCTATGATCACACCACTGCACTCCAACAAGGACAACAAAGTGAAACCCAGGAAGGAAGGAAGGAAGGAAGGGAGGAAGGGAGGAAGGGAGGAAGGGAGAAAGGGAGGAAGGGAGGAAGGGAGAAAGGGAGGAAGGGAGGAAGGGAGGAAGGGAGGAAGGGAGGAAGGGAGGAAGGGAGGGAGGAAAACTTGGCTGAACCATAAGGAGTTAATACTTGGACACTTTTTGTTTCTGCAACTGTAGAAGAACCTTGCTGAATTTGTTGAACTTGTGTCTCTAACAGATTACTGACATTTCCTTAATGGAAGAACACCTGGGGATTAAATCTTAATTGTAGTGCATATCAATGACTGTGAGCATCTTTTAACTTGTTTTACAATTCTCATTAAATGAGTGTGTCGTCAATGACTAAGTGGATGATAAACTATATTAAGCAAACATGATATAAAAACCCAGGGCATACTGGGTTTAATAAGCAGATATGGCTGGTAAGAATTAGTTCTAATATAATACGGATATGGACATGCTTCATTTTATGGAAAATGCTCCACAGGTAGTGACAGATTAACCCTCCTAACATCCTTAAAAAAAGATAATAAAAATTATTATTCACTTTATTTTTTGAGATGGAGTCTTGGTCTGTCGCCAGGCTGGAGTGCAGGGGCGCGATCTCACCTCACTGCAACCTCTGACTCCCAGGTTCAAGAGATTGTCCTGCCTCAGTCTCCCAAGTAGTTGGCATTACAGGTGCGTCCCACCATGCCCAGCTAATTTTTTGTATTTTAGTAGAGATGGGGTTTCATCACATTGACCAGGATGGTCTCTATCTCCTGACCTCGTGATCCGCCCACCTTGGCCTCCCAAAAGTGCTGGGATTACAGGTGTGAGCCAGTGCACCTGGCCCAAAAAAAGATAACAAAAGTTACTATTCACTTTTATTGATTAAATACTTGGAGTGTTTAGACTCTCGCAAAGTTACTATAAATTACCTTTTAACAATCCAGCTTGTTGATGAGTCTCAGTGTGTTTTGCGGAGCACTCAATTGACTGTGAGAATCACATATAAGATAAATGATCAAATAGCCTGAGTGCCTTTGGAAAACATTGAATTCAACTCTGTCCTGCTCAAGTTAGCTCCACAATCCACAGACTATGCTAGCATAGTATTAGTGAAACACAAAACACTGTACTCAAGGCACCTAGTTTAAATTCACCACCTATTGAGAAGTCCCATAATTCTCCCTCATCTGCAAAAGGAAGCTACCAATGGGGCCTGCCTCCATGGGGCTATTATGATTATAAAAATGAGACATTTTATGTAGCTTCTGTTTTATGAAAAATATTCATTTTGACCTACTTTTTCTAGAAGCCTCTCCCTCTAACAATATTCACATGTAAAACCAACAAAAACACTAATCAAATTCCAGAGAGGCAGAATTTCAGGGTGAGGGAGGTCTTACTGCATTTTTGCCTTAATAACCTCAGTTTCCTCTTTCATCCCATACCAAAACATGGTTACAGGGAATCTAGTGTTTCTAAGAAAAAAAATGTACTAATTTTATATGCATTCTGCATATTTAGAAATGATTATCCAAAAACTTTTAACTAGACAAGAACCCCTCCTTACAAACAAAAGTTTTCTCTTTAGACCAATTTCACTGCTATACATAAAGAAGAAAACATAGAAGGATGAGATAGAAGAAAAATCTGAAAGGAGAGAAAGACTAATTGGAAGACAGAAAAAAAGGAAGAGGAGTGAAATACAATCTTCATATTCCAGTCGCCAATCCACTAACTTCCAAAAAGGAAATTGAATATGCCAGACCGTTAAAATATTTCAGAAACACTAGCTTGTTTGGCAGTCACAGAACCATGAGAATCACAGTTACTTAATCACTGTGAGCTCATAAAACTGGTCCCAAGGTGACATGACCATTGGGTGAGAAGGGTGAGAGGGAGCTGAGCAGGGTGATCTGCTCCAACAAGGCACCAGTTCCAGAGGTCCTCTGCAGAACTTGAAGAGACAGCACAGCATCCTCAGACTGTTAAATTCCTGACTCCTGCCTTTGAAATAGAACCAGGAACTGAGCTTCCATGGCTTAGTTTGACCTGGCTTTGCCACTATCCCAGTTCTGATGAGATTATGCTCTGCTACCCCAGAACTAAGCAGAGGTGAGAGCCAAGATGCCTTTTTATGGCCTACAGCACAGGAAGAAGGGCCCACCTAATAACAAAAACACTGTCACTTTTATGTATTAAACAGTATTGCCTAATGGTTTAGCACCCAAGGCTGTAAAGCCAGACTGTCCTGGTTCCAAATCTGACCTTGAGATCTACTAACTGTTTGGCCTTGGTTAAGTCAGTTAACACAAAGGCTCGGGTTCCTCACCTGTAAAATGAGGAAGTACAAGGTTACTGTGAACATTAAATGAGATACACATATATAAAACTAAGTACAGTCCTAGAACATGGCGCACACAAGGTGACAGGTGTGCCTTATTACAGCTACTGCACAGCTGCAAAAATCTGTGAAAGACTAAAAGTCACTCTTCTGCAAGCTGGATACTAGACTGTGAATTCCTCATGACCAGCAAAACCCGGCATTCCCAATGCCTAGCTCAGTGCTGAATGAACAAGAAAGAAAACCTCAAAAAAACTTTCAGTAATAGAAAGATAAGTCCAAGAATAAGGTCAATAATGCACCAGCTATGGTTTCCTTGTCACTGAATTTATTAATACAAGTAGGCAGAATTATTCATCATAATGCTAAAGAAAAATGAGACTTTTTTAAAGGGACAAGGTTTCCTTAAAGTATTATATCAGTATCTCCTATACATAGATTTTGTTTAAATAATACAATTTGCTAAACTGTCTGAGGAGTGTGGACTTCCCCCATATTTATGTTTTTAGTTGCTGTAGCTGTTGTGGTGGTCAAACATTGAACACAGTAAGCACAAAAGAACCCTTTGATGACTCATATTAGAACACGAATTTAATAGAAGCAAAGGTACTGCTTATCATCACTGAGAACATTCATTCAGATCTTATAACTCTGAGAACATTCATTCAGTTTTATAACTGCTCTGATCTAACAGGGCAATTTATTCCAACATGCAATTTAACCAATAGGCTGTTTAACCTTGGATACTTATTAGTAAGGGAACAATGCTTTCAGGATTATGCTGAATAATTCAGCCCTTCCAGTCAAAGAACTCTGCTGGTGGGTGAGAACAGCATGTTGTCTAAGTATCTGATAACATTTCTACACATCTGGAGTATGTGGCCCTGTGCTGCCTTTCCAGGCCTGTTCTGCCAGACAGAACTTCTTCTGCCACGGGGCAAGACAGTGGAATAGAACTATCTTATACACTTTTTTAAACAAAGACAGATGATGTTGCACTACTACATTCCCTGTGAATGCTTTCTGCTGCTGCCAACAATATATAGCATTTATGAATTTACTCCTAGGTGTTTTATAGTAGAACCCATTCTAAATAAGATTTTTCTGAAGGTTCAGTGTGAACTAGGCAACTACTTTGGGAAATAGTCCCATTATTTCAAATGTTTACTTTTCTATTAGACCCTATTCCCAAATATTGTTTTTAAAAGTTTTACATCTTATCTTCAGAAATCAAGTTAGAAAGGATGTCATTCTTTTTAAAGCATGTTGCTCAGAAACATTATAAAAATAAAACACATAAACACACACGTATACATGCACACAAATGCACACACTTGCTCAACTTGAAATTGAGCCCCAGGACTAATAAACACACAGTCCATGGCTCTGATTACTATGCCTTCTTTCTAGTATCTGGCTTCGTTTGGAAACTCATATCCCAAACCAGTGCTCCCCAAACCATGTTCTAAGGTCCATGAAATATTAATAATAGTTCTGTGGGGAGTGGGGGAATGGTATCAAATTTGTAGTTTTGGCTTAGGACAAATCTGAATCACAGGCACACAAAGCCGGTGAGAATCTCTTAGGGATTGAGTGAACCCTGCCAACTATTCAACATCCACATCTCTGAGTGGATGTGTTGCTCTCTTTCTATTCATTATTATACACAAAGCTCATGAAGTGATAACCTTTCTTTGTTTTAAAAATAAAAAGGCACTGAAAAAAGAAGTCAATTGCTTGTGATAGTGACAGAAATGAAGAGAAAGTAAAAAGGTCTAACAAAGTGATGGTTCTTGAAAGAGTATGGATGTCTAGGAAAGAAATTATACTCCAAAGGGCAACCTATAAATTTAGAAACACCTTATTATCTCTGGACAAATCTTTCATAAATGTCAAAGACCTGCTACATATTGAAATGGTCAAAGGTCCTAAGCATCACAGAAATAAACTGGACTTGACTGTGGATTCTATATGAGCAAGATCCTGTGGCTGAGTCTTGGGTATGATGAGGGAGAAATTTCTCACTTAAGTGTGGGCCCATGGGGCCTAGGCTCTGGAAAGACAGGTCCAGGGGCACTGCCATACACTAATGATGGTAGAATCTTCTGTTTAAAAGGTATTGGTGGCCAGGTGCAGTGGCTCACGCCTGTAATTCCAGCACTTTGGGAGGCCATGGTGGGCAGAACACTTGAGGTCAGGAGTTTGAGACCAGCCTGGCCAACATGGTGAAACCCTGTGTCTACTAAAAATACACACACAAAAATAAATAGCTAGGTGTGGGTGGACAGCTGTAATCCCAGCTACTCAGGAGGCTGAGGCAGGAGAATTGCTTGAACCTGGGAGATGAAGGTTGCAGTGAGCTGAGATAGTGCCACTGCACTCCAACCTGGGTGACAGACTGAGACTCCCTCTCAAAAACAAAACAAAAGGTATTGGTGGAAACCAGGTATTTTAGTTGACTTGGGTTTAATCTGAGAAGCAGGCCTCCAATACAGCCTGAAGATGGATTTGTGGTAGTACAAGTTTGGCTTCCGTGAGGTTCTGGAGGTAGCATTTTTATTAACAGGTACAGGGTAGAACTGCTGGGTCCTGAAAGAACCTATAAGACACTGGGGCAAGAATGAAGAGAAAAGCCTAAGTCCACTGAGATAAGTGAGGCCCACTGACTTCAGAGCTATGAATCTAGTTTTTTCCCAGTCAGTGAAAACTAAAGCCCACTGGAGCTCTGAGAGAGCCTCTGGTCTCCTCATCTACCCCAGGATGGCTCAATATATGTGTAAATGCAGACGCCCAGTCTGAGCACTTCTCTATGCCTCACCAAGAACACTACTATGAAACGTGACCAAAGTCTGCCAAAAAAAACCTGCTTTTTTCAGTCATGTAAATATTTTTTTAATTCATATTCTTACTTAGTTTATGTAGCTTATATGAAACTCCTTTGTCACTTTCTAAAGATTTATTTTTGTTGGGCTACAGGAAGGATTGTCTAACGTTTCTCCAAATTTCCCCTAAATCTCATGTTGCTTCAAATAATAGGAGCAGAATGGAATTGTGGTGGGCAGAAGGCTGGAAAAGAGGGTTAGAAATAAGACAAGGAAGACATGGTAGCTCACACCTGTAATACTAGCACTTTGAGAGGCCAAGGCAGGCGGATCACCTGAGGTCAGGAGTTCGAGACTGGCCTGGCCAACATGCTGAAACCCTGTCTCTTCTAAAAATACAAAAATTAGCCGGGCATGGTGGCAGGCACCTATAATACCAGCTACTCCGGTGGCTGAGGCAGGAGAATCACCCAAACTCAGGAGGCAGAGGTTGCAGTGAGTAGAGATCATACCATTGCACTCCAGCCTAGGCAACAGAGCAAGACTTCATGTCAAAAAAAAAAGAAGACAGAAAAGGGAAACTCAATGAAGAGGAAGAAAGAAGAAACTCAAAAGCAGTCATATCTCAAACTTTTTGTTTGAAAGTAATATATATACAGCTGGGCACAGTGGCTCACACCTAGATTCCCAGCACTTTGGGAGGCTGAGGTGGGTGGATCACGATGTCAGGAGTTCGAGACCAGCCTGACCAACATGGTGAAACCCCATCTCTACTAAAAATACAAAAATTAGCTGGGTGTGGTGGCGAGTGCCTGTAATCCCAGCTACTCAGGAGGCTGAGGAAGGAGAATGGCTTGAACCCAGGAGGCGGAGGTTATGGTGAGCCAAGATCATGCCATTGCACTCCAGCCTGGGCAAGAAGAGCAAAACTCCATCTCAAAAAAAAAAGTAATATATACCATTAGTAACACATTTCAGCCCCTAATGAGGCAGTGTAGTTGAGTCTATTGTAGGGGCCAAGGGAAAACTTCCCCTTTGCTCTCAAAAAGTTTGTTAAAAATTAACATACAAAAGGCAGATTAATAGGAGAAATGGCATGTAAATTTATCAGTGTGCAAGAGGGAGAATCGCAGGATGCCTGCCCCATACCCCAGTGGGGTATAGATATTTTTATACCCTACTTCTTAGAGGAATGGGAGATGGAGAAGTTTCGATGGTTTTAAGGGGGCAGTAAATGATTGTTAGGGGAACTTAATGAACTTAAAATGGCCTAGAACAAAGTCTTTTGGGCCCACAGAGCAGACAATGTTTTGTGACAAATGTCTGTCCAGATGTGTTGACAGGCTTCAGTGTTTCTTTACATGATATGAGCTCAGTTAATGGAAATTCGAGGAAGGGACCAGGGATAATTGTTTTATTCTCTGGCACATCTGAACTTGAAGCAGAGAGGGAACTTCAGGGAACAACTTCCTCCTGTGCTCTGGGAGAGACAGAGGATTGCAAGACAGGAGGTGGAGGGGGTACGGTGTCCAAGAGACCCAAGGCTACTTCTTCTGCTCAGCATGTCAAAGTGCCACATTTTGGGGTATCGGTTTCTGAGCCCCAACACTATCATATTAGTCACTTTTCACTTATCTACACAGGGCACTAAGATGCCCTGCACCGGCCCTCACCATGACTCTTCCCTCCTGCTTCCCTTCTGACTCCAGGCTCCTAAACACAGGCCACCGATTTGATGGGATATTTCAAACCTGGCTTTGATTACAAGGGTCAGTTTGGCATACAGGTGATTTCCTTGTAGATTAAGAACATTTACTTTCTTCCTGCTGGATCCCTACCAGAGATACCATCAAACCTCTACCTACGCAATTAGTTTTCACAGGTGGCTGTTTTGCCTGCAGTAAAACTACTTTCTTTCTCCTTCTGCAAGTCAAAGCAGAGCGAATGCACATGAAACATTTCAGATATGAAATAAACATGTTCATAAAGGCAGCTATGATGCAATGTATCATTTTTGACTGATCCAAATTATGGAATGAACTCCCCACACCAGGATTAAAGTAAGAAGAATAATTTCTGGAAGAAGGAGCAGAATGGAATTGTGGTGGGCAGAAGGCTGGAAAAGAGGGTTAGAAATAAGACAAGGAAGAGGAGCCACAATTTCTGCTGGCTCATAATCTCTAGAGTTTTCTGAGGTGTTCTCTCCTTCAGTAAACGCTGTTACTGTTGAAGATCCTCACTTACTATAGGCAGAACTGAGAGCGGAGAAAGAAAAGATGTTAACGCACATCAACTGTCGGTAAGGCAGCCGTTTGGTTTTTGTTTGTTTCTGTGGCACCAGAACAGTTTCAACATGAAACGAGAAAGTTTTGAGATGTAGTTGTTTCTCTGGCCCTTTTTCTAATAAAAGGCTCCCATTTTAGAGGCAGCCATTTCCAAAGGAAAAAAAAATTCAATGTCGACATAAATCCCTTGAACTAAACATCTGTTTAAACTGTTTCTAGGTCAGGGGTCTAAAACTGTGAAACACTAGGGGTGCAGACATGATTTGTTTCCCAAGGCCTTCAAGTACTACGGCATGAACATATCCTGCCATATTGTTTAAACATCTGGCTCACTTCCCCCTAAAAGAAAAGGGCTGATAGGGTGGGTTGTTGTGGCTTTTTGTCTTAACCTGTAACATGGTTTTGTTATTTGTACAGTCTCTAAAACAAACTACTGTTAAACAAGGTTTTTTTTTTAACTGCATTATTTAAAGGTGGATGTTTCAAGGGCATTTGAATGGCATGAGGGGATTTTTTTTTTTTTTTTACAAAAGCTATAAACTCAAGGACATTCATGAAGAAATGGTTTCCTTCAGTTCTTCCCTATGAAGAAAAACTCTTCTAGATTTTCCACATTCAACATTTCCCTTCGTTAACAAAACAAAGTATGCATTCTTGTTTTTAAAAGTGTATTTCTATACCCGTATTTACCTATGGAAAAAGACTGTGTTTAAAATATTAAAACATAAACTCATTCCAAACAGATGTGAGGTGGAGAGAGTTCAGGTGCAGCTTTCCCAAAAGCCTGGCTCAAACACATATGGAACTCAGCACTGACCTCAGAAGGATCTAAGCAGCTGTATACAGGTTTGCCGTCTAGATTCTTTACCTTTACTACTCAAAATCACTCAAAGAATTTGTGTGTGCATTTGTGATGAAGCAGTTGTGAGCCTACATTACCAAATTCAGAATTGGAGAGTTTAGGGACAGCAAAAGGAAAACTGAGCTGCAGACAAATGAAGCGGCCCATTCAATAAAAGTGAAAGTATATGGTGTAATCCGTGAACCCCAAATACTGGGGTTTGTCCTCTGCACTTGGTGGTTACTGATTCCCCCATACGAGCTATTACTGCCCCTGTGTCATGTCCACATATCTCCTAAAACATGCTGGAGGCAAAAAAGCAACCCTGAACAAATTCCAGTTTAAGTGAGAAAGACAGGACAGAACAATCGCCCATGGTTGTCAAATATAATAAAAGGATTAGAGTTTTGTTTTGATTTATTTTCATGTACAAAGTAAGAAAGGAGACAAACTTCAAAGGTTTTGCCTCTAGCCCAGACTTCCAGCCTCAGGGAAACAAATTTCCTAGTGAATATTATAGAAATAGAGAAATGACAATTTAAAATTGACCAAAACAGAAAAGCAAACAGATATCTCTCATAAGACTAGACATATATTTCAAAAGTCCAATTTTATTTTTCCTTTCTCTCTGTTGCTAGGAGAGGTGGTTCGCTATCCACTCCTGGCCTTACTTCACCTGCCTAGCCAACAATCATTCTTTTCCCCAGGGAAGGTTATTTTTATATTTAGGTCATTTGTTTTTTAATTCAAAAGTACGTGCCCAATAAATAATGTTCTAGGAATAAAGAAAGTGACTAAAGGAAGCTACTATTATAAAAATAGAAACGAAAGGAACCCCTACTCTCTGTGCATTGAAGAGCATTTAGGTGAGAAAACGACGTATTACTACAGTTTCTTTAGGAAAGTAAAAACACTCGATGAATTTTTATCTATCTGAGGATTACCCAGATTATAATATGACAAAACTTTGCATTAATCATTCAAAGGCTCTGATTTGCTATGTCTTCTACAACATTAAATATATACTTCTTTCCTGGATCTGTTATTTTCAACAGACTCTATTTCTAGAATGTAGAGAAGAAAAGGATTT
This sequence comes from Callithrix jacchus, assembly GCF_049354715.1. Classification (NCBI taxonomy): domain Eukaryota; kingdom Metazoa; phylum Chordata; class Mammalia; order Primates; family Cebidae; genus Callithrix; species Callithrix jacchus. The sequence goes on from NC_133502.1 coordinate 120,804,931, forward strand.
CAAACAGACTGGAAAATATAATTTTTAAGTTCCAATCAGAAAACATTAAAGCCAATAAGGAACTCAAAAGGAAATCTGGGCTATTCCCCAGCCTAAGGCAAAGCCACACCTATAGCAACCCAAGCAGATAATAATCTAATCTAACTTTAGGATAAGTCAGGTTCTATGACTTCCCTCCTTAACATGTTTCTGTGCCTGACACCCTTCTACTCATGAAATTTCTTTTCAAGCTGCAGCCGAAGCACATTCAGTTATTATCAGTAGTGTTAAGGGAATAGAAAGAGATTCAGTGGACAACACAAGAAGCTCTGCAAGATCAGTCATGAGAACAAACCCAGACCTATTGAACCTGAATTTACTGATCTGGGAAAGGTAGACCTAGATCCCAGTAATGTTCTTTAGAAAAGGATTTGAAGAAAAGGTTGCACCTCCCACTGTAGATTCAATATTATATCCTATTTGCAGCTAGGAATATCTATCTCTATATAAATGATGAACAGTTTTCAGCTACAAGGGAGGTATTACAGACTGAATGTTTATGTCCCCCCCAAAATTCACATATTGAAGCCCAACCCCATTGAGGGCGGAACAGGGCCTTTGTATCTGGAGATAAAGTTTTTGTGGAGGTAATTAAAATTAAGTGACATCAAAAGGGTGGGGCCCTGATATGACAGAATTGGTGTCCTTATCAGAAGAGACACCAAAGAGCTTGCTTGCTCTGTCTCTGCCATGTGAGAACACAGTGAGAAGACCGCTATCTACAAGCCAAGAGAAGAAGCCTCAGAACAAAACCTACCTTGCCAGTTCCTTGATCTTGGCCTTCCCAACTTCCAAAAGTGTGAGGAAATAAATTTCTGGGTTTTTTGTTTGTTTTCTTTGTTTTTGTTTTTGTTTTTGAGATGGAGTCTTGCTCCTGTTGCCCAGGCTGAAATGCAATGGCATGATCTCGGCTCACTGCAACTTCCACCTCCTGAGTTCAAGCAATTCTCCTGCCTCAGCCTCTCAAGCAGCTGGGATTACAGGTGCCTGCCACCACGCCCAGCTAGTTTTTGTAGTTTTAGTAAGACAGGGTTTCATCATGTTGGCCAGGCTGGTCTGGAACTCCTGACCTCGTGATCTCCCCCACCTCCCAAAGTGCTAGGATTACAGGTGTGAGCCCCCATGCCCCAGCAATTTCTTTTTGTGTTTAAGCAACACAGTCTACAGTATTTTGTTATGGCAGCCCGAGTTGACTACCATGAAAACCAATATGTTGATTACCATGTCCTTTTCTCTGAGAAGCATTCCTCTCACTTCTAGGATGAATTCAGTTATTCACTTAACAAACACATATTGAGCACTACCTATGCATCAAGCATTGAGCTACATGCTAGAAATACATTTTTCAATGAGTTTGCAGTATAGTGGATAGAAGAAGTTCATTTGGTAATAAGCAATTCGAGCCTTCTGTGATCAGTCCTATGATGGGGAAGTAGAATGTACTATAAGAGTCCATAGGGGGAACAGCCAGCTTCAACAACGGGGGATCAACTTACTGTAATACCAAATGTCTCAGATAGGCCCTGAAGAATGAATCAGAACTAATGAGGTGAAGGATGTGATGGCCAGGGAAAGGGAGGGAGATGTTTGATAAGATGACAGTGCACAGCTCTCAGGCTGAAAGATGTGTGTTCCTCTCCCATATTCACTCACTGTATAACTCCCTCAAGGATCCATCTGTAGCCCTTAGATGCCCCCAAGAAGCAATCCCTTCCTTGACAGCTCCACTGACTTCTAAGTCTTCAGTAACACCCAAGTCTGAATTAATGATTATAACCTTTCCCTTGTGCCCTAAACACTCTTTTTAATTGACTACTTAGCCAAATGTGGTGGCTCACATCTACAATCCTAGCACTTTCAGAGGCTGAGGCAGGAGGGTCGCTTGAGTCCAGGAGCTCAAGACCAGCCTGCACGACATAGTGAGACCCCCATTTCTACAAAAAAAAAAAAAAGTTTTTTTAAATGGCAGGGTGTTGTGGCCCATGCCTGTGATTCCAGCTACTCAGGAGGCTGAGGCAGGAGGATTGCATGAGCCAGAGAGGTGGAGGCTCAGGGAGCCATGGTTCTGCCAGAGCACTCCAGTCGGGGCAATAGAGCAAGTCCTTGTCTCAAAAAATTAATAAAATAAAATAAAACCCAAGTCTTCATGCTTCCTTTGGATCTCCTTTTCCTCTCATATGCCTCATTTTTGTGAACCATTTCAGCATTGATCCAATGACAGTCATCTTCCCCTCCTCCCTCTCCCTTACCCTCTACATCTATCATCACCAAGTCCTTTCTTCTGAATATCTCCAGAATCTACCCATTCCTTTTGTTTCTGCTCTCCCCATCAGATCCTAAACACCAAATTTGAGAAATGATTTTTAGTAATTATTACAAATAACTTAATATTTTAATTAATCAAAAGTTGCAATAATCTACTAACATAAAACAAAATGCAAAATCCAAGAGATAAAGGCAGACAGGCAGTAGAAAATTCTACCATAGAATCCAAATCAAGGAAAACAGACAAATGAAAACAAATTTTGGGCTCTGAGCTTTCTAGCATACAGGGAAAAGAAGAAAACTAGATTGCATACACAGTTCTCATCATAAGATGAAAAGAGTCATGCCAACTTATCAGAAAAAGAAGATTTGTTTCCTGGAAGGGATTTTTCATTGCAGGGCAGTTGAATAAGGGACACTGAAAAACACCATAGGAAAAAAATTGGTTTTATAGAAAAGCAAAGATCTTCTATATATGGATTTTTTATATAAAATATTTCTTAAATATTTAATTTACAGAGAAGCCAACCTAAGGTTAAATTATAATTCCACAAAGGTAGTCTATAGAGGAATACAGCAAAATGTTTCTTACAGATAGCTTTCTGATAATTATGAAAGGTTAACCTATCCCTGAGGTTATCTTGATAAACACAAATGCCTCAAAGGGACTTTTAACCAAAGCTATATTCATAACTGATGTCACAAATGAGTACCAAAAGCACTAGGAAACTAGGTTAATTCTCATCTTTTCCTATTTCATTTCCTCAGAAAGACTTTTCCAAAGAACCTTAGCTAACAAAGGTTAGCTATACCCTATTTCCACTTTAATCTGTGTATTTCTACAACCCTACTGGTTTTCTCATAGCAGTTAACACAATCTGAAATGACATGCTTATGAATTTGTTGAATTGATTTGTTGTTTCCTACAAACAGACAGTAAGCTTCCTAAGGGCAGAGACCCATGTCTATCTTGTACACTACTATATCCAAAGCCCTTAGGAACAACACTGGCATGACCGTGCTCAATTAAAACTTTACAACCATTCGATGAATAAATATATAGCCTACGTTTTAGGTTTTAAATATTTAGGGCTGGGTGCGATGGCTCACGCCTGTAATTCCAGCACTTTGGGAGGCCGAGGTGGGTGGATCACCTGAGGTCAGGAGTTCAAGAGCAACCCGGCCAACAGTGTGAAACCTTGTCTTCTCCACAAAAATACAAAAATTTGCCAGGCATGATGGTGGGCGAATAATTATATATATATATAAACATACATATACACATATACATACACATACACACACACAGTACCATATATATTATATATATCATATATCGTATATATGATATATATTACATATATATATATATATATATATATACTGCACCCAATAAATATGGAGAAGACAAAGGTAATATTTTATATGAAAATTTAAAAGCCTGGCTTAAAACAACCTCCTTCCTTCACTCCATTTTCTTCCTTCATTCCATCCCCCACTTTGCTGTCAGAATTGTCTTCTAAAGGACCACCTAAATATGATAGCTTGAAAACTTGAAGATCTACCCTCTGGAAACTCCTTAGTATGGCATTTGAAGCCCTCAACCCTAATCTTTCAGCCTAGTCTCTTACAACTCTTTCTTCCACTTCCCCTACAAAGGCTAAAATCCAGTCACCCTCCCCTGATGGCTCATGACCCCCAACTACCAACATGCTTTCCCCATTCCCAGTGACTTACCTTTTCTTGTGCTGTTTCCTGCCTCTAGGACCCCTAAGCCTCACATCCCCATCTAACAAAACTGTTCTCATCTTTCAAGCTCATTTCTTGAGTCTGAGAACTTTCTTTGGATTCTTGTGAATTCTGAATTGCCTCCTCTGCACTCCAATAGCCCTTTTTATGTAACTATATGGCATTGTCTACCATCTGTTTTACATGAATTAGGTGCTTAGTTTTATGTTTCTGTTTCTACTACTAGATTAGATTACAAACTCCTTGAGAACAGGGGTTACTTTATTGGTCTTCATATTTCTCTAACCTTTAGCATGCTCCTAGACATGTAGTAAGCACAAAACAAATGTTCACTGAATTAGACATCCAGAAAATCAGAAGTACTAAACAGTCATTGATGGTGATTGCTTTGGATTTCATTGTAAACAGCTGAAGACCTAGGTACAGTACAATCATTTATTAAATTACAGATAGTATCAATATCCACCTAGCACTAACTATGACTTATTAGCAATTGTTGCATGCAGTTCTTGCTTCAGGAAAATTACTTCTATCCCAGTACATATGTGTAAATATACATTTTTAATTTTTCTTTTTTTTTTTACTAACAGTGACTCATGTTATCAGGTCCTCTACTACATTAAAAACATTTTAATAGACTTTGTCCACAGACTGAACTTTTACTTTTTATGTGACATCAAATACCACATCTCATTCTCTACAGATTCTGAAATGATTCAGGGACTTTTAAATTAGCATTCGCCAATAAAAAGACAATTTTTTCAAATTCTGCATCAAACGTAAAACGAGCTTTTTATCCTTCCTTTTTTAACATTACAGAATACCTAAAATCTTATATTTGATGAAGGCTCCTCAGTACAGGGATCAAAACTATAACTGTGCCATTTCTTCATTACTTTCAGTACTGCTCCCCCACCAAGATTTAGTTTGCCAAATGACAACATCATTTCCAAAAGTACTACCAATCAACAGAGAGGGCAATGAATGAATTCACCCATATGCATCTGTCAGGCTACTGAGCAATGAAACACAGGGTAAGAGAATGGTATTGAGACATATGTGTTCTTACCATCTGCACACATTGCAGCAAAGCACTGCACACATATGATATGTCTGAAGCCTAATTTTACACATGAAAAAGAAAAGCATTCATGCCACCCCTCAGCACAATTCATGCCACATCGGTTTTACAATTGGTGGCTTTATGTTACTCCACATATGCCTATATGTCCTATTTTTATTTTTTTCTTCTGAAAAATCACTAAGACACAGAATCAGATATACTCTTTAGAGTATTGGCTACAATCTTATGCTAACAAAACCCCAGTAACACTCAAATGGAGTTATGAGGAGCAAATTTGTTTATTTTCTCAGAACTCATAATTTTTACTTTACTCCTCTAAAAACTGCAGAGTGGAAAGGAAGTTGAACTGAATAAAAACAAAATGGCAAGCTACATATATTGATTAATTTTACATTATGTATTTTGGAAGGGTAAATTCATTATTTATACAGGTGCTACCTGACCTCCATGCAGCAAGTTATTCATTTTAACCTATTAATAAGCACACTATAAACAACACTGAAAGTTATGTGACCTTACACAGCTGTCTGAAGCCACTGTATTTCCATCGTTAAGGAAACTGTTAGATGACCCCGTTGTCAGAACACACTAAATCTGTCTGAATAAAGGAAAACAAGACTTTTTCTCCAAAGGGCAAAAACAAAAAAATTCTGGGTAGAGTTGCACTTCACACTGTACAGTTACAATGATTATTTATCATTTCTTATTTACCTGTGCTTTTAGTATAAACATTCCAGGAAGCTTTTATACTGCTTGTGGCACATAATCAGTTGCTTATTGCCAAGGGAAAGACTTTTTCCCCAGAAAGGCAATCTGTGCACACACTAATTTGAAAGACAGAGTAGGAGCTGCAAGTGTTTTAATAGCCCATTATCAAAAATTATCCCTTGGCTATAAAATCCCCAGACCATTGGCTTGAGATCAGCTCAAGGAAAAATGAGATTACAGAATTTAATATAGTGAAGGGGAGTGAGAGATGAGTTTTAAAAAGCCTTAGATCACACACACACACACACACACACAGATATAAAAAGGCAGAGGACAGAAACAAGATCAGCTTGGATTAAAACTTCCACACATTTACCTCCTACAAATCTGACATGTTCCAAGATTGATTTTAATTTTAAAAAGGTATTTCTTTATAACATTTTAATAAGTGGGGAATGCTCAGTGAAAAATTATATATTGAGGTGACAGAAAACAAAACAGCATTTTGTCTTAAATTTGCACAATCTAATTTATAGCAATAAAGCAGAACCTGTGAGTTCTGGTAAATGTCAGGGCAGTCATGTCCATTACATATGTGGATAGGTATGAAGCTGAGTCTCCGTAGGCCCTTCAAAAATTGCACACAGCCGCTCTAATGCAAACCAGAAGTCTCAGGCTGCTGGATGAACACTCAGATTCGCTCCCATGTGGATATTTAGAGAGGGTCTCCTCCACCCCCATCCCCATTCTCTTGTCTGTATATTTTAAGAGCCCAACCTGAGGCCATAATCATGGAGGTGGCTCATTAGAAGCAAAGAGACCTCCCACCCCAACAAAATCTGGCCCAACCCCTGCAAAGAAAGCACCAGAATCCCATAGAACCTCCCCCTCTCCCCCTAACCTCTACTCTCTTACTTCTCCTCCCCCTTCTCCTCCTCCCTCCCCACACCCCTCCCCATGAGCATCTGCCTGGCCCAATCTCGCCTGGGCCAGCTCCAATAACAACATCTGCTTGGCAGCTTTTCAAGCCCACGGATAGTTATCTAACTGAGGCTTTTGTGCTGTACTGTTTATTCTATGTGAAGAAATGCCTCCTTAGTTGAAAGAGTACTTTAGAAAAACTGTGCAGCTATTAGCAAGTGAAGCACAAGGCTAATAACCCCCACCTGCTCATCAAATTAATTATGACATCTGAGTCATTATAACTCAGAAAGAAAACACGACTGCAGATTTGTCACATGTAGGAATAAACATGTATTAGGACCAGGAAAAAAAAAATCAGACCAAGAGACTCAGCTGGACAAAACACATGCTTCCACCTTTCAGAGACTGGAAATATGAATCCTATCTTTCCAAGTGAAACTGACGAAGAAGGATGAGGTGGTTGTCCAGATAGCCACACTGTTGTTACATGGAGCAAAATGAGATAAAGTTAGGGATTAGGGAGGCTCAAGGAAAACACTCTAAGGTTGAATAATAATTTATTTAGAAAAACTAAAACTCTATACAAAGCCATTTCACAGAGCAAAATACACTACCCACAATGAATATGACCCTGTGTCATTTGGTCCACCTTAAAAACACTACTAAGAACCCTGGGTAGAGAATTTTTTCTCTAGGTACAAAAAAATATTTTAAAGGTGCTAATAACTCTAGCAAAGAAAAAAATTAAAAATAATAAAAACTTGCCATGAAGTTATTGTGTTTACTAACCATGAGTCCCTAAGACTAGCATTTTTAAAAGGCAAATTCCATTCAGTGGCCATTAAAAAATTACATTTAAAGGTTAAACATTTAACAGTATAATTCATGATCAGTAACATTTGCTAACATTTCATACTATTCAAAGGAGCAAGTTTTCATTATACGTTTCGAACATAAAATAGCTACTAACCTCTTTTCCCCCCCACATATTTCTGGAACTGGCAACTATAACATATATTTTTAAATATCTTATTCCCAATTTTTCAATCTGGCTTTTTGTCATAATTTTAAAATAATACAAGTAAATTTTAATGAAGTTAACATTATTTAAAACAGAACATGAATTAATAGGATGATGACCCATGCAATAAAGCCATGACATTTTTCCTTGCCATTATTTTAAAGGAAATAAATTATAAAATGATATGTGCATGAATCAGATAAAATGCTATTATTTAAAAACACTCCTACCAAAAATGTTTGCAGCTATAAATTTAAATCCCCTTCATCTTTCTGCAGTATCTTTAGTATTAAAAGAACTTTTTAAATTCTTCTGTAGTCCTTGTGCTGCCAGTTTCATAAAACATAAATCCTTCTATGAAAGCATAGGACTCTTGCTAAATAACATCAGCCTGCTCCACTTTATCTTCTACCTCCAGGAAAGTCATCCACAGCAGCAACAGCTATAATCAATTCTTGCAAAAAAAAAAAAAAAAAAAAAATCTCTCTTTTTATAAAAGCAAAACCCACAGAAGAGTTAATTTTAAAACAGAACATGTTACATTTTAAAATCCTTTGAGGTTTAATATAATATGAAAACAAATCTCAGGAAGCAATACAATTAGTCTTTTCAGTAAAACAATTTTGTATTAGAGTCTAGTGCTGAGTTGATTTATGTAAATGTGTTACTTAGCCTCAACTTAAGATATAAATCCAGAGTAAACATAACAATGGCAATCTCGACAGTCTGCTTTGCCAAATCAGAAGATTTAGTCAGCCTAGACTAAAAATGAATTAAGATTATATTGAGAGTGTCAGTCCTAAGTCAAGAAAACATGCCCAGCCGGGCACGCCAGGGAGAAGATCACTCATTAACGAGCCAGCAATGCTACAAAGCTTTTGCTCGTCTGGGAAAACATGTTCCCAGTTTTAAACTCCACAGCAAATCAAGGCACTCTTTTTAAATAGGTACATTTTCGGTCTCTTTCCTCCTCATCAATCGCAAAAAGAAACTCAGCTTCTCTGTTTATTATCTGCTTAACTCTACATGTCAAACTAGAATAGGCCTTGTATCCTTTAAGGTAACATGGGCCAGTGTCTGAGGTGGAGTGTAAGACTCGGGGCTGTGAGGAGTTAATGCCTCCCTTCTCAAAACAACTTTCAAGTTGTCTTTTAACAACTAGTTCCTGGAATTACATATTAAATTTCTTTACCATGATAGGTAACAGTTATATATCCCAAAGAAATCCGACTGGAGTATGTGGCAGCAGATTTCTGTCTCTGTCTCCCCAGACACATTCACATACAGCTTAGAGGCAAACAGGTCACAGGCATGCTATACAGAAGTCTGCCTGTCCAAAGTCTGAAAAGTAAATAAATTATTTTGTGAAAAATATCCTTAGCAAGGATCAGTATTGTCAGTGTGACTTTGAAAATTCTAAAGGCATGCCAGAAAGAGGGCTACATAAAATTCAGCAATTTCCAGATCATACACAGTACAGAGATTCTCATACCCACTTAATCTCAGCACGCATCTCCACCCTTACTTCCTTCCCAATGGTATGTGGTCTTGAAAACACAAATGTTCGTGTTTCCTGAAGCAGAGCTGCAAAGGAAAAGTCTCCTCCCAAGAGGCAGAGCTGTAGGCTTTTGGTGGCCCTGAAATTGTTCACTATAGTATAACATAATGAGACACTCACCACAATTAGCCACTGGGAACCAGTCTTTTTTTCACCTCTGATGTCATATAATAGATTTGAGATCACATCAGTGGGCAATTGTTACCTACAAGTATTTTCAGAAATCTTGTTAAAAGAGCCACAATACTGCAAGCCTAACTTGAAGAGTGAATGGTGAATGCTTCTCTATATCTCATCTTCACCAATACTTTACTTGTTGAAGAGTGAAAAATGACAGATACAAATTATTTTTCAGAAAGCAGACATTTCCACTGGTAGTTCTTCCTCCTAAGTAATCTCTTCTTCTCTCTCATTCTCTACCCCGCCACAGCATTCTTCCTCCCTACACACACATACAGAAACCCACACAGCCCCCACCCCCCAATACGCACACACGCGCACACACACACACACACACAGGAAGACATCCATTAATATTAAAAACAGTCTTCTGTAATGTTTTTCAGAATTTCTCAGGGGTTTAGAAGGGCGGCAGCCATGCCAAAATTACAAGCTTTCCTCTAGTCAGAAGGGATGTCTTTTCAAAGCCCAGCCCTCATTTTTCAGTCTGATGTAAGTAAATTTACCTCTGTGTGCTGGGCTGAGCAGCTTTTCTTTGTCGTTTTTGTTTTTCTAATAGCTGCTGCTCTGGCAGAGCTATTCATTTCAAAGGGAAGTTAGAAGCATTCTTTACTCTTCCCCTTTTAGATTATTTGCAGTTACTGACTCTTCTGAAATCTTAGATTTGAACAGAAACCTAAAGCACAGCACCATTTTAAAACAGCAAATCACCAGCATTCCTGGAATCACATTTCTCTAGAACAACTATCCAATATGAGGCACAAGAATTAAGTCTAACTGGGCTAAAACGGACAAAATTAAAGACAAAGCATTATCTTTTTTAAAAAATGGGGCCTACTCTGCTCTGACAGCATGCTAAAGGATAACCACCTTGGCCGGGCGCAGTGGCTCATGCCTATAATCCCAGCACTTTGGGAGGCTGAGGCAGGTGGATCACGAGGTCAAGAGATCGAGACCATCCTGGTCAACAAGGTGAAACCCTGTCTCTACTAAAAATACATAAATTAGCTGGGCATATTGGTGCGCACCTGTAGTCCCAGCTACTTGGGAGGCTGAGGCGGGAGAATCGCTTGAACCCAGGAATCGGAGGTTGCAGTGAGCCGAGATCATGCCATTGCACTCCAGTCTGGGTAACAAGTGCGAAACTCCTCTCAAAAAAAAAAGGGGGGGGGATAACCACCTTTTGGCAACATTGTTTCAGAACCAGAGAAGAGGTGGTGGAGTTCTGTTTGCCCATTAGCTGAATTAACTGATTCATTTCTTAAGAAATAGTGGGGTTTTGTTTTGAAGTTAATTTACTTCATGAGAAAGTCAAATCAACAGCCATAGACCATAAAGCTGATAAGAGCTATGATAAAATCCAGTGGGTGAACTATCAGTAAAAGTTCTTCATTTGCCCATGTCCCAATGTATTCAATGGGCCTTAGTTGGCAATGGCTGGACCTTGCTCTCCTTCCTTCTGATGGGAGTGGTTTTACATGGACAAAGCCAGGATCATGGTATCTGAAAGCTCCAAGAGGTTAAGACCTGTGAATTCTACCTTTGTGTCATATGTTTAAATGAGTAACTCAGAGTTCAATATCTTTCGGTTCAGCTAAAGTCAACTTTTTCTTTATGAACCAACACTAACCTACTCTAAGCATTGAACACACTTGAATTCATATCAGTTCTGGGATTTTGGTAACCATCAATCTTAAAGTCATAGTAAGAAGAAGAAGAAAGGGGTATCAGTGCAGTTGAGGCAAACAGGGAAGAAAAAGTACAAGGCACCATGATTAGGAAATCACGGCAGGCTAGGAAGATGCTCATTAACATCTCCTGAGTCATCCCATTCATCAGCATTACCTGGAAGAATGATATCTGTGTATTAAGTGAAAACTCTATCACATCCAGGGGCTTAAGTCCTTAGCATCTAATTTACTAGTTGTGAGTATTTATCTAAAAGGACGTATGTATAATGCTATCCTATATGGCATACTAAGAAACTGATCTAAAACTAAGCCTGCAGGAGAGAAGAGATGTTACATTCCTGGGGCAATTTTCAAATGGCACCAAAAACAGATAAACACAACAGTAAGAACTAAGTCCCTTCCCCTCACTTCCTTATCTCTAGTTTTCTTTTATACAAGTGTGAATTCAGTAACCATAATCTGTCTAATCCTATTATGCCAAAATACTAAAAGCTGTTAATGTTCAAAACCCTACCAGTAATCCAAAAACTTTAAAACTGGGAAGGAAAAAAAACCTTTCTTGGCCAGGCGCAGTGGCTCACGCCTATAATCCCAGCACTTGGTGGATCACGAGGTCAAGAGATCAAGACCATCCTGGTCAACAAGGTGAAACCCCGTCTCTACTAAAAATACAAAAATTAGCTGGGAATGGTGGTACGCACCTGTAGTCCCAGCTACTCGGGAGGCTGAGGCAGGAGAATTGCTTGAACCCAGAAGGTGGAGGTTGCAGTGAGCCGAGATCGTGCAATTGCACTCCAGTCTGGGTAACAACAGCGAAACTCCGTCTCAAAAAAAAAAAAAAAAAAACCTTTCTTACCCTTAACCAAAAATGAAGAGTCTCTCAAGTGATAGCTCAACAAATTACTAATTTACACTGAAATACAAGATGTTCACTAAGAATTAATTACATGACTAGGTACTGCAGGGGGTTTTTTGTTTTGTTTTGTTTTTTGTTTTATTGTGTTTTGCTTTGTTTGTTTTTTGTTAAGCAACAAAGTTCTAGGTTTGCTATACTCAATTTTTTGGTATAAGGTAGTGAATTAAGCACAAATTTTCTTTGGACTTGAGACATTTACAATGCAGTGAAAAAACAGTTGGGGAGATAACTGTTCTTGATCCCCAGATCTAGAATACCTGTTGGGGGAATTACTTTGCAATCCCATTTTCTCAATTGTAAAATGGGAACAATATCTATCTTATCCAATTGAAATAAATATTAAGATACTTTAAACAAAATATAAACATGCTTTGCAATTTGCAAATATATGTAACTTAAACAGCTAATTGAAAGACATTAACATAATCTACATAAAATGACCTTCAGAGCCATATAGTTTGCAATTTAAGGACTGAAAGGAGTATAAATTGTAATACATAGGGACCTCTCTCAGAGAAGGCTGAAAGGTACAGCACCAAAGGCACTACTGCAGACTCAGGCTTCAGATTACCTTTGCCACTTCCTACATGTGAGATGCTAGGTAACTTATTTTAAAATTCTGTGAGCTCTGATTTTCTCATCTTTAGATGAGTAATAATAATATCTATCTTGTGAAAGTTCCTGCAATATTTAAATGAAATACTATACATAAAAGTATATGACTTTAAAAATAATATTCACGAAAGGGAAAGCTGATCACACCAAAGATTTCTTATGGACTGTTTGCCTTCCACATCTGTCTTATTAATATAGCTTCATGTAGTCACCTAAATATCTTCAAGTATTATCAACTGAATTCGATTATGTGCTTTTTTTTTTTTTTAAAGTGTATCTTTTCTATATCAAGCAGAAATCAGGCCAGACACACAAAAAATACTTCTGTAAAAAAGCGTAGGAAAGAATAATTTCTCAATTCAGGAAATTTCTTCATGATGCTATTAAGATTTTTTGTTGTGCTGAATTGCTATTTGTGATCCACCTGTTAAAACACATTTTAAAAACAAATAGAATGCATAAACATTCTTAAAAGACAGAATGTTTTATACGTTGTATTTTGAGTTTTCTTAATAACAACTTTTTATTTACTCATCTTTAAAATAAAAGAGAAAGTAACTGCCCAATAAATAGCCTTATCTTTTGCTTTCTACATTTCAGAATTTTGAAAGAAAGTCCTCAAATCCTCCAAACAAGTGTAATACACATGGTTTGCTGGCAGAATTTATTCCAAGCATCTCCAGGCAATATGTATGTGCACACGTGCACGCACACACACACACACACACACACACAGAAACACACACACACATTTTTGAATCATTAAGTCACTTGGAAGAATCTCCAGAAGTGTGCCGAGGCATGTTTTTGGTGTTTTGCCAAATTATGTGCTTCTGTTTGTGGCTTTCAAATATGGATTAGACAGACGCACAAGCATGTACTGCTTGGCAAGTAGCGACAATGGTCTAGTCTGAATTTAGTAATTTAAGCTTTTCATTAGTCCTCTTAGGTGAAAGAAAGAATTAACAACAACTTGTTTGAGCTCTATCTTTATATCCCTTTGTCATCCATTCTTGTTCACTTGCCATAGATTAGAAGCCAAAGGAATTTCAGATGTCCTCTGCAGACAGACCTAAAAGGGCTTCAAACAGGGGTTTCAAATGTCAAGTACATTTAAGCTAGAACTTGAACTTTTACTCATCCTTATTCTAAGGCTATAACTCTACTTTTCTGAGTTCTCCACTGTACTTGAATATCCAGTATACCCTCCTTTTTTCTGACAAAAAGTACAGATAGAAATTACCTAAAGAGATAAAAGGTCACTTGAGATTTCTGTGTTTCCCATGACTTGAAATTACCATGTACAACAGTAGACTTCTACATGGCAAGTGCTCACAAGATGTTTCTGGCTCCTGTGATGATTTCTGGGGAAAGAAGCTATGCCCCTCCTGTCCTGCCTCATGCTATAGTCACTCTAAACCTCAGAGACCAGCATCTTATGACCATGAGCTTTGGTGCTAAATTCAGAAAAATTAATCCCAAACTGTCATAACCATCCTGATGACCAGTATGTCTTTTTAATTAGCATCAATGCAGTAATCATCATAATTAGCAGTCCCTCCCCCAGATCACCTAGAGAACACCATGGGAAGTGCAGTCGACTTGTAATATTTGACATTTTCTTCTCTTGGTAGGTAAAAGTAATCTGACATCCAATAGAAAAGTTCACGAGAACCAAGAGGTAAAAAGGACCAAATGCTGACAGTGGTCCATTGTTAATTGAGTCCCCTGTGTGAAGCTACAGAAAGATTAGTTTATACAGCTGCTGTTATTTGTCATAACATTCCTAACAAGATACATATGTTCAATCAAAGTCCTATTTTGTACCTCCAAAACTGAACAACCCAATGGTCTGAGGCATGAAAATCAAAAGCAACACTGTACAGAAGGAAGACCATGTATCCCCTCAGGTTGCCTCAATGGCTGAGGAAAGAAAAGAGGCGAGCCCCTAAGTGAGCAGAGCCTAGATAGAATATTTTGGTGTGTGGGTTAGTGGGTAAAACATGAACCACAAAAATGGGCTGGAAGCTGGGACAGAACCCTGTTAGGGTCATTACTAAGGTTTAATGTTATTGACTGTTTTGCGGGGAATTTAGACTTTTAACCCCAGCATGATTCAGAAGCAGTGACTTTCTCAGGAGAAAATGAAAAACTGGAACTGGAAGAAAAAATATTTCCAGTCAGAGCATAAAGCTAACCATGTCACTTGTCCATTGTATTTTCCAGCAGTAGAAATCTACTTACAAACTACAGGTATACTGTGGGGGGTGGTGTGGAAATGTGTTAACTAACTTTAGGAAACTCACTAAAACACCTAACTAAGCTAAAAGTCCACAATAGACTCAATATAAAAACATTATCAGTACTATCTAAAAAACAAAGTATTAAAAATATGGTGTTTCTTATCCTCAGGAATTTTTCAATTTAGTGAGGATGGGGAGAAAAATATATACATATACACAGAGAGACAGAGAGAGAGAGTGCTTACAGTTCATACTTCCTTCTTTACAGTGTGCTGTCACACTTATTATCAAAATTTATCCTCAGGAGTGACTGTTAATAATTCCACCATTATACAGATTGCAAAACTGTAGCTCAAGTTCCAGTCACTGGTAATGGAAACAAAAATGGAAGCCTGGTCTTCCCATCATAACCCTTATATTTTTTATGATAATAAGAGGATATTATATCTACTAATCACTGATGAGAAAAGTACATCATGCCTGGAAACTGAATCCTATTTTCAACATTAATAACTACATTCTCCAAGTTGTATTCCCTACCCACTACTTTCACACAAACATTTTACCTAAGACTTGACTGCCTATGATTGAGAGCTTATTAAATCCTCACTGAAAAGGGAAATTAAGGCTAACAGTGATCAGACTGCCCCATAGAGAAGGCAGGTCAAAAGGTATGACTTCAAGGAAAGATTCTCAAGGCAACAGAGATTGACATAATTTACTTGAGAGAATAAAATATAAATCTAGTTTGAAGAACGTTGCTTATCTACAACTCAAAGCACCTAAAGCACATGGATATTTATGGGCCACAACATGTACTGCTGCTAGTCTGAATTTGCTCCTTCTACACACTCCTTTCACACCCTTCATCTCTGGTTCCTTATCATATTACAAACTGGTTGAAGAGGCCATCTCAGACCTCAAGGAAAGGTACAATTACCATAAACCTTCCAAATGTAAACAATGGTCTTATAATAATGACACGAACTCAGAAGGTAAGAATGATGTTTAGATAGATGCCTTTTGCTTATTTCTCACCTGAAACAATTTTCCTTCCCTCACACCTTTTGTGCATTTGATTAAAGCACCAAAAAACACTTACAACATAAGTGGCAGGATCGCTTTGCTAGCAGCTGAAGTGCCCATTCCAACACTTGATCCAAGATGGTACTTCAAAATGATACACTTTGGAAATGACAGGTAGAAGCCAGGATTTTATTTCCCAGGAAGAGGAATTAATGAGTCCTGGATATCTAGTTTAGTACAAAGTCTGCTAAGGAGGTTATTCCTATCCTGGATTAGCCTCAGTAAGCCAGCTTAGGGGCTGATCTAAAATAATAGTTTAACAAAATGCCTATGTGCAAAGGCTGATTTCACCACTTGCTAGTTGTGTGACCTTGGGCATAATCCTTCTGTTCTTTGGTTCCCTCACATGTAAAAAGGAGATACTAACAGAGCTTGCCTCGTAGAGGTGATGTAAGGAATAGACAAAAATACACACACACACGCACACACACACACATACACACGTTTAAAAGCATATCAATTCACCACCCCCATCAAGCCTTTACTTAAATGTTGCTTTACCAAGTAGAATCTATCCCAATCATTTTTTAAATACTTCAATCTTCCCTAACCCTGCACTCACATTTTACTTATTTTAAAACTAGATTAGAGACAGCATTTTCTACAAGATTAGTGCTCCTGTGGTCAGTATTCAATTAATAACACACCTTAAAAGAATGAGGCAACTCATTGGCTAGTCTCCTCCTGCAGCAAGTAGCTCCCAGAGAATTCCATTTCTACAGGAGACAACATTAGGCAAGGTGGGACTCAGGAGACAGCTCAGTGTGGGTGCACAGGAGGTGTCTGTGGTTCCTAGGAGGGCACATATCTCTTTTGTAAATAATGAAATTTACTACTTGATGAATAGCAAAATCAGAAGAAAATAAAAATCCTCAGGTATAGAAGAAGGCCTGGGAAAGAATACAGACCCAACTGATTACTGGTTTCCTTGGAGGAAGACTAGGATTCTTTTATATGTCGTATAGTGGTGATCATTTAAATATAAGACTTTCTCATAATTTTCTGGAGATTCATTAAACTGCAATACTTCATATTCAAAATAAATTATGGCAATATGTAAGTTACATAGCTTTTTATGCCACAGTATGCATGGTGAACCAAAATGCATATATTTTTCTAGAAAATTCATTTCTGCCCTCTCAAATGATTGTGAGAGCAGCAACACATAAAAACCCAAAATCTGTATTGTGGTTGCTAACTTGAACCATGCCAATGAACATTCAAAAGATTAATCAAAGGCTTGACAGTTGTTAACAGTTCAACATGGTTCCCATAATCATCCAATTAAACATATAATACAAATAATAGAAGTCTTATGGGTTCCATAGAGCATGAATATCAGGCTGCTTCAGAAAACTATTAACTGTAATATACTGTCTGCTGAGTCAGAAGAAAATGAAAGGAGAACTGGTACATTTATAGAGGAAGGCAAGGAGTAGAAAAATAGAGTGGAGAGACACATAACTCAACCACTCTTTATGTGGTCATATAAACACAACAGACAGTGGTAAAATCCAGAAAACAAAATTTAAGTAACAATTATTGTAAAACCAAAAGAATGCAGAGCAATGACTTTACCCTATAATTCCTACTGGCTGCACTATATCCACAGCATACTTCAACCACACTTTTCTAGCTTGCTGCTAAGTTAGAAACATGGATATAATTATAGTTGTTGGCTTTTGACTCTGTCTATAAACCATGCAGAGATAAACTGCTATTAGTGAACATACCAACTCCATATAATTGTGTTTTGACATTATAGGTAAAAACAATGAGAAGGAAAACTAACCACAGCAATTATAAACAGCATGCTCCAGGGCATGTCAGGTCACTTATGACCTTGACTAAATGATTATAATCTTTAGGCTGCGTTCTCACACGTTCACAAGCATACACACACACGTGCACACCCCACACCTGTCATTTTAGGGAAATGAATTTAGTGAACATAAGAATAACTAAATCATATATTTATAAATGTCCACAGGATAAAAAATGTATGCTGCATGGGTCAAGTATCTGTACTTTAAAAATCTTATTTCAAAAAAGCAAATGTAAATTTTAGAGAAAAAACTTTGTGGTAAGTGTTCATTCTAAAAATATTCTATTCTGCAGCTGTATCTATTCGGAGGCAAGAAGAACTGCAGAAATTTGATTTAGTAGAAAAATCTCTGCTTCTATATAAAATGAATTCAAGTTACATTATTTGGAGGGTAATTTTTAAATATTTAAACCATCTCTTTTCACTGATACCATTTTTTCAATAACCATTCAACTCTTTACCTCATTTTATTTGCTACAGACAGAAATGCTGCATTTATTTCTTTCTGTAAAAGTCAGTCTTCTCCTCTCTCACTAAAGTGGTACCAAGGGATATCAAGAGGGCAATACATATCCCATAAGTATTAAAGTATGATGTTCTCAGATAAAAAATAGTATTGTGTTTAATGACTTTTACAGTCAGCAACAGTAGAGATGTGAAAATCACAATAATGTTATACATGGTGTCGACTTCGAAAAAGTGCAAATTAAAAGTGATATGACTATCTAATGAGATCACTCATAGAAATGGCAGTTTATAAACATAATCTTTAGAGTGTGCTAATGTCATTAAAACAGTTTCATCTAGTTGCATATTCCTTAAAAGTATATATCTTTTTTTTTTTTAATGTGCCTTTCTTATTTGGTCTTCTTAATAATCTGATCACGAAGGCAAGAGTAGTTTTTACAGATCAGGAAACAGTTTCCTGAAGGAGGGCCGACTTGCCCAAAGCTACCGGACTAATGAGTTGCTGAATTAGGTTGGGCAGCCAGGTAAGCTCCTCATCCAGGGCTTCAGACCTGAATACCTGGGTTCAAATTCTTGTTCCTCTTCTTAACCATTACTGTATGAACTTCAGTCATGACTGGCTCTCTCTGTCTGAGAACTTTACTTTCCATGATTATAACAGCTTTCACATAGGTTAGTTGTGAGAATTAAATAAAATATGCTATGTAAAGCCCTTAACATAGTCCCAGGCACATAATAAGTACTTAATAAATATTAGATATTGTGGCCATTGTTACTATTACTATCATCTTAGAGCTACTCTGGCTAAGGTAATTTTGGCAAGGTTAAAGGGGGATTAAATAAATAGTCACATAAATATCAAATCCAGAGATTAACATTTAGCACACATTTGTAAAGAGATTAACATTTAGCACAAATTTTCAAAGAAAATGAACTGACATAACTGGATATCACTGTAATTCTTGACTAGGGGCTCTTGTGGAAGGATTTGCCTCAGCTGTTCTTAAAGGTTTTCTAACAAAATGCTTGTGTATTTATATCATTACGCCACTCACTGGATACAGGTTTAAGGAATTTAGATTGAGAAAAACTATGCAAATCAAAACTGTGGTAAAATGCAAGCATACTAGTGTCTGTATCCACTTTATCCTGGAGATCAAAGTTCCTCTGCTTTAACTGCCACATTCCATCCTGGACCGAATAGTTTCTGTGTAACTAACTGGCAAGTCTAGCATCTTGACTGAAAGTTCACAGTAAAGGGCTTTGACATAATGTCCTTGAGGACAATGGACTCCTCATTCAGGGCAAGAGCAATCCTGATCATGCTCAGGGTTGCATGAACTAAAGTTGATTTGGCCTGAGCCGTCTCTGCTCTTTTTAAAGCAACTCTGAAAGGAAATGGAATAGGAAGAGAAAATCATCCATATTCACGTTGGGGAGCAAATACATAAAGTCAATATGTTTAAATGTTCTGCGTCAGCATCCAGGAACACTCAAGAAAGCTCTGTTGCTTATAGCTCACTGAGGGACAGAGGAGCAGTGTCTGCAGGACAAACAGATGCACATCTAAGCAGGTAGAAAAAAGAAACATTTATGGTAGACAGGAAAAGAAAAACCATACAGTTATTTTTCTCTAGGTAGGTAGGTAGGACTATACCAAGATCTCATGACACTTCTTTAACTCTGCTTCATACACACGTTATTAAAAAAATGCAGCTTATAACCCTTGGAGATGCAGAGAAGACCATTTCATAAAAAGTTGTTTTACTGAAGAAGTAGTGGGAATGAAGCTGGAATATGAACTGAGAAGGGGCAGTCATAGGTTGAAATTCTGACCCTGCCTCTTACTAGCTTTCTGATTGAAGATTTATTAAATATATTTAACCTCAATTTCTTTGTCTGTTGTTTGATGATAATACCTAGTTCCTTGGGTAACTGTAATGATTACGATTAACAATTAATGGGGTGGGGGAATAGGACATTTTGTTGCTTTTACTATTGCCAACATTGCTACCAATTAATACTAACAATTATAAAACAGTAATAATAAGGATTTCTGTCTTTCAGAAGAGAAAGAGAAGTGATTCTGAATCTCTCCATCACATCCTCTTTCTCAGTAAGATTCATGGTCTTATCTAAGAAGGAAATCAATCTTTGAAACCAAAAAAGTGAATGTCATGTATAGGAATAAGGGGTGGGGAAATTTTTGTCCTGCAAACTTATGATGATTTACAAACCTCATAAACTCTTATCTAAATAATCTACAAGGCAAGCACCCTAAATTCAAAATCTTTTTAATTAAAAATGGAAATATTCCACCAAAAAAATTATGGAAACTAAAATATAGGTTCTTTGTTCATCTATTTTTTTTTTCAGAAAACTCTCATAACAGAAAGCGCCCAGAGTCCATTTACTCAAGTATACATACATATTTTATTTGAAAAAATATTCCAACAACAGAAGAAAAATTTATTCTAAGACTTCTAAGAAAAACCATTAATTTAGCATAGGGTGAGTGGGACAGGGAAGATTTGTATCATAAGTCAGTCATAAAGACCATGATACCTATCCTTGAACAGCTGGATTACTATGTATGGCTCTTGACTTGCTTAATCCTCTCTTTAAGGATGTTTTATTTTCCCTATCTGGCCATTGTGGACTGCATAAGAAACACATCCAATTTCAAGGTGTCTTATATAAGCTGCATAGAGCAGGAGAAAACAAAAAACGAGAGACTGCTTAGTTTAGGAGAAAAGATTTGCTTGGAAATCACTAAAACATTGTATATCAAAATTAATAAAACAAAATCAAAAGCAGTAACTCATAAATCAAAGATAAAACAAATGATTATTTCAATTTTTTTTTTTTTTTGAGACAAGAGTCTCTCTCTGTCACTCAGGCTGGTGTACAATGGTGCAAACTCAGCTCACTACAACTTCCACCTCCCGGGTTCAAGCAATTCTCCTGCCTCAGCCTCCTGAGTAGCTGTGATTACAAAGGCACACCACCACACCTGACTAATTTTTGTGTTTTTAATAGAGATGGGGTTTCACCATGTTAGCCAGGCTGGTCCCCAACTTCTGACTTCAGGTGATCCACCCACCTTGGCCTCCCAAAGTGCTGGGATTATTGGCATGAGCCATTGTACCCAGCCCTATTTCAATTCTACTTAGTCTGTCAATAAGTAAAATGAGTTCTTTTTTTAATGTATAGAGGTTATTTCTTATTATATAATACTTTCTTTTGTCTCTTTTACCTTACTCGGGCCAAAGTAAGTTACATAGTTCAATTTCTAGAATTATGGTTAAGATAGAAGTTTAGAGATGACTGCACAGATTAAAATTCTGACTCTGTCACTTAACTAGCTTGCCCTCAGAGTTCTCATTGGTGAAGGGGCAGTAAAATATCTACCTCATATGGTTATTGAGGATTAAAGGAGTCAAACAGGTGACTTTGCAAACAATGCCTGGTACGTAGTAAATGCTCATTAAATGGTATCTAAATGGCAATGGTCACATGTGGAAAAGCATCACATTCTAGAAAATCTTACTCACCTTTACTCAAATTATCTATTAAGCATCAGGTCACTATGTAAAGCCTTAGCTTGTAAGATTGGTATTATCTCCATTTTGCGCAAGAAGAAATGGAGCCTCTGGGACTTTCAGACACTTGCTGAGAATTATACAGTTAAAAATGATAAAAACAAGATTTTAGACACTACTCCTGATTTCTAACTTTTTGACTACTGCTAGGGTTCCTTCTAGCAAGTTCCAACTCCATGCACACCTTTCACTGCCCCCAGTGATGGGACACCACCAGACTGACATGTTAACTGCAAAACCTGCAGTAAGTCAGCTGACATCTGAGAAGTTGGAGAAATTATTGGGTGTACCCCAATGCCACATTTTATTCTTTTATTTGTTTCATTAAGTGCAATCAATCACCAGGAAGCCTAACACATACTCACTATTCCTCCAAGTTTCATTACAGTTCTTGATTACTCACTTTTGAACAGGAGGGTGCTAGTGTCACTCAGAACCCAATGCAATTGCTCCAGTTAGGGGCAGGGCAGAATCCAGAAATACATCCTGACATGTTTCCAGCCTCCTGAAAGGAAAGCTACATGCTACAAGATGTCATATCAAGCATGCTTGTTACTACCACGTATACACTACAAAAATATTTTTTGTCATACAGATTAAAAAATTATACTTGTTTATCAGAATAATTCATTCTCATGATCTCACTATTTTCTTAGAAGTTGTTACAAGTGTTCATGTCATTTCTTTTAGATGATGTTTGCATAATCACTACCATTACTCTTTTTATAACTTATTAAGCACTTAACAGCAACACTTAAGAAAAAAGAACAATAAAATTGGGTAATGTCTCTTAAATTGTCTTTCACTACTGTAAAATTTGTAAAATGTCTGAATTCTCTATATTCCAATTTTAGGACCTGGCACAGTGCCTGATACATAGTAGGTGCTCAGTGAATAGTTGTTGAATGACTAAGCAGCTTCGTTGTAGACAGAATGGCTTTTAAATGCCATCACAAAGTGGCAAACTGAGAAAGATTTATTTTTAAATTTCAGCGATCATAATCTTGCTACATGTGCACAACATAATCAGCACCGAATTAAAGAATCAACAAAACCCACTGTACATCACAATATAGAAAACAAGGGGGAGAGAAGTATGAAAATAAGAAAACTGCTCACTGTCATCTAAGAACTTAACAGTCACTTCTTCTTTGCCTGAGGAGACAGGGAAGTACAGAGGAACTGAGAATTTCACAAACTAGGTTCCATTCTAACTTTTGGTATACATTTTGTAACCTTAAAAGATTGAAGGCTACTTTAAAAGATTATGTAGCTATAGTCACAGGATTACCACAGTTTTCACTTTATGCTTTTTTCTGCAATTACTTATGAGGAAATACAGAGATTCAGAACAGGCATCATTTACAGAGAACAAAATATTTAAAGCTGGACGTGATTTTATTGTTGGGTGTGTCCCTCGATCAGCCCATTGCTTTTAGCAGCAAAAAAGTAAAAATTTGCATCAAGTCAGATACTTTAGTCTGATAATAAAACATACCTCATCAGACAGAAACCATTTTTTCTTCTGCTAAGTTGGACAGCCACACTTGCTTTTTAAAATAGTAACAATAGTGATGTAAACTGGACCCAAAACTCAACTCAGCTAACTTCAGAATATTTTTAAATACAGTATTTTTTTGCAGAATATTCTGCCTTCCAGATTTTTTAATTGCTTATAGAATTCTCACTTACAAAATACCTTAAAACAAATTGATACAAGTATATATTGACACTTTTCATTCATCATTATATAAAATAAACAATCGAAATACTAGCATTACTTTTACAAGAAACTTTACAAAACATTTTAAGACAATGAGTAAAGGATATACACTGAAATCTAAGAGCTAAACTATATGTAAGAATAATTTAGATATCAGAATTTGATGTTACTGTTCAATAATAAAAAAGATTAATCAATAAAGCCATTTAGTATTAAATATTTTGACAAATGTGTTAAAATTCCTATTAGATTCTTATATTAACAATTTTTTAACAGAACACCAAATTTGTCACCAAAACAAATATTCCAGAACAGTATATGTCAATGCCAAATGCAGTTCATTTATATGAAAAGTAGATTCTTGGTTATCTGTTTCATTTTGTTTTGTTTTTGTTACATAATCCCTGAGAAAACTCCGCTTAACACTCACCTCCTCTCCGTGACCTTTCCATTACAGTCCCACAGGGTCCCCTCCCAGAAAGCTCAGCAAATCTAACCATATATAGTAGTTGTTGAGAGGGTTAGGTAGTTGTATACTTGTCCCATTATCTTTGGCATTTTTGTTTTTGATAAACACTGTAAATGACCATGACCCTTTCATTTCTACTGGTAAATTACTTGGGCAAGGCCATCAGCATTTCACTGTTTTTTCCTAACTTCTTAAAATAAATGCATTTATCAACCATTTTTTCACCTTTAGCTCCAATGTTCAGTATTTTCCTTGAAATATATATTTTAATAAATTCACAAATGCCTACTTCTTTGACTATATGATGATACATATGGAATTATATTAAATGCAAACCAAAATAAAAGGATGTAATATGCCATATATATACATATTTGCATTGTATTTATCTTTTTTATATTAGTCATTAGATTTCCCAAAGCATGTGTGTGTGTGTTTGTGTGTGTGTGTGTGTGTGTGAACACAAATATACATATATTTGTTATATCAAATACATAATATTTACTAAAATATACAATTTGGTATACCAAATATAGATGTATGTATACACATACACATACGCACATGTATATGTACATATATTAAAATATATAATCAACATTGAACTAAATAATCAGCAAAACCCACTGTATATTGCCCTATAGAGAACAAGTGGAAGAAAAGTATGAAAATAACACCTGATTACTGTCATCTAAGAACTTACATTTACTTTTTATTTGGCTGAGGGGATAGGACAGTATAGAGGAACTGAGAATTTCACAAACTAGGTTCAATATTTCTTTAGTATACCAATATTTGATGGTTGATGAGGAAGTTATATTTCCCTATACATTTGGTACACCAAATATATATATATATATATATATATACACACACACACACACATAAATACACACACATATAATTACACACACATATATATACATATATACACACACATATGTACATATACACACACTTTGGGAAATCTAAAGACTACTAAAAAATGACAAGATAAGGATTTTTATCTAGGAACTTAATTATATTACTTATAATGCATTATCAGTGAAATAATTTTTTAAAATGATGTGTCATTTTCAATGAATAAGAGAAAAGAGTCACAATTATTCTTCAGAGAATTATCTTACATATAATATTGAGAGATTTCTTCCAACCTTATCTGTGGGACTATAATTCAGTGTTATTGGAAACATAAAGGAAAAAATAAACATATCACCATTTCAGACCATGAAAATGTTTGGGATTTTAAAGTCTTAGTTTCTTGAATAAATAAATACCATTGCCTCGAACACTCCCTGCTAGGCAACGGTTTTGACTATGCTCGCTTTTATCTCCAATTATGTTTGTGCCTGGGATTTTCTTAATACTCAAACGAGAAGCCTCATGAAAAATGAATAGCAGTAAAGTATACTGGATTCTTATAGGAAATTTGTACAAGAATCCAGCATCTCTTTTTACTCCTAGGGAAGGCTATTTCCTTAAGTAACTCACAAATATTGAAACAGGCATTGTGATTTGCTGTGGCTCTATACCATTCACATTAGGGGTGGATTTTGAGACCTTACATAGCAACTACAATATTTACATTTTTGCAATATAACTATGAAACTGGAACATTTGCCAAATTTAATATTTATTCCCCACTTTAGGGATAGCATTGCCCTTAACTTAAAGCTCTGCCCCACAAAAGGGAGACCAAGTTTTCTGGAAGGCTCAGAGAAAGGTGGTGAGCATTCATTGATTGATCAAGTACTGAGTACCTACTGGGCAGGTGCTCTGCTAGTTGCCGTCTAGAAGTCAGAGCAATAACTGCAAACATTTTATTGCACATCTACAGTATGACAGGTGTGGTGCTAAGCACTTCACAAGCTTTTTCTCATTTTACCCTCACAACTGTCAAATACAATGCATGCCCACTTCAGAGCTCAGCAAACTGAATCTTAGAAAATAGAACTAATTTAACCAACCATACAACCACATAGTGAATAGCATAAAATAATTGTTAAAATTCCAGCAAGATTTCAGAATATGTGCTATTGTTAATACAGTCCCTATAATTCACATGATTTTATTTTACTCATTCTTAACATTAAAAATATACATAAAAGGTAGAAATGATATTTTTAAAACAATGACCAATCACTAGTGCAGATACAAAACAAAGAAAACAAGCCTCAAAAAAGCAGATTTTCCTAGTTTGAGGAAATTTTCTTGTGTCACCTCAGTAACATATGATTTGCCCCTAATGTTCAATATTCAGTTTAAATAACTTGTATTCATTCATCCATTCATTCAACAAATACATAGTATCTATTTTATAGTGTGCTCTCATAACATTTCCATTGATTGTAGTTTCCTGTACTTGTATTGTACCCATCCTTTATTCACCGATTTTTCCATTTACAATGGTGCCTGAAAAACATGTTTTCAAACTTTCACCATATACTGTCAAACTAGAAATTAGCTACTAGAAGTAGCCAATATTCAACTTTTCTAACACTAATGTCTCTGTTTCAATTTATTAATCTTTGCATTATTCCAGAGTGCCTTGATATACATAAGCTCACACAGGGCATTCCAAAACATAAATTATAGATAACTCTTTCATGTTACAAAAGAATTCTTGACTGGGCATGGTGTCTGATGCCTGTAATCCCAGCACTTTGGGAGGCTGAGGCGGGTGGATCACTTGAGGTCAGGAGTTCACAACCAGCCTGGCCAATATGATGAAATTCAGTTTCTACTAAAAATACAAAAAGTAGCCAGGCATGGTGGTATGTGCTTGTAATCCCAGCTACTTGGGAGGCAGAAGAATCACTTGGGAGGCAGAAGAATCACTGGGAGGTGGAGGTTGCAGTGAGCCAAGATCACGCCACTGCACTCCAGCCTGGGCGACAGAAACTCTGTAAAAGAATTCCTACCTTTACAAAAAGATTCATTGAAAGTTGCTTTTTGAATCTGAATTCCCCTTGTGAATTTAATGTTTTATTTACTAAAAATTAAACTAATAAAAAAATGCCCAGAAACATCTCTTAAATAAAAGAAGGTATATGGATGTTTGTTTTAAACTTAAAAAAGAAACAAAATTTTCTTTAACTGAGAAGATACATGCCACACAAAGGAAAATGGAGATGTAATAATTATCAAGCTAATTGGAAAATTATAATCACCCAAAAGCAGAACTTATACCAGCTCCTCATAACTAGCTCCAACCTTTTCTTTAAAAGTCCAACTTTCCATTAAAAAAAAAGTTTTCTTATAACAAATCTCAAACATCTCTTCTTATGTTATTGGAAAATTGACAGTATATATTTAATGGGTCCTTTCTGTTTTTCAACCAGTATCACACCAAAAAAGAGAAAGACCATGGCTGCAGACTGATTTCATTAGAATACTTCCTATGAAAAGGTATATATATTTTTAAAAACTGGTCTCTTGAATTATTTTATTTCAATTGATTACAACTGAAATGCAAGATGCTTAATTATTTTTTTTATAATTTATGCTTATTTTTTCTCCTACAGTAGAAACACATCCAAAGTTACACCGGGCCTCTCTTAGACTCTGTATCGCAAACTGTAAAGTGAGAGGTTCTGTAGGAATTTTCCCAACTCTAAAATTCTACAAGTTAAAAACATCTTTCTTAAAAAGCAAATTTTTGGCCAGGTTCAAGCCTGTAATCCCAGCACTTTGGGAGGCCGAGGCAGGTGGATCACGAGGTCAACAGATCGAGATCATCCTGGTCAACAAGGTGAAACCCCGTCTCTACTAAAAATACAAAAAATTAGCTGGGCATGGTGGTGAGTGCCTGTAATCCCAGCTACTCAGGAGGCTGAGGCAGGAGAATTGCCTGAACCCAGGAGGCGGAGGTTGCGGTGAGCCGAGATCACGCCATTGTACTCCAGCCTGGGTAACAGGAGCTAAACTCCGTCTCAAAAAAAAGGGGGGGTCCAAAGTGGCTCCCGCCGGAGGTCATGGCGCTCGCAAAGGCGAGGTCATCAGTTCAAGGCTAACCTGAGCAACCTCATAAGCTCAAACTGATTGGCAAAAAAAAAAAAAAAAGCAAACTTTTTATCTACATTGAACCAAATAAGTTGACTACTGGACTTTGAATTGAGCAACATGGAAGTATTACTCAAGAGTCAGGTTACACATTTTCTATTTCTCTTTAATAAATAAAATGTATTAAAATCCCAAATTTAACAAGCATGTGCTAAACTTTATTAAGTATTTCTTACTATGAAGAGGACTGCTCTCTCAAAATAATCAGACACGAAATTTCTAGGATGCTAGAGCTAAGAGGGACAGTGGATGTCCTCTAGGCCAATTCTCTTCCCTGAGAGGAACAAAGTTTCCCAAGCACCTACAAGCACTAGGATCACCAGTGTTTTTCTCTTCCACTTCAGCAAGCTGCTCCAATCACTATATGGCATAGAGTAAAACTCTACATTAGTAAACAAAGGAATAGAAGAAGGTAATTCCATTACTAGGTCACTAAATAATTTAGTCTAATTTTTCTTTTTTTAATGTAAAGACCTTATGTTCAGAAACTTACATTTCAAAGTACATTAAGTAAAATCATGTCGATATGCAGATATGTCTTCTCCCATATGCATCTTAAGAAAATAAACAAAAAAATTATCATCAGCCCCTAGAAAACAAAAACTGAAATTAAAAGAAAGAATGGAGTAAATCTAAATTGTATATTTTCATTCCTTGTAAAAGGATTAAATAACAGAATTCTAAATGGTTTGTTTGTACTTTCCATGCAATATGTAGATTAACCATGAAATTCTGTTTGGGACACTTTGACATCTGTTTTCAGTGCATTACAATGAAATCTGGGGACTTGATACATACATTTGCTGTAATAAAACTGTCACTAATCAGTGTTTTCCAAAATATTGCCCATAACTATTACTATTCAGTAGTCTCATTTGCATGATCTAATATTGTTGCTACATCATGTTTTTCCCTGACAACGTGTTAGCTAGTCCCAGGCACATGGTGGAAAATGGCTTCAAACCACTCAATAATCTCAGCATTTCCATAGTACTCTGTACATACACATGCAATCTGTCCTAGAGTTGAACTAACACTTCATCCTTCACGAAATGTTTTCTCTGTAACTGAAACACTGAAGGTTGAGTTTACATCCCTGAGTATGAAAAACTCAACAATAATAAAGAAGCCCACAGTGAGGAGGAGATTATGCCTCATGGGCCTTCCAGAGCAGGAGATACAAACATAATCCTTACTCAGGAGTCCCTTCAACAAATCTACAATGATGCTTCCTGAACAGTAAGTGCAGAGTCTATCAGTAACTTAGACCATTTCTAGGAACTACAGAACAAGACTGGACTAGACTTTAAAATGTAGTCTACCTCCCTTTCTCTAGGATTAATAGATCATCACCTTATCAATGACAGATACCAAGAGCCACAAGTTCACAAGATGTTGACATAAACTCCTGGATATTACATTTAAAATCTGTTTCTGTTTCATATTGCATATATCTGGTGTGTCATGTACAAAATATGGATCTCAGGGGAAAAGTAAGTCTGACAGCCCAAACACGGTATTCACCAAAAAACAAAAACTTACTAAAAACAATTTGTCTACCTATGTTGATTCTAAATGAATTCCATATTTTATCAGTACTTGGCATTATATTCATATTGCTCAACAGTCCAATGCAATTTCATTTTGTCCTCCCATGAACTCATCTTAAACCCAAAATATGTTTCTCCATGCACATGTTTTATATTATACAAATGTTGGATACAAAAAGCAGATTAATTGTAGGCCCTAATGCTGTGTTTGTTAGTACTAAGAAGTCATTTTAAATGTTCCAAAAGGGATTAATGTAGTATAACAAGTCTATTTAATTATTGTAAGACCAGTGATCCTCATATTACTATAAGCTGCTTTTCCCTTATTTGGAGACTGTAAATAGAACAGAAATTGGTACATAACTCTAAGTCATATCCTGAAATGTTGATGCTTTACCATTAGGAATAAAGAAATATGCAAGCATCTCTGAGAGGCTATGAAAGGCAACTACTATTTAAGAACCACGTATATGTTCCCATTTTAAGTGAACATCAACTTTAAATCATAAGTGTAAGCAAAGCTTTCAAATGTATTAGAAAGACATAATACCAAATCCTTCTGCCATCAACAGCAATCCCAGTTTACATATGTTGAAAAACTGTGGATGCATTTTCTTTCATGCATATGGTTTTTTATTTTTGTGTATCCCATGAACAGAAGTGCCACTAAACACCAGTATATTATCAAAAAGAAAAGGAATACCACAGATTATTAAAAATTATGTGCCAGAATCCAAACAAGCTAATCAATGTTCTGATTCTGCTTTCTGCACAGCCTAGTTACCCTTTAACTAATGGACAAACAGTGAAATAACTTCTATTAACTCAAGGCTAGAACCCCTAGGTATAAGATATATTCATTATAAAGTGCTCCATATAAGAATATGATGCATTTTTACACTGCATCAATGTGACATATGATTTAAATTTCTCTAGTAGGGATTGTAGATATGGGCTAATCTCTCCACCTCCTGTGAAAATTGAGGGGTACAATTCACTGGCCGTAGAGAAACAGGCAAAACTAGTTCCTCCAAGGATCCAGCCACATAGTTGGTTCCATGACCACATGGATCCAACCAACCAGAGCTACTGAAGTAAAACACTGTGATCCCAAATGACAGTTTGGTAAGAAGTAAATGTTTTAACCATTTTCCATTTGGCTTCCAGTTGTTCTTAGAAAAGTAAAGTCAATTTGAGTAATAAATATTAACTTATTTCCTGCAAAGCTCATTTAATTATTTAATTTTTTTAACATCATAAAAAAGGAGAAATGGGAAAGAGTGACTTAAAGGAGAAAAATTAAATGGCAATAAAATCAAAACAATTCATGCAACTGATTAAATGGTTTGAAGTTTTAACTAAGGGTCATTTTTAAATAAGATACGTTAGGACTTTAAAAGGAGTCTAAAAACCAGCAGCATGCTTTGTTAAGAACAATCCAGCCTAGTCACATCATCACTTCTGCCCAAAGAAATCTAAAACATAAGCATACTTCTCCCAAATGCTGGCAATTCAATTTTTTGTACATGAGAGTTTTACACTTTTATTGGAATGCAGTGAATTACAAGTACTTGATAGGATACCCTTTATCCACACCGAAGTTGAGTTATTCAGAAAACCACTAATAAAATTATTTTATTCTTTCCCTTCAAATATACCTAGATTGACCAATAAATTTATTCTTTGGTAAATCTGAGATAAAACAGTTTCTAAAACCATATAATCATTCTAATTTAAATGGTTTTAAAACTACACACAACTAGCTAGCTTCGTGTGCCTATACAAAGAGTTTTCACTAACAAATATTTATGCACACTACTATGAGCAGGCCTTTGATTTTCTCTTTGGTATGTCTTATTACCTGAGATAAATATGAACTAAATGATGACCCTCTGCTTCACATCCAGTCATTTCTTTTTTTTTTTTGCTACTGGATAGTTTCTCTGGCAGTCTAGATTATGCTATGGTCCTCCATATATAGTAGTAATTGCTCTTATTAACATTATTGCTTTTACTTACATGAATTATTTCATTTAATCCTAAAACAGCCCCGTGAAGTAGGCATTTTAATCCTCAATTTACAAAACAGAAAAGCAAAGCACACGGAGCTTAGGTGATTCAACCAACATCACAAAGCAGATAAATGGCAGAGCCAAGACTAGAACCCAAAATGTCAAATTCTATGCACATGATTTTTGTTACAGATTGAATGTTTGGGTCTCCCTCAAATTCCTATCTTGAAATTCTAACCCCCTATCTGATGGTATTAGGAGGTGGGGTTTTTTGGAGATAATTAGGTCATGAGATTGGAGCTTTCATAAATGGGATTACTGCCCTCATAAAAGAGATCCCAGAGAGCTCTCACTCTTTTGCTGCCATGTACAGAAACAAGAAGTTGGCACTGTGCAACCCGGAAGAGAGTCCTCACTGGGACTCGACCATGCTGGCACTCTGATCCCAGGTTTCCAGCCTCCAGAACTAGGAGAAACAAGTTTTAGTGTCTGTAAGTCACATAGTTTATGTTATTTTGTTACAGTAGCCTGAACTAAGAGTGTTGTGCTCTACAAAAACTGAAAAGGCAGAAGGGAGATATGCTCAACTTCTTAGGCAATTCAAAATTCAAAGGATGACAGAATATTTTACTTTGCACATTATTTACTCTTCAGTCTAAGAATAAGCCATCTTTTCTAAGAAATTCCTGCAAGATCTAAGCCCCACCGTTCTCCTTTTTTCCTAACTTCACTTCTCCTCAACTACCTATAATACGTGTATTCATGCACACTCCCCCGCCTCCCTGCCCGCATACACACACACAAGTTATCCATGGACCAGGAACTTTAACTCGACAGGTGAGATCATCTTAAAATTCTTTTGATGTAGGAACTGAGGTAGATGTCTGGAGAAAACTGAAGATATTTTTATAGTCCCTGGGCTGGTTGCTATTCTCAGATCATAGTCCCACTGTCATCTGACCCCTTAGCCCACTAACCACATCTAAAACCAACTCCATGTCGATGCTGCCCCTGAGGATGCTAATGAGCCAGCAGAAAGGCAAGAGACATGTTTTCTACTCCAGACTAGTTTTTACAAGAGAAGAGAGAAAAACTGAGGCTACTGACTAAAATCAGATTCAGAGCATTTCATTCAACCTTCTTCCTCTGACCCTATGATGCTGGATTATCAACATGATTCATTCTGAAAAGCATTTAAATTCCTTGATCTTGTAAACATTCCTGGGGAAAAATAGTTTATAACACAACAATTACAAAAACAAACAAACAAACAAACCAGAAAGAAAGAAAAGAAAGCCTCCCACCTGCTATTTTCAGATATTTTTTAGACATGAATACAGAAATCTACTGCTTTTTTCCAAAGTTCTAGTGCCTGCAGCACATTGTCTCTCATCTGTCAGTGTATCTACACACATGTATAAACAGTATGCAACACACAAGTAAGGAAATGTACATTCTAACTTAAACTTCCTTTTTTCCTCTAATAACTTAAAAATAAAATGTAACAGCTTGGATTTTAAATATTTAATCTGGCAAATACAGGAAAAATCATGAACTATAATGTCATATTTGGCAAAGAAGAGTTTGGTAGGATAAAAATATCTGTGTTTTAACATTTTAGAAGGCTTTTCCAATATTTTAAAAATAAAATTATTTCACTGCTTCAGAAGAGAAGAACGGAGGTAAAATTCTCTATTTTTGCACATGAGGTTTTCATGCAGAGTAGAAAAAACAATTTTTATATTCATTAAAATAAATAGTTAATTTTACATGCTGGCAAAAGTCCCCAAAGATATAAAATCTTCACATTTACTAATGGTTCTCTACTATGTCATGAAATTTAGCTATTTAAGTCACAAAAGATAGGGTTCCCTTAAAACTATTAACATAAGATGGTATACATAAAGTTACAACATTACTCATTTGATAAAAAAAATTTTGGTTTTATCCTACATGTTTAGTACAGATATTTTTTTCAGTACTAGTCAAAGATTAATAGTGTTAAGTTCAAAAGTCAGTTGTTTTCATACTGGCAACCAAAAGCATGACTACATTTCCCACTTTTACCTTATATTCTGACAATAAAATATTTTTATTGTAGCAGCTGAAAATGCTGAAAAGTAATTCTTAAAGAAACCATAAATATAAAAAGCTGAAAAGTCAACCTCAGAAGAGTTTGGAAAAGGAAATTGTGATATCCACCATCATAAACCACAGAAACTGAAAATCTAAGCAGAAAAGATCTAAATCCCTCCAAATGTCAGAATACTATGCCCCACCTCTTATAGCAAGGAGGGCAGCAAATTTGTCCCCATCACTGTCAGCAAACAAAAGAAAGTCACTTCTACAGCCAGACCATGTCAAACAGAAGATGTAGCTACTGCGGAGGGACGCCTTGAATCCACTGGTGTGTAAAGTAAGGGCTTCGGCCTTTTTGTCAGCTATTACCATAAAAGAATAAGAGGAAACAGTGACATTATTACACAATAGAAAGGTCAAACAGCTTGCAGCCATTTCATGACCCAAACAAGTCAAGGTCAAGGGATTCAGGTAGCAACTTAGCCAGGGCATAAGTTACAGCACAAATGAATTGTTTTAACACATCAGCTTTGGTCAATTAAACCTAACAAGGCAAGTTGCATCACGTAGCAGGGTTCCTGACACCAAGGCCAGAAGCTGAGACCGACCTCATAAAACAAGGCTTTTAACATAGCATAGCAAATTTAAGGTAATCCAACCAGAAACTGCAGATGTCAGAATAATAAAATACAAGTTGTCCTATGAAGGTACATTTTCTACACTTTAGAATTCACTAATAGAGGGGTATAGATTTCATATTGGCATATTCATGTTATTAGCATAGGCATAAATATAATCCCCTACTCACATGAATTACAGAATACACCCTACCTCAAATAACTTTTTTCTTCATATCTGTGCTCATGATTAGATTTTTGTCCCAAGCTCTACCATTCCCTGTTAGCACAATATATTTCCTCCATGTATTTTTTTCAAAATGAGTATGAAAAATCAGGTTTTTTTTAAAAAAAGTTCATCTTCATTCAGCATGAGAATATATATGCATCCCTTAATATTAATGGATGCTTGTCAAATGCCTTTATGTAGTTTTATGAGACAGGTATTTCAAAATTCAATGAACATTATTTATTAAGTTGACTATTTTGAGAAATAGACTATTTTGAATGGAGTTGAAGCTAACTAAAATTTTAAAACTGCATGTATTTAGCATGAAATAATTCTTTTCTGAAAGGCAGTTCTTATTTTATTTTGCACTTGCTTAAACAAATTCCATTTTCAACTGGTTTGTGCTTCATCAATAACTTACTGCATGTTCTGAACTGCCTTAAAATAGGATTCTGAAAATACACAACCTCCAGGCAACTTTTGATAGTAAAATTACTTCATCCATCACCCATATTTTTAATTATATAGTCCTTGTTCAGAGTTCTTTAATTTGTCAGTGATTCATCAATGCTGTCCTGTTTAAGCTATCATCATAAACAGAATATGTGTATCTAAGTGTTTTATTATAAACAATATATTTATGCATGTAATCATCTGCTTTCCCATTTTAGAACAATTAAATTTTGAGGATTTTTTTTATATGTGTGGCTTTCAATTCAGCCTCAAGGACTTTCCACCTCATTGGTTAGCCATTTCTTCCAATTTTCTGAATAATATAACAACCAAAAAGCCCAACCATTCAAGTCCCATTAGTCTCACATCCTGTAACGTTCAATCTATTACAAGCTAATCCCACAGACTCACTCCTTACTACACGCACTTAGTTTTCACAAGTTCTCTGCAGTTTGATGATTTATTCTCTATGCCAAATTCTAACAACTGCATTCAGTTAAATTAACTGCATCACATAATTAGAGTTCAAGGTCCTAAGAAGTTACTTTAAAATGAGACGACATACCACGTTGCCACAGAAAAGTGAGCATGATCAGAAAGAAGCGTCTCTTCTTGCTATGCTTGGCACTGAGGCATGCGGCCGTAGTAACTCAAGCTTCCGATCGCACAACCACTAGTCCTTGAGATTTCTAAAATTATTCCTCCTTCACAAGGATAGAGGGAAAAAGGCTGGAAAACTCCCTTTGAACATTATGTTGGCTAATCATTTGCTCCACCATAGCATATACATAGGAAAACCCCTTAAGTGTTGAAAGTTCTACTTCCATCAACTTCAAACTGGGAAATGCTATTCTTTCATAAACTAAAGAGAAACGTTTACCCAGAAGCAAGTGTCAGAGCCAGGGATCGCCTTCGTCCATCATTTTCAGGTATTTAATAATTGACCATTTTAATGAGTGTTTCAGATGCTCTTTGCACTCTTTGCAAACTTGAGCTTCAAACAAAGCAATAACTATTTCTTTGATTATAAGTCCATTATTATATAAATCACCATGATAATAGAAAGGAAAACTAACTTATCTCAATTTTTAAGAATTCCTGAGAATTCTGACATAACCTCCCGTTAGGTCCCACTCTTTTCAGGTGCTAAAATTCTAACTGGCCAGCAGGGATGGCAAGAGTGCTAGTGAACAGTTTTATACAGCCCACCAGTCTGGTTTTTTAATCTGGCCAAATGAAAGCTTGTGAGGAGAAAAACTTTACTAAATTGGATATCTTGAACTGTTGTTTCAAGTTATAAGTGCCAAATTCAAAAGGAAAAAGTTAATGAAGGATTACAACTCTAAATTCCTTATGACAGCTTCCTCCTAAGTTCCAAATTTAGGGAAAAACAAGTAAATGAAGAATCCTACCAAATATACTACAGATCTTTATCTTTGGAAGTGCTTCTTATGTACCACTTTAGAAAACAGAAACTTTAAAGAACTAAAGCTGTGGCAATAGGGTGACCTCTCCAAATGGCTCTCCAGCTCTAAGTCCCTAGGCACAGACACTATAACTGTGCTTATCAGGAAGGCATCCTTCAGGAGACCTGACCATCACTCCTGTCACCGCAATGCACAGTCTCCTCCAATTACCATTACTCATGAACAATGCACATTATTTTAGTTCTTGCAAATATGGAGTTATTTGGAATTATTTTAGCACATAAGAGACATTGTGCACTAAATTTGTAAATCCAAATGCATAATCTAGTTAAATATTTTTCATTACAAAATTTGTAGTTCTGGGTATACAGGATGTGGGGGAAGAATGCCTAATGCTGTCAGTAGGATATTTTACCAACCTTTGCTGCCTCCAGAAAGTAGGGTAATATATATTTTAAAATATTTGAATATCAGAATTGATATAACAAATAAGTGTTCCATCCCTCCCTCCCTCCCTCTCCCCCTTCCCTTTGAAAAATGAGATCATATTAACAGCAATGCAAGAGCTTAGTTTGCCATATCGGAACACAGATGCCAAGCTTCCCCAGCTGGCAACTGGGGCCTCAGAGTTTAACTCTTAAATTGTCTGCTAAAGCTATCTTGTGGCAGGGACCTCATGGCATAGAGGGTGAACTTCTGGTCAGAGACTGTGTTTTCTTCTTATCAGTGAAAAAATTGCTAAGTATCTTATCTCACAATATATGTTCCCACAAAGTTCTCATTAAGCCTAGGAGCAAGATGTGCCAATAAGAGCCCTTCTTTATCTAGTAAATTGTGTATGAGCCAGAATGCAAACAAATGTGCACTAGAGTTCACAAGTTCAGTCAAGGACAAGTTGCTAGATGGGAAA
This sequence comes from Callithrix jacchus, assembly GCF_049354715.1. Taxonomy (NCBI): domain Eukaryota; kingdom Metazoa; phylum Chordata; class Mammalia; order Primates; family Cebidae; genus Callithrix; species Callithrix jacchus. The sequence goes on from NC_133502.1 coordinate 120,842,436, forward strand.
ACTTAGCAGGGCTCCCCTAAATCAAATATGCATACCAAGTATTTCTCCTACACACAAACTTTTATGCTCCCAGAGCATTTCACAATGCAGACACACCAAATCATCCTAGAGAGCAGACTCATTTTAATCAATTACGAAAGCTTATTTTTTCCCAGAATGGGAAATACCTGCAAATGAAGTGAAATCTATTAAAATGTTAAAATACACTGCCAACTTGGAAACAATTATCTACTTAAGCTTTTCATAAAGAAATAATTGCTACCCAAAAGGATTCTGAAATTCAGTAACTGTAGGAAGAAAATAATTCTTAGTATTTGTTTCCTCACTAATGATATGTGACAACCAGGAAGGCTTCTATTTCAAAAGCAATAATAATGATTACAACTTCCTCTGTAAACAAGTCACATTTTTCACAACTTAAAATGTACTTCAATTATTATAACATTTAACAATAAAGCAACAAAAGTGGCCATCCAACAAGCGATCATAATTTTAAGGGTTCAACAAGGCTAAAGGAAACTAGTCCTTTTTCGGATAGCAATGAGGTTTCTGGGCTCTCCTTAACACTCCAAAACATGTTTAATAAAGAGTACAGAGTGCGTCTGAAAATCAGTTAGGCTGACTCATTTTAAACTCTAATCTGTTATATACATGACAACAGTTACTATCTCTTGAGATCTTTAAATGTCTTGGTGTGTTGTGACCTCTCTCTTCAAAACTCTTTCCTGCCTCACAAAAAGGCCAATCCCACCCCAATCCCCCCACTCCCACCACCACCACCACCCCCTTCCTTTTTTCCCCTTCAGACAGGACACAGTCTGGCAACTCAAGGCCCCCCATAGACCAGACTTCCTTCTGTGCAGCCCTTTGGGTAGAACTGCTAATCCTTCTTATTAATTAACGAGATAACAGTGGTTAACTGAAAAGCAATATTAATGCTAACTATCTAGGAAACTTTAACCAAAATTATTTTAGCCTTTTGACTGATTTTTCCAGTGTACAGAATTATGCACTGAGAATTTTGTAACATTGTGATGCAGAATTGAGAAATTCCAGAATGGCTGATTTACATCAGACCTTAACACATAGGTCTCTTCTTTAAAGTTGTCTCTCTCTCTTTTTAAACATGTATTCTGTTATACATTTCTAACTAGAGAGGAAAAACTAGGGCCTCTCAAATATTACTATAAAATTTGCAAGAGTGGAAAGTGAAGGAACTAGAAATTGTATAAGAAATAAACAATGATGTGACTGAGAGCAACAGTCAGTCATAATGAATGCATTACATATCATTATGTTAGGTTTGTCTTCCACACACTTGTCGTAGTACACTCTGCATCCTATAGGACACTTATATCCAAGGAAGGTGTGCTGTGCAAGGCTTGCCTGGTTTTTGTTTGGTTTTATTTTGCTTTGCTTTCATGAATGCAAATAACAAAGACAATATGGGGAATAGGTACCACCTGCCCAAGAATCATTGGACATCTTTAATATCTTTGGGAAAATTGATATCATTTAGAGCTATTTTTCCTTAAATCTGTCACAATTTTTTCTGGCAAAACCTAAAAAAAGGAAGAGTTTTATATTAGCTAAGGTTTGCTGCAGCAAACAAGCAAGCAGCTTTCATTCAGGGATTGTCAAAAACTTTCCAGTGTGCCCACTGCAATGCGGATGCCAACCAACGAATCAAAGGCATTCAGCAACCAGACAAAGAGGGTCTGATGCCAACCTCGGTGCCACTGGCAACCATTATTGGCATCAAACACAGTGTCTGCCTTTTTTTTCCCCCTCGCCTGGCACTTCACAAACAAAATGGCGGTTCTTGTAGCAACGAAACAGCCGAAGCGCAGCCCTCTGAGTCAATAACATCAAATGATTTTTATGGATTTAAACGCAGTTACTCCCAAATGATGTGTACATTTTAGGTGAAGTGCAGGGGAACATTTAATTTTATAAACAACTATATTGAACATTACCCTTTGCTAGTATAAGGAAATAGCAAAATGGACTGAACTGCGGTCAACCAGACTATATGCATAGAAGCCGAATAACAAAGAGATTTAGCTTTAAAGAAAATACTGCCTTGTGGCCATGTGATGCAAAAGTCTAATGAACTATATATCAAAATATGATTTCAAAAAGCATAAATTTTTCCCCAAACCATATCAGATGCAGATGTAACACTACAGCTTGTGTCAAAGCTCTAGTAACTCTTTCTACATTTCAGAAAGATGAGGCTGCTGGGCATGAAGAAGGAAAAAAAGTGTGGGTTGAACCAAAAGAGAAAGAGGTAAAAAGAAATGCATAGGAAGTTGGTCAACAATGAAACTTTACTATATGTTGGTCTTTATTTCATCTTCCAGAAGAGATGCAGTATGTGATCTTGTATAAATAACCAAGAGGACTATTGACATTTCTAGATCTGGAAATTGTCAATATATTGTAACATCACTCCACACTGCAATGCGGATGCCAACTAACAAATCACAGGCATCCTGAGCTAAACAAAGAGGGTCTGATGCCAATCCTGGTGCCAGTGGCAACCATCTTTGGCATTCTCTGTTCTTTCTCATGTTTTTCTCCCAGTCAGTTAGAAGTGGGGAGAAAGAAAAAGGGGGAAACGTAATTTTGTTGCTCTTTCTGTTACAAACATTACATTTCTCTTTTCTGATTTTTCTTTCATATTTTCCTTTATACTTCTTTACCTGATTTATAAAACACACTTAGGTGGATTATCATGTACTTAGAAGAGAAATAAAAAGTCATGACTCTCAAGCTGCAGCCCTCTGCCTAGAGAATTATCTTTTAAAATCCACCTTCTTTAATCAATTGTACTACAAAACCTACACTTGACAAAGAAATTAACCTACACTTGACAAAGAATTAACCTACACTTGACAAAGAAAAATATATAAATTTTGAAAAAGGAAAGACACGAAAGCATCCTGACAAGAGTTTTTCAAAAGAAGAACCAACAGATGATAAGAGAAGATGATGCACTGGCAGGTAGCAGAGGATACAAGTTAGATGAACAAGATAAAATAATGTAAAGTTCTCAGAACAGAGATCGTTTCACCACCAACAACAAAATCAGTGTTTTATGCAAAAACATGGTTTCTAAGGGTTGCTTAAAACTTTATGATTATCATGACCAGTGGTGCAACATGGAAGGCATTTATGTATTTTTTTTCTTCTTTCAATCTATCTTTATGAATCTTTATCGTCAGTTCATGAAAACTAAGAGTTAGCTGCCTGCCCCAGGAGTAAATGTGCATGTGGGCAGGTGCACCTCAAAACCTAGCCTTCTAGCAACTTAAAAAGTGAGCAGTAAGGAAGTGCTTGCAAATCTTCTCTCTCTGCACTAAAAAGTTACATGATCCACTTTTTGAAACTTTACTTTCTTGACTTTCACAACACAGTTATAACACATTTATAGTCGATCCAACACATATATACAGCCCACCTTAAAGTGTCACCTCCCTGACAGCTGTCAATCAAATTAAGTGTCATGTGTTAATGAGTTTTATTTAAGGACACATGGGACAAAAATATTATTTTCCCCAAACCATCATTATTTGGACTGTAATTCTTAAATGCATGGAAATATGAAATGCAATGTTTCATTTTTTCAAGAGAATGCAGTATTGCTAAATGTGCAATATCCAACACCATTATTTACAATCAGACTAAAAATCCTAAAATGACATTTAAGCATATCTCCAAAACTATATCAAGAAAATTAAGACAAAAAGCACATAATGGGTACCTAGATTTCAGAGTCAAAAAATTAATTTTGATTTTTTGAATGATAATAAAGTCATAGGAATTTATTAAGCCCCACATTTATATAACATCAGATAACCGTCTGTAACCTGGCTATCTGCAGGCCATTTTTCCTCCCACCAGGCCAAGTTTGGAAAATGCCCACCATCTGTGACATCTCAAACTTCAGTCTACTTTTGGTATGCTGCTTTGTAAAATGTTTTTTACTATGGACTGTTGCTAATGCAAGGACATCTATATCTTGATGCACTTATTTGAAGAAAATACATTCTCACCTACTTAAGGAAAATATATTAAGACAAATAAAAACAATAAACATATTTCATTAATTCAAGTATTCAGTAATAACATCATCTTTTTAAATTAATTATTTAGGCAACATCTATACCACTCTCCTTATCGGGTATTTTAAATAATAGGTATGGTATGAGGTTTCTGCATTCTTTTTGAGATTTATTTTAAACCAGTGTAACCAGTCCACTTTCTGTTTTTATTCTGTAAGGAGTGCTGTGACTTCCCTCCTCAGTAAGTTTTATGAATTTACATACAAGTAAACTAACATTAGTAAGTTTTCCCAAGTAACTCTGGGAAAATATTATAAATAATTTAAATAACTCAATTCTACTTAATCTACAGTGAATATTGCACAATCAAAAGTAGGTGTTGATAGCAATATGAAAATTAAGTAAATATAGGTCTAAGTAAGATATGCTTTTGATACTAACTTTTTAAAGCATTTTGTAATAGTAAATGTTAGTTCTATTTTCAGTGCTAAACACTAAATTCAAAAAACAAAGTCCTTCTACCTCATTAATTAAAAAGGTTAATACAAAAATTATTTAGGATGGTTTGACTATTCATAAAGTTACATTTTCAAATCAGGAAAAGATTACAAGACTAGGTGCAAAAATGTAGACTAGGAAGGAAAGTGAAGTGTAATGAACTATATTTGTTAGACTACCCTATGTCTTTGAAAAAGAATATCATTTTAAAGACACTTGAAAACGCATCTCTTTGTGGTCTTAAATATCCAAGCCTATCCAGGTATGAAAGCTCCGTGTCTATTTACATGGTTCGCACATGGCAGCGGATATGTGAGTGAAAGTGGACACCCCACTGTACCCAGAGAGGATGGAGGATATCTAGGGGCCTTGAGGACCATCTAACCCAAGCCAGATACTCTGTCTATGGCAATTTGTGGGCAGTGTTTGCCGTGCTAGAAAAAAGAACAATCTGTTCCTACCTTGCTCCTGCACGTAGTATGCCAAAAACAAATCAAGCTCCTTAACTGATACTGTGATATGATGTGGCTGGACACAAAGTGCTGGGTTTGTGCAATGTGGGGATTTCATGAGCCGCTCTCCATCGGTACTTTCCAAGGGGATGCCTTTGAACAGGATCACCATGACTAGATCCAGACGCCAGACTTTGTCTGCCTGTCGCAGGCAGTCGATTCTCCTAATCTTACCCTTCTGGTCGGGATTGGATAAGACACAGCACGGGTGCTTCTTGCCAGTCACGGTGAGCACAAAGTCCTCTCGATACTCCTGGCGGATATCTTTGCGCAGTTTGGCCAGGAGCCTGGATGCCCACTTCTGTTTGATTTCAGGCTTTTCACTGAGAAGCTCATCTTTGACTGCTCTTTCTTCATCCTTTGACATTCGCTTCTCATGCTTTTTAAAGTACTTGCGTTTTCGAGCCTGCAGGTTGAACCAAGTATAGGCAATTGCACGGACGTGTGGAAGAAGTGCCTCGATGAATGGGTGAAATTCATCCTGTGGAAGATGGGTGGGGGGGTGAGGAAAAGATGTGCATAGTCAGTTTAATTTTAAAAGCTCAAAAAATAAGAACACAATCCGTTTCCAATTCAGTACAAAAAGTTATGCATGAAAATCACATTCCTTTCTTATTTAAAATTATCAAAATAACAGGACAAGAAGAAAGTAAAGTATGCCCAGCTGTCCCCTTTCCACCAAAATTCACAGGTCAATTCTCCCTCCTATAAAGAAAATAAGGTTTATATTTTGTATTTACACTCTGGCCCCATCCCCCTTATTCCAACCCCAATGCCATGCATTCTACATTCTTTAAAATATATGCAACTAACTAAGGTGCTTGGCACCTAATATAATATTTCAATATTTGATTCAACAACTAACACTATGCAGTACCATTTTACAAACAACACAGTGAGATTTTTTTTTTAATTGAAGCAGAGCTGTTCAGAAGGCAGGAGCGATGCCACAGTTCATTTCTCTTCTCTGTGGCACAGAAACACAAAGCATATAGATGCTCAGTGTAATGCCACACAGTTCCCGCTTTTGGAGCATGCTCTCAGCAAGAGGCTGCTGGTGGCACAAAGAGCATGCGCCATTAAACTTGATCCATTTTCTTATCAAACGTCCAACATTCCAACACTGAAACAGCACCATTCCAAGAGTGGTAACTAGAGAAACCGGTATACAGTAAGGGAAAGTGGGCAAAGGACACAGCTCGTCGTATCAGTGTCCTGAACAGAAGGTTTCCATACTTTGAGCAGTGCATTCTCTCCCCACACTACCAACACCAGCTCCCAACACACACACACACACACACACACACACTTGCACTCTCATGCTATCTCACACACACTTGTGTTTTTTAATAGTTTTCAAACTTGAAAACAAAAATTATATAAATGTTCTTCCAGCAGCTTTCCGATAGAATATGAAGCCCTACAGAGTCTGTTAATTTGTTAACCGATCACATGAGTATGTCAATTATTCTAAACCTCTTAAAAATCAATCTGAGGTGAACAATGAAAAATGGCAACTTGGCACCAACTTTATATTCTTTGTGTCTCCGCATGCTATGGTAGGGTGACACCAGGAGTGCGCTGCTGATCAGTTACTGCTTTTGTGGCTTCTATACAATTCATTTGCCACGTAGATGAATTCTCAGACAGAACTGTGGGTGCATATACACATGTGCTTGTGAATTTGCAGGTACACAGATTATATAGTACCTGTCTTTTGAATTAAGTAGTTTACCTGAGGGCTCCTGCATTTTTCCTGCCTGTTTCATCCAGCCTTTTTTTTTTAAGCGAGGGGAGCAGTGAGGAATGGCAGATAATCTTTACCTACAGATATTTCAAGTTACTTCCCAGTGCAGTCACTTTCATTACTTCCTGATTTAGGTAAAACCTGTCTTATAAGCTTAGGCCTATTACTGTTCAAAGAGAAAGAGCTTAACGTCCTGTGCATGCACACTGTATGTATGCAATAAGCCAAGCTTGAAGCAAATGAGAACTTCCACCACCACTTTTCTGATCACATTGACTATATTGTTCAGCGCAACTACAAAATAACTCTCTCAGATTGTATCCCAAGTTAGAATTTACATACTCATGCTAATCACCCTGAACTATGAGAAATAAATTCTATTTAACCAGCAGACTGACTAATTCCATTAGGTAAATATGATGAAAGTACGACTAATGACTCTATAACAAAGAAGGTGTCAAAAAACATCGATTATAGATATGAATGCCTTTTTAAGAAGAAATTCAAAGTTTTAATGCTATACACTGCAACATGTACTTCAGATATGGAAAAAGTACATGTCCCATCCAATCAATAATGTAGTTATCAAGTGTTCTAACATTGCTATAAGTGTTCCTACACCAGAATAAGTATGAATCAAAATTTTATAACAATACAGAATGCTGATGATTACATCACAGCATGAGGCATAACCAAATGCCATAGAGGAAATCATTAAACCGATCAGTAGTTTCCAGCAGAGATTTGAACAATTCAGTTACTATGTGAGCACATTAAACTAGGCCATGGAAAGAGTTAAACCACAATCTGTTCTTTGTGTGGGAAGGCAGCCCTGCTCACAGCAACCACATCCCATGATAAGACCTCCCTATCTCCATACACTTTCTGATGCCATGCTTTTAGCTTTCACTGTAACTACAAAAACTTTGTTTATCCCCTTTAGGAATATATGCAAAAGGAAAGCCTGCTTAAGGAAATGTGGACTTAAATGTGCTTTGGTAACTCACTTCCTATAATCTCTTACTATGATTTATTGATATGACTAAAAAACACACATATACACACTCATAAACTAAAACCTTGAGAATGCAAAGAGCACATGAGGTACAGTGGGTGGGCTTTGTCTCGCTCACTTTACCCTTGCCATGCTTTTTAAAATGCAATATAATTTTACAAATATTAAGCCATGTGGTAACACGTAAATACTTACGTCCTTAAGTACTATGTTCAGTGACATTCCATTTTCTTATAAAGACATAAAACACAATTTTGATTAAATTTGTTTGAGTTTCAATATTTGACTATAAACATAATCTATCATGCAAGAAAGCTCAAAATTTTAATGAGTTATTTTAAACCAAATCCAAATTTGAAGGTTGAATCTGAAAATTCTTAGCAAATGCACACAAAACATAGTTTTTAAACATTCCTTTGAGTTTGCTGTCAATGCTGCCAAATATTGTTTTAAAACATGCTTTTTTTCATTGATAAATAGAAGCAGCAAACTTTCTCAGGCTGCCAATTTGCCTTATTGATATCGTTCAGGTTTTCACTGTCATGTGAATTCCTTTCAGGTGAAGCATTTATTTGACAAGGGGACATATCTTCCAAAAATGACTATAAGTTGAGGTTTGCTCTAAGTCACATATATTTCTGTATTAATATGCCTAAATGTCATCTCCCAAGTGTGACTGTTTCCTAATGATGAGCAGTAGCACTATATTCTTACAGATTATTAGTAACATGAATATGGAACATGGTAACTGCCCTGATACAAAAATATTTTTAAAAAGGTGATTAAGGTTTCCAAATATCCTAACTAGTAGTGGATCATTACAATAACATTAAGCAACTACAAAAGATTTTTTTTTAAAGTATAACATATAAAGAATTTAAAATCAAACAGCTGTATACAAAGGTAATAAGCAACTTTGCTCTTTCAGAATTTTTATTAAAATGTATTGGTGCTCAGTTCTCTTTTAAAACTTCCTTCAATTGAACTAAATTGACAAAGTAAATAACCAAGTTACAAATTTCAGATAAAAAAGTAAAGAGTGTTAATTTCAGTAGGCATATTTATTTTTCTTCCGTTTCCATGAAAGGGATGGATAATTAGACCAATATAGAGGTAGGAGAGTAAATACTAGGTGTTCTTGGAGCATTGCTATGTAACAATAAACCATGCCAAATTATGTACCTAAAGAACTTAAAAGGAATGAAAGAAAAATAGATGTAATGCCATCATGCCAATTGAAAGTTACATTATTAATAGTTTATGTTATTTTAAAACAAATATTAAATCATATATGATAGGGCTTAATTTTTCATTTATATCTGATTTTTACTGGTATATAAATATTGATTATTGATGTGCTGACTCTGTAGCATATCATTTTACTAAATATAACATTTACTGGTAAGTCCTTTTAAATTAAGATTTTTTTTCCCTAAAACCTAGATGCCTTATTACATAATTGAGATACTTTTAAAGCTTATAATAAATGAAGAATGATACTCTGTTTTGCAATTTACATGTCCTGAACCATGTTTTGCTACAGCTACTAGGCTCTTGTGATACATAACTATTGATCTAATACAAAAGTAACACTATTAATGCAGCCTCACTTTTATAACACCTACATTACCTGCAAAGTCACATGGAGCTTAGTGAAGTGAGAATTCTTAAGCTAAAATTCCTTCCCTGGTACAGGCCTTGTTTTTATACATAAGCCTAGATTTGTATTATTAAAATAGTAGAAAATATTCGTCATCACAAGTTATTGTTGGTAAGTATGTATCTTTGAATACTAATGTGATAGCTGAATGATTATGCTGTATATGCTCCCAACATTCCATATGTCTCAATGCCGCAATATTATTTTTAACTTACACAAATTAAGGTACAACTAGTGATTTTTCAATACATATTTGGAGGAAACTAAAAATGCAATGTAATTGCTAGCAATGTTTCTGAAAAGCTGACGCTAGAAATAGAAATACAGAGAAATGCACAATTATTCAGTCTTTTACAGGTGAGAATAAGTGATGCTATACTCTGTAAGTGAAAATCTTGCTTTGACTTGTTTTATTTGTTCACGGTGTAAAAATAATATCAAGTGAACATAGCTTATCAGAAAGAGAGAAAAATATACCCAGTTGATGGGTCATATTAATGGTAACTTTACCACTAAAGGCAATTCGTTATACTTGAAATAGCTTTATCATATTTATTGGCTATTATCATTCATGGCTTTTAAAATACAAATAGCTCAGCAACTCATTTTTACAGTTTTGTTAAAAGTGAATGTTTACTTGCTGAAAATAGCCATATCTAAGTTAATCATACTCAGATGCCAAACAAAATATAAACAATAAAAAATGTGTCAGCCAAAAAGCTACAGGACTGTATCCAATCACTGAATAAGCCTTATCATTGTTTTCATCTTCATTCACAATTTATGAATGCCTCAGTCCTTTTGAATCACAATGGCTTCTAATAGTCACACAATTGAAATCTTAATTATTTGTTCATTATAAAAATGCATCATCATGATATTAGATATTTTCAAAATTTGAACACACCCAAGACTGGCTGACACTTCTTTAACTGATTAGTTTTTATGTCAGTGTCAAAGAAAATGGTTATCAATTACCAAAGGTGACACATCTTCCTAAAAGCTTAAGTAAGCTGCCCTGTGCCTTTAGAGGTTGAAAATACTGCATCAAATAACAGTTCTGGGCTAAGATATTTTAGTTACTTTGTCAGCTGTTAGTTCCCTGGGCAGCAATGAAAACTGCCCTCAGGTAAATCTGTTCGTTCTCACCACTTTTCTATTTGACCATCTGGCTTAAAGTGATACAAATCGTGTTTTTAAAAAGTATAAAGCCAGTGTTTTATTTCGCAACATTATTCCTAAGGTCTTAGGACAATTCTCAAAGTAGGGGGAAAAAACGACCTTACTTTTCCAGCATTCCATAAAATGCCTTACGAGCTAGCTACGCCCAAATATCGTCAAACGAACAGGTTTCCACAAAATGAACACTTTCTAAAACTCCTAAACAATCACCAGGACCAACTAAAGACTGCCATTGTGGTGCGGTCACTGGAAACCCCAAAGTGCAGCGGGTCACTGTGTACCAGGGTTTCAGATCCCCAAATCAAGCAAAGGAATGGGTCCCCGGACCACAACCTCCGACTTGCTTCGTCGCCCGCCCACCGCCTGCAGCGGAGTCCAGCAGCGCCCACACAGACTCGTGCTACAGTCCCCTCGCCCAAGTTCACCGGCTGTTTTTAAAAGCTTAGTCTCCCTAAAGTCCTCCAAAACCCGAGTCCGCCTCGAGCTGGAAAGGGGGCTGCGGGAACCTTGGCTGGGATGCCGCAACGGGCACTTGGGGGGCCGCACGGGGCCTCGCACTTACGAGTCCCGGCCCTGCCCACCCCCGGCGGCCTTGCCCGGCCCAGCGCCCGCTCTCCATGCCCAGGGCGCGGGGCTGGGCGCTCGCGGTGGCCGTGGGCTAGGGGCCGCTCTCCGGCTCCCACGCCACCCCGCGACGCCTGCTCCAACTCTGAGCCACTTCTCCAAGGGACGGGGATGTGCTGAGGTTAACTCAAGCCGTTAATTGTCAGCAACAAAACAAAACAAAGGCATTTCGGGCCGAGAGAAAGCTCGAGAAAGCGACCGAGACATGTACCTGAGTGAGACAGATGGGAGAATACATCATGACTTCGCCTTAAAACGCACTTTCCCGGAGATGCCCACGAAAATCTTCGAGAAGCAAGAATTTCATCTATTCATTTTACAGTCATCTGAGCCCGCGATGCGATCAATCAGGACGGGGCTCTGCGCTGGATCACCGCAACTTCACAACAAACCCAGTCCTCCTTAAATAGCCAAAGATTCAAGTTCACTCCGCGTGCTAGATTTCCCGGGGTGAAATCCAATCTACACTTTTAACCCTCTTGCAGTCCGAGCGCGCTGGCCGTGCTTGCCGAGGCCACCGCCGCCACCGGTGTTGGCTGCTTTTCGCCTGGGTTTGGGGATTTGTTTTCTGTTTTGCAGTTGTTGTTGTTGTTGGGGGTTCGGGGGTGCACGAAGGTTCGGCGTGAGTTGGATTGGGGTGATGGTTGATGGTGAAATGCTTTTTCAAAAAAGGCGGGGAGGGGGGCGCAGGAGGGCGGGCGGGCGGGAGGGAGAGCGGGGAGAATGTGTCACCGCGCTGGGAAAGTTCAAGGTTACAGCCCCAAGCACTGCGGCAGGATCCCCGAGTGGTGATCGCTGGCGAAACTTTGCCGCGAGCCGACCATGTGTGTGCGCGAGGGGCAGCGCGAGCGAGTGCGCGCGGGTGGCGGGGCGCGCGCGGGAGAGGGCAGGGGTGGGGTGGGGAAGAAGGGAGAGGCCGGGGTGAGGGAGGGGGCGCGAGCGCTGATCTCCCAGGCGGAAGAGGTTCGCGGCGCGTGGTCCCCGGCTGCAGCCGCCGCCGCCCGCCCCGGGTCTTCGGCGCCCGGCCGCCCACCCGCCCGCCTCGCCCCGCGTCTGACCCGGCCGAGCGTAGAGGCTGCTGTTGCCGCCGCTGCCCAGAGCCCAGGGGGATCGAAATGATATCCTGAAAAATTCCAAACGATAAATCCCGCTCTCCCGCTCGGCTCCAAACTCCTCTCTTTTCTGCTCTGGGCTTTTTTTTTTTTTTTTCCCTCCCTCTCTTGCTTTCTTTCGTTGCAAAACTTGGAAGTTGAAAAATTCACCGGTTCCACCCTCTGGACCCCGCTCGAGCTCTCTCCAAATCAGACTTAAGGATTGTTTTATTATTTAATTACACAATCATCGCTTTACTCCTCCTCCTGCAAACGCGCATTCCTTTTGCACCAGCCTCTCCACACCCCCCGCCCCCCACCTTCCTCCTCCTCCTTCTCCTTCTCCTTCTCTCCCCCCACCTCTCCCTCATTTGTTAAAGGTATCCTACCGGTGCCACAGAACCATGACTTTTTTTTTTTTCCAAAATAGCTCTTCTCTTCTTTCCGCTGCCCTCCCCACACCAGCACACACAAACACACCCCCGAAAACCCGCCCTGGAAGAGGTATTTCGGTGCTCGCTGTGGACTCTTTAAGCCGCGGGAACATCCGAGTGGGAGAAGCACTGAACCGGTCTGAGCCCGAGAAAGGAACAAGCGGAAAATTCCCTCACACCCAGGCCGCCCCCGGGCCGGGGCTGGGGTGCAGACACTCGCACCCGGGGCGGGCGCTGTCCGCGGAGCGCGAGGCTGCAGGGAGGAGGGGAAGGCCAAGCAGGCGGGGGGCCTGAGCGAACTTGGGCTGAAGTAGTTGGGGAGCCCCGGCACGGACCTGGGGGACTTGGCGCCCAGCCCCCGATGGCCTCGCCGGGAGCCCGAGTTCGCGGGTAGGGAGAGGGTAAGGGGTCCTCCGAGGTCTCCCCACCGCGGGCCCGCGCCAGGAGCAGTCGCGGCGCGCGGCGCTTCGCTTCGGTTTGCCGCCCTCCGCGGGGGTGCCCAGTGCACGTGGCCTCACTCGGAGCGGGAGGACCGGACCGAGCAGCCGCCGCCTCCTGCTCCCTCCTCCTCCCCGCGCCCGGCTCCGCTTTCCTCCTCCTGCAGCCCCTCTGGCTGGCTCCCAATCCCCACCCCCCGGGGCCCGGGGCGCCGGCGGAAAGCGTCTCCCTACCCGCCCGGGTGCAGGCGGGGCGAGGCCGCGGCGCGCCCGGGGCTGCGGAGCCGGCAGGCAAGGGACGCGCGCGCGGTGGCGCGCGCGCGCGCGGGTTGCGTGTGCCGCTGCAGCCCTCCAGAGGCGGCCCGCCCGGAGCCGCTCGGCGCCCGCGCCCGCTCCCCACCGTGGCGCTGCCCCGCCCCCACCCCGCCGCCGGTGCAGGCTCCGAGTGAATGAACTTGATTCGGTGTTGAGGGAAGCGGTTCGCCTTGCACCCTTTCTACAACCCCCCACACCCATACTGCCCCCCAAATCCGGTTTTCTGCTTGGGGTGGGTGGGGAAGACGTGGAAGCAAAGGACGCCCAGACAATGGAGAGAGGAAAAGTGAGCGCCTGGGGCTCTGCGTCTACCTAACCAGGGGCTGCCCCCGGGTCTAGGGCTGCGGGGTCCTCCCGGGCCCATCCCCAGGGTGGGGCCGCCCCGCTTCCACCGGTACTGCTGGGGAGTTTCAAGGCTCGCCCCCGATTCGCCAGTCCCCGTTCCACCGCTGCCCAGCTCTTGATTTGTCCCCTCAACTATCGCCCCTCTCAGTCCCTCCCGCTTTTGCCCACCTTCCCCTCTTCCCTCCCCCAGCGGACCTGGAGGAACCAGTGACTTTTTCCTTCACCTAGTGGGAGTTATCCACATCAAGCATTTCACAACGACACATCAAGAAAAGTAGGCAGGTTCAAGTCAACCATGAAATGGTCACTTTTTAACCCCGTCCTGTCCTCATTAGGGAAATGCTCAAACACAGTCAGTTTTCAAAGAGCGCTCTTAATGAGGCAAGCTTGCCAAGTTTACCAGCTGCAGCCCCCGCAAACCCAGAGCCCAAAGAAGAAAGGCGCTGGCGGGCGGGGAGTTGAGGAGGCTGGGGAGGTGGGCTGCTGGGGTTGGAGAGACAGGTAAAGTCGGGGAAATCGCGCGGACCCCCGCGAGTTAACCCCTTCGGCCACACGCCCTGGGAGCGGCCTCCCTGCGGCCCCCGCCCCTGCCCCGGCAAATCCTCGCGTTAGCGTTCTGACAACGTTAATTTCCTTTGTGCGGGTCATTTCTTCTTTTTGAAAAGCTGTGATAAAGTTGACAGTCTTTATGGATGAAAGAAATGAGGTGACAGTCAGGGTTAATCCAAGTAAATACTCATATCTCTCAGAAATTTTAGGCAACCTCATCGTAGATTAAAACACACACACACACACAAAAACCACCGCAGCGAAAGCATCACTTTGTACTGCACATTATACTGCATCCCTTTTCTCACCCTCACCAGATTCTGAGGGGAGGGGGCGGGGACGCTCTACTGATAATACCAGCTTTAACTACTGGAGTTTCCCTTTGAACAAATATTCAATTTAACTGGAGTTAATTTACCATAAAAGACATTCCCCTTGGCAGGAATGCACTCATGTCCTTGAACACACCTCTTTGAAAGCCGGGACTCTCATAGAAGCCTTTATTTCGGGGTCTCTTTAAAAATCGAGCGCCCATCTCTCCTTCTCTCCCTCCCTCCCTTCTTCCCTCCCTCCTCACACCACCCCCAGTGAAATCCTGGCACCCAGAGAGCGCTCCTTTCAGCCTTAGAGCCCAGAACCAGCCGTTGTCCCCTAGCAAAAAGAGGCCCAGTGCTGAGCCCTGGGCTATAGTCTCCCGACATCGCTACCCCTCCTCCCTTTATAGTTTCCCTTCCCAACAGAAACCATTTCCTTCTTCCACCAAAACTAGGTTGCATCCAAAAGTTTTTCACAAGCTTAAAAAAGAAAAACGAAAAATTGACAAGCATTATACAGAAGAGCCCACAAACGCTGCAGCAGCTCCAGGGGTGAAGAAGCAGCGTCAGACCCAGGTAAGACCCCAGAGAAGTGAAGATGTCTGGGGCCTCCCAGGCCCATCACTTAGGGGTTCAAATCTCTTTCAAGTCCCCCACGTTTGAGGGTGCTTATGGCTGGTTGCACTTTGATGACCATGAAGGATGCTTGATAGTTTTTGGGTTTGATTTGTTTCCCAGAAAAAGGAAAATGAGATAGGAGTAATGGTGAGGCAAGGAAAACCAAAAAGGAGTGAAGAGTGAGCCAAAGACTTCCTGAAAGGGAAGGTCTACAGGGGTGCTCAATTTCTGTGGCTTTGACTATCTTTTCAGGCCTTGCAGCCATGGTGGAGAATGGCTGACACCCCCCAAAACACTGTTTCTTGTCAGCCAGTGCCAAGGTCATTGCAGGCCTTCCCAGGAAGAGCTCTAGGGAGTCCTTTGGAATGAGGGGCTGGTGGATTTCGGTGCATGGGATGCCTAGCTTCACTTAGCACAACACTTGTCCAACACCTTTGGTTTGAAAATCTCAATCTTTTAAATCCCAGGTAGAAGGAGGAACTGAGAAAGTGCATGCATTGTATTCACTTTCCCTTTTTTCCAGCACGTCAGTGTCATGGTATTGAGCGGTTTTAAAATACCTCTGAAAAGCTTCTGATAATATCAAAATGGGCCAGACACTTCTTAAACTTTGGTACTTACCACTCCTAAATTCTTCATCTCTCCCTCCCACACTGAATGTGTAAAAGCACTGGTGTGACAGGCCACTTTCATTTACCCCGAAACCTGGCTGATGAGGTAGAAAGAAGTGAATGATTCTCTTGGCAACAGGAAATTCTGATATTTCAGTATTCCTAAAGATCTCCTCCCTAGATCACCTATTCCTTGCTACCTTACAGGGAAAAATAAGTTTTCTTTCTAACAGAAAGTTTATTGATTTCTAAATACAATGCCAGTGCTTCACTTCACTGGATTTTTCAAAACCCAGTTGTATATTTGAAATAAGCAATGCTACCATATTTGAGTCTTTCACTACAGATGTCCAGACAGGAGCCTGACATCTCAAAAGTATCTAATATTGTTTTTCTATTAACCTTTTCCTTTCTAAAGAAACTGCAGCGACAGGTCGCAAATCCTGGGCAGTTTCATGAAAGATTTCTTGGAGGTTAACAAAGCTGTCATTTCCAATACACCAGATGACTTTTTTTTTTTTTTTTTTTTTTTAGCTCTTGCATGTGATTTGCAAGAAGGTTCACCAATTCCACATGCCCTGGCTGCATTGCCAATATCAATATTTAAAAACTAAATACAAAAGAGACAGATGACCTCCTGACCCCAGAAAGCAGGCCTGCAAAACTGCAAGTATCTACTGCACCATGCCCAGGGATCTTTCCTTCTTCCAAATGAACCACAAAATCACACCTGTGTAGTCTGGAAAACACAAATTTATATCCACAAGGAGGAACACCAAAAATCCACTCATAAATGCATATATAAACAACCAACAAGTATTGAAAGTGCCTGCACTTGATGAGAATTGCAAAATCATACCCAGCTCTTAAACTAGTACTGAGTACTACTACTACTGTCTACTACTCTTAAACAAAAATCATACCCAGCCCTTAAACTACAACTGTCAAATTAGTGTAGTAATGTTTCCCCCACCAGAGAATTCACAACTGGTTAGTTTCCCCACCCCCATTGCTAGCCCTTCGCCTTTCACTGAAATGAATAAATAACCTTGGACCTCTTTCCCCTCCTCTGGGAGCTGTTTGGTCTCCCCTGAGGACAAAAGTAAATGAGAAAAATGACACTATTAATAATGTCGCTGCTGAAATGCCTGTACTATACCATTTAAAAAAAAATCGTCCCACTAAGCGTGTCTACATTTCGAGCATATTTACAATCTATAATATAGCTCTGATCTCAACACCAACTCGGCCAGTTTACTCCATTAAGATTAGCCGGTTTTTACTTCTCCACAAAGATGAGGCCAGCTCATCAAAAGAGATTCCCTACTTTGAAGACACTTGCTCCACAGATTACAAAGTCAGCAGTCACCCCATAACTTTTGCGTGATGTATTTTAAACTTTGAAAATAGAGGTAATAGTTGCCTTGCTTCATCCACAATGTTACAAAGGTTGCATATACTCTCTCACACAGTTTCTCTTGTTTGCTGATATTGAGAGAGTTGCAGTTACTGCTGTTTTTCAAAATAGCTAACCTATAAAGCAAAACTATAAGATCATTTTATTTCTACATGTAAACTGGCTTCTGTTACCCATATATACATGCTTTGTAACATATGAAAACAGACAGGTTTTTAAGACAGGTATAGAAAGCTTTGTCCAAAATGGCTAAGTAGTCTTTACATTCTGTATTAAGTATAAAAAGTGCATGACAGAGCAACTCAAACTTTCTGCACCTCTTTCTCTCATTTCTTCTTTGAAAACTGCATAACAATGAATAAAAACAGAATTTCAAAATCAAAACAATACATAACAGAATTGTGCATTTTAATTGTCAGATTAAAATTTAAGAAACAATTACATAATTACAAAGAAAACACAAACAATTGGGCCTAAACAAAATATATGCGCAGCAAACTTTATCTCTGAATGTATCTGAAATTTTAACTACACAAGCCAATAAGTTTCAAAGCAATAATATTGTCAAATTGTGTAATGTCAAAAAGTCCAAAAACAAAGATACAGATGTTAATGGCATCACATTCACTCAGAATTATGCTGCTGTTCAGTCTAACCATATTAAAATTAAATGGATGCCCATGTCTGCTAAAGAATAAAAATTTATTTGGGACCTCAAACAATGAAACTGTCACCATTTATTGTATGGAGCACTTAGCTAATCAATTTACTATTAAAATAGCTTTCAACAATACTTGGCTTTCAAATTCATCAGGGCCAGTAAAAACGTTTTCCCAGTGCACAAGAATGCAGTCCCAACCACCGACGATAATTACCGTTCTAATAATTTTATTGCCCAAGTACTTTTTCCTGTGCTCCTCATCACTTAGGCAGGAATCTGTAGTATATTGTATCACTGAGTTGGAGTGCTTGACCTTTGCCCACATATGATTTAATAGGGACTTTTCAGCACTAGAGCTTTCTCCATCTCTCATACCATTAAATGAAAGCATCAAACCTCAAATGCAAAACTGGAAACCACAACGTTTTGTGTTTCACAAACTCTTTGCAGTTTTTACTTAGGATGCTTAAAAGGTCAGTTTCTTTGCCTCACAATGCTTTTCTTCATATAGTAAATGCACTGGAAAGTCACACTAATTCTGATTTTGATTAAATCTTGAACTCCTCAGTCATATATACATGTCCACCCTGCTTATTTACACGTGCATTCTTTTCTAACCACATAAGCATGCGTGTGTGACTTTCTGGACTTATTCCATTTTCAGGCTGATTTAAATGTCTGTTCAAGTGTGGGTTCAAAAGTTAACGTTTTCCCGCCTATTGGAAGTTAAAGTTACAAGGATGGTGCTATGAGATCTATTCAAAGAAAAGTCAGAGTTAATCTTGTGTATTTTGGCGCCTTTTCCCTGCCAGCTACTGTACTTGCGGGGGGAAAAAAACTTGGAGATCTTGTCTGTCCTGTCTCAAGTTCAATGGCAGTTCTTCCAACCCGAGCAGAATATGGCCATGTTCACAGCCCTAATAATAATTCTGATCACGCCACTTCAGCATCTTGTGTCAAAGTTGAAACTGGCTTCCCCGCCCCCTTCAACCTGAAAGCTGCCAAGTCCTCACACACTTCACATTCAACCACAACTTAATGGATGGGATATTGTGCATTAAAATGTGTCCCAGACTTATTGGCGAAAAGAGGACAAGGGGAAAAGGAGAGAGACAGAAACACACACAGACTTAGAGAGAGGAAAGAAATCTGCAGCAAAAATAGTGGGGTGGGGGGAAAAGTATGAACAGGAGTGGAAAGAAATCCATCGTCTGTTTTTAAAAGTTGGTGGGGGGTGTGGAAGAAAGGCTAACAATATGTGGCCACAACTTCAGGGATGAGGGGATGGGGGGGTGGGACTAAACTTTAGGATGAATACTGACTTTAAAAATTCCAACACACCAATCAGTGTTAAATAATACTTTCACTTAAAAATGTATTTTCAAATGAGAATATCTGTGAATTAAAATGGAGAAAAGAATGCTTCAAGAGGAAAGAGTGGCCTGCAAGCTAGAACTTAAGTATCATTTGAACAGTAATTTTTTTCCCACGACTTAGGGGAGAGGGGGATAAACTAGGGAGTTAAAGCAGAAAAAAAAAATGCTACGTTCTGTACCGTTTGGACTCACAATGTTACTCACTGATTCCCGCCATAAAGTGTGTCACACGTACTAAAGTTCCCATCGCTAAATCATAATAATACATACATATTTGCATTAGTTCTGCATATGCAACACTATAGAGTTCAACGTGTAAAGCACAAATGACATTTAGGAAAGGGATAAAAACAGCCACTTTACAATCCACAAACAGGAAAATTAAAACTGCCAGAGGTAGGAGGGGGTGCAAGGAACGAATAAAAGAAGCAAACAAAACCCATCATTTCAAAGCCACATACCATCGCACTGTATTGCATTAAATAAAAGAGATCTTGAGTCTGTAACAGAACCCTGGGCCGCTGACTTGACGCGTCTCAGGTACAGATTTGTGGATTTTCTCAGGGGTGGCTTTGGTGTCGCTTTTTGTGTTTAGTTAAAAAAAAAAAAAAGCAATCCGGAGTAGTCTTACATATTTTTTAATTGTAATTTCTGCACTGCCACAATTCTTGGCCCGAGAAGAAAAGGCGGTCAAAGTCAAGTCTAAAAGCAGGCAGCCCTTCAGTCTGTCTGGATTTCCAGCTTTCTTTCCTCTCCCTTGCAGAAGGTTGTTTCTCGTGGTCGACTTGAACGCCGTCCAGGACGGTGTGTGTATGTGCGCGCGCGTGTGCGTGTGTGTGTGTGTTTGGTGGGTTTTATTATTGTTTTAACGGGGCTGCTCCAGGAGTGGAGGCTGCGCCCGTCAGATGCAGCCGGCACGGCCCTGGGGTCGCGCGTTCGCCCCTTCACCGCCCTCGGATTGGCCTGGCCCGCGGCGGGGCTGCCCCGGAACCAGCACCCAGCAGCGCACCCTTCCGCGCCCGGCCCGCACTCCGCCTGCAGTCGCCTCCCTGGCTTTCTCTTTCTCCAGCTCGCGGCCCGCTCCGCCCCACCCCACCCCGGCCGGCCTGGGCGCGCGGGAAGCGCGGCTCTTCGCTTCCGCCTGGCGGCGGGAAGGAAACCGAAAGGAGGAGCCGGGGGCGGGCGCGCCGCGATGCATATTCATCAGGGCGTCTGGGGCCGGGGAGGCGGGAGCTGGCCCGGGTGGGTGTGGCGGTCTGCGCCGCGCGGCGCCCCTCGCGAGCGTGGGTGGGTGAGTGGGTGGCGACGGGGGTCGGGTCTTCTTGCGGCCGCGTGGAGCCGAAGAGCGGCGAGGGTGTGCCCGTCTCGGGGGCTGCCCAGGTTCCCCGCGCCTTTGTGCTTCCCGACTGTGTGTCTGCGGCGCGCCGCAGGCGAGGGGCCCCTCGTGGGCCTTCTGGAGCGGGAACCCGGCGGAAAACGCCGGGCAAAGACTCTAAAACAACAATAATGATAAAGATTAAGGAATTGCTGTTACTTCCTCACTTCCCGCCACGATGTTGGCTTCAGCTTCGCCAGGCCACGTTTGTTTCCCGGTAAAGAGGAGTATCAAAATGTTCCGGGGGCGCAGCGTTATCATTAAAGCAAAAAAGACCAGAAAGAGCGCCCTTTGACTGCTATTGATAGGTTGCCACGAGAATATAAAAAAATACATCAGTAATTTAGAAGTGAGTGAAGCCAACACCAAAGAAATATACAACCCCGGAGTTCCCAGAAGTAAACACTCTAGAGGAGATTGAATATGAGTTAATGTTCATAAAGAAAGCAGTTTTCATCAGCATTTTGGAAAGTTAAATATATTTTGGGAGATTTTTTGTTTGTTTTTGCTTAGTTTTTGAGTAATCCAACTCTTTTCCTGTTAAGTATCTGTAGTTATGTGGAGAAATAATGTTTAACAGTTTTGTTATACAACTATTAAAAGTAAAAATTTAACACTAGCCCTACATTTACTTCGTACTAACCCACATACATTTAGAAAAGATTTTATTACAAAGATCCTAATTATGTAATTACACAACAGACAACAATAGCTTCAGATATTCTCTAAAAATACTGTTCAATTATGTGATTACCAGTGAGACTAGAATAGTTCCCTATGAATTATTCTTATCTGTCTACTAAATGTGAGCACATCAGTATTTTAATCCCAATTATGTTTACCCTCAAAGTTCTAGAGAACTTAAACAACATTGTTCAGGTTCATACCTCCTACAACACACAGTATTTTTTTAAAAAGTCATTTGGCCTCATTACCCAAAAAAAGTTTTCTCTCCTTATACATATATACACATCATACATATGTTTGGCTGTGTGTGAATAATATACATAGCTATTTTCAGCGATAATAAGTGCAAAATTAAAAGTGGGATTGACCCAATTAGACTTCAGAAAATGCCCAACTTTAAAATGATTTTTTAACTGTAAGTTTAACAGTTCCCAATTTCCCCTCCAAAAAAATTAGCACAGTATGCATCTATATAGCTATACAGCTTGGAGAAGGGGAATAATGATTGGGAGGGAGAGAGGAAATACACACATGTGTCTATCTCCACACTCAGCTATAACTTCTCAAGGAAAATTAATTTTTAATATCTGTCTTGCTCCAAGTTATTTTAACCACTCAGCTAGTATAGCTATAACTCAGTCTACCCACTCAGTTCAAGTGGGTAACAAACAGATCTGTTTTCATTCTAGGATTTCCTAGTAGTAGTTTCTTGGTCAGGTAAATCACATTTAGTACTAAGGAAACAAATATAAAATATAAAGATTCAATGCAGCTAAATAATAAATTTATTTAGAGTAAGAGGATAACACTTGACCAACAGAAGAATGATGGTTATAGGAATAAGTAACACGTAAGTAACCCTTCCATGAGCAGTGTTACCAAATACTAAAACTTTTATGTAAGTGTGCCACAGAAAGTCTTCTCTGTTATTATTTGAAGTCCGTAGTAGAATTACGAATCCATCCTTACATCATTTCATGCAAAGGAGAAAGGACATCATAGAGAGAATCTAGATTTGTTTAGAACATATTTTGAGACACAAAATGGGAAAAGGAATAGGGAAGGAGAGAGAAAAGTATTTCCTCCATTCTCATAATGACTTGGAGGAATCTAGAATTTGTGTCACCTGTCAGAGAATTTCTATCTAAGCATATTATTTAGTCATAAAATGTAACATTGTGTGTTATGTTCTGGCTTTCATAGATTATCTTTTTTTATTTGTGTGTCATTTCTTTTGACATATGAAGCTTATAATGATACTTATTCCTGTATTCATCATTCTTCGATTGGTCAAATATGGACACATATCATCATTAGAGGATATCTATAAGGTTTATAAAATAAGGAGACTGATTTTCAAGTATGCCTTATAGAAATTGGGCTTGCCAATTTGTAGTCACCTCAACGTGTTGTTGTTTCTAGATTTTTTAATTGGCAAATAGTCGTGGTCATTCAATCTACAACATCACCTGATTTTCTGGTTTTCATACTTTGCAATATAAATAAATATTCAAAAAATTAAGGAGTGTTTTAAAATAGATACTCCTTTTTAAATGAAAATTATCTTGGTTGAAAGCCTTTCTAAGAATATAATTAAGGTCCAGTATCTTTTTATATTCATCTTTTGTTATAAATTATAACTAATTATTGATTTTTTTTTAATAAACACTAGTTAAGCATTTTGGGCCTCTGGCACATCTAACTGAAGTGATTCCAGTGATTTTAAATGTAATTTTTTTCTGCCTTAAGTTACAGGCACAATTCATTCCATAGAATTTACCAGAAGCTTCACAAGTACACTAACGCTTAAGATTTTTCTAGTTCTTCCTAAAGCCAATTAACTGGTAATGCAGTTACTGTATGATTTCTTCAAATTAAGAATTTTAAAAATGTACTAGCAACATCTGTGTGTATTTATCTTTTAGAATAATCACTATATAATTATTTCTAAAAGGCACGCATTATTACAATGCTTTATGTCATAATTGAAGTAATTCCTCTACCCCATTTAAACCAGTAATTTTCAGTCATTATCCCAAAGGTGTTTATTTTGTCTTACTTTTCTATTTCTCAAAAATATAAAAGTGTGTTTTAATTTCTAGGATTTTTATATTATTAAAGGATACACACTGACTTATTAGATTTGTATATTTAGTCCATTATTATGCCAGAATTTGTGTAAATTTAATGTATATAATAAACATAGTGGCATATTTAGGATGCAATACTAAATAAAACATATACCATCTTTTAAAACAATTGGATGATTATTTTTAGAATTTAAAAAATACATAATGTATTTTTGAATATGAACATGTAAACACATTCTTTTAAAACAATTGGATAACTGTTTTTAGAATTTTAAAATGCATATTATATTTTTAAAATACAAATTTGGAAATATTCCTATTTCTTATTGCCGCAGGCAATAGTTTTAAATATTTCTTAATTATATAAAAATATTTAGGGAGGCTTCAATTAGGACATTTATAAAGTGCCAAATGTTGGCATTTTTTCAGATTTCAATAGATGAGAGCTATTCCTGCACTACTTTTATTAAGGAGAGGAGAATGCATATCTATTGTCCTGTAAGAGGAAAACCCAGGGGTAAATAACAAATAATGGTAATAATTTTTATTTTTCATTAAGGTTATAGCAGTCTTTAGCTGTAATTCATTATGTCTGTTCTTTAGATATTGATGGAATATATGTTCTACAAGACATACTCGCCCATCATAAAGAATTATATCTGTGGAAAAGACTTCAAGAAATTACAAGATAGGCATTTGCAGTGGAGTTGAAACTCCACACTGCCCAGGACAGACACACTGGGTCATTTTATAACTATTGAGTGTATAGGTACAAAAATAAATATATACATGCACTGTTCCTTCTTTCACTAACTACATGCTACACCTGTGCACACATAGATCTGATGACATCTGCTAACATAATAAATCTCAAGTGGTTTGTGGTGTCATCAAAAATCTGAGATGGTGGTATGGCTCGTAGCCTTACCAACCCCAGGCTATGGCCTTGTTAAATTTCACAGGCTAAATAGAGACAGACTCAGACTTATTCCGTGCACCAACCAGAGGTTTGCAAAGCAGGTTAAAGTGGTTTACAAAAAAATACCTGCAGTTATGACTCAATGTGTGAAAAGTTTGCTGCTCTGATTCAACAGTGGTAAATCCAGGATGCTTCTAGCTTCAAAAAATAATTTTTATTGCAATTGTTATGAATTCTCAATTTGAAGTATGAACCATTTCTTAGCCTACTTATGTTTTTAAGACTTATTTTAAAAAACTATGAGCAATTAATCTTCATATCTTGCTTATTCACACTTCAGTGTAACTTTAGAATTTCAACCATCAAAATGCCCTTAAAAAGAAAACAATATATTGGAATCAATTTCAGCTATAATGATTAAACTGAGCATAGAAAAAGCAAGTGTTTTCTCAAAAAATTTTTAGGATATTTTATGCCATATGTAAGGTTTCTGAAACAACAGAATTACTAAGGTATTTTTTAACCATTTTCAAAAAACAGAAGCATCTGGCAATCCAGAAATTAGAGAGGCAACAGGATGCACAAAAGCGCTAGACAGTCTACTGATCCTTCAGTATAGTCCTGGCAAAAGATCATCCTGCCTTTTGCTCAGCGGGGGCCACGTTCAAAAGAAAGTCAGTGTCAAGTCCCCTGTATTCAAATCCTGTGGCCAAATGTCCCCAGTGTCACAGATTCCTGTTGGCGTATCTAGAACATGTTGATATCATTTCAAGTTACCTGTTACTTAAAGAAGGTCAATAACTATATTTTGTGTTGGTATTCCATCAGTAAGAAATCTTAGGTGCAGCCCAGGAAGTAAGGGAAGAATTCATTTCTACTACAAACATACATTGCATGCTTAGCATGGATCTGAACCTTGGGCTTGTATGCTGCCATACAAGCATAGATAGGTTTTTAAGGATCTCTGCATCGTGGTGTGAAGGTCTTCTATTCCTTTGTGCTAATATTTTCCTCCAAATTTGTTTAGAAAATGGTAACCCTCCCATGGGGTGTTTTGAAAACCTGCAAATAAACACCAAATAACAACCTGTAGTTTTTTGCTCACTTTGGAGGCAGCTGATGTGGGCTTGTAGAATAAAAATAGTGTTAATAGAAACCAAAGAAAAATGTAATTAGAGACGATAAGTCAGCCACCCTTCCCATCCCACTTCATCCACTAAAACAAAACAAAACCCTCCCATAATATGTTCAAAACCCAAACTAACAAAGCTGAGAAAATTTTGATACCACTGTCGTTCATGACTTGAGAAATATTTTTGTAAACAGAAGAAAGAGATAAAGGAGCAGTGGCAGATGGAAAGTTCAGGCACATACAGTCTACCTAGCATGCATCCAGTACTGCCTTCTTTTACCAACTTTTTGTTCAAGGATGATTGACAAACATAGAGGTCAGAATGGAAAATACAAGTTTCAAGAACATACCTAACATCACTGCCTCTCCCTTTTTCTCTTCATATTTGGCACCAATGAAACTGCCCCCTCCTTTTTTTTCTTTTGTGATAAGGTCTTGCTCTGTCACTCAGCCTGGAGTGCAGTGGTGCTATCAGGGCTCACTATATCCTTGACCTCCAGGCCCAAGGGATCCTCCCACCTCAGCCTCCTGAGTACCTGGGACCACAGGTGTGCACCACCATGCTTGGTTAATTCTTTACATTTTTTATAGAGATGGGATGTCACCATGTTGCCTAGTCTGGTCTCAAACTCCTGGACTCAAGTGATCCTTCTGTCTCTGCCTCCCAAGGTGCTAGGATTCTAGGCGTGAGCCACAGCATGGGACCCTGAGCTTCCCTCAATATATATATTTTTTACCATTATCTTTAATTTTGGTTATATGAACAATAGTAGAGATACTTAAAATGAACAGTTAACAAGATAAAAAAGATATCTACCCACAGTCCCATCACCTAAAAAATTTGTTTCATGTGCATATATTTTGATCTTGTATCTGCTTATATATAGATATATATATATGTGTGTGTGTATATATATATGATTGCATAGTTATAATCTTTCATAGTTAAAACAGAATATAATTTTTTCATGTGCATGTATTTTGATCTTATATCTGCTTTTATATATATATATATGATTGCATAGTTATAATCTTACATAGTTAAAACAATATAATTTTGTTTTGTAATTCTTCCTCTTTTCTATTTTTTCTGTTTTCTGTTCAATATATTGTTGATATTTAGTAAATGGTCAGAAAATTGTGAAATTAGTGACAAACGGTCACAGAATTGTAAACTTGTTAAAACTAAGAGAGACTTTTGAAACCTGTAGACAAGAGATTAGAAACAAAACTGGAACCATCTTTTGCTTTTTCCCTCCTAAACTTGGTATATTTTGCTGAAAAATCTAGATATTTTGCTTTTCTTGAAAAAGTAGAAGGTGAGACTTTTTGGCCAAGAGTTGCACATAACACCAATAGTTTGGAGTGGAGTAGCAACTGCCCCCTCTAGATGAGGCTTGGTCTCCACAGTCCCCATTGCCCCCTGTTGTACCATACTGGCCCACTTTCCTCATTTAGGTTTCTGACTTGCTTTGTCTACCCCTGAGTATACAGTTTTTGATCTAGACAAATGCTTTTCTTACAGATGAAAAAGTTCAGAGAGGTAAAGTGACTTACTTACGGCTGCTAAGCTAGTTAGTTGCAGTGCCAGCATCCTAAAAGATAGCTCCTGACTCTAAACAAGCGCTCTTTGTATTAATGTTTTTTTCAGAGCTTGTGGGGAAGGGGCTTCTGTGTGCCAACATGAACAGCCACAGCAGAACTACCATGACCACAAGCTCCTTTATAGACGGAAATGTCCAGGATAGCTTCTCATCACCTTTTATGCTCCAGGTCATAGTTAACATTTGATGTCCACATGCCAAACACCTGATGCCCTTCACAGTGACTCTTCATCTTTCTCTTATTAAAAACCCAGTGACAGGCCAGGCACGGTGGCTCATGCCTGTAATACCAGCACTTTAAGAGGCTGAGGTGGGCAAATCATGAGATCAGGAGATCCTGGCTAACATGGTGAAACCCCATTTCTACTAAAAATACAAAAAATTAGCCAGCCTTGGTGACATACACCTGTGGTCCCAGCTACTCAGGAGGATGAGGCAGGATAATCTCTTGAACCCGGGAGGCAGAGGTTGCAGTGAGCTGAGATCAAACCACTGCACTCCAGCCTGGGCAACAGAGCAAGACTCCATCTCAAAAAAACAAACAAATGAAAAACCAGTAACAGAATCCAAGTGAGGGAAGATGATCACTTTATAGAGATAACATCAAATATACTCTAATTGATAAAAGAAGTACCTAACTAAAAAGTTAAATTCTTTATAATATTCCTATCTGACATACTTCACAGAAATGTGATCATGTCCTAATACCCTAGTAGATGATCATCATCCTAAAAAATAGATTCCATCTTTGTACAAGACCATATTTTCTGATCACAAAATCAGGACACTTGGTGCAACCAAGAATGTTTCTTAAAAATGACTTTAAGATTTTGAAAAGTTTTGCAAAAAGCTTTTTTAAAGGAATAGTTTTTAGCTATGTTTTAATAAATCAATTCTATGAAAATAACAAATGTATACCATCTAAAAATGCCTGATCCACGTGTTTGTTGTACGATTCTTAGAAATTTGCCTAGAAAATGGGATTTAATGACAATTGTTGCCATTTTATCATCATAAGCATCCTGTGCAGTTTGTACCTGCAGTGCTTTGTTTTTAAGACAGAACACCCACTCTCAAGGTTTTGTTCCCAAATGGAGGTATACCAGAGGACACACATAGAGTGCTGCAGAATCAGCACAGTGAATAATTGAGACGCTCATACATTATGTACACGTTGAGTCTACAGTTAGTCTCTTGGTGGGCGACGAAGAGGTCCATATTCAATCTGGCTCCAGGCTCATTCATAGATGTGATCTTAATGGCCCTTATTCTGATGAAAGCACCATCAGAAAGGGGCAGCTCAGGTTCTCTACTTCTTATATAGGAATCCAGCCCCTCTGTACTGAGTTTCCCTGAGGTCTAGATACACATGCTTTTTGGGGGGCATTTTAAGTGACTCCCTACAAGCTGGATCTTCTCTTTTGTGACCAATTTAGACCAAGGGCAGCACCTTAATTAAGAAAGGCCTCCCTGGGGCAGTGGTTTCTCCCAACTTTAGATTAAAAGTAGTATCAAGGCAAGTGATAATAATTACTATTTACTGAGTTCTTAGTATGCTTCTGCTCTGTGCTCAGAACTGTGTATCATCTAAGCTCTTTTAAAGATGAGGAACTGGAGGTTTGGAAAGACTGAGTAACCAATTGAAGGTCAGAGCGTTCATGATCCAGGTTGTTCTAATTCCCAAGCTCGTGGCCATAGCTTGATAGTTTATGCTGCGAGGACCTGAAACTACTAGATGAGTAGGGCCCAGTCACAGGACCTGCCTTGGAGGCTTTTCCACTGTGCCTCAAAGCAACTTTATCACTCTTCTTTTGAAATTGCCTTTAAAACCCCAGGCACATTCTTTTAAATATTATCAATGGGGTAGATCTTCCTCCTTTGAATGTGGATTTGAGTTTTGGATATAGCCAGGATTCATTCAATACCCTGTGGGGATTAAAGAACTTATCGAGCTGGGTAAACCAGTTTGGGTTGAAAACCAGGCATGACAATGTAAAAAGATTATATTCATTCTCCAGTATTTTCTGAAAGTAATGGAATATAGTCTTTCAAATTGGACTTGGAGGCATTGACTTTTTGGGTTCCAATCCTCACTTAGCCTCCCGAAGACTATGTGACTCTCAATAAGGGATGTAATAATTCCTAACCATGGTTCCCTTACCTTTGAAAACCAGGCCTGCTTCAGTGTGGTTGTTTTAGGATCAAAATTTT
Organism: Callithrix jacchus; assembly: GCF_049354715.1. Lineage (NCBI taxonomy): Eukaryota > Metazoa > Chordata > Mammalia > Primates > Cebidae > Callithrix > Callithrix jacchus. The sequence goes on from NC_133502.1 coordinate 120,871,927, forward strand.
TTCATTTGTCAAAATATGTAGGACTGTTTCTGAAACATAATCCTTTCTTGATAAATATTTCTGAATCTATCAGATTTTTATCTTTCTCTGTCCTCGTTCTTCAAATAGGGTGAGAGATGATAAACAAGAGTAGATATGGGCCGGGCATGGTGGCTCAAGCCTGTAATCCCAGCACTTTGGGAGGCTGAGGCGGGTGGATCACAAGAGATCAAGACCATCCTGGTCAACATGGTGAAACCCCGTCTCCACTGAAAATACAAAAAATTAGCTGGGCACGGTGGCGCATGCCTGTGGTCCCAGCTACTCAGGAGGCTGAGGCAGGAGAATTGCCTGAACCCAGGAGGCGGAGGTTGCGGTGAGCCGAGATTGCGCCATTGCACTCCAGCCTGGGTAACAGGAGTGAAACTCCGTCTCAAAAAAAAAAAAAAAAAAAAAAAAAGAGTAGATATGGTCTGTGACAATGAACAGATCCCACAATCTGAGTGCTCCTAGGCCTGTGATAGCATTTATTTGCAATTATAGCTTAAAAACCAAGAGTACTCTTCTCAGCTCCCTGATGCCGAGAAAGTTGAATTTAAAGTAGGATGTGTTGCAGTTTGAAGTTTATGGGGACAGTTTCTCTCTCAAGGTTACTTCTAGGTTCTTCCTAGAAAGGTAGGAAAATTAATAGCATCTCAAGCAACTGTACCTCCATAAATATTTACAGAGCACCAGCCCTATGCCACGCCTTGTGCTCAAAGTGAGACAGGAGCAGTGAGGACCGGAACAGTGTCCAAAAGGATGCTCTGGTGACAGACATAGAATGATGCTGCCCAAATGCTTAGAATTGAGAACATATCAGAACCACCAATACAAACAGTGTAAGTTATCTACTGAAGAAGATGTTGTCACTTCTCAGGCAACAACTGAGTGCCTCCTGTGCCCAGGAAATATAGTATGAACAAAACCAATGATATTCTAGTGTGAAAGAGAGAGACAGGATGGGGAGTGGGAAGGGAAAATGAGACGATAGCTAATAGAAACCTAGAGCTCGTGTAGTGTTGTCCTGAAGCCATCAGCTTGCCAGTTTGTTCAATGAGGTTGGAAGGGTGGTCTAATAATTCTAGAAGCCTTGCAGGAAGGTTTTTACCAAAAGAAGGAAATGAGGAGTATAACAAGCTTTTCTACAGTCTAGAGTCAATGAGGGGTATCTAGAGTGGAGAAAGGATGGAGCAGCCTCCAAGGAATGCTACTGTAGAGCTTTGACAGCTGATCTAGAACCACTTTTGCCTCTCTTTGGCAGCACCCAGCAAGCCCAAATGCTTTGAGAGATATATGCCCTTTCAAGCTGGCTAATGTTCACTTTCACATTGTAACACTTATTAAGCACATTCACTCATCTGATCCTATTAATAATCCTATATTACAGGTGTAATCTTGTCTCTGTTTTACAGATGAGACTTGTGTGCACAGAGAATAAATAAATCACCCAAGGTCAATAGCTTGCAAGTATCAGAGGCAGGATTTGAACCTAGGAAATGTGGTTCTAGAGCTTCAGCTTTTAATCATGAATTATATAAATAATTTTTCTTTACCTCTGCACCTCTTTCCTCATCCTCCCACTCAACAAAATGGCTTGTACCCACCCTGAAAATCTCTTCTCCTTCCCTTAGGGCTCATTCCAGTTGCTTAGGGCTCATTAGAATCTCCTTCCCTTAGGGCTCATTCTAGGCCCCACAGCTCCCTAATTGGGGAGGCATATTTTGGTCAACTTTATAGCTCAACTACACTATACTAACATCTGGTCAAGACTTAGTCACTGAAGAGAAAAGAGTCACTTCAGCAGCCTTGGCCTAAGACTTTGGACCCCTAAAGAGTGAGACCCAAGTGATTGTCTTGTCTCCCTTCTCTGTGCTTTAAAAAAATAAATTGTTGTGTGGTCATACCATTGAATATTACATAACAACGAAAAGAACAGCCTTCTATATAATGTGTATATAGAAGAGTATACATCATGAGCATATAGGTAGATACATTTTCCATGACACCAAACTGCCTTTCGGCTGGAACTGCCATCTTCCCATAATTCGCCAAAATGATGAGCACAAAGGGAAAGAGGAGAGGCACTCGATATGTGTTCTCTAGGCCTTTTAGAAAACACGGAGTTGTTCCTTTGGCCACATATATGCGAATCTGTAAGAAAGGTGATATTGTAGACATCAAGGGGATGGATATTGTTCAAAAAGGAATGCCCCACAAATGTCATCATGGCAAAACTGGAAGAGTCTACATGTTACCCAGCATGCTGTTGGCATTGTTGTAAACAAACACGTTAAGGGTAAGATTCTTGCCAAGAGAATTAATGTGTGTATTGAGCACATCAAGCACGATAAGAGCTGAGATAGCTTCCTGAAACACGTGAAGGAAAATGGTCAGAAAAAGAAGGAAGTCAAAGAGTAAGGTACCCAGGTTCAACTGAAGCAGCAGCCTGCTCCACCCAGAGAAGCCCACTTTGTGAGAACCAGTGAGGAGCCTGAGCTGCTGGAACCTATTCCCTATGAATTCAGGGCATAATAGGTGTAAAACAAAAAACAAAAAACAAAAAACCTCTGGACTGTAAAAAAAAAAAAAGAAAGAAAAAAGAAAAGAAAAGAAAAGAAATGAAAAATTACTGGCAATGCAGAAACCATCTCCCAATTTCTGCAAATTACTAGCCCTAACATCCTTCCCAAAGACCACCACTGTACTGATTTCTAACAATACAAACTTGTATTGCCTAGTTTTGAACTTTACATAAGAAAAAGCATACAATATTTACTCTGTTATATCTGAATTATATTGTTCAGGCTTTCATGTTATAGTCCTCCCTGCTATTGCAGTAACAGTGTTTTGTTTTGTTTTGTTTCCACATTGCAGTTTGGAATTATATTGTATGCCTACAACACAGTTCATCTATTCTATACCCAACAAGCCTTGGGTTGTTTCCAATATATTGGCTCCAGCCAATATAAATAATGAAGATTTGAACATTATCTACATGTTTGCTTGTATACATACTATGCATTCTTTTGGTGTATAAACCTATGAGTAAAATTTCTGGATTATAAAGTATGCCTACAGTAAATTTTAGTAGATAATGCCAAATGGATTTCCAAAGTGGATTTAGTAATTTATACTAAATTACTATATACATCAGTATATCAGTTTTGTTTCACATCTTTATCAAAACTCTGTACTTGTTTTTATTTCCAACATATAGTAATATTTCCATGTGGTTTTAATTTGCATTTTTCAAATGACTGATGAGGCTGAGCTCCTTTTCATCTGTTTATTGACCATTTGGATATCCTCTTTGAAGTGTCTATTCAAATATTTTGCCCATTTTTAATTGCACTCTTCTATGTTTTCCTTGTTGATTTGTGGGAGTTCTTTGTATACTCTACATATGAGCACTTTGCCAGTTTATATCTGTTGCAGATTTCTCTTCCTCCTTTGAGGCTTACAATTTCACTCTTTTAATGTTACAATATTTAAAAAAAACACGTTTATTGAGATATAACTGCCATACAATAAACTGCACATGTTTAAAGTGTACTAATTGATAAGTTTTGAGATCCGTATATACCCATGAAACCGTTCCCACAGTGAAGATAGGCAACATTTCTATTAACTCCAAAAGTTTTTATGTGCCTCTTGGTGATCCCTCTGTCCTTCTCTCCCTTCCCTGCAACCACTGATCTGCTTTCTATCATTATTGCTTGATTTGCATTTTATAAAATTTTATGTAAATGCAATCAAAACTATGTACTCTTCTCATCTGACTTCTTTCTTTCAGCATAATAATTTTGATATTCATCCATGTCATAACAATAGTTTATTTCTTTTTATTACTGAGTAGTACTCCTTTGTATTGTATAACATAATTTATCTGTCACCTGTTGATGGACAATTAGGTTTTTTCCAGTTTTTGGCTATTACAAATAAAGCTGCTGTGAACATTCATGTACAAGTCTTTGTATGAACATATACTTTCAATTCTCTTGGGTAAATACCTAGCAATGGAATGTCTGGGCATATGGCAGCTGTATGTTTAACTTTTTAAGAAAATGTCAACATGGTTTTCCAAAAGTGGCTGTATCACTTCACAATTCCAACAGCAATGTATGAGAGCTCCCATTCCTCCACATCCTCACCAGCACTTAGTATGATCAAGTCCTTTTATTTTTAGCTATCCTAATAAGTATGCAGTATATCCCATTATCACCTTAATATGTGTATTTTTAATAACTAATAGTGTTGAACATCTTTTTATGCGCTTACTTGCCATTTCTATATCTTCTTTGGTAAAATATGTATTCAAATTTTTTGCCCATTGAAGAAGCTGGGTTGTTTTCTTACTCAGTTTTTAAAAAGTTTTTGTATGCTGTGAATACAAAGCCTTTATTAGATGTTTGAGTCACAGTATTTTCTCTCACACTGTGGTTTTGCTTTTCAGTCTTTTAACAGGTTCTTTAGAAGAGCAGAATTTTAAAAGTTTGATGAAGTCGAAATTGTGGATTGAACTTTTGGTTTCATATCTAAGACATTTTGCTTAATGCAACATCACGAAAGATTTTTCCCTCCATTTTCTTTTGGAATTTTTATAGTTTTATCTTTTATATTGAGATCTATAATCCATTTTGAGTTAAACTGTATTTAGTGCAAGGTATGAATTTAAATTCATTATTTTTATGTGGATATCCAATTGTTTCAACACCATCTATTGACAAGACTTTTTTTTCTCACTGAATTGACTTCATATCTTTGTCAAAAGTTAGTTATCCACATACATATGGGTCTATTTCTGTCCCTCTATTCCATTTCACTGATCTATTTGTCTTTATTGCTGTCAATTCCACACTGTCTTAGTTACTATTGTGTCATAAGAAGAGTCTTGAAATCAGGTAGTGTTGGTTTTCCAGATTTTTGCCTTCAATATTATCTTTGGATAAACTCCTCTAGTGTTTTGTTTTGTTTTTAAGAAGTTTTCTCCAAGAAACCTTGAATCTGCTCAGACAGACACTATTACAACTTGGAGCTGCAAGTAGCACCTGTGGATTTTAATTCCTTCATTCCTTTGGACATAAAAGTCATTTTTATTCAAAGATATGTTTTTATAAATGTATGAACCCTGAAAGGAGTGGGATTATGGTGGAATTTAACCAAATTGTCATCAGCTATTACAGTAACTGACCACCAGCTGAGCATCTGACCTTTTTGGAAAAAGACTTTACAGACTAACCTCATGGGCCTGGGAAAACCCAGGTGGAAAGTGGGAAGGAAGAGAGCCTTCTATTTATGATAATACTTACAAATGGGCATTGCTGGGTGTTTTGCATATGGCAACTCATTTTTTTCTAAGATACTTACAATTTCACTTCTAGAGATATGCTGTAGAGCTGGCATCCATAAGCCTTTTCTGTAAAGGACTAGATATTTTAAGCAGACCCAGCTTCATGAGCATGGACCTGAGAAGTGGCACAGAGCCTGGGCTTAGAAGGCTCCTGTGCTTGGTTTAATGCTCTGTAGTCACCACATTGAAACACTTGATTTTGTTTTTGTTTTTGTTTTTCTGCCTTTTTTCTTTTTATTTAAGTAAGAGGCACTGCTGAATATTTCAGTTTAAACTGGGCATTAAGTAGCCATAATGCCCAGATTCTAGGTTTTGCAGGTCATACCATTTCTGTTGCAACTACTCAACTCTGCCAGTGTTACACAGAAGGAGCCACAGACAATATGTAAACAATGAGCCTGGCTGTGCTTCCATAAAACTTTATTTATGGACACTGAAATTTGAATTTCACATAGTTTTTACATGTCATGGGCTATTATTCTTCTTTGTTTTTGTTCTTTTAACCATTTAAGAATGTAAAAACCATTCGTAGCTCTCAAGCCATACAAGAGCAGTTAGCAGGTTCTATTTGGCTTGTAGCTGATAGTTTTCTGGCCCCTACCCTAGGGAGACTCATGTACATGTGCAGCAGGTAACAGATACAAGAAGTTCTCAGTAGAACTGATCATAAATGCTCCAGAGGAAAAACAACCAAAAGTTCCCTCAACAGCAGAATGGATAAAAGCATTGTATTTATTTATGTACAACACACGGTTGAAAGAAAGAAACAAGTCATAAAAAGGATACACGCAGTATGATTTTATTTACATAAAGTTCAAAAACCAGGCATACAGAAGTGCTGAAACCAAAATAAAAAAGTAGAAGCAAGGAGATGATGGTGAGAAAAATCATGACAATGCTTACCTTTCAGGAGAGGGAGATGATGGAGTAGGGGCTTGGCAATGTTGTATTTCTTGACTTGGGGTCATGATTACATTGGTGTTTCCTCTATAGTCTTTGAATTAGGCATTTTATGTGTATGCTCAGAAGTGCACATCTCATCACTTTAAAATTTCAGTTCTCAATTTCTAACCCTGAGTTGGCATTTGGAACCCCACTGGGGTGGCAGGAGACACATGCCCAGGCCACATGTTTCCAACTTCCTAAAGCTCCTTTGATGTCATTTTGAAGACCTTTGGCATCCGTCTGGCCTTGGGCTCCACATTTCCCAAGAAGAGTCTTGGCTGTTTTACATTCAGTTGGTTTTCTTTTCAGTTTACTTTTGTCTCAGACACTGATGCTCTCTGCCAAATTCCCTCAAGGTCAAATCCATATTATTATGGGTTCCATTGTCTAGAAACCTTTCTTGTTTGTGAATTCTATTTTTTTATAATTTCAAAATATAATTATATAATTTAATTATATTAGTCTGGGCAGTAAATGCATGTACTGGCCACTTTCCTTTCGTCCTTCTGTTCCTCAGTGTAGATTTAGATTCTCTTCTAGTATTTCTACCTTCTGGCTCTATGAGTAGCTGTATGTTGTCATTAACCCAGGCAAGAGTAAATTGAAAGAAAAGAAAATATATATTTGTGGTTGGAAAGAAAACAAATTTAGGAGTAAAACAACTGGAGTTTGAATCTCTATGCAACCTATCAGCTGTGTGTTCATAGCCAGTGACCTAACCTCCGAACTTCCCTTTGTTTTATCTACAGAAGTGAAGGCTAATAATGAATACTAGAGAGAGTCATTGTGAGAATTAGATCAGCAAAGATTAAACCAGAAAACACATGAAATATACCTAGCTCATCACCTTGTGCTACTGTGTGACTTGTGGTAGACATACAATACATTAGGGTTTTCTCTTCTTTTCTTCCTTCCTTTCTTCCCTTCTCCCCTCATTCTTTCTTCTTTCCCTTTCTGTTTTTTTTTTTTCACTTTTTTCCTTCATCCATCTCATCCATCTACCTCTCCTCCTCTCTCCTGCCCCTTCTTCCCGCCTTAGTTCCCCCTCCATTCTTTCCTTTCTTTTTCTTTCTTTCTGAACATTTGCAAGAGTTTTCCATCTACTGTCACCAAGCATGTTAACCCAGAAATTGCCTAAACAGAAAAAAGATGATAGCCAGGTTGGGGATAGGAAAAGTAAAAGATGGAAAGATTCTGCTCAGGAGCCTGCGAAAAGAAGACACACCATGTTCTTCACTTTACTTGGCCATCCCATTTTAAACTTCTTTCCCCTAAAACTCACAGGTTTGTTCACATCTAGAAATACCAGATCCGTAGCAAGTCTCCTGTCACAAAATGTAAAAAGCCTAGAAGAAATTTTGTTTCAGGAACAAAAATTGCTTCCATGCAAATCACTTGGAACCCTGTCTGACCTGTTGTAAGCAGTCAAAAATGTTGGCTATTGTTACTGTTATTGTTGTTGCTGTGATTAATATTATTGTTCAGGACAGCATCCCAGTATGTGCAACAGAAGTTGTAAGGCTATTAGCTGGCTTGTTTGCTAAATGCACACCCAAGTTACAAAGAATGACAATAGTTGATTCTTTTATCATTTCCCAATTTCCCCTGTCGTTTTCCCCGTAAACATTTCATTCTGCCTTTTCCAGAACAAACATCATTATAATCACTTCTTGTTTACATCTCTGATATCCCCATGGCTCTTGCTGCTCTCACTGGTAGTAGCAACACCTCTAAATTTACTACCATCTGCAAATATCATTAGCTATTGTTTATTCCCTCTCCCACACTATTAATGAAGATGTTAATTAAGACCAGAACTAACACTGACCCCAGCAGCAATCCACTAGACATTTATCCAACTGGATAAACTTCTGTTAGTCATTACCCACTGCTCATAGACATTACCACTACTCCATTCTCTTCATCTGCTAATTTGTAAGAGACTAGGGGAGAGAATTAAGGGAGCCCAGGATTATTTAAAAATTAACACCCTGATATTTGGGGTTTGGGAAAGGGATTTGGTAGAACATCAGAAAGACGGTTGTCAGCGGCATGCAGGAGTCAGTGAGCCATCCTCCAACGTATTTGGTAATTGCCTGGCTACACTTATGGCTTTCTGAGAATTTAGGAATGCACTGCATGGCTGCAGTATATGGAACTTTCAGTCCAGCCACTTTTTTATACAGATGACCAGACTGAGGCCCAAAGAGGTCAAGTGAGTTGTCCAAAGCTCACCTTTCTAGTTAGTGACAGAACCTGAATTAGAACCTGGGGCTCTAACTTTCAGTCCTATGCTGTTTGTAAGAATTTAGAGGCAGTCAATCTTGCTTCCAGAGGTTCTGTTCTGACATCTGCACATTAGCATTTGCCTAAGTAAGGAGGCCAGGGCCTACCAACTTCATCTTTTTGTCTTTAGCAAACTGTCTCTCATAATAGGAGTCCATTGCATACTTAGTAAAAGATTGGGGGTTTTTCGCCAAGATGCACTATTCTCTTGAACTATAAATTAGAGTTCTCAACCCTAGCTAAACATTTGAATCACCCAGGGGAACTTGTAAAAAAGAATACCTATGCCCACCCCACACTCCTAGCAATTCTAATTTAATTGGATTGAGGAAAGTCTCAGGCACTGGTAACTTTTTAAAATTCCCCAGATGATTCTAATGTGCAGCCAGGGTTAGGAGCCACCTCAGAGGATAAAATGTTTTTCCAAAGACTCCTAAATTAAGAGGTTTCTTGTTCTATAGAAGGGGTACATACAGAATGGCTGTAACTTAGTAAGCAGAGCAAACTTTTCTCTCGAACAGGAAACAGACTGCTCTTCAAACCTTTTCCTTGTGCAGGATGCGAATTACATTGCCAGCTCAGAATGATGTGGTTTAGAATATATTAATCTGGTGGTGGTATTAATGCCTGGCATTTTTTCCAAACTTAACTTTCATTCTTTAGGCAGTTACGCCAAATTAAGAGTAGTGCTGCCTCTCAGGTGTTCTGGAAATGAGTTACTGGCTTAGTATAAAAACTAGCTTACTAGAAGTAAAGTCATGGAAAGAGCAGAGGACTGACCAGCATTGGAGGTGGCAGGGTGTGGGGGCAGTGGCCGTGGTGGCGGTGGTTCTTATTTATACATTAATACTCATTGTACCCATTGCAGTAACAAATACCTTCCTGCCATTGGTATGGCAATAAAGCCTTAGTAGATGGGGAATGTAGGTCAAAGATAAAATAAAGAAGCACAGTCTCAAGCTTCTTCCTGGACAAGAGCCCAAGATAAATGCAAGACATGGCTATGGAAGGCTTCAGAATCTGCCAGTCTTCCAGCATCACACATTGTGGCCTTTTCCATTTGAGGGAAACATCCCTAAATGACTAAGTGCCCACCAGCACTCACAGCTGTCAGAACCGCGGAATTTAGAGTCCGCATGCTTGATTGTACAGGTTGTGGCGTGCCCATTGGTGCCTAATGCATGGGAGTTGAAATCTGAAATAAAAAGAGGTGCTTCCAGGAAGGATGGACAGTTCTCTTTGTAGTTTACAGAAAGGTGCCACATGGAAACTGGAATGCCTAAGGAGGGAGAAAGATGAAACAGGTTTCCACATCTGTGTCATTTGTAGCAGAGGCCCTCAGTGAAAACTGGGAAGTAGCAAGACAAGCAAAGAGAAGGATCAGAAGTGCTGGGAATGGTCTGTGAGGGACTGGTCACCTCCCAGCACAGGCTCCAGTGTCAGTGCCACTCACTGGTTGCCAAGGCTCCGATAAAACAGGAAAATAGGACAGGAAGCCAGTGAGATGTGGAAATGGGGTATCTGTAGAACAGACAATAAGACCTGTGGGAAAAGGAAGTCTGAGGTGGGAACATTTTTTATGTGTTCACTGTCCCAGAAATTGAAGTTGGGGGCTCATCCATGGCCTACAGGCTTGCCAGTTGCTGTTACAACCTGGCTCTGCTTCTGGGGAAGACAAAGAAACAGAGGGAATCCCAGCAACAGTCGGGCCAGGACAGGCATCTCCATCAGTGAGTGCTTCCAGATGCACTGAAGTCTCAGCCCCAAACCCCACTCAAGAAATGTTGCTTAGCTAGAGAGTGACGCCTCTGGAGGAAAAAATATCAGTCATTTTGACAAGGTCAAAATACCAAGAAAACAGCATTCCCAACTGGAAAGTTATGGGTCAGGACCAGAGTTCACTGAAACATACTCTCTTCTGTTTCTGCCTTCTTGAGCTTTTTGGCCGTGGGGCACTTTTTAATGCGTCTCCAAGAGCAAAAGCTCTCTGGGCATGTGAAAACACATAAATGGTTGGATATTGGATAAGGGTCTCTCTTATTAACTGTTTGAAAATAAAGAACCTAGATGAGGGGGTAGAATAATGTAGACAAGTAATCCCACCCAAGAACAAATTATTTCAGGTAGTATTTGGCTTAGAAAGAGTAGACTACTGTAGGGTCTGCACTGTTCCAATACTGGGACTCAAGGAGCAACAGTTTCCCTTAGGAACTGAAAACTGGGGCAATTTGCATGAGTTCCCTTTGCTTACACCTTTAGAAAGGTCAGGGGAAAAGCCAGTGAAATGAGAAGGAAGGAAGGAAGATGAGAGGAAGGGAGGGAGAAAGGAAGGAAAGAAGGAAGAAAGAAAAGAAGGGGAAAAGGAAAGATGGAAGGAAGGAAGAAAAAGAGGGAAGGAGGCTCATTTACCGAACACGGGCTGTATGCCAGGCTTGCTTTTAGCTTTTTCATATATGCAATGCCACTTAGTCTTTAGAAACCCATTGTGAGGAAGGTATAGGGGGCTACCCATAGTCACCTAGCTAATAAGTGGCCAATTTTATTCAAACCATGTGTGTCTGATTTTAAAACTCCTCCCTTCCTCTCTTGACAAGTTGTCACTACCAACTAAATATGCATACATATACACATGTGTATATGCATGTGCATATGTGTGTTTTATAACATCAATGCTTCTTCATACTGCCCTTATCGCCAAGCAACCAAACAATGAGGGTACATTTCCTATTTCTGTTTTTCATACTCTTCTCAGACTAAATGAGTTTTCTCCCTTTAGAGTTGCCCCTTATGTTGTTTTCATATGTTTTTGTCTGTATATTATTAAAGAAAGGAGGAAAAGAAAAGGGGGTGAGGCCAACGAAATAGTTTGCCCTGTTTCTGTTGCCTAGTAAGCATGGTGGGGGGGGTGGTGAGGGGATGCCACCATTTTGCCAACCCTGCACCACCTGACTGTGGGAACTCTCAGATCTGCTTTAGATAAACAGTTTAGTCCTGTTTTTCCCACAATCTTCTGACAGTTGAAATTTCCCCTTTCACTGTAAGTCAACCATCCTTGGGAAAGTTTCTTTTCAAGTAACCATGCTATACTTCTCTTGAGGAGGAATCGAAGACCTCTCCCCCTTGCCAGAGAACCCCCTACTTTCTTGCTTTTCTCTAAGAAGATGTGGACATGGGCCGGGGTGATAGTGCTGTGAGCAAAGTTGCAGCTGCCCTCCCTATTGGACACTCAGCCTCACCCCTGCTGCCCAGTTGAGAGACATGGCCAGGTTTTCCCTGTAGCAGACACAGATGCTTCAGAAGGAGATGCTATCACAAAGGGTTTACTTAAAAAAAAAAAAGTGTGAAAGGGATGTGGCTGTTGGCAGGCATGCTGGTTCCATGCTACAGCCTCTGCTGGCTGCAGTCTCCACTCTTTCCTTTCCTCCTTCCCACTTTACAAAGGTTTAGGTTCACTTTATAAAGAAAAGCCATCCCCAGGCAAAAATGTTTACAGCATTTTATTAAAGTTTGGTGGAGGAGTGAAGAGGGAGAAAAAGGCTGGATTGGGAGACAGGGAGGAGGGGGCTGGCCTCAAGAGAGAGGGAGTAAGAGAAAGAGGGCAGGCATGCATGAGAGTCCCAAGCAGTGCCAAGAAGCAGAGAAAGGGCTGCTTGGGGACAAGGGGGGTGGGGGGGGGGGGGAAGTGTGCCAGAAACCTTATAGAAAGAGAGCAAAGAACTGAACATGAAGAATGGTTAAAAACTGAAGTGCAAATGGACTTCAGCATCCTCCTGGCAGAGAATCTTGCAAACAAAATACAAAATAGGCCACCGTGACAACTGGAAGAAACAGAAGTTTTGAGGAGGCAGTTAGGAGATGCTACAGAAATGGCCTAGCAAATAAGTAAATAAATGCCAGAGTATGCTAATATGCTGAGGACCTTTAAAGAGAGAGAGAGAGAGAGAGAGAGAGAAAGAGAGAGAGAGAGAGAGAGAATGAATACACACTAAGGTGCCTGAGACAGAGAGCGACATCAAGTGAAAGCAAAAACAACAGAGACAGACACACACATCCATAGCCAGACCCCAAGAGAGGCACACACAGAGAGAGTCACACAGAGAGAAAGACAGAAAGGGCTGAGAGGGGGGGCGATGGGGGAGCGAGAGTGGGGTGAGAGAAAAAGTCTCCAGCCAAATGCGGGAGACTTGGCAGGTCGACAGGAGCCGGGCAGTAACTGCACTTGCTGTGTCTAGTCTATTGTTGTCTCATGGGGGGGGGGGGGTTGTTTGTTTGTTTTGTTGTTTGGCCTCTTTGTCTCTTTTGTTCCAAGCAGTTAGTTTGCTTCTTTCCCAGACACTGGGCTGATGGAAGAGCTTTATGGATTTTTCTTAAAGGGACAGAATTAGCTAGTTCATCAGTATTATCGATTTCTCAGTCCTAACCAGCTCTACCTAAATGACTTGTTTTTTTTTTTTAATAGAAGGATTCTATTAATAATTGAGAGTCGGTGTTTATACTATTTTGTGCATGATTAACAAGAATAAACAGGTCAATTTCATCCTCCCCACTGAACCTCCTCCTCCAGGGTTGCCAAGACTGCAGGGTGAAGAAAGGAAAGACAAAAAGGAGAAAAAAAATCCTACAAACAAAAGCAAATGAAGGACATACATACTAAAAGAACCACCAACCTACATTGCTACTTTCAAAAAAAGAACAACATAGCCATCAAGATTAGAAATACAAACTTGAGGCTTTAAAGAACCAGGAGAAGAGGGGCTTTGAAGGAAGGGGGTAGTTCCCCTTCCCACACCCCTACAGCCTGGGCACTGCAGCTTCGCCTTTGGCCCTTCCCAGGCTCTGTCCTAGAGAATAAAAAGCCCAGATCTAGGGGTTCTGGGAGCCTGTCTTGGGTCACTCTCCTGAGCTTGGCCTCCTGGGGGAACTGGCCTTTAACACACTCGCGCAGCAGAGGTGAGCATGTTGAAGGGTACAGTCACTAAACTGAAAGGAAAGCTGCTTTTTATTGATTTGAGTAGAGGTAGGAGAAAAGGGTATCTCCAAAGCCTCTGATTTTTTTGTTCCTGCAGAGACTCCCAGCTTCCTTCTGTCTCAATAATTTAAATAGGTTCTGGTGCAAAGAAGGTAATTTCTGTGGGAAATGAAATTCTAAAACACTCCCAAATCCATCTACCCTCGATTTTCAATTCCTCTCTAGCCTTGCCCTAGAACACAGCCAGCTCTTTTTTAAAAATCCGATCTTTCTCCATTCTTGCATTAAAATCTCCTAGTGAAATCTAGGGTGCCTGAGTTTAAAAATAAATAAATGCCATCAAAGGGCCTGAGGCTAGGCGAAGGGCACAGAAGAGTGGAGTAGAGAAAGGGAAGTGTGGGCTCCTTTGTGACCGGGATCCTTTATATTCGAAGCAAACGCAAATCTGAGCCGTGCTTCTGCCCTCCGAAGTGCGGCTGCCACTTTCGGAGAGAGCGGGCGGCAGCTGGCTCTGCAGGTTTGGGGGTGCTTCTCCTTTGGCCCGTCTCCATGAGATTTGGGACTTAAAAGCCCAGTGTGTCAACTGCTCAGACATGAAGGTGGTCAGGTAAAGAGTTTAGCGAGGCAGCTTATATCCATAAGTTTATCCTCCCCCTCACCGGAATTTTCCCCCCTCACTCCCCCGCCCCTTCAAACGGTCTTTCAAAGATGACTTCGGGGTTCTTAGAACACTGCGGCTGGGTTTTGCTTCTCCTTGGGTGCCATTTGGAGGAGCCTAGAAACTTCCAGCCTTTCGAGTTGACCCACTGCAGGGCTTTCTCTGACACAACCGTGGTGAAAACGTGGGCCAAGTGGTGCACGGACCAGGCTAGCGCGTGGGAGGCCTCGCCTGTGGAGTGAGGAGGCGCGACCCTGGTCACCGGTGTGCACAGTCGGAGCGGGGTCTGAGTGTGAGCCGCGGGAAGGAGGGTACGCCGTGGGCGCGTGGGGCACGTGGGGCACGTGTTCGCCCCAGCACTGGAAAGAGACTTGTGGTGGGGGCCGGGATAAGTCTCCCGATGTTCAAGCAGAGGGGCATTTGTAGCCATCTTTGCTTTGGGTAGAGATTTCATATCCGCAGTCACGCGAGGTAACTGACACCCCGCTAACCTTGAGCTAAAGGCAAAGGTGCTCCTGAAACCGCTTGCCCCTGGGAATGTCGCTCAGGATGGGTGTCGTCTGCGACCTGCCACAGGAACTCATTGGCCATGTGGAAAAATCTAGGCTAAGTGCAGACCACGACCCTGGGGGGGGCCCAAGTCCGATTTCAAACCCACCCCGATGGGATTCAGAAAAGCCGGCCCAGTGTCCCCAGGCCCAGCAGTCCGCGGCACACCATCGGCGACAGATTTCGTTTCTATTCCCCGCACGCGTCCCAGCAGCGCAGAAGATCCAGTTTCACCGAAACATCCCCGTTGTCTTGCTGGTTTGAAAGTTGAAGCCCCAGGGTAGTAAATTTGGGTACAAAATCTCAAATCTTGTTAATCCTAGGCAAAATAAAAACATAATAGGCCACAAATTAACCAGCTGGGGCGCTTTCTGTGATGCTCACCTGGCCATGCGCAAGGAGTTATAGAACCTTGAAGGAGGGGCTTTTTCTGTCTCTAATTACCTGTATGTTTAAACAACTCAAGAAGGTGTCAGAACAGGGTCTCCCATCTACTGCTGTCTCTCAAACATCCCCCTAAACCCGTCGACAGCTTCGGGTGAGACTCGGGGTAAGAAGCACTGAAGGCCGAGCTCCCGCACGAATTAGCCTCGCAACAGGACCTAGGTCTCCTAAGGAGACGAAACCAGGCCAGAGAAATCGTAGCCAGGGAGCCCATGGCCCCCACTCAGGAGACATCCCGCCCGGCGCGAAACGTGCATCTCCCGAGCCCCACGCCGGGAGCTGGAAGGCAGAAGACGCGCGAGGCTCGAAAGGGTGGGATATTTTTTTAAAAAGCTTAAGAAAGAGAAATAAATTTGAACAAGAGTAAACTACAAGCCCGCAGTTCCCAGCCGAAAGCGAGGTGGGGGAGAAGGGGGCGGGAACGACCAATGCACAGAGAGTGGGGGATGAGAAACGAACTCCGTCCCCTGCACAGTCTGTGCCTTCGGTGGCTCCACCGCCGCGCGCTCCCACCCTCAAGGTTTGGACTACTAGGGGAGGGAGAGGACGGGAGGGAGAGGAGGATAGGTGGAGGGGAAGAGGGACTCCTTTTCTCCTCCTGCCAGCTCCAGCTGGGGCGAACTTGAGCTGGCAACATGCGAGAAAACTTTACTTTGGAAAGTTTAGGTAGCGCAGTTAGTGGCGGAGGCGCAGGGCAAGCTAACAGTTCTGGTGTGGGTGTGGAGGGGAGCGAGCTGGGTGCGATTGGGAGAGGGGTATGGGAGAGGGTGGCCAGGTTCCCAGGCGGTTAGAGATCCAAGTCTCTTCCGTCAGGTCTGCCCCCGGCCCCAGAGTCCTTGGGGGGTCGTGGGACTGTGTGGAGTGAAAAAGACATTTCTTTAGGAAACAGACAAGGCAGGGCCAGGAGTTCAGCGGGTTTTGTCCGTGCGGTACGCACTACCCGGTGACGGCTCAGAGCGGTAGCGAGAGTCTTGTCTGCCAAGGCGGGATTAGATCTGCCTGCCGAGGGACCCAGTATCCCCCCCCCACCCCCACCCCCGCCGCCGCCCAGCAGGGGCCAGCGCGCGCCAGTTTGAAACGAAGAGCGTAGTTTCGCGTCGCACAGGGTTTCTCCGTGCACCACGTGCGCCCCGCGGCCCCTGGCGGGGACGTTCCAGCGAGCGACCTGACAGAGCAGACAGGACTAGGTTTTTGCTATGCCCTAACCTGGTCATTTATGCAGGGGGCGGAACGGAGTGGCCCAACCCAACTTCTCCCTGCAACCTGGGAAGGAAACGTGGTGCATCCGCTGGGGCGCGAGGCCGCCGCGACCCATTCTACACACCTACTGGCATTCCGCTTTTCCTCACTACGCGCCAAGGGAAGGCATAATTCAATTATGTCGTCCAAGTGCAACGCACTCTTTTCCTCTTTTGCTTTGAGGGGAATTTTCCAGTTCCCAAATAAATACCTATGGTTCTAAAGCCGAGTTGGGTTCTGTAGTAACTACCGGGGATGGAAAAAAAAGACCCCAAATTGGCTGTGAGTTTTCAACCTGAAGCAGCTTATTTAGGTTCGCTGAGCGCCGTTCCAAACGGGAGGACTCACGCTATTTCGTGAGAAGTTGGAGAGTGCAGAGAAAACAAGGTTATTTAAAGTGACTCCCAGAACGCGGCTTTCGTTCCGCGACTCTTTAGGTGTGAGTGCCTCTGCTCCAGTTTAGCACGGCACAGGCGGCCCAGCCTTTGATATTTAAGCCAAGCCAGGCCAGCCAACGGGTGAAACTACCTGTTGGGGGATTCTGCCGCCTAGAGCCCTTCTTCCCCTGAGCAATACTGGCAGCTGTGGGATGGCTCTAGGGGTGGCACGAGAAGCAAGAGGGCGGAAGAGCTGGGAGCAACGGACAAAGTCAGCTGCGTGTGGCAGAGCCCAGAGAGCTGCTCCCGCTCCTCTGCTCGCTCTTTGAGAACTGGAAATAGCCTTCCCGGCTCTGTGTTGGGCCCCTGGCTGCAGGGATGAGCCCAAACTCGGCACGACTCTCTAAGTTCGGAAACCACGAAGCTTGCGCCTTCATGCGTGTCTAACGTTAAAAAACAAAAAGCCTCCTGGCGGCTTCCTGGGCTCCCGCCCCCACCTTGCGTTCCAACACCCGGCACTTTTCCCTGCACCGAAATTCACTTTACTGCTTCCTGAAATTCGGAAAACTCCACCGACGCTTGGACTCGCTGCAACCAGGGGCTGCCTAAAGCTCTCGCTCGAGTTGCTTGAGGGAAATCACTCTGCTCTTGCGAGCAAACAGATCTCTGTATTTTTAAACAATCTAACGGAATGAGGGAGCGAAGCTAGCCAGGACTATTTGAGCAGTCTTTGTAGCCTGTTGGGAGAATTTTTGGAAGCTAGGAGGGTGGGGGTTTGGTCTCGCAAACGAACCTGTGGGAAGGACAGTTCAGGCAAGGCCCCGGGGCTGGAAGTCTCATTTGAGAAGCGCACAGCCTGAACCTGGCAAGTATTTAACAACCTTTTTTAGAGCAAACTCTGCAACGGAGCCGCCCGACATTCAGTTTAGGGGGTGTGAAGGCGTAGACTAGGCTCAACCGGAAAAATTTCCCGGAGACGCCAAGGCACTCCGTGTTGTGTTTCCCATGCGGGTTTCTGCTTTTTGATAGCGAACCCCACTTCGTTTTGGGAGCAGCGAAATTTTGGAGCGCCCCAAAGCGGGGGGCTCTCTTGGGATCCAAAGGGACAGAAAGACTTGCTCTGCGGCTATGAACAGCGGCACTTTATTTCTTGGGGCATGCGCTCACATCCCCCACGGCCACAAAATCCCTGGCTGAAAACGAAATGTGGGCAAATATTAGGTAACTACGGAGAAGGAGGGAAGTAAGCCTCATCTTCTTTAGGATTTTAACAGCAAGGGCTGACGGGCTACGCGGAAAAAAAGAATTTATTAGTGAGAATTTCTTGCATAGGGATGAGTGTTGAGACTTCGAGCTAAAAGACGGCTCAGAACGCCTCCCGCGCGGCAGTACCCCGCCCTTAAAAAATTCATCCTGGCAACATTAGCCTGTTTGGCCCTTAAGTCACGCTCCTATTCCCGGTCCTCAGTGGCATTTCCCTTCCCTATGTGCCCCTTTCCTATGCCCACTCATCTGAGCTTTGGCTTGCCCAGGACCTCTCCCCGCCTGGAAAAACTCTCGCAAACTTGCCCTTTACTAGGCTTGCACGCACGGGTGGGCTCTCCCCAAGCGGGTCGTTTGGCCGCCCCAGGGACCTTCCTGGGCCTGGGAAACCCTGAGTATTTTCCAGCGCTCAGCCTTGGTGCTTCTGTATTATTTCGGTTCAGTCCCAGGGGCCCCGACCCAAGGCTAATAAACAACGCTGCTTATTAGAGATACAAACGCTCACAGAAAAGACCCACACGGAAAAGCAAGCACAGAGGCATTTTAACAAGTGGCCAGGTATTCAGGTTTGCCTACAAAAGTGACATATAATGTACAACAAAGGGCATTTCTCTAAGAAAAAACAGACTTTCACAGAATGCAGATTTTGTTAAAATATAATGGTTGGAACTATTTTTAGTTTGGTTTTGCCTCTGGAGATCAGGCAGAGTTGTTGCTACCTGCCCGTGCCTCACTGCAAATGGCCTCCCCCTACCCTCAACTCCTCTGCCAGCTTAGGGCGAAAGACCTGGGAGGGGAGGGGAGGGGTCCTCCAGGTGTCGGCATACTCTGATACCGTTATTCCAGATCTCTCAAGAACTGAAAACACGACCTCCTCTTTAGGGAGTGACAACAAGGGCTTTAGGGAGATGCAATTGTATAAGAACAGGCGCTGCCAGATAATTCAGAGATTTAAAAAAAATTCCCCTTTGCTTTTAAAATGTAAACGCAGATACCTCATGGGCGCTGACCGTTAGAGTGGGGGCTAGGGATTCCTCCCGAGTGCGGGTGTAGCCAATTTCTGCTCCGCGGATGGCCTTGGGAAAGGGCCTCCCATCTGCTTCCAACAACCCCAACCCCCTTACAATGTCAGAAAATCTTCCTGCCTGCAAATATTGGCACGAAGCTGTTACGACAGGCGGTGCTGCTTTAAATAGGAAGGAGACCACGGGGCAAAAGGAAAGTCACAACCTTCCTACTCACTAGACTACCTGCCTCCCGTCCCCCAAAGGCCAGGCTTTGACAAAGGAGACTTGGAGGAAAATCTCCCTTTCTGAGTAGGATGGGAAATGAATCCGCTGTGTGTTCCAGGGACAAATCTTTAGTTGGTTTTCAGGAGTTGGAGTGCATAAAAAATAGGTATCTCCAGACCAGCTGCTAAGCAGGGAGGGGATCATGCCTGGGTATCTGCACTTCCTATGGCCCTGTTTCCCCACTGTTTTGGGTTGTTGCTAAGATAAAGTTCATGCTGGAAGGAACTTCAGAGGTGCTTTAGCCCAATTCTTGTGGGCAGTGGGTTCCTTCTAACTTTGCCAAAAGTAATTTGTCCAAAGGGCAGCTCTGCTCTTGGATCTGCCTAGAGAGGCCTGGTCTCAACTGTGCCAGCCCTGTGCCCCATACAGAACTCTCATCCTAGGGAACTGGGCTAGGGCTGGCTCTGTCTGGGCCACGGATGCCTGGACCTTGAATCACAGCCCTTCTGCCTACCAAGGGCATCTCTCTTGTCAGGAAGTGATCATGGTGCCAACTGCACTCAAGGAACAGCTTAAACCTTCTTTTCCCACCTCCCACCCTAAGCTGATGGTCTTACACAGTGTTTACACATTATTTGTTTCCTGATTTAATTTCTGTACTTGCTTTAGAACTTTAGTTGTCTCCAGCCCTTTCTGTCTATCCTAGATGGCGTTGTCTTCTAGAAAGAGTTTCTGTCTGATTAACTCAAACTTAAGAAACCTCCTCTTGCAAAGACTGTGACTGAATTTTAGAAGGTGTCTCAGGCATTTTGGGTGGTGAGCATGTTGTCCTGTCTGTCTCATCATTTTCCAAATCAACTGGCTTGTGTCTCATTGCTTTATAGGTAAAAAAACTGAGGCACAGTGTTCTTCTTATGCAGGCCTTTGAAGAGCAGCTACTATGTGACATAGAGAGATTCCAAGGGACTTGACTTACTAAAGAGCATGCATGGATCTGAGAGCAGAGTGTGCAGCAGACCCTGGGTCTCTTAATTTGAGGTCCCGTTGCCCACAGTTCTGAGGGAGGTATATTGCTAACAATAAACTACTGTTTAGTGAGCATCAACTGTGTGCCAGACCACGTTCCATCCAGACATGCTACATAAGTCATCTTTGCAGCAACGCTAAAGAGTATCATTAGCCCCAGTAAAATTTTAAAAATAAAATTATAAAAGGTATACACGTGTAATCAAGATACTTCAAATAATACAAAACAGCATGAAATGAAAGTAAAAGCCTCCTACACTGCTCCGTCTCCTGGAATTACACTTATGTTTTTCATTTCTGTGCTGGTGTGCTGTATGTCTAAGAGATGTTATCATTATTTCATGAGTGTGGAGTTGGGAGGTTCACCATCAAGGTAACAACCCATGGCTACCTGTCTCCAGGCTCAGCCCTTCCCAGTACTCTACATTAGCTAAGATGCATGTGGAAACAAAGCAGTGACTGAGGCCACAGGTAGAAAGAAGAGTCAGGTCAGAGTTGACATCACCCCTTCTTTTCCACTGTTCCCCTTGCCCTCGCCTGCCTCCTGAGACCACAGGCTCCTTCTGTGCATGTAATCTGATGATCTTCTTTGGTGGCTGCTTTTCTTTTAGGCCTTGGTACAACAGGACAAGCAACTCTCTCCATACTCTCTCACCCAGGCCCCCAGTGCTGTTTCTACATTGTACTAGGTCTGGTCCTGAGGCAAGCCTCTAAGCTTTAGATTTCACTGCATATCTCTCAGGGTTGAGAGGCTCCAGTGACAGACAGGGAAAGGACTGTGTAAACTTGGAATCTCTCTATGTAAATATATAGCTGCTTTTCAAAGGCCGGCATAGGAAGGACCCTTAGCCTTTCCGCATGGAACAGAGGAGTTTTGGGAGTCTTTGCAAAATGGTACTTTTTTTACATCTGAGGGTCTGCATTGTGTGCGTTTGTGTCTCTAGAGGCAGGGTGAGGAGTGTGTCTTAAAGTAGAAGAGCATGCTCATTTATTACTGAATTGTTAGAATCGGGAAACTTTGGCAAGTGTGAAGTGGATTTCTTTCTGCTGGAGGGCACACAGAGCCAAGCTGGTGAGGTCACAAGGAGGCAGTTATCCTGCTTGGGGTGCATCATGGGTTGGTGAGAATGGTAGGGGTGTAGTGAAGGCACTGAAGCCTGTCCCTTTGGGTAGGTAGCCACTACCAAAGGCGGTCCTTAGACTGTAGGGGCAGGCAGAGGGTGGTGAGGGATAAGTCCTGGCTGTATGAGCTTCTCAGAACATGTTATTTAATTTGTTTTTGATTGTTTTTGTGCGTGGAAAGGGGAGGGATATTAGAGGATAGATGCACCAGTTCTTCCTTGAAGCTGGTCCTGTTCTACAGTGTCCTTCATTCAGGAAGAGTGGCTGAAAACATCCTGAATTCAGAGGCCTGCAAGTGAGAACAAATGGTAGGCCAGTGCTAGGGTCTCCTCGGCAGAGAGGGGTCTCTGAACCGCTGCATCCCTGCACCCTGAGAATCTGAGCATGAGGAGGAAACAGAAGACGGCTTTAAGGAGTTGAAGAGGGGTGGGGAGTGGGCTGGTTCCAATGAGAGAAACTGAAAGGAGGGAAGTCAGATTTTTCTTGACGGCCCAGTCAGGCTTGTCTTCAATGCCTGTTAGTACAAAGGCTGCTGCGCCCCCTGGTGTCTGATTGGCCGCCGATGCCAGCGAGAGACCCGCAGGCGACGAGACCCCGGGACCAGCTGAAAGAGTCTACGGGTCAGATGCCTTTTCTTCTGTCTGCTAAAGGAGTTGAAGTTGAAATAGCCATTGCTTTCTCAACTCTAGAATCAAAATAGAGACTCTAGTGGAGAATGAGAGGGGTTTTGTCTTTTTTTGCGTGCAATTCAAGGCGGACAGACAATGCCTGTTTAGGAGTAGCCTGGTGCGATGGGAGGTAGCTGACCTGAAAGAAAAGACCTTCATTTTAGGTGGAGTGCTGGTTGTGGGCAAATCAGTTAAAATGTCCAACCTCCCCTTCCTTGTCTAAAAACCAAAGGAGTTACAGTAGATGTTTGTAAGTTCTTTTCCAAAGTCTAATGTTGATTGGGATTTATCAGATCACCAATATGCTGCACCCTGTTTTCTCAGAGCCTTGCAAATTTCACACGATTCTTTCAATCTACATGCAGGGGCAAATGTTATGTTTAAACATCACGAGTTCCTCAATTGTGAGCAAAGATGTTAGTGTTCCTTTCCTTTTAAAAATCAAACTATACCGGTTTTCAGCACAGAACCCCCCTCACCACCACCTTTTGTGGAGCCTCCTGCAAGAAAGCTGCAGAGTGAGCAGGGCTTCAGTCTCTGCTCTGTTTCCTTTAAAAATAAAGTACTAAAGAATTGTGCTGGAAATTCTGCTACTAAGTGTTACATGTAGTAGGTGTGAATATATGCTTCAATAGTTCCAGGCACAAGACCAAAATCTTCCCCAGAATTAGCAGAGTTTTCAGCTATAATCTGGCTAACATTCTCTACAAATAGGTACAAAAGCCAATTTGAGAGTACGTTATCTCTAAGGGGCGATGTGGTTGGGTTTCCATTGAAATTTAAGGCCATCCCTTGTACAGTCATGTGATTTTTCTAAGTGGGATCAGCCCTGGGGAATAATTATGCAGTCGCTGAGGGTTTTTGTCTCCTAAAACCTTCAAGTCTGGTTTCTGAGGTGAGCAGTCCGTTATGCCTCATGGCAGTTTCTTCCTTCAGCATTGTATTTCTCTATGTAATGGGTACAGTGTGTGTGTGTGTGTGTGTGTGTGTGTGTGTGTGTGTGTGTGTGTGTTTTAGGAAATGGATTATTGTCCTGGATCGCTTGAACAGCAACCTTAGCTTTTCAGTTGTGGAGGGAGTGTGTAGCCCTTGTCCTGTTGTGAACACTGTCACTCTTCCCTGTGCTTCAGGGGGGGAGCGGGTCTCTCTAAATGAGAGAAGTGAACCAGAGGAAGAACAGCAGCACAGATGAGATGACCTATAGCAACTGACCCCTGCCTCAGGGATGGGGACACAATGTGTGTGTGTGAGCATGCATTGGGTTGGAGCAAGCACAGTGACTTGGAGCACGGCATCCCTCCCCAAAGGGAACAGCTGTGTCACAGGCTGAACTGTGCTGCTCCAACGTCACCCCGGTACCTCAGAATGTGACTGTATTTGGAAATAGGGTCTTTAAGGGCTACTTAAGATATAATGAAGTGGGCCCTAATCCAATATGACCGGTGGAGTCCTTATAAGAAGTGGTTAGGACACAGACATGTACAGAGGGAAGACCATGTGAAGACACAGGGAGAAAGTGGCCGTCTACAAAGAAAGAGGCCTCAAAAGAAGCCAACCCTACTGACAACTTGATCTCAGACTTGAGCCCCTCGAATTGTGAGAAAATTAATTTCTGTGTTTAAGCCACCCAATCTGCAGGATTTTGTCATGGCAGGCACAGCAAACCAGTACAAGATAATACTCCACACCAACGCATTACGTACTGTCATTTGGAGATGCAGACCCAGGGTTGCCAGATTTCTCTAGTTTAAGAATTTTGTGCTTCTTAAACATCAGCAGCAGGACTGGCTTCCTGGGTGTGTGATCTGCAGTCACACAGGATCCCACACTTAGAAGTGCCCTGTTGGCTTACATGCCCTGCTTGTAATTCTTAAAATTTCAACAAGGGGCCTGCATTTTTGCATTGCACTGGTCCCTCACAAACTGCATAGCCAGTCCTGGCTGACAACTGGTACACATTTTAAATAAGGTGCATGTTAGGATTATGGGGGCCCAAATAAAACATGCCTGAGGCTGGGACACTAGGGGCAGCATGAGACACTAATACGAACTTTTTGTCACTAACTGGATTAAAACTTCCCATTCTCTGGTAATCACTAGGAGGGAACTCATGGATCCCAGAGGTTTTCTTGAAGTAGAAAAAGAAAGCACAGAGACTTCCCAGGTTGTTACTTCCCGAGATTCCACACAAGCTAGTGAGGCTCTGACCAAGATTTTCTTTTCCCAGGGATGGATACTGAGGAAGTCACAATAAGAATATCTTGAGAAAAGGCCCCACATGAGGAACTAGTGTTTGAGGTTGAGGGCTGAGTTTAGCCCTGCACGTGGCTGACGCTGGTGAGGTTTGGGAAGCTGGAGCTGAGTATGCTACCCAGGATGGCCAGCAAGGCCCTGAGGAGCAGTGCTGCCCCGCAGAAAAACAGCACCGAGACACAGCAAGAAACGGCAGTGAGGGCAGGACTGATTTTGTCTCCAGTTTTTTGCCTGGCATTTACCAGCAGGACTCCTCTTTTGCACTGAGCCAGTTTCGAGATTAGTAAGGGGTTCTCAGCTGGGGTGAGTTAGGAGGATGGAGCTGGAGAGTAAAACTGAATGGTTTGTCTGAGGGGTCTGGGTGATCCTGAGCAGTTAATGATGAATAATGACATACTTCAGTTTTATAGTGCATGCCATACCAGTTGATTCTAATTTGGAAAGGAAACTTTTGCTCTTGCTGAAAGGAATGTCAGTCACCAGTGAGTAGTCATGGGGCTATTATGAGGAGATCCTGTTTTTAAGGATATGCTCTGATTTATAGAAGCTCCCTGAAAATGTTATAGCGGAATGTTTGGTCAGGAGGTCTGCTTTTCTAGTTCTATTTCTGCTCAGTACTGAAGAGTGTAAATTTTAAAAGAAGTAATTTCTTATGCACACTATGCAAACTTCCTCAGGGGAGTGAGTGAAAGACTGTTTGAAATGCTCTGAATTTCTTGGAAAAGAGTCGCTATATAAATTAATATAGGGCCTTCTTTTTCATTGCAGGTCTGCAGGACACACCAAAGAACTCCTCCAAGTCACACAAGAGAGAAAACTAAGTTCACTGGCTTCTATCAGAAAAGCTATTTTTTTCCCTCTTCTTTCCTGCAAGTTTCCCAAACCCCATGACTCTGATTTCCAGGTCAGGTTTTATTTTTCTCATTCTTATACTTTATGTATAGAGTCTCCCCGAAGGAACATTGTGATGGGCTGATTATTGCGAGCCAGTTGTGGGCCAGACCTGGCCTCAGGTGCTGCAAAGGGATTTCAGTCAGCCCTGTGCAGTGATCGGTGAGCCCCCAGGTCAGCTCCTACTTTTCCTGACAGACAGCACCCTCCTCCTCCCTATCAAGGAATAGCAGAGTTGGGGGTGGTGACCCAATATTTAAGAAGTTTGGAATTCTACATGAGACATTTCTGAGTTACGTCCTAAATAACAGTTTCCTTAATCATATGGAAAATAAGAACACTTGCTAAAAATTTTGGCTTAATGACCATTGGTTTAAGAGAAATGGAAACTTATGTCCACATAAAAACTTGTAAATGATGTTCACAGCAGCCTTTTCATAATAGCCAAAGAGGGAAAGCAATCCAAATGTCCATCAACTAATGAATGGATGAACTTAATGTAGGATATACATGTAATGGAACACTATTTGGTGATGAAAGAAATGAAATATTAATACATGCATTAACAAGGATGGACCTGAAAATATCATGCTAAGTAAGATAAGCCTGTCACAAAGGAATGTGCATTGTATCATTCTACTTATACGAAATTCCTAGAATAGGCAATTCTGTGGGGACAGAAACTAGACTAATGGTTGGCTAGAGTTCTGAGAGAGTTTAGGGAGCCTGGAGGATGACAGCAAAGTTTTCTTTTTAGGTTGATGAAAATGTTCTAAAATTAATTGTAGTGATGGTTGCATCACTTTGTGATTGTATTAAAAACCATTGCATTCTGCCCTTTAAATGGATGGATTGTACAATGTGTGAATTATATGTTTTCTGTGTGTGTGTATGTGTGTATATATATATATATATATATCATAAATATACTGTAAATATATACTATATAAAAATAAATTTATATTTCTATAAAATGTGGATTATATATAAATACATATATAAGACTGCTAAAAACATTAAAAAAAAAAAGACTGTTGGTTTCTCTCGCATTTTCTGATCCCAATCACTTTGGGATAAATGTGTCCAGTTTTAAAAAACACAGATTTTATGAGCTAACCAAAATGAAGCTGTGAACAATTGTGTTTTTTCTGTAGAAGGAGAGAGTCTGATTTGCAGGTACCTGCATATCCACAGTACTCATACTTAAAATTCTTTTAAACTTTACTGAAATGTTTTCCTTAGCCTGAAATCATTAAAATATATTTAAACAATGACCCTGAGGTGGATTTGTTGTTTCTGTCTTCCTAATATTACTTTCCCCTTCTTTAGGTAATAGCACCTCAATTTTTTCTAAAAGAAACTACACACCCTATTTCCAGTTCCTGTGGTTTGGCTGTTGCTGACCCCACGTCCCAGGCTCCATGACTCAGGCTCATCAGTCAGCATACTTTATCCAGTGGTCTGCTGGAGCCAACTCATACCAAGTCGTCCAAACCAACTGGTAAATGTTCAGAAATTCCATGTGCCAGTTGTTAAACAATCACCTTTACAATTTAAAGCATATAACCTTATAATTAAATTATGTTAAAAATGAAGGTAATGATACATCAACCTTATCACTTCCTAATCATTTGACTGCATTTTACAATTATTTATGCTCTTGAGGTTACTTACATCTATTGGATTTGATAGTGGAAATACTGGATAATGGTGTGCGGCTATACATCTCCTCCCAATTCCATGTTCTTTGTCTTCCCTTGATAGCTTGAAATTGGCCGTGGTAGCAGTATTTACACTACAGAACTGCTACAAGTTCAGGGCATACCTTTTCTTGCCAAAAAGATTGTTAAACATTTGGCAGTTGTAGTGGGTTGAATGGCGGCCCCTAGAAAGATAATGTCCAAATCCTAACCTGTGGAACTTGTGAATGTGACCTTATTTGTAAAAAGGCCTTTGCAGCTGTAAGTAGGTTAAGGATCCTGAGATGAAATCCTCCTGGATTATCCATGTGGGCTCTTAATATAATCGTGTGTGTGCCCTTAGGATAAAGGCAGAAGCAATTTGACACAGACACACCAAGGAGACATAAAGATAAGACGAGGAAGCAATGTGACCACAGAGACAGAGATTGGAGTGATGTGGCTGAAAACCAAGGAATACTTGGAGGCGCCTGATGAGAAAGAAACAGAACCTCCCCCTAGAGCTTCCAGAGGCAGCATGGCCCTGCTGACTCCTTGACTTAGGGGTGGTGGCCTCCATAAATATGATATAATAAATTTCTGTTGTTTTAAGCCACCAGTTTTTGGTAATTTGTTATGGGAGCCACAAGAAACTATTAATAACATACCAGCTCAGCACTGCAGCACTAGTGTATGTTCAGGGATGGGCGTGTGATACAAGCTAGGGAATGGGAAGTCAGCTTCTATCATAAAACAAACACTCTCCTTTTCCCTGGGGTTGCTGAGTCGTTCCATCTTTGCACTATATATGCCTAAGAATGAAAACAACACAGAAAGTAGTAAAGTTTAGATTTAAAGAAAGACCTTTCTGTCAACATTGTTCGAGAAACTGGATCTATCCTACCACTGGATTTTTAAATATTGCATATTATATGAGAAAAATAATTTTCTTTTTAAATCAAATTCCTATGCAATATATATGTGTTAATTTTTGGAGAACTTCCCAAAGTGCTCATCTGCACAGAGAGTGTTTTAAATATATACAGTTGCTATCACTTGGTCAGCTACTATTTAAATGAGGCATAACTAAGAAAGACAATCAGGAAAATATATACCAAACAGTGAACAATTTAAGGCCTCGCTGAATTCAATCATGTTTATTTGCGCTACAAACACTTATATTAAGCCTAACCCTTATCTAAAGCATTTGACTCAGGACAGATATCCACATATTTAAGAGCTTATAATTTATTTGCCAGTAAGGAATTTGGTATAGCCCACATACTGAGGTGACTAGCAGTATTAACTCTTCATTATGCACTCTATAATTTTCTGAATAGCTCTAAATTCAAGTAATTTTATTATTTTTCCTAAACAGAATTTAGTTAATGCATGATTAAAATACTTTAAATTTTTTATGAGATTACATTTAACTACATCTACAAATTCTACCAAAAAATCTTTTGGCAAATTGAATGCTTTGGGTGAAGAAATATTCTTAAGGTGATTTTCTGTGATACTGTACCTCTGGTTAATTTTGTACCTTTGGATAATTTTTATTGTTAGCGTGGAAGAGCACTTTTCTGAAAGGAGCATGTCA
This sequence comes from Callithrix jacchus, assembly GCF_049354715.1. Taxonomy (NCBI): domain Eukaryota; kingdom Metazoa; phylum Chordata; class Mammalia; order Primates; family Cebidae; genus Callithrix; species Callithrix jacchus. The sequence goes on from NC_133502.1 coordinate 120,900,499, forward strand.
CGGAAAACCCCAGGGATAGACGTATTGTATTAATTATTGTTAAAATAAAAATAAAATGCTTTTACATTCAGCATTCCTATCTTTAATGATTTTTCCAGGTTTAAGAGATTTCAAATTAATTTTGTTGCCCATAATCCTATTTCTTTTTCTGCACTTTCAAATACCTTTGTTTTTTGATGAGCACATTTTGGATGAATTCCCAGTCAACTTTTTAATCTAATTAAATTCAGATAAGTTTAACTCAGATAACATTTACAGTGAGCTCCTTGATAGCTGATTAACTGGGAGCCCATCTTTCAGAATTCTTACAAAAAGAAAAAGACATTTGAGGATTGCTTTTTGCTAAAAGAGCCCATTACTAATGCTGATGTCACTGGCATCAATAAACTAACACCCACTTGTCTTGGTTTAAAATAACAATAGGCTTTCAAATGCAAATATTCAAATATTTTATTATTCTTTAGCACTTCTGTATTTGCTAGTAGCATTATTTATCAAAAAGGGAATTGTTTTTAATATTTTCATGAACAAGCAAGAAAACCATACCACATCACACACATGCATGCAAGGAGCATAAATGATTTCACTATAGACATATAGCATCCATTACTCAAGCAATTGTATTAATTCAAGTCTACTTCCTCATAGTCTAGAACAATCTCCCTCTTTGCTACACAATAGTAGCCACTAAAATCTTTTGGAAGATTAGGATCATTCAATATGAAGTTAAAAGAAAACATGAAAAAAATGAAAGCTTAGTTTTAGGATTCTTTGAGTTGGTTTTTTTTTTTTTTTGCCCTATAATAAATAAAATAGCCTAAAATAAAACTTGGGAACAAATGAGGTTTACCAATGACAGGAGTAAACAGACTCCAAGTAAATGTTTATAGGAAAGGCGAGGAAGCTACTTCCTTTCCATTAACAAAAAGCAGCTTTTAAAACTTGATCATGCTGGCTAAGGAGAAGCCCAGCAAGTTAGCTGTTTCCTTAAAGCTAAAACAAAACTCAACACAAAAGTTGAAATCTAAGGAACCAAAGAAAATCAGTGATTTGTTCTTTGATGACAGCTTTATGCCAGCAGTACAAGGGCATCTCTACATTAACTGTTTTCTTCATAAGGAAACCACCGTAGAAATCTAGGTGAACGGATATAATTAAGCAGTTCTGTGGATCCAACTCTAATAAGTCTTTTTAAAAAAGAAAAAAAATCACACACCCCAACAGTTGCCCAGGAACCAGAGGAGAAAAATAGCCTTCTAAGGGTTAGGCCCTCAAGATACTTCAAAGCTGCCTGGGCAATGACTTGGAATGACTATAGTGGTGAGCCATTCTGCCTTGGACCTGAATCTAGATTGATGACCAACTTTCCCAACTCTGCCTGCCATAGTTTTATGAATATCATGGACTGGGTGTCTGCCATTGTCAACAAATAGAGCTTCTCCAGAGCATTTCCATCCACAGAAACTCAAGTATCCCCAAAAGAATATAGATCACAGTCTTCCAAGGCTGCCTTGGGATGCCTCAAGGTGCCTCTAGCCTTCACCACAAATGGTACGGAAACTGTTTTGGTATAATAATTCTTCAAGAAAAGGAAGAGTACCTGTTACTGCCCTGTGTTTTCTTGGTCAGGCCAGGTGCGGTGGCTCATGCCTGTAATCCCACTTGGGGATGCTGAGGCAGGGAGGATCTTTTAAGATCAGGAATTCGAGACCAGCCTGGACAACACAGGGAGACCCATCTCTACAATGAATTTAAATTAGCCAGGCATGGCACTGTGTGCCTGTAGTCCCAGCTACTTGGGAAGGTTGAGCAGGGAGGATTGCTTGGGCCCAGAGGCTGAGGCTGCAGCGAGCTGTGATCCTGTCACTGCACTCCAGCCTGGTTGACAGAGTGAGACTCTGTTTCAAAGAAAAAAAAAAAACGGTGGGGGCTGTGGGTCAGAGCAGTAAGAATTCACTGAGAAGCTAATGAAGCTTAACTTAAGGGCTTCTCCTTTTTAGGGTCCTCTTCCAAAACCTTGTGCCTAATTTTATATTTGTAATTTTACCTTCACTTTATTAAGAGTCCCTTTAATATAAGCTATACACTCTACAAAATGGGGATCTGCTAGAGAAATTGCACCAAACTGAGCTAGAGAAGTTGCACCAAATTTTAGCTCAATAAAAGAGTAAAATTTAAACACAAACTCTTTGTCTTTTATGGATACTCCCTCACCCCTACTCCTGGCAAGTCACCACTGGGACTAACACTACTCAGGTTGAGTCCCCGGTTGTCAGTTGTCCTTTCCTAACTGTGGCAGTGGTTCAAAAACTGGCTGCAGTTTTAAGTTTTGCCCTTCCTTGGAAGAACACTCCACTGTGGGCTAATTATTACAATGGCTTATAGACTCTAGAGAGCAGATGAGTTTCCAAGTGTGGTCCTCCTTTCGGTTAAGTGGTATCATTGTTCCAATGTCGACTAAGTTTTTCTTTTACAGTAAAGTTGATGGATTTGGACCAGGCTTCCACGCTTTTTTAAGAGTTCTCTTAGAAGACCCAGCCATAAAAACATTTATTTTTTTCTGATTACAAAAGTAATGGTGTATACATATACCTATATATGTACGCACATAAACATCTTGAAACTTTATAATATGTAGCATAGAAAGTAGAAATCCCCCATAATCCCACACAGCTGAGAAAAGCAGTTAAAATTTTTTCAAGGCCTATATTAATATTTCACTTATTATTTTACAAAAAATGGGATTATACTCTCCACACAAAAGCATGCTGTTTTCCATCTAGCAATATGTCTTAGACATCTTGCTGTGTCAGTTGGTAAAAAGTGATTTTTTAAAATCTTCTATTAAATAGCTCCATAAAATTGTATTGTATGGCTGAACCATACTCTCCTTAACCAATTGCCTGTTAATGCACCTTCGAGTTCTTTCCAGTTTTTCCTGTACAAATATTCTTGCAAATATCATTTTACTCTTAAACATCTTGGAGCAGTTGTCTTTCTCTACAGTGAATTCCCAGGAGGCGAATTATTATTGGGTCAAAGGGAATGAGTATTTCATCTTTAATAGCTATGGCCAAATTGCCCTCCAATAATTTTATACCCATTTATACTCACAGCCACACTGGAAGAAACTGTCTGTTTCCCCACCCGCTTAGCTACACTAAAATCATGCAATTTGGAAACGTCTGATGTGAGTTAGAAGTTAACAGGTTCAGCCTGTGGAGTTTGTTTTCCCTTTGTGAAAAGCCAACAAAGAGATCAAAAGTCTCTCCCTTTCCTTGATGAACTCCCTGCTCTGGGTGAGCCAACTGCCCAGACAGACATCTACTTAATGCAAGAGGCAAAGATTCTAGTGCTTAATACTTGCATCTGGCTGGATTTATTAGAAACAATTTGTCTGTGAATGTATAAGAGAACGTGTTAGTGAGAAAATACTTAATGATTAAAGAAAGAGAAATTGGTCCTTATGTTTTAGCATTGCTGTTTTAATATAAACAACACATTTCATCTTATAGCATCAGAATGTTTATATCTGCAGAATTCTTTGATTTCATTCCTATGTTTATTGGATCAAATAGTTTTAAAAATCTAGTCTTCAAAAGTGTGTGAACAGTGACCCTGAGCCAGCCCTTTAAGGAAGAGTAAGGTTTGCCAATATCCAGTCTTATAGAGCATGTTTTGATGGCTACTATGGTTTATAGCTCCAGAATTAGGATCATTGGGCATTAGAATAAAAAGAAATTTTAGAAGTTTTCTAGTGAAAAAATTATCAAACTCTGCTCCCCAAAAGCCTTACAGTTGCTTCAGAGAAATGAGAGAGTAAGGGAGGAACAAGCAGCAGGGAGATTTAAGAGTTCCTGGTAATCTAGCCGCAATCCACTGCATCAGCCCCATTTTGATCTGTCATATAGTGGGTTGTGTACTGTGTTATCTGAGGCACACTGATTTCTCGTTTCCCTTGTCTATAAAATAGACATAATAATAGTGCCTATTTTAGGGTAGCGATTATTAAATTCAATAAGACTACACATGTAAAGTGCTTAGCCCAGTGTCCTGCATATGCCAAGGGCTCAGTAAATGTTGGCTATTTTATCTCAGACTTTGCTCAGAAACAGAATTCTGCTGCTAAAAATTAAATTTTGAGACCACCATTTATTTTTGTCATTCCTAAAATAAGATGATTATTTCAGAGAAAATGGTTTTAAATTTTGTTTCTTTCCTGCTTCCCAGTCTAATTGGTCATTTTCAGACCCTCTCATTCTTGGTCCCCAGTCCAGTTTTGCAGAGAATGCTAAAGGCTCTGAGGACAATGTCTCTTCCCACACCCCAGGAGGCTCCACTCACCACCAAGTGTGGTCAGACCATGGCTACTCTGCCTGTGTTCCTGTTGATTTTTAGAAGAAAGATGGTAGTATGAAAGTTTTCCTTACCCTGTGGGATAAGATCCCTGGAGGTCGACCAGGAGGAAAAAGAGAGAAAGTTGTAAAAACTTAGAAATATTACTTAGTTTCCATCTTTTCCATAATGATGAGTAAATCTGAAGGAGTTCAGAAATAGATGCTTGTACCTTCTAAGACTGGCTGGATTTTCTATTCTTGGCCAGACGTTTGTTCCAGGAAGAATTCATCCAACAAACATACGCTCTTATCAATTATTTTCTTAGGAAAGCTTGTCTTAGCGTAGGGGAAGTTTTTAAGCTTTTCTAATGAATCACAGACATGAGGCAGGAGGGAGAGAGCAACAGCATGTTCCTTTCTGACTGGTCTAACGTAAAACCAAAAACTATGGAGTACGAGCAAAACCTCCCAAACTGCACATCTTTTCTACCCAGGAACTCCTTTTATGCCAGTCACTGCTGATGCCTGAGAGCCAGACGTGGCTTAGGGAACAGTTTCTCTATGTCAGGGCCATTCAGAGTCTGTAGCTGACTTAGGAACAAGTAGATGTAAAAACTAGAATTAAAGGCTGAAAACAGCATTTCATGAAACCCCTCCCTCCAGACGCTCCTGATCAAAGTCTACCCTTGCACTAAGACAATTGATCTATAGTTGCATATATAAAATTCTGGCAACACTCTGTCCTCATTGCTTTCAACAGAGGCTTTAGGCCCCTGAATCTGGGCATCGTCCCAGAATTGAGATCCAGTTGCATTACGCATACCAGAAGACACACCACCGCAGCCGAGGCCCGTGCAACCACTTTCTTTTAACCTTGCGTCTGTGAAAAATTACTTTCCAAAAAATAAGTGAAACCCGATGTCTTCTCCGGGTGGTTATTTTTGCGCCTATGAAGTCAATAAAACTCTCCAGATTTATTAGACAGCCCTGCTGCTGAAGACAAGACCACTTCCTATTCCCTAGCGGATATGTGTGTCTTTCCTTTCTGTAACCTTCCGACCAGAGATTTTAATTTTATTCTTTTTTTTTTTTTCTTGAGACAGAGTGTTGTTCTGTTGCCCAGGCTGAAGTGCAGTGGCATGATCTCACCTCACTGCAATCTCCGCCTCCCAGGTTCAAGTGATTCTCCTGCCTCAGTCTCCCAAGTAGCTGGGATTACAGGAGTGCACCACCACACCTGGCTGAATTTTATTCTTTTTTAAATTTTTCCCAGAAAATTTGTCAGAACCCTCTTGGATAAGTGGCTTGGTCTGCACTAAAATTACAGCCTCTTGCATTGAAGAGTGATAAAATGAACACATTTCAGGCTCCCCTAGCTTTTCTTCTTACCTCTTATTTTAGAGAGTCCGCTTTCCTTTGCACGAGAATCAACAAGGAGTTTTGGCTGTCTTTCCTTCCATCGCTCTAAATGCTAAATGTAACACTTATCAACAAATTATACTACTACAAGAGTCCACTAACCCTGAGTTGTTGACCATGATAATGAGAATTGGATTCAATTTACTTAGTGCAACAGTATTTACTGTGCCCCTACCCTATGCAGGTGCTCTACTGGGTACAGAAATGCAAAAATATAGAAGATAGTATGCATTCTTTCAAGGAGTGTTTGGTCTGCTAGGGGAGATAAACATGTTAACAAGTAAAAGTTATTTATTGTGAGTTTCTATAATGAACTCAGAGTCTTGTGTGGGTATAAAGATCAGAATTTGGAAAGGCCATGAAAGGCTTTTCAGAAGAAATGTCTCTTGAACTGTGTGTTTAAAGATGAGTAGGGGTTCATCAGGTGATCCTGGGGAAGACATGCCAACCAGAGGAACTAGCAAGTGCACAGGGATCAGAGGTATGAAACAACCCGGCACATTTGAGACCTAACAGGTTGTGAATTGGGAATGAAGGTCAAAAGGTTGTAAGCAACTTGTGTTCCTCCATGAATATGGCTGTGTATTTTTGGTGATAGGGAAATGCTGAGGGAGTTTAAGCCTTAGCGCAATTGTGGTATTATGATAAAAGAGAGGGCAAAGACTTGGAACCAACCCAAATGCCCATCAATGATAGACTGGATAAAGAAAATGTGGCACGTATACACCATGGAATACTATGCAGCCATAAAAAAGAATGAGTTCATGTCTTTTGCAGGGACATGAATGAAGCTGGAAACCATCATTTTCAGCAAACTAACACAGGAACAGAAAACCAAACACCGCATGTTCTCACTCATAAGAGGGAGTTGAGCAATGAGACACATGGATACAGGGAGGGGAGCATCACACACTGGGGCCTGTCGGGGGGTTGGGGACAAGGGGAGGGAAAGCATTAGGATAAATATTTAATGCATGTGGGGCTTAAAACCTAGATGATGGGTTCATAGGTGCAGCAAACCACCATGGCACATGTATGCCTATGTAACAAGCCTGCACGTTTTACACTTGCATCCCAGAACTTGAAGTAAGATAAAAAAGAGAGCGAGACAGAGGTGGGGTGAGTGGGGGAAAAGTGGTTGGATGCTATCCTGAGAGAAATGAAGAGAGCTTGATCTAGGCCAATGTTGAGGGAATGAAGAGGAAGATGTAAGATGACAGCCAAGAAGCAGACATAAAGAGGTCATAGAATGTTAAAGATTTCCACTCCAGAATGACTTTAAGTAGTTGTATTTCATTCATTATGTGTAAAAATTATGCCTGAAATGCTTTTTGAAGATGTTCACTTACTAATATTTTTCTGTACTTACTTCCAAAAATAATTTGAGGTAGGATAAAAACTCTGTAGCTATGGACAAGGCCACCGTGTCTGGCCGTGCAGACTGGTTCCGGGGCAACTACACACACAGCACCGTGGAGCGGGCCGAGTGGCAGCCTCTGCCATCCTGAACCGACAAGCATTTCTCAGCCATTATCTTTAGTTTAGTCATCTGAATAGCATTTAAAGAGATTTATACCAGTGCTGTCTTGACTAACTTCAGTTTTGAATATCTTCCTGTTATTATGCCACATTATCTTAATTTAACTGGCATCTTCTTTGGATGATGACTTCTACTCCATTCACTCATATTTTGGTGCTTCCAGAGAAAGAGAAGGTGCTTATGTCTGCATAGCCCATTTAGTTTGACAATGGAAAGGAGATGTAATATAGCATTTTGGGAGTCAGATGACCCTTATTGTTCCCTATGAACTTGTGCAAGGTACCTGAGCTCAGTTTTCCCAACTATATAGGCACAACATCAATGCCTACCTCATAGGTTTGGTGTAAAAATTAAATGAACCATGAATAGAAAGTGATGGGTTTCGTAAGTGACAGGTTTTTGGTACTCTGTGTCATGCACTGTGCCTGACACATAATATTTAGTTGCAATCTAGTAGTTTTACAGAAAAGGAAATTGAAGCTCTTTGAGGGCAGGGTTGATTTATCATTATATTCCCAGATCCCAGAATAATGTCTGCCTCCAAGCAGCTAAGCAAGGTTAAACAGTAATTTCTCCAAAGTCAAACAGCTAGCAAGTAGTATGATGATCAGGATTCAGACTTGTGTCGGCATCATTTCAAGCACAGTGATTTCTCAATCTTATTGTATAAAAGAAGATGATGTGGAAGCTGGTCAAAGTGCTGTTCTGTGCCTTCTTTTACTACCAGTTTTCAAATTATCTAATTATTATCAGGTTGGCCTTCTCAAGATAATGAGTTTCCATCTGTATCATTAAAAGTCATTTGCAGAATATTTCTACAGAGATCAATCTCACAGCCCCTAGTTCTTCCTTCTGGAGCCACGGTTCCACGTTTTTGATGCCTTCTGGGTAGATCCACCTACCAGAGTCTGTGGAAGGTGCTTCAGCTTTAACATCTCCAAGCCAGACCTCATGAACCAGCCCCACCTCTCCCTTGCCCACACGCACCCTCTCAAAGCTCTGCTCTCCCTTATGTCTGGATAGATGGCATTTCCACACATCTGGCATTCAAGTAAGAGATTTTGGACTCAGCTTCTACTCCTTCTTTTCTCCTAGTCTAATTAGTCACCAAGTATTATTGTTTCTATTTCAAAAAAGTTTTCAAATCTAGCATTTCCTTTTCATCACAGCTTCTACTCCCTAATTCAGTACTTCACCGTCTTTTGCCTGATGTATTTGGGTGGTTTCCTAATTGACCTCCTTACCTTCAGTCCCTTCCATCGCCAGCCCTCTGTAGGTAAAATTAGGTTCTCATAACTCAGAGCAGATCGGACATTCTCCACCTCTAAATCCTTTGGGGGCGCTTTACCTCCAGGGTAAGAAAAGGTTATGTCCTACTGTGTACTATATTTAAAACGACTATATTTAAAACCAATCCCAGGCAGATTTTCCTATCATTCACCCTGTGTGTTCTTGGCTTTAGCTATTTTGAACCATTCACTATCTCCAAACACTCAGCACACTTTAGGATTTTGTGCCTCTCTTTAAGCAGGTTTCTCTGCCTAGAATAACCTTCACCTCCTCTTGGCTTCTTCCTAAAAGCCCAGCCCAATATCACATCCTGGGTAAAGCTTTTCCACTCTTACCTACATCTGACTCAAAGATAATTAATGGCTCCCTCTTTGCATTTATCATAGCACTTTCAATATTTTTATCAAAGTTAGTTATTTGTATATTAATGGTCTATGGAGCCATAAGGTCAAGGAATACTTAATTCACTGATGTAACCCCAACACAAGGATAGTTAACTGTTTTTCTAATCAAGAAAAAATGGTACACTAGCTTTTTAAAAATTAAATGAATAAGAGTGTAAGTGATAAGAGGAAGTCAAATCACATAGAAGGTGGGATACTAACAGATGTTTGAGAATGTTGTTCTAGCCCATAGTGTAAATATGTGTTGATTTTGTGAACATATCTACTTGATAAACACTTGACTTCACTTTAGGCACAATCTGGCTCCATAACAAAGGTAAGAAATAATCATAAAAAGGACAGATTCATCTCAGGATCACATGACACTAGAACTCCATAAAAATCAGATCACTCCTAATAATGAGGTTCCTTCAGACTTGGAGACTTTCTTACCCTGCTATAGGTCACCTTTGCCATAGGACTTTTTTGACCCTTGCTCACCTGGAAATCCTATCAATCTGTTTGATTAAATACTAATGTCCAGGCTGGGCACGGTGGCTCAGGCCTATAATTCCAGTGATTTGGGAGGCTGAGGCAGGTGGATCACTTGAAATTGGGAGTTCAAGACAAGCCTGGCCAACATATTGAAACCCTATCTCTACAAAAAATACAAAAATTAGCCAGGCATGATGGTGGGCACCTGTAATCCCAGCTATTTGGGAGGCTAAGGGAGGAAACCTACCTGAACCCAGGAGGCGGAGGTTACGGTGAGCTGAGATTGTGCCACTACACTCCAGCCTGAGTGATAGAGTGAGACCCTGTCTCAAACAAATAAACAAACAAAAACACACACACAAAAACTAATGCCCAACCTGCCAGAGGACCGACCATTTCTTATAGCTGTGCAAGGCCTCAGTCATCTCTGGAACTTTTCATATCTTTTCCATCATTATATGTCAGCTTTGGAAATTAGGTTTTACTTTTATGTCATGGGGGGAGAAAAAACACTAGTATAAAGAATTGTAATACTAAAAGTAATATAAGTTCCTGCTTCCTAGGGTAGGTAGTCTAGAAATCCTTCCTGAAGGGTTTTCAGTGGTATTATAGGATTTGTTTTGAAGAAAGCCAGATCTCACAGGCTGGGGAGTCAGGGGATATAGGATCTCACTCTGGGTCTGCTACTAGTTACTTGAGTGATCTCTGGGCAAGTCACTTAGACTTCAGTCCTCTCCTGTGTCTCAGAAATCAAGAAGGTTGCAAATCGGGAATACCTAGGCTACATCTGGCCCACAGAAACACTTAGTTTGCCCATAACAGTGTTTAAATGAGTTGACACTTTAGTTGGGAAACTTTACATAAGAACATAGGTTTTTACTTTCCCTTGAGAAGTCAGAAAATCTGGCCACAGGAGTCTCACATTCCTACTCAGTCGGCAGTAACTACCTCCTTTGACAGGGAAGGGGCTCTCCAGGGCTTCAGTGACCCCATCAATTCCTATTACCCTTTTGGTTTGCCTTAAGCAGACAAAATACCAATTGCTATTTGTCAATGTACTTGTTCTGAGCAATATTTAATATATTTAGTTACTAAGGCGCAGGAACTGACCGATCAGAATGGACACTGACCTTTGTGCTAGAGCAACTCCTGGATGCCCCCTGCTCTGCTTCAATTGGTCATGGGGAGGTCCAAGAGCTCTTGGAGGAGAGGTTGAGGATGGGCCTCACTGGGGGAGCTTACAGGCGTATCTACACATGAGCCGGTAAGGATCATGCTAACCTCAGGTGATCACCATCTGAATGTCAGCCCTGCCAAAACTATTGTGTTCTCAAAGTGGAGAGAGCTATTCCCATACTCATGGCTCTTATTGAAAACAAGAAAACAAAAGAAAAAGAAAAAGCAGAACGATTTTTCTTGCTCTTGCTTGCTTTGTTCATTTATGAACTGGCCTCTATAAGCATCTGAGTTTGATTTCCTGGTACTAACCAACCTAAAACTCTGTTCCAGCTTAAGCATAAGGAGCCTCTAATTTTATCCATTTTATAAATGGAGTGAAAATTTTGCAAAACATGTTGAAGAGAGGGCATCATGCTGAATTTATATAAGATCTAAAACACTGATTGAAATAATAAATCGCCAATAAATTATTTCTGTTTTCTTATCAATCTTTTCAATTTTAAGAGCACTTTGATGTTCTTTTTTTTTTTTTCATTTTTAATTTAGCTGTGGCTATTTTTCAAATGGTTTTAATGACCAAAATGTAGCCTCATTCTCTAATTACAGAAAGAGACACTGGACAGGAGTTGTTCCAGACACTGACCCATCTTGGCTCAGGGAGAGGCTCTGGGCAGTTTTACCATGTGCTGGCTTAGTACCTGGGACCAGGAAACATCTGGTATAACATGTGGTCCAGCGGTGCCCTGCTTAATTATAAAATGGCATTGCAGTGTCCCTTTGAGTTGGCTGGCCAGAGCTTCTAATGCTATGCTATCAAGCAAAATGTAATGCTTGATGTCCTGTGAACTGAATCTCTAACTCAAGTGTTGAATCACTCAGAGAAGAATAAAAAAAGTTAAACCTTTGCCCTCAGGAAAAAGGTATAAAAGACAAAACAAAGAAATGCTTTCTAACAGTAATTGAGAAACTTAGATACGAGCGGTATCCCTTATATAGGGAAGGGGGGAACCGATTCCAGAATGACTCACACTTCTAGAATGAGCTGTTTATATACTTCTTCCTCCTCTTCATTCCAAGGATCCTGTTAGGAAGGTCAGGGACAATGGCAATCAAGAAGCAAAGGAACACTGGCGAAGGGGGAGGGAATGTTTGGAACACCGAAAGATTCATTCATCTTGAATAAGAGGACAGATTTCTGTAATGGGTTATACAATCAGTTATGGGCCAGGACTTAGAATTTATTATTGGAACATGTACACCCAGGAATTCTTTTTACAGTGATGTGAATCTCTTATTAGCATTTATGAGAACTTACCTTCCCATATCCTTTTCTATGCTGATGGGAGCATAGAGCTCACTGCCAGCAGAGTCTGCTTCAGAATATCTTTTGTCTCATAGCCTGTTGTAATCACTTCCAGACCAGTGGTATATTTATGATTTACATCATGTTACAGAAGAATAAGTCTTAAGGATTCTTTTCTCTAAATCTTTTTGAATTATTATTTTAGATTCATTGCCAGGTTTTTTTTTTTTAAAGCGGGAAGTTGATGAACTTTTAAACATGTCATTACATGCTACAAAATGGCAACTCTTTGTTCTTTTAGTTTCTCATAGAAAGACATTTAAAGGGCTGTGTGTGTGTGTGTGTGTGTGTGTGTGTGTGGTGTTTAGAAACAGGTAGATAAAGGAAACGAGTGAAAAGAAACACTTGAAGTGCATATTTTGTGTTTTTGTCAAAATAAAAGTTGGCAGCTTTGGGGAAATCTTACCTAACATTTGGGGTGAGTTTAGGAGGGGCAGCTCCACATTCATTTTTAATTATATTTCAATAACTAGGGGCAGCAATTGAAGGGTTAAGCCCTAAAGCAAGGAAATATCTCTAAGTCAGAAAACAAAGGGAAACTTGCATGTTTCTGAAGATGACATCGGATCAGCCTGTGGATTTCAAGCAATTATGCAATATGATGATTCCCACTGAGTATGCATTAGTTGCAATACTGTTCTTTTTATTTCTCCATGTCCCAGGGTTGTACACTGAAAGAGCCCTGTTCAACTTCGAATGTCAGGGTTTTGAAGGAAAAATTATAGTAAAATATGTTTAAAACAGTGGGGCCTTATATTAGTGAATATAACATTTTCCAAGGCTTTCAAAAATCCCTTTGTTAAAAATACGGTTCTTATTTTATTTCTTCTTTCCTTTCTTTTTTTAATTATTTTCTTTTATTCAGGCTTTCACCTCCCCTCCTTCCCAGAGAAAAGAAGACAGAAGTTTCAAAGGCTATCCATAACACAGCCTACATTTAGGGCCTGGGGACGTATAATGGAAGGATTTTAAATGAGACACCCCACGTGGAAAATAAACAAGTGAGAAAACTTCATCTGTTTCTATTACTTCAGTACTAGCAGCAATGGTGACAGTCAGTGTCCGAGTAAATGTCCCCTAGAGTCATCTTGTGAGAAAAATGATTATTAATTGAGGTTTCTGTGAGTTGAAAAATGGGTTGTTTATAAAGGAGAGAAATTTTTTCAGCGTGCAAGGAACTGAAGACTCAGATCAGAAGTTGTTCTAAAAGAAGAAATGTCTTTTAAAAATTGAATTAATTAAAAACAAGGCTGGGCACGGTGGCTCATGCCTGTAATCCCAGCACTTTGGGAGGCTGAGGCAGGCAGATCACTCAGGTTCAGGAGATTGAGACCAGCCTGGCCAACATGGTGAAACCCTGGCTCTACTAAAAATACAAAAATTAGCTAGGCACTAACTAAAAATTAGTTAGGTGGCATGCGCCTGTAGTCCCAGTTACTCAGGAGGCTGAGGCAGGAGAATTGCTTGAACTGGGTCGGCGGGGGGAGGCACACGGAAGCTGCAGTGAGTCAAGATCATGCCACTGCACTTCAGCCTGGGCAACAGAGCAAGACTCTGTCTCTAAATAAATTGATTAATTAATTAAAAACAAAACAAAAAGCAGGCACAGGAAAAGGCATAGTTTAGGAATGATGATGAATGAATGTCATGTTTATTTTATTACATGATATGCTTTCTCCTAAAGGAGACAAGTAGTTTGTTCAGTTAGGACTTGTATTTAACTGCCAATAACAGAGACTGGATTTCAATGTCTTAAACATCCAAGACTTATTTCTAACATAAGAGAAACTCTACCTCTGGCTGCACAGGGTTCATATGGTGGCTCCTCAAAGTCATCAAAGCCCTAGGCTCTTTCTGTCTCTCTGCTCTACCAGCCTTAGACCATGATGTCCCTCACTTATTCTCTCCAATCATGAAAAAGGAAAAGAGGAAGGCAAAAAAAGAACCCCTCCTAGCTTAGTTAGTTCCTTTTAAGGAGCTTCTCCAGAAGTATCTGGGAACATTTTCACTTACAACGCATTGGCCAGACCTTTGTCACATAGCCACACTTAGCTGCAAGGGAGCCTGGTGAGGGAATCTTTTAAGAGGAAAAATTACTGTCCCAAATGAATTCGGGGCTCTGTTACTAGTAATAACAGAAGAGTAAGTATGGATTGGAAAATTAAAAGTCCTTGTCATACTCACAGATAACATTGTTAGAGCCAATACATCATCCAAGGCTTACTCATTGCTTCCTTTTGAATTATGTAGTGTTTAAGGCACTAGCTTGAAAACCCAGTCTGCTGTGCATTATCTCAAAGTACATGGCCAAAATAAATACTTTTGCATATCACTGATTGTTTCCTTATTTGAGTAGTTTAAGCCATGGAACTTCTTTTTTAAGGGGTGGGTCTTGCTAAGTTGTCCAGGCTGGAGTGCAGTGACTATGCACAGACATCACTATAGAACACTACAGTCTCAAATTCCTGGGCTCAAGTGATCCTCCCACCTTAGCCTCCTGAATGGCTGGGACTGCAGGGATGCCACCATGTTCAGTTTAAGCTATGGAACTTTTTGTGTGGATAACTAAAGAGCAGAACATTCCACATTGTTGTTGGACCTTACGATCTCATTTTACAACATGATTTTTTTTTTAAAGTTAATATTTTGAAATATTTGTGGGCTTGTAAATGAAAAAAAAAAGGAAGAAATTATAAAGAGTAGCTTCAACTTAGAACACGTTATTTCCTACAGGGATGACCACTCTACCCTCAAATATCTTCACTGCTTCTCTCATACTGCTTAACATTCCACTGGTTAAAGAGCACTTCTAAAAGTGTCTTTTTTTTTTTTTTTTTTTGAGACAGGGTTTCACTCTGTCATCCAAGGTGGAGTACAGTGGCATGAACTTGGCTCACTGCAACCTCCGCCTCCCAGGTTCAAGTGATTCTCCTGCCTCAACTTCCCCAGTAGTGGGGATTACAGGTGCAAGCTACCACACCCAGCTAATTTTTGTATCTTATTGTAGAGACAGGGTTTCACCATGTTGGCCAGGCTGGTCTCAAACTCCTGACCTTGGGTGATCTGCTCGCCTCAGCCTCCCAAAGTGCTGGGACCACAGGTGTGAGCCACTGTGCCCAGCCTAAAAGTGTCACTTTTTAAAAAAAAGGTAAAGTAATAACTTTACCTGTTTGAACTCATTAAAAAATCTGTGCCAATTACTTTCATCAGAATGCCTTCCTACAGTGATACGATTTCACTGCATGAAAAGTATTCATCTGTCTAGTTTTTCTTCTCACTTGAAAAATAAAATATACTCAAGGCAAAACCTTCAATCTGACTACAATGATATACTGTGTAAAATGAATTACTTTTCACCCCAGATTCTGAGATTCTTTCCCTCCATGAAGCAATAATAAGTCAACATTTTGTGTGTATTATTCAACAGATAGGCTCTGGATGCTTAAGTATGTACCAGTGTTAACACACATACCCATACATAAAACGCAAATATGTAAAAATCCTTTTGATTCACCTCAATGAGCACATACTGTGTATACTATTATGTGCCATTTAAAGACAGAGTCTTACTCTGTTCCCAAGGCTGGGGTGCAATGGGATGATCAAAGCTCACTCCAGCCTCAAACTCCTGACCTGATCCTCCTGCCTCAGCCTTCTGAGTAGCCGGGGCTACAGGTACATACCTCCATGTCTGTCTACTTTTTCTTTTATTTTTTTTTTTGTAGAGATCAGGTCTAGCTATATTGTCTAGGCTGGTCTCTAACTTCTGGCCTCAAGTTATCTCCTGCCTCGGTCTCCCAAAGTGCTAGGATTACAGGCATGAGTCACCATGCCTGGCCTGGAGAATGCTTTTTATCAGCACATATACCTGCTACATTAAAAGAAAAGACTCTGTTACAGTAGAAGTTTTTGGTAGGGGAAGAGAATACTATATTTTTGAAAGATGGAGCATTTTGCTTCAATATTTTATTGTGAAGGTTATAGCAGCCTAGGGCTTATAAAGGAAAATTTTAAGAGAAAGGGAAAGGGTGGATTGACCTGGGACTCTATTGACCTAGTAGTTTAGGTTGACTACACATCTGAATTTCCCTAAAACAACCCCCATTTATGCCTACTTTTTAAATGATAGTTTTTAAGAGTCTCCACTTTCATCCTCAAACTGGTCCCAGTTTGGATGACAAATATGTGATCACTCTAGTAATAACAAATGGACAGATTAGTTAGAATCAGCTGCAAGGATTAAAGAGGTGCTCTACACCACCTGACAGGGGTGCTTCTCTGGATGGGACATTGGCTTACCTTTTTATGAGTTTCATGATCTGATTAAATTAATTGACTACTGTTTTCCTCAGTTTTCTCTGCTTTCTAAAGGGAATAATAATTGCCTCAGATTGGTATTATAAACATTTCATAAAGGAATGCATGTGAGGGATTTATCTGGTTCATATTTAGGTTCAATGTCTGGTTCATATTTAGGGCTCAATAAATGTAGCTATGTATATTACTTATTATTTTTATATCCCTCCTCCCAACTACTTTATTCTATTTTTTTTTTTTTTTAGATGAAGTCTCACTCTGTCTCCCAGGCTGTAGTGCAGTGACGTGATCTTGGCTCACCGCAACCTCCACCTCCTGGATTCAAGCAATTCTCCTGCCTCAGCCTCCTGAGTAGCTGGGACTACAAGTACATGCCATTACGCCCAGCTAATTTTTGTATTTTTAGTAGAGACGGGGTTTCACCATATTGACCAGGATGGTCTTGATCTCTTGACCTCATGATCCACCTGCCTTAGCCTCCCAAAGTGCTGGGATTACAGGCGTAAGCCTCTGCGCCCAGCCCCAACTACTTTATTCTTACACAGCACAAAATGTCATTGATTAGGATTTGTTTAGGTGAACAGGAATCATCCGCAAAAAAGAGGCATGGTACAGCCACTTAAAATGAAAAGGAAAAAATGAGACAAGGGTAGGACTGGGATTACTAACTGGAGGGACCTATCCCATCCCTGCCCACCCTCCAGCCTCTATAGAAGAGAGGAATCAGGGTGTAGTTTGAAAACATAGCAGCACCTCATACTTTTGATTTGATTTGACCTTGATTTTGATGTTAAAAAATTTTAAAGTTCAATCACATTAGAGAAGGATGCAAGGCTCCCACAATTAACAGAGAAGAAGGCATTTGAGGTGACAGGCACACATTGTCGCTATCCATATTACACAAACAGAGTTCACAAGTATTCATAACCTGTTGATGATGGAATTACTTCGAAGAGAGGGCTCAGGAGAACTTATAACCAATCAACTCTCAGTATATCTTACCATCTGTACAGCTCAGTATCTCTCTGTACATTTATTACTTCACCAATCATCCCTTAATGGCTCTCTCTCTAATACCAAACAATGAATGACAATTGTTTGCTGAGACAACTTGGAAACACCTGAGGCCTTTTAGGGAGGGATAAAGGAAGCTCGATGGAGCAGGAGTGGGAGCAGGAGGACAGAGCTGTTGAAAGAGCAGGAACAGGTATTTTATTTCGTATTCATTTTCTTAAAATTGAATTATGTTTCTGTGAAAAGCTGTTTTGTAGAGTAACAACCTCTTTATGGTTTCGCCAGCTGAGACATAAAAGGGTATTTGTGGTGTGATGTAAGATCTGAATGCAGGTGGAAATTCCCCACTTACTGGCTATTTTAATGAAAATAAGAATAACATTTCGTAAATAACCTGACTCATAAGGATCTCAAAGTCCCTATGTCACCAGTGGTTTGTTTTTGTTTTGTTTTGTTTTGTTTTGTTTTGAGACGGAGTTTCGCTCTTGTTACCCAGGCTGGAGTACAATGGCGCGATCTCGGCTCACCACAACCTCTGCCTCATGGGTTCAGGCAATTCTCTTGCCTCAGCCTCCTAAGTAGCTGGGATTACAGGCACGCGCCACCATGCCCAGCTAATTTTTTGTATTTTTAGTAGAGACAGGGTTTCACCTTGTTGACCAGGATGGTCTCCATCTCTTGACCTTCTGATCCACCTGCCTCGGCCTTCCAAAGTGCTGTGATTACAGGCTTGAGCCACTGTGCCTGGCCGTCACCAGTGGTATTATATCTTCACTTTGGTTCTGCATTAGAGGGTTACCAGAGAGCTTGATTTACATTCACATTGCAGAATTCCTTTTTTTTTTTTCTTAGGTGGTTAGTTTTTGGTTTTTTTTTTAAGTCAGAGTTTTGCTCTTGTCGACCAGGCTGGGGTGGCTCACTGCAACCTCCACCTCCCAGGTTAAAGCAATTTTCCTGCTTCAGCCTCCCAAGTAGCTGGGATTACAGGTGCCTGCCACCACATCCAGCTAGGTTTTGTATTTTTAGTAGAGATGGGGTTTTACTATGGTGGCCAGGCTGATGTGGAACTCCTGACCTCAAGTGGTCCACCTACTTCGGCCTCCCAGAGTGCAGGGATTACAGGCGTGAGCTACTGCACCCAGTCTGATTTTTTTAATTATTATTATTAAGAAAAACAAAGCCTTATTTGACCCTTTGGGAACAGGATATAGAAATACTTCTGGCTTCTGCCATTATTTCTTATTCAAATAATGTACAATTTTCTAAACATATTTAAAATAATGGACTCAATCCAATACATAGACTCACTTTTGCTACAAGTTAATGGAAAATTTTGAATGACAGGCAGCCCCACAAAAACTCCCTTTCACCAAGGTCTACAATGTTTCTGAGTCTTCCACCATGAGAAGCCCCACGTAAACAAAGAAAAGCCAGTTCAACCACAATCATTGAAGTGATAAAGCAGGTTACAAAAAGGGAATTCAGAGCTGAGGGCTAAAGGCAAAATGTGAAAACAAACTAGGGACTGATGCTTGCTTGCCTAATACTTTTGCCAGATTTGACCCAATAAAATGGTGATGTGAATAGAAAAATGTATTGGCACAGGATAAAACTAAAGGGAAATGTCTTCATTCACGTTACATCAATTCTGAATTTATCCATATAGAAAACAAGGAAGCCACATCATCCTCCTAGAATCAAGACCATGGAGTATATGTGGGAAATGATTAGAGAGAGCTCTTCATTTATGACAACAAATTATAGGAAGCAGTTGTCTAATAAATGAAAAAAAAATGCGGTTCTTATCTTGCCTGAACTACCCCTGTCTCTATCCTTATGCCAGCACATTAAACTATTTTAGAGGGTAGCAATGACCGGGAGCATGGTGCTTTTTATACCTTATCTCTCATCCACACAATCAACTCTGCAGAGGAGGCATTACTATCCTTGTTTCTTTGAAAAGGAATCTCAGTGACCACACAAAGTCACACAGCCAGGAAGGGGCAGAGCAGAGATTCGGACTCAAGGTGGTAGAAGCTAGGTGCTGTCACTAGTCCAGCACCCAGATCTCCACGCTGCATGGAGGCCCCTGTTCCCTAACCTTACATTTTCCTCCGTCATTATTCATCTGATTTCCTGTGCCCTAGATTATCAAAGCACCTGCAGAATGAAGCTCTGCTCAATGGCTTTGGGCACAAACTGCAGTGGTGGCTTAACATTACCTAAAACAGCAAGTATCATGCCTTTGTGGCCACCTCCAACTTGCCCAAAAAATCCAGTTTATAGCCAATTCTGTTTCTGTTCCCTTTTTTCAGGATCAGCCGTCTTGGCTCTTTGCTCGTATTTAGTTCACTTGGGCTACTGTAGCTGAACACCATAGACTAGGTGGTTTGAACAACAAATACTCATCTCTCCCAGTTCTAGAGGCTGGGAAGTCTAAGAACAAGGTGCCAGCATGGTCATGTTCTTGGTGAGGGTCTCTTTCTGGTTCACATACTGTCATCTTCTCCTTGCAGCCTCATTGGTAGAGAAATAAATTATTTCTCTCATGTGTCTTACAAAAGCACTAATCTCAGTCACCTCCTAATACCACCACATGGGGGCTTAGGTTTAAAATACTAATTCTGGAGGGACACAAACATGTGGACTCTAAAAACTCTCTTCCCCATCCCTTTTATTCTTGGCCTGCAGCTTCTCTCTACTTGTTTTCACTATTTTATTGTTAAACCCATAGGCCTTAGTTTATACTGCTCAATTCCAACATATATTTATGACTCAAACCCACTTATGAGCAGGTAGTTGCCACATGAATACCAATGGGGGCGTGGGGATGGCTGTCACTAGCACTGTCCAACAGCGCATGCTCTGCAATCTGCACTATTCCCAGCAGCAGCCAATTGAAATATGGCTAGTGTGACTGAGGCACTGAATTTAAATTCATTCAAATTTTAGTTTTAGTTTTAACAGCTACATATGACTAGTGACTATTGTATTGGATAGAGCAAGGGTGGGCATCCAAGGAAGGTTGAAAGATGGCTACATTTCTGGATATCTCAGGATATTAGGAAATCCGCATATACCAGGTCATGCCTGGGGCTCTCTCCTCACTGTAGGAGGCCCACATACCGATTACTGCACTAGTAGGTGGTCTCTAAAGATTCCGAGTCACGTTTAAGAATAAAGATTTGAGTAAGCCTGGAGATGAGTGGGGAATTAGGGCATTAGGTATTAGGTATTAGGTAGGTCCATTGGGGCTAGAATATTCTGTGGGTTGGGAGATAGGGTTGTATCACAGAAGAAAAAACCAAGGGCAAAATATTGACCTTATGACTTCTTAGCTGTGTGATCTTAGGCAAGCTACCTATTTCCTCTGAACCTTGGATTCCTCATCTATGAAATGAATAATAATATAATGATGATTATAATAACACCTATTTGTGTACCTTCTAGATTTGGTGTGAATCTGTACACCATCATGGATACAAAAAGCATTTTCTTGTATTTCTTTCTCTCTTTTTTCTTTCTTCCTCTCTCTCTCTCTCTCTCTGTCTCTCTCTCTCTCTCTCTCTCTCTCTCTCTTTCAAGACAGAGTCTTCCTCTGTCACCCAGGCTGGAGTGGCTCATTGCAACCTCTACTTCCTGGGCTCAAGCAATCCTCCCACCTCAGCTCCTGAGTAGCTGAAACCATAGACATATGCCACTATGCCTAGCTAGTTTTTTTATTTTTGTAGAGATAGGGTTTTGCCATGTGCTCTAGGTTGGTCTTGAACTCCTGTGTTCAGGTTTTCTGGCTGTCTCAGCCTCCCAAAGTGCTAGGATTACAGGTGTGAGCCACCACACCTAGTCTGAAAAGCATTTTCTAAACTGTAATAATTTTTTAAATAGTAATTATCATTATTTTGGACCAATCTCTGGGAGACCTAAGGAAGTCATAGACATACATGGTGCAAATACATCCAGGCAGCTGGTGTCATTTTGTGACTAAGAGCAAGTGTGCACTGTGTAGAAGAGGAAATTTTTATCTAGGGCCTAGGACAGGCCAATAATATAATTGGGATTTGGGGCAATTAAGGCAACATCAGGCAAGAACAGTATCTGGAGAAGCAATGAGAGAACCCAGTGGAAATTCATGTTTACTAGAATGTAGTTCTGAAAGCACAGGGTATCAGAACAATGCCTTGCACATATTAGCAACTCACAAAAACATCTGTTGAATGAATGAGTAAGGGTGAAACATTCTGAGTGCTCCTAATTCAAGTCCCTTACAGAGAGCAACTTAGATAGTAGTACCAAGATGTTTTGCTTAAAGCACCAGCCTTCCTTTTTTAGCCTGGGAAAAAGGCTAAAAACCCTAAGGATTAGGTTTGTTTTTTATAAGGGGAGCTGAAATAGTAGTTTGCTTTTGACTAGCTTGCCCCCCCCACACCATTAAAATCCAAGGTCTCTGAGGACAGAGAAAAAGATAACTGGCCTCTAGTAGGTACCCAGTCACTACTAGCTAAATTGTTGAATTAGCCTCCTAACAGAGTGAGAAAGTCTTAGAGATGCCCTCCTGAAGGCAATCCTTTTCAAAGCAAAGAAGAGGCTTCTTGAGAAGTGGATGAATAACTACCTGACATTTGAAAACACAGCAGGGAATGTGCAGCTTCTGTAAAATAATTGACAGCACTAGGGAGGCAGAAAGTGAGCAGAGACTGAGAGAGAGAGAGAGAGTGTGTGTGTGTGTGCATGTGTGTGTGAGAGAGAGAGAGACACACAGAGAGAGAAGAGATAGGAGTATCTCCATTTGGGGTTCTTATTTATTTGGAAGATGACTGATCCACTCTTCTCAGTAGAATATAAGTAAGCACTGTTGCACTGTCGGGAGAGAGAGGTATTTTGGGGGCCACAGGGTTGGCTCAGAGCCTGACATGCAGCCTGGCTCCATAGGGAATTGTTTAGAACTATCATTTTGGAAAATAGTTTGGCATTATGTAGTAAGACAGGCATACCCTCATGGCTCAGCAATTCTACTCACAAGTAAAAATCCTAAATAAACTCTTGCATGAGGGTAGCAGCCTACATGTGTAAGGAAGTTCCTAGCAGCACTGTTTGTAAGAGTCCCCATGGAACCAACCTGAGTCTATCAATAGGATAACAAAAAAAAAAAAAAAATAGTCATGTATTCACCTAAGGGACTATTACACATCAAGAAAGATGATTGGAATAAATGAACCTTAGCTGTATAACTAGAGAAATGCAACAAACAGAGAATAAAAGTCCAGGAAGAAAAAGCAAGCAAGAAACACAAGGGATGGTAGAAGTTTTACAGAAAAGGCCATCCTGGTGATACTGGATGTCTTGAATACTGAGTTTCTCAGGCTGGGTATCTGGAAGCCTCTCAACAGTATATGGCACAATTTGGAGAGAAGTAGCTAAGTAATATCAGCTTAGCCTTGGCCTCAGTAAAACCAATGTGAAACTCTTAAGAAGAGGATTATTAGGCAAAAGGAATATGACAAAAACTGAAAATGAAAGGTGATAGGTTCTCTCTGTCTTTGAAACTCTTACCTACAGTTTTAATAAAGAAAACTCGGTAGAAAATCCAATAAGAAATAGCTGCGACTTATCCAAAATGTGAAGTTTAATTGCTTAGTAAAACTGTTTACAGTTTTATTCATAGGATAGTTATTGAGTAATTCTCAAATTAATCTCCTTTTTAAGGGCCCTGATACTGAAATACAGCTATATCCTAGTACACTATTGATTATGTTTTTAGTGCCCAGAAAGGGTGAATCTGTTTTTCTCCTGGGCTGAAAAGAAGGAGGTATTCTAAAAGTAATAATTCAAATAGGGCTGTTACACTAGGAGGAGAGAAGAGTGTCAAGGCAGTGCTAAGAATCTGGGAAAGCTGCCAGCATGGTTTGCATGATGAGTGTGGGTAAAAATATAAAGAGAAACATGGTCCAGTGGTTGATTTGTTTCCTCTTCCTTTATAAGGGTAGTTTACTTTTAAACCAAATTATGTGAGTTTTTGGAAGTTTCATTAAGAATACAGTTGATAACAGATCTCTTTTAAGACCAGAGTTTCTACAAGCCTCATGCCCAACCATATGAGAATTTGATCACTATGCTTTTTCCTGCACCTTTCATCATGGCAGAGAGTGTACCCTGAAGATTTACATGGGATCATGTCTTCTCTGGCTACCTTGTGGAATGCTACCTATATCGCCATATCTAAAGGGGAGCCCATTACAATTTACAAATTAAAAGTCAGTGGGAAAGAACATAATCTTGGCAACTGCCTCTTGGGAAATCTTACAACTGCAAGAGCGCCATGGAAGAGTGCTTTAAATACCATCGTGTTTCATCCAATCTCCTCACAATTGTATAGGAGGGCATGTGGCCAAGGCCTTGCAGAGAAAAGGCCGGGGTGCCCAAGCTTGTGATTGGCTGGGGGGCGTGATGCTAAGCGAGCCACTTAGCCTGCTCTTGCTTCATGAGGAGCACGCCACATGCTTCTTTGCACATTCTTTTAAATCCTTGTGTGGCTGGCATTTGGAAAAATATCGACTGCAACCAGAAGTCGCAATCCTGATGACAGCTCCTGAAATCTCATCTTTCTTGCAGCAACATCTACTGTCAGCTCCCCACCCCTGTTACAAGAGAGCCTTCCCCACCCAAGTTGTGCTCCAAATAGAAAGAATTTCAGATGTACATGTTTGGCTGCCTCTTCTAGAGGCCTCGACAAATATTCAGGTAGTAAATAGCCTGAGAGAAATGCTGCTGATAAAATTAGTTCAAATATTTCCCAGAAAACAAACCTGACACCACCACCATGGTACTTGATAGCTCAGCCTCAGCACTATCAAATCTTTCCAAACCCCTTTGCCTTCAAAGCCCAAATGTCCTGTTTTAAATTGCTTTTATTTTTCTCCTTTCCAAACCTGATCCTTGCCACTTCCTCCTCTCAAAAAAAGAACCATATGGTAATAGGGTAGATTGTCTAACCAGGGATTTTACATTACAAATGACTACGTTGAAGGTTAATATCCAAGGTCAGGTGTCATTAATATCTATTTGAGTTTTGTTCTTCTGGTTTATGATATCATCTCAGTCACCTCATTGATTTATAACATGGTAATCCAATACCATCATTCATTTTCCTGAAATTCTCTTCATGGCCTGGTATCAAACCCTCTCTTTCATACCCTTTTTGGTTTTGTTTGATCAGTAGCTTTATAGTCCTTGCATTTATCTCCTTCCCACAGGTCACCCTACACCTCCTGTCTAAGATTGTTTGATTGATTTTTCACCCTGTCACCTTCTCTTTTTCCGAAATCTTATTGTGGAAAAAAGAATGTTAACCCTTCTCTTGAGTATTTTACATTACTTCTCTCTCCAAAGCCAGTTCACATCTTGATTTTTAGCTAAGTATCCTCTGCAAGTACATAGGCCTGCTGATTTGTCTGTATCAAATATGAGGCATTCGCTCCAGCTTAGGTGAGGGTCTTGCACTCAAACTTCTCACATGAGCTAACAATCCTCAGGGTTCACTATGTGCTAACCACTGGGCTCAGGGTTTTGATGAATTCTCATCTGATCCTCACAAAACTCCTATGGGGGTTGGTGTCATTATTTTACCCACTCAGCAGATGAGGAAATGAACATTCAGAGAGGCTAAGGAACTTAACCAAGGTCAGGCAACATAGTAATTGGCAAACTTGGGACCCAAGCCCCACAGCCTATCTATTTCCAAACCTTGTGGATATCACTACAAACCTTATGGGTATCACTAACGTTCAAACTGCCTTCTTCTAACTATTATAGTGAAAATCTGTGGCCAGTTATTATAGATGATACAGACATCATACAGAGGGGGTTGGGAGGCCTTTGCAAAACACATATTAGCTATGAAGTTATCTCTGCATTGGCATACTTACATAAAAATATTTTTCTTGTACATCTAAAAATAAAGTTAACTTTAAAAAATTATTTGAAACATCACTTTTGTTAATATGAATAATATAGACAATTCTTAATTAGAAGTAAGGGGGAAAAAAGCCCACCAATGGCAACTCAGAGATCACCATAGTTAACATTTACATATTGTTCTTGCCATTTTTCTGAGTATGAGCACAATTTATGCATTTGTAATCTTCTGCAAATCACTTCCTCATAGGTATTTTCTACTTTCATGGTTGTCATCATTTCTAATATGGGATCAGAGACACAGTGGAATCTCTCTTTTTTTTTTTTTTTTTTTTTTTTTTGAGACAGTCTTTCTCTGTTACCCAGGCTGGAGTGCAGTGGTACAATCTCTGCTCACTGAAACCTCTATCTCCTGCGTTCAAGTGTCTCCTGAGCAGCTAGGGTTACAGGTATGTTCCTCCACAGCAGCCAATTCCATATGTTTAGTAGAGACAGGGTTTCACCATGTTGCCCAGGCTGGTCTCAAACTCTTGACCTCAGGTGATCTACCTGCCTTGGCCTCTGAAAGTGCTGGATTACAGATGTGTGACACAGTGGAATTTTGATAAATATGCTGACTAATTAGATGAAATCTAGTTATTCATTAATAATTTCCTTAAGTTTTTGAGTATATATTATGTACACTTGTTCAAAATTTAAATGTAGAGAAATATATGTAGCAAACATCTGCCTCCTATTCCTGACTCATAAGTATACCTTCCTCTCCAGAGCTTGAAAACCCAAGCTCACAACTATCTTAGTACCCACTTCTTAGGAGCATATACTTGGATGATTTTGTTTCTTAAATTCTGAACCCAAGAGAACAGAGTCCGGCGAGAAACTCTGCCCCTAGCAAAGGTCCAACTTCTGAGTTCCTGTCTCCTACCTTAGCACTCTAGGTCCTCCAGTGAGTGACACACCCTTCTAAAGAGCCCTATCTTACCTTACAGGACTCAAGAATGGATCATGATATCATGCACCACAATAATTCCCACATTATTTAAGAGATGCACATAAAGGGGGGGAGAAATATTTTTATCATGGATTCTCATAGAGTAATTCATGAGACCCCATAGGGGACAAAATCAGTGTTATTATTTCTCCTTGAAGCCAATGGAATCTCTTCACTATTTGCCAGTGTTTAAAGTTCAGTATAATGAATGTTAGTGCTTCTGTTTTTATATGTTTGTTAGATTTTATCGACAAAGTACCAACCCAGAAGAAGACAACCTTGGAGACTGAAGAGGAATATTTTTAAATGTAGAGATTCTCAAAGTTCATTCCACAGAATATTGGTTCCTTGTTGTTTTATTAGGTGCTCCATAGCAAAGGAGGGTTCCACAGACCAATATGTTTAGAAAATGCTCATTAAAGGAAAGTTGGTTGTGTTTTTAATTGCAAGACTTAACAGAACTTTTAATATCACACTGTACACTCTGAAATTTTAAGAGGAGAAAAAAATGTAAAATGAAATTGGCCACAGAATGCTTTTCAAGGACTAGGGTTCCACAGAGCAAACTTTGGGAAACAATGTGAGATTCTGACAGCTTTCCAGGTGTATGACTTGGGGTTAGGTGACTAATTGTTCATCACTGTGTGTCAGTTTAATCAAGTAATTAAGTAACTAATGTGAACAAATTATTTTTTTATATTAGCTTTTGCCAGTAACTATTAGAAGCAGATGTAGAAGACCTGTGTAATCTTGGGTTCAGATGAGTGTTCTTTTCAATCTTGCTACATTGCTTTAGAGTAGCAAGCACAGTGACATCATATGTACTAGAATATTATTACCATGTAACCATGAGCCTCACATTTCTTCACTTGAAACACAACTAAAAAATAAAAACTTTTAAGAAAAGTGACTCTAAAATAAAGTTAAATGTAAGCCAGATATTGGAGTAAAATATTTGCAATGCATATAACCAACACAATATTAGTATCCAGAATATAGACAGTCATTACAAATCAGTGAGAAAAACACACAACTCAATGGAAAAATGTGAAAAGGATAGAAATTGAGGATTTATAAGCTACAGACATATGCCAGTAAACATAAGGAAAGACTCTCTAACTTATTAGAAAAATGCAAATTAAGACAAGATATCATTTTACATCTATTAGACTAGCAAAAAATTTTCCAGTCTGACAATGTAGGCATGGGGATTGCTACAATAATTCTTAGAATAATTTAGCAATTATTTAGAATAACTTACAGAGTTAAGTGTGCTTACTCTACAACACAGGATGGCTGCTTCTAAGTATGTTTCTTGGGGCAGTGTTTTCCACTTTTTCCCCATTATGACACCCATAGAGAAGGATAATATTCATAGAGCACACTGGAGTAAGCTGAGGAGGCTGCTCACAGCAGGAGGAGACCCATTGAGGGGCTGTAGTCACCTCAGGTCCCACTTGGCTTCCCTGAGGGCTGAGGCACTCCACATCTTCTACCCAATTGTGAGGCACTGCTTTACAGAATTGTATATAAGTTCTTCCCTAGAGAAGCTTGTTTCTGTGTGCTCAACAAGACATGCACAAAAATGTCCACCATACTATGTTTATCATACCAAAAGCCAAGCAAAACAAAATGAGAAAAACAACTTAGATGCCCATAAGTAAGGGAATGCATGCAAATATTATAGGATACTACAGTTAAAATTAATGAGCTTGAATTACAAGGATGAGTTGTAAAAACATAATGTTGAATAAGAGAAGCAAAATGTAGGCAGGTGTGGTGATATGCACCTATAGTCTCAGCCACATGGGGGAGGCTGAGGTAGGAGGATTAATTGAACCTGGGAGGTTGAGGCTGCAGTAAGCTGTGATCACGCTGCTGCATTACAGCCTGAGCAACAGAATGAGACAAAAGAGAGAAAGAGAAAGAGAAAAATGGAGAAAGGGAGAAAGAGAGAAAAAAGAAAGAAGAGAAAGAAAGAAGGAGGGAAGAGAGAGGAAGGAAGGAAGGGAGGGAGGGAGGGAGGGAGGGAGGGAGGGAGGGAGGGAGGGAGGGAAGGAGAGAAAAATGTAAAAGAATATATGTACTATGATACTATGTACGCACAATTTTAAAACAATCAAAAGTGTATATACCTAGATAGTAAACATATAAAAATTATGAATGGGGAGGATATGACCAACTTCTAGATAGCAATTATCTCTGGAAATGGAGGAGAGGCAATGGGATTTGACGGTGGATGAGAAAGTCTAAGGATATTTATGATATTATATTTCTTGAAAAACAAAAATAAAACAAATGTGACAATAAGTTTATGTGTTCAATCTAGGTAGTAAATACATCATTTTTAAATATATTTTCACTATTTGTGTATTTGAAATGCTTTGTAATGTAAAAAAAAAAGGAACAACTAGATCGATGGTTTCAAGGCTGGATGTACATTAGAATTAAAAGGAAGGTTTAAAAAATTTTCATGCTGGGGCTGTGTCAAAAACCAATTAAATCAGAAACTTAAGGGTTGGCACCTGGACATGTATATTGTTTAAAAGCTTCCCCAGTGATCCTAGTGTGTAGTTTAGGATAAAGACCTGCTGAATTCAATGATCTCAAAGCTGTCTTTCAAACATTTTCTGTTCCTAAACATTTTAATTGCAGTGTCTTCATATGGCTTCATGTGAACACAATTGTGTGAAACATGAAGTCAGGCCCTGTTAATATTCACTGAGAACTTTGCTTCTATCAAAACCAGTTATCTTTTCCTGGTGCTCATGATTCTTTTGTTTTTTAGCATCACATGTTTCTCCTCTCCCATTTGAGTTGTTGTTCATCCCTCCCCCTTCCTCCTCCCACCTTTCTGAGTCCATCCCAACAAGCAATTCATCCAAGCACCACAAACTTAAGCTCTGAGTCATTCATATGCATTGCTTTTGAACATATTAAATAGATCCATATGCTTATCTACACTAAGATATAGATTTTTCCTTCAGAAAATAGAATACAAAAAATCATTCCAATGTGTACACTTTAAATATTTTAAGCAGGCATCTAAAATGAAGGCAAAATTAAAAGTAACTTGGACCAGAATTTTGAACATTAAAACATTACAGCAAATTTGTAAAACATAAACCAAATATATAGATGTCTACTTTATATCCAAAAAAGTTACTCTTTCCCTGCCATACACACAGACAACTCTCATAATGGGTCCACCTCAATCCGAGTTGGATCACAAGCAGAACAGTAATAAATGTGGCCTTTCTCAACATTTCCACCCCCAAAGACTCTTTATTATCCTTCCCAACTTCAAAAATTTCTATGACATCATCATCAACCAATCAGAGCTTCTAATGGTTTGAAATAACTGATGTAGCCAGACACATTGAGTTGATATAGAATCAAAGAAATGTGACATTCTCCTTAGTCTGGGCAGTTGTGTCATGGATAAACATATGATTTCCATTAGATTTCTCAAAACATGGAAAAATCGCTCTCAGACCTTAACACTACCTTTGAAGATACTTATTTTAGATTAGAACCACTAACTAAAGTGCCATTGTCTTAAATAAACCCTACCAAAATCTGATCTCAGGGATAGTAAGAAAAGGAATGCTGAAATACAATGCATGTCAACAGACCAGGAAAACTTCAGCATTTCTTAAAGTTTATTGGAAAGCAGACTGATGCCCCAAAAGGAAAAATATAGGTAAGAAACCATGCCACAGTTATAACAACAGGCAGATCTGAGTTTTATCTGGATTCTACAGCTCTATAAGGCATGACCTTGGGCAGATTACTTTACCATTCTAAGCTTCAATTTCCTTGTATATAAAATGGAGAAAATAAAAATACTTCCATACCTGATCCTTAGATCTTGATTTTTAATACCATTCTCTAACAAAAGGAGCCAGGACTCCTTGAAGAAATAGCTAATTTCAAGACTGGGCAAGGAATATACAAGAGGAGCCTGAAACATCTTGCAATGCCAGAAAGTAAGGAAACGCTACAAAAATTGATATGTCAAAGGAACGTAAGAGTAAACTAAAAGAGCCTCAATGGATAAAGTTGTGATAATTTGAATTTTTAAAACTTTGTACCAGATGCAATAGACTGAATTTTTGTATCCTCCAAATATTCATATGTTGAAAACTAATTCCCTATGTGATAGTATTTGGAGGTGAAGCCTTTGGAAGATTATTAGTTTTTAAGAGTGGTGCCCTCATGAATGGGATTAGTGCCCTTTTAAAACAGACCCTAGAGAGCTCCCTTGCTCTTTCTGCCATGTGGGAACACTATGAGAAGATGGCCATCTATGAACAAAGAAGTGGGCCCTCACCACACTTAAAATCTGCTGGCACATTGATATGGGGCTTCTTGGCCTCCAGAAAGAACTCTAAGAAATAGATTTCTGTTGTTTAGAAGCCACCTTGTCTATGGTATTCTATTACAATAGCCTAAACAGACTAAGACTTTGGATTATAACCAAAAGTGGATACAAAATTTCTTGAATTCATACTGATAAAACAAAATGATTGAATATACAAAGAAATTGGCGGGGTGGGGGACACATTTCACATACAGAAGAATATCAATTTATACAGATACTTTCCCCTCAAAGAGGTGGAATATAACTCCTACCCCTTAAGCCTGGGCTGTGCTTAGACATTTTCTTTTAAAGAATAAAGTATAGAGAGAAGAGAGCAGGAGAGTAACTTTTCAGTGGAGAAACCTGACAAATACTACCTAGTTATTGGTTCAAACTCAATATTATCAGTGATAAATCATGGTGGTAGTAGGAATCCTTGATATGATGTGATGGGCACTTTTTCTCTGTGGTCTTGTTAGAGTAGGTAGTTAGGCAGACATGACCAGTACAGGAGAGAGGCCCCCTTCCAGGAATGTCAGGTGACCATTAGGTGATGGTCAGGCAGTTGTTAAACTGTCTCTCTAAAATAATAGTTCGTCAGAGCCAGTGCCAGGGAAAGGCGGTCTCCCAATAGATAGGAAACACCTGAAGCTGGTAATCAGCAGCTTCCTGATAAGATCTCAGGAGTTGGGTGAGCAGGCTCAAGCATATGCACTAAGAGGCAAGTTGGCAGTTTGACTGAAATATGACTTTCCTCCAGGAACTATTATCTAGTAAGGAAAAATGCCTAGAGTAGAGCAGGAATACAACTTCAGTAAACACACTGTGCATGTGGCCCATCCAAAGTGTTGGCAGGCCACTGTGCACGTGGACAGGCCACCTCAAGGGAAGAATCAGGGGAGAAAAAACACAAATCCTGGAACCATGCCAATGTTTAAAACCAGGACTGAACAGGGCTCTGAGATCTCCCAAGTTACCTACTTTGCCCTCTTCCAAGTGTACTTTGCTTCCTTTCACTCCTGCTCTAAAACTTTTTAATAAACACTCACTCAATTCTGCTCCAAGACTGGCCTCAATCCCTCCATCTACCTTACACCTACTTCTGGCCCTCAGTTGAATTCTTTCCTCCAAGGAAACAAGAATCGAGTTTGCTGAAGATCCAGGTGGATTCACAGCTGGTAACAGGCTTCCCCCCAAGAACCCATCACCCAGTATAATCATGAGAAAAATTAAATTAAGAAACATTCTACACAATAATTGACCAATATACATCAGAGCTTGCAAGGTTATCCAAAGCAAGGAAAGTCTGAGAAACTGCCACTGCCAAGAGGAGCCAAAGAAGACATAATGACTAAATATAATGTGGCATCCTGGATGTGATTCTGGGACAAAAAGAGGATATTAGGTAAAAAAAAAAAAAAAAAAAAAAAAAAGAAGAAGAAGAAGAAATTTGAATCTGGTATGGACTTCAGGTAATCATTATTTATCAACATTTGTTTCTGAATTGTGAGAAAATGTACCATACTAAAGTAAGATGTTTATAATCAGGACAACAGAATGGAGGGCAAACCTTTATATTATCTTTACAGCTTTATATAAGTCTAAAACTATTCTAACATAAAAAGATCATAGACTGGGCACAGTGGCTCAGGCCTATCCCAGAACTTTGGGAGGCCAAGGCTGGTGGATTGCTTGAACCCAGGAGTTTGAGACCAACCTGCGCAACATGGAGAAACCCTGTCTGTACAAAAATTTAAAAAATTAGCCAGGTGTGGTGGCGGGCACCTGTAGTCCCAGCTACTCAGGAGGCTGAGGTGGAAGGATCGACTGAACCCAGGAGGCTGAGGCTACATTGAGCTGTGATTGTGCCACTACATGATCACAAGATGGCAGAGAAAGACCTTGTTTCAAAAAAAAAAAAAATTATTAAGAAAACTGGTTATCTCACAGGGTGATTATGAGGATTAAACACCAAATTTAAAGCATTTAGCACAGGGCTTGGCACATAGTACATGCTAATTCCTGATGACTATAATTGGTTAGCATTATTAACCAAGGGTAATGCATGAGCTGCTTAGCAATCCATCTCAAAAGCAGAATACTCATATTACTCTCATATTACTTGGGGAGCATGAAGAAAGATCCGATAACTTCCACCACCTTAAGTGTTTATTCATGTGTTTAAAAATCAATGATCTTGGGAATCCTATCATTGTTATTTTTGCTGGGCAAGTCTATTTTCATCACCATCATTTTTCCAGCATTATTCTGTATTTAAGGTAAAACTTCAAGGAATGAATTGCATTATGCCGGTGGATTATTAAACTCTTTTACCTTTCTATGTAGAGCTGGGTAATGTTCCTTCTAACAACTTTCTTTCAATACTGTCTCCTTAGCCAACAAATTTAACTTGTAGTCATTTGATCAGAAATGTGCTGTATATCCTCCCAGTGCACTGGAACATCTTTGTCACACCACAACATTGGCTATGGCCTAAAAAAATACATTTCACCATCTGGTGTTTGCTCACCACAATATCTCCATGTCTGGTTCCTACTTATACGTGCTTTCCTTCTATTTCATACATTAAGCCTCTTTGACCCTTCCCCCCAACTCAAATTAGAAGTTGTGTCACCCTCTTCTGAGTGCTTAATTCAAATTTGCTGTTGAGTACTGGAAGCACAGTCATGTACTGAAGGTTTCTGCAGGGATTCTGTGTAATCTCTCCCAGTTTGTCAACTCCCTCTGGGCTAAAGCCAACTCCTGCTCCACCTGGTAACCTTTTCCACATTTAGCACTGAGTCCAGCACATCTAGGGCTCCCAGTAAACATTTATTGAAGTGATGCTAATTTGGATGCCATCCAAAAAAGTAACTGAAGCACTCAAATGAGCTTGCCTACCAGGAGGATTTATCTCACTTAGCAGAGCACTCCAGAATAGGCTTTACTGAGTTGCCTGCAGAGACCATTTCCAAGAACTGATAATAAAATAAAAATAAAAATAAAAATAAATACCACTAGTGACTGCCTTATTTTCCTATTGGTTTGTTTTTGTATAATTATAATTCTTCTGCTTTTTTATCAGAGTCAGTCATCTTTTCTTTTTCTTATTAATGCCAGTTACAGTATTTTTGGCAAATTAACAAATATAGAAATGGTTACACCCAATGTGTTCCTTTTCTGTAAGGTCATGAAAAAGATTGCTAAATCAGACAAATGGGGAAGATAAGACTTTTATCATCTGTTCACCCACCTACTCATCCATCTATGTATCTATTAACTTATCCATCCTACTTCAATAGTCGTTTACAGATGTCTACCACATGCTAGGTATTACCCAAGGTACTGCAGATGCAGGGTGAACAAGAAAGGCCTAGCCCTCAAAGAGGTCACAATCTAGTGGAGGAAAACTGACAAATAAATAAATAGTAAAAATGCAACATAACAAGTGCTATTATAAGGGTAACATAGGATAGACACTCTAGCTGGACACATATGCTCATAGAGTAACAATTCTTGAGCCAAAACAAACAAACCCAAATATTATTAGTCTGTACTCACACTGCTGATAAAGACATACCTGAGACTGGGTAATCTATAAAGGAAAGAGGTTTAATGTATTCACAGTTCCACATGGCTGGGGAGGTGTCATAATCAGGGTGGAAGGCAAAATAGAGGCAAAGGCATGTCTTACATGGTGGCAGGCAAGAAAGCTTGTGCAGGGAGCTCCCACTTATAAAACCATCAGATCTTAGAAGACATTTTCACTACCATGAGAACAGTATGGGGAAAACGCCCCATGATTCAATTATCTCCACCTGTCCCTGATCTTGACACATGGGGATTATTACAGATCAAGGTTATACTAGGGTGGGGACACAGCCAAATCATGTCACCAATCATGGGTTGGTTCACAGATTTCTTCAAATGGCTTCCATGTCTTGTAGAGGACTTGGAAGACTGGGAGTGAAGCCTTGCCTCTGACATTTCCTAACTCTGATCATAAGCAAGTCACTGAACTGCCCTATGTCTCAGCTGCCTTCTCTGTACAGCAGTATAACTGCAGTCTTTGTTTAAAAGTTCCTGACATGGGAGATGTGTGTAAATTCTAAAGGGCTCTTAGAATATAATTAATTAGTAAATTAATTTCAATTACTATTATATTATTCACAAGGCAAAGAAAAATATTTTTCTCTTACAACCTCCTCTGGTCCAATCTCTGCAAGAATTGGAAATTTTTGGTAGAACCATTTTTTTATCTTAATCTATTTAGTCGAGCTCTACTTTTCTGCTTCTACTAGCCTGGTGTCTGGTGGCTTCCTCAGACCCCTGGGTGCTGAGATGTCAGTGTATGCTGTGACAGAGCACCCAGCAGATCGACTTTAAGCCTCCGTATGTGTGCTAGCTACCCCATCGCCGCTCAGAACAGGAGTCCCAGACTGCAGGTTTGGATGCTGTGATTTTTTAGAACTCAGTTTTTTAGTATAGTCAGATAGTCACTCATATTTGGGGACAGCCAAAAAAAAAAAAAAAAACTAATAAAATAATCAAGTGATGTGACATCTTAAAGAAGAAAGTTTATATCTGGTTTGAAAAAGATAGTAGTGATGGAGGGGGCGGTAGGGAGACGGGCAATAGTCTCCCAGTACGATCTCTGAGAGCTGGCAGGGGCTTTGCTGCCTGGATGAATTCAAAGTAAACAGGCCTATAGGACATGAAGCCACATGTTTTTCTCGTGAGCCCCACAAATATAAAGCTCCCTTAATCCATACCAGAATAAAACGGAAATGTAAGCCGGCCCTGATCTGCATGCAGCATGACCTCTTCCACCACCTTACAGCTCACTCATTCTCCAACCTACTGGTCGCCTTGCCACGCTAATTTCATCTCCTAAAATATCCTTCCTTATCCCTCCCGGTCCCCACCCTCATATTCTTTTGACTTTTTTTTTTTTTTTTTTTTTTTGCCACCCAAACAGCATCCCAGAATGCCTCATTTGGTGACATCACAGATAGCCATGGGTTGCTTCTGGTGTCCCATCTGTTCCTGCAGGCCTTGCCTCAGTGCGGGTGAGATATGAAGGGAGTGTTCCGTTGAGGCTGGGGTGGGGGTGGGGATGGGGATCGGGTCTTTGAAGCTGTTTTCTATCAGGGCACTGCAGCTGTCAGTGTTGGCTGCGGAAGCCAGTGATTGTCCTTGTAGCTCCCTGTTGCCGGCAGTGCACTGTGCTTGCGGATATTAATTGGGCTTTCATTATGTGAATGTACCCAGAGGCTTTTACAGCCGATTCCTATATCTATATTGATTTATTAAAAATGCCAATAAATAACAGCTCTCTCAAAGCAGCTTTTAATGTATTTGATAATTAGTTGGTTTATGGTTTTTTCTCCATTTTTCTTCCCTTTTTTTTTGTTTTACACATCACAGTATAATAGATTACAGAGTCTTTGGGACAATGAACAGGCACATTGGCTAAATCACCTTATTACAGTTCCATATAGTTGAAAAGAGGCTTAATGCTAAATTATCAGATCCCAACCATTGTGGAAATCAAGAAAGAATAATGCTCTAACGACTGTGGCGCCTCTGTGCCACTCATTGTCCCAGGAGCTATTGGCACGCCTCCCATGGGAGCTCTCCATTGAGTCAGCAGTCCTCTGAAATGAACAGTGGGGCCCAAATTCAGGCAGGGAGGAAGTCTCTTTACTTTTTGGTGTATTCTAGGTTATGAGATATCTTAGGACCTGGGCTTTGGGAGGAAAAAAACCCTTATATTGCATTTGTGTGTAACTGTGGGCAAAATTATGCTTTAGCACACCCCAAATTCAGCATGTCACAGGATACTTCAGCACCGAAGATACCATATATTATCCCCGCAAAAGTGGAGATGAAAGGAGAAATTGCTCATTTGTTTCATTTCACTGAAACTTTCCAAAGGAAGAAAAGATGTTCATTAAAAGTTAAGAGTGATACAGCTGTGCTGAACTCCCAAGGAAAGTATCATTGTCACAGGAGCCTGACTGTGACCCAGCATAATTCTCTGCAGCAGTATCTAAGGTTGCTGTGGTCTTTTGAGCCATGAACGGTATTGAAAAGAAGAGAAGTGCCCCAAGAATGTGGGGATGCAGATGGATTTGGAAGGACCATTGCTATAGCCTGCATGCCATGACTTTATAGGAAGTAAATATAATTTTGATTTTAAAAACAAAGTAGGATAAGAGATCCTAATGAAGCTCTTCCTCTCGGTTCTAGGAAGATGGGTTGAACTTTATTTCTTTATAATAAATGATTTATGTCTAATTCTCTCTTTCTCCCTCTTTCTATGTCTGACTCTTTCTTTCTCACTCTTCCCTCTTTAAATGAAAGCCCACTGATATTAGATGGGAAATAATGGAAATATAGAACAAATGAGAAAAACCAAAACTGAACCTTAACGAAATTGCTGTTGTCATGTTCAACTATAGGTTGTTTCTGCAGTGTTACATATGGTTATTTCCAACACAGTCTCTGAGTAAAACAAGCCAACAGTGTTTCAGGTAAATAAGCAAAGATAACTGTCTATTTGTGCCATCAGACAAATTCTTCTTGAATGGCTTCATGTAGTTAACAGTTCAGTGATGACAATGAAACTTTGGGTAGCAAAGATGATAACTAAGTGCTAATTTTGGAGAAAACAATTCATATTTCTGACTTCTGAGTGATCTAAAAATATGCAATATGACACTTCTCTTTATAAATTCTAAATTGGGTAGAGAATAAAGGTAACTATTCAGAAATTCTTCACAAGTCTTTATCTGGCCAAAAACAAAGGACCCAGGGTCATTTAAAAAAAAATTACATTCCTATTCAAGACCATATGAAGCCATGTTATTACTTTGTACCAATATTCAATTTCAACTTAATAAGGAAATAAAAAGATAGCCAGCAATATCAGGCCAAACCTTTATCCTACTGGAGTGTTCTGACATAGTAGTTATACAAACACACCTTTATTAATTAAGGTTTGTGAATAAGGAAGAAATAATATTCCATTCAGAATGTCACAAAGAAGATATAATGGGTATGTGCTACTTTTCATAGAACCAAGATAAAACAGAAAAGTGACACATTGGAAGAAATGGCACCATACTGTCATTCTGGTTTTCTCATGTTGCCTGGGTGGTTTCCTCAGCAATATGACATTTGTAGTAATGGCCTCCATTCATTTAGTGCCCACTATGTTCCAGGCTCCATGTAACATGCTTGCATAATATGAATGTTTCCCATACTACTGAGTTACATTCTTGGAAATGTCAAAGACCAATGACTGCTTATTTATTTTTGATAACGGCTGAGAGTGGGGTAAAATAGTAGAGTGATGGGAAAAAAAAAAGATACTTATCTTCACACCATGGATTATTTCTCAGTTTTCAGTTTAATTTCTCTCTTGGCTAACCTTGCAACAATTTAGGGCCAATGGGAAGGGAATTAACTCGAGAATACCTGTGCTGCTTCTCCCTGAAACATCTACAATTTTTCCTCCAGTCTCTGTATTCTTTCTGGTACCATTTCCAAATAATCCTTATGCCAGTGCTTTTCAGTTCATCTCAGTAGTCATTCTACATTGTAAAACCAGCCCTGTAACAGGAGAGACCTTCTCTAGAGCAGCCATAGTTGCTGAACCCCAGATTGGACACATTGTCTAAGAAGTTGGGACCTCTTTGAAAGAAAAGCTGGTTAAACTTGTGAAATTTAGACTCTCACAGAAAATCTAAAATCTAGAGTTGACATTCTTTTAGGGATCCCAGGGTTACATTTCAGAACTGCACAGCAGACAACCCAAAAGTCTACAGACACCGGGAATCTTTCCACACTCTGAACAGATTCCCGACAAGAAGTCTGTGGGCTCTGCTTCTCCCAGTTGTGGGTTTTAGAATGTTTGCTCCAGGTCACTAAGAATAAGTACCTTAGCAAACTCAGCTTCATAGGCATGAACAGGTAGAGGGTCCGTAGAGTTTGAGGGTGACTGATGGATCTTTATGGAGCAAAGCAAGCTGTTAAAAACAAAATAGAATAAGAACAAAGGGGTCCTGTACACTAGAGGAGTTTACTCCACTAACAATCTTGCTCCAACACGTGAATCTTTTGGATCAGTGTCAGCTCAACAGTGATATTCTATAAAGTCTTTAGTGTAGGCATTTGATCATCTAGACCTGTACTGCCCAATATAGTAGCCACTAGCTACAGATGACCACTGAGTACTTATAATGCGGCTAGCAGGAATTGAGACGTGCTATAAATGCAAGCTACATGGGGATTTCAAAGACGTAGGATACATAAAAAAGAACACAAAATATATCATGTACAATTTTTTATATTGATTACATAGTACTTTAGATGTATATTATTGGAATTAATTTTACCTCTTCACTTTTAGAAATATAGCCACCAGCAAATTTTAAATTACAGGTGTGACTCTTCTTTAAGGCTCACATTATATATTTCCATTGAACAGTACTGGTCTAGATAGTTGGATGAAATAACAGGGCACGATATTATAGGCCAAGACAGCAAGTCTTCTAAAATTACCTTTGCTTTGTTCTTAATTTTGCAGCTGACATTAACACAGGAATTCTAAATACAGTATAAAAAGATGTTTTACATGCATACTTTTTTTGGTATAAATGTATTTTATTAGCAAGTGTTTTTCTTAGTTAAAAATAGGCACAAATGTATAAGCAATTAAAATAACAGCTTGAAATACAAAATTACAAATACTCTTTGGTTTTTAATTTTTAACATTCCAAAGAATTATAAATAATGATTGATTGGTCTCCCTGTCCCCAGAAGAGTATTAAAATAAGTTTATTTAGATTAGATTTAAAAATTCTTGAAAGCCAGACATCATGTTCAAGTGAAAAAAAAAAAAAGTCAGAATTAGGCATCTGGTTATAATAGGCTTTACTTTGAAAGGAATAAAATACTGTAATATTCAGTGAGAGTTGTTTAAGAGTCGCATATATATTCCAGGTTGTATTGCTATTCTTAATAAATCAAGAACGTTCTTGTTGTTTGAATTAAGCAACTTGGTAAATAAGTATGTAACATTTAACTTGAGCAACAGAGTATTGCCCAAAGGTACTCGTGTCCCTGGCCATCTCACAATGTTCAGATTCTTTTATACCATGTTGAAATCATTTTACATGACAATTTTACCTTGGAGTGCGTAACAGCTAATCTGCTGTAACAAACAATACTAGATCAAAGGCAAAAACACACATTTTTCTTCACTAGCAAGTCCTGGAGTTTAAAATTTCAATAGCAACTTTAAAGCATGCCTTCATAATAAATAGTATATTACAAATAGCAGAATGCATTATAAACAGTAGCTTTATATTCTGTTTGCTGAAAATCATTCCATATGCACTTATGATAAATTACTTAATCTTTAAACATAAAATATTTTAACTCAAGGATAAGATTCCCATTCAATAATATAGAGGGACACTATTACTTCTTAATCAGAAAGCTAAAAATATGTGCATTCAGAAACGTTGCTTGCCGAAGTACTTGCAAGACTAAGCTTCTTCATTCTAAAAGGGATATATCCAAGGCTGACACCAAGGAGATGATTTTGCAGAATTAAAGCTACATGTTTTTCCCATTAAATTTTTTTGTTTTATTTTGTTTTTTTGACCCAACTGTGGATTGTTGAGGTATCAGGTAAGAAGCTGTAAAAACATACATTCTATCCATGCTGAGTAATATACAGATCACAGCTGTAACTCAAGTTAAGCCACCAGCTAAGAATAAAAGCACAAGAAAACAAACCAACCAAAATCGAAAGCAAACAACATGCTTATCACATAATAACTATTGAATAATGCAAATATTAACAAAGCAAACCAAGCAGGGGGCCTCCATCTCAGGAAGAAGAAAAGCCAGCAAATAGAAGGCAGTGACTGGGAAAGCGATAGGCTCTTCCTCCTCGTTCATTATTGAGAAAATGTGGATCAGGACTGACATCTGCTGGCCTTGTTAATGGGATGTACCCATTGAAACAAGGGTCTTGGAGAACAAAACACTCTGGTGGGGTGACATTGCATCACTAGGGTAGGGAGGAGGCAATGGCTTGGCAAAGGCCTTTCTGGTGAGCCACTTCCAAAGTAGCCAATCAGCAACCCCTCCTCTGGCCAGAGTAGCCCAGTTTTATCTGCTCTTTGATATTTCACCTTCATAACCAGGAATGTTTTTCTAATTATCCCAAGAAGAAACAAAATATTATGTAGGTGGATTTCTACTTAGAATGACACAAGTTGCAAGAAGTAGTGGTTAAGTAGATACTCAATGGATATTACAGACAATTCCAAGTCTTTATCAAAAGGCTCATTGGAGAATGAATTACTTGAAAAGGCTAATTGTGTGCCCACCGACTGACACCCTCAGTAGTTTTCAGCAGTACCACACTAGGGTATCAGCTTCTTGGACATTCACTGAGTCATTGTCCTGAATCTATTAGACTTTTGTCAATCTCTCTTCTACCTGCTCCATTTTCTAACTGAAATCAATCTTGTGCACAGACATTGGGTTTGTGAAATTTCGTCCCCGTGAGGCCTTGCTTCCAATCTCTGGGGTCTTAGTTTTCTAAGCATAGTATCATCCATCATTGGGAAATACCAGTTCCCCACTGGCCTGGAAGCGACAAGAAACCTAGGGCAGTGTCTATCTTACTCAAGTCATCTCCTTGGCACCTAGCACAGTTCCTATCATATACATAGTTACTCAACAAGTATTTATTGACTTATTTTGGAAGTTAAATATTCTATATCCCCCCATGTTGCTTTTAGGAATGCAATTTCTGTACCGTGGATCTAAATGGAGCCTAGTAGTGTAGTGTTTAATTAGAAACACTTGTTTTAATTAGAAATAAGCAGTGAGGCCGAGTACTTTTTGGGTAACCTACCAGTGCCTACTCCATGTCATTTTAATCTTTATCTCTTATGGGAGGTGCAGTCCTAGGCTTTGTAATGGTAGGCTTAGGTCATGAGTTACAGAAGTTCTTTTCCAGAACAATCCCTTACATGCTTCGTTTCAGTAACAAAAGTGAGACTGGTGGGCCAGAAATCTTTTTCCCTGTACCTTTTGCTTACATGAATGTCAAAGTACTGTCAAAAGTATATATGACTGCTGTCTCTTTCAGTTAAGTACATATGTATGCATCTTAGTGGATGTGTGCATGTATCCCTGGACACAAACAACTAATTTTTTAAAAATTCTTTTTACAAGGCATATGGTATGGAAAAATTGAAGCCTGGAAAATTTTCCCCAGAGACAGAAGGGGGAGAAAGCCTGAAACTTTGACTGCCAGAGCATGAAAGAGACATACTGATCACACACTATCTTTAAAAACACTTGCAAAAATCATCCAGCCTAGATGAAGCTGGATGAAATTGATCCAGCAAAGCTGAATTACATTGCCACCTCAAACCACATTTTGGGAGGCAGAGGCAAACTAGTGCATATAAATCATTAGCTTTAAAGGAGAAAATTATTAGCTTATGTCAAAAACTCTGCGAATCCCATTTTCTCCTTTTACCTGCTTTGAGCCTCTGTACTTTACTCCCAGCTTAAACAAAAGAAAAACGAATAGTTTCATTTTTCTTAAATATGGCTGAGGTAAAGGCCTCTCTTTTCAATTCTGAGGAAATAATTCTGAGTATTTTTTGTAGTCATTAACATTGTTATGGGGTTAATAATTTATATATATTCATAAAATTATCTAAACCTTAGGATTATCCTCAGATTTTTAAAAATGAAGAGTGTAAAGAAAGTATTAGCCATACATTATTGGGTAGTATCATCTCAATATTTATAACTCATTTCAACAGTTTTGTTGAAAGCATGTTCATTTACATTTTAAAACAATTTGAAGGGGGAAATAAAAATCATCCTACTCAAAAACTTTGCAAAGCATTTTGCTTTTTATATACCATGGTAACCTAATAAAGACACTGTCACTTGGCAGATGGCATGGCATATTAGCCTTGAAATTAAACACTAGATGCCAAAACCATTAACTCCAACGTGCTCGGAAATTTTAAAAAATAATAATTTTTAAAAACATTTATCTTGTCCTTCATCTTATCCTGCAACAAAAAGTAGTCAATTTGTAAAAAGGAAGAAACCTCCAGTGCCTATTCAAACACAATTTGCAAATACAGTACCAGGAGGTATCTGAAATACTGAATCCGGACCGGAGCATCCAGGCTAATACTCTCAGTCCTATTTAAAATCTTTTTGGCTGACATGTACAGACTTTCCACTTATGCACTGTTTGAGCAAAACTTTTCTTTTGTCTTGTTCTCGTGCCTTTATCCCAGCCCCTTTTCAAACATATAGCTTATACAGGCACCTGGCTCTGCACTCCTAAAATCTAAGCATCTGCAGTTATGAAACATTGTAGAAAGGGTCTGACTCCTCAGGCCGAGATGAGCCGTGTTCAGAATACAGCCTTGTCTCTTTAAGAGATGATAGGTTTTTGCAGGCAGCCTCAGCAGGCAAGGCAGGGCATCCGTGCCAGGTGGCCATGCTCCCGGATCCCTGTTTTAGGGTGTAATAGAAGAGGCAGAATATCCCTTTCCAAGAAATTTCCCTTTTTTATAGTGTCCAGTGTCCATATTTTGTAATTTTTAGACTCTTAATTCTAAATCTAAGTTATACTGGAAAAGAAGGGTAGATCACCTCTCCTTTCCTCTCCTCTCCTCTCCCCTCCCCTCCCCTCCCCTCTCCTCTCTCCCCGTTTCTTTTCTTTCCCATTTCTCTTTCTTCCTTAAGAACTCATTGAACACACCACTTTTTAACCTTGTCTAAGTCAGGGCAAACAAACTGAGACATGGTAACGCATGCCATAGTTTTTCTTATAAAAATAATACAGGATAAAAGGAGATTTTCTTGTTAGAGAGGAAAGGATTAAACATCTTTACCCTGTATTAGCCAGTTGTCTTTTAAAATATTGTCATGTAATTTCAGTGGCACTTAAAACACTGGCAAGTTACACCTTTCTCTGTCAAAGAGATGGCATAATTTACATTCCCAGAAAGGAATTCTATAAGAGAAGGAAAGAAACACAGATTCTCATGAAACATACTCAAGGCCACTAGCCTACTAAGGAAAAAGAAGCACCTCAAAGAGATCCTTCTAAATATATGGACCAAGAAGATTAATCTCTTTGGATAAAAAATATTTTTAATTTTCAGGTTTAAATTTCAGTATATCCTTATGAAAGATAAAATCTAGAAAATCTAAAAAATAATTTTTGGCAA
The DNA here is from genome assembly GCF_049354715.1 of Callithrix jacchus. Classification (NCBI taxonomy): domain Eukaryota; kingdom Metazoa; phylum Chordata; class Mammalia; order Primates; family Cebidae; genus Callithrix; species Callithrix jacchus. The sequence continues at coordinate 120,944,402 of NC_133502.1, forward strand.
TGTTTACTGGTCTTTCCTCCTATCTCTGATTTTCATGGGCTCTATTATATAATTAAAAGAATACTTCTATAGTCAGAAACCAGGCAGGAGACACCCCTGTGGTATGGTCCATCTATCTAATATTGAAGCTCTTTTACTCTTATTCTTGTATTTAGGTTTAAACAACCCCTACTGGCCACCAAAAAATGCAAGAAGGAACAGAAGCATAAATGAGCATATTTACCACCCGAAGGATTCTTTGATTCTGTAACTATTTATTGAGTGACTACCAAGTACCAGGCACAATTCTAGGCAGTTGAATGCTATAGTGAGCAAGACAACCCCAGATGAAAAGCAAACCTTCAGAAATCTTGATGAACAGGAATCAAGACCACATGCATATACATATACAGAATAAAGTAGGCCACCTCCTACTTGTTCAAAATACTCTTTGCTACCAGCTTGCCATTGTTGCTGAAATTTCCATTATGAAATTGGTTCCTTTGATTTACTTTGATTCCCCATGTTTATTTGGAGATTCTCTCACCTTATGAGATATGACCGGGGGCAGAGTCTACTGCTCACTACCAAAGCTAAAAATAAAGACTTGTTTTCCCAGCCTTTTGTGCAAATAAGGCAGTAGGCCTATAACCTAAACTCTACAAATCTGCTTTGGGCTTTGACTTGGGAGCTAGTGAGTTGAAGAGACTAGGACCATGGAGAACCCATTCCAGTGTGGATGGTGTGACAGTAGCAGCAACATTGTCTTCTAAGGGGCAGCAACATAATGACAGTAGCCTGTTTGATGCTGGAGGCATTGGTGGTACTAGCTTCAGTGTCCAGCCTCCAGCTGCCAAAGGGGTGGTGTCCTCACTCATCTGTTGTTTGACATGATTTTAGCTGAGGTTCCAGTTTATGGAAAAGACTCTGTGCGGTTTTTTACCCATTATCCTTTCCTTCTGGGTGTACAACTGTACTATACCTTTGTCTCCCTTTTGAGTTAGGTTTGACCTTATTACCAAAGTTATGGATGTGGTTGAAAGAAACAGATACACTTCCAGGTCTGATCTATAAAGTCCTCGCACCAGATTCTCCAAAATCTCTCTTCTTTCAACAATCAGCTGGCTGGTGATGCCCAGTCTAACCTTGAAGTCACATTTAAATATCGCACAGCCTTCATCAGCCTGAGTCCCTGAATGGTTATAGGGAGCAGAGCCTCGTCACCAATTAGATTTTAGTGGATGAGAAACAAACTTCCATTGTTACTATGTCATAAAGATTTCAGGAAATCCAAATAAGAGCTAGAATTTCCACAACTAATGTGCACATTCCAGAGCATGGAATGTTGCCGTAACAAAAACCTAAAATGCCTGGCATCAGCTAAGCAACGAGGATGTGAATGGCAGGGAAACTGACTTTGGAGGCTAGAAAGATGCAGTGGCAAAACCTTTGATAAAACTGCCTCTTGCTATAACTCAAAAGACAGGCCAAGTATATGCTGATTCTTTAGCTCTAGGGTAAAGGGTTGGAAAACAGAATGTTAGTAGCAATTTCCAAAGAAAATGGATGAACTCAGGGAAGAATTGGCTTGTTTTCAAGCAAAAATGAAATGGAATGTCAGAAACTAGAGGTGTTGAAAAGTTGGAAAAATTGACTGCTTCCAAAACTGGAACAGCAAGAAATCAGAATGAGTAAGACTCAGCCTTGCAGCTAAGAACAAATCAAAGGTGCAATCTTCCTACTTAGACTCAGCCTCGATACAGTAGATAGAGAATGAAACATGAAGACTTAGAAGGCAAGAATATAAATCAGGCCTAAGAATTATGACTAGGAAGAACCTTGTATATGCTTACTAGCACATGATGCTGATTGAAAGTAAACAGATTAGAAATCTACTAGGTTTTTTAGGGAATTGTACTGCCAAAGAAATCATAAAGTTAGACTAAAACATACCTTTGATTATTAAAATAAACCTTGGGCCACCAAAGTTATGCAGCCTCCTAGGAGAGTGCATTTTCGTTCACTGATATTAGAAGTGGCCAAGGAGGAAAAGGAAAAGAAGAAACTTTTAGATAGTGGACCTAGGAGCTATGAAGACCAATGGCCAAGAGAGTTTCTCCGAGAAAGCAGATCTAGGGTCTATTCTAGAAACTTTTCTCACTCCCAGGGCAGGGTTTTCATAATGCCTATCCTCCAGTAAAATATGACACCTTCACCAGTAATGGCTGTGAGTCTTCCCTTTTACACAAGGGTCTACTGCAATTATTTTGTCCTTGTCCCACCACTCTAGAAGGGATGTGTTGGGGAGGAGGCAGTAGGTAATTGTCTTTCTAGCTATAGGTAACTGGGCCATGGTGAGTCATGAATCTAGACCTGATGGGGAAGATGGCATCCCTGGAGAATCTGGACATAAAGCCAAACTCAGTGACTAGACAGTGCTTTGAGTTCTCTTTCCTGGGGAGTGTGTGATTGTGCTGTGTGCAGAAGGAAGCATGACACAGAAGTTTGGCTAAGGATACAGAAGGATAGACTGGAGCAGGGACAAGCTGGCTGTTCCTTTTTCTAACTGGGCTGTATTTCCTCTCTTATAGCTAAGTGTGGTCATGAGACTGAGTTCTGATGAATGAAATGTGAACAGAAGTAACATATGCAGCTTCCAGGCTTGACCTGTAAAAAAGGTACACATGTACTGTGTCTCCACTCACTCTTATCCCCTCATCTGCCTACTGAATGTTCAGGTCAAGGTGATCCCGGAAGTCCGATGTTAAAAACATTCGTGGTCTCATCATTTTGACCTCTTTAGTGATTGTGTAGAGCCAAACCTCACCTTCTTTCCCTCAAACACCAATTGAACTGTGAGAAATACATATTGTTTTAAGCCATCAAGATGTCATGGTTTACCTGTTAATGCAGAGAGTACATCAGTATTAAAATTAATACTGGGGCTACCTTATCTTTATTTCTGTCCATTTCCAAGCCTCATTCTGTGGTCCTCGGGGCAACCCTGTGAGCTCCTAAATGAATATCCTTTCAATTTCTTTCTTTTCTGTTTGTTACCCAGAATTGGTTTTTCTTGCTTGCAACTAAAAACTTCCCTTGATACATTGATTGTAAAGGTAAGCTAAATAATGCCCTTAGCATAATGCCTGATATCTAACTAAATATTCTGCAAATATTAAACTTTCCTTTGCCTTAACTGAAAGAGCTAGTTTAACACTTTCATATGAGTCAATAATAAGAGTCCATAATAGAATCAAATATTGTTCCAATGGAAATCAGTTTGCTTTAACTGGCCAGTTATTTAGCAATGTCTTAAGGAAAATCTTATCTTATTGGTAAATTGTTATGAGACAATGAGAGAAAGTCTGTGGTGTTACTGAATTGGGAGTAGGTCTGAGGAGGGTCCATCAGGTGCATGCCTTTGCTCGAATCAGGAGCTTAATTCAGATAAGGACGAACAACAAAGAAGTTAGAAGAGAAACAAACTTCACCTATGCAACTTTTCCCAAGGAAAACATGAATTTAAAATAATATATAAAAATCCAGATAGTGTGGAATAAACATTTCCAAAGGAGAAGGCCTGTGGTGTAAATTTATTTGCACTGAAAAATATTTATTTTTTATTTTTAGAGACAAGGCCTTGCTTTGTTGCCTAGGCCAGAGTGTGGTGGTCCAATCATAGCTCACTGTAACCTTGAACTCCTGGGCTCAAATAATCATCCCACCCCAGCCTCCTGAGTAGCTGGCACTACAGTGTTTACCACCATGCTCAACTAATTAAAACAAATTGTTTGTAGAGATAGGGGTCTCCCTGTGTCACCCAGGTTGGTCTTGAACTGTTGGCCTCTAGTAATACTCCTATCCCTGCCTCTCAAAGCCCTGGGTTTACAGGCATAAGCCACCGTGCCATCCCAACCAAAAAATTGTAATGCACAAAATATGCCTGTAAGTAAGTAGAATAATACCTTCACATTTGTTTTGTAAACCAAAAAGGTTTAGTTAATTTCAGGCCTAGTTTCAAGGAATTGCCAATTATGTTAGCTCTAGTAGTCAAAGTATATTATAAAGATGCACAATGCAATAAGAGACACAGAATTTTCCAAAAATCCAAGAACATGAGCCATGGAAGCTGGGCCTCATGGATCTGGAACTGGAAGATGATTAAGAGTCTAAGTTTAGCTCTCAAGCCTCTAACACCTGAATCTGTATGTCTTTATTTTAATTCTAAACCATGAACCTATTTCAGCCACTTTTTACATCTTTATTGACATCAACTATGGCTGGTTCTTTACATATTTGTATGTTCAGATTTCCATTATCCCTAGGATATGATTTCCTTCCTTATAGCACAATATGGTGACTAAAGCTCCAGCCATCACACCCACATTTCAGAGACCACGATAGAAGAAGGAATTAAAAAAACAGGGGACAAAGAGAATTTGCCAACTTAAAGATTGTTACTTAAAGATTAATTCCTGGATGCTTTAGTTTATATCACTTGATCAGAATTTATTCATGGGAGGCTGAGAAGTCTTATCTTTAATTTGAATGGTCATGATGTTTTATTACTGTCGAAGAAAAGTAGAATGGATTTTGAGAGATGAGAAACAATTGTGATAGAATCAAAGTGGGCACTGTGGTTCTTAGAATAATTTTTATTTTTTTTATTTAGCTAATACATAGTACTTACTAGGTTTCAGGCACTTTTTAAAAGTGCTTCATAAATATCATTTTTTAAATCCTCGTAGCAACCCTGTGAAATAGTTGCTATATTATCCCCATTTTGCAGGTGATAAAACTGAGGCACAGAGAAGTTAAATGACATACCCAAGTTATATAGCCAGTAAATGGCAAAATCTGGGTTGAAACCCAGCCAGTCTGGTTCAAGTACTGCCACAAAATTGGGAAGTGATCAAAGTGTGTGCCTGGTGATACGCTGGCAAATGTTTAACAACTAGTTCTGTGGCGGGGAAGAAGCTCAGATGTTTAGTGTTTGCTGACATGCAGGCTGTAAACACTTCCACCATGGATAAATAACCTCAATAACATGAATAATAATAACATACAGCCAAATAACTAGGAAGTGATGAGTTTTGAGTATCTATTAGCTTGCTTTTTGATATAATTTATTTAATTATAAGCTTATACAATTTAATTTTTAATAATAGCTAGGTTTAACAACTGGCTGGCAAATTTCCTGAAAATTGAACTATCTGTTCTTATGAGCAGGTGCAAGGCAGCCTCAGCAAAGAGCTGGTGCTCCCTGCCTAGAGATAAAGGGTGTTGGGAGCAGGGGAGGGTTCACAAACAACCAGCCACAGGGCTGGATTGCAGTGCTACAGTAGGACATCTAGGAATGCCAATGACTGCCCATGCCATCCTTTACCCCTGGCCCAGGCAGCAGCAATGGGGGATGGGAGGGAGCCTCTTTCTTTAAAGGGAGTACTTCTAGGGTTAGAGAAGACAGGGCAGTGCCCCGTGAGGAAAGGGGAGCAGCAACACTGAAGGTCAGCCACTAGAATACCGACGATGTCACAGCTCACCTTTCCCCACTTATACTGAAAAAGTAGAAAAAAAAGTTAAGTACCTTCTTCCTCTAAAACAACATAGCTGGAAAGGAGGAAGGCAAATCAACAATCACACAAAGAGAACTTACGTATCAAGAAACAAGTTAATATATAATTAGACTTGAAATATAATTAATATCTTCAGTCTGATAAGAAAAGGTATTATAAACATTTAAAAGAACAGATGGTTAAGAAAAATAACTAATTAGGGATTTAGGATATGAAAAATTAATGTTAAAACCTGATGTTAAAGCAAAAGATGAATGTTCATATCATAATTTGAAACACTAATCAAAGTTCATCACCCAAACTTAAGTACTGCTAACCTTTTCATATACACTGTGTCTTTTACAAGAATGTCTTTTATGCCCTCGGATATGGGGGGTGGGGGCCAGGTTTCTAACGTCTGTAACAATGTCAAGTCATTTTAAGGTTTAAAATTAAACCATGCATCAAAATACAGTAAGTAACATGAGACAATCCTACCTTTCTCTGAGTTTCTTTCTTGATACCTACCATTTTCCAAAAACAAACTTTTCCCCCCAAAAAATCTGTTTTCCAAATGATCAAGCAGATTCCGGATATTGTATGTCTGCAATCTTTGCATTTTACTTCATAGCTCCATATTTTAATATTTTGTCCCATTGTAGCCAATATTTCAGTTGCCTGAGTCCTACTGTTGGGCCCTGTTACACTGTGTATCAATTGTCTTACATTTTGCATCATTTATTGGAAAGGCCCTAATGTTAATGCAAAGGACAGAGTAAGCTAGTATAAACAAGGTAGAAGAGGTTAGGAGATTTGGGAAGTTACAGTTCATCAGAGGATGATTATCTTTGCCTCTGGTAATCTCTGAAAAATAAAAGGGAAATGAAAAAAGTACTTTAAAATAGGGAAATGAAAAAGTACTTTAAAATCAGCCTTGCCTCCGATTGTGGTGGAAGGAACTCAAGACTGACTCAGAGAAAACAAAGAGGTTGAAGGTTATAAACAAAGAGAATGCACTTGGGGCTTCTGGTAGATGCTCTCCCGCTCTCCTGGGGAGCACCACCCTCCCTATGCCACTATTTTTGACACAAAACAGCTCCCACTTTCCTAAACACGAGGTCTCTCCTGTGCTCTGGGGCCTATAGTGCTTGACTCAGTGACCACAGACCCACACCACAAATGCACACAGAAAATGATGCATTTAAAATTCAGACTCATTCATTTCCTTCTCATTTCTATTGATACAGGGAATATATAACTGTGAAGGATAATCAGTCACTGAGATTAGTCTACTGTCAGAGTTCTGTTATCTTTGACACCTTGCAAAGGTCAGTATCTTCATGGACTAAGGAAAGATACTAGGGCTTGAACTCTTTTCCTTCTGTGGCCTTGGTTTCTGTTAGGGTCCTTCTCTCATGCATCTAGACTGAATGCGGATGACCGTTTCCATGGCAGTCCCCAATAAACCCCCATCCTGGTATTTATGCCCTGTGTAATTCCCACCTACAGTGTATCAGGGCTGGTCTTTCACCAATAGAATACAGCAGAAATGATGGGAAGTCACTTCTGAGGCTAGGTATGAAAAACACCATGGTTTCCCTCTGTCTTCCTCTCTCTCAGATTGCTTGTTTTGGTGGGGAGGGGAGGGCAGGGCGTGCTGTGAGCATCCCAAAGAGAGGTCTATGTGGTAAAGAACAGAGGCCAACGGCCACACAAGTGAGCTTTCTTGGAAGCAGATCTTTCAGCCCCATCCAGGCCTTCAGATGACTGCAGCCCTGGCTGACACCTTGACAGCAATATTGTGATTGACTTTGAGCCAGAACCACCCAGCTACACTACTCCTGGATTCTTGACCATCAGAATCTGTATGAGACAATACATATTTATTGTTTTAAGTTACCAAGTTTGGAGTTAATTTGTTATGCAGCAATACAGTACTTATATATGGTCTTAGATTGTCCTATGCGTTCCCACATAATGTATTGTTCTAGATTGTAATCACTCATCCTTGTGTCCGACTCTTTCACTGAACAATTTATGTTTTGAGGAAAGGGATCCAATTGACTGTTGTATCCCCAATACCTAGAGTAGTGCTTGGCACACAGTAAGGACTCAGGAAATGTCACTGAACAAATGAATAAAGCAAAATGAGATAATGGGTATGGTTTGAGAGAGTGCCAGAAGACCTACCAGCTAAGGAATGAGTTAGCAGTGCTCAAATAGGGTTATTGTCTCCGGGTGTAAGAGATTCAAAATGAAGTTTCGTTCTTCTGCTGCTGTGACTGATCTCCCTACCATCCTCGCAAATTCCCCATGAGTCAAGTCCTACTTTCTTCTCATCGGCTGTGGGGCTTCCAGGAAACGTGATCTGGAATGTGGGGCATGAGCAGGACCCAGAGGAGAGTTGCAGGTGGGGTGACTTGCTCCAGGCCACCTCTGGGGGAGAAGGAAGAATTTCTCCAATTCCCCAGATGCAAGAGACACAGACTGTGGAAACACTCCCCAGAGGGGAGTGCTCAGGGCATGGGATATATAATTAAACTAGACCCAGGGACAAAGCAAAAGTAGAGGTGGGGATAGGGCGCTTTTATATTTTATTTAAGAGCTTCAAAAAAATATTTGTTCAGAGGAGGCTAAAAGTTCAGTTACTCCTCTAAGTGGGATGGTGTCTGGTTACAAGGTTCTAGGAAAGGCACCTCCACCTCAGGGCTCAGCCCTGCCCACTCCAGGAGAGCCACAGTACAAACTTACCCTCCTCCTTCCCTCAAATCACACCTCTTTAACTGGCACGGCCATCTCTAACTGGAAGAATATATTCAGGAGGCTTTCAAAGAACCCCTGGGTGGCTCTGAACTGCCTTCCCATCATGCTCTGTGCTCTCTCCATCTGTTAGATTCATAATAAAACTTATGAGGAGCACAAAGACTACAGATCCAATGGAATAAGTCTCCGGTGGCATAGATAGCAATGAAGGACACACTTGGGGCAGTGGGAGCCTTCCCAGTGAGCTTAAAAATCTCACCATTTTGGGCCACACTATCAGGCAAATTTAAATAATTTTACTTCATTTTTCTGCATGCCCCACAATGAGGAGTGCGGGTAAGCATGCATGGTCCAGCTCATGATCATTTGTCATTAAGAACCTGTTTAAAGGGAATACATAGCACTCTGTTTGTTAGATAGTCAACAGGGCCTTGAGCATGAAACAGAATAGTTTGATTTCAGGTCCCTCACTGGTTATTCCTAATTGTTTAACCACAGAGAATTTTGCTTTTCTGAGTCTCAGGATTTTTTTGATCTATCAAGTGAAGACACTAGTAATTACCTCCTGGCATTCACTAAAAACATGTTGGCTGAATCTGAATGGGGTTCTTAAGGCCAAAGGAAATAACAAGGCTGCAAGTAGAATTTGGGAATGCTTGATTACATTTAAGGCCTGTAGAAAAAAGGTAAATCATAGGCTTCTTACCAGGTGGGACACGGTACAGCTATTTTTCCAAAGGCAATTTAATAACATTCCAGGATGCATAAAAACAGCACGACCTAAGAGAGCCACAAAGTGGTGCATCCACTGACCATGTCAGGCTCAGTCTTTTGTTTCTACCTCAAACTAATGTTAACAAAATGAAAAATACAGTGAAAACATCAAAACAAATAGAAATAACATGCAAATAACTTGTCCAGTTGAGTGTGCCTGTAGAAATCCTATTTGGCTCAAGGGTTTGAACATCTCCATTTCCAGCTCTACAGATTTACTAAAGGATTCACTTATGTCTACTTAGTACTTATTGTAATTGTTAGTGAAAATAGCTGAGGAATTTATATAGGCCCTCTCGGAAGTCTAGTGAGGCACATGTCATGTCCCGTTTGCATAATCTCTAGACAGAATTCTAAAAATGAAGATATGGGCCGAGCGTGGTGTCTCACACCTGTAATCCCAGCACTTTGGGAGGACAAGGTGGTGGATCATGAGGTCAAGAGATCAAGACCAGCCTGGCCAACATGGTGAAACCCCATCTCTACTAATAATACAAAAATTAGCTGGGCGTGGTGGTGCATACCTGTAGTCCCAGCTACTTAGGAGGCTGAGGCAGGAGAATCATTTGAACCTGGGAGGCAGAGATTGCAGTGAGCTGAGACTCCATCTCAGAAAAAAAAAAAATGAAGATACATGGAAACATAATTGGACATAACTGGATACCAAGGCCAAAAGCCTTTCTCACTTTCTATTCTTTTTTTTTTTTTTTGGAAATTTTGTTTAATATTTTATGACCATAAGTAGATGGCCTCATTTCTTGATGCTTCAGCTTTCTCATCTGTACAACAGAGTTCATAATAGTGCCTATCTACGGGCCAGTTAAGAGGATTAAATGAATTAGTATATACAAAGCACTCCAAAGCATACAGAATGTGCTCAGTAAATGCCAATTGTTCTTACATTTATTATTCATCTTAAAGGGAAACTAGCTTTTATACAAATGTTATAGAAGATCTTAAGCATGGTCCAAAATATTTACAAGTATATAAATATGAGGTCCTTTATTGAGCCTGACACTGAGGCTAAATATTTCTTGGGAGGTCTTCTCTCAAAAAATCTTTGTATACTTCCCTACACACTTCCACACAAGCCAAATCAAATGGCTATTCTATTAGTTTTCTCTTGCTGACTAATAAATCACCACACATTTACCAGCTTAAAAAAAAACACCACACAATTATTATCTCACAGTTTCTGTGAGGCAGGCTATCAGAACACACTTCAGTTGGGTCTTTAGCTCAGGATCCCATAAGGCTGCAACCAGGTTGTCAGAGAGGCCGCACTGTCACCGGCAGGCCTGAATGGGGAAGAACCTGCTTCCAAGCTCACTCGGGTTCTTGACAGAATTTACTTCCTTGCAGCTGAACTGAGGGTTCTGCTTTCTTGCTGGCTATTGATTAGAGACTGCCCTCAGCTCCTAGAGGGGCCTACAGTGTTTGGCTCAGTGACCACAGACCCACACCACAAATGAACACAGAAAATGATGAATTTAAAATTCAGACTCATTCATTTCCTTCTCATTTCTATTGACACAGGGAATAGAACTGTTAAGGATAATCAGTCAGTACTGGTTGCTTGCCACATGGACTTTCTCATCATGATCACTTGCGTCATCAAGCCAGCAAGGAGAGTCTCTGGGGCAATTTTGCTAGCAAAACAAAGTCTTTTATATGAGGCATAACATACAACACATGACTTATACCGTATACTATGTTACAATATAACATAAGCACATGAATGACATTCCATCACTTTTACTACATTGTATCAACTAGAAACAAGTCATAGATCCTGCTCACACTCAAAGGCAGGTGATTACACAAAGTGTGAATAGCAGGAGGCCACCTCAGAGGCTGTCTAATGCTGTCATCATGAGGAAAAGGCATTGTCCAATATCCCTTTAAATTTTCCAATTTATTTTCTGTTCTAGCCCAAGAGTTCCAGAGGTTTTATACTCTGTTAATTAGAGACATGAAGCTTAGTGAAAATGAAGGGAAGTAGAAAGAACTGCATTTAAGAGAAAGTCGAAAAGCTAATTATTTTCTCCATGGGGACTGTGGAAATGATGATGTCAGTGTCCAAAAATAGCCCCTTAAATCCCTCAAGTCCCACCAAGATGGTCTGGGGAAGGTAATCGGAGGAAGCACCCATGTATGGTACAGGCCGAATTCTGCCATCTTTGGACCTAATGGTTTGAAGCCTTACAGATGGAAATTGGCCATTGAACCATGAGCAAATCTGTCTGTCTGTGGGTTAATAGGGAAGATAACTCTAACGTCTTTTAAATGTATACAGGATTATTATTAAGACACTATCTAGTCAGATAGTCTCTATCCCTTCTGAAAAAGAACCAGAGAGAAATGGGCTTGAATTTCAGCAAGAAGAAATTTGTATAAACCTAAGAACAAAAAGTCTTAACAGCAATGGTGATTAAGCACTAAAACAGGTCATCGAACAAAGCCACGAAATATAGTCATGTACCACATAATAACTTTTAGGTCCTCAGACAGCATATACTGTAATGGCCCATAGATTGTAACAGAGCTGAAAGATTCCTACCGCCTAGTATTTACAATGCTTTTTATTGTTATTTTAGAATACACCTCCTTCTACTTATCTTTTAAAAGTTAACTGTAAAATGGCTTCAGGCGGGTCCTTCAGGAGGTATTCCAGAGAAGGCATTGTTATAGGAGGTGACAGCTCCCTGTGTGCTACTTCCCCTGAAGAACTTCCAGTGGGACAAGAGGTGGAGGTGGAAGGCAGTGACGGGATGACCCTGAGCCTGTGTAGGCCGAGGCTAATGTGTGTGTTTGTGTCCTAGTTTTTAACAAAAAAAATTACAAATAAAAGAAAAAAATTAAAACAGATAAAAGCTTACAGAATGATAACATAAAGAATTATTTTTGTACTGCCATACAATGTGTGTTTTAAGCTGCGTTATTACTAAACAGTTAACAAGTTTACAAAATAAAGTTTACAGAGTAAAAACGTTACAAGGAAGCTAAGATTACTTTATTATTGAAGAAAGAAAAAACTTTGATATAAATGTAGTGTTGCCTAAGTGCACAGTCGTCATAAAGCCTACACTAGTGTGCAGTAAAATCCTAGGCCTTCACATTCACTCACCACTCACTCACCGACTCACCAGGGTAACGCCCAGTCCTGCAAGCTCCATTCATGAGAAATACCATATATAGCTATACTAATTTTTAAACCTTTTTCTTTTTTTGAGATGGAGTCTTTCTCTGTTGTTTAGGCTGGAGTGCAATGGCACGATCTCAGCTCACTGCAACCTCCACCTCCTGGGTTCAAGAGATTCTCCTGCTTCAGCCTCCCAAGTAGCTGGAATTACAGATGTGCACCACCACATCCACCTATTTTTTTTTTTTTTTTTTGGTATCTTTAGTAGAGATGGTATTTCACCGTATTAGCAAGGCTGGTCTCAAATTACTGACTGCATCATCTGCCCACCTTGGCCTCCCAAAGTGCTAAAATTATAGTCATGAGCCACTGCGCTCAGTCTTAAAGCTTTTATACTGTTTTTTTACTGTACCTTTTCTGTGTCTAGATATGTTTAGGTACACAAATACTTAACATTGTGTTATAATTGCTTACAGTATTCAGTATGGTAACATGCTGTACAGGTTTGCTGCCTAGAAGCAACAGATTATACCATAGAGCCTAGGTGTATAGCAGGCTACACCATCTGGGTTTGTATAAGCACACTCTATGACGTTCACATGATGATGAAATTGCCTAAGGATGCATTTCTCAGAACATATTCATCATAACTGTATCTGTCCCCTGAGTTTTTAAAAAAAATAAGCTAGACACCTACCAAGATGGTGGTCCAAATGCAGTGAAGTAGGTGGGCTGGAAGACATTCCCCTATGCTTAGCACATGGTGACACCTCAAAAACAAACATTTATTAAAGATACTGAAGTTTCTTTGCTCTTGTTGATGACTAACAAGATAGAAGTTTTTTGTGTGTTCGTTTGTTTGTTTTGAGACGGAGTTTCACTCTTGTTACCCAGACTGGAGTGCAATGGCGCGATCTCGGCTCACCGCAACCTCCGCCTCCTGGGTTCAGGCAATTCTCCTGCCTCAGCCTCCTGAGTAGCTGGGATTACAGGTACACGCCACCATGCCCAGCTAATTTTTGTGTTTCTAGTAGAGACGGGGTTTCACCTTGTTGACCAGGATGGTCTCGATCTCTTGACCTCGTGATCCACCCGCCTCAGCCTCCCAAAGTCCTGGGATTACAGGCGTGAGCCACCGCGCTCGGCCCAGATAGAAGTATTTTTAAAACTGAGATCCTTAGACTATTTCTGTCAAAATCATCCGAGGTATTATTTAAAATGCAGCTTCTTAGGTAGAGTTCTGGGTGTCATAAATTAAAGTCTCTTGAGGTAGGGCCTAGTAACTTTTTTTTTTTTGACAAGCACCCCAGGAAGTGTATATGTACTCATTAAAGTCTGAGGAGTACTGTACATGAAATATAACCTACATCAGAACTTGAATTTCTTTATTCACATCTTCTTGTCCCTACACCACTACCCTCAATCCTACATTTAAAAGAAATAAATATTGCTTCCTCCTGTGAGCAGCCAAAAAAGCATCTCTCAGCCCCCTGGCTTTCATGCCTAAAAAACAGTTCAGCAACCAAACTATACGAACATCCACAATGGCTTCTACCACGCTCTTTCCCCAGGGAAATTACATAATAGGTTTCTGGCACATACCACTGTTACTAGAATTACAAATGAACCCCCACCCCCATCTCTCTAGGAGTCTTGTGTGTTGAGTAAACCACAACAATTTATCTGCTGCTTAGACCAGGGGTGAAGAGAGTAGGGGTATACCTGGAGAAGTGTGTGGTTTGCATGGAAACTCAGGGCACCATCCTACCCACTGCAGAGTCTGTGTGTGAACGCTGTGTCTCTTCAGACTGGGCTTGAATTTTTGCAGGACCCTATTCGGTCCCCAGGAGAGCTCTCACATGAAGTCCAAGAAATCTTAGGAAAACGTGGCGCTTACATGATGGACTAATTTCATTTCAATAAAATTCCCATATTACATTCAATGTGCCTGGCTTTATTAAGTTTTGTCATAAACGCTGGGAACACTTCCAAATTTAGGCTTGCACAATTATTTTTATTGGTGCGTTAACTAAAAATGGTATATGCATAAGTCAGAGTGTACATTTGACTTCATTTGGGGAGCTAAAATGAGCTTTAGGTTGATTTATAGTCATTTTACCTCAGTAAATGAGATACAGGAAATAGGGGTTAGAGTTTTTGATCACAGCATTTCTAAATCCATCCCAGCTCCATCCACAGCTCTGCCATGTATCTAATGAATTTAAATTCCAAATGTCTATCGGCAACCCACAAAGTCACCAAACAAAGAGGCTGGCTTATTTTCAGACCCAGAGCCATCCAAACTGGGCAAAAAAAATGGAGTTTTGTTGCACTAAAGTGGGACTGGGGAGCTCTCGGTGCTTTGAAAGGTTTTAATTGCTATGGAAAAAATCCTTTCAAAGATTTTTTTCCCTCAACATGGGCCCCTTGGAAACTTTTCATAGGGGAACTGTAAAATATTTATACAGCTAGCAGCACTCTTAAAAAAAAAAAAAAGCAAGCAAGAAAGAAGCATAGCACTGAATGAAAAGCAGACTTGAAGTGAGCCTTGCAGATTCAGGGGACCAGGGAGGGGAGGTTACTGTGATTCCAACCCCTGGAAACAGGATTAATTCCTACCAACCATGCCCACAGACAGGGCCCACTTCATGGGCATGTGACCTGGCACTTAGAAGGGTCCTGTGTTTGGTTGAATGCTCTGCTGTTGCCATTTGGAAATTTTTGATTTTTGAACAAGGGACGCCATGTTTTAAGTTTGCATTGAGACCTGCATGTTATGTAGCTGGCCCAGCTCACAGAACTTCCCCAGGACCACTTGTTCAGACATTTCAGTATGGTCCTCCCACCCGTTTCTCCCTGTTGGCTTTTCCTTTGCTTTCTTTTTCTGGAGGTATCCACAACACTGACACTTTGACAGTCCTCGGTGGCATCTGTTCCACATCCCATCGGTATGGCTGGCACACACACTGCCCACGCAGCTTTGTCACCCCAGGATGTGTAACAATAACAATCCATATTCAAAACCCCAGAAAACATGAACCTGAGCTTGTGAATAGACCAAAAAGTGTAGAATTTTGTAGTTTAAAGGAACTGCAGTGTTCTTGTTTTATAGAGTAAATTAGTTGTGGAGAGAGGAAGGAAATTTCCCAGGGCTACTTCATTTATTAATATCAGGTTGGGGACATGATCTGATATACATGCTGCTAGCTCACTCTGCAGCCTCTGTAAAAAGGGGTTAACGTGAACAATTATAGTCCCCAAACAGTCCCCAAACTCATGTGAACTCTGGCTTCAGTCTTTTCTCAACACTTCAATCAACAATGACGTTATTAAAGAGCTGGGTGAGGTGGCACACGACACTAATCCCAGCACTTTGGGAGGCCACGGAGAACAGATCACTTGAGGTCAGGAGTTTGAGACCAGCCTAGCCAACATGATGAAACCCTGTCTCTACTAAAAATATAAAAATTAGTAGGCGTGGTGGTACATGCTTATAATCTCAGCTTCTTGGAAGGCTGAGGTGGGAGGATCATTTGAACCTGGGAGGTGGAGGTTGCAGTGAGCTGAGATCACAGCACTGGATTACAGCCTAGGCAACAGAGTGACACTCCGTCTCAAAAAAAAAAAAAAAAAAAAGATGCTATTAAAGAAAGGGTGGAAAGATAATCATTTTCTCCACACCAACTCCCTCAAAATATTTTCACTTCCTCCCACTCCTTATCTTTTACTGATGAAGATATTTGGTAGTAAAAACAACCAATGTAAATGACATGGCCTCTTCATGGCTCCAGCCTACCATTCCTGCTGTCAACCCGGTAAACTTGTAGAAAGGAGGAGAAGAATTCAAGGATCCAGAAAACCCACAAAGTGGATAATTAACACCAGAGAAATCAAGATTTGGCTACCCCAGCATAGCTAAAATACTAAGGGGCAGGATGAGACACAGTCCTGAAACTTTCTATCGGGGGAATGGGTTGCAGAATTACCACAGTCTCTTCAATCAGAAGGGACCCTCTTGTCTCAAGGCTGACTTAATTGCCATAATTCAATTAACATGCTTCCACTAATTATATAAGCTTTTAGATGACAGTTCAACAGTAGCACCACTGAGAGTAACTCATTTTTTTTTTCATTTTTAAACTCAGTTAATTATAAGTAAATTGCATGGATTTCTTTTTCACATCTTGCCTTCAACTATTTTGTTACAAAATGATACCACATTATTTAAAAGCTCTGGGTCTCTGGCAAA
The DNA here is from genome assembly GCF_049354715.1 of Callithrix jacchus. Classification (NCBI taxonomy): domain Eukaryota; kingdom Metazoa; phylum Chordata; class Mammalia; order Primates; family Cebidae; genus Callithrix; species Callithrix jacchus. The sequence goes on from NC_133502.1 coordinate 120,960,864, forward strand.
AAAAAAAAAAAGCATGTATACCATGTGAAAAACTGTAGCATTCATAGAGACAGGTTCCTTTTTTCCTTGCTTCCTTCCTGTTTTTCTTCATTTCTTTCCAGATGGCAATTCTTATCAAATATTAAATGAGATAAATAATAATCACATTCATTGAAATGAACATCTATTTTCTAAATTCTAAGACCTAGAACAGTGTCTGGCTCAATACAGATTTGTTAAATAATTATCAATATTAGTTACTGGATGAGATGCTTTGGGGCATGGTAGAGAAAGGCTTAGGAGGGCTAGGAGCCCTAGGATCTAATTTAACAGAGTGTATATGTTCTTTCATGAGATAAGATGTAAAAGCAGGAACACAACAAATCACTAAAAAACTACCTGGAATTGAAGATACTGAAGAGGAACGAAGAGCATACATTATGAAAATGGTAAATCAGATTAACTCTTCCATTGAGAAAGATAAGAAGATGGGCTTTCACTGTCAGTTATCTTATCTACATACAAATGAAAGTTGACAAATGTAAATTACCTGCTACAAACCAATGGACAGTGGATCCATCACAGTTGGATACATTTCAACAAAGCAAAGGATGCCACACTAGAATTGGCCCAGTGCTAATTTGCATAGCAGCACAGATTCACTTTGATACACCTTTATAGAATTCACTTTCAATGAAAGTGCATATTCTTTGTACCAAAGCATACCCAATTCGTCTATATTTTCATGATTTATGATTGAGCAGAAATCTACAGATGTCAGAAATTTTAATAGATATTCAAGACTCCAAAGATAATCCATGAGAGAAGAATTAGAATTGCTATTTTTTTTTCCTTGAGGGCTATTTTTCTCGCTTTTCTACCTAGCACTTCATTTCACTCTGACCAAAAGTTTCTCTTATGCATTTTAATGCAGTCACAAGAAGTTTAAAAAGTACTGAAAAAGTAATTATATTCCCTCTAATATAATCATATAAACAGGTTAGTGTTAGCTCAGTTAGTGAGAAAAAGACATTTTAAAATGGAAGCCGCCACCATGCTATGCAGGGTTAACATGGCAAAGGGGACCTTGATCCAGGAAAATGAAACTAACAGCTCCCCATCAGGCCTCAGACTGTCAGATCCTTATAGAAACCTTCCTGCCTTTTCCCCAGAAACCAGGCCTCTGGTTATTGGCTACTTTTCCTTAGAGAATATTGAGCTGAAATTCATTAATTATTAGCAGCCCATGAGTGCTGTTCTTCCCGAAAGGCCATAATCTCCCTGAACATCCTGGAGTCCATGTTTCCTCACCATGATGTTTCTGGCCTGGTGCTTCTGTGCCTGCTGTATATTCTTATGGAGTCAGAAAAAAAAAGTAAGCTCCTGGCCGGGCGCGGTGGCTCAAGCCTGTAATCCCAGCACTTCGGGAGGCCGAGGCGGGTGGATCACGAGGTCAACAGATCGAGACCATCCGGGTCAACATGGTGAAACCCCGTCTACACTAAAAATTACAAAAAATTAGCTGGGCACAGTGGCGCGTGCCTGTAATCCCAGCTACTCAGGAGGCTGAGACAGGAGAATTGCCTGAACCCAGGAGGCGGAGGTTGCGGTGAGCCGAGATTTCGCCATTGCACTCCAGCCTGGGTAACAAGAGCGAAACTCCGTCTCAAAAAAAAAAAAAAAAAAAAGTAAGCTCCTTTCTCATTCCTCCAAGGCCCCTGTATTAGTCGGAAGTCTTTCAATTGCACATGAAAAGCATCTAGCTTAAATTACTTTAAGAAGGCAATAAGGCTTAAAGGCCAACAGGCTTATAAAAACCAAATCTTGAAAAGGCCAGTCTTGAGACAATATCCTCTCACTTTCCACTCAAGACCCTCCAAGGAAGAATTCAGAGTGGCTCAGCATAGGTCATATGTCCACACCTTGGACTAATCTCTTTGGCTGGAAGAATATGGTACAAAATCCGCCCAACCAGAATCCGGTGACCACTACTGCAACTGAGGAGGGTGTAGAGTGCTGTGTTCCTATCCCTGCCAGCCATAGCCCTGCGCTGTGGGGGAAGTTGAAAGGGGGAAGAAGGGTGGGGAGGATGTTGGGCACGTAAAACAATGACGCACATGGAGGCTCCCAGCCTCCATCTAGAGGAAGATGAAGTGTTCCTACAGTTCGGGATTTTCAATAACAACAGCCTTGATATAGGTAGCTTTTATTTTTATTTTTTCAGAGCTATATGGAGTTATAACAGTTCAAGTGATCACTTCTGTCTCTATTAGACCCTTTTGTAAAAAAAAAAGATGCCATATGCCAGTAGCAATATTTAGCAATTTAATTCAGAGTGCTACCATTAATTAATTTTGATTGACTTGGAAAATAATGCATACATCATGTTTTATTTTGAGGAAAAGTCTGAGAGTGGTAATCAGGTCAGGGGCAAAAAATATTCTTCTACTTCATTTTTAAGGATGGTTTATAGTTCCTATCCATGGCAGCAGGGAGTGGCCAGTAATATCCAATTCTTCTGGGACCCCAGAACTCCGTGCTGTTTTCCTGTGTGCTCAGATGTTTTCTTGTGCTAAAGCTACACGTGTAAATCAAGCGCTCTTACACACAGATATGAGCAAGAGGACTGATTTTTTGCTTTATGAGTTATACTTTCAGCCCACATGCTGCTGTACATGAAATATCAATTTTTGCCTCTTTTTTACTTTACATGACATCAGGCCTTTTCTCTATTTACACAGGACAGAAGAAAAGTTTGAAGAGGTAAAAGGGTCACTGGCCCCATTATCCTGGCTGTCTATAGTTTTCTCCTGCCATTTCCTCTCATCCATCATTGTCCTCCCTAAAAACTCATCTATGTCCCTTGAGTTTAGATTATTTTTTCTTAGGTAATGCCCCTTTTAGGGAACCTATTTGAAGATCATTATACTCTCTGCAAAGTAGTTTGGCCAGAACTTTTCCTGTTGATCCCAATTTTCTGTCTACTCAGATTCTGTTTTCCTTGCTCCTGCCATGCAGGGAATATTTGCATTCTTTCTGATTGTGGGGAACTGTGCAGTAATCTAACACCATATGGATTTTTACATTGAAAGTCATGAGATCTTTATTTTGCATTCCTTAACCATGACCCATCATCCACTTCCCATCCTTCACGAGGGCAACCCAGGTCGGCATGCATCTCCACCAGAGAATTCCCAGAGAAGCTCCGGAATTTGGTCCTTTTATCTCTCGATTTTTTTGGCAAGGGGTAGGGACTGGGTATGCTTGCTTGTTTACACTGAGAGAAGCACTAGTGTCTCCAACTGCCTAACCCCCAGGTACTCCATACTCATAACACCGACGCCATGGCTGTTTAAGTTAAAAAATAAGCACAGGCCCAAGGGAGTAAAGAAGGGGCCTACATGGGAAACAAATCACATATAGCAACACTTGTGCCCCAGCCACTTGTCTTTGTTCCCTTACAGAAGAAGAACTGCAGCAACGGATGATTCTAGGGTCAAGGGATTTTCAGCCTTTTCCATTGCTATATTCTGCTGAACACTGTTTCTAGGAGACGTGAAAAAAACATTCCAGGGTCAAATAAGTTTGGGAAACAGCATATGGGAATTCACAGAACATATTAGCATATTAAAGGCTCTGACAATTTCACATTAAACAAACCTATTTACCTTTGTTTAACTCAGCATTCCCTAAACATATTTGAGCTTGAAACACTTGCCACAGTTTACCGAGGGCGACCTGCAGAACGACATTCCTTGGACTACCCAATTAGAAGACAAAGAAATACAATTCTATTATCTTAAAAGTGACGCACTCTGCAGATATTAAGGACATGAGTTTAATTTCCTTCCTCAGTTATTGTTCCACTGCCTACTCTCAGAGGCTGGAGCTGTGGGTCTTATTGACTCAAAGGCAGAGCTCTGAGGGTGGGTTCTTAACATTCTGAGCAAGACAATAGGCAGGCAAAACAGGCTTTATAGAGAGGGAAAGGATTTCTTAAACTTTGTTTTGCTCTAGTCTGAAATATCTGGTGGACCAGACAGAATTTTACAAGAGGGACATCTAGGCAGGAAGAGGAAGGGGTAAGGGAAGCCCATTTCTTCTATGCTGGTGACATTAGGAGGATAATTATGGCAAGAAAAGGTGGAAAGTGAATTGATCAGCTCTGTTCCAATTTCCCCTCCTTGGTCTAGAGACGAGGAAGGATAAGTGAGTAAAAATGGAAGTACTCAAGTGCCTGATTCCTGCAGGAGGCCTTGGGTTTAGCTGCTGGCATGGACAGTCAAAGTATTTGGAATTTCATTTTACTGCTCAGCTGTAGGTTTCTCTGTGGTGTGGCTGACACCTGGCATTCCACAGCACTCGGGGCAGATGAATTGTCAACTAGTCTTGCTTGGGGACAGACAGGTCTAGTGGTACTGCTCTACAAGGTTCTCAGAGAGAACCAGAATGAGGAGGCTGAGTCAGCCAGGAAGGGCCATTAGACCCTGACCAAGGTGAGAGAAGCCGGCACACAAGGTCTGCCAGTCCTGCCTTTAGTATTTGTACCAGCAGAAATTGAGGGCAAAACAGGGGCACTGTGTGGTTTCTGACCCCTCACTTCACTCTCTACAAGATCATGTGAGCCCCGCTGCTTGCCCCAGCTGTGCACCTGATGCCCTCTTATAGAGATTTGGGGAAAAGAGACAGAAGTGATTGAGACATATATAAAGAAACATATATAAGAAACTACATTTTCTCTGCCTATGTGAATTTTAGTGTGATTGAAATTTAAGCATTGCTACATCTTTTTTCTTCTTCTTCTTCTTCTTTTTTTTGGTATTCACTGAAGCTTAGATGGCACCACTTTAATCTCCAGTCATTTGTTTTCCTTCAAACTGCAGGACTGCTACAGCATACCGAAAACTGTGGTACTACCACACTATTTTGTGGTACTATGATTATTGATTGATTGGACCATGGGCTACTTCACTACAGAGGCCTAGTTTCATTCATCTTCCTTCCAACAGATAGAGTAGCACCTTAATATAATATGCATTCAATAAATGATCGTTGAAATGACTGACTGAATGAAATATGCTTCGGCTCTGCACCTCAGTAGATGCTCTAGGGAGAAGCTCACCAAGGTTTCTTTTTGATTAAAGGAAGAAAAACGAGTCTTCCTTGGAGAGTTTGACAAGAGCTACCTTTCTTCATAGGTCCATGTCCTTTCTTCTTTTCTTTACTTCTTCCATCTCTATTCAGTTACTTTCATTTTACTCTGCCTTTTTTGGAAATGTGTGGGAGACACAGGTAACTGGCAGAATGAAGGCGTGGTCCTGCCTTTGAGTGATCCCAAATCGTCCTCACCTGTTACTCAAGAAGATTCTTACATTTCTATGGCAATTCTTGGCTTAAAGAAAGAAACGGAGCCCTCCATTTATAGCATGATCATCTTACTCATCACTCCATGATTTTCCCTGTCTTCATCCTGCACTCTGAGCCCTTCCCGCATTGTGAGCTCTACAGGCCAGATGCATGTGGCATGCCTTTACAGTGTTCATACTCTCCTCTGTATTCCCCTGAGGCTTTTCTCATACCTTTATGACACATTTTGTTGGATTATAACTGAACTGATTTGCATGTCTATTTTCTCCTATAGACTGCAAGCTTATTGAGAACCTTTGTTTTCATTGTTGCATCTTTATGTTTTATGGTGCTTCATACAATGCAAACACGTAATATATGCTTGGTAACCGATCAAACTGGATGTCTCGTGATTCCTTAAAAGCAGAAAAAAAGAAAACCTTACTTTCCCAATGTTCATTGTCTTTATATTTTTCTGTCCCAACCAGCTCATCAAGCCTACCAAACTTCTGCCCTTCCCCCAACCATTCCTCTAGCTGAAGACATGCCTGAATATTCCCATGAACACCTGGAAGGACATTCAAAAATAAATTCATTTGTATCCTCCTCCTCTGACTGCTTTGATATGTGCCCCTTTCATGTCACATTGCTCAGGAATAATCCTCCTTCCCTGCCTGGGGAGCCTCTTACAGCTTCTGAAGATGCAAAGCTCTCAAGCTGCAAAATGGAGCTGAGTTCTCTTCAGGTCTCACTGCACGGGAGCCATACTGAGATCCAGCAGAAACGGGAAGAAGATTCCCTCCTTTCTGCTTGTGCCTATCGCATAAAAGCCAGAAGAGATGTGTGTTTTTGCTAGCTGTCTCTGGAAAGGGGCTACTCCATGGCCCCTTTTGGGTCTCAGCATCAAAAAGGAGTGTTCTCTAGATTCTCAACTAGGGGGTAAATGTCTATATATACTCTTATTATACTTGTAGCTTTCTTTTCCATAATCTTATCATGATGAATTGCAAGTACTGATTGACTTAACCATTTCTTTCCTGAGCCTGACAGCTCCACAGAGGCAAAGATACTATATTGTTCATTCTTATATTCTCTTTACCCATCTTTATGTGTGGCATACAATAATAGTAATAAAAATAATAATACTCATAGTGAATATTTGTAAGGTACTTTCTCTGGACCAGATACTCTTCTAAGTGCTTTGCTTATATTAGCTCATTCAGTCCACATGACAACCCTTTAGGTAGATACTACTATCATCTACATTTTACATGAAGATAAACTGAGATACAGAAAGGCCAAGTAACTTTCCTAAAGTCACCCAGCAGGTAACTGATGGATGTTAAATTTAAACACAGGAATTGGGCACCAGAGTTCATAAGCTCAATCACTGGACTACACTCCACTATGTTACACTACACAATTTGATACATTATTACTCTGGATAAGGACCTCATTCTTGGAAGCAGACATAGACTAGGTGGTGGCGATCACCCTCTCCGAGGTGCCGAGAGTATTCCGAGCACAAGGAGTAGAGAGTTTATGTTCATGGATGGGATGGGAGTGTGAATGGATGCAGGAGTGGAGACAGCTAATAGAAGAGCCACTGGTTGGAGAACTCAGAGGAGAGTAAGCAGCTCACTTAGCAGCTGGTATAAGTAGGAAATTTGAAAGAGAGAGAAATATCTAAAGGGGATTTTTAGATAACTTTCTCCTTTGTGGAGAAAATTCCCCTGCCACTTCTAGAAAAGGTCTAGATCTACATTAATCTTTCATTCAGCCTTTTTTTCATTCTTTTTTTTTTTTTTTTTTTTTAAGACAGGATCTCACTCTGTCATTCAGGCCAGAGTGCAGTGGTGCGATCATGGCTTACTGCAGCCTCGACCTTCCCAGGCTCAGGTGATCCTTCCACCTCAGCTTCCTGAGTAGCTGGGACTACAGGCACATGCCACCATGTCTTGCTTTTATATATTTTTTAGAGATGGGGTTTCACCATGTTGCCCAAGCTGGCCTCAAACTCCTGGGCCCAAGTAATCCTCCCACTTCAACCTCCCAAAGTGGTGAGATTACAGATATGAGCCACCATGCCTGGCCTAGAATTTTCTTTAAGGAAGACATCATGTTAAGACTAGGCCAAATGGAGTTCCAGAATTTGAGTCCATTTTATAAGCAATTAGTGAGGTGTGTGAGTTGATTGCTACAGCCTCAACTCTCATTAGATCTCCTTGGGGAAGAACAAGGAGAAACGGCTCAGGTCAGAGCCTGAAGCTAGCTGTATCTAGGATTTCTGATCAAGTCCCTTATGTTTTGGAGATTGGGAGTATGTGTATTGAAGAAACGGCAAAAGAGAAAGAAGGAAGGAAAGGTCGAGATGGTGCAGAAATAAGAACAAGAGAAAGTGAGAGAGGATGTAGAAAACCTGCTTCTTTGATTTGTAGGGTGTGATTTCTGAAATTGCTCCAGCCTCTACGGGATTTATGTTGCTTCATTAATCACACTTTCTTTTGAAATGGAATTTTCTGCCTCAAAGCCTTTGAACGTTGACATTCAAATACAACATATTCTTTTAAAATCACCTCTGGATACAGACAACACTGTTGAGGTAATTCCCCCAGATTGTAGGTGGGATCTTTTTGGTCCTCAGATCTTGATAATATGCTGAAAATAGAAAGGTCTGCTAAGATTAGGATCCCGGATGCTGACACCCTGGGCCAGGAATCCGTGGAGGGGAAAAAAAAAAAAAAAAAAGAAAGAAAGAAAAAGCCCCTGGTCTTTGTGAACGACAAAAAGCAGCGCCATCTAGTGGCAATTTCGTTTATCATGGGGCGTCTTGACCGGGACCTCCCGCCTGGCTCTTTGGACAGGGAACACACAAGTTCACCCTGGAAGTGGCCTCATGACCTGCAATCAAATGACAGAGCTTAGGTGAAGACATGCGCGTCTTACAGCTGCTGCCAATCAGAGTGGCTTAACCCAAGGCATGTTATTTTTGGTTGATTCTGGTATGCTGGGAAGTCCACGCAAACAACATAGAACAAAGATGATGGCTCTGGGAAGGAAAGGAAAGGAAAGGAAGGGGAGTAGTGTTCATCAGGATTCACACCAGATATACATCCCCTTAATCTAACCCATGTAATCTCCCTGCTTTGCTAAGAAACCAAAGCACAAAGAGGTCAAGTCCAAAGTCAAGGAGTCAAAAGTGGCAAAAACGGGATCTGAATCCAGGTCTCTTTAGAAAAGCTTTCTCTCGGATTTAGCTTTTGTCAGAATCTTTCTCCCTGGAAGGCCCACACTTCCAGGCCATGCTAACAAATCTTCAGCCTTTAAGGGTGATTTATTAGATAAGTGATAACACCTTATAGCAGGTAGGAGCACCGGCAGAATTGTCAGTGTCTGATGCTGCCCATGGCTGAGCTACAGGGGGAAGGCCCTTCATCATCCCTCAATGCTCAGATCCTGAGGGTGAAATGGCAGCAGCTGTTGGTGGGTAAGCACTTTCTTTTCGCAAAGTCACCACCAGCTGACACTCCTGGGTCCACGCTGCTCCAAGAGCGCTCGCTCCCCCACCGCTGCTCCAACAACCTCTCTGGCCAGCAGTACTCCCTGAAAGTGAATTCCATCCATTCAGATTCTAGTTTAATAAATCACGTTCTATGCATTGGCATATTTTTTATTGCCAAAAAAACCACTTAGCATTCTTCATAATTTGGGAATAGATGTTGGTTTTTAAATAAGAAAGTATTCATTTTATGACAAATTTACTTTGAATTCAATTTATGACTTAATCAGAAAAATAAATGTTAATTTCTTTTATTTATGAAAGCTCACTAAAATGTAGGCATAGAAAATGTTGGAATATAAACCCTCTCCAATTCAATAGGTTAATGGAGATTAAGAAGATAGCTCTGACCCACTGTATTGCAGAAAGCGAGAAAGAAAGAGGCATTTAGGTAAAACCATAGCTTATGGTAATAAAGCAAGCATATGTGGTTCTGGAGTTTTAATGCCGGTACTCAATTACAGTTACATGGGTAAACATTTTTTTTTTCTTAAACAAACTCTAGTAGATCACTGACTGCAGCTACACCAACGTGAGGGACATAAAATAACAGGTGAATTAAGACTTCTTCTTGCCATTGTAGTTGACTCCTAGGAATAGCAGAAAAAAGAGCTTTCCTGACTTTTCAATGAGCAAATGATGTTATAATTTGAGTAAATAAATCCAGGGTATGACAGTGTAACTGGCAAAAACTATAGTTGTTAAAGCCATGTGACAAAATCGGGATTCTGTTCTTTTTCTAATGTTCCATCATTAAAGAGTTGTCAAGGAACAAACAAAGTTTGAGAATGGCTTGGCTTTTCCCTGAAATGCTCGCTATTTATTATTTATTTATTTATTTATTTAAGCCACAGCCTCAGTGTGTCACTGAGGCTGGAGTGCAGTGGCATAATCTCGGTTTACTGTAACCTCTGCCTCCAGGTTCAAGTAATTCTCATGCCTCAGCCTCCCAAGTAGTGGGATTACAGGCACCCATCATCATGAGAAGCTAATTTTTATATTTTTTGTAGAGAGGGGATTTTGTCATTTTGGCCAGGCTGGTCTTGAACTCCTGACTTCAAGTGATCTACCCACCTTGGCCTCCCAAAGTGTTAAGATTACAGGCATGAGCCACCATGCCTGGTCCTGAAATGCTTTATAATTGATATTTTGAAGAGACGGTTTTTGAAAGATTATATCAGTCTCCCCTGATTTTTCCTGAGCAAGTATTGGCTTTGGTATAAAATACAGGCAATAGGAGCATAGAAATAATGGGGCCATTGAGATATTTGTCAAATGATTCTACAAAATTTAAAAGTAGATAATTTCTCAATGTAATTCAAAATTAGAATTTTTTTTCATAACTTGGGTTTTAACATTTCTGAAAATGAACTCAATGTTGTATTGGTTTTAGAGTAAAAACACATTTTAACAACAGCAAGAAGGAAACCCAACACCATCAAACTCTTTGTTGATGAAAATAACCATTGGTTATTATGACACTCAGTCACAATAAACTCATGAAGAGTGAGCCAGGCAGGACTGTACATTTGAACAGGATCTGGTCACTCAGTAGATCCTGACTCTTCTGCTACCCCTGGCTTGTAGTCTACTTGATCACATTTTTTTAAACTTCTGAAATCAATGGTGAAGAGTCCTTTTCCTAACGGAAAACTTACTCTAGAGGGTTCATCAATGGAGGGTGAATGGTGGGTGAGGGCTCATGGCAGCCTTAAAATAGTAAGAATAAATCTGATTTGTTGCATGCCTGCTAGGCACCAGTGTTGCATTTCTATTATGTGCTCCTGTGCTAAGTGGCTTTTGTTTGTTTGCATGTTATTCTTTTAATTCTCAAGGTAGTATCTCCCCTCTCCCCACTTTTTTTTTTTTTTTTTTTCCTGTGAGAGCTTAGATAACTTGCCCAAATTCAAGTTGATTTATCTGGCAGAACAGGAATATTTTGTGCTGTTTCCTAGCTAAGTTGGGGGCACTGTCATCCAGGGGAAAAAGGCCTCTCTTGGCAAGACAGAGGAGAGAAAACAGGAAGTGCTTCCCTGGTCCAAGCAGTTGCCCTGTGTCCGTATGCTGAAAGTTGAGTCCAGGCTAATTGTCATATTCTGACCTCCCCTCCTCCACTGCTTTTCTTTTTCATGAGGCAGTAAACATGTTGTAGTTTGGCAACTAAACTCATGAGTTGGTGGAAGTAGCCAACAAATGGTGTGCTTGAGTAGTGCAGTGGGAAAAGCTTCTGAGGGAGACAACTGAGGTGTCTCCAGGACTAGCCATGCCCTCACTCTGAGACTGGCCTCAAGATAAGGGAAGGGCTCTCTTCTATGCTACGTAACTCTATCCCGTACACAGCTGATTGGTCCAGTGATGGACACCTGACCAAAGCTAAGCTGATCAGATCCTTCCCTAGTATTTTTTGACCAGTAACTAACGCAATCTCCTGCTGGAGGCAGTGCTTCAGATAAAAAAGGCAGGAGTTGCTGCCAGCTGCCATGTTTCTTGCCATGTAGAAGTCAGTTTCAGAGAATAAAGGCAACATTCAGAAAGAAACATGGGGTGAGATGTAGAGAGTCTGTTCTGGTCACCTTTTATTCCCTAGTTCCATTTGTTTTTTGAGCCTCCACTACACCCATTCCCTGGGTACATGACTCTCTCTAAATCAGTACATGTTCTTTTGTTAGCTTGTAACCAACACAATCTCCATCTTCAAATGAGAAATTCATTGCACTTTCACCCTCTTAATAAAATACAAACAACCATGGATGGGCTTATTCTGTTTTAATGTAAGAACAATTGCAATTCATCTGTCTTCTTGAAGCAGTATTAGTGCCAGGCAGTTGAGAAGGACTTGCAGACTTGAGGCAAAACCTAGGTTAAACTCTCTGGAGAAGGGAAGCAGAACTTGTGAGAGACATAGGCAAAGAGTGAGGACTGGGGAATTCGCCATATTCAGGAGGAGGAGACCTCAGAGTAGAACATGGTCTTGAAAGTGAGTATTGAAAGAGGAAAGAAGCACGTTTCACTTACTTCATAATACTCTGAGGCCAATATTTTTGGGTCCATAATCAGAGACTGATCTTTTTTTTGGAAAGGGAGAAGAGATATTTATTGCAGTTTTTCTAGAATATTACTTCTAAGAATTTGCTGGCTCTGAAAGAACCTGATAGATTCTGTTTCTACTCTCTGCACATATTTTTATTTGAAAATATTTTTAGTATTACATAAATTACAAATACGAATTTTTGCTAGGCTGTCTGTGAGATGGGGGTTAGGGGCATTAAAAAGCACCTTCTAGTGACCCCTTATTTAAAACATAGTGGGCTATAATTTTAGAGCAGTAAAACCTCATTATAACACACTTACAGTTGACATTTGCAGGCTGTATTGTTCATGTTTTTAAGTCCTGGAGAAAGGCCCATTAAAGCTGTGTTTCTCACATTAATTCAACATTTAACCACTTATAATACAAACCCCAGTCTTTTGGAAAATGTCATTAAATTTTTTTTGCCATATATGGACATTATTTATTGTTTGAGCCCCATTGTCTACTTATAATATGCCCTTTATCAGACCCAAATGCCCACTTCAGAGATTTTCGTTTTGAGCAACAACTGGCTTCGTACATTATCCAATGATGCAGGAAAGTTAAATTGCAGCCAGTTCATATCATAGAAACAAAATGTTTCCTGCAATTACTGATAAGGGACAGTTCATTTTCTCTCTGTCATCCTGAAAAAAACCCTCCTAACAACAATTCATGCCTGGTTAAACAGGATTTCCACATCTACTGCTGACATCTTTCCAAATAATTCAGGGTTGTTATTACTGTATAGCCCTGGCAAGGCTCAAAGGCAAGCAGACTTGACGAGTCTGCTCAAAGCAGAGCTTAAGTAGTTGTAATTAATAATAATTACATGCCCACTACACTCCAGTTTTATCATATTACCCGTCAATGCAAATAAAAAACCCCACACACAACACACTTGCAACAGGATTAGTGCATTAATAAAGTCACTCTGCATATGTCATCTCCCTAAAGTTGAAAATACTCGTAGCGGTTTCTGTTTTATTGATTTTCATGATTGCATGTCTGGTTGCAAATGTTGTTTAGACACAGTACAGCTTGGATCAGTCTCTTTCTCTTCCAAAAACCTTCTCCCCTCCTGCCATGACTCGGATTCGAACCGAGGTTGCTGCGGCCACAACGCAGAGTACTAACCACTATACGATCACGGCAAGCTACAGAAGAACTGAACACTAAGCTTTCTCTAAGAGCTATTGCAATATTAAAATTTGTGGAAACACTGCCATCTATTGCCTAAATATGTACACTTTCTTAATATTGGGAAAGAGAAGCTGTGTTCCCATAATTTCTAATTATTTAGAGGAACAATAACAAACTCCTTGAACATAAAACTAACATCATCTTCTTGGCTGACTGGGAAAATTGTAATAGGAGAGGATTCACTGGGTTCACTGTCCAGGAAATGGAGATGAAGGTAACAAGACTAAGAGATACCAGTCTGTTGACTAATGGTTCCTATGTTTCATCAATAATGAATACAGATTTCGCACCCCCAACCACCCCCAATAATGTTGCATTGAATAACATGAGTCTGAGACTCTTCTGTGCATTTTTTTCACCACTAGTCTTATTCCCATTTTCTTAGGCAGCACAGCCATAAAAGATATAGCAAGAACAAAATGGCCTGAGGACTGCAGAGACTCAGAAAGACTTGCTTTTCCTATTAAAGGAAGCCAAAGTCAGTACATCCCGACTGAGGAAAGGCTCCCTTTCAAACCCATTGATCCTTGAAGTGATTTTGTTCCCTGCCAGAATATAGGCCTTAAAGCTACAATAATCTCATCAAGAAAAGCTTCCCAATAGCATTAGCAGCCTAACAAAGAAACCAGAGTGTTCTATGCTAGTTAAGTTTCAAGAGAAAATTTATTTTTGATTTATTTGTTGTAAAAATGGAAGTAGTAGTAGTCTACATAAGATATTCCAAGGGCTGAAAGTCTTAAAACAAAATGTGCAGAAATATCTATTTGTAATCAGTGGATTGCTATCAGGGTGCCCCATTTAATTTCTCTCAACAGAGAGGGCCTGGGAACAGCTGGAGCTAGCTGGCACTGTGTGTGGGTGGCAAGAGCCTCATGCAGGTTATTGATTGGGTGCCCACAGCTCCAAAGCTTCTAGGAGGAGGACATCTCTGAAGATAAACATTTCAGACACACATTTCACTCACTCACTCCCATGTGATCATCTATAGCCCCTTCTCTTTTTCTTCAATCTCTCACAAATACATCTGCCCTCTATGGCCACATAGAAGACTCTTGCTTGGAGTTCCTGCTCCTGAGTGCTGCATGCTCTATGCAGGAAGCAGGCAAGCCACTCTCTGGCATGAACAGAAATACATGTGGGTGAGTCTGGTGAAAGGTCACCCTGGGACCAGGGGGCAAACCAAATTTCCTAATCAACAAAAGAGGACATAACTGTTTCCCAAAGTCCAGTCATTCGTGTACCACCTTCATAATTTTTGCTATGGGCATGTACCAACTGAACCACAGGATAGAGAATATTTTTAAAAGATCAACTCACAGCATACAATTTTGGAATCAGACTACCTGGATTTGAATTCTGGCTCTATCACTTGCTAACTGGGGGAACTTGGGCTGCTTATTAACCTCTGTGCCTCTGTTTTCTCATCTATTCAGTGGAGATAAAAGTAGCAACGACTTTGGAGGATTGTTATGAGGGTTAAACAGATAAGCACATGTCAACAACCTAGAATAGGTCTGTCACATAGTAAGCACAGTAGAAATATTAGTTAATTTAAACACACATATTTTCAAAGGAAAGTTTATAGCATTCCATATATTTAAAAAGCATAGTATCACATTCCATAAATAGAGGTCACTCTGAAACAAAATATGTAAACAAACCAACCGAATGAAATCTGAGCACTCTGAGCTCCAAGCTCAAGTTCTGCTCTGTGTTTAAAAGGAAGGTGGGGCCAGGCGCGGTGGCTCACGCCTGTAATCCCAGCACTCTGGGAGGCCGAAGCGGGTGGATCACGAGGTCAAGAGATCAAGACCATCCTGGTCAACAAGGTGAAACACTGTCTCTACTAAAAATACAAAAATTAGCTGGGTACGATGGTGCGCGCCTGTAGTCCCAGCTACTCGGGAGGCTGAGGCAGGAGAATTGCTTGAACCCAGAAGGTGGAGGTTGCGGTGAGCCGAGATCGTGCCATTGCACTCCAGTTTGGGCAACAACAGCGAAACTCCATCTCAAAAAAAAAAAAAGGAGGGTGGGCAGGAGATCTGCTAAGGCCCTGTCAGCCTCAGAGCTAGGCTTCTTCTGGACTCTTCTGAATGACCACAAAAGATCTGAAGAAGGAATAGCTTTCTCTTACAGAATTTAATACTATTAAATGCCACATTCATTAACCTCCTTAAATTACTTCACACGTTGGATCTGTCAGCCTAGGTCACACTATGCAGCTTACAGTAAGGAAGCCTTTCCCTCCCTTGCGCTGATCCACATTCACTGCATGGCCCCGCCCTCTGTCTCCTCACTCAGGGAACCAGGCTAAGTAACAACCAGTATCATGAACACTGCTTATTGCTTTGGCAAATGGAAAGAGATCTCTGCAGATTCTGGAACCAGCAACAAAAAGCTTGTTTTACATCTCACTGGCTAGATCTGCTTCCATGGCCTCAGCCTGCTGTAAAAGTACCAGGCAGGGCATCCCTACCATATGCCAGGAAAGCAGAGAGCTGGAAATCTTAGGTGAAAATCACTCAGGACTTCCAGCCATGCCACAAGTGGTGAATCTCAGCGTGGAGAAGTCTACGAGGCTGCGAGCCTCAAGATACTCCTGACCAGGGGGCAAAACCCTGACATGCAGAAGTGTTCACCAGGCGAGGCTTTCATTTGGAATCTGTACAGCCTTCTCCTTTACTTGATGTTAGTCACTGTGTGGATAGACTGAAAGGTTCTTGCCTGTTAGAGTGAAATGGGCTTTTGAACAGTTACCAAATTTCTCTTGTCCACTCCCTGTCTTCTTAGGATAGACATTCAGATTTCTTCCACAAGCACCAATACCTGCGACTCACTAAAAAGGGAAAAATCCATGGAACCGAAACCTGGTTTCTGACGGCATTTGCACCGTCTTTGCAACCTACCACCTGATTATTATTTTTCTCTGATTGTGCTATGTCAAAAGTGACATTATTATCACTCTCCCCCTAATTTATTCACGACTCACGAAGACTTGTTGAGATCTACTATGGTTCAGTTATTGTTCCTGAATCTTAAGGATTCAATGGAGAAGAAAACGAATGGATCATGATTTCACACAATTTATAGTCTAGTGACTGAGATACAGATGAATACAGAACATATGAGTGGGCGCCCGGGACGGAAATACATATTTCCTTAAAGTTTTCAAATTAGGTTGAAGTTGAGAAAGGCAGGGAAGGTGTTATGAAAGAGAGGGAGGAGAGAGAAAGAAAGAGACAGAGGGGAAAGTGGCCTGCTTTGTCTGGGTTCTAGTCCTTTCTCCAGCCCTTTTCCCTGTGTGACCTTGGACTAGGCTCTTGGCCTCTCTGAGTCTCTATTTCCTCATCAGAAAGGTAAGGGAAATTGGGCTACATGAGCTTTCAGATTCTTTACACCTCTGACATGCCATACATTTAATATAGGGAAATACATTTACAAACAATGGCCAAATGTAAAAAGCGTGGAGGAGAAAACACCTATTCAAAGCAGAATAATCTTACAGCTATTATAATTATCTTTTATGTGTTTTCTTAAGTTCACAGAAGCTGTCCCTTTGGCAGCTTCCAAATGTTGACAGCCTTATCTCCCTGCCTATGGCAACACATTTTAAATAAATAGGGATCGGTCTGTCACATAAGTGATTTAAGTTGGGTGTAAGCAAGAAGTTCATGCTCGTGCCGGGCATTCGACTATGGAATTCATTCCCAGAGAAGATTGTTGACTTCCCCTTTCAGAGTTTTAAAAATAAGATGGATGTTTACCAGGGGCTCATTGTTCCACGTGAGAGAGCCGGGCTTTCCTGCCTCTCCTCTGGCCTCCTGGTGCCGTCTTCTGATGGAGTCGTTCCTCTCCCTGGCTGTTTATAATGGATTCTAACAGAGGAGCCGGGAGCTGACAGGCGGGCCGGGACCGGAGGGGTCCCCCACCTCCCCAGCTGAGTCCTATCTCCAGCATTGCCACTCCTACCCCTTTTCCCAGGCCAAGCTCTGTGTTCTCCTGCTTGGCCCTCTTCTCAGTGTGCCTCCTGCCTCGCTGGGGGTAGGGAAATGACAGTCAGATCCATCACTGGGCTGGAGGCCAAGAGTGGCAATCCGTGGGGCTGAGGCTGGCCCAGTGCCCAGTTTTCAGACAAAGACAGGTTGGGAACCCCCCTGCAATGAAGGCTCCACGGTTCCCTCCTCCCAGAGTCCTGTCTCTTGTTTCTTGGGTACTTTCTAGAACACCACCCCCATCGCAGTGTGTGTGTGTGTGTGTGTGTGTGTGTGTGTGTGTGTATGTGTGTGTGTGAGAGAGAGAGAGAGATAGAGTGAGAGAGATTGGTGGGGGGTACATGGGGGGAACTGAGAAGCAGGGAGGAAAGGAGAGAAAGGCTGGACAAATCCCGTGCTTGTAAGAGTACCAAGGATTGCTCATACGCTACACACTTTCATGTAAATAAATCATATTTTTAGGGAAAAATATAAGATAGCTGAAAACACAGGAAGCCCAAGTAAATGGCAGCTCCAGATTTCAAGCTTCCAAATACACCCCCATCATAAAGAAATGCTGGGCGCTAAATGGTCTTAGAAGTGACCATTTCAGCGCTTCCTGTGTATATCAGAAACTCGATCCTGAGAGAGCATGAAACACCAGAGAACAACACATTATTTTCAGAATTCTTATAACCACAAAATGTTTTAACAGTTTACATTTTCGAGAGTAAACTGCCTGGAGTGATTTTCCCCCTTGCTTATTAATGAATTCTATTTAACCAAGTCAGAAAGCTTGCTGTGGGAAAAGCTGGAAAGGGGGTGGTGGGGGTGGGGAGGGGTTGTTGGTCGGTGGTTCAATTTTAATTTTTTTTGCCTGAAGGCACCATTAGAAAACTCCAGATGCAAAGCTTTCTAATAGAATTCCTCATCTGACACAGCCCCCTGGAATACACGGGCCTAACCTTTACGATCTGGCGGGCCAGGCCTCTATTTGGAAACCTTGTGAGGAGGGCTGATCCATTAATGATAATATGTAATAACAAAGAGCCCAGAGAACAGCTGAAGGCCTGGGGCGGCAGGGAATGAGGGCTCTGCGTATAGAAAGAAAGGTGGAGACAGGGACGGCTGAGTAGTGGAGAGCCGGGGAACTCCCCCAATGACCACATTTTCTCTTCCCATCACATTAAGATTCTGAGGTTTTAAGAAAGAAAACCGATGGCAGGAAGGGGCCCAGGCAGCATTCTGGATTTATGGCCAAGAGGGTTCTAACCAATCACTGTGGAGCTGCTTTTCTTCAAGAAGTTTTAGACTGGGCATGGTGGCTCCTGCCTAAAATCCCAGCACATTGGGAGGTGGAGGCTGAGGCAAGAGGATCATTTGAAGCCAGTAGTTTGAGAGCAGCTTAGGCAGCAAAGTGAAATCTCCTCTCTACAAAAAATAAAAAGACAGCCGGGCGTGGTAGCACAGGCCTGTAGTCTCAGCTGCTTGGAAGGGTCCCCTGAGCCCGGTAGGTCAAGGCTATAGTGAGTAGAGCTCACGCCACTGCACTCCAGCCTGGGTGACACAATGAGGGACAGGCTACTGAAGCTCCGGGGCTGATAGCCTTGGACAAATGATTTAATCTTGCTGTGTTTAAATTTCCTTTATAAAAAGGGGATAATAATAACACCTACTTTCTAGGGCTGTTGTGAGGCTTGAATAAACATACAATGTGCTTAAAAGAGTGCCTGGTACTTAGTAAGTGCTTAATAAATATTGACCATACTTTGGCCAACCCAGATGTGGGAATGAGCTTCTCTGAGCCTCAGGCCAGAAAGAGAAGATGCCAGGAGAGCTGGTATATGCCTGGCCCCAGGAGTGGCCTGAGGTTTAGGGACTGGGGTCTGTTTATGAGAAGTGGTCAGGGTCAAGGGGTGAGTTGGACACCAGAGGGGCCAGAGTGCCTCAGGGTCTGGCCAGGTGTTTCCATTCCCAGAGATAGGGGCATGACGGGGGCATGTGAAGAAAACAAGCAGAGGCAAAATCACGGTGTAAGGATTGAGAACACCCCCAAGGCAGAAGCAGCTTGCCCCAGTTTTGGGCTGACATATTGCCCTTTCGGCCCTATATGAGCCAGCACCTCAGTCAATTCAGTCAGGAGCTAAGTGGGCAGGGAAGGAGAAGAACTTTGGGATGGGAATTAGAGGGAGAAGGGGTGGTTGAGCCACGTGGGAGCTGGAAGTCATTCCTCAAAGCCCTTCTGTGTAAAATGATCCAGGCACTTGGCTCACCTAGTGGACCTACTTTTTGTCTGGATTTGTTCTTGTGACAACAAGCTTGCTCTGAAAATGGCTGAGCCCTCACGTGCATGAGGCACCTGGTGTGAGCTGGGGCAGGACTGAGGCAGTCCACTGCCACAGAGCTCTGCAAAGGGCTGGCTGTGCCTTCCTCATCCTTCTGTCTCCCGCATACTTCACCTTAGCACCTAGGACAGAGCACAGGCTGACTAGATTAAAATACTGAATTGGCCTGGGTGCGAGTCAGAATCCCTGAAGTGCGGTCTCATTTTAGATTTGCAGAAGGAGCTGATACCCATTGAAGGGCTCTTTACTTGGTCTATTTTTCTTATGGTTAGGTGTTTTGTTATTGATGATTTTAATTTTGCCTCTTCTAAAATACATTTCACAAATATACTTGTTGAATTGCACAGGGTCTATGTCCAATTTTGACCTTCTCTGTGATTGTCAGAAATCACTAGGGACACAATATCTCCTGATTGAAGTGGGGCTGTGAAATAAACAAGCACATCACAGATCAGAAAGAGACTGCTGTTCAACTGATCACACCTTGATAATCTGGTGATTCAAAATACATGAAAATATTATTTACATCCCCTGATAACAATGCCTCAGCCACTTGAGAGTGAGAGAGAAACCAGGGAACTGGATAATGCAGTGAAATGGACACGGAATTAACACATTACCTGTTCATGTTTCCTTCTGCTTTGTTCATGATGAAGTTTATAATCTGGGAACATTCATTTATCCTCCTTTGCCTCATTGACTTTAAAAAGAATAATAAACCTGCTCCTTTTCTACTACACAAAGGTATTAAGAGAAAAATGTGAAATATTTAGGATGGTTTGAAAGGTGTTGTGTAGAACATACAACTGCAATTTTTCTTACTATTATAATCATGATGCCAGCCATTCCTGATGTGGAAGACAGATATTAGGTTTACAGGATGAAGCCAGAGTTTTACCCTGGGTAACCCTAGAACTGTAAAGATACCTTGGATTAAAGCACCCTGGACCCTTGACAGCCTTCCTTTAATTGTCATCAATTCTTTGAGTGGGTTCAAAAAAAAAGGGGAGAGAGAAAACAAAAAAAAAGAAAGAAAAGAAAAGCAGGGAAAACCAGCCTAATTGAATGTAGGATAAACTATTCATTAGCAAGCTAAATAGCTTCGACATTTAATAACCTGTAGTGCCTCATGGAAAACCAAGACATTGCCAAAAGTAATTGAAGTTTGTGATTCTCCAAACTGTTATTTAAAGCAGGATTTGGCAAGGCTCAGTGGGTCTGCGCCGATTTTAATTGCATTTTTAAAATTCAGGATGGAGATTTCGTTTCTTTTCTCATTATTTGTGTAGTGAAGTCCCTTTATGGTGAACATGCTTATAGTGAAACCTTATGTGGTGATTTTTAAAGTTCAAAGCACGTGGGATCCATCCATATCAAAACCCATATTTCATGTTCTGACCTTTTAACTGATTAATTCCCAGTTGCATATAATCCACAATTCTTTCTCTTTTTTTTCCTGCCTGACATCTAACAAGTCAGCTTCAACCCTTATTACTACAACAAGCAACTTCCTGGGGGGGTCAAGATGAGCCTGACCTCAGGAGAGGGCCTTCCCCAATGATAAGTGAATGGTTCCTGGAAGAGAATCACCAAGTGACCATGGTAGTTACTATCCATGCCCACCCCTAGACACCCAGAGACCATTAAATATATACAATGCATTTATTACAGACCCTTTGTACAGTACATTTACGAGAGGCAACTATGATTGTATTACCCTCAAAATTACTGAAGGGCTTCTCTGGTCCCTTGTCATTTCCCATGAATGATTATTTTAAAATAGCTACCATTCATTGAGCACATAGTAACACAGCAGGCACTGTGCTAAACACTTCACAGGAATTAGCTTATTTCATCCTCAGGAGAACCCCAGATATGATTTTCTTCATCATACTAAGGTGCAGAGCTGGTGAAGGAGCGTGCTCAGGACCACACAGCTGGAGCTGCCAGGGCTGGGATTGGAGCCTAGGAGGCTGACGCTGGGTCTCCCTCGCTTAACCGCCACCCTCTCCCACCAGGCTGGTTAGCGTGCTGGGCCCCAGGTGTGAAATTTCCTGATGTTCCCCCCATTAAAATTTGTGTGTCCTGTGTCTTATCACACAGGAACATGCATACCTGATTGTTTTAGTTTCCTACCTTGTAGAAGAGGTTACCTAATAATGTCTTCCACAAGGGGTCATTGTGAGGATCAAATGAGCATGAGCAAAAAATGCATTTGATCAAATGTCCAGTAAAACATGGCCGTGTATTAGTCCACTACGGCCGCCAAACCAAACACCACCACTGGGTGGCTTAAGCAGCAGAGATGGATCACCTCACAGTTCTGGGCTACCAGGAGCCAGTGGGGCTGGTTCCTTCTGAGGGCTGGAAGGGAGAATCTGTCCCAGGTCTCTCCCCACGCTGAGGGTTTGCTGGTCATCTTTGGTGTTCCCTGGCTTGTTATTGCTCTAATCTCTGTCTTTACCTTTTTTTTTTTTTTTTATCACATTATTACAATTTTGTAGGCCTTAAAATTAGTAAAAATACTTACTATATTTAAGAACTTTCATTTTCAAATCCCTTGCCCATTGTGTAAATTTAATATATTCATTCACTGTCTTAAATCAATGCTCTTAAATGTGCTGTGCTTTGTTTTAGTTATGGCTCTTTTAGCCACCAGCTGAACATTTAATGGGTTCTTACTGAATCACTCAGACTTGTTGACCCTTTGCCCCAGGCTTTTTCCAAAGCCCTTTGTGCTCTTGACATGTCTCAGATGCAGCTTTTTCCCAAGCATAACATTGTATGCATCTATGGCTAGCAAGTCTATGTGTGTTTGTGTCTATCTTTTTCTCTGTCTCTGTCTCTGTCACTGTCTGTGTGTGTGTGTGTGTGTGTGTGTGTGTGTGTGTATTTTTTTTCCTCCAAGACTTTTCATGGGGAGAGTGTCAGAGATGCAAACCTCTTTTCTTTTCTTTTTTTTTTTTTCCACAAGGAATCAGGTGTTCAGAGGAATGTATTGAGTAGAGGTGAGGAACTAGGATGTTGAAAAGTAAAAAAAGGAGAGAAGGAGAGGAAGAAAGAGGAAGAAAAAGAGGGAGAGAGAACAGGAATATTGCTTCATTCTAAAAATGGGTATTAATAATGGCCGATCAATATTTTGTATATTTAAAATGGAGAACTCTAAATATTTATTGAGTTTACTTGTTCTGGATCTGAGTTGAAGTCCTGGATATCCTTATTAATTTTCTGTCTTGTTGAGTCTAAATCTCGTTATGGGAGATTTAGTTCACGAGAACTTAGTGAAATATGCACAAGTTTAAATAGCAGAATGGATCAAGCAGAAGAAAGGATATCAGAGGTCAAAGACCAACTTAATGAAATAAAACGACAAGACAAGAATAGAGAAAAAAGGATGAAAAGGAATGAGCAAAGTCTCCAAGAAATATGGGACTATGTGAAAAGACCCAATCTACGTTTGATTGGTGTACCTGAATGTGATGGAGAGAATGAATCCAAGCTGGAAAATACTTTTCATGATATTATCCAGGAAAATTTTCCCAATCTAGCAAAGCAGGACACTATTCAACCCCAGGTAATACAGAGAACACCACAAAGACATTCCTCAAGAAGAGCAACCCCAAGGCACATAATCGTTAGATTCACCAGGATCGAAACGAAGGAGAAAATACTAAGGGCAGCCAGAGAGAAAGGCCAGGTTACCCATAAAGGGAAGCCTTTTAGACTTACAGCATATCTCTCAGCAGAAACCCTACAAGCCAGAAGAGAGTGGGGGCCAATATTCAACATACTTAAAGAACAGAACTTTCAGCCTAGAATCTCATATCCTGCCAAACTAAGCTTCACAATTGAAGGAAAAATAAAATCTTTTATGAACAAGCAAGTACTCTGAGATTTTATTACCACCAGGCCTGCTTTACAAGAACTTCTGAAAGAAGCATTATACATAGAAAGGAACAACCATTATGAGCCTTTCTAAAAATATACCAAAAAGTAAAGAGCATCAACATAAAGAAGAATTTACATCAAGAAATGGATAAAATAGTCAGTTAACATCAAATGGCAGTAATCCTAAATTTGAATCGACTAAATCCCCCAATCAAAAGATACAGCCAAAACCTAATGGTATATCCAAAGATACACAGAGACTCAAAACAAAGCGTTGGAGAAAAGTTTACCAACCAAATGGAGAGCAAAAATAAATAAATAAACAAAAAGCAGGAGTTGCAATTCTCACATTTGATAAAATAGATTTCAAAGCAACAAAGATACAGTGGTAAAAGGATCAATGCAACAATAAGAGATCTTAATACCCAGATACATAAGACTCTGTCTTTATCTTTGTGTGTGTGTGTGTCTGTCTGTCTCCATTCAAACTTTGCCTTTTGCTAGGACACTGGTCCTATAAAACTTGATTATCTTTGTAAAGACATTATCTCTGAATAAGGTCACATTCTGAGGATCTGGGGGTTCCAGTCCAACATTTCTTTTTGAGGGGACACAACTTTGCCCATAACAAACCATGAGCTGCTGTTTTTATGAGTAACAATACTAATGTGTATAAACAGGACATGTTTCTTCCATCAGGTCTAATGTTTGCAGTCTTCAGAAGGCTACTATACACAATGCTTTGACCCAGGGACACACTTTCGACATGGCCAATCCCAGGTGTGATGGCCCCCAAACCTTTCACAGATCTTTAAATCCTCCCATCCCATGACTTTTCTGCCTATATGTGGTGTTGTTTCTGTCCTTTCCAGAATGCAGGACAGTGGGAGGCAGACTCACAGAACTTTGGGAAAGGGAGGTCAAGGTTCACAGCTTGCTATGGCAGTGCTGAGGCCAATCAGTTGGGCAGTGCCAAATTTTTCTTCTGGTATGTCATTTGAATGATCATCTCGGCTCTCCTCCTTGGCAGTCTCCATGCTATCTGCCTCCGTCCTCCATGCTCAGCTATTACTTCCCATAGGTGGGCTTCCAAACCAGTGCCTTCATCTGCAGCTTCTCTCCTAAAACATGATGCAATATTTCTAATTAGCTACACAGCCTCCTTGCTAACTGTTTCATAGGCATCTCAGGTTCACTGTCCAAACTGAAGTCAGGTGTCTGCCACCCACCTGCCCTTCTTCTCCTTCCACATCACCTATCTCAGGTAAAGGCACTGCCATTCCCCAAGCTTCATGAATCAGATGAAAACTTCAATGCCATCCTCAGTCCCTTGCTAAGCCACACTTCTCCATTCCATTTATTCTAACCTGGCCACAGTTGCACTATGTCCTCCTCTTAATACTCTTGGGAATACCTCTTCATCTTGACTTCCCAATTATTTTAGTCCAAGCACTCAGCATTCTTGCCTTCCTACTTTTGCCTGTGGTTTCACCCTTTACTTTTTCACATGTAAAAGTTGTCATTCTAAAATGCAAATCCAGTGGCATAAATCTTACAATAGACTGTAATGTCCATAAAGACAGAAACTGACTTACAGATGTGGACATATTCTCACTGCTGAGCATTCTCTCTACCTAACGTGGAAGGCCCTCAATTAATATTTACTGTATGAAAAAAGAACAGAAAATAAAAATTCCTCTGTTACTGTCCATTGTCCACAAAGTCCAAACTGTTAAACAAAATATCAAAGGCTCTTTGGTGTATGTGCCCAAACTATTTTTCTGGTAACATCCCTAATACTAAGACCAGAGAAGCAAAATTATTTGTCATTTTCTAAGCATATTTATGATTTTCATAGCCCTAATCATGCAAAATTTGATGTGTCAGTTTGAGAAGCCAATGAAAGATCCAAATTGAGATATCAAATATGCTGTTGGATTTATGAACCTGGAACTCACAAGAGAGGCTTAGGGTTGGAATAGGAGGTTTGGAAGCTGCGACTACAGCAATGAAAGACCACACCTAGGGAGAGAGTGTAGATTTCAGAAGAGTATTCATAAGTTCAACATAGATCGTCAAACCAGACACAGAGTTTCAGGTAACAGTAGGTCATTCAAGTGGCCCTATCTAGAAGGTAATGGCTAGAAAAAAATTGAGACTTTGGCTGGGTGATGGAAAGCAATAAAAATAGAGTTTTGAATGTCATGAGCATAAGGGTAATTGTTGAAACCCTGAGAATGGATGAGCTTCTAAATAAGAGTGAGTTATCCCTGAAAGTGTTACTTAACCTCATGCCAGACAGAAATATTTTTTCATTATTAGATGTTGAAAGACACAGAAATGTACTGAGGAAAAGAAAACAAAAATCGTAGATGATACAACCAACGTTTCCTTATCCAGTCATTTAAAATTTATCAAATTTTGTCCTTATACCCATTTACTCTTTGACTTTAAAAACTTGTTAAATATGTCAGAAGAATATAAAAACATATGTACATTATTAATAATTTAGACAAGAAAATAAGCTAACCAGCTTAAAATATTATAAGGACTGTAAAAGCCCTTGTTGTGCACTATCTGCCTTCTCCAAGCGGCAACTAATCCTCACTTACAAGATAATCATTCCCCTGTTTTTCTTTCTTGCCTTACCATCTATGTATGCATTCCTCAAACATAAACTGTTTAACTGTGCTTGTTTTTGAACTTTATATAAATGGAACAATACAGTATGCATTCTTCTGTGGCTTGCTTCTTACATTTAATGTTGTGAGCTTCATTCATGTTGATGTGTATAGTTGTAGTTTGTTTATTTTCAGTGCCATATGGTGTATTGTGGCCTCAACTATTTGTTGCTGGTACATAGGAATGTAGTTGATTTTTCTGTTTTGGCTTTTATTTGACAAACTTGACAAACTCTTTTATTAATTCTAATAATTAACCTGCATATTTTGGGGGTCTCTTGTTTTTATGATAATACATATAGTGATAATTTTAATCATTTTTTTATTATTGCGATGGCTAGAATCTACAGAAAAAGTTTGAATAAAAGGGATGATAGCAGGCATTTTTATCTTTTTCCTGGTCTTCAGGAGAGCATTCTTATCATGACTAACATTAACTATAATATTTACTGTAAGTTTTTATAGATGCCTTTTATTGGGTTAAGAAAATTACCTCCTATTGCCAATTGGCATAAGAAATTTTGACATTTTTTAGAATTCAGATCATAAAGTGAGTATTAAATTTTAGCAAACACTCTGGTTTCTATTTGGATGATCAGTTTTTCTCCTTTAATCTGTCAATGTGTACCTTAATTTCCAAATTTTCAAGTTTTAATTTTCAAATATTAAACCAACCTTGCATTTCTGAAACAAGTCTAATTTGGCCATTATGTTCTATTGTTTTGGAGCATTGCCGGTTTGGTTTTATGAAATTTTGTGTAGGATTTATGCTGTGTTCCCAAATGAGATTAGCCTGACACTATTCATTGTTTTATACAGCCAATACTTACTTTGATTCACTAACATATTTACCACTTTTCAGGCTCTTCTTTTCTTCTTGCATCTTTGATGTTTGATTGGAGAACATTTTCTTGATGGCTAAAGAACATCCTTTAGAATTGCCATTAGAGAGTTTTCTGGTAACACACTGGCTCAGATTTTTTGTATATGAAGATGTTTTGATTTAATCTTCATTTCTGAAGTACATTTCCACTAGGCAAAGAATTCCAGATTCTCTCAGCACATTGGAGATATAGTCACACTCTCTTCCAGCTTTCTTTGCTGAGAAAGGAGCGTTCAGACTGTTGCTCTCCTGAAGAGCATGCCTTTGGTACTGTCTCTTCCTAAGGTCATTTATTTATTTTGGTTTTGGTTTTGTTTGTATGTTGTATTTTCTGATTTTAGTTTTACAAGAGTATGTGTAAGTATGGATTTCTTTTTAATTATACTCTTTAGGATTAATTGGGCTTGGATCAGTGGGTTGGAACATTTTTTCAGTTCTGAAAAATCCTTAGCCATTATGTCTTCAGATACTGTCTCTGCTTAATTCCCCTTGTCTTATCCTTCTTGGACTGCAGTCCAGCCTACATTACATGTTCTCGTTACACCCCACATGTCTCTGTCTTTATTTTTACTATTGTTTTGTTTGCTTATGCTTCTTTCTGGATAATTTCTACAGATCTCCTTTACAGTTCACAAATTTTCTCCTCAGCTGTCACTACTCTTCTGTCTGATACACCATTTCATTTCTTTTCTATGTAACATCTACATATGGTTTGTAGCAACCAGTGAAAATTTATGTGTGTCACACATGTAATAATATGACTTGAAAACAATATAATCGTAGATTTTTAAATCATGCCTAAAAATTACACAGTGAGAACTAATAATATCAGGGCCCATACTAGCTAGGTAAATATACTCTCTCTTAAACTTATTATTATTTAATTTTAAAGACATCACAAGAGTATAGAGAATAGTATTAGTAAAAACAACTTCTGCCCATTACTCAACTTTAATGATCAGCATCTTAACAATCTTATTTTATCTTTCTCTACCTACAAACTTGAAACACATTTTTCTTAGAAAAATTTTCAAACAGACCTTAGACATCACATAATTCCATCCGAAATAACATTTGCCCTGAAAATACCTTAGTTGTCATCTCTAATAAATAAGAACATCTATTTTTTTTTTTTTGAGACGGAGTTTCACTCTTGTTACCCAGGCTGGAGTGCAATGGCCAGATCTCAGCTCACCGCAACCTCTGCCTCCTGGATTCAGGCAATTCTCCTGCCTCAGCCTCCTGAGTAGCTGGGATTACAGGCACACACCACCATGCCCAGCTAATTTTTTGTATTTTTAGTAGAGACGGGGTTTCACCATGTTGACAAGGATGGTCTCGATCTGTTGACCTCGTGATCCACCTGCCTCGGCCTCCCAAAGTGCTGGGATTATAGGCCTAAGCCACCGGGCCTGGCCCAAGAACATCTATTTTTTTATGCAGATCCAACATACTTTTATCACATATGAATAAACCAACACAGAAATTCCTTATATGCCTGAGGTATTTTTATCATAAGAATCTTATATTTCATAAGTTCAATGTAGTTCTTTGAAAATCTGTTTGGTTATGCTTTATAGTTTATTGTTTCTATTTCACATTTTCAAGTTTGCAATTTATTTCTTTAATTATAATTTTTTATTTAAACATACTTTTTAATAGCCTGTGTCTGAAACTTTCATGACCTGAGTCCTTATGAATCTATGTATGCTCTGTTTGTTTTTAGTTATTGCTCATGGTGCATTATTTCCTCGTGCATTTAGTAACTTTTATTGCAATATGCTCCATGTCTTGGAAATGTATTCATGGGGGTTCTTTAGGTTCATCTATTAAGTTTGTATCTTGCAGTATCTATGGTGGTAGGCATCATTATTGGCTGAAATAAGGAACTAAATGATTGTATCTGAAAAAAACATTTTTATCTAAAACTGAATTTATTTAACTATTTATAAATTTTAAGAGCTGGAAAGGGATGTTATAATTCCCATGAGAGTAGTAGTAATATTTCTCCAGTGCTTTCTTTTCCTTAAAAAAATCTAGTTGGTTGAAATACCACCTCACACTAGTTAGAATGGTGATCATTTAAAAATCTGAAGACAACAGATGTTGGAGAGGATGTGGAGAAATAAGAACACCTTTACATTGTTGGTGGGAGTGTAAATTAGTTTAACCATTGGGGAAGACAGTGTAGCGATTCCTCAAGGACCTGGAAATAGAAATTCCATTTGACCCAGCAATCCCATTACTGGGTATACATCCAAAGGATTATAAAACACTCTATTATAAAGACATGTGCATATGTATGTTCATTGTAGCACTGTTTACAAGAGCAAAGACCTGGAACCAACCCAAATGCCCATCGATGATAGACTAGACAAGGCAAATATGGCACGTATATTCCATGGAATACTATGCAGCCATCAAAAACAAAGAGTTTGTGTCCTTTATAGGGACACAGATGAACCTGGAAACCATCATTCTCAGCAAACTGACACAAGAACGGAAAATCAAACACCGCATGTTCTCATTCATAGGCAGGTGTTAAACAATGAGAACACATGGACACAGGGAGGAGAGCATCACACACTGAGGTCTGTTGGAGGGGACTAGAGGAGGGACAGTGTGGGGTAGGTAGTTGGGGAGGGATTACATGGGAAGTAATGCCAGATATAGGTGACAGGGGGGATGGAGGCAGCAAACCGCATTGCCATGTATGTACCTATGCAACAATCCTGCATGTTCTTCACATGTACCCCAGAACCTAAAGTGCAATAAAAAAAATACATATATATGTATATACACACACACACACACACACACACACACACACACACACATTTATATGTGTATATACATATATGGTAAAAAAATATATATACATACATATATATGTGTGTGTGTATATATGGTAAAAATATGTGGTAAAAATACACATACATATATATGTTTGTGTGTGTGTATATATATATGGTAAAAATATGTGGTAAAAAATATATATATACATACATATGTGTGTGTGTGTGTGTGTGTGTGTGTGTGTGTGTGTGTGTAGTTGGGATGGAGAAGGTGCTATCCCAAGGGAATGCTTTATTGTCTGGTAAAGGACACTAGAGAATCTTTAGATACGCAAAGGAAATACCAAAGCTAAGTGTGGGGATGAGGCTGGAAACAAATGGAGTGCTCTGAATAAGACATGAGTAGGAATTTTTATTTTCTCTTAAAAGAGGGTCAAATAAGAAATAGAGCAAAAGCACAGAGGTGTGTAGGTGGTAGAGGTACAGGAAGCAAGGTAGGCAAAGAACTTGTCATCCCATGGATATCTGATATGTAATACTCTACTGATATCCCATGGATAGCTGATATCTAATCCTCTAAATCTCATTAAGGTTTTTATGTTTTTGCAATATTCTCATTCATTTTTCCAACCTCCAGCAATGTCTGCTATACCTGCATAAGTCTTGTACAAGTGAGGGTTGGGAGATAGAGGGATATGCATACAAATCAAAGAAAGGGAGTTGCTTCC
Organism: Callithrix jacchus; assembly: GCF_049354715.1. Taxonomy (NCBI): domain Eukaryota; kingdom Metazoa; phylum Chordata; class Mammalia; order Primates; family Cebidae; genus Callithrix; species Callithrix jacchus. The sequence continues at coordinate 120,991,312 of NC_133502.1, forward strand.
AGTCTGAGTCAATGCTAGGGTGGAATAAAGGAACAGCGCTATGAGACAGGGAAGAAAAGAAGTTGCTGGGATGGATGATCAAAGATGAAGGTTGCCATGAAACTTTAAGTTTCTGAAAAATTTGATGTGATTTAATTCCAGACCTTAAAGAGTAGGATGTTTGTATAGAATACTGTGTCATTGTTAGTATTTTCTACTAATGCTTAGCAGCATTTGAAAGTTGCTTCAGTATTCAAAAGTCAGTAGTCAGTGTCAGGGTCTAACCAAAGCCTTATAATTCCCCAAAGTTCTCAAGGTTACATGTACATTGGAATCACTGAAAGAGCTTAAACTTAGTGACACCTATGCACCACTCCTGATATTCTGATTTAATTGGCCTGAGATGGAACCTTGGCTTCAGGACTTTACATGTCTCCTCAGATGAGTCTAATTTGCAGGCAAAGTTGAGGATCACTGGCATAAAGCTATAATTGCATTCTAAAGACAGTCTGAAATATTCAGATGAGATGGTAAAAAGCGACAGAGAAAGCGTGAGTTGAAAATGTGATATAAAGGAAGTTAATTTTGTTGAAATGCATTGTTTTTATCATATAATCCCTGTTCATGATGGGGCTGAAAAATAAAAGTCAAAATAGACAACAATACTTCTCAACTGGGTGCAGTGGTTTATACCTGTAATCTCAGCAATTTGGGAGGCTGAAGTGAGTGGATCAATTGAGGTCTAGAGTTTGAGAACAGACTGGCCAAGAAGGTAAAATCCCTTCTCTACTAAAAATACAAAAAAATTAGATGACGTGGTAGTATGAGCCTGTAGTCCCAACCATTTGAGAGGCTGAGGCACAAGAATCACTTGAACCCCAGAGGTGAAGGTTGCAAGTGAGCCGAGATCACGCCATTGCATTCCAGCCTGGGCAACAGAGCAAGACTCTGTGTCAATAAATAAATATAATACAATATAAGTCTTAAAGCCCTCTAACTGAGAACGGAAAACATCTATACCCACTCAACTGTTTACATTAATACAACTTTACTCTTCAAACTACATTGACCTAACATTACTTTTCCAGGAAACTCTTGCCCAAGAATCTGAAGTTGAAGATAATATTACAGTTTGTTTCAAGAACTTTCCCCAAATCTATTTCCTGTCTTCATTTATCATACGTTCTTAGAATAAAAATTTCAAAAGATCATTTATTCTTTACTTTGAAAACCTCTCCACTCTGTGTACTCTAATCTTTATTTATAATAAACCTTGTCCAGTTCTAACTAAGTGCCCCCCTGAACTGCATTGGAAAAACCCCCTTAAATCAGATGTTACAGTGCCCTGCCCCCGGCTCCCTTGCAAACTTACAAATAATAAATATTCTAACTTTGTTCTCCTGAGTCCTGGAAACTACTAAAACACATTCAAGGTGATTTCCTTTTTTATATATATATAAGTGACAAAAACTGGGCTTTATTTATCAAGGGGCCATAAAGTATCTATTTACTATTTGTTCAGAGATTCCCATACATTTCAGTTGGGAAATGTTCAAATGTCTTATTTTAAAACATTGAAGAAAATAGCTACACTTTACCCAGTGCCAGCCATGTGATTTATAGACACTGTCTGTCATGCTTTGAATACATTTTCAGGGTTGGTATTGCTAATTACATTTTTCACAAATGAGACTCAGAGAAATTTGGAACTTTACAGAGGGTCACACAACTATTTAGAGCAGGGATTCGGGTCCAGGTGCTGGCACCACATTGCCTCGGAGAAGCCTGAATCCAGATCTGCTTGGCCAGCTGGAGGAAACATTTGAGGTGTTACCAATTTTAATGAGCCGACACCAGCTCCTACCCTCCCAGTGGGACACCACAAAGGTAGCCAGATAGTTGAGGTAGAAGAGTCGCTTTATAATTTTTTCAACAACATTTATATGTTTTAAATCTTCAGCTGCATTGTGGGTAGAGAGGTGTTCACCAGATGATTCTTTATTACATCGTTGTATACTTAACATTTCACAGTACTTTTTTCTTTCTTTTGGAATTGCATTATGAGGCATTTTAAAGATAGAAATATAGAACAAAATATTGAACCTTAATGTGCCCACCATCCAGCTTCAACATTGATCAACTCTTGGCCAATTATCCATAAATATCTTAGTTTGTATCTCTAAAATACAAGGATTTTCACAGTATGTATGTGTACAAGGTAAGCACTTAAAAAAATTAAAAACCCACAATAGCATTTCAGGCCTAACATAAGTTTGACAGTAGTTTCTCAGCATTATCACATATCAAACTAGTGTCCAAATATCTAGTTGCCACATACAAATCGTAATGTTTTAGAGCTTGCTTGTATAATTTGATTAAATTTCAGTGACTTAAGAGAGCTTTAACCCCCCATTTAGCATAGAATATGAAAACTTGTCCTGATGGGGTTATTTTGATTGAAAGGCAGCTTGAGTTTCCCACCATGGTCTCAGTCTTAATGTTTTGATTTGAATTTTCATGAAAATTTTTATTTTCATGAAGTCCCATTTATTTCAAGCATGACTACTTTTTTTCAAGTTCTGAACTTGTTTTAATTTGTACGTCTGGACCATGTAATATCTTGAGGGTACTGAAAGCCCCTTGGGGAGTGGGAGGATGTAGTTACGAGGCATTATCAATACAAGTTAATCTGGATGTCTGCTCTCATTTTTCACGTTTTCATGTTTAGGTCAATAACTACCTTGACATATAGATCTGACTTTTTCTCCAGCAGCAATTTACATTTCTGTTCTCATAAAGCCTTTCTTATTCCTCTGTGGTTATCCGTGTTTCTAATGAGTAATAAAGGAGCTGTCAACAATGATGTGAACCAAGAGGTAACACACTGAGTGTTACACAGTTAGAGGTATGAGCTACTCAAATTCCCCAAGCAGTTTTAATCAAAACCCACCCTTATTGTTTCATTGTATCCATGATATTTTTTACATTAAAAAATAAAAGAAAGGGCCGGGCGCGGTGGCTCACGCCTGTAATCCCAGCACTTTGGGAGGCCGAGGCAGGTGGGTCACGAGGTCGGCAGAGCAAGACCATCCTGGTCAACATGGTGAAACCCCGTCTCTACTAAAAATTACAAAAAATTAGCTGGGCATGGTGGCGCGTGCCTGTAATCCCAGCTACTCAGGAGGCTGAGGCAGGAGAATTGCCTGAACCCAGGGGGTGGAGGTTGCGGTGAGCCGAGATCGTGCCATTGCACTCCAGCCTGGGTAAACAAGAGCGAAACTCCGTCTCAAAAATAAATAAATAAATAAAATTAAAAATAAAAATAAAAGAAAGAAGAAAGGAGAAGGGAAATTAGAAAGGAGAGAGAGATGGAGACAAAGAAGCATGGAAAGAGGGAGAAGCATGGAAAGGGGGAAGGAAGGAAGGAAGGAAGGAAGGAAGGAAGGGAGGGAGGGAGGGAGGGAGGGAGGGAGGGAGGGAGGAAGGAAGGAAGGAAGACAGGCAGGCACAGGTGCTTTTGAAGTTAGGTAATGATACATCAGTCTCGTGTTTCCTTCTTCAGGAGTGGTACAGCATGTACAGGTCATCTGTCAGAATATAATGAGAAAATCTTAACCCTGGGACTTTATATTTGGCCCTATTCCCTAGTAGACATGTCTACTCCTGATGAGGAGTCCTAACGTGGTAGTAGCTCTGTAAGCTAAACAAATATCTGCCAAAACATTAGGCAGATGGTTATCAAATGGTTTTCACATTTCCTATATGAAGATCACTGTGCCCTGCTGATGACAGGATTACATAGGGACTAAAACAAATTAACTGGAAGCAGGGAGGAAAAGGGGAAGAATCCTATTAGTTTGGACCACACATGTGGTTAAATAAAAGCAGAAACAATCATGGCACTGGGTTTTATTTAGATCAGTATGTGCTTTCTCAAAGGGATTGGAAGTATTTGGGATGTGATTTGTCCTTTTCCACTTTGATTGCTTTGTAGCATGGTGCCAGTTAAGAAGTCTCATGGGTGCATAAGCCCACCACAGTGTGGCATTCACGTTAGAACTCCCACTAAGGTGGGTTCTCGCCCTAATCTCAGAATCTTGCTCAGGGTATCTTTTGCATGTAAAAGACACTTGATCTTCTCTGACTATCCCTGCTCAAAGACAGGATCACTGAAACAACTCCTAGCAAAGGCTAAAAGCAGACATGATCCAGTGTGTGTATTGTATAACAAACATTGGCAGGTTTCTCATTCTGTGTTTTACTTTGACATGAAGCTAGTCTGTCATGTTTGAAGATCAAATGAGATTTCTGCCAACCCACTACTAGATAGGGAGGATTTATCTGCAACCACACTATGATGTTCCCTTAATACTTTTCAAAAATACAAGTGCTTACATCCTAATAGGTTTTTAGCTTAAGATCTAATCATCTACTCTTGAATTAAGATGCTTGAATGAAGCCAACTCATTTGGAACTAAGCACTTCAATGTCAACAGAGACATATGGTATGGAGACGGAATTACAAAGGCTCTCTTCTGAGAGGCATCCATTAAGAAAACAAGACTAAGAACCTAGCATCATTATTCGTTTACTCATTTATTTTTTAGTAAATCATTGAGAGTAACATTGTCTTATGAAAGTGGAGATGGTCTAAAAATTACATGTTAGGGATAGGGTACATCCCAATTTGAAATGGTGACATTATTCCTTTGCTCCATAATTGCTGCCCACTTCTTTTGCAAATAGCAGTAAATTTTTATACCAAAGAAAATATAATATAGCTGGGTGCAGTGGCTCATACCTGTAATCCCAGCACTTTGGGAGGACAAGGCGGGCATCACAGGGTCAGGAGATGGAGACCATCCTGGCCAACATGATGAAACCCCACCTCTACTAAAAATACAAAAATTAGCTGGGCATGGTGGCACCCACCTGTAGTCCCAGCTACTCGGGAAGCTGAGGCAGGAGATTCATTTGAACCCAGGAGGTGGAGGTTGCAGTGAGCTGAGGTCATGCCACTACACTCCTGCCTGGTGACAGAGCAAGACTCCATCTTAAAAAAATAAGAAAACACAATATATATTACACATATTGTGCAAAAATATAGGTAGCATGAATATCAAGACTCACATGTTGCCATTTGTAGGAAGGCACATTCCAGTTCAAATACAAAACTTGTCATTTAGGACTCTTTGAGACTGATAAAATTGTTAATACAGTCACGTAATTATAAAGTTAGCCCTACTTGTCAAATGAGGAAAACATATTAATAAGGAATTGTGGAACATTGAGCCCATGGAAAGATTATGTTGTTATTTAGCTGCAGACAATCTGCAAAATAGAAGTGTGCTAATTCTGCTTATCTTGGTCAAATTAATGTGTCCAAGAGGTTTGAAGGACATCAAATTATTCAAAGCATTTAACAAGGAGGTAACTCTCTCTCTTCCCTAGTTTTTGTGAACTCTCAAATATTTCTTGGTTGTAGTGAAAACAGGGTCTTTTAAGCCACTTAGACTATGTTGACTTACTCATTTTATGTTTTCTTAACATTTTCTCTTACTCTTTTGAAGCATTTGTCACAACTGTGTAATTACTTGGCTAATATTTGCATTTTCTCCTAGTTTGTTAGCTCTGTAACATCGGTCCTATATTTGCCTTTTCCACCACTTTATTGCTGTGGTAATTGTTCTAGTTGTTAAAAATAGTTTGTACCTTTCACTACAGCATTCCTCCCTACCAGAATGTTATATTTCCAGTCCCAAAGCTTAGTCACATGTCTTGCTTTGGCCAATAAAATACAAGTGGAATTAACATGTGTCATTCTGATCAGAAGCTTTAAAGGTTTTCATGTGGTCTCCCCATCACTCTTTCCCTATGCCAAGACACCAGCATATCCCAGACAGGGCTGCTCCTCAAACATGGAATGAATTGAACACTGAAATGAAGATTTAAAGCAGAATCAAAACTGAGTGGGGATAGACATGTAATATAAGCAAAAAGTAAACCTTTATGGTTGCAAGCCCCCAGGATTGGGTGTTATTTGTTACTGCTGCTTAATTTGATACAAATATTTGATGACTGTCAGAATGCCTGGCACGTGGTAGTCCTGCAATACATATCTGGTGACAGATTGAATGAATTAATGGAGGTATATAATGGAGACACACAGGAATTTAAGGCATATGCAGGTGCAAAGTAATACAAATCTGAGTATGTCATTATTTCAACCACAGAAATTTGGGGTTTAATGTAATAAATGTGTAATTATCTGCTTTTGAAACCTAAGCCACTCAAGTTAAATATGTGTGGTGTAACAAAAGTCATGCATAATTTAGTATTAAATTTAGTATTAAATTATGCATGACTTTTGTTACACCACACATATTTAACTTGAGTGAGGTGGAGCAGTGATTCATGGAAGGGAGGGAAAAGTGGTATGTCACAATAGCCAGTTGAGAGTTCACTTGAGGATGTGAACTGGATGAACAAGTGGATTTATCAAGGCTTTTAGTTAGTGGAGGGGTGAGAGGAGGACATGGCAGATTTCTAAAAGGCGAAAGATGAAAACAAAACGTGTGGATTAGGGAAACTCAAGGATATGATTTAATGATGTTTAGGCAGATTAGTCCGGTGGCAGACTACAGAATGAACAGATTAGAGAAGAGAACTGAGAGGCTAGAAATAGTTAAGAAACTAGTTCAGAAAATATACCAATGAAAAAAAGGGCAATTAACTCTCAGATAAGCTATAAATTCAAAGTGACCTTAACAAAAGTGTAAACAAGATCACATTAGTTTTTAGGGAACTAGACTAGACAATTCTAAATTCACTTGGAAAAATCTTTTAAAAAGAAGAACATTCTAAAAAAGGATTATGAGATATTAACACAGAGAATCTAAATAATTAACACAACAATTTGAATGGGCAGTCAGATCAATGGGAGAGTTTTGAAAATAAAAAACATATACAAGTTCATTTGAAAAATTAGTATCAAGAGGTATCGTTAATAGTCAGTGGGAAAAGATGGATTGCCAATTGCAGAAACAACAGTTGGACCTGACCTCATATATTGCAGAATAAATTCCAAGTGGATCAAAGCACTGAATGTACTAGATTTGATCATAAGACCATTTCTGTAGGTCAAAAATTATCAAATATTGGGAATTTCATGATTCACCTAACAAAAACTGAAATTACAAAAGTATTTGGAGAAACAACTTGGCATTTTAAAAAATCATTTAAGGCATGAAAGTAGAAACCACTTGGCTTTTTAAAATATTCTTATGTTGGGAAAGCTTGTACAACTGTGATACAGAATCCAAAGGCTTATAGAATAAAAGATGGTTAAATTCAACTCCTTAATAATAAACATTTTCTGCAAGGCAAAAATCACCATAAACAAAGTAAAAAGACAAATGACAAAGTTGCAAAAATGTTTTCAACTCATATAGAATATGATTAATTTCTCTAATACCTAAAGAACTTCTACAAATCAATGCACAAAAAGCCAACAATGCACTAGGAAAATTAAAACAAAATATCAACCTATAGTTCGAAGGACAAAGTATTAATTGGCTCTTACTCATATGAAGGGATGCTCAGCCTTAGTTATAACGTGCAGCCTCACTCATTTAATCTGAAAATGCAAACTAAAATTAAAATAAGATTAAAATTGGTGCAGCTATTACATTGCAGAGATCCCAGAGTTTGATAGTATATTATACTGGCAAATGGTAGCACTTCTGATAGGGGTGTAAATTGCTGTATTTCCAACAGGGAACAATTTGGCCACATTGGTCAAAAGCACTGAAGAACATACGCTGACCCAGCCATCCCATTTTGGGAAATTTGTCCTATAGATGCACCTGTACGTGTGTGAAATTGCAATGGCAACATCATTAATTGCAGAATTGTTTGCAAAATCAAAAGTCTTAAAACTAATGGAATGCCCGTTTTTGGAGGATGGCTAAATAAATTATGGTACAGGTCCATTATTGAACAATGTACAACCATAGCAATGAATGAGACAATTCTAAATACTGACATAAAAAGACATTCAAATAAAACCGTCTCATGAGAAAAAAAGGCAAAGAGTGATGTGTATTGTGTGCTGCCATTTATCTGAAAAAGGCTAATAGAGGATATACAAACATAAGTACAGCATTTCTATGGAAGAACATACAAGGAGCTAATAATATTGGTTGTGGGAAGATGAACTGGATAGCCAGGGAACAGGATGGAAGTTACATGATTCACTGGATAGCCTTTGCACATTTTGAATTTTGAACCACTTTATTACCTATTTACAAAATTAAATTAAAAAAAGATAGTTTGGTTAGAACAAATTGATGTCAACACCCTTTGAGAGAAGAGGGCTATTTCTGTTGCAGATAGTTAGATCTTATCTGATTTGAAAAAAAGAAATATACACACACACACAAACCCTGAACTCGATATAATAAATGACCATCAATCATATTCTATGTATAGACCTATATGTAATTATAATAATGAAATTTTAAATAAATGAGTATTCAGATAATCCATTTCCTACATTGCAATTAGAGTGAACTGTGAACTTTCTAAAACACAAATTTGATAATGTCTCTCCCCTGCTTTCAATCCTTCCATGGCTCCTCATTGCCTAAGGTTAATGAAATCTAAATTCCTTAGTGTAACATACAAGGCCTTCCATTGCCCAAGCCTCTGCTTGTTATTCCAACTTCACTTCTTACTCTTTTCCCTGTCTTGTTCCATTTATCCCTAATTTGCTAAAGTCTTTAGGATCCAAGCTCCACACCAGACCTTTATATGTCTCTGTTTATTGGCAGCTTTTCTTCTGGCTCAGAGGATCATATCTTCTTTCCCCTTCCTCCGTGCACCCTCTTGTTCTTCAGCAATTAGATATCAAGTCTCCCTGACCCCCAAGGCTGGATAAGCTCAATCTTCTCCACAGTCCCAAAGCATCCCACGCTGTTCTCTGCAATTGTCTGCCCCACCATTTGGTAACTGATGCTTCATTTTATTTCTCCGTCAGTAGGTTGTGAGTTATTGTGGGAACTGTGAGCTTGGCAGAGCAATCAGCACAGAGTTGATTAAATGTTTATTGAATGAGAACATAAATGAATCAATTTGTTGAAGAAATCCAACTATGAGGTGGCAATGGGAATAGAGGAACACAGGTGATAGGAAGAAATAATCCAAAAGAAAAATAAACAGGACTTGGTGATAGATGTGTCATAGACAACTAATCGACTTTGTAAAATTCAGCCCAGAATTGATACTCTCTGCCAAGCCTAATCTTACAAATCAGCATCTATCAGCAGCAGGCAGGAGTCCTTCTGGCTCAAGTCTTTCTTCCACTGTGGAACTACTTGCAAAAATGTGTTGCTTCCCCTCCACATTTCATCAATCAGCTCACCCATTCTAGATATAGTACTAACACAGCACACAGGAAACCAAATGCCGTGCTCTGCAATCCAGCTTTGGCACCCCATTCCATCATCTCTTTTTTATGTGTGGTAAGAATCCTGTGAAGTGGGTTGGGTATTTTAATTCCATCTATTCAGTTCATTTTTCAGGTAATGAAGGAGGCACAGAGATCTCAAATTCTAAAGCCTAAGTTGTGGGGACTTTGGCTGGGGCATTTATTTCACCAGATCTTAAGCGGGTGCTCTAGGATCACTGGAGCAGGTGCAAAGATGTACTAAAGGCATTATGGTATCTTCCTGAAGAGTCCAAAGAGAAAACAGGGAATAGCAAAAGCAAGGGGAGAACTGGATTCAGATGGGTAACATATATGCATGTTATTGATGATTTCTCCTGAGGCATCAAAGACATTTCCCCTGAAGATACCAAAGGCAGAGGAGACTGATTGGGAACCTCCTGGGCAGTGTCCTAACACCTTTTCTTAAATAGAAATGGAAATGGTTTCTATTTAAGCATTCCAGCTTATGAAGTATCCTTAGTTATCTTAATATACGTTTTAAATTATTTGCAAGTTAAATTAGTCAAACCATTTTCATAGGCAATCAGTGTTTCAGTCTAATGCACAAAATATATCCTTTGGTTTCTGCTGATCAGCCCAGTGTACTGTGCTGAATCATGGTATGGTATTCTTGAATCCATCACTGGAGTCTTCCAGAGCTTTAGTAACCAGCAAGAGAAACAGCAGCCTATCGAATTATTATCTTTGGCCTTTAGAGTTCTTAAAGTGACTATCAACTGGGAGAATTTTTCATACTTAAAAATGAGGCATTCCTGACCACCGGGACTATGGGGCCTCTAGGCTCATATAATAGGTATTCCCATTTATAAGAAAGTTCTGGGATTCGAGCACAAGGCCATAGCCAATCAGTTTGCTGTATTAATTATGATATCATCCTGTTTTAAAGTTATACAACACTTCCCAAAGGCAGAGACAATGTCACATTCACTTGTTTCAAAGGCTGATCGCAGTGGTTCCTGTGTGCTAGATATGTGCTTCACAAATGTCATATATATTCAGACAATGGTAGAGCTTTCACAAAACACAGGGAAACTTGTCCTTATTAAGTTGAATTTAATAAAATTTAATAATAAACAACTATAACCTAAATTAAATAAATTAAATAATATATAATGAAAATTAAAATTCAATTGAATTAAATCATAAAATAGATTATTTTATGTAATTGAAATAAACTTAATTTAAATAAAAAACCACCTATAGTAACAGCAAGAAAAGCTGCAGCTACCTAACAATAAATGTAACAAGACATAAAATGCTTTATGGTCTTAATTACTAAAAGACATAAAAGAAGAGTTGAATAAATAGAGAGCCATACTTTATTAGATGGAGAGATTCAATACATAAAGATGTCGATTCTTTATAAATTAATTTCTAAACCAGTACAATTTCAATGAAGATTTCAGTAGGATTTTCCCTTATATATTTAATAAATACCCTAGGGAAAAAAAGCCATTTCTGTCCCCCATCAATGCCAGGATGGGGATGCTGCTGACAGCAAAGGAGGCCCCTCAGTCCTCTCCTCCTGGCAGGGTGGCATCGACAAGTGCATTTTCCCCACATTTTATTAAAATCTGCATTTTCTGGGAGGTAAGATGCTATTCAGATCATTGACATGACTGAATTCATTTGGTTTTCTCCCTGCTTTTCTAAAAACACAATCCACGATGGGGTCTGAAGCTGCTTGTAACATGTAGCTGAAAATTCTGAAATCAAGAAAAGAAAAACCACTTTCTCTCCAACCCTACCACTAGTGACTGGCTCTGTATGACTGAACAAAATCTGGGAGTAGACAGAGAAAAGAAAAATGAAAGTAATAAAAATTGAAGAAAAGAGAGACAAGGATGGTAATCAATGCCTTAAATTTACAAGGAATTTTCATTTCCATCATCTCATTTATGTATGGTAAGAATCTTGTGAAGTGGACTGGGTATTTTACTTCCATTGATTCAGCTTATTTTGTGGGTAACGAAGGAGGCCCAGAGACCTCAAACTGTAAACCCAGTGCATGACATAGGTAGATTTTATTATCTCTTAGGCAATGCTGTGTGTGAAAGGAGCTAGGCTTTCATCCAAACCTAGACAGCGCATAATTCAGCATGAAAAACGTTAGGGAAGGCTTTATGGTGGTGGTAGGAGGTAGGCTTTGAACAAAAGCAGAACCTGAAGTGTTGGAAGAGGAAGGGAGGGTGTTTCTCATGAGAAAACAGGTACACACACTTCACACTGAGGAGGAGCACAGCTGATGGAGCCCAGCAAGGAAGTGGCCTCAGGAGTGAGAGCTTAGGAGAAAAGGATCACAAGAATGACACCAGGATGGAGGAGGTGGGGTGCTTCGCCAAGACCCCCAGGACCGTTTAGACAGCTGTTCTGATAGACCAGAACCCTGAGACCTCAGTGGGATAGTTAGCATGCTTTGGGACCTGGCCAACCTCGACTCCTGTCCCATTTTCTTACTTGCTGGCTCAGCAACCTTGCAAGTTATTTATCTTTTTACGTCCCCAGTCCCTCCTCTGAAAGATGCAGCCATATTTCCCTATACAAGTGCTGTGAGTACTGAATGAGTTAGTGACTGTGATACAGTACCTGTCATGTGGAATGTGCTCAATAGATATTATTATATGAACATGGGAGTGGCATGATGACAGGCTACAAGGTAAATGAGAGTGGCCAGTTAAATTTTTAATAACCCATTAAGAATATTGCTTGGTTCAGAGACCAAATAATCAGTTATAAACAAGATGTTCTTTGCAAAGCCTTTACTGTAGAGACATTTGTAGGACCATTTGAGACTTGCTCTCATTATGGTTCATACATTCAGAATTGGAATCTTAAAATTACCTCTCACTCCCCTATCCTCACCCCTTCAAAAATGTAAGTGGAAGCATCATCTCTGAGCTGTCCATCCTGGAACCTTCTCAACATTCTCTTTCCAAAAGGAGGACTGGGAAACCTGATGGAAGCCCTCGGAGTTTCCATTTAGGATGAAAGCAAACAGAAAGAAATCAAACAAATTCACACTGAAGTGCTACTCTAAATGGGAAGAGCATATTTCAAAAAATAAACACTGTTTGACTAATCAGAAGAAAATCTGCTTGGTCAATTTAAAGGCCTCTGCAAACATAGAAGAAAATGGCTCACTAATGATTTATGAAAATTGCTGTCACCATCGGATGAAATGACTTGTTTAACACACACACACACACACACACACACACACACACAGACACCCCTACCCCCTGCAGCTATGGGCCCTTCTTGGCTGTCATAGTGTGAATCACCACTCGAGGGAGCCCAAGTTTCTTTGGTCCTGGGCTAGCTACAGTCACCAGGATGCAATGGAACATGCTGGGGAGATGCGCCCTTCTGCTACTTTACTGCAGGGTTTGGACATCTGGAGCCGAGGCAATGCTTGGTGTGGGGCGCCATCCTGTACACTGCACGACCCCCAGATGTCAATAGCAACAATACTCCCCCTCCCAGTTGTGACAATCAAAATGTGTCCAGTGCCAAATGTTCCTTGGACAAGTCACGGCCACGGCTCTAATGAAGCTCAAGGAGGTCATGGGCCCCGAAAACTTCAGCCTCCAACAGAAAAGCATGGCAGGACTGAGAGAGAGTCCCCAGCTGTATTTGTCTCAGTCTTGTGCGAGCAGCCCAGTGAGAAGCAGAATACAGGAAGGAATGAGCTGGTTCCCTGCCGGCCTCGCGGGTGTCAGGAGAGAGCCCGCATCTCAGCCAGCCTTTCTGAAGACAGGAAACCCTATCAAGGCCTGTCTGGGGTGGTGCGAGCGGAGGCAGGGCTGTTATCTTCAGGCTTTGGTAGCAGCTCAAATGATTAGTTAATTATTCATTACTATTTGTCATAAAATCTTGAAGGGCTGCCAAGTGGTAGCATGCAGGCAATACGAAGGCAGGGGACGTGTCTTTTCTTATTTTGCAGTGAAGATGAGGCATGGAAAGACCGGCCCGCTCTGGAAGCACACTCTGCACCAGCGCTGGAAGTGTGCAGATGGAAGGTCTAGGAACACGGCACTCTGAATCGCACCATCCTCTGGGCTCTGCGTTTTGCATTCTCTCCTCATACTTCCCTCTCTGTTGGCTGCAGAGATCAGGAGGCCAGAGGGAAAAGCAACCGAGGCGGGGGCTGCCAGCCTGGAAACAGTAGGCAGCTTGGAGCTCCTGTCTGGCAGCCTTCCCTCCTCCCCACCGCGGTGGAACACAGCCCTGCCAGCAAGGGGTCCTCTCTGCCCTTTCTCCTCTCTTCTCTCTCCTCTGCCCCCCAAGGGCCCCTTTGTGATGTCTCCTCCCTCTCTATTCTTCTTTATGTCTGCTTTTGATACTCATTCTAACCAGATACAAATATGTGGGTTATGGCAGGGGAGCTGGGGCTGAGGAGACTGCAGACACAGTGCCATGTGTCCCAGGTTTTGAAGACACACAGGGGATGGCCTGGCTTTTAGCCCCACTAAAAGGAAACTGGCCAGGCTGACCTCTACCTGCCTGAAAATGGGCCAAGGGTGGGGTTAGAAAGTTAAGATCTATAGTCCCAAAGCTTCACCATTCCAGGACCACAGCTGAGGCCTTGCTGCTCTGCTGTGCAGGAGGGGGCTATGGGATCCTGTCATGCCAGGGCAAAGGGGCAGGAGAACCAGCAAAAGTCTGCCTCACTCTAATGAGAGAGACTTTTAGGTTTCCTTTGTGAGGTGTTGGGTGGTGGGGGAATAGTGACTGTTTCCTTGACAACTGTCATTTCAAATCCAAATAGGGTTCATCATTTGATGAGTTCAGGGCACCACAGGCTATCCCTGCTGAAGGCTATTGCATGCTAAAGGGAACCAGCTTCACTTTTCTCCTTGACCTGCACCCCACATCAGTCACTGAGAGTTGTTCTTCTTCCCAGCACAGCTGGCACACAGGAGCTGGCCAGGTCACAAGTGGATCTAGGCACATCAGCAAGGTTATTAAGAAGGCTATACAATTCGGGGATGCATGAGTGGGTGAGACACTGATTAGAGAAGCCAAGGAGAGGATGGAAGAGGATGAAAATAGGCTTAGGGCAGCCAACTAAGCCACCTGTGGCTGCTGGTCTCATTAACAGCTCTTACCGGGTCAGGGGATGTCCTCTGCCCTGGTGCTGCTCCAGGGTTTTATAAACTTCATCCATCCAACATTTATTATTCATTTATTCATTCAATCAGCATTCATTCAATATGTATTCATTCATTCAATACTGATGTACTCATTTAATATTTATTGATTTGATATTCATTCAATAAATACTTATTGAACACCTACCACAGGCCAAGCCCTGTTTCAGGTGCCGTGAGATACATCAGTAAAGAAAACTAAGATCTATATTTGTGGATCCCTTGCAGGAGGCCAAGCACCTTTCATTTGATTCGATCCTCATAGTAAACATATATGGAGGGCATTGTTGTCCTCATTTTACAGATTAAAAAATCTGAAGCTGAGTGAGATTCAATAACGATGTAGGCATTAAATGGTGGGAGTGACATCAAGCCCTGGTCTGCGCAATTCCAAGTCTGTGTTCTTTTCCAACGTGACTTTAATCCTGCGGAGATGCCACTTTATCCAAGGATGAGTAA
The DNA here is from genome assembly GCF_049354715.1 of Callithrix jacchus. NCBI lineage: Eukaryota > Metazoa > Chordata > Mammalia > Primates > Cebidae > Callithrix > Callithrix jacchus. Next base: position 121,006,408 of record NC_133502.1, read on the forward strand.
TTAGCTTTGCATTAGGAATTAGTCTGTTTCTCCAGAATTTATGTGCAGAAATTAACCCCATAGAGGAACAAACCAACTTACACACAAGGTGCCAACTGTAGAAAATCAACAGACTTTGCAAGGCCACTCAAGAAAGATGTACGTTTGCTACAAAGCATGGTCATCAGATCTTGGTTGTATAAGACAGTATTTAGCAAGACTTTAAGAAGAGGGAATGAATATGGAGCTCTCAAGAAGGACTTATGAAACTTGTAGTAAAGGTAACTAATGCAGAAAAAATGCTTGTAAGATGCTAATTAAAGTAAACCTCTTTGCCTGTAAGTTAAGGTGAGGAGATGGTATGATCTAAGGCATTCAGGGCAATGAAGGGGATCATTTCCAACATTTAGCTTAACACAGACACAAAAAACCACCCACTTATTGGTGAATAGAGATGCATTCTTTGTTAGCGGGTACCCAGGTTGGGTAGAGGGTTGAGAGTGTGTACTCTATTTGGTTTGGAGGCTTTAATTTTGTTGCACTGTTTCTGAGTGTGTAAATACTCTGCCCAAAACAATTTCTGAGTGCTATAAACATTGCTGCTCCCATTTTGCTCCTCTTTGAGCTTCTCTCAGGACAGATTTGGAACATGAGATGATATTCTCCACTTGAATAAGATGCTGGCAGGAGCCGGATAGAAGACTGGTGGAGATAGAGTGGATGCATATGAAGAAGGAGCTATCTATTACTTGCGAGGCATTTTGCATGCTAGGTGTTCTACATACATATTTCATTAAATTCCAAAACAATTTCAAGAGGTAGAAATGATCGTGAACTCATTAGTAGATGAGGGAACTAAGACTCTCACAAGTAAATTGCCCAGATCTCACAGCTGAAAGGCACAGAACCATATCTTCCTTCTCTACTGTTTCTCAAGGAAATCATAGGTTCTTTTCACTACAGATATTCATATTTTCTTGCTAAGCACTCTGATGAAGTGGTAGGAAGTAATTCCTACAAGTGTGGGGAGTCCAGCTCATATAAAGTCTCTCTCTTAAACCGGAGGTAGAGATGGGATCACTGTTTGGAATAAAAATAACTCCAGCAATACTGGTGGCTTCTCACTCGCATATCCTGCTTCCTCCCTAATTCTAATCCTAACCATGTGGCCCACACTGACATATCCGGGTATTGTAAGTGGGACTGGGACAGGCAGGCAGGCACAACAATGCCCACTTCTTCCATTCCGCACACTCCAGGTAGAACACCTGTTGTCCTGTGCTACTTTTCTTTAGCTGCCTTTGTCCCAGTCAAGACTATTTTTTGATGTCCACTTATTTTCCAAAGTAGACAGGTATGAACACATTGGGATTGGGGAATAGAGCTTTGCAAGCTGAACATAGTACAGCCCTAAAACCCTGTAAGACACAGTTTTATCATCTGGTAAAAAGATAGAAGCCTATCATCAACTTGAAAATGTTAGTGAGGATGATGCGGGACCGTGATGATCACTGTGTGTTTCACAAACTTCACTGGTGATGAGTAGCATCCAGAGGCTTGTTAATGTATACATCTTTTCCCTAGAAATGTGGACTTGGAACCTGTCTCTGGATTACTGTATTATTCTCATTGGTATGACTTAGGTATCAAATTAGTCAGTTTGCCTTTGCCTATCTTCTAGTTCTAAAATCATCTTACTTCCAAATTTGGAAATAACATAATCTTGTGTATTTTACTGGTTTCTTCCCTCAGCATGCATGCTCCTACATCATTCAGCAGGTGCCTGAGACAAATTGGTTAGAAGCAGGGCATGTGGGCTCTCCTGCATTTAAGTAGCTACGTTTCCATTTTCCTTCCTCTTTCTACTGCTGTCTTGTATTCTCCCTTTCAGACATTAATGACAAGGACGTAATATCCAGTCTGCACTCCTTATAAAGGCCTCTCCCATATCATTGCTAATGGCTGTCCGTCATAGTTCTGCCTGGGGAGGTCTCCAACTCAAACTAACTCAAGGGAAGTATTGAACAAGAACATTAGAACCGAATCATAGAAACGATTCCACTATTCCTAGGTGACATTTTAATCACAGGCTTGAAAATTTCAAGTCCAAAATTCCCCAAATGTTCTCTTTTTGTTGTGGTTAAATAACTATATTTTCCATTTTGTGTGTGAGTGTGTGTGTGTGTGTGCATGTGTGTGTGTGTGTTTTAAAGGACTGTTACAGAGATCGCCACATGGGATGCAAACAGACTGGCAGATACTAAAGCAGTGAAGTGAACTGTATGAATTTCAGCAAGTTAATTAACCTCTCTGTGCCTCAGTTTATTTATCTGAAAAGAAAAGATCACATTAATATTCACCCCGTGGGTTGTCATGAGGGCTAAGGTGAGTTCATGCAGGTGAGGAGCTGAGAGCAATGCCTGGCACAGGTTGGGAGCAGTTGTTATTGTCATTGCAGCAGAGCCATGTTGCAGAGTCTATGTGCAACTCTCTATGTCTGCTCCATTTTCTTCTCTCTTTACTCATTGGCTTTCCCTGCTTGCTCCTGGTTCCTGCTCTTACACAACTCGAAATTGCATATGGTTTTGGTTTGCCATAGTTGTGAACTTTCAACTTACTCCTATTTCAGCTTTATGATCTCACTTCCAAATAGCAACTTCCCTCTGTTCCTCGGTTTGCCCCACTGAAAAATAGAATTTGAATTGTCCTGTCTACATTTTACCCTTCTATGGATGAACTCCATCAGGGCCAGATGGTCATCTCTGGACTAATTAACAATGGTGGGAGTAGAGGAGTCACACGGTACAAAATCTGGCTGCTTAGGCAGCAGGGGCTTGGGGTAGGGGGATTTCCTTTAGAGGGGGCATGAGCAGACAGGCAGGCAGGCAGGCAATGATTAGTATCTTGTAGTATAAATTTGAGACCACATGTCCACAGCAATTACATTCAGAGTTTCTTTCATGAACTCTGATTTCTGCCAAAACTAGGAGGAAATACCTAAAAGAACACCAGACAAAGAGCTAGAGGAATGGAACCCAGATTTTACCCACAATTTGTGGTAAAACCTCAGTGTAACTCATTTCAACCCCGTAGGCCTCTGTTTCCTCATCTGTCAAGGGAATGGGATGGAGAAGGTGAACTCTAAATTCCTTTCCACTCCTAAGATAAAAAACGGAACAGAAATGAAGAGGCCTGGTGCCTAAAATTGGACCTGAAATTGTTAGATAATTGAACTTGATGCATAGTTTAAAGCATTAATGATCTGAAAAATTCCATATGTATTGATATTCTTGGAGACAATTATCTCTACAGTAAGCATATGCTGAATTAGCATAAGGTTACTATTAAAAAATACTGTGGAAATGAAATATAAACTTCTATAATCATAGGAAGCAACAAACTCAAAATCACTGATGCAGTCTTTCACTTAAATAGGATTGATGACTAAAGCTCCAACTTCCTTCCTCACATCACTGATGTTACGCATGTAGGACACGAAGTCTGGATGAAAGGTGAATGGCTTCTAAGTGGATTTGCCTCCTTCCTGAGGTCAGGCACCGGCTGGGCTTTAATCACTGTTGTCCTGTGCCTGGGCTTATTTATAAACAAGCTGCAGAGTCAAATGTGTACCACATGTGGAATGCACCCCAAAAGCGTTGTCATCATATGGGCCAAATATTGGTTTTATAGAAATAAGAATGTGCAGTAACACGTAGAAAAGAAAGACTACATTTGTTTCCCAATAACCAAGTTAGGAGAAGACTGCAAAGCTTTTAAAACCATAGCCACTATTTACGAAGAACGGATCTCTGGATGGCAGATGCCTTTGCCAGACCTTATCTACCTAGTTGTTTTTACCAGTTGGGAGCAGAATTTAAGGTTTCTCTGGTTCTACTTTTTGACACATAAGTCATCATCTATTCCATGTTTTTGCCTGTCAGAGGGCCTTAGAACTCATCTGGTAAATTCAGTCTGCCACTTTACCAAGCCAATTCGTGACAGTCTTAGGGTGGCCCCACAGAAACCATGGTTATTTTCAGTTCGAGCTGTCTCCCAGTTGGTACAAACAGGAATAATTACCCCTGGAGAGGCCACTGAAGTGATTGGTCCACCTATGTTAGGCAGGCATATACCCTAGTTCTTACTGCCCCCAGCTACTGGGGACCCCTCCATTCTCTGCCTCCATCTCTGACCTGCATGTTACATTTTTCCTTCAGTGAGTTCCCTTGCTCTCTCGGCTGCCCTTGGCACTCCTGTCATAGACATTTTCACAAATGTAAACATAGAAAAGATGTGGGATCATGTGGAACAATTTGTCTTGGTCAACGGATTACCTGTAGATCAGCAGGTTGACTGAAATTTTGAGGTCTATGTTGTGTCCCTTACAATAAAATTCTAACAGTTCCTTTCTGATGATACGGTCATTTAAATGAGCACTAACAATATACATGTTGCCATGTGTTCTGAAATACTCCCAGAATAGGTCCAAGTCATGGATGAAAGTGTATTGTCCTCAACGGCCTCTAACGTGGTGCTACTCCAAGTGGTTATTCACGACCAGTGTCCATCTACAAAATTTTTATTCCATATCCACAGTGGGACAAGAACAGAAATTAAGAGCAAGAGTTTGGGAACATTAAGGCAATTTGATAGTGATTTTATGTCTGTTAATCCTAGTAATTAAAATTTGTAAAATTAAATGTGTAGCTTGTATTCTGTAAGGCTTTATTTAAAATTTCATTTTTCTAGTAATTCGTTTTTATTACAATTTATAAAAGGATTGGTGTGCAACAGATTGAAAACAACAATAACCAAACCAAACCAAAGCTTGTTTTTCACCACAGATAGTTTGAGAAGCACTGCCCTAGAATTATTTTAGTTTTCATTTCTAGCTTCCACAAACCATATTCAGTGGAGCAACTTAACATCCAGGCTTTAAAAAGGGAATCCAATGTTCAGCATTCCATGATACAGAATTTTCTTAAACCACACACCCCACCTAAGGGCAGAGGGGTTTGTAGTCCTAGAGGTGAAGGAATGAACACTTTTTAGATCTCAGAGGCCTGAAGTATGTTCCAGAACCTCCCTCAATATCGAGCTGGGGAGACACTGAAGGACAGGCTGTGTTTCAGGAGTCCCCTGGGATAATCCCATTGTATGGTAAATGTTATACATACAACTTGTTATCCATACAATTTTTGACCTGGGGTACAAAAATGGCCAAGATTCTAAGACTAGAACAGAAAGTTTTCTTTTGGATTTTATTATTGAATTTTTTTCAGAGAAGAAAGCCATGAAGGGGTTCCCAGTTCAGTAGAAAAGTCAATTCAAGCTTGTAAAATGTGCTATTTGCAGATGTTGATACTGTTTATTCACAGATTCAACAGGCCTAAAGGAGCAAGTTTCTCACAAATGGATGTTTCATCACTCACCACTGTGTTACTTTTCACAGCTTTTCATAATTTACCTAGGGCCACAATTATTTTTTTTTGTCTCAACTTTTGTTGAAAAACTCATAGATTTGTTTTCTGGTCCTGTAAAGGGAAGATTTCCAACGTACAGATGCATAGCTTATTTTCAGAACCATGACTGTGTTTCACCATTACCTCCAAAGTATTGGCTGTGGCACTGGCTCCAGTTCACACAGAAGGCACTATGGGGAGTCTTTAGGAACCCTGCAGACACTTTAGGGGTGTCAGGAGGGAGATAAGCTGCACAACCCTGATATCAACTCCATACTACAAGGATTTTATAAGACATATACTGAATAAATGTGTTATATTTTCAAGGGGGATTTTTTTTCTCAACATTTACTGAGCATTTATCATGTGCCTGTCTTAATTGCTCAAGCAGCTATAACAAAATACCATAAACTGGGTGGCTTATAGATAATAGAAATTTGTTTATCATAGTTCTGGAGGCTGGAAAGTCCTAGATCAAGGTGCTGGCACATACAGTGTCTGGTGAGGGCCGTCTTCCTGGTTCGTAGATGGCTGCCTTCTTGCTGTGAAAGGGTCAAGGAAGTCCTCTGGGGTCCCATTAATAAGGGCATGAATTCCATTCATGAGGGTTTCACCCTCATGACCTAATCATCTCCCAAAGACTCCACCTCTAAACACCATCACATTGGGAATTAGGTGTTAACATATGCATTTTGGAGGAACAAAAATATTCCATCCATAGCAATCACCCCTGTTCCCTCAAAATTTATGTCCTGTCATGCAAAATCCATTTGTTCTATTCTAATAGCATTTAAAGTCAAGCATCAACTTTAAAATCTAAGTTTAGGGTCTCATCTAAATATTGTCTAAATCTGATCTGGGTAGAACCTAAGCTATGATTCATTCTGAGGCCAAATTCCCCTCCAGCTATGAACCTGTGAAACAAAATGAGTTATGTACTTTTAAAATGCAATAGTGGGACAGGCATAGGATAGACATTCCCATTCCAAAAGGATGAAGTCAAAAGACAGACAAGACTGACAGGCCAATTCCATTAGACCTTACGGCTAGAAACTGGGGTGGGGGGCTAATGGTGTAAGTCCCAGTTCAAATCTGGTGGCTCAAGAACAAGCAGCACTGATATCTGAGGGCAGGAGGAAATGGATGGCTCCGTTGAAGCAGAGAGGGAATTCAGCCTTCACTCTGCCTTTTTGGTCTGTCTGGGCCTCAATGGATTGTGCAGGCTGCCCACCCACATCAGTGAGGGTGATCTTTAACTCAGCGTACTGAGTCAAATACTAATGTCTTCTAGAAATCCTCTCACAGACAGACCCAGATAGCTTTACCAGCTATCTGGGCATCACTTAGCGCAGCCACTTGAAATTAACCATAACAGTGCTCAACAGCTAATTTAAGCCTCATAAAATCTTGTAAAGATACTAGTATGACCATCCTAATTTTTAAAATGAATCTGGGGCACAGATAGCTAAGTGACTTGCCCATGGTCACACAGCAGGGAGTGTGGTAAAGCTGAGATTTGCATCTGGGCAGGATGGCTCCAAAGTTTTGCTTCTCAAGTTTCCCCCAAGACACAAATGCAAAACAGGATGAGACTTTTGAACATTGGGGTGACAAAATGAAGAAGCTATGGAGCCTGTGTTTTTAGCCTTAGTAAGTGAGGAGAAGCATTCCATGATGAACAGTATAGTCTAGGAACTTAAAAACCTGTAACAGCCAAGTGCCAAAGAAAATGTGAGAAAATGGAAAAAAGGCCAGTGAGTCTTGAATGCCCACTGCTTTCTATCCTCTGTTGATATCCTCCCTGACCCCTGCAGCTGCCTGCTGACAGCCCCTATTCCCCACATCCACATTAGCTCCCACTTCTTCCTGCTTTCCCACTCAATGACATGTCCCATCTCCTTGACCTTCCCCAACCCTTCCTAAGAGTATATGTTTCAGGACCTGTCAACCCACCTATCAAATTCCCACAAAGTGGGGCACATCTGAGTTTTCCAAAGACCTCTTCTCATTCTTTTTTGGCTAAATGATACAATTTCTCATACAATTTATGGTTTTTACATCACCATCCCCTCCACCATGCTAAGGATTTTTCCCTTAACATTTACTGAGCATTTATCATTTATCATGTGCCTTGTCTTACATTGTTCAGGTGGCTGTAACAGAATACCAAAAACTGGGTGGCTTATAAATAATAGAAATTTATTTATCATAGCTCTGGAGGCTGGGAAGTCCTAGATCAAAGTGCTAGCATATATAGTCTGGTGAGGGCCTAAATAATATAATTAGCATGCTCCTTTTTTTCCAGCTAGAATACCACTGGGGAAAGGAATCCAGTTTGGTAGCTCTTCCCCCACTTCACTCACACTAACTCCTGAGTTCCAAAGGATCTTGACCATTAATCAGCAATGATATCAGGATCACCGACAATAAAAAAAAAATGCACTTAATAAATCCAGACTCAGAAAATACGTTTTCTGGACTTGTCAGAATAATAAGTCAATGCCACGTGTCAATAGGAGGCAGATTTGAAACAGACAAAAAGGTGAAATCAATGTTTTATCTGTGAGACTTCTAACTCTACTCCCTAAATCAAATACTAGAAGTTCAAAAGTTTTTTTTTATGATTGATTTGCAAATGACAAGAATAACGTCAATTTCCTAGAGTTTTTCTAAGTGTTTTTTTTTCCACCCAGGAAGATTAAATGAGAAAAACACTCAATTTTAGTTTATCTTAAAAAAATTTAAAAACAGCTCAATTTTGAATTTATTTGTGCCCATCAGATAATGGGGAGGATAGATGATGCCTAACTGAAGCATCTTGACTCACCTTCTCAAACTTGCATAGTGATGTGAGCCAGACCAATGTTCACGATCAGGCATTGGTTGACTTGTCAGCCTCTCATGCTTTGCATTAATAAGCTGTATTAATAGAGTACGTGGTAGGATATAAAATCCCCATATGCCATTCTGTATAGTCCTTTGGCTATTTTCTAGTGGCTTTTTATTCCTTCAGGTTAAGATCATCATGCAAAATTCCTGACTTCTTTCTTAATATTAACATTACACAGGAATTGAGTCATCTGTGCAAACATTGAGAGTTAAACTTTTGAATAAAAAACCAACAACTAACCAAAAGACAGCAAGCAAACCCAACGAACTCAGAGACTAAAACAATGGGGTGAGATAGGTGCCCATAATCTCTTCAGCTGTTGAAAGACCAGGACCATTTCTCAGAGTTAAACCTGGAATGTTCTTAGAAGAAATAAAAATGTTTCACATTCAGAATAATGGGAAGAATAAACATTTGTTAAAAATAGCATGTTTCATGGATTCTAGCTCATGTTTGAGCTGTTAAAGACTAAAGCTACTTCTTACTATATAAGGAATTTGAATTTCTTAGTACTTTATAAATACCAGAATATATATGACTTCTTTGCTTCTAGGAATACTTGTAATTGTTAAGTGCTCATCTTGAGTTCAATGAAAAGGCAGAGGATGTTTAAAATTTCTTAAAATAATAGCATCTAGCTGCAACTGATTCCCCATATGACATTCCATTCTGCCTGAGGCAGTGTGTATGGGATAGCATTCCATAAAGGTGTAGCAATAGGAGAAGTGGCTGCCTACCAAGTATGGGACAGCAAAAGTTATATTTGCTTTCTTTGATTACAAAATAACATATGCTTATGATAAAAAATAAAGAAAATAATAAAGTTGTATATAAAGTGAGAATTAAAAATTCCCCTCTGAAGTGATGGTAGGTATTCCAAATCTTTTTCTGGGTATATATAAGTGAATGTATATCTAAATAACAAAATGTCACCTATTCAGATTTTTCAATATCAGAACCATCCAAATAATGAGATTGGCCTAAAAGAATTTTTTTAAATGCTTATCCATTTAAACTATTGTCCCAAGTAATAACTGAAGAGTAATTTCTCATGGTGTGTGGCATATGGTGGGATATGCTGATTGGTTGCCATGGAGATTCATTTGGTGGTATATTGCAAAGTGAGGTTGGCGGTTCTGGTAATGCATGAGTTGGGCTGGTTTGGAGTTATTTCTATGTTGTAAAAGCAATAAAGTTTAAAGTACTGAAATGAAATTATGCAAATATATTACAAAACCCATTCTTAGAATATATTCAGAAGATATATAGATTGGATCAAGGTTTTCTTTTGTTGTTGTCATTGGGTTCTTTTGTAGGTAGCATATCTAGATTGGTTAATCTAGCCATATTGCAAGCATTTTGGCAAAAAAAAAAAGTAGTTCTTTTACTGTATTTGCAATCCTGATGTTTGCTGATGTCTTTCAGATCCATAAGATCTAGATAAAGAGCTTGAAACATTTTATGCCCCAAGGAAATCTAAGGCCCTCCCTGAGACTTCCATATATTTTCAGGGATTTGATATGTTTCCAAAGCCAAGAAGGGCTCCTTATTCTCTGGCTGCTGTCTCTGTTCTGCATTGTTGACTTACATGGACAACATGGCCCCTTCCTGGATTTATGCACACACACAGGTATTCACACAAAGCATTAGTGATTTTAGTGATGATTTGATGGTTATTAGCCAGACATCCTACTATGAGGCACACAGCAAGCTATTTAAAATCACTCATTAACCAGTTCTTAAGTTCTTTCCTCCATCTTGCTTCAGGGAGTACTACACTTGCTTTTATCTCAGATGCTGCTAGCCCCTCACCTTCTTTCTCTCTCTTCTCCTTATCTTTCCTGCTGTCCCCTCCTTCCTTCAAACATGCAGAACATGTTAGACTTCTTCACTTCCTTCTGCAACATCTGCATCTCCAAACCCACTAAAGTATTAAGTAGAACACCATTTAACAGAGTTCACCCTAGAAAGATCTTGTATAAAAATGGGAAAAAGTTACTACATTTATATAGAAATCACTTGTGTATTGTTATATTTTACAAAATGGGACCATATAATACATATTGCTCTGCACTTTGCTTTTTCAATCTCTCATCAGCATATCACGAATAACATTTCAGGGAACTTAAACCAACCTCTTTTTAATGGCTGAGTAGTATTCCATAGTACATTATATTTAGGAGTCCCTTCTATCAGTATATATTTAGCATTTCTCTACAATTTTTCACTATTATAATGATGTAATGAATATCCTTGCACATGCATATTTTCACATTGCTATGATTGCTGCAGGAAAAGCCCTGGAAGTAGAATTATGGTCAGAGATAAGCATATTTAAAATTTTGATACTCTTTCAAATTGCTCACAAAATAGCATGTGTATGCATTCCCATCAACAGGGTGCACATTCACAGAGGATATTTGTAAAGCCTTTTAGAATAACTTTAAACAGTTGCTGGCATATTACATCATACCTGCAGATGTTAAGTAGTTGAGATTGGACAAAGAAATTATTTCTAAACACTGCCACCTAAACCCACTGCAAATCTACATGACAGGGAAAAAATATTGGAAATAAAACTAAACAGAGATCCCAGGTCCCTTACCCAATGAATAAAAGAGAATCTTAGTCTAGCTAGAGTTTGAGTAGGAAGCTAATCTTTTTTTTTTTTTTTTTTTTTTTTTTGAGTCTGATCTTATTTATTTGTTACCAAAAAAATCTTATTTCTGACTGGATTCAGACTTAGAAGTAGAAGCTCGCAGAGACGAAAGTCTGCGTCTCTTCGCAATTTGTTCCTGGCGCTTCTCTTTAGCCTAAGTAGGAAGCTAATCTTAGAGACAATCACCAATCTTAGAGACAATCGCTGAGGAAAGGCACAGAAAAGCCCCCTTGTGGGACATTGCAGGAGGCTCTGGAGTGCATGTGGATACCAGCAAGTAGTAGTGACATTCACCCTCTTGTTTTTACGGGAAACACCCTCATGGTACTGAAACCCATAACAGTAGATTTCCAAATGAAACTTCTGAGAAACGGCTGTGGGTTTCACGAAGGGCTATCCTTTAATCTATAGGCTTGAGGATGGTGGAGCTTTTGGCCACACTGCTTGTGACAATCTGTCCATGTCCCCAACCCCGAGACTTAATGCTAGAAGCTTCAACCTACTTCACACACAGGACAGTTCCTTGCTCATGTTGTCAAAGTTTCTAGTGTAAAAAGGTAACCACTGAGTGCTATTTGGGGAATGGAAACCAGAGATCTGAGATCTGGCTCCAATATTGCCCCTCACTCATGTTTTGTCCTTAGGTCAGCTCTCCTGTCTCACTTTCTTCATCTGTAAAATGGATCTTAGAAAGACCTCACATATCTTCCAAGTAAAGGTCATGTGAGTTCATATGTATAAATGCTGTTTGTAGCACAAATTGGATTTCAAAGGTAAGGCTTTGTTAGTAAATAAGGTTCTCTTACAACTCTTTATAAACACTATGGGAAACAAATAAACCAACAAAACCCATTTCCAACAAATCAAAAGAAAAAGAGACCTGAACTTAGATAGCAGTGATGCACAACCTTGTGAATATACTGAAAATCCCCAGTTGGAAAAAAAGAAAGAAAACAAGAGAAGAAGGAAGGAAGAAGGAGAAGGAGGGAAGGCGGGAGGAAGGAGGGGAAAGAGACAGTTTTTTTTAATTGTAAAGACAATCAAAGATATAGGGAAATAACTTTTTTGGAGCACATTTTATAAGTCAGGCACTCTTTAATTCTTTGGATATGGGGTCTTTATTTCATCTTACCCATAATTTGAGAATGTAGAAATTATTGCCCAGATTTTTTGGGAAAGTGAGAGTTTCAGCACCTTGAGCAGGTCATAGGGCAATTACCTGGCCCAGAATTTGAATCTAATCTTTCCCTACTCGGAGGTCTGAGCCTTTTAACTATACCATGCTGCTTCTTGACCCCAGCAGAAGCTCAAAGCAAGCATAAGATTTGCCAATGACATCAGACCCACATATTCAGACTCCCTTCAAGAGATTCTATGTGAAATAACGTGAGGGCTTTCCGATGTTACCCTCAAAAGTGAAGTGAAGCACCTCCAAAGGAGAAGGACAGTCCACTGTGTGTCTAGTGTTTATACACTCATCATAGCCTTCAAGGGTCTATTTGTATTTTCAGCCCAAAACCTTGTCATGGGTTAACGAGCCCCACAAGTTCTCTAGCCAAACGTTTATTGTCTTCCAGCTTAACATAAGCTTGTACCTAATCAATGTAGCCGTTGAAACAAGTTCCATGCTGGCAAATTCCCAAAACAAAAGGAGGTAAATGAGAACAACATGAATGAGACAAACAAGGGAGCCACCACGGAGGAACAGTTTAATCAACACTTAGAGAAACATGGCTGCCTCCTGCTGAGATGGAAATAAATCTGTTTTGTAGACATCCTGATGCCTTTAACCATATCCTCTTCCTCTAGTACAAAGCCTTTCAGCTTTTGCATTACTTCTGCTGGAAATCACTTCATAAGAAGAGAAGTTGAAAAATTTCAGATCCAGGTTTTAAAATTAATTTCTAAACAACAGAAAACAGTGTCAGACACAGTTGGTGCATTATCTATAACCCCTTGGACATTTACTGTGAAGCCCATGATTCACTGCCTGAGGATTTTGCCAGACTAGGGAGCATGACAGACCAGTGTACAAAGCAAGTAGTAAGTGCTAAGCTGTAAATTCCTCCAAAAGCTGCTCTCATCCAATGGCTGAGTTCATGGATAACGAATTTGATGGATAAATAGTAAAAAACTGAGTTGATATATATAAATAAGTAGCTCAGGATCCCAGCCCCACGGTTGGGATAAGTCAAGGTATGTTCCACTCTGTCCTTCAGAGTTCTCAGAGTTCTTGAGCTCCAGGTACCTAGAGCAGCAACTGGTTTAATAAGGCTTCCTTTGTTGGCATCCTTCCCTTCCCTGTCTCACTTCCCCATTTCCCTCCTGCCGTTTCCTGGGATTATCTCCCAAAAAAACCTCTTGCATTAAAATCTTTGTCTCTGAGTCTCCTTCAGGAGGAACCCAAAACAAGACAAGGGTGACTCATACTCTCTGGATGAAAAGGAAATGATCATTAAGAAAATAAGCTTTCGGCCTTTCTCTTTAGTCCTGTTGACTTTGGATTTCTTTCAGCCCTTTAGAACTTCTCCATCGACTGATTTCCCAAGGTCTCAAAGTTTGCCTGACCACCTGCAAACTAAGTGTTTCCCACTCTCCATGGCCACTCCTGGTTCCATTCACTAGTTCTCCCCAGATATTACCACCTGGAAAGTTAAACCTGCGAACACATAGAATGTTAGAATTGGGCAGGAAGGAAGCTGAGACCTGTAAGCCCTTGTGAACCATCAAAGAGACTCACCCAAGGTAGAAACCATGCTTTTTGGTCCTCAACACCTGGGGCTATGCAGGTTCCCCCCTCTGTTTCCCCGGTTCTGATATAGTCTCTCCCCTCACTCCATTCCCTGCATTGGCACCATTTTCACCTTTGGTCTCTTCCAGTTACTGGCCAGACTAAATGACCTCCAAAGCCCTTGGAAGTTATTTACCTTCAATCCTTCAATGACCCTTACCCTCATCTTCTAACTAAGGGTTGAAATACTGAGACAAGGCTCCCCGCCCCCACCCCAAATGACCACCACTAGACCTTCCTGAAATACCATGTCCTAGGAGATCACTTATTTCTCCCAAAAACAAGGTTTTTTCTGGTCCTGAGCTGAATAAATTATTTTTCTTAGTTCATGTATCCCATCTCTGCTACACATCTTTCTCTGTATCAAAAGTAGCTCCTCTATTTTTCTCCTTTCAGACAAATCTCTGCCAAATACAGTGCCCTGACCAAGGGCATAGTTAGCCATAAAATCACCATGTATCTGTCCTAAACCCATTCTAATGGCCCTGGGGCAGGAGGGGATATGGTGTTAAGTCCCCTTCTCCTCAGCCATGCATGCCCCTCTCTGGAGCACTGCCAGCTTCCTTTACCAGTCCCCATTTGCAGAACCCCTCACCTGCTCACCATGTTCTTAGGAAGATGAATCAGGCATGAACAGTTTAGACATTATTTAGATTCTCTTTTGATCACATAGAACATAAGTAAAGAACTCTTGGAAGGAGTGATACACTGCATTCCTCAAGTATGTCAATCCGTGCAAAGCATTGAAGGGGCTGCATTGTTTACCTTAAGAGTTACGGCCCCTTCTAATGATTACAAAGATGTTGTTTATATCAATATTTAAATATGCTGTTTCTCTTAAATGAACCACAACAGCCTCATTTAAAGTTATTTTATTATAAGGAGCAGATATTTGGACAATGTAAACCTGTACACCACTTGCAATACAAACCTCTCCAATAATGCCTCAGTTTAGCATCTAAATACATATTTAAACAGTTTAAAAACACATTGACTACATAATTTGTATTTGTAACTGCTCAAAATAAAGGACTTTTTATTGAGTGTGCCAAATAATGTGAGTTTGGATGCCTTCTGAAAGGATGCATTATTCATGTGGAAGAAAAACAAAATCAATAAATGAAAATTCAAATAAAAATAAAACCCATTATGATACTGAACCCAGACAAAGATCATCTTGTGCATTATTTGCTCAAGGAAAAGACACAGGAAAATCGCCCTCTGGAACTGAATCATAACCTCCTGCTTAGGCTGTTTGAAAATAAACAGAATTGTATGTTTCTAACAGAAAGAATTGTTAAATTTCTAAAAGATTCCATTTCTTTTAGTTTACAACTAAAATTATTTAAAAATTTAACAACAAAATACATTCAGAAGATTGGTAAGATGTGAACATTATTACATTCTATTGTAACCACATCACTTATTGCTCCCAGGGTATACAGAATACAGTAAAGTTCATAATGGGGTTCTGTGGAAAAGCATATCTTGGCATATAGAGAATACCGAATACATGAGTTTATGCTTGGTGGGGAGGAGAAACATCTCAGCTTCCTTAATTTTCACAACAGCATCAACATTGGTCAAGTGGTCAGTCTTTGAGGTCAGACATCCTGAGTTAAATCTTGCCTCTTAACACTACTAGTTCTGTGATTTTCATTATTTAACCTCTCTAAGCTTTGGTAAAATGTGAGTTTAATGAGAGTACCTACCTTCTAGGGATTAAAGGAAATTCTTAGCCCAGTACCCAGCACATGGAAGTTACCCAATGAGCGTTAGCAATAAGAATACCTAGGAGTAGCACCATCTTTCCTTAGAGACACCTGATTGTCAAAGCACATGTCTGTCCTTCCTCAGCAACAATGCACAGGCGCACATTGATTCTTTGCTGAAGAATATTATTTCAGACTCTCTGCTGCCTATTTTTTATCAAATGTTATGAGAAGTAAGCTTCAGTGTTTCTTCACAGAACACTTGCCTGAAAATACATTTTATTCTTGGCACAAAGCAGATCATCAGGAAGCTACAACTGATAAACTTAAGGAACTGATATTATACAATTTAATTTTGTTGAATTACATTTCACACCAACAGTTTATATAGAAGGGCAGAAAGGAAACAGCTCTAGGGAATTAAATAGTTTGCCGATAGTAGGGATGTCTTGGGGATGTTACCTACTTTATTACATAGTTTTTCCTTTTTGGAATATCCTCCAGTGCCTATACCTAGGAAAACACTGTGTTTATTAATTTACTTAAAAATTGTACTGTGTCCACTTAGTTTTTGCTGAGCAGTGTTCTGGGGCACTAGAGATACAATAGTGAACCAAACAGACAAACATCCCTGCCCTGAGTAGCAGCATTTACCTTCTAGCTCCTTGGCAACTGATTTACTTTTATCTTACAGAAACTGCAAATGTTATAACTGAATTGGTTTAACTCTTTCCTTTGGATTCTAGAAAGTTCAGTGCCAAATGATACAAATTCCTTTGGCATATATCCTTGTGTGCTAACTTTACTTGTGCATTTGTCTTGCCCTTATACCCAATCTTCTCATCTACTTCTTTATTACTCTGCTGCAAAATATGTGTTTTTATAAGTAACCACAACATTTTTTATGAGAAATGAAATTAAGAAGTTATAAATGCATCAGGAAAATAAGTACAGCAATACAAACATAGGTATGTGTGAATTCACAGAACTATAAATTACAGCTACTGGCATCTCGAATGGCCATTTGCTTTTCATGTTTCACTTTCAGCCTCAGAACAATGATTCATGAAAGTCCATTAATTTAATAGATAATCATTGACCATCTGCAATATGCCAGACTCCATTCAAGGTGGGGAATTAATGGTTAAGAAGACAGACTAAGTCTCTGGGAGCCTGTACCTGTATGGAGGCTGTATTCGTTAGCTCAAGCGGCTAAAAAAATACCATAGACTGGGTGGCTTAAACAACAGAAACATATTTTTGTCAAAGTTCTAGCGACTGGAGTCCAAATCAGGGTGGCAACTTGGTCAGGTTCTGGTGAGGGCACTTTCCCTGGCCACCTTCTTGCTGTGTTGTCACATGGCAGAGAGAGAGAAAGAGACAGAAATAGAGAGAGAGAGAAAGATTCCTTCCTCCTATAAAACCATAGTTCTTTTCTATGCCCTTAGAACTCTGCCCTTAGGATCTTACTTAACCTTAATTAGCTCCCAAACAGGCATTTGGCCCCATCCCTAGATACAGTCACACTGGGGATTAGAGCTTCAACAAAAGAATTTGGAGGGGACACAATTCAGTCCATAACAGAAACCTCATGACATCTTGTTCAAGATTCAAAGAGCTCTAGTGAAGGGATATTACAAATATATTCCATAGGTAGTTCTTGGGTTCAAAGTCCCTCACTTATATTTGACCTAAACCTCAAATTGCAGATAAAGGGCAATTTACCTGATTTTGCCCTCCAACAAGATTCAACTTTTAAAATCAAGTTTATTGTTTTCATAAAATGAAGGAATGCAGCTGATATAAGATGGTGTATCAGCCTTCACTGATTTAACTATACAATATGCCACAAAGAATGGTGTTAGTAGTTGTGCTGGTATCTACTTATTCAATAAACATTACAGGTCTACTAAATTCCAGACACTGCCAGGATCTGGGATGTAGTGATGACTAATAAAACACAGTCCCTGGCTGGGCGTGGTGGTTCATGCCTGTAATCCCAGTGCTTTGACAGGCCGAGGTGGGTTGCCTATCTGAGGTCAGAAGTTCAAGACCAGCCTGGCTAATATGGTCAAACCCTACCTCTACTAAAAATGCAAAAATTAGCCCGGCATTGTGGTAGGTGCCTGTAGTCCCAGCTACTCAGGAGGCTGAGGCAGGAGAATTGCTTGAACCTGGGAGTCAGAGGTTGTAGTGAGCTGAGATTGCACCACTGCACTCCAGCCTGGGTGACAGAGTGAGACTCTAGAAGGGGAGGGGAGGGGAGGCCCTGATGAGAAGGAATTGGATTAGATAGCAGGCCTTCCCCAGGTGATGCCTTCCATGTTCAAAATGATAGCAGGTGTGTAGTATGTATGCATGTAAATACACACACACACACACACACACACACACACACACACACAGTTAAGTCTGTTTAAGACTGACCATAAAATATTGAAAGTGCTTTTCTCAGCATGGTGGGGTATATCTGGATGGTGGGATAATAGGAAATTTATACTTACTTCATTACCCTTTTCTATATTTTATTATTTTCTACACTGAACATCTATTATTTTAAAATTAAAAAATGATATTAATTTTAGAAATGGACTTACATAGGGGATGAAGGCAGATTCCCAATCTGGATTGCTTTAGCTATGAACTAAAACATAGTGTAAATTCACTTTTGTGTCAGGTTATCCAAATGCTTTTTCCTTTTCTGTTTTCCGCTCTCTAACCATCAACATTTTACGTGCTTGGATACCAAGGAAGGCTTTGTCTGGATAAAAACAAACTGATTTTTTGAGCCTGAAACATGTCTGCCAATTTTGAGTAATTATACTGAAAATTTGCCCTGGATTCAGACAAGCTTTGAGCACACACGCAAACCATCTTTACTTTTGCCTTTCTTCCCTCCATGCAGAGCCATAGACTTAAAAAATAAATCATTAAGGTAACATTTATATTGCTGCCTTTCAGTCAAAATTGGCAAAAGGGCAGAAAAACCAAAATAATCAGTTTGTATCCTGGTTACCCTTTTAAAATTAATTTAGGGAAAGCATGTAACTGGCAGAGAGAAACACTTTTCAGACTTCATGGAAAGAAATCGTCCATTAGAATTTAAGGTCTTTTGGGAATCAAACAAGTAGCACACTCAAGCTTGTGGAGCACAGGCAGTTAGGCCCCTGCTGACTTAATGGCCATAGTGATCAGTGCCCAGCGTCCTTCCTAACCCCACCCCCAAACTCCTAAGCAAGTTCTCAAAGAGAGATGACAACTGGGTGATTCCAGCTGAAAACAGAAAATCAAAGAACTTGAGTCCCTTGCTCAAATCCATCAGGGATGTGATTAAAAAGGAAACTAGATTTCTTCCTTCCTTCTCTCTGCACCCCACATACCTCCCACAGTGAACGCAGCAGCCAGCACCATGGCTTTCCAAGCTAATCATTAGTTCCTGCAAACCTTCAGATAAAAATATCTTCCTTTTGAATTCCCATTCACAGACAACCTCCTCAGCTATGTCAGTACATGCTCCAGACGGAGGACGAAGGAAGCATGGGCAGGCACAGGAAGGCAGGATTCCTGGAGACTCAGCTCCCGTGATATGGTTTAGGTCAGAAGCCTCTTGTTCTGAGGCCAGAGGAAGTCTAGAGAACATCACCCAGGACAGCCTTTGGGGCTTTTAGATTTCTAGGTAGGTTCAGAAAGGAGCAGTAGGTTCAAGAAGACTTGTATGTATCTGGATTTTAACTTACAAAAGAATCACCTAGGCTGGGCATAGTGGCTCATGTCTGTAATCCCAGCACTTTGGGAGGATTGTCGGACTCCAGGAGTATGAGGCCAGATTTGGCAACATAATGAGACTCCATCTTTACAAAAAATTAAAAAATAGTGGCCCAAGGCTGTGGTCCCAGCTATTCGAGAAGCTGCTGTGGGAGGATGGCTTGAGCCCAGGAGGTTAAGGCTTCAGTGAGCCATGATCATACCACTGCACTTCAGCCTGGACAACAAAGCAAGACCCTGTCTCAAAAAAAAAAAAAAATCACCTGAAAAGTTTGTTAAAAATGGTGGTTCCCAGTCATCATCCCCAGATTCTGGTTCAGTTATGCCTGGGACGGGCACTACAAATTTGCTTTGCAAAATGGTATCCTGGGTTATTCAGAAATGTGTTCAGAAATGCTAGCTTAAAGTTTTCATGCCACCCTGTGTTGGCACTGCTTTCATCAGTGGGGTCTAGGAAGCAAGCATAACTATTTCCCCCAGGCTCTGGCTGGCGAATATGTACCTCTAGGTGGTGTGTGTGGTATGAAGCAGGGCCACCTACTCGTGGGCTACACAGCCTCAACCTTCCTTGAGTAATGATTCTAACTGCTGGTCTATGGGGCAACATTAGTATTTTGATTAAAGCAAAGATGAATACACAATGGAGTAGAATACACGATTTGAATGAATATCATAGATGAAACCTGAAACTTAAAAAAAATGAGCTTATGGTAGGCTGCTTTTGATTGTATCTCCCAGATTGGAGATGCATTCTCTGTTCTCTGCCTCCAGTGGAAAGTTTGAGAAGCTTTGTTAGCAGCTAGCAATCAGTATCCCATACAGTAGTTTCCTCATTTGAATATGGCATAACAGCTGTCTCTTGAAATTGTGGTAAGACATAAAGAAGATAACACTATTTAAGCCCTAACCCAAAGTCTGACATTCCAAAAATGTTCCATAAATGTTCATCTTTCCTACAGTGCAGAGAATACTCCATTTGGTATCCTAGATAAGTGAGGAATTGCCTCTTTCTCTTCAAGATCTGAATTGTAGAAGATCTACAGATTTTTCTTGGAAATTGACTGAAAAGGGTTGTAAGCAAAACTAGCTTCATGTAAATGTTCATAACAATGAGGAAATATAACAGATTGATGGTGGATTTAAGTTTATCTAAACATAATACTGGACAGAAACTAAAAAGAGATATGTAGTACATGTGAAGTCCAGCAAGAAGATATTTCTCCTCTCTTGGAAACCTTCCCCATCACATGCCATCTTATCTTATGGGTATTTGTGTGCCTTTCTTTGTGCCTTTTGGACTATAAAGTCCTTGAATATGAAGACCACAAATTATCTTTCTTTGCATTCAACCATTTATTTTTTTCATTCAACTAAGATGAAAACAAGCTATAGGTAATGCATGCATGTGTTTAAAAAAAATGAAGCTAAAACAAAAGAAGAACCTTCAGAGGAAGAAAGTCTCCTTCCAGTGTACTAGCCTCCTGTTCTTCTCCATAGGGACAATCACTATCAAATTTTTGTGTACATTTTCAGAGTGAGTCTACAAAAATAAATCACATTTATAAAAATAATAGTATGCCACACCCAATTTTTGGTAGTTTTCTTTTATATTTTACAATATATATGTTTTACATGTCTATACACATATATTATTTTATACATATTTATTAAATATATTTTAGAGAACATTCCATCTTAGTGGCTATAATACTGTTTTATCCTTTCTAAATAGCTGCATAATATGTACCACAGTTTATCTTACTTCATTGATGAATATTCAGGTAGTTTTCAATTTAGGTGGTTTTACATCAATGAATGCTCAAACAATGCTAAAATGAATATCTTTGTACATAGGCTGCTGGGCATATTTGAGATTGCATCTACAGGCTAAATTCTTAGAAGTAGAAATGGGTCATTTGTAACTTTGATACATTGCCAAATTGTTCACCATTAAAATTATAATTTATTCTTCTGCCAACAATAACTGTTAACCCCAAATTTTACCAACATTTGATATGTTATCAAAATGTAACAACCTAATGAGTGAAGCAATTGTACTTCATACGAATCAAAGTGTTTTGATTCATAGAGAAAGGAAGGACTTTTATTAGTTCTGAGATAACTGATTATCTAGTTGGACATACACATGCAAAAAATCAAATCCAAATAGATTTTGAACTTAAAAGTTTTTTTTTTTTAATTTATTGTATTTAAGTTCTGGGGTACATGTGCATGTCCTGCATCCTACAGGATAGTTGCATAGGTACATACATGCCATGGTGGTTTGCTGTCTCCATTCCCCCCCTCCGTCACCTACATCAGGCATTTCTCCTGGTATTATCCCTCCCCATCCTCCCCACCACCCGCTCCACCACTGTCCCTCACCTCCCCTCCCCTCCATCCCCCCACCTAGCCCTGTGAGTGTTGTTTCCTTCCCTGTGCCCAAGTTGAACTTAAATGTTAAAGGCAAAACTATAGAAATTCTAGAAAACAAATGAGAAAATGTCTTTCTGACCTCAAAGTAGGAAAACATTTCTTGAATATGACCTCAAATGTACTAGCCATAAAGGAAAAGATGAATACCTTTAAACATTTTAAATTAAAGAACTTCTGATTGTAAGAGATACTATGAAGAAGTGAAAAGATGCCAAAATCTGAAAGATACTGCAAAATTTATAGTTCTCAAAAGCTTAGTATTCAGACTACATAAAGAATTCTGCAACTCAATAAAAAAAGACAACTCAGAAAAATGGGTAAAAAACATGAACAAGCATTTCACAGCAAAGACAATGTAGATATTGAAGATACATATGAAAATAATCTCAATTTCATTAGCATTTAAGGAAATGCACATTGAGATATCAATGAGATACCATCTTCCTATCCAACACTACCATACACTGGTAAAATATAGGCTTTTTTACACTGCTGGTAGGAACGTATACCACTACTTTGAAAACTCATTTGAGATTATCATTCACAATACTCTGTTACTCTCTCTAAATATTTTGTAACCCTAGTTTTATATCCTGGAGAAAATCTCCAGTGCAAAGAAGGTTCATAGCAGGACTAGTGGTAACAGCAAAAACTGGAAACACCCCACATCTTCATTGACTAAAGAATAAATAATTGTTATATACATTCAATGGAACACTATGTAGAAATTAAAATGAGCCCAAACATGGGCTTGTAAGCTAGTCCATGTGGTTTTAAATCCTGGCTTTCCCACTTGCCAACTGTGTAATTTTGGACAGTTACTTAACTTCTCTTCATCTCCATTTCCTCAACTATAATTTATGTCTCTGTGGTGAAGATTAAATGACCGAGTGCATGTAAAACTCTGAGAACCATATACGTACACAGTAAGCACTCTGCGTCAGCTATCATTATTGAAAGAGTGCACATAGAGTTTTGAGGGATCTAAAAAAAAAATCAAGAAACAAATTTGAACTAGATGGTGAAGGTATAAGTGAACATATAAACTGAGGATAAATAGGATGAATAAGGGCAAGAAGAAACTTCAGGAAGTGGGAATAAAATGTAAAATGTCAGGAAGTGTGGAAGAAAATGGTGTAACAGGACAACTATAACCATTCTTGGGTGGAGAATGTGGGCAAGAGGAGAGACAATAGAAGATAGGGCTGAGAGAAAGTCAGTGGCCTGGCCTGAAGCAGCATCAGTGATGGGTGGGAGTCCTCTCAAAATCAAGACACTCATAGCTTTCTTTATTTTAAAGTGGGACAATCTAGAAGATTCTCCTTATCTTGTGGAAATTACTTCTCATCTACTGAGTTTTTTCTACCTTCTTGACACAGCAGTTTAATTATAAATTCAAAGCCTCCCTCTCCCCATTTTTTTTCTTAAATTCCAAAATAACGATGAAATGTGGCTTCTATTTGCCCTACAAAATCTATACCAATTTTTTCATGAAGGAGACCCAAAATATCAAATCATGATGATGAAGGGATAAATATAATCTGAAACATGTTCTATGAATTACTTATTCATGGTATTGCAGAATCTCATGCATTGGCACCTCAGAGTTTATACATCTTTTTCAAGTTTGTTATCACATTTAAGTCATTCTTCCCCGACAATGCTGTGAGGGAGGGTATTAGGCCATCCTCCTGCTGCTATGAAGAAATACCTGAGACTGGGTAATTTATAAAGAAAAGAGGTTTCATTGGCTCAGGGTTCTGCAGCTATACAGGAAGAATGATGCTGACATCTGCTCTGTTTCTGGGGAGGCCTCAGGAGAACTTACAATCATGGTGGAAGGCAAAGGGGAAGCAGCACTTCACATGGCCAGAGGAGGAGGAAGAGAGAAGGGGGAAAGGGAAGGTGCCACATGCTTTTAAATGACCAGATCTCATGAGAACTCTATCAGGAGAATATCACCGAAGGGATGGTGCTAACCCATTCATGAAGGATCCAGCCCCATGATAAAATCACCTCCCACCAGGTCTCACCTCCAACATTGGGGATAACAATTGAACAAGAGATTTGAATGGAGAACACAGATCCAAACCATATCAGGGAGGCCTGGCTGGGTCCGTTTTATAGGTAAAGAGGCTAAGGGCCATTATTTAAAAGGGGTGTGTCCACTGCGGAAGAGCTTTGAACCTGGTTAGTTCTGAGCTGAAATCTTGAATCCATTACTTAGCTGGGTAAACTAACCTGTCTGAACCTCATATTCCTACTGTTTGATGAGGAAGGATGAATAAGCCTCCTTCAGGAAAAAATTGGGTTTTGTTCACATTTCAATAAGATTTTAGCCTGTGACAGTGTGCTCTAAATGGTAGCAGGGATTACTATTGCTGCTCAAGGGTAGAGCTCAGGTTTGAACTCACTCAGTTTTTCTTACTCTAAGGTAGTGCTCCCTCTCCTTTGTTACAACACAGATGTTCACAAGGCAGGAATGGAGGGCCTCCCAGGACCCTCATTTGTTAAGGCCATATTTGGCCTGGCTTCCATTCTTAGAACTTATACTTTCCCACCATGTTCAGAAGATATTGTCATGTTTGACATAAAATGTCATACCGCATGATATGAGTGGCTAACAGTTATAAATTCTGAGTTTTTGAATTACCAGGAATAAGCACTGGTAATTGAGGCAGAAGCATTTTTTTTTTTTTGCATGCTAAATGTGATATCACAGATTGTTAGAAAGGAAAAAGCATTTTTCTCTTTAACTCTATCATTAGATCTTTTAAAAGAGGAAAATTCCTGAATGCATTCCACTGTTAAATTCTCCTATAACAGTATCACCTTGATGCCTAAATAATTTATTTCAAGGCTTATTAGATTATGAAATAAACATCTTGGGGGCAAGGATGTCATAACTGCTTCATCTGTTCAACGCTAAGAACAGACACGTTGTGTTTCCACTCCACTCAATGTAGGTGTCCATAACGGTCTCTTGCATGAATATCAAATCTTGAAAGAAACATGGTTGAATGGACCAGAATGTGCTTTAATGTGTCTGGCACAAATGACAAAATATGAGAGACTTTCTTTAATCTCCATGTGAAGCTATTTTCCTTCCTCCCTCCTTCTTCTCCTTGTAGGTAAAGGTTGTTTCACAATATGGGGAAGGTCTTTTGAGGCAAAACAATTATTATTTATTTCTCATTAACGGAAGTGGCAGAATCAGAGAGGACTCGCTTTTCCTTTGAAGCAGATCAGTTCTTTTAAGTTAGATCAGATTTCACATCAATTATAGGCACCATCCCTGAGCATAACTGTGGAATCCTATCTCTTCTTCAAAAAGGTTTAGAGTTTGGCTGATACATGAGACATATTCTTAGGCGAGGGGGTTTTCTGGTTTGTCTTTTATTTTAAGAGTTCCTGGTGGGATGTTGGAGTGAAATTCACATTTTCAGTCCTCCACTCATTAGGCAAATGGTATTTGTCCATTTTTCTATGGTTTAAATTCAGCAAAAAGTAAAACCAACAAGAACAACAAACATTTCTTCCCTCATGTAAGGAGTTTGTATCCAAATAATAAACAGCAATCTTATATTTGACTCAATTGTTTCAAAGTTACTGTTACAAAACTTTGAATTTCTCAAATGTTCTCTGGGCTCATTGCCAGATTTCTTATTTCCCCTTTTGGCTCTATTGTGCTATATACATGTCAAAGACAGAAACATGACCTTTCTATTTTCCACCAGCACTACAGATCCATTAAAGGGTCTTTTAAATGCTACTGTATCAGGAGGCCCTTCTTAGCCTGAATTGGCTTCCTGAGGCCTCTTTTCTTTTTGCCAGATCCAGGGGATCAGATACTTCTGGCTTGAAGGATGTTACCAACATGGAATGCTACAAAGCTGGCAGAGTAGCTGTCACAGAGTGTAGTTCTATGGTCTGACTCCTTCTCTTATGGCAATTGAGACTTCCGCTTCTGCTTTTATTTCTGAAAGAGGCGTTCAGTACACCCATTCCTTCCCACCCAGTGATTTGACATTAGCAAAAGTCATACAGGCCCCAAAACTACCTGGGCTCTTTCTTCTCGGTGTATAGACTTCTTGCAGAAGAACAGGCGCTCCCCTTGCTTCTTCTGGATGTTTTACCTCTGAGATCCCTCAGACTGGCCACTCTCAATTGCCTAGGTCTCCATCCAATCCAAAAAACCATCCACTCTGGGCCTTTCCCCACTCACTGCACTCAGTAACTCACAGAACCTTCCTTGAAATTGCCACAAGTGCAGTACTTTTGTGCTTTAGTTTTCTCATTTCAAATTCTGGCTGTGGCTGTCAAATTTTTGACAATTTACTCCACTTACTCCAAACATGTTCTTCTTAAATCTTTAATTGGAAAAACATGTTTAAAAACTTCCGGTGGCCTTGATGTAGTACCTTTCAGTGTCTTTGGAGATATAGGTGAAATGATCTGCTACCTGGTCCTTTCTCTATTCACAGCATTCCTATTTAGTCCCTCTTCCTTTGGGGTAAAATCTGGAGGAGAGAGACGGGGGTCTAAGGAAGGTCACCCTTGCATGTAGACTGCATCTGCAGCTTCTCAGAAATAAATCCCAGAGCAAATCCTCCACACCCATGCTTCTGAGAGAGTCCACAAGAGCACACTGAGGTTGAGGTGAAGGACAAGTCAAGCTAATCTTGCACACTGCAACATATCTACAGGGATTTCAGGAGCAGCAGAGCTACTCTGTGCTTCTGCCATCACCACAGCACTAACATTGAAGAGAAGAGAAATGAACTTCTTGTGCCTAAGAGAGAGAGTTAGAGACCAATTTTAACTGCTGGACTATGTGGACTGGTCCAAGGCCTAATTTCCTGAATTCTTCACTAAAGACCTCTTGTCCTTTGAGGGCAATGCCAATTGTTTCAAGCGTCAGCTGGGAGCTAAGGTTTCCAGGTGCAGTGTAATTAAAAATAAGAAGGTCTGCTTGAACCAAGGTGACCCTAATTATCTTTGTCAAAAACATAGATGGGAGGCAATAGAAGCTAGTGTACAAGAAAAGCCTCTTCCTAGACCAGAACTATATTTAAAGAAAAACCAAGAAGAATGGAAATTTCCACTATTGGTATATTCCCCTGTATTTAATTTTCTCACAGACTATCTTAAATCTATTCTGCTCTAATCCAGAAATGATGGTGTAGTGACTAATGTTCTAGGATCAACTACCTAAGTTATGTTCCACATCTTCCAGTTACTAGATGTGGAATGTTGGGGAAGTTACTTCAACTCCCTAAGTCTTCATCTCTTCACCTGTAAAATGGGAATGATAAAAGCTACTCCATAGGGCTGTTGTGAGATTTAAATGAGACAATGTGTCTAAAGTGCTTAGTTCAGGGTTTGGCAAGCAGTAAGCACTCAATAAATACAATCTGTTTTTACTCTTAGACGTTGAGTATCCCTTATT
Source organism: Callithrix jacchus (assembly GCF_049354715.1). NCBI lineage: Eukaryota > Metazoa > Chordata > Mammalia > Primates > Cebidae > Callithrix > Callithrix jacchus. The sequence goes on from NC_133502.1 coordinate 121,033,551, forward strand.
TGAAATGCTTAAAACCAGAAGTGCTTCAAATTTTTATTTTTAATCTTTGGATTCTGGAATATTTGCATGTATATAGTGAGATATCTTGGGGATGGAACCCATATCTAAATTTGAAATTCATTTATGATTTATGTATACCTTATCCGTACACCCTGAAGGTAATTTTATTCTTCCCTTGGAGACACTGAATAAACTGTGTTGTGCACCTACATTGGGACTGCAACCCATCACATGAGGTCAGGTATGGAATTTTCCACTTGTGGCATCATGATGGTGCTTGAAAATCAGATTTCGGAGCACTTTGGATTTCAGATTTTCAGATGGAGGATGCTCAACCTGTATTTAATTTGGATGGCTTTGGTTGCCTTCAGCAGAAGTGAACCTACAAGAACCTCATCTTCAGCATCTGTGAGCTCCTATCTCTCTTCTTTGCACCACCTTAGTTGTGATTACATTGGGAATCCTTGACATCTTGCCTTTCCTAGTTCATCTAAGCCATTTCCCTCTTCCCTAATAAGTGAGGTGCCCACACAATTCCTATGGCATTTGCTACTCCCCAGCAAAGAAAATGTCTAAGCAGGAACACTTAGGACTTCCCCCATCAGAGCCAGATTCCTCCCCAAGAATTGTGCTCGTAGCCAATAAACACTGGCATGGACTTTATTAGGCACTTGGGAAATAAAATATCAGCGATTGCATTTTCATTTGTTTTCTGTGAGTATGAAATGGTCAACACTGCCTGCTTAGTTTGTGACACCCAAAAATGGGTCTGTGCATTTATTTTTCTACAAATTGTTATGGTCACCAAATCAACAAGGTTTAGTTCATTGCAGTCTTTTAGGAACAAACCACACAATGTTCCACACATTCAGATCTACTACTAAGTTTCATAGGTTACAAAGTACTCACAAAGTAAAGAGAACCTGCCTGTGTGTCCAAGCTGCACTATTTGAATAGAACGCCAATTTCTGCAGAAAGATAATTTGAGGGTCTTAAGTGATATTCCAGGTATCTAGGTTCTTTTTATCTTGTTAGAAGGAAGCGATGTTGTCAAATGTTTCTTTCTTCAGATTATTTTATACTTACTAAATTCTATCAATGTCACCCAATTACATTTTTTTTTTGTAATACCATATAAGCTGAACATGAGACAGGTATCAAGGGGGCTCATATGTGTAAATAAAAGTGATTGCCTTAATGTTCAAATCATTTTGGCCAAGGCAGTCTCGGTGGCTCTGCCTAAATGGCAGTTCATCCGTATCTAGGAGGTCATGTCTTAGAGTGGCTCAATCTTGGTTCATTTGGGGTCCTATAGCTGAGATTCTCTGATTTTAGGAAGGAGGTAGGGAAAGGGAGGACAATAACTAAAGCCAAACATAGTGTGTTTATCATTGTTTAAAACACTTTTCAAACGGCATCTCATAGCAAATGAGGCACTTTACAAAATGCCTTATAAGGACCCACTGAGGGAGTTCTATCATGAGCCCGATTCTTCTTCCAGAATGCTTTCCACAGGGTAACTATTACTGTACATGTGGTTTATCCCTGGAGAGCTATTCATAACCAACTTCCAACTCCCTGGCCATAAAGGCGGGTATTTGATCCAGGCTGGACAGAGTATATTCTGTGAATGACGCTTGCAGGAAGAGTGAGGATCTTTCTTTATTTTTATTTTTTTGATTGGCTGAGTAAAAGACCTACCATGCCATTCTACTGTCACCTTCTGACAGGCAGCCTCAAGATGAAGTAACATACAGAGATGGAGGAATTCCCAGAAGTTTCAAAGATTGTCTGAACTCCTGGATCTAAACTTGCCTGAAGCTGGACAGACTGCCATGGATTCCCCACTTTGTATTTGGATTAAGCCCATTTGAATTGGGTTTATGTTACTTGCAACTAAAAGAGTCCCAGGCAAAAAGGAGAGCTATTAAGTTCATTTTATGAGTAAGCAAACTAAGGCTCAAAGGAAGAAATGATTTTGCCCTGAAAGTAGCAAGGCTAGGACTTAAATCCAGATCATATTTTCTCCAAAGTTTGTGCTCTTTCTACCTTGATGTCTCCTTGGAAGGTCAAGAGAAGCTATGGAACTCTTTCCAAATGTCTTAATTCTCCAAGACCTGTAATATGACTGTGAAACAGACAAGGGTTTGTATGAATCTCACATTTCGTTTGAGTCAGTACAAGCCTGATCAGAAAAGTTTACCAACACCTGGCTCTGGAGTGAGTGATTCCAACTGTCCTACTGGGTAGCGTGAACAAGCAGTGAGAACAGAGACTAGCAGAACACTAAGCTGCAGCTGAAAGGAAAGTGGATATAGCTTCTCTTTGAATAAGATGGACAAAATAGGACATAACCACCTTAACATACATTCAAGAACAACATCACATATGGAGAAATAGCATGGGCCATCCAAGGATGGAGATTATTGATGTACAGAGCAGTTGGGGGATAAACTTCAAAGAAAATTTGGGTATCTGGAAGTTCCAAATCACAGGGAGTCTGATGGGCTTCTTGGTTAGGGGAGAGATACTGGGAAATAGTGGCTACAATAGCTAGTCTAAGAACTGTCTGCAACCATGCACAACTGAAAACACTCATGATCGTCCTGCTCATTTCACACCTCCTTCCCTCCCTTTTTTCTTTCCTTCCTTCCTTCTTCCCTCCCTTTTTTCCTTCTTTCCTTCCTTCCCTGCCTCCCACCCTCCCTCCCTCCCTTTTTCTCCTTTCCTTCCTTCCTTTTTTCCTTCCCTCTCTTAGCACACATTTACTAGTCTCCAACTATATGTAAGGCTCTGTGCTGAGCACCGGAGATTCAGTGATGGAGATGGGGTTCCTGCCTTCAGAGCTTTACAGTTGAAGGCTGTATATGGAAGTCATGGAAGTCATTGGCAACTGTGTGTGCGTGTGTGTGTGTGTGTGCGTGCGCGCACGTGCGCATGTGACAGAGAAACAGAAAGAATGAAGCAGAGATCTGGAGTATTAATACAGAAGATTTCAGAACCACCATTTATGCCAGCAAATATGTTTATTCTTCTAGTGAACTACCTACATGACAAATACTTCTAGGAATAAAGCCTTATTTAACTGCATCTGTGCAAGAAGAAATTCTGATGTCTGACTGGAAGGCTTGGGAATGAGGACTGGGATGGTGGAGGCAGCAGGAGCGAGGACCCAGCCCATAAAGACAAAAAGAGCTTCTTCAGTGGAAGCTGGGAAGGTGATCAGGGCAACTGTGACCCCTCCCCTCCTGTGTGAGGTGGCATCTCGAACGGTAACAGGTCTCCTTACTTGAATGGGGTGTTTAGCTTGGGCCCAGTGCATTGACCAGAGCAGGGGGCAGGCAGAAGTCAACCCTCAATGAGTACTGACTGGTGCCTAACATTGTGTGCTGCCTCATGGATTGTGAAAATGGTTTCCATGTACATTATTTCACCTGATCTCTATAGCAACTTGAAGAGGCAGCTGAGTATTGTATTCTATGGATGTGAAAAACACTGCTTGTGAAGGGGAATTGACTTGTCCAGGCTCACACAGCCTGAAACATGGCAGGTGTGGGACCTGAGCCTCAATCTTTTGAGTGCAAAGCTCATGCTTTCCAACTAACTGCATTCATTTCTTCTGCTCAGACCCAGGAGACTCTGCCATTGGAAATGGTGGAGCAAAGAGATTACTTAACAAGCTATACAGTTGGCACAGTTCCTTTCTGAAGAAGACTCCTAAGCTGAAGGCAGTGTATTCAATCACCCTTAAAATAGCACAATTGCATTTTACTCACTGAATAGTTTGGTTAATGAGCGTTTCCGTGAAGAGAAGCAATGCAGCCCAGATAACATGTATAAAGCTTCCAGCGTAGTGCCCATTGCAGAGCGGACACTTGATTATTGCTAAATTCAAGATATGCAAACTGCCTACCTCTTTAGCTACATCTCACACAACTCTCCCGCCAGTCACACTGGTCTGCTTTAAATTTCTGCAGCATAGGTAGGTCCTATCATACTCGTGTTATCATAGATGAGGAAACAGGCACAGAGAGGGTAGGTAACTTGCCTGAGGTCACACATCGAGTCAGTCAGGCAGTGAGGATTCAAATCCAGGCAGCCTGGCTTCTTAGCTTACGTTTCACACCACTGCCTTTCCCTGAGAAATTAAGTGGATGAACAGGAAAGAATAATATTCCAGAAAGATGCAAGAATACATGTTTACCCCCACAGTGCTGTCGTGACGTTTGCACAAAATTATGTACGTAAAACAATTAGATGATGGCTTGATCAACTCATGTTAGCCAAGGTTATTACTCACCACAGAGTTCACATCTAGTGAGAGTTGCTCAGGGAAACCTCAGTTTCCATTCTCTCTTTTACAACCTCTTCTAAAGAGTCACACTGTCCTTTAGAGCACTTATCTCAGTTTACAATTATACATACATTTGTGACTTATTTAATATTTCATTTACTTTAGAATCCCAGTGCCCAGTCCTGGTAAAAGCAAACAAACAAACAAAAAATCCAACTCAATAAGTATTTCTTGAATGAATGGATGAGTGAATGAAACATTCCTTGCCGCCCCAGAGTCCTACATTTTTTTCTCTTCTTGGTGGGAGGAGAATATTCGTCTTTGTTTCTCTTCATGCCATCTTGGGACTCTCACGCATTTCCCACAGCGAATCTACATGGTGTTTACAGGTGCCTTCTGAAAACCGCCCACTCCCTCGTTTCTAAACTCAGCTAAGCTATGTCTCTGAAATGTCAGCCTCTCTCGTTAAGTCTCCTTCTCAAAAGAAGCGAGAAATGCAGACAAGGAAAGTTTTCAGTTCCTCTCCTAGTCGTGCCAATTGTATAATGAATCTGTGGGATTGAGTTTATTTCCAAATTTAGACCCACTCTGAGCACAATGGAGGCTTCTAACTCATCCCAGTGGATCTCAAACCCACTTTTGACTTTTAAAGCTTACAGACTTTTCTGGATTTTGATGAGTGGTGAGTGGGAACAGAAAGTTCCAGAAGATACAGTCCTGTAGTTTCTGTTCATCGTGTCTTGTTTTCCCATTGTCTAAATGTGGTTCTTTAGAATCTGCCCTCTCTTTCCGCTCCTGTGATTATACTATTTAGAGACAAATACTTTCCCTGCCCTTCAAAGAAGCTGTTTTATTTCTGGCTTCTCATAAAATAAAGAAACAGAGTCCTTCAAATTCACCTTCTGGCCTCGTTGGTAGACAGATTCCTTGTGCTCTTTGCTGCCTTCATCTTAGTATTTTAATTTTCTTTCTTTTTAAAGAAACTTAATTTCCTTTCTCACATGCATGAATTAATGTGATTTTTTTTTCTTTTTTGAGACGGAGTTTCACTCTTGTTACCCAGGCTGGAGTGCAATGGCGTGATCTTGGCTCACCGCAACCTCCTCCTCTTGGGTTCAGGCAATTCTCCTGCCTCAGCCTCCTGAATTAATGTGATTTTTATCCCCACTTTGCTGTATTACCTTGGCTTTTTCATCTGTAAAATTGGCCATTCCTGTCAAGTTAACTGTGAACATTAACAATGAGGTAATGGATATATAACAGGATAATCAATAGGACATTTCTTTGTTTCTGTTGGGGCTCCAGAGTTAAGAACAATAGGTGGCCAGGGCCCCCTCATTCTACACAAGGATGTTGGACCATCTAGGCAGAATTTGCCCCAACACTTCTGTGTCTTTAAGCCCATTTCCCCCTGCAGTGGTGCAGCGAGAGCATCAGAGGGCACCACACCCAGATGACAACAGTACCAGAGACTTTACCTTCCTCCTTCCTTCTCTCCCGCTGCCTTGGAGGAGTCAGTGGCTCCTGGGTGAGTAGGGGAGAATGAGAGGGAAAAGCAGATGGAAAAATTATTACAGAACTGGCAGGGCCCAGGGTCGCCTCCACTCTTCCCAGTGCTGTTCCACAGAATGAACAAACAGACCTATGCTGGACAGGGAGAGCTTTGAATTGGATGAGAAATGAAAGTTTTGATGTTAGATGTTAAAACATTAGATATTAGTCTCTTATCCAAAACACTTGGGGCCACAGAGACTTCAGAAGCCAGCACTTAATCGTGAATTTTAGAAGGGACATATTATGCATATCTTGTCATCAGCTGGTATGGGGCAGCACTCTGTAATCAAACACCTTAGTATTTCTGCAGCAAAATGAATTATTCTCAATACAAGGCAAGGGTATGTGAATGACTACACATAGCCTCACATAAGTTCACGTACAACTTTTCCACCTAATGTCTTTGTAGCAAACTTCAAAAAGTTTTGACTTCTACAACTGTGGAGATTTCAGAATTGCAGATGAGGAATTGAGGTTCGAGTCCTGAAAATAAGAATGTCTATTGATGCCTGAAAGCGGACTGAAAAGATTAAGAATCTGCCCAAATATTCTCCAGGGACAGGAAATCTAATAGAGGGAGTTGGAAAGAAAGTAGCGCAAAACCTTTTCTGCTCAAACATCACGAATCCCACTCGTCAAGAAATCAGTTACTTATATAAATGGGTATGTATGTCATCTGTGCATTTCTTACACAGCAGATGATTAACAAATGTTGACTTCTCTTTCCTTTGCCATCAGTTCCTCCACATCTTCATAAATATGAGCAGATTTGCTGATAAGGAATCCATATTGTTTCCTAGGGGGGAATTTTATTTATTTACTTACTTAATTTTAAAATTTATTTCTATTTCAATAGGTTTTGGAGAACCGGTGGTGTTTGTTTACATGAATAAGTTCTTCAGTGGTAATTTCTGAGATTTTGTTGCACCCATCACCCGAGCAGTGTACACTGTACCCAGTGCGTAGTGTTTTAGCCCTCACCCCTCCCACCATTTACCCAAAGTCCATTGTATCGTTCCTATGTTTTTGTGTCCTCATAGCTTAGCTCCCCTTATGAGTGCAAACATACCATGTTTTCTTTTCCATTTCTGAGTAACTTCACTTAGAATGATTGCCTTCAGTTCCATCCAGGTTGCTGCAAATGTCATTATTCATTCCTTTTTATGGCTGAGTAGTATTTTATGGTATTACAAAACTGTCATAATTCGAAGAGGTAATAAAACATATGCAGCCAAATATAAAGTAAAAGTCATTATAGAAACATGCTAGGCAAAATAAAAACTATTATGCAATTTTCTGGATTTTGCAAAGTTGTGGTGTTTATTAACAAAACGTTTGAAATTTGGTGTGTAAGCTTTACATCCTACAAAGTCTGAATACACTCAACTTCCCATATTTATTACCATTGATGTAAGTCTTGCATCTTACTTTTGATTTATGCTGCTTGGGGTAGAGTAGATTGCCCACAGAGGAGTTTTAGTGATTCACCCTCTGAAATGCATGAACCTGTCGCCCATGAGAACACCTACCATGCAGGAGACATGCTAGGTGTTCAGGATGGAAAGATTTGCCAAAGCTTGAACTTTTAGAGAGAAACCCCTTGCCTCTAGAAGAAAGGAGGATAGGCTACTGCATGAGGTTTCATCATCCTATTTCCTAACTCCTTCTTGAGAAGAAATAAGCAGAAAAGAATCCCGGAGATGGTAAGATAAAGATTTCATAAGGATATATAACATGAAGCAAATAATTAGGAGAGATTATTTTGGGAGGAGCTGTGAAGGTAAATAAATATGCTGGAAGTAACTATTTACTGAAAATTTGAGTATGTAAATTAGGTTTATTCTAAATAGCCTCACCTTATCTTTTTCTCATTTTCCATCCTTACTGTATCCTTAAAACTCCACCCTTAAAGGTTCGGTTGAACATTTTAGCTGAATATTTTGCAGTAAATAGGAGAGAGTATGGGGAGGGGCTAGGCTGAAAGGGGAGAGCAGTTTTCTGGGAAGGTAGGTTTCGGCATGGTAGCTGTTGATAGGAGAAAACATACAGGCTTATTAGGTTTTCTTTCTTTCTTTTTTTGGAAAACACATAATTTATTATATGGACTTAAAAATCAACACAGATCAACTTTTAGGAATGTTTTAAATACAGACTATGGGTATTTTCTACCAAAGAACAGGATATCTACCAGGCAATACCATAAAGATTTAAACTTTTAAAATCATTTTTTAAAGATTTTTATATGTTTTAAAACTTCTGAAATGTTTTTTAAAAATGTTTAGAGCAATACGCAGTAGTAGACAATTGATAAAGAAATATTGCATAACTAATCCAACTGTGTCCTGTTGCATTTCTTCATAATTCCACATGATTTTAAGATTAAACAGAATCAGCTGCTTTTTAGCATCCAAAGTTCTGAATTCTGGCTTTCATTCCTTTACTCCACTATCATGATATTAAAATATCTGTCATACATTTTTTGAGGGAGCGTGATATAAAAGTTTTTATTTTTGCATAAGTGGAGCTTTAAAGATGTATTTTCTATGTTATATCTCTTTCTTCACGTCAACACATGATAGTTGATTATTTTGATGCCTTTAAAAGCACCTATTTCAGTAGGTCTATTTTGTAAACTTAAGCATTCACCACTAATTCAGTTAGATATATAATGTTCATATTTGTTCTTTAAGTAAACATAAGAAAAACAATCAAAAGTGGGCAATTCTTTTAAGGATGTCCTTAGGTTAAACACTACATATAGGTTTAGTTTGGCATATTTTTCCAACTCAAACTGTTTGAAATGGTATTCTCCAAAAAATAACCATTTTTGGTAAGGGGAAGATAATGCGCATATATCTTAATGTGCTCCATGCCTAAGTAGCATCTCAAGGAACTGGCAGAGCATTAGGTTTTTTGGGGAGAGTGAGAAGAAGAGATTGGAATGCTGAAACTCACTCCTTGATTGGAGGTCTAAGCAAAATAAAGGAACCACCAAACCTCTGTAATAGACATGATATTCCTGAAGCTGAGTGTCAGCCTCTATTACACAGGCTGCCTACATGAGAAATAAGCAAGTAATAAAATTTTTCTTTCCATGTGACACAGGTTCAGCACATGAATCCAAAGAGGCATGCGTGCGCGCGCACACACACACACACACACACACACATTTATGTCCTGAACCGGTGTCATACGGAAAGGCCATGAATATTAAGCACATGAATCTAAACAGGCGTATATATTATATATATTAGATTAGTATATAAATATTAATATTATATGCATTCATATATGTGTACATATACAAGCATCACAGAAAAGCATCACTGCTTTTCTACATAAACATTATGTGTGTGTGTGTGTGTATATATGTGTGTGTGTGTGTGTAACATTTATGTAGAAAAGCAATGATCCCCTCCCATAGCAGGAGCAGCAGTTGAGTGTAGTGGATACTGATGGGATGTTCTGCCCAGATGTCCCTCTTTCATTCCTCCTGGAAACTGCCCACTTTTTGTCTATGTATCTCCTTTGGGAAATTTCAACACTTCATATTACCTCATCCTTCTAGAAGCTGTTGTTTGATCTAGGGATGAGGAGTTAATTAAGCCAATCTAATGAGAATCCTTCCCAGCAATTTAAATACAATCTAGAACTGACATCAACAGTTTCTCTTAGAGACTGAGAATTATATGACATAAAGTCCAGGAACCACTGTGTCTTCTGTCCCAGATCATGGAGAAAATTTATCTCCAGGAAGTGTAAATGAAGCAAACAACCAAGCTGGGATGTAAGCCCGAATGGAATGTGGTGCTCGGCCTCTGGTGCCAGGGTGGTCCAACTACATGCCTCTCACTTGTACACTCTAGTTTTACACATTTCCTTGGACTCCATAAACCAAAAAGTCCTCTCTTTTGCCTGTGCTGGTTCAAGATGGTCAGGATCCCTTGTTACCAAAGGAGCCCTAGTTAATATACTGCTGAATTCAAACATTTGATTAATTGAGAACTGAATCTTCTACCCTTGTTCACAAACTGGAACTTACTTGTTTAACACCCTGAATATAACCATACGTTACTTCCTCTGGGTTGATACTCAGTACATCAGTTACTTAGAGCAATGACAATGAAGGTGTAAAGACATGGACATACTGACCCCAGGATAGAGAATAAATTCTGTTTGTAATAAATGTTTGAAATGAGTTACTTTCTTTTTATCATTATTTTTTAAAATATATTTTATTGTACTTTAGGTTCTAGGGTATATGTGCAGAACATGAAGGATTGTTGCACAGGTACATACATGGCAATGTGGTTTGCTGCCTCTATCCCCATCACCTATATCTGGCATTTCTTCCCATGTTAACCCTCCCCAACTCCCTACCCCCCACTGTCCCTCCCCAGTCCCCCCCAACAGACCCCAGTTTGTGATGCTGCACTCCCTGTGTCCATGTGTTCTCATTGTTCAACACCCACCTGTGAGCGAGAACATGTGGTGTTTGATTTTCTGTTCTGTGTCAGTTTGCTGAGAATGATGCTTTCCAGATTCATTCATGTCCCTACAAAGGACAAAAACTCATCATTTTTATGGCTGTATAGTATTCTATGGTGTATATGTGCCATATTTTCCTTGTCCAGTTTATCATCGATGGGCATTTGGGTTGGTTCCAGGTCTTTGCTATTGTAAACAGTGCTGCAGTGAACATACGTGTGCATGTGTCTTTATAACAGAACAATTTATAATCCTCCGGATATATACCCAGTAATGGGATTGCTGGGTCAAATGGAATTTCTCTTTCTAGGTCCTTGAGGAATCGCCACACTGTCTTCCACAATGGTGGAACTAATTTACACTCACACCAACAGTGTAAAAGTGTTCCTATTTCTCCACATCCTCTCCAGCATCTGTTGTCTGCAGATTTTTTAATGATCGCCATTCTAACTGGCGTGAGTTGGTATCTCAATGTGGTTTTGATTTGCATTTTGAAATGAGTTACTTTCTTAAAATGAGTTGTTTTCTTCAGCAAGCATTTCTTAAGGACATGCTTGTGGTGGGCACTGAACTTGGTGGTGACATTAGTGAGCAAAACAGACCAAAATCCCTCCCTTGTAGAGCTTATATCCTAGTTTCTCCACAGGAATAAATCAGACACTTCATGGATGATTTAGAATGCCAGTTAGTTGTGTGCTAATTAATTTGGAAGCTTAGGCATCTTTGTCATTGGCCAGCCACAGATGTTCTGCAGAAGGTGAATGACAATCTTTCTCCATGAACTTTCCCCACCCAAGATAATATGGCAAAATTAGTTCCTTAAGTTCTATCAATGAAAACCATACCATTTCTTGCTTCTGCTAAACTGAGCTTCATTTCATCAAAACTTCAATGGTAAAAAAAAACTTAGATCTCCATTTCCTTTTTTCTCTGGTATTAAATACTTTCTAACACATATTTTTATCAACATCACTATCATAAGCCAACAAAAGTCTACCTGGCAAGTTTCAAATATAACCTGTACTTTGTTGGCAGTAAATGTATCAACAGTACTCCCTGCTCTCTCCTATTTTCCAATTTATGTCCTTGGGTCCATCTGGAAGTTATTCTGTCTGTCAAAAGGGCCAGGGAATGATGAAACAACCCTCCCACCCCTGAAGCACCAGGACGAAATGGAGGAGAGAATAGAGACAGAAGGACCCAGCCTGCGGTGAAAATGGCCCTTCCTGGTTAAAAACTAGCAAGTGTACGCAGTTCTTGGAGCATTTTTGAGTAAGCAGCTTCTCACGATGTAGTTTATGAAGACTCATTTTATTTTTTACTTTTAGTTTCATTTCATTTTTGAGACGGAGTTTTGCTCTTGTTGCCCGGGCAATGGTGTTATCTCTGCTCACCACAACCTCCTCTTCCTGGATTCAAGCAATTCTCCTGCCTCAACCTCCCTAGTAGCTGGGACTACAGGCTCCGGCCACCACGCCCTGGTAATTTTTGTATTTTCAGTAGAAACGGAGTTTCACCATGCTAGCCAGGCTAGTCTCAAACTCCTGACCTCAAGTGATCTGCCTGCCTCGGCCTCCCAAAGTGCTGAGATTACAGGCGTGAGCCACCACACGGGCCTTGACTCATTTTAAATTTGAGATATGGATTGATATCAGTTAAAGGCTTTAAATTATTTGCAATTAGCAGTAAGAACTCTGACAGAGAAAAGCAATCTCTTACGGCAGATGGACATGGGCTGAGATAAAAATAAGGGGAAACAGAAAAGCTTAAGAACGTGCCCAAGGAGAGACCAGAAATCCACCCCACACTAGAATAGACTCAATTTTTTCAACACTCTTGACTAAAGCATCTGTGTGTGTGTATGACAAAAGTTTTGTTTTAAACCAAAGTCTTGGGGAAGAAATTGGATATTCATATCAAAACCACATGTGTAATATCTGTAGCTTTTTTGCATATAACATATTATAACTGCAGTGGAAACTGTATATAGATTTCATTTCACAGAATAGAAGCAACTATTCTTTCTTTTGTCTTTATATCCATTTAAAAGTTTTTTATTTTAAAAGGTTAGAAACACATTTTTATTGTTTTCTTGTATGAAGTTGGAGAATTCAAAGAACTACAAAAACCTCAAAATCACATTTTAAGAAACCAGAAATCTTTATCCCATAACTGAGAAGTGACCACCATAAAATATTTGGTGTACATCTTTTCAGCCTTCATTTCGATGTGTTTTTGTACATTCTTAGTGATCGAATTGCAATATCGAATTATAACCTTTTCTTTTTGCTTACTAGTAGCGCACATGAAGATCCCCCCACCTTCAAGTATTAATATTTCAGATTGTTTCCTCTTTGATGATGCTGCTTAAGTTCCTTGTAACTAAATTTGTGTCCCACATTAGGGATAATTTCATCAATAAATTGTGAGGTTAAGGTTAAAAGATGTGCCAGTTTTGGAGATTTTTGATCAACATTGCCAATTTGCCTTCCAAAGAGTTTGTGTTATAGCTTCCAACTTATATTCCCACTAGCAATGCTTTTTTATCTTTCTGATACTAGGAATCATGAATGTTTGCCAATTTTATAGAAGAAAAAAGTAACTAATTGGTTATCAGCACATACTTTCTTATATAGCCATGCTTCGTTTATATGTAGTTTTGTAGTGTATGTTTTTTGTTTTTAGTGTACTGTTTTAATTTTTCCCATATTTTTGAGGATTTTAGACTTGATTACCTTATAAAATAATCTTTATAATCTTATTATATAAATCTTTCATTTCCCTATCAAGTTTAATTTTAAATCTTATATAATCAAATTTATTGATTATTTTCTTAATCATAATGGCACACACATATTTGAGGGCTTATTATGTGCCAGTTTCTGTATATTTCAAAAACATTATTTCATCACTGTATATTAATTATGTGAGTTAAGTACTAGGGTTACTTTTACTTTTTTACACAAGAAAACTGAAGCTCAAAAAAGCTAAAAGGCTATTCAGAGATGACACAACCAATAAGAGGCGGAGTTGAAATTAGAACCCATATACTATGACTGGCCTTGGCCACTGTGACACACTGCTTCAAATGTATTCTGTATGCTTATAGGCATTTTGGTTCTAATTCTGAAATTTGTATTACACTACTTGATCTGTCTGATGTCTTATCCCAAAGCCACACTGTCTTAATGATTATACATTTATAATATATTTTGATGTCAGAATATTTCCATTTTTTCTTAGATCTTCTTATTTATTTTACCATATAAAGTTTAGGATCATTTTGTCCAGTTAGAAAAAAAATAAGGCCTCTGAGCTCAATATAGTTAATTTATAAGTTAAAATTGATAGTTTTGCACTATTAAACTCTTTTATGTAGGAATAAAGAATGAGATTCTCTATCCTCAAGTCTTTAAAGAGATTCTCAGTAAAATTTGTAGTTTGTATAAATGCTGCACATTACTTGTTTGGTTTATTACTAATCACTTTTTCTGTATGTTACTATTGTGAATGGAATGCCTCCCGTTGTATTTTCTGTTTCCCAAGATGTCCCATGAGTAGCACTGGTCCCAAGATATGATTTGGGCAAAGGGTTCCAAGGTATATAAAGCTGAGGAAACACTTCTCAGACCCCACGTACATGTGGCTGGCGAAACTTTTAGAGGGGTTCAGAGTATGAAATGTCCAAATGTATTTAGTATAGAAATGTATTTTTGAGGAGTATTTTTAGATCTTAGAGGGGCTGTTCTTTCATACAAGACACGCTTCAAAAGTCTGTTCTGCAGACTCTCATTATTAAGTGTGATTTTTGCCTGTTTCTTTGAGACAGATATTTATAATCATATTAATAAAGTATCTTCATATTTCTAGGCATATCTTTGTGGCATATAACTAGATGATTATATGGGGTTTTTCTCTTGAATCATTGATATAATGGATGAAATAATAGAAGTCTTAACATTATCCTAATATGCATACAGAAATTTTAAAAATGTATTTGATCTGTCAATTTATGATTATGTTTTTAATATAGTGCTGGGTTCAATTTATTAATATTTCACTTAGCTTCTTGTACCCTTACTTATAAATTAGAACAAATTTTTTCCTTTTTCCTTCTTGTGTTGCTTCCCTTCCCCTCCCTTTTCTCTCTTCTTCCATCCCTTTTTTCTTTCCTGCTTTCTTTTCTCTATATAGTTAATTTATAAGTTAATTGTGGCAAACTTTCTTCTCTCTGTCACATTTTTAAATCAGAGTTAAGCTACCTTTATAAAATCAATTGAATAGCTTTCTATATTTTTTTTTCCAGACATGAAACTTACTTGAAACTTCAAAAGAATTTTTTCATAGAGTCAAATGGTACAAAGCTTTTGAAAAAAAAAAAAGATTAGAGAAAATTCGATGTTAACTTTTTAAAAGAATTTTCATGACAATGTAACTGCTTAGGTTTTGTGTTTCTAGACCCAAGTTTTTGCAGCTTATCTATTACTTAAGAAACATTTATTCCATCTAAATTTTTAAATATGCCCACGCAGAGATGCAGAAAGTATTCTTTTATTACTAAAAATATACCTTATTCAGCTATATTTATGTATTCAAGTTTGTTTTCTCTTTTTTCTTCCAAAGACCAACTCTTTCTACCTCATTTATTTCTGCTTTTTATAAAAAAGAAAACCTTGTTCTTTCTCTTCTAGGTTTGTTTTCCTCATCTTCCTGTGTAAAGGCTTAATAATTTTCATTTTAAATAAAATAGAAATGAAACAAAATGAAAGCTATAGTTTTTCTTTAGTTATGGTTTTGATAATCCTGTAACTTTTGATATGGAATATAGCATGCTGGCAAATCCAGTTCCCTCACTTACTCTCTTTGTGACTTTAAACAAGTTACTTCACCTCTCTGTGTCTCAGTTTGTTTAAACTAAAAGGAAATATTAATATCCACTTCAGAGTGCTAACAAAGATTACATGAGGTAATGTATGCAAAGTAATTATAATAGTGATTGACAGATAGTAAGTACTGAACAATGCCTGTGATGCTACTTTTTATTTTCTTAATGGTCTATAATTTTGGTCTGAATGCCACTTACCTCAGTTATCAGAGATTTAATAATTGCTAGCTTTATTACACTGCAGCTAGAGAATTCAGCATGTAAAATTCATGGCTATGTAGCTTTGAGGTAAATGAATGAATGAGGAAGGAAATTACATTTATTTAACATTGTTTGACATTGTATTACACATTTGTTTGTTCTCAGAGCGCTATTATAGGAATGCAAGGATCTGATATATGTTGATCTGTTATCAAGCCCTGCAATTTTTTCACTGTGATACTAGACTGAAATTTCCTAACACATATTTCATCTTTGGAACATACACACACACACACCCCCCACACCCCACACAAACGTCCACCACTTTCTGGGAATGCACACCCACTGGCTCTTTTCCAAAAAGTAGTTTACCAAAAACAAGAGCAAGATGTGGAATTACCTAGGTACTAAAAGATATTCCTGTATTCATAGATTTGGTTTTGGAAGAAGTTGTTTTCTCACAGGGTATTTAATGACTTGACAAAGAAGGGAACCTTCCCTCTAAAGCTAATTCCAGGATGCATTTATCATGAAAAAACCTAAAATGTGGTATGCTATAGAACTGAATGAATTGTGGGTCAACATTTCACACCCATATTGCTTGAGAGATGGCTGAATTAATTTAATCTGGTGTGTGCTGAACAGTCTTTTTCAGCTAATATATTCTTTTTACTGGCCTCCTTGATTACTTTTGTTAAGACACTAATTCTGAGCTGCTCAATGAGCAGCACAAAAGTTGGCTGGGAATTTTTAAAAAATATACCAATGTATGGGTTTTATCTCAACCAAATGAATCAGAATCACAGTGAATTTGAAAGGCTTCAGCATCTTAAAAAATGACCTCCAGATGTTTCTAATGTGTAGCCGTAGTTGAGAACCACTGAGCTAAGACATCATCTCCTTAAAGCACCCAACAGAAATGGCATACTTAAGCCACTGCGCAAAATCTTAGCTATTACCTTTGAGTCATCTGCTAGTTTAGCAGAGAATAGAGACTAGAAGAATAGGGAATGGGACAGATACACTTTATTGCACTGCAGCTAGAAATGGGGGTTGGGATGGGGTTGTTAGGAAAAACTTGGAGAGGCCAGGCACAGTGGCTCATACCTATAATCCCAGCACTTTGGGAGGTTGAGATGGGTGGATTACAAGGTCAAGAGATCGAGACCATCCTGGCTAACATGGTGAAATCCTGTCTCTACTAAAACTACAAAAATTAGCTGGGCGTGGTGGCACACACCCAGCTACTCAGGAGGCTGAGGCAGGAGAATAACTTGAACCCAGGAGGCAAAGGTTGCAGTGAGCTGAGATAATGCCACTGCACTCCAGCCTGGTGACAGAGTGAGCTTTCATCTAAAAAAGAGATAGAGAGAGAGAGAAAAAAAAAACTTGAAGATTGGACACCTAGCCAGAAGGATAGAACTAGACTGGCAAGCGTAAGGAGAATTGGGAGGCTATCACTAAGGCAGGAACGCTGGGGCAGGGAGTCAGCTGGAGGAAGTGGGATCCAAAGTGGAGAAGGAAGGAAAAAAGAAATATCTTAGCTGGGGCCTAAAATGCACAGGATGCTGTGTTAAAACCTTCTGCAGACCTGAGCTCTGTCAGTCCTCACAACAAACTGTAAAATAGGAGCCCCATGTTAAAGTGGGGAAATTGGGGTTTAGAGCCATTAATCAATGTTTCCACTAACTCAGTAGGCAAGGTGGAAACACCTCTAGCCAAGTGTTTCTCTACTGTGGTGCCAGCGACCCTTCACATCAGAGTCACCTGGGGCCTTACCTCACCTTCCCCAGACCTCCTGAAACTGAATTGTGGGCCCAGGAATGTGAGTTTGTGACAAGTTCTTGGTGTGATCATTCATTATGCCTCTGAATGTCTGAGGCCCAATGCCGCAGAGCCCCCGCTTTCCTCAAACTTGAATGAGCCTATGCATATCCCTGGGGCCATGTGAAAATGCAGATGCTGACTCAGTGGGACTGGGGTGCGGCCTGAGTTTCTGCATTTCCCACAAGCCTCTGGATGATGCCAAAGCTCTGGCCCTCCAGAACACATTTTAAGTAACAAGTTCCTCTACCAGGCTGCCTGACCTCATTCAGGGTAAGGCCAAAGCCTGAATCCCAAACAGTCAGGATTCTGTGAGCAGCTAGACTGGCCTGGACATTCAAAGGCTGTGACTGCTAATGGCTGCTCAGCTGGCTTCCCTCCAGGGGAGCGGCTCGGCTAGCTCATCTGTCAGAGGGAGAAGCCAAAGCCATTGGCGAGCACCTGCTCTGAGCCCTCAGGAAGCCAGTGCTGAATTTAGCCCCACAGCAGCCGAGTTGCCCAGAGACAGGATTTGCAGACAATTGCCTGGAACCACAGTTAGGCGCAGCCTCCAGCACACGGCCTGTAACCAATTCCACAAATGCCAAATGACTGAACCTGGGAAATTGCAAGGAAAATAGCTAGCCACCAGGAGGTGGGGGTTGAATCATTTTATTATTATTTAAACCAGTACAACATTTGGGATCTATTACCAGTGATTTTAGGTTTGCCCAGTGTGTGGGCTTTATGGGATTTCCCCCTTTAGTTGGAAGGATTTCAGATTTAGGATTTTAATTCTGTTATCTTATTTCCTTGATCACAAAAACAAAGGCACTGACTGATAACTTGTTACTCCATAAGGGAAGAAATTGTGTTTCTCTGTTATCTCAAAAAAAAAAGGCTTGGTTCTGTCTGAAAAATTAATCACCCTATCTTTTACACATTTAAGCTCCTTGGCATTGCATGGGAAATTATCTGTTCCACACTTGAATCAAGCAAAAGCAAGTCCATATGCCCGGTCCTTAATCTCTCTTAGTTTTCTTCCAATTAGATGCAGTCTTTTTCCAATACTCTAATTAATACTTCCACATTAAATATTAGGCCTTGTAAGAGAAAAATCATCTGTAATATAGTCGTACCAAGCCAAACAGGATTTTGAAGCTCTTGCCCTTAATCTTTCTTTCAATTTTCTGCCATTTAGAAACAATTTTTCCCCAATGCTGTAATGAATGCAAATGATATTCGTGATTAGTTAGTATTATGCTAATCTGAGCCTGGAATTTACCTAAATCTGCATGGTGTTGTCTGAGCACCAGATTGCTTTGGGTTTCTGAGGAAAATTACATTAGCCTGCCAGATGTACAAAACATGATAGAGTAGAAATCTGAGCAAATAATCAAGATTACATTAGTTTTGTTTCTTAATGAACAACTGTTGGCATTAGGGATTACAGACAAATTATGGGTTTCCTCTCTGAGCTCAAGCAGCTAAGCAGCTGTTATGAAGGTCCCCTTTTTCTGACTACCCCTAAATAGATTGGGAGCCACTAGGGCAGGAGGAAAGCATCTAAAATTTCACATAATTTAATTTGTTCCATTACAAAGTAATCATCACTCCAAGGCCCACAGCTAACCTCCCTATTTCCCCCCACCAACCTCTCTCTGGAATGCGGGAGCAATTCAAGTGAATATCTGGGGCAGAAACTCGATGTGTTTTTCTTCTCTCCTACTTGCAGGGATGTGGGTTGCATGCCTCCAAGGCGTACCTGTTTCTGTACCCTTTGGGCCACTTTCCAAAAGGGTGCCTGCTAATTCCTGCTACTTGGGTGACACAGATGGAATGCTGCTGATAAGGATTATGTAGGTAACACAGTACATCTGGCCACAGTCTAATAGGCTGGATAAACCAGAAACTTGCAGAAACAGCAGCCATCTGAGCTTAGACCCTTGTCCTATGTTACTTGATCTATGTCTGTGAAATTTCACTATAATGAAATCCTTGTCTTGCAGTGGATGTGTGGTGTGTGGTAGTGGTAGTGATGGTGGTGTGTGCATGTGTGCGTGTATGTGTGTAGGTAGATAGGGTGATTTAATAACCCATGGCCCTGTTCTTGGACATTCTTTCTTTACGTCGTCAGCAAAATAGCAGAGCTGTTGGTGTGGATTTTTCCACCTAATTTAAGTGCCCTCACTTGCAGCACGATGCCTTTTTCCATGCGCTATTTCCCAGTTCAGAGTCATGCTCTCTCTTGCCACTGGGCCTTTGCATATGCTCATCCCTCTGCAGGAATTAATCTTCTCTCTCTTATTTGCATCTGAAGAAACTGCACCAGCTTCAAGATGAGTTAGGTGCCTCTATTATGTAGTTCCAAGACAGCCAATACTATGCAACAAAGGACTTATTACATAGTACTCTAACTAGATGTAAACTCCATAAGGAAGAGCACTACGCCTGCCTTATTCATACAGCATTTGTTATAAATACATTATAAAAATTTTGGATAGAATGAATATATTTATGCAGTTACAAATGGAGTGTTGATAGAAAAGGTTGGGGTCTCTATGTCATTGGAAATATGGATTGCCTAAATGATAAGACATTAGCAACAAGGTCATTATAAACATTTTTTTATAGAGGTCAGCGACCCCTCCATCTATGGCCATGCCCTATGTTTCGAGGCAAGGTAGGCAATAGAGGACAGGTGTTTATGTCTATGGATACAGGCAACTCCTGACTTGCTCCAGCTAGCTGAGTGAGGCTACCTTGAGAACTAAGATTCTTTTCCTGCCTCCTGTACCCAACCCTGTCACCATTCCGAACAAATTTATGGGCCCATTGCTGTTAAGAGTCTTCCTGATGAATGTTACCCATTATTCAAATGATAGCCAGGTTCCCCAGCTGTCATCATGATCTCGTATCCAGTGGTGAGACTGGGGATAGCCTTGTGGGAAACAAAAAATAGAGTGGCTATGAGAAAGAGGTAGGAGGAAGTTATCTGTTAGGTCAACCTTCCATCCTTACTCCTAACCCCACTACTTTTGTCCTCCAGGTTCTGGGCTCAAGACCATGGGAAAAAACTCAAAAAAAAAAAGGAAGGGAAACCAAGTTGTAGAGAAAAGGAAACTAAAGAACTACTCCCTCTTTTCTTTGCCAGTAATGGGAAAATGAAAGAGAAATGGATTACAGAGGACAGAGAAGTAGAGACCTCTCCTTCACCCTCTTTGCACTCTCCAGGAACCTCAGGCCATATTTCCAATTCCAAACTCCCCTCTCTGGATTGTAGCAGTAGAGTCTGTGCTCATCCACTGGGAAATGGGGGATTCCCACTTCCTCCCTGAAAGGAGGAAGGGGAAAGTCCAGGCCCCAATTGCCTGGAGCCATTATTGCACCTGGTGCACTGTGGGTGAAACTGTCTTTGATGGGTCTTTTTGGACCCACTACACTTATCACAAAATTTCCAATGAATGGCTTCTAATGAGCTTTTAAGGCACAGCTCATTTTTAAGTTGTATGTATGGTGGTGATGGTGGGGTGCCTCTATGAAAAGCAGGATTGGCTTTATATATAAACTGTGTATCCTGGGCTCTCAAAACACTAATGATGGGCTAAGAGACTAGAGCTTAAGGCAAGCTCAACCTCATTCAACAAGTCTGATGGGTTGGGCCCTTGTATAAGGATATCGAGTGCCAGGAAGAAATACAAGGTTAAGTAAGATTGGATCTCTGCTTTGCAGAAGTTTACCATTGAGTTTAGGGGAAAAATAAAATTAATGACATAAGGAGTAAATACACTGAAATGAACAGGAGCTCAGAATCTAGGAGAAATCATTTTCTCAGAAAAATAAGCAAAGTCTTTGTGGAAATTAGTTGAGCTTATTGTTTAGTTGCCCCTAAAGCCACTGACTTAACTGCTAAGAATCATTTCTACTAATTGTAGTTTCTTTTGTGATTTTTCTTGGCAGGGGTAGGTAGGTTGGGAGGCAGGGTTGTTTTTGTTTTGTAACCTTACTTTGTGTCTTTCTATATTGGTGTGCCTTACTTACTTTATGGCATTTTGCTAAAGTGCATTGTGCTTATGCCCTACTTAGAGTTAATTACTATTAGCATGAAGACTTGATATATGCCTGGCAAAATGGTTTATGACTACAACTCATCTAATCCTCACAATAATCTTACTAAGCAAATCCTGCTATGACCCCCCACATAACAGCCGAGGAAACTGAGTCACTGAAAGGTTAAGCCATTTGCTCAAGTTTACCTAGCTGGGCGATGGCATACTTAAGGTTTGAACCAGACAGTCTGGACTTGGATGCCTCGGTCCTTACCCATAATGCTATTCTTCCTCTCTACATAATCTAAAACACTCTCCAAAAGGTATTTTTATATCCCATACTCTCTCCCATTTTAATTTTAGCTTCCCCTCAGTTCTCTACTTTATAAACATCATGAAATTCAGATTGGTGAAAATATGAAGTCCATATTCTAAAGAAAATATTTATAATGTTTAACTTTCCTTCGTTCACATGAGGATATGTAAAGCACAATAGATATTATCTTATATTGCACCGAAGATTTCCTTCTACTAAAAATTTCAGGGAAAAAAACTCATTAGGAAATACTCATTCTATCTCTCTACTTGAATTTTTACCAAAAGTCCGTTTCTTTATGTTTTCAATGACCAATTAAATAGTATTTACGAGCGATAAACATTTTTTCCCTAAAACTTTGCAATTTCATTCCATGATCTTATTTACAAAATAAGGGTCTGTCTTAATAGGTGCTATTTTCCTAAAGATCTAAGACAAGAATTCAACATGCATTATGAACACAGACCCAGCCTGATCAGCATTACTTACTCTGCACCCAAACTTTTCTTCTTCCAAGGGCTGAGTGACTTGTACTTAGAGTAGCTTAGAGGAGAAATACCTCAGTGGAATGTTGTGCAGTGGTGCCACAGACCAAGATCACATTCTGCAAAATAATCACTCTCTTCCAATGAGTATGAAATTCCTTTAAAAGGAGGGGCTGAAATAATGAAAGAGCTCTAAACACAAGAATCTGTGAAATAATGAAAGACCTCTAAACACAAGAATCTGAAGCACTTCTGTGCGGATATTAAATTTTCCTTCTACTGAGAACTTTTGCATTCACTTGGTATTTTCCAAACCATGTGTCATGACCCATTAGCAGGTCAAGATATCAATTTAGGGAGTCAGCACCTTCATTTAAAAAGATGAAATAGCATAAAATAGAAAACCAGTAAATGTGCACTTCAGGTACTAAGGGTAAGACTGTTTCATAAATAGATTATTTTAGTTTTATGTATATATGATGGAAGGTCCAAAAAGTGAGAAACCACTGCCTTTCCATTGCTTCATTTATGGTGGTTTAAAAAGTAATCAGGACTCAGGTTAAATGGCTCACTTATGCTTACAGGTAATATATGCAAAGTACCTATCAGAGAACCTGGCACATAGAAGTACTTCATGGATGATGTCTGAAAAATGCAACAACAGCTCACAGTTTGGGGACATCATCCATCTGCTTTTTTGGATGCTTAGCTGTCATGCCACTGCCCCAATTGATTCAGGACAAGAAATTGAGGCTAAAAAAAAAGCAAGCAATGACACCCTGTTCACAAAGCAGTGGATGATGCTTCTGCATTGACAGTAACACTAACTTTAGTGAGCAGGACAAAGATGGATTCAGAGATTTCCCACCCTTTCAAATTTCTTGAAAGGAGATTGAATAGAATTATGCAAAAAATATTTTGTTTAATATTTCACAAATACCATTCAAAAATGGTAGGTTTGTCCAGAATAAGGCTTCGTCCTCTAACTAAAATATCAAATCTCTTTGATTTAGGCTAGAAGTACATCAACTCCACCTGAAAACATGGGTTGTAATGTTCTGTTCAGAAGTCCTTTGATGTCTTTGGTTAATCATGGTGTTATGGGAAGTGCCAATAACTTGACTTTTAATCCTGGCACTGCCCATTATCAGCCGTGTAAGCTTAGACAAACTATTTAAATCTCCTGAGCCTCAGTTTTTTCTGCTGTGAAATGAGAATTACATATATTTTTCTAGGTTGTTGCAAATTGTTAGTTAATAAGGTAATATATGCAAAGTACCTATCAGAGAACCTGGCACATAGAAGTACTTCATGGATGATGTCTGAAAAATGCAACAACAGCTCACAGTATAATAAAGGCAATTTTTTCAGTTAGTGAACTATTGCAAAATATAAGCTTGGGTGGAAAGATAATCAAAGAAGCATTTTTGGGACAATGTTGAAAAGTGTTACATTAACAATCACTCAGTCCCTAAATGATGCCTGTTTGCCAAAAGATTGAGGTGCTATTTCCCTATCCTTTGCTTGGGGAGATGGCTTTGGCCAAAATGCTTTGAATGCTTGATAATTATTCACTCTATCCACTGGTAGTCCTATGGCCAGGCATTTAGCGGTTACAACCAATACCCCAGCAATATCTCCCCACACCCATGCTATTGTTTGGAAGTTTAGGAGAAAGCCAGCACAAGCAAATGTTTTCAAAGTTTCTGATAAGAAGAGAACATGTGAGGGAAGTAAAGTGATGCGAAACAGCCCGATCTGACAAATGTGACTGGCCTGCCCAGTCTAAGCTGATTGATTGATTTTTTAATTAATTTATGATGGCACAACAATAATTACAAGCTACTGTTTGTCAGCCAAATCACTTGTGATGAAGTCAAAGGTTCACATCTGTGCGAAGGTCCCAAGGATCAATGCATCAAATTAGCTTTGCTGGCTTTTTTCCCCACTAAAAACTAACATGTGTCATCAATATTCCAGCATTTATGTATGTAAACTAATTGATTGAACATTCATGCTACATAAACATGTGGTTTGTATTATGTGGGGTACCATTACAAACATCTTTGGTGCCAATAAAATGAATAGCTTCACATACGATAATTAATGTCTTATTGGAAAAATAAAATGACAATTTAGTGTTATTCCTTGTATGTATGAATAAAAAAACCATTGCTGTCTCTTTTAAAGTCTTCGTTATTATTGTATTACATAGCATTCCATGATTCCACCTAACAGGAAACTGAAGAAAATATTAGAGAAGGTGAAGAAAGTTTGTGTGAGGTCACTGAGGACCATCGATAACAGCAAACTACCTGCAATTCTGGAAAATCAAATAACTGTTATCCTCTGCAGTGCCTGAGACAGCATATGTGATGTTACTTTGAGTCTCATATTCTCCCACCTTTATTGTCCAAAGTTCAAACTGGAGAAGTGAAAGTTTATTTCCCTCTACATAATTTCCACCAGATTAGCTGCCAGTATCAGCACTGAACCTTGAAATAGTAAGAACTACTGAAGGTGAAGTGAAGACTGCTTATCCTGTAGACACAGCTCTTTCCCTCCTTCAAACCAGAAGCTCCACTCTAAAGGGAGAACAGTGCTCCTGGCTGTAATAGTGACTGGAGTGCTTGGGAGCAAAAGTAATAATCCACAATCAACTTTTCCCCCTTGTGTCTCTACCATCATTTCGCTTTAAAATATCTGAAAATAAGCACAAGAGGGGTGAGGTTTAAAAAAAAAAGTTCCTGCTGGTATAGAGGGGTAGTGTCCTTGGCAGCTCCTTCCGCTGAGAGGGACCTGATTTCTTCACAGACCTCCAGAATACCCTCTCAGATTTACTTCATGAGAGCCCTGAGGAAAAGCAGGGCAGGTGACTTTTTGAGCTCTGGAGATTGGGCTGCAGAGTTTATAATATCTGAGCACACTTGGTGTTGGCTCAGTTTTCATTCAGATACCAACTTACAGTGGTCAAAGCAGGGCCAAATCCAGATAGAGTATTTTTTTTTAACTTTAAATATCTCTTTCTCAAAATTATTTATCAGCAGTTGCCTCTTCACAAGTGATTAGATACTTTCCTTCCCACTTTCCCACAAACCCACAACCCTCCACAGTCCACTCATTCCACTTTAGGTTTCTTTTATTTCCATGTATGCCTCTAACTCTCACCCAAACACTAAATGTTAAAATGCCAGCCTGCGACAGAGACCTACCCGACATCGCCATAAAGGTAACAAACATGGGGAAATGACTGCAGCCCTACACTGGAAAAATAATCAGTCTTCGTAAATGAAACTTATTACATCAAAAACAGGAAAATATACCAAAAGCTCACTTATTCCGAAGTCACTTTGCCTTGATCACTTATCTGCCAAATATATTAACCTTTGCCAAAATCTCTAACTTATTAGACCCCTGAAAGATCTCAGTCAGTCGGATAAAAGAATTGTGACAGTTAGAGATGATGGTTGCTGATGAGGGTGGAAGATCCATCTGCTGTCTTACCACTTACTAATGACCATGAGCCTGTCTGCTTGCAGAGAAATACAAACTTGCTGCTTTTGCTATGAGTCCTCTTCTTACTCTTACCTTCAGTTTTAAAACTTGGCTGCTAATTTCATCATAATTCCAACCTCTAGTACATTTAGGTTTTATCTTGAAAAAGACAGCATAACAATTCATAAATTGGGTCCACAGACTTGAGTCCATTACCACTGATCAACTCAGAACTTGAGTGCTCATTGGATTCCCCTCTCTATTAGTGAAATGGGATAGTAACAGTCTTGAGGCAATTTAGCAATTATTCATTAAGGGCCTTTTATGTACAAAATGCTGTTTAGGGTAAATAAATAAGATGTGGTCCCCATCCTCCTGGGGCTTATAATTTTGGTTGCACACTTGAGCAACTAAATAATAGAAGGTAAATCTTATATTCATGCATAATAAATGCCATATAATATACTAGACCCATTTATAGTAAACATTCATACATACAGCATAAAAATGTATCAGATGTGCTAGGGTGTTTTCTCTCAAACAGTTGCTGGTAATATTGTTATCTCACAATCTTGAAAATAACAGAAAAATCCCATTTACAACATAATATATTGTTCATCATGTGATCAGGTAACTCTTTCCCATTATAATACAAGCTGAGTGTGAGTTAAAATTGTAACTTCATTTAAGAATGATTAAGAGTCTTTTGTGGTATAAAGAAAAAAGCAAACTTAGATCAATGAAAAATGTGAGTTGAACTGCAAAATGGCACTGGTGAAATTTTTTAAAATTTCATGCCTTCTCATTAAATGTACAGAAAGAGGTGGTAGATATTATCAGTACTGTTACATGGGATGTCGGTGAACTATTAGTGCATTGTTATCTGAAGGATTAATACTTTTGAGTTTAGCAGCAGAATTTGCAAACAGCATCATACATTGTTTTAGCAGCCGGCATTTCCTCTGTAGCCTGGTGAGAATTTACCATTATATCACACTCCAGAACATCAATGAAATTCTGGAAAGCTTTTCTTCACCCACCCATGTTTTACACCACCAGATAGTAACATGTATACCTTAGATTTGTTTTGCATTTTACAGTTTTCAAGTTGTTGACTGTGTATTATCCCATTGGAGCCTCACAAGAGCTCTATGAGGTAAACAGATATCATCAAAACCTGAAAATGGAAACACTTTGCTTGCCAATTTCTTTCCAAAAAATTTCCCCCAGATGGCTTATGACTATAGCGAGTCTAATTGTCTCGAGGAAAGATGAATGGAATCACATTTCCAAAGAATTCAACCACCTCCAATCCCAGGGCTCTACAGTTCTCAGACACAGCTCTGAAGCCAGTGTCCCAACCCATTTAACGCAGAGGGAGAGCTGAGGACCAGAAAGAGGCATGAAATGGCGCTGGAGGGGAAGACTAATGTAAAGTAGGCAATGGTAAAACACCTTACCACGGTCACCAAAAATTAGTTCTAACCCAGACCATATGGGTGAAACAGTCAATGGTTGGGTTCTGGGGAAGGAGCAGACAGTTTATTTAAACTTTGAGGGTTTTCATGTTCTCACCCCTTCTTCCCTTATCAGTGGAGTGCATTTCAGCACGTTGCTTAACCTTGAAGTTGAGTGACCTCCCCTGTAAAGTGGTTCTGGTAATGCCAATGTTATTGTTCTGTGCTGAAGACTGAAGGAGATGATTTATATAAATTGCCTCCCAGAGTACCAGGCAAACACCTGGCAAAGAGGAGGCCCTCCATAATCATTCGTTTCTTTTATCCTTAAAATCATGGTATTTAGTGTTTAAAATTAAGCCAAGGTGTAACAGCCATTGGATCTTGCGAACCTTGAGAAAATATTTCAGGAATCTCTGTTTTTAAGAAATCTGCTACAGTTTGAAATGGAAAATACTGAATTTTTTATGATTCATTTAATGTATGCAGCTCCCACAAAAATGTTCATGTGAATTTTTAAAAAGTCAACATGGTGATAAAAACCCCATAGGAAATGTTACAGTTCCATTCAAATAACATACCATGTTATTTGTATGTATTTTGGGGCACCTACTAAGTGCCCAGACCTGAGCTTGTATAAATAGCCACAATTTGTATTAGCCCCCTTGGGTATGTGTCGTGGACCTTGTATTTACAAAGCATTCACCAGGTGCCTCGCCGACTCCATCTCATTCATCCTCACGACATGTTGGAGCGACATGTAATGAGTTTGATTATCTGCACTTTACAGCTGCCTCTACCAGCCGTGAGAGGAGCAAATTCATTTGCCAGAGGTCACCAAATCTACATTTCCCAGGATTCAGCCCTGTGCTCATAAACATATCCATTATGCTCTCACCTCAGAAAGTGAATATAGTATGTGAGAAGTTAGAAAAAAAAGGTCTCTGGGAGACCTTTTTTTTTAGGGAGGTGCTGGGGTAAAATTTATGTTAGAACAGTAAGAAATGGAAATCATTATTAAAGCTGTCCATTACATGATATGCTAAATCTGTTCCATGTATAAAGCATGCTTAGTGCAAGTTGAAATAATAATGATCATAATGAACATTTCCTGAGTACTTTCTTTTCTCCTAGCTCTTTGTTAAGCATTTAAAATGCAATAAAATTTAGAATTCTTAAAAGTTAATAAAATATGTAGCAGAGCTACATATATCCCTTAGCAGAACTTCTTGTGAAAAGAACTTTTGCACTGAATATCAATAGCCTGACTTTTTTGCACATTGCGATGCAACAGGGGAATGTAATTCTCTTTTCCTGCCCTGCTACATTTTCCTATATTTGAGCAGACTTTCTCACCTCCTCGGAACAATATATACTACAAATCACAGCATAGAAAATGTCACAAAATAATCATCTCAGGGAATTTAAAAATGCCTAAAAATAGTGATTGACATCATTCAGCCATGTTACAGAAATATGCTGGAGTTTCAGTGACGCAGTGAGCATCAGATATCTCCCTTTGTTGACTAGTCTCTAAACTGGAAAATCAACACCAGCTTTCCCATAGATAGAGGAGATATCACTCCTTGAGAACATGACCCTTTGCTTCCAAAAAAGAACTGGAAAAGAGGATAGGCAGGCACTTGTGTTTCCTTACTCTCTGATTAAATTAATAACCGTCTAATCACTGTTTATTAAGATAGGATCTAAGGATATATTTTTGAATCCAAAGTTTACATGTAACATTTGTTATGCAAGCCTGTAAGTGAAAATAAGTCATGGAAAATGAAATAAAAGTCATTCCCATATAAGAAAGTATCTTGGAAGAATATTAATATATTTTACCATATCTTTCATACAGTTCACTTTTATTTAAATGTGCTAAAATGGTACTACAAATGAAAATGCATCACTAAAGAATATAGGGGAAGACATGAAAGAAAAAGTATAATTTGTCTGCCACAAAATTTCACATATTAAAAAAGCATTACTATTTACAGATGATAAAATTATTTTTACTCAGATATCATCATCATCATTGTTGTTTTACTCAGAAACTAGTATCTAATAAACCATTATTCTTTATCCATGTCATTAATTGTACAGGAAATAGCTTAGAAGTAATAATAATGTTAACATTCACCTGTGGGTCGAAGATACGATACTGAAAACATGTACTAACTACCATGATATTGAGTGATAAACCTACAAATTTGATAGCTATATATTTACCAACATTTTAGAGAAAACAAATTATTCAGAAGCTTTCATTAATATGATGTCTATCCCCACCACCCCCATAACACTGTGACATGGGTTTGATTTCAGAATGGGGAGATAGGATTAGTCTTCTCTGCACCTTAGAAAGAGCCTGGCATATAGCATGTTCTTCACAAGTATTTGTTGAGTGAAATATAAATTTTATAGTTTCTAATTCTACAAATAGATCCACTCTTTAGGCAACTAGTTATTATGGTTATTAGATGTAGGGTATGGTATCTATTAGTTTCTTCCACATTTCTACATTTCCATATTCAATTACATTTCTAGAAATAAAACAAAATTTGAAATTAAGTAAATATTGAATTTTGATTTTCAGATATATCTTTGCATGGCTGGTATATTGCCAAAGGAGTATAAATGTGGTTATTAGATTAAGCAGAAGTGCTTAATATGATAATAGAAAGCAGAAGTGCTTTCTAATATGTGTATTTTGCATATTTATCAGACTCTTCAATAATGTTTTTGTTTTCAGTAAAAGAAACTGAAATATAGACTGTAACAGATACAAGTTTCAGCATTTTTAAGAGGATATATTAATTTTAGGATTTTCAGTTTAAAATAGTCAATTATAAATCTTCTACTTCAACTTCTCAAAGACTTTAGAGAAATATTTGCTGTGAAAATGATATTTTCAGTGTGGTCTACATATACTGATACTTATTGCTAAGCTGTTTAATTAAAACTAACATTGAGAACAAAATTTGATTATTAAATCAGTATAGCAAACAATTGATGGATTTGTCACTTTTATTAACATTGTCTTAAACAAAAGGATAAGATTATGTAAGAGTACTTGGTTTGCTATTTTAACACACTAACTTCTCAAAAAGTAAAAATGATTTTCTTTTAAGACAAATGAAAAGTGCATTACAACTGAGCAGACTGATTGGTGTTCAACCAAGAATAACCTTGGATAATATAAGATCTAGCTTAGTTTTTGTGCTTATATGCCCATTCACTGTGGTTGCTATTTACAAGACTATGAGAATTTCAAGTTGCATAGACTGGCAATTAGTTTTTCAAATGAATTTTACAGATTAATATTCAAATAATTGCCCTTCACGATTAAAGTAAATTTACAAATGTTCTGGCCTTGTTCTGTTGGGTTCGAAGGATTAGACTGAAAGTCAGAGAAAAAAATAATGTCTGGTGCATGCCTGCTACTCTGAAGTTCCACATAGCTGACAAAGAAGTTCTACTAAGTCTCCCAGAAAGCTTCAAATATGCAGTACAAAATAGAATGGAAAGTCCAAAAATTGTTTTTGTTAGTTTATGAGTGGTTTAAAGCATCATCAATAACCATTAATGAAATAGTGCAATTTAGGAGATATGTCTTTAATATATTCCAAGCGATATTTTTAAGTAATGTGAAAGGTCATTAACAGAACTCTAAATATAGCCAAGCAACTGTAATTTAAACTGCTTACATGATTTTTCTCCTTGAAAGAAGTCACGTACAAAATAATCTAAAGAAGTAAAACATAGAAGGATGCGTCATTTTAAAAACTGGATGTAGGTAGATGATATTTAACATATATACACAGGAGTTTACTCTTCGTGCACTTGTTTATTTTTAGCTGTCTCAATAAAATGTTTTTCCTCCCTCTGTTTTGCTAAAACATGCCTGTCTAGGAAGGAAAACAGATGTAGAATTGGACAACTACGTCTTGTTTGGGCTTTTTCCCTGTCAAGTAGAATTTATGATCATTGTCACACAATAAGAGAATCTAACTGAAACAGACAATAAGTCAGGAAGCAATTGCCTGGGCACTTCAACACTGCAGTTTTGGAATTCAGGTTCTGCTTACTAAAATTTCATTTGATTAAGCCAAATAAGGACACGATATCCTTTCTTACACAAAGACCCCAGAGTTATTGTAAAAATAAAAGAATCAGTGTCACGGTGAGAGAAGAATCACAACAAACAAATTTGTAAGAACTTTAAAACACATTAAAAAAAACCTTCTTACATCCAAAACAGGGGAACCATATAAAAGTAGCCCCCATGTATTCTCTCTCTTCTAAATTCTCTCTTGTAATGTATTACTAAAGATAAGCAATCATTTAGTTTGATTAACTGGGTTTTCCACAAAGCATCTGTCATGCCAAGTTTTCAATGACACATTAAATAATAACCCCTTAAACACTTTGGTGCCAAATTTACAAAGTTTATTAAAACAGGATGGCCCCAAAAAGAAACTTACATACTGTTCATGTAACCAAATGAATATTAAATATCAAAATAAATTATGCAATGATGTTTAGCCTAATATTTTACCTCTGAACTTGTCCCTATACATATTCAGCATTTCCTCAGCAATAAAAGACCACAATCTCTAAAAATGAAGAATCAGCTTACGCAAATCTTTAATAATAATATTCATAGCAGACTTCTCTTGAGAAGCTGCAGTCTGACTGTACAGAAGTAGAATGATGAAATTTAATGGCAAAATATTAATAGTGATTAGCTTCTTAGGCCCATATTAATCCCAGCTTTTCAGTAAAACTGTATAGAGTAAACCTTTTGACTTTTCCCCAACAGAAAATGTTTCATTTAGTGAGAATATTGATTTTAAAACTCACTTCTTCAAACAACCAAAAATGACAGTTAAGAGGCAGGGTAACTATTAAAACATCACTTCCAAGCCTTGGTATTGTCACATAAAGCAAATCTTTTACACAAACATTTCACAGCATTTTCCCCTAAGCATCTGCCAGTTGATTTCACTATGTACATGCACAGTACTAAAGTATAGTTAAGAGATACAACCATAAATAACAGTTTGCCACTTGGGAGTTTATATCACTTGTAAAATTATTTCATCAGGAATAAAACGGGGGTGAGGGGAAAGAGAGAGAGGGAGAGAGAGGTTTCTGTCTCTCCTTGAGGAACTGGCCTTTCTTTCTGAGTCAGAGTACTCAAAACAGCAACAAGTAGCAGCAGCAGAAAAGTTTTCCTGCAGGTTTACAAGTCTCACATTAATGAGAAAGGGTGCGGAGAAGGACTCAGCTTCCCGGAAAGCCTCCCTGAACACTGAGCTTTCAAGAGACGACTAGGAGCAACAGCATAATCCACCTTTCAGGAAATTCAAACACATCCAAAAGAAACCCTCCTGCCCGGCAATGCCAGAAG
Organism: Callithrix jacchus; assembly: GCF_049354715.1. Lineage (NCBI taxonomy): Eukaryota > Metazoa > Chordata > Mammalia > Primates > Cebidae > Callithrix > Callithrix jacchus. The sequence goes on from NC_133502.1 coordinate 121,065,994, forward strand.
CCAGGACTAATCGGACCAAGCTCCCCTCTGTCCAGGCAGAGTGGATGGACTGACCACCAGGGCTGGCCATACCCCTTCCCACCAAGAATAAAGTGCCCATTGTCTTCCACTGTACTAATTGTGAGAAAAACAGCCCTTGTAGTAAGCACAATAATTATCGAAGCAAACAAGTAAAAGCAATCAAGATGGAAAATGAAAGGGGCAAAAAAGAAGAAAAAGAAAATGTTCAGATGAATGAACCCAATGATGAATTAAATAGTCATATTAAATGCCCGCCTGCGGAAGGTTTCCCCATTCTTGTCACGACTATTGCATACAAGAGACCATTGTCCACACAACAGAAATCAGTATATTGAAATTTATCATGTAGCACTTTTGGGATGTGAAAGACGTTCTCTCCCCAAACTATCAGCTCTCATCCCAGCACTCTGATTACAGAAAGTTACAACTTCTCTCTTCCCAATATTATGTTAAAAGTTGAGTCACAGGAGTCACCAATATCCCTGAATTTTTATGCTCCTTTCCTTCTTCACCACATTTGCAGCTGGACACATATAAGGGGGGAAAAACAGCAACAACAAACCCACACACATTTGCCCGAGCAAAGGAAAATAATGAACTGAATATGCATATCCTCATTAACTAAATTTAATTACGCTGAGTGGCATAGTAATCAGTGGTTGCTCCAGTTACAGTATTCATTGAAAGGGAGGTGGATTCCAAATTAAGGCAAAGCGTGGGGGACAGTCGCATACTGATGAGGGAGCCGCACACAACATGATACAATACACTATCTGAATCATTATTCAGAGGAGCCGAAGAAAGAAGTACATTACTCTGTTTTAAGACCAATGCAAGAACAATTAGCCAAGAAGGCTCCAATCCCCTACTGACTGCCCCACCTCCATATATTTCACAGCAGCCGGCCTGGGACCGACTGTACCATTTGCATTTTTCTTTAAAAAAAAAAGTGAACAAAAACTCATGCTGCCTTTTTAAAAAGAAGGCCTATGCCCCCGGCCACAATAGCAGGGAAATCCTATCTAGCACACTGGTGTGCAGAGGCACCCCAGGGTCCCACAACTTGAGCTTGAACTTTCCACAGGCAGCGAACTTTATAACACGTGCATGGAACAATAAAGGAGGAGCTCGAAAGAAAGAAGGGAGGGAAGTTTTGGGGGTGGGTGAAAAAAATGTTATTACGCCAAACTTACCATCCACCAGGTCCTGGCTGACATGTCATAACATAGCTGCCATTTTATGGAGCTGTCCGACGTTTTCCCAGCCATTATGCTGTCAGCAACCTTCATCAGATGCAGCTCAATGGAAGATAAGACACCTAATCAAGAAAACATCAGCGGTGGCTTGCTGGACTACATGTAGGCCAATCCTTATCACACTGCATCATGGGAGAAAGCTCCTTTATTAGCAGGAGGAACTGCAACCTCACAGATAGAAAGACAAGGATCAGTTCTTTTGCCTTTTTTTTTTTTTTTTTTTTTTTGGTCTAAAGGGATTGGTGAAAGTAGCTAGCGTTCTTTGTGTATCATGTGTACAAGAGTTAAGTATCTTGCAAGTGGGCGGCTAACTGCTTTGCTGGGCGATGCAGACTAAAGTTTATTTGCATTCTTCTCTGTTGTATATTGTTTGACATGGTCCATGGTCCTTGCTGAGCAGATGAAGGGAGGGGAGGGGGGTGGGAGGGAATGAGGAGAGAGGGAGCTGTAATTGCTCAGAATTAATATCTCCCCAACAAAGACATAACAGTTTCATTGACACAGTCAGAACATGGTTCAGATGTCACTGCACACACGGGCGTGTGGGTGTGTGTGTGTGAGAACACTCGCACGCACGCACACACACACACAGTGGAACACACAGGTAGCAGCTGCAGCTGGATTCAGCTGAGGTTGCCAAAGGCTACAAACTCCATTCTCATGCTGGACATATGGAAGCAGTTTAACTCTTTGAAATCACTGTTCAAGAAGAGCCCTGCAGTCTGGAAGGATAAATCCGCCTTGAGAACATTTTCTCAATCAGGAGGCAATGGGCCTGGTGCTCACTTCCCTTCTGAAGATGGCCTAGGAACATTATTTCCTTCATCTAGAGAAGAGCTGGTCAAAAATGAGGAGGGAGGAACAGGATGTGCCCAGAGTCTGACTCTGGACCTGGTCCCTCACTTAGTCTGTATCTGTCATACTCTCCGGAAAAAATTCTTTATCCCGTAAGCACTGATCATTCCTGTTTCTTCCTGGACTTTGAACTAGTCCTTCCAATAAGCACACACAGAAGTCAGGAACTAACGTTTACTAATAAAATAACTTGCTCTGAACAGCCTTGTTTTTTTTCTTCCAAAGAGTAAAAACCTGAATACTGCAGGGAGAATCTTAAAGAATCATGCCACTATAATTAGAAATCCAGGCTAGGACAAGTATATTTATTCCTGCTTTTTCTTTTGCTAAAATACAAAAAGGCAAGCACATCTCTACAAATGGTGCTGTTGATTATCGGAGCCGCCACTGTACCCCACAAAGTCCAGGCAACCGTTTTTAATTGGCATGTTGTCATTCTGCCTTCCGTATGCCCTGCAGTATTCTCTGAATGACTTTCAGGCTTAGCATTTACATTTTCTGCAGACAATTTAAAAGGACAAACTCTTATTTGATTCAAAGTGAAGGGAAAAAAATTGCTGTATTACCGGAGTTTTCTCTGTGTGTGAGGCTGCAGATGCAACTTGTTTCAGCCTGTGAACTTCAAAGATGAAAAGCAACCGCTGCTGAAGGGCTCTGTCCTTTGGGTATTTTTATATTCACCTGGGGAGACATGTCAGCCACAGTCTCAGACAGGACAGGCGCTTAAGGTAGCCTGACTCTGGGCTGGCAGCAAAAGAACCTGCCTTTCCCTGACTAGCTTATACCCTCATGGCTGGCGATTCTTCTGTTTCTCCCTCTTCTAGTTTTTTTTTTTTTTTTTAAATTCTCAGGCAGGAAGGGGCTTGAGGGGACTGAAATGCCCCACCCAGGTCTCTGCCTTTGAAGTATCCCCGGCTCCGGGTGCCTCCTTTTCTCTCTCTCCCTACTCCATTCTTCAAGGCTTGTTTGTATTTTTTATCTTCTGAGCCATGATGGGGCAGTAAGCCTGTTAATGGTAATCACATTTTCCTGCTTTAATTTTCTCAGATGGCAGCAACAATGCTGAATACCTACTATGTGCCAAGCATCACCATAAACACTGGGGCTGTGAAGGGCCATAAGATACAGTCTGTGTCTCACCAATCTCACAACTGTGTTCAGCCAACGTCATCACAGGCAGGAGGAAGTCCAGTTGTGCCTGGAAGACCAGGGAAAGAGATGTGCCCAGATGGAGACCTCCTCGGGCTGCTCAGGGCCAGCAGGTCCCCCGGAGCCCAGGGCCTACTCCCAGGCCCTCCCAGCACTGCCTTTGGGGCAGCTCTCTGGCCCGGGGGTGAGGGTGGCATGGCTACACACCTTCTCCTCTCCCTGCAATCAGTGCCTGCCTCAGCCTGGCTCCCTCAGGTGCTCTAGGTGGAAGGAAGACTCCCACCTACCTCTCGTTCCCTCCTGTGCGGCCCTCCAAGAACTCTCAGGAAGCAGAGGTCAACTTTGGGGTGCTGGCCTGTGAGCACCCGCCCACCAGGGCTTTAGGATGGCCTGGGCCTCCTGTCCCCATCGAGGCACGCTGTGCAGCCAAGACACAGGCGGACCTGTGAGAGGCCCGTTATCACGGTCACCGGGGGGACCCCTCCTTTTGACGAGTTGACACAAGTGGGAGATGCCCAAAGAGGACAAGCGAAGAGGGTACGGAGCGGCTGGGGAGAGAGGCATTTACGGATAAAAGTGGGATCCGCGGGGAACAAGAGATGGGGACAGACATGATTAATCTGTGCCCTTCCCCTGCTGTGAGGCTGGGTAAGGCCAGAGGATTGCTGACCGGGGGTGTCACTGGCAGAGCTAAAAAGGAAACAAATTCAGAACTGGGACCAGCACTCCCAAGTGGCATGCCCGTGGTCTGAGCGCTCCTCCTTTGGGGGGCCTGTGGGGCGTCTTTCACTGAGAGTCAAGCTTCTGAGCAAGCCGGTGTAGCCCATCGCCTGGAGATCAGGCCCGGGGCTCTCAGGTGGACGACAGTAGTGATTGGCTTCGTTGACTGAACTCATCTCACCTGACACCGTTCTAATGGCTAACTGGATGTTTAAAAATAAGAAGCAAACTTTGAAAGCAGTAGTGAGGGCCTCAGAGACGCTGGGGGGTGATTACATCTCACCTTGCTTAAATCCCCAAATACCCCAAATCTCAGCTGTTCCCTCCAATTCCTTTTCCACAGTATCTGTCCCTGCCTACAGCTCCATTCCCCCCACTCCTGCAGCCTCCCCTTTAGCCATGCTGCCTCTAACTGCCTTTTCCTACTTGCACTCCTCACTGGCTAGAACAAATGTTTGGGAAAAGCAATCACCCAACTATTGCTCAGTCATGCCCTGGCAGTGCTTTAATTTCTTCACCACTGGCAAATAAACTAGTGATCTGCCTAGAGCTGAGCCTGAGGACAGGAACCTTCGCAGAGAGGCTACCACGTGTCTCTCACTGCTTTCACCTATTCACAGTCACCACCTCTTCAACAAGCAAGATGGACTGGAGTCAATGGGCACCATCTGAGAAGCCAAGGTTCAACTCACAACATTGTTCCCTACCAGTTGTATGACCTCTGGGCAGGTTGCTTAACTTCTATGCCCATAAATAGCCCCGAATCACATTGCTGATAAATAAGGGAGAATGAGAGAGAAAGCATAGAGTGGGGGGGAAAAGTCTCACTCCACCACATAGAAGGGAAGGGGAGATATAAATATAATCAGAGAGAAAAACAGATATAGAGATCGAGAGAGAAAAATAGAGAGGAAAAGCAGAGTGAGGAAGTGAAAATGAAGCCGTTCAGATGTCCTCACAGTCTGCTCTCTCTGCCTCTGCCCAGGACTCTGGCTGGCTTCTCATCCGTCCCCTGCACTCCCCAGGGTTTGGGGCTGCCTTAACTCCCAGCTGTATGGATAGGAGTGATCAGTGCTCAAGATCTTGACCCATGGAGCCTACAGGTTTAGATGTGATTTGGGGGATCATTTTATTAAGCTATTTTATTGTGATTTATTTTATTTTTAGCTTTTTAGCCCTGTCACTTCCAGTCTAATCCTGTACTGAGTGTATGAGCCCTGTGCTCATGAACATAGTGATAGGTCATAGCACAGCAGATAGAAAAACAAGCTCCCCTTTGGGAACCAGTCCTGAGTTCTGGTGTGCCACTTGCTAGCTAGGTGAGCATGCACAGGTTACTCAAACTTTATAAACTTCAGATTCTTTACCTATAAAGGGGGGCTGAGAATAATATCCCTCCCACGGTTGTCATGAGGATGAAATAAGATCATGCATGAATGTGTTTGGAGCCTTGATGGCGGTGATGGTTTCATGGGTGTGTACTTATTCCCAAACTCATCAAGATGTATACATTAAACATGGATAGCTATTTATATAGCAATCATATCTTTTTTTTTTTTTTTTTGAGACGGAGTTTCACTCTTGTTACCCAGGCTGGAGTGCAATGGCACGATCTCGGCTCACCGCAACTTCCGTCTTCTGGGTTCAGGCAATTCTCCTGCCTCAGCCTCCCGAGAAGCTGGGATTACAGGCACATGCCACCATGCCCAGCTAATTTTTTGTATTTTTAGTAGAGACGGGGTTTCACCATGTTGACCAGGATGGTCTCGATCTCTTGACCTCGTGATCCACCCGCCTTGGCCTCCCAAAGTGCTGGGATTACAGGCATGAGCCACCACGCCCGGCCCAGCAATCATATCTTGATAAAGTGCTTTAAAAATTATGCAATGTTCCATTCCTAGCTGTAGCTAATGATGAGAATCATTATAAATTTTAGCATTGGTGTTATCTGCTCCAACTCCATTTTTAAAGTGAGAGAACTGAGATTTACCAGAACTCACACAGATGATCAGCGGAAGAGTTAAAATTAAGCCTTTGCTCTTTTGCCTCTTCATACAGGGCTGCTTCTGTCTCCATACCATCAGGAAGACAGATGAGATTAAGACTTGGGTTGCAGGGTTGGGGGGTGTTTTCTTTTTAATGCGCTGGAGACTACATGGAGGATGAACTGAGTTAGCAAAGCTGAGAACAGAGCAGTCCAGTGAGAAAGCTTAGGAAACACAGATGAAGACTTTCATTCCCTAAGCCACAGGCACCATGAAGGCAGGGACAAGAAGGGCTGCGTTTGCTCATCATTCATACCTAGAGTCTGGCATACAAACACTCGAACACCTGTAGAGTGAATGAATGACCTCAGACCATAGGGGTGACCGTGGAGAGTCACTGGAGTACAGAAGAGCAGGCCTTGGGTGTGCAGGCTGATGCAGAGAGGAGTCTGCAATGACTTCTGGGTTATAGGCTGAGAGGTCCTGGTGGAGTCAAAAGGCAACGTATGGAAGGATGGCAACTCCAGCTAACAGTGACAAGTAAATATTGCCCATTAAGAGCCTTTTTGGAGGAATCAGACACATTATCCAATTATTTCCCCGAACCTGGCAGAAATAAAAGAGTGCCAGTCACGGGAGTTTAGGTGAGCCTTCTACTGTGCCCATGGTCAGCATGGGGGTAGCAGAGACCGTGTAGCAAGCCAGGTGATAAGACAGAGACGTCTTCATCAGTCTGATTCTCCTCCAAGGGAAGAAATCAAGTTTTCCATTCTTTCTGAGGTTCAAAGAGAGACCTGTGGTTATTTTAACAGCTATTTCCCCATCAGCCTCTGGCGCTATTGTCATACTCCACGATCCCCTCCAGCCAGTGTCCTGAGGGGTCTGAATTTTGCAGAGACAAGACGGATCCAACATGAAGACAACAAGGGCTTCCTGCTTCTGGAGCTTCATCTCCAGGACCTGAGCCCATCAAAATAGCCAGGAGCAATTCCCACTGCTCCAACTTCACTTTCTGCCCTTGGCAATTCTGTCTGGAGGGGGTGTGGAGCCAGCTGGCCTCTCTTTTAAAAGCAAGTCTGCACTGAGCAGATCCCATGCCATGGATAGCTCCTACCCACTAGGGAGAACTGGCTTCCCACCCACCTGCGTGGAAGGTCCCGGTAGGACTTCCCACGGCCTCCCTCAAGACCTCCTTAGAATTGATCTCTCCCACCCCTAAGGATTCCCAAAGGAAGGCTCTGAGTCTTGTTCAGCATGCTGGACAAAAGGCCATTTTTGAGACAAGTAGCAGAATTTTTACCTTCCTAAACAGGAAGATTAAGCACTTAAAGGAATGGAAACATCCGATTATTAAAGTGGAAGACATACCAGTGATGACACGATTTACCTCCAGCTTCTCCTGGAGAAGGTGTTTGTTTACAGACAAGAATAATTTGATTAAAACCAGGAACGGAGTCTGAGAGTCTAAGCTTCCCTTGGATGTGGTTTCTTTTTTTTTTTCGTTTGAGAAGTAAGTCTGGAATTGCAGTGTGCTCATTCTTATACTAACTTTTCTTTAGCAATGTTCCAAAAAAATGCCATGTTTCCTAAAAATAAGGGTTTGAAACATTTTCTCTCTGATTATGTTGCTGTTTACAAGAATATGCGGCAGCTATGGCTACCGACACAGAAATATTTTTTACTTGGATTCTGGGTAAAGAAAAGGAGTTTGCTGCACAGCATGATCCTGTTTTTGATAAATAAACCAACCACATCCATATATTCATTTGTGCATAGGAAAAATATTAGAAAAATATTGACTCAATTACTAATGAGGAGGAACAGGCACTTTTGTATGCTTTTGTACTCTTTGAAATTCCATAATGCTCATGTATCACATTTGTAAATAAAAACAAAAAGTAAGATGCAAGGTGCATGGCACCTCCCCGCACCTTTTTTTCCTTCGCAACTTCCTCTGAATGTACAAATGATTGCAAAATACAAAGTTGAAAAAAAGTAAGTAAGTACACTTTTCCATCTAAATGTTTGAAGCCGGTGATAGGTGGACTCTGTAGAGGACTGCCTAGTGCTACAAGCTGTCCCAGTCCATGAGATCTCAGCAGTATTCTCCCTTCAAGGCAGAAAATAAGAGAAAAAATAAAAGCGCTAGTGAAGGCAGAGTAACAATATACTGCCATGTTGCCTGTTTCTAACAAGGCAAATTTTGCCAAACAATAGGCGGGTTTGACAAATAAGCCTCCGAAAACCACTCAGAGAGGCCGCTGCAAGTTCAACACATGAGTAACACAGATAAACATGAAACCCCCAAGCCTTGATGGCAGGCAGCGATAGGTGGCCTGGAGTGCCCTCCAGTGTGAAAGTTCTTATGAACGAACAAAGGCCGCTGCAGATTTCTTAATGACTGACAAAGTCTCTTACTGCTGGGCTCCTTAAGGGCAGGGTTATCTCTTTAAAGCTGCCATTAAGAGGCAAATCTCCCCATATGCCCACCCCCAACCCTCCCAACCCCACCTCTTTCACTTTGCTTCTCAATGCCTTTGCCATACACACGTTGTAAGACAAGGAAAATCTGGTACCAGTGAATTCAGGGAAATTAGGAAAAAAAGAAGCCTCCCCCCATCATCCCCCGACCCCACCTAGGTAGTGTGGGCGGTGTGTGCATATCTTTGGAATTAGAGGAGAGAGGGAGGAATGGATAGCAGAGTTTTATGGTTTCACCTGTTTTTTTCAAAGTGGGAGAGGAACTGAGTACAATAAAATTTTTCATTCATCAGGCAGTCTTCATTCTTTCAGCAAATATGTATTGCTTACCTGCCCTGTGCCAGATATTGCACTAGGTACTGGTGAGCAAAAATGCACATGTTCCTTGCCCTGGAGGAACTTACAGTTGGGGGAAGGGGTGGGAAATGACATTAATCACACATTCATGTTGAGTACATAAAAAATTACATCTATAGTGGATGCTCTAAAGAAGTGCTATGAAAATGTGTAACTGGGGAGGTAGTTGATTTGTAAGGGAAATTGGGAACGGCTTCTCAGAAGCCACTAAAGGAGAAAGCTTGGCTCTCACTGCTCCTCACAATCACACTCCAGGCAAGAATGGTTATCTTCATTTTACAAAAGTGGAAGTCAAGGCTTGGGACAAATTAAGCAATTTGTCCGAGAATAAGTGGTGGAGCTTGGGGTCAAAACCAGGTCTGTCATATTCTAAAATTAATCATTGTTCCTGTAGGTCACACTACTTTTATCTCAGAAGCTGACATTATGTCTCAGCTTCTGGTCTTCCTCAGAATCAGCAACAGGGTGATCAGATTCTGGGACTGGAAGAAGGCAGGATGAGAGCACCCACAGTTCACCATGTTCTATGGATAGTTCTGGCTCAAGAAAACGATGATTGAATTAGAAGTGTCTGCTAAGTCCTCCATAGCTACTCCTTCTACAATGCACACAGAAGGACTATAACCTATAAAGATAAGGCTGTTGCTATTTTATTATCTCAATAAAGTTTTATTGAGGTAGAATTTACATAGTGTCCTGTATAAATCTCCAGGGATAAGTTTTTACAAATGTATCCACCTGTATAATCTACACCCCTGTTAAGATATAGAACATCTTCTATGCCCCAAAAAGTTTCCCGTTGCCCATTCTAGGTATACCCTCTTTCCCTCAGGCCATCCACAACCACCATTCTCATTTCTATCCCCATATACAGTGCCTTTTCTAGAAATTCATACGAATCATATAGTATCTATTCATTTGTGTCTGGCTTTACTCAAAACAGTGTTTCTGAGATTTTTCCATGTTGCTGTGTATTAGCAGTGTGGTACTTTTTATTGCTGAGTCACAGTCTATTTTATGACTATACCGAAATCTGTTTATCCATTCTCCCGTTGATGGACATTTGGGTTGCTTCCAGGTTTGGGCTATTACGAGGAAAGCTATGAACATTCGTGGGCACATCTTTTGGCGGGCCTCATTTTCTTTCTCTGGGTAAATACGTAGCAATGGAGTTTCTTGGTTGTGGAACAGATGTATAATTAACTTTAAAAACACCCTGTCATATAGTTTTTTCAGAGTGGTTGTACTATTTTACACACCCATAAGAGATATGAGTATGTTCCTGACTCTTGACATTGTCAGTCTTTAAAATTTTATCCTTTTGGTGAGTGTATAAAGGTATCTCATTGTGGTTTAAAATGCATGTTCCTCATGGCTAATGGTGTTGAGCCATCTATCAGGCAAGAATTGGCCATTTTAATGTCTTCTTTGTACAGTGCCTATTTAAGTCTAATGTCCATTTTAAAGCCGATTTCTCTGTTCTTGAGGTGTTGTTCTTTATAAATTCTGAATACAAATACTTTATAAGATATTTATAATGTGAATTTCTCCCAGTCCATAGCTTCTTTATTCATTTTCTTAATAATGTTTTTAATTTTGATGAAGTCCAATGTATCCCATTTTTTCTTACATGGATATTGCTTTCTAAAAAATCCATGTTTACTTAAAGGTCACAAAGATATTCCACTGTTTTCTTCTATAGAATTATTATATTAGTTTTTATGTTTACATCTATAATACATCTTAAATTAATTTTGCTTATGACATGACATAGAGATCAATGCTTTCCATCTATGATCTGTCTCAAATTAATTTTATATATAATACAATGCAGAGATCAATGCTATTAAAAAAAAATGGATAGCTTATTGTTCCAAAACCTTTTGTTGAAAAGAATTTTCATTCCCAATTGCATTGGTTTAGTATCTCTGGCAAAAATTATTTGGCCTTATACACATAGATCAATGTCTGGACTCTCTATTTGTCTATTCTTTCCAAATTTCTTTAAATTTATTCCTAAGTATCTTAAGTTTTTGAATGTTGTTACCAAAAATGGCTTATTTTTATTTTCCAATTCTTCATTGTTAGACTGTAGAAATACAATTGATTTTTGCATATTGATTTCTCATCTCCAGCAGCTTTACTAACTTTACTCATATGTGCTGTACTTTCTTTTCTTGTCTTTTTTTTTTTTTTTTGGAGATTCTTAAGGATTTGCTCTGTACACAAGAATGTCATCTGTGGAGAAAGAGAGTTATACTTCCTCCTCCTTTCCAAGCTGTGAGCTTTTCACTTCTTATATTTTCATTATTTCAACATCCATAATCTCCATCTATAATGTTGAATAACAGTAGTGAGAAAACACATTCTTGTTTGTTTCCCGTCTTAGGTGGAAAACCTTCAATATTTCATCATTAAATTTAGTGTCAGCAGTTAGGTTTTCATAGTGCTCCTGATTAAATAAATTACCTCTATTCTTATTTTGCTTAGAGTTTTCTTTTTGAAAAAGTCATAAATGTAAATCTAATGTTTATTCTGCATCTATTGAGATGATCATAGACTTCTCTTTCAATCTCTTAAGGATGTGGATTACTAATTAATTTTGCAATGTTGAACCACTCTTGCATTCTTGAATCCCACTTGGTTAAGTATTTATTATTCTTTCTATAAATTGCTGAATTTGATTTGCTAATATCCAACAATTTGACTTGTCAAGGATTTTTGTGTCTATATTTATAATGAGTATTTGTAATTTTCTTTTCTTGAAATAGTCTTGTTTGGTTTGATATCAGTGTAATGCTGGCCTCAATAAATAAGCTAGGAAGTCTTCTCCCCATCTCTGTTCTGACACAGGTTGTGTGGGGGCATTATTATTTCTTCTTTAAATATTTGATAGAATTTATCAGTGAAGCCATCTGAGTCTAGAGTATTCTTTATGGAAAAGTTTCAAATTATGAATTCAAAGTCTCTAGCAGCTATTGGCTAATCAGACTCTATTTCTTATCATGTCATATTCTAAAATATTATCCATTTTATCCTTCAAATTGACATAAAATTGTTTATAATATCTTCTTATTGTGTCAATGTCAATGAATTCTGTCATGATAGCCCTTCTTTCATTCCTAAAACTGGTAATTCTTTTTCTCTTTTTTTCTTGATCCTTCTAGCTAAGGTTTTGTCAATTTTATTGATTTCTTAAAAGCTCCAACTTTTTGACTTTATTGGTTTTCTCTATTGCTTTTCTGTTTTATTTTTCATTTATTTTTAAAGTTTACTATTTTAAAAATTAACATTAATCTGCTCTTTGTTTTGTAATTATTTAAGGTTGACCATAGATCACAAATTTCATATATTTATTTTGTTCTGATAAAGGCACACACTTCCTTCCAAGCCAGCCCTTTCTCTTTTCACATAGAACTGACTATTCTTTATCCATTGCTCTCCCTGTGGCCACCTTTGGTTATATAGAAATCTGATCCTTTCTCGTAAAATTGCCTTTTCAATATTTGAAGTTGGCTATTATAATATCTCCCAATTTTCTCTTTTCAGGCTAACCTCACCATGTGATCTTGGGGGGAAAACTAGGAGCAAGTCAAATATTCTTTGTATTTGAACTCAGGTATTCCTTTAAATTTTAAATCTTAATTTCGCAAAAATGTGAACAAAACAAGATGTTTCTTATAGAACACTATTCTGTGACTGAAAGCGTCAATTACGTATTCCAATAGGCAGGTCATTCTGCAATATTTTAAAATGTCACAAATTGCAAGCCCAGAATGCCGTGAAACTCAGGAAACTGACATGGTAGAGCAGAGCACGATCATCTACAGCTGTGCTCTCCAACATGGTAGCTACTGACCACAGATGTGATTAGAGTCGGGCGGGCTTTGGTTTCAGCTCCTATTCTGCCGCTTGAAAACATGACTCAACCTCTTAAAGTCTGGGCTTTTTTCTTTTGTAAAGTGAACGTAGTAGAATTCACCTTATATTACCCATTCTTGTAATGAATCCATGTGATTATGTGTGTCTAACAACAGTAAATAAGTATTCCTAATCAGAAGGTGAGAGACTAAGTAACAGGGCTAATGAAAAACATAAATTTGGGACAGACCTTTACAAACCTTTGCAATTTTGTCACCGAAGCACCAACCAAAGCAATGATCACTGGTAGCTGAGGACAGACCTTGCTGCCCAGCAGGCCGCCAACATGGACAGAGACTCTCACTTTAGATACTAAAAATGTACAGAAATAATCTGGTAGAAATGCTGAAAATTAGAGCAAGGCAGACAAGAGATAAACCCGTGCAATTAGAAGTGAAGTTGTGAGTTCACAGGGCCACCCATGAAGGTGGGCATGGAGGCAGGGCAAGTGGCCACAAGCCAGAAGCCACACAGGCCTGGCCTCACAGCACCGGGATCAGTTCCTATTTTGAATCTGTACAAATACAGTTGACAGGGACTCCTGATGCCAGTGCAGCAGCCAAGCTAAGGGTTTCTCTTTTTCCCAATGAATATTTTCATTCTACTGTCATTGAGACCCCTTCAGATAAACCATGTGTGAGCCAACACTATGTCCTCCTTATACCAACATCATTTATCTTCTACAACCTGCGCATGAACTAATTCTCATTACAGAAACACACACAATAGCAGGCCTGAACACTGAGGAAAAAGAACTGGGCTTAGAATCAAAAGAACCAAAATTCAAGTCCTGGCTTTGCTATTTACTAGCTTTGACCAGGGCATGCATTCAGACTGTACACTGCAGGTCCCTCACCTGCAGGAGAATGTTACTGATCTGCACCTGCTCCTGCTGTGTGGTGCTGGTGGGAGGTCTAGATGAAGATGTTGTGTAGAGCTGCACAAATGGAAGGGATTTCCCAGGAGGATGGCATTTGAACAAGGTTTCTGACAGACTGCACTTCAGCCTTCAAAGTTCCAGCAGGCCGTAGGAAGCACAGGTGTCCTCCTTCACGCCCATCTCCCTGCATTACCAAGGTACTCAGCCCCAAGCGCCACCACTCCTGCCCTGTTCTTGCTGCCTTCTAGGGGTCTCTGTAGCCTTGGAAAAGTACAAGGGAAGCTTATCAGAGAACTCCACAGATGTCTGGGCCAACAGAGGGCCATTTTGTTTTTGACTTGCGCATTTTACCATAAATTCTGCAAATGAAACAACACTTGAAAAACAAAACTCCCAAAACCTTTTCTCCCCACTCATCACTGTCCCTTCAGGCCAAATCCATTCATAAGGTCCATCTGGACCTCCTGCCTCTAAACAGAACTCCTGCCCCATTCACTGTGAAAGTTAGTGTTTCAGAGCGGACCTACTTCCTCTCCCCTTCTCACCCCAACACAAGGAGATGGTGGAGAAGAAAGATGACTCAATGCTACTTTAAGTGCTTTGGAGACAAGAGGCCACTTTTAAACTGGGTTTTTAGTGGCCATGGCTGGAGACAAAGGGCCCTTTCTCTGATTCTGCTGCCCTTCTACCTCCCATCCTTCTTTCTTCTCCATCTCCTCCTTTGCTTTCCCCGCTTTGCCCATCTCAGACCATATTCACAAAGAAAGAACAGTAACCCTTTGCCCTACCAGAGAAAGTTCATTTCCACAAGTACAAAGGCAACATGGCCATTTGTTTGTTGTTCTGCAGAGTGGCACAACCTAGACAAAGTCTAAAAGATGGTCAGAGAAGCCTGGCTTCTCAGTGGGCTCAGCTTCCCAGGTGTCATGGTGTAACTAAAGGAATGTGGACAGAGAGTTTGAAAACCATGCTCTGGCTCGCACAGCGGCATGCACTGGGATAACAGACTTCTCCCCCATGGGCTTCCATCGGTCTCATCTATAATGTGAGGGTGGTGAGCAATATAATAATAATAAGACCTACCATTTGCAAAGATTTTACTATGTGCTAAACTTTCACATGTATTGTACTAAACTTTCACATGTATTGCTTCACTAGTATTATCTATTATATTTTACTGATAAGAAAACCAAAGTTGAATGTAGATGAGAAAATCTGCCCAACCTCATGGAATTAGTGCTCCGTAGAAGTGTAATTTGCATGCAGCTCTGCTCCAATGCCTGCATGGGAAGCCTCTGTGTCTATGATCACTATTTCTTCTCTGAAGACCCCTCTGGCCTTCGCCTACCTAATTTGGCCAATACTTGCAATGCATACTTTCCTCTATGGTCTTCACAAATCACACTGCAATGCAGATATGCTTGCCTGCCTGCGTCTCCAGCTAGACTCCAGCCACATCTTCGTGAAAACAGGACCTAGGGCATGTGTATTCAGAGCACCCAGCACAGTTCTTGGCACATAATAGGTTGTAAAGATTTGAGGAACAATGAGTTTCCGATCATCTTATTTGAAAGCACTAGTCTGACTTAGCAAACTGGTGTACTGTTCTCTCTTTGAATCTCAGTACTGACACCCACCCAGTCCCATAATGCTTATAATTCAGCCTCCAAACTTCTCTTACAGGGAAGAGTAGAAAAAAGGGGGTGTTTACCAGAGCAGTGAGACAATTCCTACATGATTTAAAAAGAGAGTGCTTAGCAAAAACCCACATCATTTTAGTCTTGCTGTCATATCTATCTGCTCCTTCAATATGTTTAGACTTAAAGGTGATATTATAATGAGAAACAACCAGAAAAAGGCATAGGCCAATACGATAGGAATTTCCAATGAAGAATAGAGAGTCATGTACACAGTTTAGAGCACACATTGAAGAGAAATGTGCTTCAGTGTGATTATATATAGCTTTGAGGAATTTATTCCCATACTTACTGCATGGTATTAAAGAATCCAAGATAAATCTTTGGTGACTCCAAGAAAAAGGTTCAACTGTAATTATGGATTAACACACACCCACAGTTAATAGTTGCTTCAGTTTAGCATCAGTGCAACCATTCACACTGATAATATATTAAAAACTACTTTTTTTCCCAGGCACGGTGAATGACTACCAGGGCAGGATTACCTTTCACTAAGCAGATTTCATAGCTCCAAGCCTCTAATCATTTGTAACCATTAGGGAAAACATGGGGCTGAACCAATTAAAAAAATAAAAACTATCCTCAAGCTCACAAAACCGCATAATTATACTGCATCACTTAGCATTTCGATTGAGTGTTTGGAAAACCTGATACAAGGGCTCACAGGCTGCCTCAAATGCCTCAAAACATGGTAACTTTACCTGTGTAAACCTATCTAAAAAAATGTGTGTCCATGTCATGCATGGAGGGAAAGGTGAATAAATAGTGACATAGAGAGACTGGTAAAAAAGTAGAGACAAATTCCGTTGTTATTTTTCCAATCTAAGACTACTTGTTACTTTTTCATCAGTGGTGTTTAAAATTTTCCATAGCAAAATGACATTTTACTTGTGAAAAGACCATCAGTGTGGCCATGCCATTCCTTTCAGAATTTCTAACTGTGGAAGTTTAAAGTACTTAGCTCACTAGTAATAATCAGAGGACAGAGTTTAAAACTAGGTTTTCCTCTGTCCAAAGACTTATCACCTGATCATTTTGGTACTCTGTTTTTCCATCCCTGAAAAGGGATTGTGTGTTTATCTCAAGATCAGTCAGAATTTTACAAACATTCTGGAAAGGATATCGAGCTCTTTTAAAAAAGTCATAATAAAAATACTAAGCAGACACTGGGGAGAATGGGAAGTGCAACATATTATCATTGCATTATGTTTTCACATTGAGCCAGAAGGCATTTTTTCTCATGCACTAATTTTGCCATCTCCCACCACCCATATCAATACTATCCCTGGGCACTTGTAATGTTCATTCCATCCTAGGTCTTCTCACATTACTTTGCCTCCTGAGAAGACAAAAGTATGTCTGCAGCCAAGTGCTCTCAGATCTCATTCACAAACACACAGATCCTTCATGGGAACCTGAGTAGGATAGAAAGGGACTGTGACAGAGGCAAAAAATAAAATAATAATGAATGTTTCATGGAGGCCAAGAACCACAGAGAGGAAAGCGGAGAGAGAGAAACAGAAGCAGAACCCTTGGGCAGGGCTGCAAAAGCAGTCTCAGAAAGCAGAGATGAGGGGAGAAATGGAAAGAGGATGGTGCTGGGAGCGGGAAGTGTATGGGGAGCGGGATGTATATACAGATGATGGCTTTTTAAAAAGCTAGTTCTCAAAGAAATGATAAATGGTTGAGATGATGGATATGCTAATTACTCTTACCTGAAACATACATCACATATGTCAAAACATCACTATGTACCCTATGAATATGTACAATTACTAGTTGTCAATTAAAATAAAATTAAAAGTCAGTTAATTAAAAGCTTACTTATAGAAATCAGACTGGATTCAGTATTTCTTCCATGAAAAAACCCAAACTTTTATTATTTCTTTTAATCCAAGTAGACAAATGAGACAACAGATATAAATAAAAAGTATTTTTAAAATTTAAGAAATCATCAAAAATAACCACTGTTAACATTAGAATATAAAATGGCAGACGTATGCATAGTTAAAAAAAACAGAAAGAAATCATATCTAAATACTATTTCATATGTCTTTTTTTTCACTTAGCACATCAAGAAGTTTTCCATGTCAGTAAATACAAATCCACATCATCATTTTTTTGTTTTGTTTTTTTGTTTTTGTTTTTGTTTTGGTTTTCGAGATGGAGTTTTGCTCTTGTTACCCCGGCTAGAGTACAATGGCAAGATCTCAGCTCACCACAACCTCCACCTCCTGGGATAAAGCAATTCTCCTGCCTCAGCCTCCAGAGTAGCTGGGACTACAGGTTCACCACGATGCCCAGGTAATTTTTGTATTTTTAGTAGAGATGGGGTTTCACCATGTTGACCAGGATAGTCTTGATCTCTTGACCTCGTGATCCACCCACCTCAGCCTCCCAAAGTTCTAGGATTATAGGAGTGAGCCACCACACCCGGCCCACATCATCATTCTTAATAGCAGTCTTATATTTCATTTGTACTAGCCCATTGCTGTAAAGGAATACTTGAGACTGGGTAATTTACAAAGAAGGAGGTTTATTTGGCTCATGATTCTGCAGGCTGTATAAGCATGGCACCAACACCTGCCTGGCTTCTGGTGAGGCCTCAGGAAGCTTTTACCCATGATGGAAGGCAGAGTAGGAGCAAGCGTGTCACCTGGCTAGAGAGGGAGTAAGAGCGGGGAGGTGCCAGGCTCCCTTAAACACTAGCTCTCCTGTGAACTGCCAAAGCAAGAACTCATTCAGCCATTCATGAGAGATTTGCCCCATAACCTAAACACCTTCCCCCTAGGCCCATCTCCAACACTGGAGATTACATTTGAACACAATATTTGGAGGGGATACACATCCAAACTATATCATTGTGTCCCTGGTCTCCAAAATCTCATGTCCTTCTCATATTGCAAAATACAATCATCCCTTCCCAACAGTCCCCAAAAGTCTTAATTCATTCTGGCCTCAATTCAAAAGTCCAAAGTCCCATGTCCAAAGTCTCATCTGAGAATGAAGGCAAGTTCCTTCCACCTATGAGCCTGTAAAGTAAAAAACAAGCAATCTACTTTCAAGATACAATGGTGGTACAGGTATTGAGTAAACATTCCCATTCCAAAAGGGAGAAATCGGCCAGAAGAAAGGAGCAATAGACCCCACACACATCTGAAACCCAGCAGAGCAGACATTAAATCTTAAAGCTCCAAAATAATCTCCCTTGACTCCATGTCCCACATCCAGGGCACCCTGGGGCAAAGTGTGGGCTCCCAAACTCTTGGGCAGCTCCACCTCTCTGGCTTTGCAGGATCCAGCCCCCATGGCTGCCCTCACTGTTCAAAGTTGAGTGTCTGCAGGTTTTCCAGACTGCTTGTGGCTCGACCATCCTGGGGTCTGAAGGGTAGTGTCCTGATGGGGACTCTGTGTGGGGACTAGAAAGTGTCCCAGTGGGGATTCTACCTTTCTCCTTAGCACTACCCTAGTAGAAGCTCCCTGAAGGGAATCTGCCCCTGTAACAGGCTTACTGCCCCAGGCTTTTGGATATGTCTCTGAAACCTAGGTGGAAGCTGCCAAGTCTTGTATTCTGCATACCATGCAGAAACCTCCAAGGGTTACAGTGGCTTTTCAAAGTGGCAGCCTGAGCTGTACCTTGGGCCCTTTGAGCTGAGGCTGGAACTAGAGCAGGCAGGATGCAGGCGTAGCCTCCTGAGGCAGCACAGAACAGGAGCACTCTGGGCCTGGCTCCCAAAACTGAAGGGCTGCCTCAAAGACTTTTGAGATGCCTTCAGGGCCTTTTTCCCATTGTGTTGGTTATTAACACCTGGCTTCCTTTTAGACACGCAAATCTCTTCAGCAAGTGGTTGTTCTGCAGTCTGCTTGAGGTCTTTCTATCACCTGGCCAGGTGGTTAATTTTCCAAATGTTTACACTCTGCTTCCCTTTTTTTTTTTTTTTTTTTGAGACGGAGTTTCACTGTTGTTACCCAGACTGGAGTGCAATGGCACAATCTCGGCTCACCACAACCTCCACCTCCTGGGTTCAAGCAATTCTCCTGCCTCAGCCTCCAGAGTAGCTGGGACTACGGGCGCGCACCACCATGTCCAGCTAATTTTTGTATTTTTAGTAGAGACGGGGTTTCACCTTGTTGACCAGGATGGTCTCGATCTGTTGACCTCATGATCCACCCGCCTCGGCCTCCCAAAGTGCTGGGATTATAGGTGTGAGCCACCCCACCTGGCCTGCTTCCCTTTTAATTATGAGTTCCTACATGAAGTCCTTTGCTTCCACCTCTGAATTAGGTTGTTAGAAGCAGCCATGCCACCTCTTGAATGCATTTATGCTTGGAAATTTCTTCCAACAGACACCCTAAATCATCACTCTTAAGTTCAACCTTCCACAAATCCCTAAAGCATGGACACAATGCAGCCAAGTTCCTTGCTAAGGCATAACAACGGTGACCTTTGCTTCAGTTCCCAATAACTTGCTCATTTCCATCTGAGACCTTGTTAGCCTTGCCTTCACCATTCATGTTTCTAAAAGCATTTCAGAATGCTTCACAACCACTTAACCAGTCTCTGAGAAGCTCCAAACTTTCCATTGTCTTCCTCTCTTCTGAGCTCTCCAAACTCTTCCAGCCTCTGCCTGTAACCCAGCTCCAAAGCTGTTTCCACATTTTCAGGTATCTTTACAGTGATGCCCCCCACTCCTTGGCACCAGTTTTCTGTGTTAGTCAGTTTTAAGTTGCTGTACCTGAGACTGGTAATTTATAAAGAAAAGTGATTTATTTGGCGCATGATTCTGCAGGCTGTATAAGCATGGCACCAGCATCTCTCAGCGTCTGGTTAAACCTCAGGAAACTTTTACTCATGGTAGAAAGTGAAGAGGGTGCAGGCATGTCGTACAGTGATGAGAAGGAACAAGAAAGAGAGATGGAGCAAAGGAGAAAGAGGGAGAGGTATAGAGAAGAGGAGGAGATGCCAGGCTCCTTTAGACAACCAGCTCTCAAATCAACTACCGGAGCAAGAACTCATTCATTACCATGGGAGGACATCAAGTCATTCATTATGTTTACCCCCCCAATCCAAACACCTCCCACTAGGCCCACCTTCAACACTGGAGGATGTATTTCAACACAACATGAGATGTGGAGGGGACACGCATCCAAACATTATCACCATCGTATGAATTTAATCAACCTATATGTATTTCTGGTAAACATATAGGTGGATTATTGATTGGAATTAACAAATAATGCCTTGTCAATTTGTTTTCACTGTGTAATAAATCATCTCACATTTTCATGACTTAAAAGAACAACTTTTTTTTTTTTTAGTTCATGGTTCTGTGAAACAACTGGGGGAGCTGACACAGCTGAAATGGCTGCGTCCTCTCTCCATGTGGTCTCTCATCCACAGCGGTCCAGCCTGGGCTTCTTCACCAGCAGTCTCGGAGGCTTGGATGGCAAGCCCCAGTGTGCAGATGTTTGTCAAGCCTTTGTTTCTAACATGCTTAGTAATGTCTTTTTGTCCAACCCAAGTCACCTGTCCAACCCAGAATCAAGGGGTGAAGAATAGACTCCATTGCTTGATGAGAGAATCTGCAGCGTCACATTACAAGAGGTATAGCATATAAGAATGGAGGAATTTTAGACATTTAATCATTACCCACAAATGCTATACTAAATATCCTTTCAACTACTACTGTGCACACTTACCTGATTATAAATTTCTAGAAGTTAAAATTGTTCAGTAAAAAGTATGACTATTTTAAGCTATAGATTTATACTATCGCAATTGGAATTTACACTCTCATCAAGTAGTCTTTGAGCAATAAGAACTCAGTGCCTGGCATAATGTATGGTATATTACATAATAAATACTGGTTAAATGAATGAATGAATGAATGAACAAAACCACATACATAAATCAACAAAAACAAGAATATATCAGTAGCCTGACTAATACCGATGTTACCATTCTTTAAATATTTGCTCACTGACAGGTAAAAATAGAACACTATTTTAATTCCTACTTTTTGCATTACTGATATTTATTATGTTTAATGGCTATTTGGTATTCTACTTCACTGAATTTGAATTGACCATAAATCATTTGGTCTGTTTCTGGGCTCTCTGTATTTTGTTTCAGTCATTTTGTCTATTGGGCCTTTAAACAATTATATCTAACTTATTCTTTTCGTGACTATAATACTCCATTGCATGGAGGTATCCTAATTTACTTAACAGATCTTTTATTTATGGATTGATATTACTAGTCCTTTGATATTAAAAGAAAGCTGAAATGAGCATCCTTTATACAACCTGTACCTAGATGCCTTTGATGTCAAGTGAAGGTATACCTTTAAGATAAAACCCTGGTTTGATAATTACTGGATAAAATAAATATTAATTCTATTTTATCCAGTAATTATCACATTTATCCACTGATAAGAAATAAAGCGAGAATTGTTACAACTTCTTTGTAAAGAACTTAATGTTCTTTACAAATGAACATTAAATATTAAAATATTGATATTTGTTGCATTAAGGCCTTCCAAAGAAGTTGTAACAATTCTTGCTTTTTTTCTTATCAGTGGATAAATGTGCTTGCTTCCCTAAACTCTTACTAAAACAACATAGCTAATCTTATCTGATGTATAAAACGGCATATCACTTTAAATTTTGTATTCCTATTTGAGTTATAATAAACATCTTTTTATTAAGCTTATAAGCTACATTTCATTTTCTTGGCTAACTGATTCAAATTTTTTGTTCTTTTTTTATTGGGTTGTTGGTTTTTTTCCTTATTAATTTTAATAGCTCCTTATATCTTAAGGAGAGAAGTTTTAACATTTTCTACTGATGTTATCCATGGTAAGTCTCGGCAGAAGTGTTTCATTTTGATACAGTCCCATTTATTTACTATTTCTTTATTGTTTCTGGCCCTTGAGTCTTTATTCTTAAGGCCTTTCCACTCCACTCTCATAAAAAATTATCGCTCATATTTTTAGTTGGTACTTTTATTTAGTTACTTACGAACTTATGTTAAGTTTACATTCTTGAGCTTTTAGGAACTTATTTTGGCATGAAAAGCAAAGTCTTAGGTTTCTTTTTTCCAAAGAACTAGCCAATGCCCTCATATAATTTAAAAAAAAAAAAAACGTCAATTCCCCCAGTGATTTGGAATATACTTTTATCATATAGCAAATTCACATATGCATTTAGCTCTATTTTTGAATTGTATTTTGTTCCATTCATCTGTCTGTCTACTCTAGCAACAGTACCAACCATTTAAAATTAGTTTTGAGAATACATTTTAATACTAGAGGTACCAATCTTCTTTAATTACTCTTCTTTCTTTTTTAAAAGACTTTTTTGGGTATTCTCACATATGTATCTTTGATACACACTTTGGAATCAATTTATCTACTTTTGCAAAGGAGTACATTAAATTTATAGATTTTGAGACAACAGTTTTACACTTTGAGTCTTCATATTTAGAACTACGCATGTCTCTCCAATTATTCAAATTTATTTTATATCTTATGTAAAGTTTTAAGCTTTCCTTCACTCAAATTTTATAAGTTCTTGTTAATTTTATTTCTAAGTATTTTATTTTAAAAGTTATATATAAGATTGGTATTTCCATTACATTTTCTGAGTAATGTGTACTTATAAGAATGCTCTATCATTTAAAAATCAATTCTCTTACCAGATACCTTATAGAATTCTCATCATGTCATCTGTAAAGAAGTAATTTACTTTTATATTTCCAATTTTATGTTTGACTTTTATAATTAGGGAAAAAAGATGTTCCCAACTCAAATAAATATAGGGAAGTAAAACAGACTTTTCTGTATTTGTATAATATTAATACATTGTCTCTCTTTCAAATTGTGGCAAAATACACATAAAATAAAATTTAACATTCTAACCATTATTTAGTGTACAGCTCAGTGAAATTACGTACATTCACATTGTTGTGCTACCATCACCACCATCTACTCTTTCCATCTTATGAAACAAAATCTCTACTCATTAAAAAATAACTTCCCATTCTTTCTGTCTATGAATCTGGCTACCCTAGGTACTTAACATAAGCAGAATCATACATTATTTGTTCATTTGTGACTGGCTAACATATTGTCTCTTAATAGAATACAGAGATATTGGAGGAAAAGCATTTTACAATTCACATTAATATTCACTATTTCTTAATTTTTTTTACATTATCAACTGCTAATTGTCTCAGAAGTTATAAAAAAAAATAAATAATTTTTATTTTATAACCAAAACTAAGTCACTACTGTATTGCTCCACTCCTTGTTAAATTTATATGAATTTGTCATTTCAAGTTTAATTGTTTATAGTTACTTTATATTTGATAGACGTTTTCACATCTGTATATAATACAGAGTTGTTCTTAATGTACTGTTTTAGACCTGAAGGTAAATTAGAGATAATCTTCTTTAATTGTCTTTTTCTTTTTAAGACAGAAATGCTGATTTCCCAAAACCGGATCAAACATATAAAGAGGAAACTGAATCACACCCAGCCCTGATGAACTATATTTGCAAGGACATTGAGAGAAGTGGAGAATATGAAATCAAAATCATTGTCAACATTTTCTTGTCTTTTTGATAAATCATAGAAACGGTTAACACTCTAGAACACTTGGCAAAGCATATACCCCCATAATAAAACAAAACAAAAAAATAAAAGAGAAAAAAATAACTTTGTGGGCAATTGTGTTGTAAGTTTAAGGCTAATCTGGATCACCTTCTTGTGAGTATTTTTAAAAGTTGTGAAAACTTGAAGCCATCATATGGTCACCCAAACATGTCATGTCAACTAAATTTAGTTATTTTATTAAATTTTAATTATGTTCAAGTTCAATGGGAAAAACATAGAAAGCAAGGAACTGTTAACATATTTATAATTATATATATAGTAACATAACAATTTCCCTCTCAATCTTTTTAGAATGCATGCATATATTACACATAACTGTAATGAGGTTTTATACAATTTTATTTCCTACCCTTTCAACTTGATGTCAATTAAAACACATGATCATTTCTCTACATAAATCAGATCTCTTATGCTGAGGGGTCTGTGTTTCTCAGAGGGAGGATCTACTGAATGGGTGGATGAGGTATACAGAATTAAAATGAATTACGTGCGTAAATCCAGGCCAAATCACACAAGTCTCCCAGGCCTGTGGAAAAAGAAGCCAAGCAGGGAGAAGAGCCACGAGCTGGGGATGCTTGGCTGCTCCCTGGCCTCAGGAGTGAGTTCACAAACACAGTGGAAGCTCAACTTAGTGAAGTTCAAGCCTCCAGAAAGGCAGAAACTGCATATGTCTCATTTCTGGTTGCCTGGTTATGTTAATTGATGTATGATAATAAAAACTGCATGCAATCTGGTAAACAGTATCAGAGGTAGAGCCACAGCTTGGTGGAGGTCTGAGGAAAACTTTGAAAGGATTATGCACTGAAAGCTCCCAAGGCTGGGATCCCAAGCTCCTAAAACGAGGTCCAGTACCCACAGGGCTCTTTGTAGACATCTGTTAAATGAACAACGTCTAGTACTAGACGGATAGGATTATAGTGATTATATCCTGTGGATAAAATGCACAGCTTTGGTAATAGTTCCATTATGTGTATTTTTACCTGATCGACAAAATATATTCAAACTGTGTATTAATAATTCAAGGTACATGCCATAGGGCTCCTGTCCTTGGCTTTAGTATTTTCAATAACAATTTGAGATTGTAGTTCTCCAAATTGATTCCTTGACAGACCCCCAGTGTTTGACTTGATATTTTGTTCATATTATTACTTAAACACAGGCACACACAAGATTATAAATATTGCTTATGGCTTTTATACAATCACAGATCTAAAATTTAAAAATAAAATGCACATCTTATAAAAGTCCAATTAACAACGTTAATGTGACAGGTGATGTTCTTCCGTTAATGTGAAATCACTGATTGAACACGTGTCATCCTGACCTCCATGGGGCAGGTGCTTTTAAGCTCCTCGCGTTCATACTGTGAAGGGCCTGGTAATGTCTGTGCAGTTATCATTCCATAGTCTGACACTGTGCTCCTGGCCTTAGCCTAGCACATACATGTCAGCTATACTGCCTAATTTTCTTTTCTCATTAGCCTGTGCCATTTGGTGAGCAGTCTGCAAGCTAATCCAAACAAATGCACTAAAATGCCATGTCAGTCCCAAGATGTCTAGAACGTTTCACTTTTTATATCAACTTTAAAAGAAAAACCAAAAATTTTGAATTCCTGTAGAGAATTCATTCAATAAATAATGACTGAGCACTCACTAGGCATGGGGCAGTTGCCAGATGTGGCAGATCCGGTGATGAACTAGACAGAGCCCACCCCTGCCTGCAGGAAGAACTTAAGGATGGCTACTTGAATTTGCAGAAAACACCAGACTAGGAAGGAGATGTAACACATGGAAATAGGATCTGGATTATCAAGAATTGTTTGTTTGTTTGTTTGAGACAGGGTTTTGGTCTGTCACCCAAGGCTGGAGTTCAGCTGCACAATCACAGCTCACTGCAGTTTCGACCTCCTGGGCTCAAGCGATTCTCCCCACTCAGCCTCCCTAGCAACTAAGACTGCAGGTGTGACCCAGGCTAATTTTTTGGTATTTTTTTTTTTTTTGTAGAGATAGGATTTCACCACATTTCCCAGGTTGCTCTCAAACTCCTGAGCTCAAGCGATCTACCTGCCTTAGCCTCCCAAAGTGCTGACACTACAGGTGTGAGCCACCGTGCCCTGCCATAAAGGATCTTTATACTTGTATCTTCGTTATAATATTTTGAAATTCCTAAATCGTTACATAAAACATAATTGTGAGTGATACAGAAGGCTATCCACTAAAAACTGAAAGTTTACCCTCTCTGGATACACAGGCCCTAGTCCCACTCCCCAGTGGTCACAGCTGTGCTAACTTGAACCTTCCAGAGCTTTCCATGAGATTGAAAAACTAATTCTGAAAAAGTTCCCTCAGTGAGCACAATTCCTTATTTAACCCCTAGCCTCTTCCTCACCTGGTGGCATTTTCTAAAAGGTGTCCTTATGTGAGAGAATCCACCTAGACTGACACTAAAAGGGGTCACAGAGACTGGGCTTGGGAAAAGGCTTCACTTATGAAGATTCATTACCTTCTTCTGAGTGTTGTGAAAAGGATTAATGATATTGTATGTACAACACCTGGCACACAGTAGGCACTTAATAAATAACTAGTGCTATTATTACAATTTAATATTATGTGTATTCTTGAATGATTACTGGCTTTTCCAGTATACTGTGTTTTGTTTATGAAGTGTTGGCAGTTCTTTTTTTGACAACCTTGAAAAAAATTGTCCTTTAATGTGGCTGCCCATTGGGGATTATAGCTTTCCATAATCTGTGGAAAAAACACTTCTCAGTCACCCTTCCAGCAAACATAATATCCCCCTTGTCTTCATGGAGGAGAGGTGGAGGTTTGGTCATTTGAAGTGAGACAGGGTGTTAGTATCAGGACCATATTTCTTTTCCAACTCTAAAATCTAATTTCCTCCGAAACTGAGTTTAACAGTTCTGCATTTACAGCTGAAGTTCCTGGCGTCCCACCCCCTCGCCTGTGATACATCACTTAGGTCATGCTTGGAAAGTGCTTTGAAGGAAATGGGCCCAGAAGTGCTAAGCAGTATTACATGATGTGAGCGGACGGTGGGGAGCCACATGAACAGATACAATCTTCTGTCTCTGCTAGGTTTCATTTTCTCTGGTGGGTTTTATGGAAACTTCTCTGGTAGATTTCATGTTACACTGGAAATAAAGCAGGAAGTCACATTTTTATGAATACTGAGAAGAATAACAGAAGAGCGGAATGGAATATTTGCACTCAGTTGAGTATAATCAAAACAGTTGGAAATTCAGAGTCCGCCACTTTCCACTATGCCATATTTTAAATAACAACAACAACAACAAAATGAATCTAGGAGAAGGTAAACCATGGAGGGAAGAGTTTGGGGAAATTTTCTTAATTGGAGAAAATTGTTCTGGAGAATTGCAAGGTTCTTGTTCTATGGAGAAAGTTTACTTAATAAAATTCATCATGCATTCATTGAGTTATTTGTCTATTCATCAAATAAACTTTTACTAAACGCCTTCAGAGGTCCAAGCACTGCATTAAGACACTTGTATAGATAGCACTGATTCATGCAATAGGGGAAGCAGGATAAATGGTGTCCCTGCAGAACATGGAGAAGGAAATCTTCTGGGAAAATCAGGGAAAGTGTCCCTCCAGGGAGTGATAACTGAATTGGCCTAAGAGGTGAACAAATGTTTTCCAGGAAGACATGGGGAGGGCATCCATGGCAGTGAAACAGCATCTGCAAAAGCACAAAGACGTGGCAGAGTGAGGGAATGACTACAAAGTCTGAAATCCTGGGACATGGGTTGTGCACAGTTGGGTCTAGAAGTGAGACCAGAGAGAAAAGTAACAGTATTTTGTTACTTTGTCCATTGGTACCACACCCAGTATATCATTTCTAAGGTTAGGGGTGGTACGACACAGAGGAAGGTATGGGCTTTTCAGTCAGACTTCCTGGGCTCAACTCCTGAGTCCCATAAACACTATTTGTGTGGACCTGGGCAAGCTGCTGGCATTTCCTCCTTTGTAAAATGAGAGTAATCACAATTTAATCTCTAGGTCTGTTGTGTAGACACAGCAGGCTGATTGCTCCTGTTCTGTGACTGCTCTATGTCCTTCACAAGATCAAAACAGATATGATTTAGAGATATTTGAGCATTATCTTCCATAGGGTCATTATCATCTTCATCAACATTGTCATTGTCCCACAATACATTGATGGAAGAAGCAATATTTTATTTTATTTGTATTTATTTATTTATTTTGAGACAGGATTTCACTCCAGTTGACCAGGCTAGAGTGCAGTGGCATGATCTCGGCTCGCCGCAACCTTGACTTCCCAGGCTCAAATGATTCTGCCACCTCAGCCTCCCAAGTAGCTGGGACTATAGGAATGTACCCACCATGCCCAGCTAACTTTTTGTATTTTTAGTAGAGACAGGTTTCACCATGATACCCAGGCTGGTCATAAACTCCTGGCCTCAAGCAATCCAATCCACCTGCCTTGGCCTCTCAAAGTGCTGGGATTACAGGCTCAAGTCACTGTGTCCGGGAAAGAGGCTATTTTTATAAGTGCCTTCCAGCTGTGTGTAAGTAGCAATGAACTAGTCAGAAAGAAAACACCAGGCCATGTAGCTCAAGAAGAGATGCAATACCTTGACATAGGAAATAAACTGATTTGATGATTTTTAAAATAAAGTAAGTGGGATTGCCATCTGAGGAAAAGTGTTTCCTCTTCCTTCCAAATGCTAGAGTGCTGTACTTAGTATTTCGTTTCTGAGTGCCTTCTCCTAACCTCATCTTCACTCCCCTCAAATTGAAACATATGAGGAGATAGAGAGATTCAGAAGATGAATTCCAAGAATATAAATAAAACAGATGGATTACCCCCACCTGTGAATATATTGAGAGAATGTTTTAACTTCTGGCAACCAGCTTAGGACTGAATCACTGATTGGTATACAGAAAGGTAAACAATTCAAAAATCATGACAATTATTAACGCATGGGAAAATAAAGAGTTGTTCAAGGATGGAAACGTAGTTCTTGATTTAAAACATGGCTCAGTTGTGAAAAATATTCACAGTTATATTAATGCAGAATTTGAATATGTTACTGTCAAAACTTACTCCATAATTATAGTGCAAAGATATAGAAGGGAAAGTGTATGTGTGTGAGTCAGATAGGCAGGAAAGGACAAAATAACTGTAAGCGCTAAATCTGAGAACTCAAAAGAGAACATTTGAACATGTTATTTAGAAATATGGAGGCAAGCACCAAAAGAAAAGAAAACAGAAAAAAGAACAAGAAAAGAAAAACAGCAGAAAGTTGAAAATGGTTACTTCTCAAAAAAGCAGAAACAGAGGTTACTGTTTTTCACAATAAACCTTGTAATATACAATTTTTTCACTATAAAAACTGTGCACATGTATTAATTTGACAGAAATAAACATGATATATTTCAAAAAACCTGAAGAGAACAGTGTTCAGTTCGAAGTGTTTGAATCAAGGGCTGCATGGAAAGGAGGCATTAAACCAGTGAATTTGGGTTGAGCCCATTATGTAGGGCTTCAGAAGGCAAGGAAATGATGCACATTTTTAAATGAAGGAGCAACAAGCTCAGATTGTACTCTGGAAAAATTTGGAAAAGGAATTTTAGGAAAAGTTTAAACACAGGGAGGTGAGTGTGCAAACTTTTACAAATAGTTCTGGCAAGCAATAATGACTTTCAGAACCAAAGCAGTGGATATGGGCACTGAGAAAACAAAACAAAATATAGATCTGACAGATATGTATGAGATGGGCCTGTCTCGCCTATTTGAGGAGTGAGGAGGGCAACCTGAAGCCAGGTTCTTGGCTTAGCAGACTGGGAGGATGGTGGTGCCAATACCCTCACAAAAGCAGGTTCTTAGAGGGGAAGCCAGGGAGGAAAAAATGGTGAGTTTTTTTCTGTACATATGAGAAGTGCCTGAGGCACATCCAGAGGAAGAGCTAGTAAATGCCTATCAGGAGATCAGGATGGAGAAAGGGCTGTTATATAGTGACCTGAAAGTCCCTGTTTTTTGTTTTGTTTTGTTTTGTTTTTTGTTCATTTGTTTGTTTTTGAGACAGAATTTCACTCTTGTTGCCCAAACTGGAGTGCAAAGGCAAGATCTCGGCTCACTGCAACCTCTGCCTCCTGAGTTCAAGCCTCCTGCCTCAGTCTCCAAGTAGTTGCGATTACAGGCACTACAGGTGTGTGCCACCACACCCAGCTAATTTTTTGTAGTTTTAGTAGAAATGGGGTTTCACCGCCGCGCCGGGCCTGCCAGACACCTGCGCCCTCCTGCAGCCATCCACTGCCGCCGCCGCCGCCGCCGCAGCCGCCGGCATGTCGGGCCCAGACGTCGAGACACCGTCCGCCATCCAGATCTGCCGGATCATGCGGCCAGATGACGCCAATGTGGCCGGCCATGTCCATGTGGGGACCATCCTGAAGATGATCGAGGAGGCGGGTGCCATCATCAGCACCCGGCATTGCAACAGCCAGAACGGGGAGCGCTGTGTGGCTGCGCTGGCTCGGGTTGAGCGCACCGACTTCCTGTCGCCCATGTGCATCGGGGAGGTGGCCCACGTCAGTGCGGAAATCACCTATACCTCTAAGCACTCGGTGGAGGTACAGGTCAACGTGTTGTCTGAAAACATCCTCACAGGTGCCAAAAAGCTGACCAATAAGGCCACCCTCTGGTATGTACCCCTGTCGCTGAAGAATGTGGACAAGGTCCTTGAGGTGCCTCCTGTTGTGTATTCCCGGCAGGAGCAGGAGGAGGAGGGCCGAAAGCGATACGAAGCCCAGAAGCTGGAGCGCATGGAGACCAAGTGGAGGAACGGGGACATTGTCCAGCCAGTCCTCAACCCAGAGCCGAACACTGTCAGCTACAGCCAGTCCAGCTTGATTCACCTGGTGGGGCCTTCAGACTGTACCCTACACGGCTTCGTCCATGGAGGTGTGACCATGAAGCTCATGGACGAGGTCGCCGGGATCGTGGCTGCACGCCACTGCAAGACCAACATCGTCACAGCTTCCGTGGACGCCATTAATTTTCACGACAAGATCAGAAAAGGCTTCGTCATCACCATCTCAGGACGAATGACCTTCACGAGAATAAGTCCATGGAGATCGAGGTCTTGGTGGACGCCGACCCTGTTGTGGACAGCTCGCAGAAGCGCTACCGGGCCGCCAGTGCCTTCTTCACCTACGTGTCGCTGAGCCAGGAGGGCAGGTCGCTGCCCGTGCCCCAGCTTGTGCCTGAGACCGAGGACGAGAAGAAGCGCTTTGAGGAAGGCAAAGGGCGGTACCTGCAGATGAAGGCGAAACGACAGGGCCACGCGGAGCCCCAGCCCTAGACACCCTCCTCCTGCCGCCGGGGCCCCAAGTAGCCATGGCAACAGGCCCAGTGTCCAGTCACTTAGAAGTTACCCCCTTGGCCAGAAACCCAATTCACATTGAGAGCTCGTGTTGTCTGAAGTTTTCGTATCACAGTGTTAACCTGTACTCTCTCCTGCAAACCTACACACCAAAGCTTTATTTATATCATCCCAGTGTTGATGCTACAATGTTGTCCCGAGTGCAGGGAGGCAGTTCCATGGAAACCCTCCGGAATGCTTCCAAGCACACTGTAAGGTATGGGGAGAACCCAGCGCCACTAATAAAGCTGCTGCTTGGCTGGAAAAAAAAAAAAAGAAATGGGGTTTCACCATGTTAGCCAGGCTGGTCTCGAACTCCTGACCTCAGGTGATCCACCTGCCTTGGCCTCCTAAAGTGCTGGGATTACAGGTGTGAGCCATCAGGCCCAGCCAGAGTCCCAGGTTTATATTGGTGATGGCTCAGGAGGCCATCACAATGCCCATTTGAAATGTATGGTGTGAATCAGAGCAAAGTCTTGGCCTGGGGGATAAACATTTTAAAGAAATAATCAGTAGGGAAAAGGCCAAAGAAGACAATGAAATATCAGCAGAGAAACAGGAGAACTAGGAGAGAGTGTCACCACTGAAGCCATGGCAGATGAAGGGAAAAGCAGAGAAGTATAATACAGAGACAGGGCATCCTCTGGAGCCCCTCAGGGGCCTGAGCCATGCTCAGCCACTTTCCTGAAGCCTGGCTGCTTTTTTGGCTTTCATTTCAGCTCTCTGAGCCACCCTGAGGTCCATCCTACCAATCCCTCTTGGGACTTAAATTCATTCAGGTTGCTTTTTCTGTCACTTGCCATGAAAATAAATAAAATAATTAAAGTCCTAATAGAAAATGGTAACTTGCAGGAAAGGCAGGTTGGAAAGAATAGATAGATAGATAGATAGATAGATAGATAGATAGATAGATAGATAATAGACAGATAGAAAAAGAGAGATGATAATCAATAGCTAGACAACAGACATATACTATTACATGAAAATATTTATATGTGTCCCATCTATGTGTTCAGATAGCTATAGATATATTCAGAGAAGCAGCATTGTTTGAAAGCAGAGGCCAATGACTCAGAAAATAGAAAGACTGATCACATAAGAAAAGAGGATGGCTGAGGGAACTTCTAGGGAAAGTGGGATGAGAAGGGACCCCAAGC
Source organism: Callithrix jacchus (assembly GCF_049354715.1). NCBI lineage: Eukaryota > Metazoa > Chordata > Mammalia > Primates > Cebidae > Callithrix > Callithrix jacchus. Next base: position 121,098,572 of record NC_133502.1, read on the forward strand.
TCAGATGGAGAGAGTAGTCCCTCTGAGACAGAAAGCAAGGACAGAAGCAGTTTAATACGGTTTGGCTGTGTCCCCACCCAAATCTCAACTTGTACTATAGTTCCCATAATCCCCATGTGTCATGGGAGGACCCTGGTGGGAGGTAATTGAATCATCTGGGCAGTTACCTCCATGCTGTTGTCATGGTAGTGAGTGAGTTCTCATGAGATTTTATAAGGTGCTGTTTCATTGCTTCTCTCTGCACTTCTCCTTGCTGCCACCATGAGAAGAAGGACATGTTTTTTGCTTCCCCTTCCGCCACAATTGTAAATTTCCTAAGGCCTCCCCAGCCCTGCAGAACTGTGAATGAACTGAACCTCTTTCCTTTATAAATTACCTAGTCTCAGGTATGTCCTTATAGCAGTGTGAGAACAGACTAATACAAAGGTAAATTTAGTTGGGGAAGAAGCTTGAAGGAATTCTGCCCCATGCTACACTTTCTGCAAGGTCGTTTCTGAAAAGTAGGGAATGGTTTTAAAATAAGGGAGTCTGAGGAGAGCAGAAATTACTTCAAACCACTTCCCCATGCCATGAGAATGGGAGCTGGCTAGGAACAGGAATCCAAGTCTCAGTTTCCTCATCTTTAAATACCATACCATGGCACAGTGCAGCAACGTGTGTGAAAGTTATCATCTGTAAAACTGTGTGCAAGCTGTTATTATGTATATGGTCTATTCATTTTAAACAAGAAGATAAGGGAATTTATATAACCAATTCTTGCTTATCTGAAGCAATTTGCCAACTTTTTTTTCTGTAAAGAACTACACCGTAAATTTTAGACTTCACAGCCCATATGAACTCTGTCATTGTAGCCCTTAAAAAGAAAGGAAATCCTGGCACATGCTATAGCATGGGTGCAATTTTGAGGACATTATATTAAGTGAAGTAAGCTAGCCACAAAAAGACAAGTGATGCATGATTCCATGTATAGGAGTACCTCGAGTAGTCAAAATCATAGAAACAGAAAGTAGAGTGGCAGTTGCCGGGGCTGGGGGGAAGGAAGATGGGTTGTTTTTTTAATGAGTTTCAGTTTTCAAGATGAAAAGAGTTCTGGAGGTTGGTTTTACAACAACGTGAATATACTTAACACTATTGAATTATACACTTAAAAATGGTTGAGATGATATGTTTATGTTATGTGTATTTCAACACAATTTAAAACAAAACAAAACTAAATAGGCCACTGGCCACACTTGGCCTCAGTCTAGTTTACTAACCCCTAACTGAGAGATTCAGGGGATAGTGACTGTTGAAAAGTATAAATAATGATTTCACCCACTCTAACTGCCTGTCAGTGCTTGGAGGGCAGGGCAATTCTTGGGCCTCCCTGCATCCTAGGGCTTAGACTTCTGGGAGATAAATCATGGGTGCTCAATACATGCTCACAACTTGAACATGGTTTCTCTACAGCACAGGTGTCCAATTTTTTGGCCTCTTTGGGCCACATTGGAAGAAGAAAAACTGTCTTGGGCCACACATAAAACACATTAATACTAACAATAGCTGATGAGTTGAAACAAAAAAAATCACAAAAATAAAACTCATCATGTATCAAGAAAGTTATGAATTTGTACTGGGCCACACTGAACTGGGCCACATGTGGTTCACAGGCCACAGGTTGGACAAGTTTGCTTTACAGCAAACTCCTAGAGAAGGCAAAGCCTGGAGCAAAGCAAATGGGAGGAAGAGAAGGAAAGGGGTAACAAACATTATTTTCCTCAAAAGAAAACTAGTTGCAATTGAACCAAGGCTCTCCCCAAAATAAAGGTTCTAATACTAAAAGTATCCTAAGTCCTGGGACCATTTAAGGAGCCTCTGAAAAGCCATTGTGTATGTACCCTCCAGGGAACTGCTTTCTTTTCAGTGTTTTTTTTAAGGTGTACCTAAGACGATGTCACAAAATCTTCTGATTGAGTTTGCAACTGTCCTGCTACACTGTGAATGGAAGGTTTCTATCTTTAAAATAAAATAACAAAGTTGCCTGTGATCCGAAGGGCCACATTATACATACTCTCCTGGGAGCGGGCTCTCTGAGGTGGGGTGGGTGAGGTAAGACAGGCGGCTGCACTGCTTGGCAGTGACTGTCCTCAGAGATGGCATTGACTCCTGTCCATTTACGCCAGTTCTCTGTGAGGTCTGCCTAACTGCACCACAGTTTCATCCAATCCATTTCTGGAAAAGGTATCTCCCCCTGAAGTCTGGAAATGGCTGTAGTGAGAAACAGAGGGCAACATAAGGTCACCAGATTATCAGGGGGCATCATAAAGGGATTTCTGGAGGCTTCAGAACCAATGCCCAGTTCATAGCCTTCTTCTCAGAAAGCCAAACCCTGGGCAGGGTGCTGGGAAACTCTCAAATCCACCTTCAAAGTTGAGACCTGCTCATATTTTATAAGGTTAAATGTTGAAAGTGAAGGTTTGATTGTTGGCTCTGTAAAAATGGGAAAGGAAGAAAAGGGCCAAAAAAAAATGTGGCTTTGCAGGGTAAGACTTTTATCTAAAGCAGGTACATTGTACGACTCCAAGCCAAGAAACAAAGGGAGCCTTGTGTACCTTCCCTCTGCAGGCCGTTGTAATGCTGCAATAGGAGTAAAAGGAGTCAGGAAAATGGTTTTTGTGCTCCATGGAAAAGAAAGAGCAATTCATGAGAGCTGCAAACAGGGGGCCTGCTCCCAGGCAGACCAGCAGGCCTGGCTTGACCAGCGGTCATGTTTCACAGCAAGGAAAGGAGGCCTGCCAGAGCTGGGACCTGGGGGAGGGGAGGGTTCTCCCTGCTGCTGATCAGCCCTGCACAGGAGGGAGGATGCAAGCTCTCCCTGAAAACACGGAGCAGGAGACCAGGAGGCCCCTGCCCAGTTGGGCCTGGTACCCTGCTGGGATGCACAAGTAATTACAAAGCCATGCCCCAAGGCTTCACTGCCTGTCCTGAGGTGACTCCAGTGCAGAGCCCTGTCCAATACAGCAGCACCAGCTAGCAGCAGCTACTGCAGACCTGAAATGTGGCTGCTCTGAATTGAGATGTGTTGAAGGTTTAAAACACACACTATATTTCAAAGACTAAGTACCAAAAAAAAAGGTTAAAATGTCATAAATAATTTTTGCATTGATTACATGTTGAAATCATAACATTTGAGGTATATTAAACTAAAGAACATACACAATTAATTTTACCACTGCTTGTTATTTTTTAAAAATGTGACTGCTAGAAAATTTTAAATTATATATGTGGCTCAAATTATATTGCCTTTGAACTATGCTACCTTGGAGAATCCAGGACAGTTCTGACATTCTCAACTAATTTCCTTTCTGGTGTTTGGATAAATGAGAGAGTAAGACTGAGGAAATAGATCCTAGGAATGAATGCATTTATGGTCCCAAAGCCTGTAGCTACTGTGTGAGGTAGCTAGTTCTGACCCTAGCTTAGGAATGCTATGGATTCATCTACTCCCTTCCTGGTCATCAAGCCCTTGGGTCTGATTTACATTGTGTTCCTGGCACCTAGTCTAGCACCAAGTCAGCCCTGCATTTGTCCAGAGAATAGATGTGGCGCGATGTGTGAATGACCATGTTCATTTTGCAGAGATTTTCAAGTTCTCCACCTCTTCCAAACCCAATTCGTTAAAAAAGAAATTTGAAAATAAATAAGCAGTTACAATAACTTATAATTACCACACACCAAGTCCTGGGAAATATCTGTGCAGGAAAGACTGAAAACACAGGTAGAAATGGGGTGCCACCTCTCAGGAGTGGCTTCATTTTTGAAGTGATGGAGTGTGGCATCAAGGGCTCCAGTGAGGGAGCCAAAGCTCTATATTTTTAGTGCAATGTCACCAACACTAGCCACATGACTCTGGTCAAGTGACTTAGAGATGCTACATGTTACTTTCCTTTTCTAACAAAAATGCTAAACTTTGTCCTGATTTCTAATTCAGGTAAAGAGCAAATAAGAAAACATATCCCAAAGCTCATGCTGGCATTTGGAATATGAACAAATTAATGTTACTTAGTGTTGAGTCTTATGAATTAAAAAACAAAAGGTCTCAGTGTTTCCCTCTGAAGTGAGCAATGGTACCAGGACTGGTCAGAGGGCAGGGGAACCAAACCCAACTCTATCAGTCAGGCAAGAGCCCTGTAGATGATCTCACAGGGTTCTCAGTCTCACCAGCTGTTGGAGGACTGGAGTGGTGGGAAAATCAGAAGTGTATTCACTTCACAAATGCTGGAGCTGAAACAGCTCTGAGACCATCGGTGCTACACCCTTCTATGTCAATAAGAAACACACATGAGAGGAAGGGAGGCTAAAAGAACTGTCCTGGGTCACCCTGCCAGCAGGTGCCCAGCCCTGTGTAAAATACAGTCCTCCCATTATAGAGCAGAGCCCACAGGACCTCCTGCTGCTGAGCTTACAGAATCCGCAGGTCATACCAAGAGAGGCATGAGGCCCCTTGAAAGGCAACAATCTGATTGGCCACCAAGCTGGTTCATCTGCAGGCTTTAGCAAGGCTTCATCCAATGAGAGAGAAGGAAGCTTCACTCATGGCCAGACAATGAGAAAACCGAGTTTGCTTTAGTTTTAAGTATGAAAAGGCTACTTTTATTGAGATAAGATTATGGTGAAAAGGAAAGACATCGTTAACAGGTTATTTCTTTGATCGATGCTGGCTGAGTTCAGAGTAAGTGGCTGCACACTCCTGAGCACATTATGCTGAATGTGCACTATCTCATAAATCACCCTAGCTTTACAATAAAAAAGTTAAATTAACTTTATTGACCCCTGCTGGTTTTTAAATCCTAAATAGGACTTAAAACCTTTCTGCAAATTGTCCAGATTTGCTAATTACTGTAGCTGGGAGGAGCTGACTCCCCCAGTGCAGAGGGGAATCCAAAGAGACTGGTGTGTTTAGTGCCAGACAGGGTCAAACTTTCAGGTCACCCAGCAACAACAAAGGGTGTCTCTTTCATCTCCCTGAGCCTGGCACTCTCCAGCTCCCAGGAGGCCTGCCTCTTACAAACCCCACCCACTGTCCAAAGGCTGGGAACTACTTAGGTTTTGCCATCTGCCTTATAGCTTTTGTCTGATGTCCCAAGACAATTTTTTTAAGGGATGAGGAGGGGTTATACAATATGGATGCAGTTTATGAAAAATATTCCATCTTCTCACCCCTGCCCCATATCACACACACACACACATGGCTGGAAAATAGACAGTAAGGCTTTGACTAATGCTTTGTATCTGATTTGAGAGATGGCACTACTGTTATTCACGGTAAAGCTGTAACCAAGGAGAAACTCTAGCTGGGAAAACCTGGTCCTAAGGGAGGAGCATTCCAGATGGAAACAAGCGATGCCAAGGACAGAAGACTAAGGTCTTTTAGAAAAACTGGTTCTGAGAATGTAAGAAAACAGCAGATTGAACAAGGTATAACCCCTACACAAGGTTGCCAAAGGATACTGGAAACGTGCAGTTGATTATTGGAGAATCCAAAAGGCTATGGAATCAGTGGTTTCCCTTTAAGATTGAGGGATAATGCCCAGATAGAATGCCCTTTTCTTTAACAACCAAAAAAGTTCTTATTGAGCTAAGAAGTGGATGTGAAATGAGTGGTAAAAGCAGAACTATCTACTAAGTTACACGACTGGTATTAAAGCCAGAGTCTGAGCCTGTGGGGTTGGGGTGGGCAGGGAGAGCTGGGAGGTGGAAAGTGATCCAGCCCCAGTGGTAGGAGGCAGGCAGGGAAGGACATTTTGAGAAAGAAATCCTGGCACCATGGTAGAGGCAGAAAAAAACATCTAAAGCCACAGCAAAAGCCACGGAAAAGGGACTTAAGCTCACAGAATTATTGACCCGAAGGGACCTGGAAGCTCTCGCAGCTGTCAACCACTGGGGTCTAGTGTGCATGCTGGCCTAGCTGTAGCAGAATCACCAGGGAAATAAAGGAAATTATGGATTTTTCAGATTTATAGGATTGAGGGCAAAAGGATTATTTTTAACAAGCTCCTAGAGGGTTCACATACGCAAAGAAGCTTGAAAACCACTTATCTGATCCACCTCCCAGTGCCTTTAACTCACAGATGGTGAGGCTGAGATTAAGTGACTTGCCCAAGGACACACAACTGGTTGGTAGCAAAGGAAGGACCTGAATCTGAACATGTTGTTTTAACCAGTATTATTTTCTTGGCTCCACAATGCCTCTTTAAATTTCTATTTGAGGACGAGATTGGTTAGCGCCAGTTGAGTAACAATCAGCCCCAAAACGTAGCCACTTCACCACCACATATTTAGCTCATAATTATGTGGGTTAGTAACTCAGCTGGGTGTTTTTTCTTCTCTCAACTGGGCTCCCACATATGTGTGGTCAACTACAAGTCAGCCAAGTGACGGCTCTGGGTCTGTCTGACTCTCGGGGCAATGGGGAATGACTGGGTCATATGTCTCTAACTCCCAGCAACTGAGGTGAGCTTGTTCTAGTGGCAGCTAGGCAGGTTCCAAAATAGCAAGTTCAAGATGCAAGGCCCCTTGTGATCTAGCTGGAACTGTATATAATCAAACTGCTATATCCTATTGGCCAAAGTCATCACAAGTCCAGCCCAGATTCCAGGGGTTGGGGAATAAACTCTTCTTCTTGATGGAAAAAGCTGCAAAGTCACATTACAATGAGCATGCATGGAGAGAGGAAAAGAATTTGAGCTGTTCTGCAACAGCGTTGTCTGCTTTCCTTAGAGTCCCCCTTGCCATTATACCCCATGCTTCGGCCAAACTACAATCCCTATTTCCTAAATGTGGTGCCAGATCCTTATAGAGATCTACATTTTTGGACTTGCTATTTCCTTGAACTAAAATGCCCTTTTCATTCCACCATGCCTCTTCATCCTTAAATTGTCCTTTAAAATCTAACTTATGATTCCAAGTTCCAAAAGGCAAATTGAAGATGCATTCTTCTACCTCACAGAAACTTAGGAAAACGATATAAAAGGAAAAATTTTTTATAAACATTCATAAACCCACAAGGGCAGAGAGAAGAGAATAAGACAGGCGATAAAATATTTCAACAAAACTTTGGGATGTGCAAAGCAGATATGTGATATCCAACTTAGCAGACCAAAAAAGGCTGAGTACCTGCAGGTGTGGGGGAGCAAGGCATAAGGTGAATCTCATCATAGAACCCAGAGGACTCAGAAATTAGGAGTACTGGATGCCTAGGAAGGCAGGGATGGGTGGTATGAAAACAGAAGGATTTGTTGAACGTATAAGAAGTGATTGACACCCCTAGATCTGCTCAATCTCCTCACACAATCATGTGAATATCCTTCACCCAGAAGCCTGGAGAGATTAACCCTGAGGAACCCTGCACTTGGAAAGAGCATCGACAGCTCAGGATGGGGTGGCATTCTGAAAACACTGAGATAAAGGAGAATTCTACACACTGGAAAGTGAAATTCCTATCTGCATGCCCAGCTTGGTTCTGGGAAAGCTGACAACTAGACATATACCTTCCAAGCAAGAGACTGTAAGATTTCTCTTTGGGAAAATTAACCAGCCTAGCCAGGTGAGGTTTCTCACGCCTGTAATCCCAACACTTTGGGAGGCTGAGGCCGCAATCACTTGAGGCCAGGAGTTTGAGATCAGCCTGGCCAACATGGTAAAACCCCATTTCTACTAAAAATACAAAAATTAGCTGGGCATAGTGGCATGTGCCTGTAGTCCCAGCTACTGGGGGGCTGAGATGGGAGAACCGCTTGAACCTGGGAGGCAGAGGTTGCAGTGAGCTGAGACAGCACCACTGTACTCCAGCCTGGACAACAGAATGAGACTCCATCTCAAAAAAATGAAATGAAAAGAAAAAAAAGAGGGGAGGGGAGGGAAAAAAACCAGCTCGAGAGAGAAGACCTGAAAATATTGACATTTTTGAGCTGGACAGTAAAATCCCAGAATAACTGCCTGATTCCCCCATAGTGTGAATCAGGTGAAAACTATAGAGGAACCTCCAGTCAACAGGCCTAGCCCTTCCATACAGAGCTATCAGGCAGCTTTATACAGGAACAATCTGCCCAAGGTCATGAGACCTTGGAGCACAGCCTCTGCTGTAACAACAAACCAAACCCCGCCCTCAATGGCAGTAGGTAGTGGAGGTCCGGTAATAAGAAAGCGAAGTCCATGTTTTTCATAGAGACAAGTCAATACACAATAATTACCTTTGAAAAAAGATCAAGAAATAGCATTATAGGCATCTTATTTAGAAAAATACTGCTAGCAGCATTAAAACCTAAAAGTGCTGGAAATCGTTGTCTCTATGTAGTGGGACTCTAAGGAGGAGAGAATGGAGGTTGGCTGCATAACTTTGCAAGAACAACTTTTTAAATAAACAAAATCTACTTAAATCTTCTCTCTTTGTTGCCGACTTTGTCTCCCCAGCAAGTCTATGGCTCGCCTGTATGTGTTTTTACATAATTGTGTTCATAGGACTAGCTCATTGAAACGTGCATAAGTTAACACATTGATGAGAAAGCATTCATGACATAGCCTTTAACTATACTTTATCTATATTTTATTTTGTTTAATTGTCTGTCTTTCTTACTGGGCTTTAAGCTCTTTGCAGTCAGTACTAAATCTTAATTTGGTGCTAGACATTCTGAAGATGTTTCCTACATATGCCTGAGATGGGGCAGCAGGGAGTGGAAAGAAAATTGCAGCCAATTCAAAAGGCAAAATTTTCTCCCTTTATTTAGGGTCTTTGTTTTCTATTTATTTTACATTTCTCTGTTTATAATCAGCCTTGTTCCTGAAAAGATTTTAAGTCACCTTACAGAAGCGTATCCAAATTGAAAAGAAATAAGTGAAGAAATTAGGGTAAATGGAAGCCTGTTTTTTTTAAAAAAAAATCACACCAGCACATTATTCAAAATGAGAAAGAGAGAGAGAGGAAGGAAGGAGGGCGGAAAGAGGGAGGAAGGCTTTGATGTTTTTAATATAGAAATTTTTCATTTTAAAAATAGAATTGAATCTAGATTTTTCACTTGTGATTCCTTCTGCCCATCCATTTGTTGCTTTGGATCTCTGGATAGTTAGATACAAGCATCATTTGCTTTGTTTATAGTGGAGTTAATGCCAATCATATTCAGTTTATCATTTAAATAAACAGCATTCTAAAACTAGGGAAATCAGTTCATCCAAAAACCAGAAGTTTAACTTAAGCCAATTCTAAAGCTCCAAGTTAGAATTTTTTTTTTTTTTTGAGATGGAATTTTGCTCTCATCGCCCAGGCTTGACTGCAGTGGCGAGATCTCGGCTCATTGTAACCTCAGCCTCACAGGCTCAGATGATTCTCCTGCCTCGGCCTCCTGAGTAGCTGGGATTACAAGTACCTGGCTAATTTTTGTATTTTTAGTAGAGACAGACATCATGTTGGCCAGGCTGGTCTCGAACACCTGACGTCAGGTGATCTGACCCCCTCAGCCTCCCAAAGTGCTGGGATTACAGGTGTGAATCACTGTGCCTGATCTAGAAATTGCTTTAAATGAAGTGATGAAAACATTTCATAATGAGCATGAGTGATGCTGGGGTCAATGACAAAAATACATGTTATGAAGCTGCTAATTATTTAGTTAAATTTTTTAAAATACCATTTCTTTCCCAGATTTTAGGTTCAAAAATTTAAAATACAAGACTGACCCATGACTCTTTTAATCTTGAATTTGAATTTAAATGGAGACAAACTCATCGTATGCATTTATAAGTAAAAACCTAAATATTTTACAAGCTTGGGAATCAAACTCCAAAATGTTAGAATAAGAATTTGAAGTGTTCTCTGACAGGAACTGAGAAGAATAAAAATGGAGCAATTCATATAGCCAAGACAATTCTAAGCAAAAAGAACAAAGCTGGAGGCATCACACTACCTGACTTCAAACTATACTATAAGACTACAATAATCAAAAGGTACTGGTACCAAAACAGAAATATAGACCAATGGAACAGAATAGAGGCCTCGGAGGCAATGCCACACATCTACAACCATCTGATCTTTGACAAACCTGACAAAAACAAGCAATGGGGAAGGGATTCCTTGTTTAATAAATGGTGTTGGGATAACTGGCTAGCCATGTGCAGAGAGCAGAAACTGGGCCCTTTCCTGACACCTTACACTAAAATTAACTCCAGATGGATTAAAGATTTAAACATAAGACCTAATACCATAAAAACCATTCAGGACATAGGAATAGGCAAGGACTTCATGACCAAACACCAAAAGCATTGGCAACAAAAGCCAAAATAGATAAGTGGGATCTAATTAAACTCCAGAGCTTCTGTACAGCAAATCAAACTATCATTAGAGTGAACTGGCAAACAATAGAATGTGAAAAAAATTTTTGCAATCTACCCATCTGACAAAGGGCTAATATCCAGAATCTACAAAGAATGAAAACAGATTTATAAGAAAACAAACAAACCATTCATAAGTGGGCAAAGGATATGAACACACACTTTTCAAAAGAAGACATATATTAATCCAATAAACATATGAAAAAGTGTTCATCATCACTGGTCATGAGAGAAATGCAAATCAAAACCACATTGAGATACCATCTCACGCCAGTTAGAATGGTGACCATTAAAAAATTTGGACACAACAGATGCTGGAGAGGATGTGGAGAAATAGGAACACTTTTACACTGTCGGTGGGAGTGTAAATTAGTTCAACCATTGTGGAAGACAGTGTGGCAATTCCTCGAGGACCTAGAAACAGAAATTCTATTTGACCCAGCAACCCATTACTGGGTATATATCCAAAGGATTATAAATTGTTCTATTATAAAGACACGTGCACATGTATGTTCACTGCAGCACTGTTTACAATAGCAAAGACCTGGAACCAACGCAAATGCCCATCGATGATAGATTGGACAAGGAAAATGTGGTACATAAACACCATGGAATACTATGCAGCCATAAAAAATGGGTTTGTGTCCTTTGTAGGGACATGGATGAATCTGGAAACCATCATTCTCAGCAAACTGACACAAGAACAGAAAATCAAATACTGAATGTTCTCACTCATAGGCAGATGTTGAACAATGAGAACACGTGGACACAGGGAGGGGAGCATCACACACTGGGCTCCATTGGGGGGGAATAGGGGAGGGACACCTGGGGGTAGGGAGGTTGGGGAGGGATAACATGGGGAGAAATGCCAGATATAGGTGATGGGAGGAAGGAGGCAGCAAACCAAATTGCCATGTGGGCACCTATGCAACAATCCTGCATGTTCTGACATGTACCCCAGAACCTAAAGTACAATAAAGTGTGTGTATATATATATTTTTTAGAATGAAGCAATTCCCCTGCATCACATCTTCCCCTCCTTCCTTCCACATCTTAGTTCCAGAATATTCATGATTATAGGTTTGAAATACAATGGGAGCATATAGGTTGAAGGAGAAAAGACTGAAGAAATAAATGGGAGGAAATACTCCAGCCTTGTTCATATGACCAGCATCCAGCACAATGCATGGCCCACAGGAGACATTCAATAAATGTTTGCTGAATATAAGAAGCTGAACAGCTCTGCTGGGAATGTACAGCCAACACCGGATTCAGTGACACCTTATATTCTTATTTTCTAAGCTTCTATTATCAATGATATCTTCCTCTTGTTGACAATCTTTCTTTAAAATATGCTTACACATTAAATATGGTTATTGGCAACGTTTGCTATTCTGGGAGTTATTCTGACAATCTGAGTTTACATGTTGATTTCACAGCTTTATGCTCTGAAATAATTTTATTTTCCTAATTTCTAAGTTTGAGTCAGCACCTCACTTATGCTCTCCTGCACTGCCCATGTGAGAAAATGGTATCTGTTTTCTCATATTGCTATAAGGAATATATTGTGTAATGTAAACAAAGTACATGACATATAGTAGGCTTTAAATAAATATTTGTCTAAAAAGATGGTAAATCTTAGGCATGTGTGCTGGAAATTTCTCCTTGTGTCTGAAACAGGAGATCAACTGCTAAATGATCATGACACTCTTTCTTACTGAAACACACCGAGATTTCTATTCAGTACAACCACTGCCAATTGACGAAAAATAGAAATTCTAATCTTATTTTCCATCCTCATTCAAAACTATAAAACCCATGGCATGATTCTGGCTATTGCTGAAGTGAGTGGTCATCCCAGTTCCAACCTTGTTTTTAGTGAGCATACAATAATAAGTCAGTAATCAGGCATTAGAGACACAGGGTCTCACTCTACTACCCTGGCTGGAGTACAGAGGCATAATCATGGCTCACTGCAGCCTTGACCTTCCTGGCTCAATCGGTTCTCCTGTCTCAGCCTTCCGAGTAGCTGGGACTACAGGGGCAGACGACCACACCCAGCTAACTTTTTGTAGAGACAGGGTTTGCCATGTTACCCAGGCTGGTCTTGAACTTCTGGACTCAAGTAATCTGCCTGCCTCAGCCTCCCAAAGTGCTGGAATTATTGGCATGAGCTACCACTCCTGGCTGTCATCTTACATTGTAATTACATTTATACCCTTTATATACCATAATATAAATTCTTTTCAGATTTCTGGAAGATGAAAGAACTAGCATATTGTTGAAAACAGATAAGTAGGCCTTTTCAAGGGTGATACACCCTCTTTGTTTTAAGGGACTAGAAGAAATGTAACCAGGCTACAGTTGGATTAAAGTCCAACCACCCACAGTGTTTCCCTCAAGAGTGAATTGGTAAATATCAGTCTCCCAGTCAGCCTTCTTGACAACGTAGAAAATCTTTGTATCAGTCTCTAGGATGAGGCATGGAGAGTGAATGTGTGCTTTAGATAGAAATTGAAGTGAAAAAGAATGCAAAGTTGTATTAGACTATGAGTACAATTATGTAATGAATGTGCATAACAAAAAAAGACTGGATGGAAATACATTAAAATAAAGACTGTGGTCTCTCTTAGGATGAAGATATAGATAATCTTTTTCTTTCTTGATTTTCTATAATTTTTAAACAATAACATTAAAAATAATGAGGTAACTTTCACATTCTATACTTATCTAAATAAAGAGAACACAAGAGCACAGCAAACAGGACTCTCGATTTATAAGGGACTGAAGTAGAGAGAACACGCAAGTGAGCAAAGAGCATTTTATTCATTTCCTGATTCTTGACTATGTACAGCAAGAAAGACAAACTCATCTAAAGGCAGCCACATGTCAAAATCATAAAACAATGAGACTTCCATATCGCCCAGGAAGGGAAGGTCTTGCTACCTCCAAAAGAGAACTAAGCATAGGTTCTCTAACTAAGTGTACTATTTTAGCTTCTCTCTCTCTCTCTCTCCTTCTCTCTCTCTCTCTCTCTCTCTCTCTGTGTGTATGTGTGTGCATGTTTTGAACTCAGAGGTAAGTATGAATGATCTGGAATCTGAGTCTATTCTTTGCAAAATCTGGTTTTAACCAAAGGTACGTGATAAAGTTATCACACCTATGAAGAATTGGAAGTTTGTGTATCCTCTTCAAATATTCCAGTATTGACTGTTACAAAAAGACTCATTTTAATCTGGCCAACACTGTAACATGTTACAGAGATCTCAGCTTAAAAAAAAATAATAATAATGAAAAACAAAAGACTGTTGTCCTTTCATTGTAATCTGTTGGAAGCAATGTACGCTTTGAAATGAATCATTTAATAAGCGAACTATGAACACTGGGTCACCATGAGGACACTGTCTTTTTATTTACAAGATAAGGGCCCTGTGTAGCCAGGTTCATTAATACCTAGTCCCAGAAACTTGGTGTCTAGATTAGAAACAACTTAAGGAATTTTTTTTTTGTCTCAGAAGCTATAGTTTTCTCTCCTCTAATTACTAGTGGAATGTTGTATCAAAGCCAAAATTGTGATTTTTTTTTCTTAAGTTGCAAGTTCATTTCCATCCTGTGACATTGTAGTTTTTCATTCATCTTCTTTAGAAGAACTGCCTTAGAAATCTCTCATGTTGACTTTCAATACTTTTCACTTTCTCCAAATCTTCTAAAAATACAGATTTGTATATTAACACAGCATATATGCGCTTTGACTTGTATACAGTATGCCATTTGACACTGCAAAATGGGATTAAATTGATCTTGTGTCTTGATGAGAGTTTTACCGGCAGATTTCCTGTGAGAGTTACCAGCCCATTCGTTCTGCCTGGTCTAGCTCACTCCCCTTCTTAATCCTTTGCTTTCTTGGTTTCCCTAATGCCAACCCCTATCTGCTCACAATCACTCTGAAATCAAACTTGCTCTTAAATTTTCTGCTCTGACTTCAACTTCCTCGACTATCTGTCATATTTCTTAACGTTAGTCATTCCTTTTTTTACTTCCTTACCTCCTTTAAGAACTCCCTATCACCTTCTTGTCCTCTAAATATAAAAATGCTCAAAAGTTGTGTCTTGACTTTTCTCTTTACATGCCTGCTTCCTTGATAGCCTAAGCCACCATCACCTTCCTCTGAATGCCTCCCCTAACTGTATATTTGGTTGCATTGTTTTTCACTCGTGGCTGATGTACTTCAATCTTAATAAGTGGCTTCACTTCAAAGTGTCTTATTCCAAAATGAGATCATTATCTCTTCATTTGAATTAACTCATAATCCTAAATTTCCTATTTTCGTTTGTGACAACAGAATTTTTTTTAGGGATCTAGGCTCAAACATAAATGATATTTGATATCTTGCTCTTTCTGGCCCCAAACATCTAGACAGTTGTGAGGTATTGCTAATTCTATATTGTTTATTATCTGAATTTTCCCCTTCTACATTTCCCACATGGGTTTATATTTTCCTTCTATCCCAAAGATCATTGCAGTGAGCTCCTAGTCTCAGTGTTTCCTGCCACAAGAATATTCTTAAATTGTGGTTTATGCTGGTGCCTGCTCACATCATTCATGGTTTGGGGATCAACCTGCCCCATTCGCTGCACCTGCACCTGCACCTGCACACACCATTTTGGGGCCTGAGTGGAGGCCTGTGCTGCCCACTACTGCCAGTGTTTATGATGTCATCCAGGGGCCTGGGGATCAACCTGCGCCCTGCCAACCTGTGCACAACATTCGGTGGATGAGGACATGCTTGCCCCACCCATGGCCACTACTGCCAGTGACTGCATGTGTCATCTGAGTGCTGAGAGCAAGCTTGCCCTGCCCACTACCACTAACATCTATGCCTCAGTGCACTGTCCAAGGGCCTGGGAATTGATCTGCCCTGCCCACTACAGCTGGTGCTTGCACAAACCATCCATCAGAGGGATCTGAAGTCACCCTCCCAAAACTGCCACTAGCACATATGTGTGTTATCTAGGGACCTGGGAATGGACCTGCTCCATCCAACACTGCCAGCACCCATATGCACCAACCAGGAGCCTGAGAACAGGCCCACTCCACCCACTTCCACAAGCATTCAAGTGCACTATCCAGTCTCCTACAGATTGAATCACACCACCTACCACCACCAGTGCTCATGGTTTAGCCCACGAGCACCCAAGGTTTAGCCTCCCTGGCACCCTTGTCCCTAGCACAGCTTCACCAGAGCATCCATAAATAATTGCAGTCTAGACCACTGAGGAACTCATAGACATAACTGATACTGATTACAGCCAGAGAAATCATACAGAAACTACACTCAGAGTCCACTCAGAGTCAGTCAAAGCCAAAGCACCCAACCAAACCAACACTATATATACAGTGTTGATTTTTTTCATGTGTGTGTGTGTGTGTGTGTGTGTGTATGTGTGGAAAAAATCTTCCCCTACAAAAGCCAGTCCATAAAATGAAAAGAAGCTACTGTCACATCAAATGCATAGATTTTATGTAATCACACACACACACAGGGAAACACGAAACCTCCAAAAGAACCCAGTAAGTCTCCATTAACAGATCTGAAAGAAAAGGAAATTTGAGAAATGCTCAGAAAAGAATTCAAAATAATGATATTAAGGAAGATAAGTGAGATACAAGAGAACACAAGTAAATAATACCAAAAAATCAGAAAAGTAATTCATGATCTGAATGAGAAATTCCATAAAGAGGTAGATATCATAGCAAAGAACCAAATAGAAATCCTGGAACTGAACAATTAAATTAATGAAATACAAAATACAATTCAGTGCTTTGACAATGGACTAGATCAAGCAGAAGAAAGAATGTCTGAACTTGAAGACAGGTCTTTTGAAGAACAGAGTCAGAAAAAAAAATGAAGAAAGCCAACAATGACATATGGGAGCCTATAATGCAAACAAATACTTGAATTCTGAGTGTTCTAGAAAAAGGAGAGGTGGCCAAAGGCATAGAAAACATATTTAATAAAATAATATCTTAAAATTTCCCAAGTCTTTCAAGAGATCTAGATGTTCAGATACAAAAAGCAAAAGAATCCCTAAATACATTTAAAGGACTTCTCCAAAGCACATTATAGTCAAACTGTCAAAAGTGAGACAAAGAGAAGATTCTAAAAATGGGAAGAGATAAGCATCAAGACACATATAAGGGAGTCCTCATTATACTAACAGTAGATTTCTCAGCAAAAATTTTACAGGCCAGAAGAAAACGGGATGATGTTTTCACAGTGTTGAAAGGAAAAAAAACGGTCAACCATAAAGTTTCTCAGACAAGCAAACTGAGAAATTCATCATGACTAGAACAGCCCTATAAGAAGTGCTTAAGTGAGTCCTATATTTGGAAGCGAAAGATAATCTCTACCTTCATAAAAACATATGAACATATAAATCTCACTGGTAGAGAAGACACAAATGAGAAGTAGAAGGAAGTCAAACTTCACCACTACAGAAAACCACCAAACTACAATGATAAACATATGAGAGAAAAAAAGGAACAAGGGATATACAAAACACCCAGAAAACAATTTATAAAGTGACAGGAATAAATCCTCACCTATCAATAATAGCCTTAAATAAAAACAGATTAAATTTTCTACTTAGAAGATACAGACTGGATAAATGGATTAAAAAACATCCTAACTATATGCTACTTATACAAAAACTCACTTCACTTTTAAAGATACATATAGACTGAAAATGAAAGGACTGAAAAAGATATTCCATGCAAATGGAATCCACAAGCCAGCAAAAGTAGCTATACTTAGATAAAAACAGGCTGTAAATCAAAAACCATAGAGTGACAAAGAAGTTTATTATATAATGATAAAGGTATCAATTTAATATAATAATTTAAAATATAAATGTATGCAAGCCAGAGCACCCAGATATATAAAGCAAATATTATTAGATCTAAAGGCAGAGATGGATGCAAATATAGTAAAAGTTGAGAAATTCAACACCTCACTGTCAGCATTGGACAGATAATCTACACAGAAAATGAACAAAGAAATACTGGATTTAAACTGAACTTTAGACCAAATGGAACTAATAGATAATTATAGAACATTTCATCTAATAGTGGCAGGAAACACATTCTTCTCATAAACACATGGAACATTCTCTAGGACATGTTTGGGCACAAAACAAGGCTCAAAAAACTTTTAAAATCAAAATCATATCAAGGTTTTTGTGTCTGTTTTTGAGACAGAGTCTCACTCTGTTGTCCAGGCTTGATTGCAGGGGTGAGATCTCAGCTCACTGCAACTTCCGTCTTCCAAGCTCAGATGATACTTCTGTCTCAGCTTCTGGAGTAGTTGGGATTACAGGCATGCACCACCATGTCCAGCTAATTTTTGTATTTTTAGTAGAGACGGGGTTTCACTATGTTGTCCAGGTTCATCTTAAACTCCAAATTTCAGGTGATCTGCCCACTTTAGCCTCCCAAAGTGCTGGGATTACAGGCATGAGCCACTGTGCCTAGCTCAAGTATTTTCATACACTACGATGAAACAAAACTAAAAATCAATAACAAGAGGAAGTCTGGAAATTGTACAAATACATTAAGATTTAACAACATGGCTATGAAAGACCACTAGGTTAAGGAAGAAATTAAGGAGGAAATCAAAAAAATTATTGAAACAAATGAAAATGAAAACACAGCATAACAAAACCCATGATACGGCAAAAGCAATGCCAAGAGAGAATTTTACAGCAATGAATTCCTATATCAGAAAAGTGGGAAGATTTCAAATAAACAACCTAGCAATTTCAAATAAACAACCTTAAAGAACTAGAAAAGCAGGAACAAGCCAAAACCAAAGTTAGGAGAAGAAAAGAGATAACAAAGATTAGTGCAGAAGTAAATGAAATGGAGACTTAAAAACAATACAAACGATTAACAACACAAAGTTTGATTATTTGAAAAGATGAACAAAATTGAAAAACTACTAACAAGACTAACCAAGAAAAAAGAGAAGATGTAAATCATAAATGAAAAATGAGGCATTGGACTACAAATGATCATTAGAGACTGTCATGAGTAATTATTAATACACACTAACAAATTAGAAAACCTAGAGGAAACAGATAAGCTCCGGGGCACATACAACCTACCAAGATTGAACCAGGAAGAAACAGAAAATCTGAACAGATCAATAACCCATAACGAGACAGAGTCAGCAATAAAGTCTCCACACAAAGAAAAGCCCAGGACTGGATGACCTTATTGCTGAATTCTACCAAACTCATAAAGAAGAATACCAGTTCTTCTCAAAGTATTTCAAAAGGTGAAGGTAAAAGAATTCTTCCTGTCTTATTCTATGAAGCCAGAATTATCCTGATACCAAAACCAGAGAAAGATACAAAAAGAAAAAAAGAAAAGAAAACTACAGGCCAAGATGCCTGGTGAAAATAAATGTAAAAATCCTCAACAAAATATAAGCAAGCTAAATCCAACAACTCATCAGAAAGATAATATATCATGATCAAGTGGAATTTATTTCTGAGATATAAGTATGATTCAATATACATAAAGCAATGAATGTGATATAGCACATCAACAGAATGAATGTCACAAACAATATGATCATATCAATAGATACAGAAAAAGTATTTGATAAAACTTAACATCACAATAAAAAATTTTTAAAAGTTAAGAATAAAAGGAACATATCTCAACATAATAAAGGACATATATGACAAACCAACAGCTAACATCATACTGAATGGGCAGACGCTGTCAGCCTTTCCTCTAAGGACTGGAACAAGACAAGGATGTTTATTTTCACCACTATTATTCAATAGTTCTGGAAGCCCTAGCCAGAGGAGTCAGGCTAGAGAAAGTAATAAAAGGCATCCAAACTGGAAAAGAAGAAGTAAACTATCCCTCTTTGCAGAAAACATGATTTTACATAGAAAAACATAAAGACTCTACCAAAAAACTCTTAGAACTGATAAATGAATTCAGTCAAGTTACAGAATACAAAATCAACACATAAAATTCAGTAGCATTTATGTATAACAAATACAACCTGGCTGAAAATGACATGGAGCTGTCCCATCTACAATAGTTACTCCCCACCCCTAAAATATTGAGGAATGAATTCAATTAAGGAGGTGAAAAACTTCTACAAGGGAAAGTTCAAAACACTGGTAACTGAATTAAATACTTAAATGTAAGATCTGAAACTATAAAACAACTAGAAGAACACATTTGGGAAATGCTTCAGGACACTGGTCTAGGCAAAGATTTTATAGCCAGGACTTTAAAAGCACAGGGAACAAAAATGAAAATATACAAAAAGGACTATGTTGGACTAAAAAGATTCTGCACAGCAAAGGAAACAATCACGGATTGAAGAGAGAAGCTGTCAAATGGGAGAAAATATTTATAAACTATTCATCCAAAAAAGGACTAACATCCAGAATATACAAAGAATTCAAACAACTCAACAGCAAATAACCAAATAATCACATTAAGAAGTGGTCAAAGGATTTGAATAAATATTTCTCAAAAGAAGACATACAAATGGCCAAGAGGTATATTAAAAAAGTGCTCAACATCCTGAATCATTAAGGAAATAAAAATCAAAACCATAGTGAGACATCATCTTACCTCAGAATGGCTACCATCAAAAAGATAAAAACTAACGAAGGCTGATGAGGATGTGGAGAAAAGGGAACTCTTATACACCATTAGTGGGAATGTAAATTAGTACAGTCATTATTGAAAACAATATAGAGGTGTCTCAGAAAATGAATCCAGCAATGACACTACTATGTATTTTTTCAAAGAAAACAAGTATATCAAATACATACGTGTACATATGTGTAAATGTGTATTTACTACAGCATTATTCACAATATCCATGATATGGTATCAACCTAAGTGTACATAAATGAATGAATGGATAAGAAAATATGGTATTTACACACCATGGAATACCGTTCAGCCATAAAAAAAATGAAATCCTGCCTGTCGTTTGCAGCAAGATGAATGGACCTGGAGACCATTTTGTTAAGTGAAATAAGCCAGGCACAGAAAGACAAATATTGTATGTTCTAACTCATATGTGGAAGCTAAAAACGTTGATCTCAATGAGGTATGGAGTAGGATGATGGATACTAGAGGCTGAGAAGAATGAACAAAGAGGGATGAAGAGAGGTTGGTTAAAGAATACAAACATACACACAGGGAAGGGAGTACTACACACTGAGGTCTACTGGGGGGAATAGGGGAGGGACAGCTGGGGGGGAAGGGGGGAGGGATAGCCTGGGGAGAAATGCCAAATGTGGGTGAAGGAGAAGACGGCAGCAAAACACACTGCCGTGTGTACCTGTGCACTTGCATGATCTGCACATGTACCCCAAAACCTAAAATGCAATAAAAAAAAGAAAATTAAAAAAAAAAGAATACAAACATACAGTTAGATGGAAGAAATCAGTTCTAGTGTTAGATAGCACAGTAGACTGACTACAGTTAATAATAATTTATTGTATATTTCAAAATAGCTAGAAGAGTTAAAGTGTTCCCAACACAAAAATGTGATAAATGTTTGAGGTGATGGATATGCTAATTATCCCAATTTGATCATTACATATTGCATGCATTAAAACATTACTCATACCCTGTGAATATGAACAATGATTATGTATCATTTAAAAAATGTAAAACAATTTTTAAAATTGTTTAAAGTGTGGGTTTGACCATGACACAATCCTTGCTCAAAAACATTCAATGCCTCCCATTCTCCATCAGTGTAGGAGCTACTACTTCGGACTTGCACAGAAGCACACACAGCTTTCTAGACTCATGTCCCAACACCCTATGTACACCTCATATTGTGGTAAATTAACACTAGCGTATTTATTGTTTCTGAACTCTCCCTGTCTTCTCATTTTGCTAAGCCTCTTCCATTCATCTGAAATATCCATCATGGTTATATCTATTTCTGGAAATCTTATTCATCCTATTAGGTCCAGCTCACTTTCTTCATAAGCCTTTCCCGATTTCACTGGACCACACACCTGCTATTTTTTCTATTTTGTTTCCTATTCTGCCTTTTAGTATTGATGTTTCTGTGCTTTATTAATCAGAAGTGTGTCATCAGAAGATGGGGGCTTGAGTCCCAGTCTAACTGTCATACTTAGGGCAAGCCCATAACCCCTTTGAACCTTGGTCACTTAATTAATTAGATGCACATAATATAGTATAACAGTGATTAAGATTTGGGGATTTGGAGGGAGATAGACTTGGATGTGAGTTTTGATTTTTGCACTGCAATAATGCCAGTAGTGGCCTTATCTATAAAACAGAGATGTGAAAAGGATCTACTATCTCTGCTAAGCATTAAATGAGACAATGTGGAAAACTCTTAGCATAGTGCCTGGCACATGGTAAATGCTTACTAAATATTGCCGTCACTAGGAATGCCATCAATTCCCTCATAAGATTGTTAGGATAAACATGTGAAGTAATGTAAAAGCGCTCCCATAGCATCAAGGTCCCTACAAACATAGTGTGATCAAATCTGTAAACATAGGCTGTGATACAGATAGGGAAGCAGTTCTGGGATCTACATCCCAATCAGAATGCAGACTGTAGACATGCATGCTGTTACAAACCACAAAATACGATGCAAATATAAAACACCATCATTAGGTCAGACTTTGTTCCATCTTTATCTTTGAATCTTCTGAGAGGGTATGGCACAGTGGAAAGAGGAGAGCCCTTGATTTTATGAATGTCAGGGCAACAAACTCTGAGTCTTAGGGTTTTTATCTGTAAAATATCTAGTTAACCACATCCATTGCAGATGTTAAACAGGGTGATTATGAAATTCTTACTATAGTATTTGGCGTAAAACAGCTGCTCCATAAATATTAGATTTCTATTATTTCCTCTTTTTCCCAAAAGTGCCTCACATCTAGTATATATTTAACAAATATTTGCTGAAGCTAGTAAAACTAAAAATGCTAAGGGTATTTGCTTAGAATAAGTGTATATTTGTCACAGGAGGATTGGTGCCTCTTCTGCTCTTAGACTGACTCCTGGAGAAGCCAAAACAGTCCCTGTAGATTTACTTTTTATTTTTAAATACATTTTGATTTGAAAATAAAAATGTTTTATAAAATCTGGGTTGTATAAGAAAGTTTGTTTTTTAAAGGAGAGAGATCAATCAAAGCAAGAATTAAAGGGGAAAAATATACTGGCATTCCAGGGTGCTCCGAAGCCTCTTGCTATGTAATGGCCAGATGTAGAGCAAGGCAATTTTCTCTGTTTTTCTATGTGAATCCAACAAAACAAACCCCGAAGCAAATGTATGGCCATTTTTTTCTTTCCTCTATAGACAAATCATAACAATGTACTGAGGGATCGCTGCATCCTAAGCATTTCACATGTGACAATTCATCTAATCTCCAAACTGCCCAATGAGGTAGATACCACTTCCCCCATATCAGACATTATAAAAATAAGGCACAGAGAGTTTATAAGTGTATTGTCCAGGGTCACACAGCTAATAAGTGGCAGAGCCAGGGTTGGAATTTTAGTTCTAGAGAACTTTCTTGTGGCTGTTACATACAAAGGATATATTTAGTGACATATTTCAAAAAGCACTAATGCAGTGAATTAGTTGAATATAGCTGAATGTCTAAATTGTGTATGGATTGATATATGGATGCAAATTCCCATTTGCCATCAAGCCCTACTGAATCAAATTCTCCCAGTGAGGTCTGGCTGTGGGTACTTTCAGAAGCAACAGTGGAAAAGCTGTAAGGGTGGAAGAGAATGGCCCTAAAGCTTGGCATGCTGATGCTAGAGTAAAAAGAGTCTGTGGTCTGTGACCACAATTTGTTTCTAAACGTGGTTCTGCACCTTTAGGATTTCCTGTTGCGGGCTTCCCTAGAAACATGAAAGCATCTGAAATCTAGAGCAACTTACCACATGCCTGCATCCCCTCAAGGTGAAATAGGCGCTCTGCACCACATGTAAGGGACTGAGGTCACTGTGCACAGAGTGAAAGGCCACCTTGGGCATGCTTATTGTGCCCTCAGAAACCTTCTACTAGTGCTTGTACCAGCCAAAAAGGCCATTTCAGGTCCCTGCAAAATTCACAGAATTCAGAAACAGATTATAGATGCTGTAAGATGTAATGTTAGAGGGCTGCCACCACACGATCCCCCTCCTTGACTGTCTGTTCAGCTGGATGACTGTGAGGGCTTTTCTGCTGGTTTCAGTGTTGTTTTCTCCTTGGTCGGGGCGGGGGGAGCAAAAATGGAAAGGGTATTCATTTCTATATTGCTGCTTGCTGCTACAAAGAGGCAAAGTTGAGGGTAACTGCCAACAGTTTCCCCTTGCTCTTCTTTTTGTTCACTCCATCTGTCTGGACCAATGCACAAGGAAAAAAGGCAGCCAGAATGGCAGTCCAAAGTTACACTCTCATTTAAAGCTTATGAAGGATGTGTTTTCCACAGCTTAAGAGAAAAATATATTATAAAGTGCCTAAGCAATTAAACAAATGGTATTTGTAAACATCTGCCGTCCAGTACTGTTGCCTGTGTTCAAACAAAGCCTCACAGTGTCTTTGGCAAACCGGAGTGAGAAAAGCTGGGTGCCATTTGCTGAATGATCTCTTCCATATTACAATTCTGTGGCCTGGGGGAATTAATTCAAACCCACATTGGGAAATTAATTCCCAGAGAGGCAGTTAGTCCCTAAGAGAACAACCAAAGAAACGAGGACCTAGAATAAAGTTGGCAGTAATTCAACAAGCATTTTATTAACCTCTACTAAACCACATTTATTATTTATGGTCAAATCACACAGAATCCTGATGTTAGCGACTCCGAGGAGAAAATGAGACTCCTGGCTGAGAATGGCTTCTGTCTCGCAGCCACAGTGTGCCCTCTCCAGTTCCTCCAACTGGTATCTGTGAAGATGCACTTAAAGATGGAAACTCAATAGTATCAATGCCCCAAATGCATACTCTAGGGGGAGAAACACCACCAGTGCCTAAAAATACAGACTCCATGTTTGAATTCTGGCTCTACTACGGAATAGCCAAGTGACCTTAATTTTCTCACCCATGAAATAGAGATAATAAGGGATGATTCAGAGTCCTGAGGATCTGAGAAGGTAATGCCTGTAGGGCTCTCAGTACCATGCATGGCACTTAACAAGTACTCAGTAAATGCCAGCTACTAGTAGTATAGTTTCATGGTTATTACAAAACAGGATTTTCCCCATTTTCCTGGAATTACAGCACGTGCATAAAGTGATGGCACAAAATGTTCTAGGTTTACTGCAAGGTGCCGGTTTCCATCTTCCCCAACTCCAACCCCAGCCATTCTACTAAAATAAAGGAAGAACTGGCAAAGTCATGTTGCCTGTGACTGAATATTCATAAAAAGAGACTATAGCCACCCCTTTGCATGGGGAGGATACCTGATGTTTCTTCTCTCCAAAGCTAAGGGAGAAAGACCCTAAAAGAAATTCTAGCTAAGTCTTGTAGGTTCCCAAAACCCCTCACTTTTCATTAACCAAGAGATTGTCATCTTTCCTTTGAAAGCTGGTAAGACACCAGGGCTGTTGAGTATTTGTTGTATTGTTTGGTCTTTGAGAAATGAGCGAGGAAGAGATGGTGGAGTTGAGAGAGGTGGCTGAGAAGCTGCTTATATTTTCACTGATGTCACAGAAAGAATACAGTTTTCCATGAGTTGGGTGGAAAACACCTAGGGGTGGCTCAACATTTTTCATTTCACCTATACCTCAATAAAGAACCTCACCTACCATGCAAAAGCATACCAGCTACAAGACATTGCTGGGTAGACTGTCTTTCACTGGAGTCAAAGGAAAGAGGTAAAGTGGAAGCCTGATCCCTCAAATCAAGGAATCATTGGAGTATCTTTTGTCTCTCCCAGGGTTCTCCAGAGAGACTATTAAAGACCAATAAGAGAAAACTAACCAAACATAAGATGTCAACAACCAGCTAGTGCTGGCAAGAGCAGCAGGAACAACCAACAGGGAAGAACGTGGCTCTTGTCCTTTGGCCTCTTCCCCTTTCCTACTTGAATCTATGGATGAGAAAGGAGCTCTGGAATCTCAACCCTAGCCTGACTTAGGTGTAGGGGTGAAAGTAGAGCTTCAAACTATAGAAAAGATTAAAATAAGGCTGGGCACGGTGGCTCACACCTGCAATCCTGGTACTTAGGGAGGCAGAGGCAGGTGGATCACCTGAGGTCAGGAGTTTGAGACCAGCCTGGCGAACTTGGTGAAACTCCATCTCTACTAAAAATAAAAAATTAGCTGGGCATGGTGGCGGGTGCCTGTAATCCCAACTACTTGGTAGGCTGAGGCAGGAGAATCACTTGAACCTGGGAGGCGAAGGTTGCAAGGAGCCAAGATCATGCCACTGTACTCCAGCCCAGGCAACAAGAGCGAAACTCTCATCACAAAAAAACTCTCATCACATTAAATACCAGCATAAATGTTTTGATAAACAAAAGTGACTAAAAAACATTACAGAATCTTGGCAAACTGTCATTAAGGGAGCCATCATCTGGTAGTGCAAATGGGAGTTAACAGGCCACAATTATTTACAAAAAAAGCTGTATCTTTGCTCCAGTGGGTTGGGATTCCTCAATAAAATATAGACAATGTTGGTGGAGGTAATGATGATGATGCATAGTTATAAGGCTGATGGAACAAGATCTTTTTAAGCAGCTACAGAGGCTTCAATTCACAATCAACTCTGGCTTTATTTCATGCAACAGAAGCAGCCTGAGAAAAAGCATAAAGGATTTCATATGTTTCCACAATGAGCCCACTGACTCAGATGATCAAGTCGATATCAACAAGGAAAATGGGGAACTATCCCTTGTGACCCATGGGAAATTGCTATATAAAAACAAATTTGTCCTACAATAGTCCTCCTCATCTTGTTGCAACCAAGCAGGTAATACAATGCAAATTCCAAACAAAAATCTGACTCATAAATTGGAGATGCAGCTGTGATGCTGTACGACACCTGTAGCAGACATTCATAAAGCACAGGGGTAGAGGTAAATGAATGAGCCTCAACAGTAATGCTCTCAAGTCATTGGACTTCTCCATAGTCTCTCTAGGCTCAAACTGCCAGAGATGCACATAGTGAAGAAAGGAAGAGGCAACTGCAACTGCATTACAGTTTCAAAAGTAATGAAGCCTCCTGTAACAATAAAAGAATTGGGCAAAGTGTATGAAACAACCATTCTCACACACTGGCTGACAGGCAGTGCAGTACTACTATGATCCCTGAAAAAAGGAAAATAAATGAGGTGACTCCTGAAAGTCTCTTGGATTTCTGCTTGCAGTCATTTTGTAGACTGTTGTATAAAGAGGGGAATCCAAGCAGAGCATAGTAGTACTGAATTGAAGAGGCATAGCTTGGAGTTTTCAGGGCACAATACCATGAAGGAAGGTACTGTGCAGAGCAAAAGCTTCAGAAATCATCATATCTCCCATATTGTTGTTGAATACAGAGCCACACCTGTGTAGGATGAGACCCCATAGCTGAACAAAAAAATTGGGAGCTGAACAATTTTCAGAGCTCACACAGGGCTGGGGACATTCAAACTGAACACATGACTTAGTTCTAGGATAAAACTAGAACTAAGTTACATTATACTTGAAGTAGCATAGCCTTTTCAACAAAAGTTAAAAACAATTCTCAGAATGATCAAGTTGATTTGCAAGTAACTCAACTATCAGAACAAAGTGCAATACTTTTAAAGAAAAGCAATAAAAGCCATCACTCCAGAATGCCAAATTTTAAAAATCCAGCATCCAACCAAACTTGACTAAATATGGGAAGAAGCAAGGATATGCAACCATGATGAGGAAGAAAGTTAGTCAATAAAAGCAGATGCAAAAATGACAGATGATGGAATTAACAGACAAGGAGCTTAAAACACAGCTGTTATAACCATGTTTAAGTATTAAAAGAGAAACATGTATATAATTAAAAGAGAAATGAATGATATAAAGAAAAACTAAATATGACTGCTGGAGATGAAAAGTACAATATATAAAATGAAAATTTCACAGTTAGCAGCAGGGTTAGCAGCAGGGTTAGCAGCAGATTAAACACTGCAGAAGAAAAGATAGTGAACATGAAATACAGAAATAGAATCTATTCAAACAGAAAGACAGAAAAAATAACCCCTGAAAAATATAAACTGAGCCTTAGTAACCTAGGGGACAATACCAAGTGATATTACATGTGTTTAGAAGTAAGGAATTGAACAAAATATTTGAAGTTACAATGACCAAAGTTTCCGAAATCTAATGAAAATAATAGACTCAAAAATTTAAACTCAAGTAGATAATCACAATGAAAACCACATCAAGACACATCATACTTAAAACTACTGAAAACCAGAGATAATGGGACTATTTTAAAAATGGAGAAAAATGACATATTGAATAAAAGAAAAAAATTTCACAGACTTCTCACCAGAAAATATAAATACCAAAAAATAATAGAATGGAAGGGGCTGAATGTGGGGAGGGGACAAACTCCACCAACCTCAAATTCTATATTCAACAAAAATATCCTTCAGAAATGAGGGTGAAAGAAAAATTTTTCAGACAAACAGATGCTGAACAAATTTATCATCAGCAAGCCTGAATCACAAGAAATGTAAAAGGAAATTCTCAGACAGAAGGATAAAGATGCTACATAAAAACTAGGATCTACAAAAGGAATGAAGAGCACCAGAAATGATAAACATATGGGGAAATTTGAAAGATATTTTTCCTACTTTTAAATTTTTTAAAAAGATAACTGACCAGCAAAAGAAAAATAATAACAATGTATCAGGAAGTTTATAACACACATATCAGAAAAATATATGACAACAATATGCACCAGGACAAAGAAGGAAATAGAAGCAAAATTTTGTGTGTTTTTACATTATACTTGAAGTAGCATAGTAACATCTAAAGGTGGACTGTGATATGGCATACTGTATGTAATTCTAAGAGAAATCATCAGAAATTAAAGAGGCATAGCTAATAAACCAGTAGTGGGAATAAAATGGGGTAAAGGAAAATACTGAGTTACTCTAAAAAAGGTAGGAAAGGGGAACAAAGAACAGATAAAATGCTATAATTTGAATGTTTCTGTCCCTTCCAAAATTCATGTTGATATATGATCCCCAACATAATAGTATTAAGAGGTGTGACTTTCAGGAGATTATTAGGTCATGAGGGACCTGCCCTCAGGAAAGGATAAGTGCCTTATTAGAGGATTGAGGGAGTAAATTCGGTCCCTTTTAGCACTTTTGTCCCTTCTGCCATGATGGGGCATATTGTCTGCCCCCTTTGGCATTAAGAATGCAACCAGAAAGTCATCACCAAACGCTGAATCTGAAAGAGCCTTGATCTTGGACTTTCCAGCCTTCAGAACTATAAATACATATTTCTGTTCTTTATATATTATCCAGTCTCAGGTATTTTGTGATAGCAGCAGACATGGGACAAACAGTAAACAAATAGCAAGATGACAGATTTAAACACAACTATGGGCCAGGCATGGTGGCTCATGCCTGTAATCACAGCACTTTGGGAGGCTGAGGTGGGCAGACCACGAGGTCAGAAGTTTGAGACCAATCTGGACAACACAGTGAAACCCGATCTCTACTAAAAATACAAAAATTAGCTGGTTGTGGTGATGTGCACCTGTAATCCCAGCTACTTGGGAGACTGAGGCAGGAAAACTGCATGAACTCAGGAGGCAGAGGTTGTAGTGAACCAAGATCACACCATTGCACTCCAGCCCAGGTGACAGTGCAGAAGTACATCTCAAAAAACAACAAAATAAAACACACGCACACACACAACTATAATGATAATTATACAAAATGTAAATGGCTTACGTCAGCAGTTCTAAAACTGTGGTGCATAATCCCTTCATACAAATTGAGACACAACATCAATCTGTACTAGTAATTATTTTGTCCATCATGAAAACTGCAAGAAAATAAAAGTCAATTTCACTGACAAAAATACTTCATGAAACAATCGAAGTTACTGATATTACCTCCTACCTGGACAGGACATCTCTGAAAAAAGGCAGCAGCACCTCAGGAACTTATAAATAAAGCCCCACCTTCCCAGGACAGAACACCTGGGAAAAAAGGCAGTTATAGTGCTGCTGCAACAGACTTAAATGGACCTGCCCAGCAGCTTGAATGAAACAATGGAGCTCAAAGCTCAGCACTTGAGCTCCTATAAGAGTCACACTGTCTCCTCAAGCAGCTCCCTGACCCCTGTATATCCAAAGAGACACCTAATAAAGGACAGCTCAGGCTGACATCTGTCAGGTATCCTTCTAGGATGAAGATAACAGCAAAAGAAACTGGTCGAAACCCTTACTGTTCTGCAGCCACCACAGGTGCTCCCCAGGCAAGCAGGTTCTGAAGTGGACTTCTAGCAGTCCTACAGCAGAGGGGCCTGTTAGAAGGAAAACTAAAAAAACGAAAGAAATAACATCATCAACAACAAAAAGGACGTCCACTCAGAGATCCCATCCAAAAGCCACCAACTACAAAGACCACAGGTAGATAAAACCACAAAGATGGGAAGAAACCAGAGCAAAAAGGATGAAAACACCCAAAATCAGAATACCTCTCCTCCAAGAGATCACAACTCCTCAATAGCAAGGGAACAAAGCTGGATGGAGAATGAGTCTGATGAATTGACAGGAACAGGCTTCAGAAGGTGGGTAATAACAAACTTCTCTGAGCTAAAAGAACATGTTCTAACCCAATGAAAAGAAACAAAAAAACCTTAAAAAAGGTTTGATGAAATGTGAACGAGAATAAACAGTTTAGAGAAGAATATAAATGACCTGACGGAGCTGAAAAACACAACATGAGAACTTCAAGAAGCATACATAAGTTTCAATAGCCAAATAGACCAAGCAGAAGAAAGGATATCAGAGATTGAAGATCAACTCAATGAAATACAATGAGAAAGCAAGATTAGAGAAAAAAGAGTGAAAGAAATGAACAAAGCTTACAAGAAATATGGGATTACATGAAAAGACCTAATCTATGTTTGATAGGTGTACCTGAGTGTGATGGAGAGAATGAATCCAAGCTAGAAAACACTCTTCAGGATATTATCCAGGAGAACTTCCTGAACCTAGCAAGGCAGGCCAATATTCAAGTCCAGGAAATACAGAAAACACCACAAAGATACTCCTCAAGAAGAGCAACTCCAAGGCACATAATCGTCAGATTTACCAGGGTTGAAATGAAGGAAAAAATGCTTAGGGCAGCCAGAGAGAAAGGTCTGATCACCCACAAAGGGAAGCCCATCAGACTCACAGTGGATCTCTCAGCAGAAACCCTACAAGCCAGAAGGGAGTGGGGGCCAATATTCAACATCCTTAGAGAAAAGAACTTTCAACCTGGAATTTCATATCTAGCCAAATTAAGCTTCAAAAGCAAAGAAGAAATAAAATCCTTTATGAACAAGCAATTGCTGAGAGATTTCCTCACCACCAGGCCTGCCTTACAAGAGCTCCTGAAAGAAGCACTAAACATAGAAAGCAAAAACCAGTACCAGCCACCTCAAAAATGTACCAAATGGTAAAGAGCATCAACACAATGAAGAAACTGCATCAACTAATGAGCAAAACAACCAGCTAGCATCAAAATGGCAGAATCAAATTTACACATAACAATATTAACCTTAAATGTAAATGGGCTAAATGCCCCAATCAAAAACACAGACTGGTAAATTGGATAAAAAGTCAAAAATTATCAGTGTGCTTTATCCAGGAAACCCATCTCACATGCAAGGCCACACATAGGCTCAAAATAAAGGGATGGAGGAAGAGTTACCAAGCAAATGGAGAGCAAAAAAAAAAAAAAAAAACAGTTTTAATCCTAGTCTCTGATAAAACACACTTTAAACCCACAAAGATCAAAAGAGACAAAGAAGGACATTACATAATGGTAAAAGGATCAATGCAACAAGAAGAGCTAACAATCCCAAATACATACCCACCCAATACAGGAGCACCCAGATATATAAAGCAAGTTCATAACGACCTACAAAGAGACTTAGACAACCACACAATAACAGTGGGATACTTTAACACTCCACTGTCAATATTATACAGACCAATGAGACAGAAAATCAATAAGAATATCCAGGACTTGAACTCAGATCCGGACCAAGCAAACCTAATAGACCTCTACAGAAGTCTCCACCCCAAATCCACAGAACATACATCCTTCTCAGCACCACATCACACCTGCTCTAAAATTGACCACATAATTGGAAGTAAATCACTCTTCAGCAAATGCAAAAGAATGAAAATCATAACAATCTCTCAGACCACAGTGTAATCAAATTAGAATTCAAGATTAAGAAACTAACTCAGAACTACACAACTTCATGGAAACTGAATAACTGGCTCCTGAATGTTGATAAACAATGAAATGAAGGCAGAAATAAAGATGTTCTTCAAAACCAACGAGAATAGAGACACAACGAACCAGAATCTCTGGGACATATTTAAAGCAGAGTCTAGAGGAAAATTTATAGCAATAAATGCTCACATGAGAACCAAAGAAAGACCTAAAATCAACACCCTATCATCAAAATTGAAAGAGCTGGAGTAGCAAGATCAAAAAAATTCAAAAGCTAGCAGAAGACAAGAAATAACTAAGATCAAAGTAGAACTGAAGGAGACAGAGACACAAAAAACCCTTAAAAAAATCAATAAATCCAGGAGCTGGTTTTTCAAAAAGATCAACAAAACAGATCACTAGTCAGATTAGTGGTCTATCTAAGAAGAAAAGAGAGACAAATCAAATAGATGCAATAAAAAATGATAAAGGGGATATCACCACAGATTGCACAGAAATACAAACTACCAACAGAGATTACTACAAACAATTCTATGCACATAAACCAGTAAACCTGGAAGAAATGGATAACTTCCTGGACACTTGCACCCTCCCAAGCCTAATCCAGGAAGAAGTTGAAACCCTGAATACACCAATAACAAGGGCTGAAGTTGAGGCAGCAATTAATAGCCCACCAACCAAAAAAAGCTCAGGTCCAGGTGGGTTCACATCCAAATTCTTCCAGACATACAAGGAGAAGCTGGTACCATTCCTTCTGAAACTATTCCAAATAATCCAAAAAGAAGGAATCCTTCCCAAATCATTTCATGAGACCAACATCATCCTGATACCAATCCAGCAGAGACTCAACAAGAAAAGAAAACTTCAGCCCAATATCCATGATGAACATAGACTCAAAAATCTTCAATAAAATACTGGCAAACTGATTGCAACAGCACATCAAAAAGCTTATCCATCACGATCAAGTAGGCTTCATCCCTGGAATGCACGGCTGGTTCAACATATGCAAGTCTATAAACATAATTCACCACATAAACAGAACCAAAGACAGAAACCACACGATTATCTCAATCGATGCAGAGAAGGCCTTTGACAAAATTCAACAGCCCTTTATGCTAAAATCTCTCAATAAACTAGGTATCGATGGAACGTATCTCAAAATAATAAAAGCTATTTACGACAAACCAACAGCCAATATCATACTTAATGGGCAAAAACTAGAAGTGTTCCCTTTGAAATCTGGCACTAGACAAGGATGTCCTCTCTTACCACTCCTATTCAATATAGTATTGGAGTTCTAGCCAGAGCAATCAGGCAAGAAAAAGAAATAAAAAGTATTCAGTGAGGAAAGGGGAAAGTCAAATTGTCTCTATTTTCAGACGACATGATTATATATTTAGAAGGCCACATCGCCTCAGCCCAAATCTCCTTAAACTGATAAGCAACTTCAGCAAAGTCTCAGGATACCAAATAAATATGCAGAAATCACAAGCATTCCTGTACACCAATAACACACTTAAAGAGAGCCAAATCAATAACGAACTGCCATTCACAATTGCTACAAAGAGAATAAAATACCTAGGAATACAACTAACAAAGGATGTAAAGGACCTCTCCAAGGAGAACTACAAACCACTGCTCAAGGAAATAAGAGATGGAAAAACATTCCATGCTCATGGTTAGGAAGAATCAATATTTTAAAAATGTCCATACTGCCCAAAGTAATTTATAGATTCCATGCCATCCCCATCAAGCTACCAATGACCTTTTTCACAGAACTGGAAAAAACCACCTTAGACTTTATATGAAACCAAAAGAGAGCCTGCATAGCCAAGATAATTCTAAGCAAAAAGAACAAAGCTGGAGGCATCATGCTACCTGACTTCAAACTATACCATAAGACTACAGTAATCAAAACAGCATGGTACTGGTACCAAAACAGAGTTATAAACTAATGTAACAGAATAGAGGCCTTGGAGGCAACGTCACACATCTACAACCATGTGATCTTTGACAAACCTGACAAAAACAAGTAATGGGAAAAGGATTCCTTGTTTAATAAAGGGTGTTGGGAAAACTGGCTAGCCATGTGCAGAAAGCAGAAACTGGATCCCTTCCTGACACCTTACACTAAAATTAATTCCAGATAGATTAAAGATTTAAACATAAGACCTAACACTGTAAAAACCCTAGAAGAAAACCTAGGCAAAACCATTCAGGACATAGGCACAGGCAAGGACTTCATGATTAAAACACAAAAGTATTGGCAACAAAAGCCAAAATAGACAAATGGGATCTAATTAAACTCCAAAACTTCTGTACAGCAAAACAAATGATCATTAGAGTGAACCAGCAGTCAACAAAATGGGAAAAAATTTTTGCAATCTACCTATCTGACAAAGGGCTAATATCCAGAATCTACAAAGAAGTAAAACAGATGTACAAGAAAAAAAACAAACAAACCCATTCAGAAGTGGGTGAAGGATATGAACAGACTTTTCAAAAGAAGACATTTATGAGGTCAACAAACATATGAAAAAATGCTCATCATCACTAGTTATTAGAGAAATGCAAATCAAAACCACATTGAGATACCATCTCACACCAGTTAGAATGGCAATCATCAAAAAATCTGGAGACAACAGATGCTGGAGAGAATGTAGAGAAATAGGAACACTTTTACACTGTTGGTGGGAGTGTCAATTAGTTCAACCACTGTGGAAGACAGTGTGGTGATTCCTCAAGGACCTAGAAATAGAAATTCCATTTGACCCAGCAATCCTATTACTGGATATATATATCCAAAGGATTATAATTCTTTCTATTATAAAGACACACGCACACGTATGTTCACTGTAGCACTATTTACAATAGCAAAGACCTGGAACCAACCCAAATGCACATCGATGATAGACTGGACAAAAAAAATGTGGCACATAAACACCATGGATACTACGCAGCCATAAAAAACAATGAGTTTGTGTCCTTTGTAGGGACATGGATGAATCTGGAAACCATCATTCTCAGCAAACTGACACAAGAACAGAAAATCAAACACCACATGTTCTCACTCATAGGTGGGTGTTGAACAATGAGAACACATGGACACAGGGAGGGGAGCATCACACACTGGGATCTGCTGTGGGGAGGAAAAGGGAGGGACAGCAGAGGTAGGGATTTGGAGAGGGATAACATGGGGAGAAATGCCAGATATAGGTGATGGAGGGATGGAGGCAACAAACCACATTGCCATGTAGGTACCTATGCAACAATCCTGCATGTTCTGCACATGTACCCCAGAACCCAAAGTGCCATATATATATATGTATGTTTGATATTAAGTTATAACATTTCAGTATATCTCTTGTCATTATAAAATATTCTTCTATCTCCAGTAATAATTCTTAGCCTATAATCTATTTTGCCTGTTATAAAGGTAGCTATTCTACCTCTTATGATTACTGCTTGCATGATGTGTAGTTTTTAAATTTTCTTATTTTCATCCTATTTATGTCTGAATCTAAATTTTATCTTACAGACAGCTAATAGTTGGATCTTTCTTTTTATACAGTCTGAAAATGTTTCCCTTTTTGTTGAGGTTTTTACTCCATTTACATTAAAGTATTATTAGTACAATTGGATGTCTGCATGCCATAATACTATTTGTTTTCTGTGTCTTACATTTTCTCTGTTCCTTCCTGCCTGCCTTTTTTATTAAACAACTATTTTTAGTGTACCATTTTAATTACTCTATTGATTGTAAGCATATTTTATTGGCTTATTTTCTTAGTAGTTAGTGTAACAATTAGAATGTCCATTGTAACTAATCACAGTCTATTCTGGATTATACTTATTTAATTCAGTAAAATACAGTAACTTTGCTTCTATATAATTCCATTTCCTTCCTTCCTCTTTCTCTTTTAAAATATATATATTTATATATATTTACCACTTAACGAAGGATCTTTTTAAGTGATATTGACTTGTACATGTATTCTCTGTTATAAACCCAACAGTACAGTATACTGTCAGGACCATATAGCAATAATAAATCTATACACACCTAACAACAGTGCTCTAAAATACATAAAGCAAAACCTGAAAGAATTAAAAGAAGAAATAACAATTTGACAATATTTCAAGATTTCAATACTCCATTCTCAATAATAGAAAACCTAAATAGGAAAGCAGTGGGGCTACAGAAGACTTCAACAAACATGTCAACCAACTGTCCTAACTGACATTTACAGAATGCTGTAAACTACTACTATCAGAACTACTATCATACTTCTCAAACACATATGAAAAATTGCTCAAGATACATCATATGCTAATCTATAAAATAAATCCTAATATATTAAAATGACTAAACTCATACAAAGTGTGTTTTCCAGCCACAATAAAATTAAATTAAAAATCAACACCAGAAACAAATTTGAAAAATCTCCACATTTGGAAATCAGACAACATACTTCTAAACAATCCTTGATCAAAGAATGCATCAAATGGGAAATTAAGACAGTTTTAATTGAATAAGAAAGAACACAACATATTTATGTGGCACAGCTAAAGTAGTGAAGGAAAGTCAAGTTATAGCTTTTAAAATCTATGTTAGAAAAAATAAAGCTTTCAATCCAATACCTTAAGTGACTATCTCAAAAACTAAACTCAAAGCAAGTAGAAAAAAAAGAAAGAGTGAAAATTAGAAATTATAGTACAAATAAAGGAAACAGAAAATGACAATAATAAAGAAAATCAAGACAAAAGTTTGTCTTTAAACAGATCAACAGAATTGACAAATCTTTAATTACACTAACTAAACAAAACAAAAAAAGAGAACAGATTGCCAAAATTAGGAATTAAAGAGAGGACATCACTATTGACACAACAAAAATTGCAAGGATTTTAAGGGACTACTATGAACAACTTTATGTCAACATATTAGATAACATGCACAAAACAGACAAATTCCTAGCAAAAAGGCATAAATTTCCAAAGTAGGCTTAACAAGAAATAAAAAATCTGAATAGATCTTCCCCACACTGTGCTGGCCAGATGTCACTCCCTACTCAGTGGCAGTGAGTGAGATGGAGACAGTGGGCTGGGCAGGCAACCTCATGACACACAACACAATGTTTGCTCAAGGACCGAAAAGGAAATTCGTTGACAAGGAAGACATGAAAGGCACCCTGGTCAGCTTTAAGACTGTCCTTTCCTATAATCTGCAATGACAGTCACTTCTGGACATGTCCCTGGTTAAGCTACAGCTCTGCCACATGCTGGTCCAGCCCAACCACTGCCACTGGGTCCTCATAATGAACACTGTTCTGGAGATTCAAGAGAGATGACCCAGGATGGAAAATGGTGCATGGCAGTGTCCCAGGGTGAGATGCAGGTGCTTCTAGACCATCTGGTCTCCTCAGAGATCCTGAGCCACTAAGAGGGAAGAGCTCACTGAGCCATTAACTGGGAGCAGAAGGGGATACACCCTGTTCCTGGCTTGGAGACAGTTATGCACAGGGCCCAGTTTCTGAACTTTTCCTGGTCAATTCAGCACAGGCACCGAGGAACCCACAGAGCAGCATCTAAGAAATGGACAGCCCTCAAGCAAATAGAGGAAGCTTTCAAAAGTTGCTACGTAAGATATTTGAAAACCTGGAGAATAAAAACCCCAGTTCCACGGAAAAGCTTTTTTTTTCAGATGTAGAAAGTTCCTACTGTGACCTGGACATGGTGCAATGGGCATGGTAAGTGGCACCAATTAGGATCAAATAATCCTAAAATTCATATGAAAATACAAAGGACCTAGAATAGGTAAAATAATTTTGGAAGAAAAGAACAAAGCTGGAGGATTTATACTACCTTATCTCAAAACTTAATATAAAGCTCAGAGTGGTACTGATATAAGGATAAGGACAATGGAACATAATTCAAATACTAGAAATAAGTATTAAATTTATGATCAATTGATTATCAATAAATTTGCCAAAACAATTCAATGGGAAAAGACAGTCTTTTCAGCCGATAGTACTAACAGAATTGGATTACCTACATGTAACAAAACAAAGAAAACTAAGACCCTCACTTCACAGTATACATAAAAATTAACTCAAAATGGATCCCAGAAGATATAAATGTAAACTCTAAACTATGAAACTTCTAGATGAAACCTGCATGACCTTGGGTTACGCAGAGCTCTTATATAATATCAAAATCATGACCACTTTTAAAAATGATAAATTGGAATTCATCAAAATCAAAAATTTTGTACTTCAAAGGACATCATTAAGAAAATGAAAAGACAAGCCACAAACCAAAAGAAAATATTTGCAAATCATATATCTGATAAAGCCTTTGTATGCAGAACATATAATTCTTGTAATAATAAGTAAACAATTTAACAAATGGGCAAAAAATTTGAATAGACAGTTTATCAGAGAAGATACCAAATGGTTAATAAACATACACATAAAAATATGTCCAACATTATTAGCCATTTGAGAATTTAAAATTAAAACCACAATGAAATACTACTAGAAATTCACTAGGATGGCTATAATCAAAAAGTTAGTAAGTTATTAGTGCAGATGTGGAAAACTGAAACCCTCACACATTTCTAGTAGGCAGGTAAAATGTTACATACACCTTTAAAACTAGTTTAAAAGTTAAATATAAATATAACATTCAATGTAGATTTCCACTTTTAGGTGCCTACCCCACATAAATAAAGCATATGTCTACACACTTTTATGTAAATTCAAAGCAGCGTTACTCATAATAGCCCAAAACCGAAAGCAATCCATATGTTCATAAACTGATAAATGAATAAGCAAAATATGGCATATTCATAAGATGGAGTTCTGTTCAACAATATAAAGGCATAGATTACTGACACATGATACAACATAGATTAACCTCAAACACGTTACACTAAGTGAAAAGAGATAAAAAAAACTACATATTGTATGATTCCACTTACAGTAACTGCCTAGAAAAATAAAATCTATACAGAATAAAAGCATATCAGTGGTTGCCTGGGTAAAGGGGTCTTTATAAGATGATGGAAATGTTCTAAAACTCAATTTTGGTGAAGGTTGTACAACTATATATTTACTAAAAATATTCAATTGTGCATAATACAATAGGTGAATTTTAAAGCATGCAAGTAACAAACAGGAAGAAAATATAAATACATCTGACAAAGGAATGGTATGCAGGATATATAACAAACCCTTTTGACTCAGTAAGAAGACAACCCAATTAATAATGGTCAAAAGATTTGAAAGGACATCTCCATTGGCTGCAAATACCACAAGGAAAAATAGAGAAAAGACATCTCCAAAAAAAGAAAATACAAGATTAGTCAATATGCACATGAAAGGTGTTCAACATCATTAGCCATCAGGCAAATGTAAATTAAAATCACAACTAGATATACTAGAGTGGCTTAAACTTAAAAAGACCTATGCCAAGTGCTGGAAAAGACATGGAGCAACTGGAACACTCATATATTGCTGGTGGGAGCGTAAAATGGCATGATCATGGAAAATCTGTCAGTTTCTTATTAAATCAAACAAACCTACCATTCAACCCAGTAATTCTACTGTAAGGCATTTATCCAAGGGAAATGAAAACATGTCTTTACAAAGACTTGTATATGAATGCTCAGGGAAGTTTTATATATAGTAGAAAAAATGGAAAGCAACCCAAATATTTATAGTAAATGAATAGATAACAAATTGAGGATTGGTAACAATGGAATTTGGCCTAGCAACAAAATGGAACAGCAAAATGCATATGACCCCAATGTCTTTTCACCTACTCCTTCTGTAGCAGTGGTAGATGCAGCATCATTCTTCAGTGGCAACCTGAGGCTGCACCTCACGAAAGCCCCTAAGGTGTTTGTATGATGAGATGGGGCCCAGTGCCCTGAAGAAGTGTGTGTAAGGTGAGGACAGGTAGCTGGGAATAGGTGGTGTCCCTAGAAAACCTCCCACATACACACACACAGCTTTTGTGTATGATAGGCTTCCTCTCCAAGAGCAGAACAGTGAGAGTATGCACTGGTCCTTCTGGGAAGAACAGTGGGGACTAAGATCTGGTACCACCTCCTGGTCCTCGCCCCTGAGAAAATAAGAAAACTAGCAAGAACTTGACCAACAAATGCTTGGATTCAGACAGGAAGACTTCCTTTGTCTATTGCTTCATTCCGGGAAATTGCATTGGAACTGTCTGATTAAGAAAAAGCAAAGAATTCTGAAAAAAAAACAAAAAAACAAAAAAAACAAAACCCAAAAAACAGAGAACAAAATATCCCAGAATTCCTAGTAAAATAAATTACTGGCTGGTGGCTAGAGGTACCTAGCTCTAGAGGCTCTTGTCTCCTCCAGAAAGGACCAAAACAGTGAGTAGATGATCACACATTGAATAGAGTGCCTTAGAGAGAACACTGGAATTCAGTAAGGTAGTGTCAGAACTTCTGAGACATAGGAGAGAGAAGTGAAGTAGCCAGCCTGGTTGAGATAGGCTCATAGCCAAGAGAAACATTCCAGTTAAGGGAAAAGGTAAGTGAGAAATCCCCCTGTAGTTCACTTTTCCACTGCAGCCTCTTGCAATCTTAGCCCAGGAAGAGCCCCTAAGCCCTCGCAGGCCCTGAGACTAGTATAGGGAAATGCCTGGAGTCCATGCGATAGCATTTTCAGAGAGGGAGTTTGTTTTGGATGGGTCCCACACACTCCCTGAGACTCAAGCAACTATAGCAGGGCACCATTTGAGAGCTCAGCTCTCACCAGACTACAGTCTTCCCTGGGGCCCAACACCCTCCTGCATCTTCCACATCCCTGGAGCCTTGCTGCATTCTACCACATCCACCAAGAGGACTGCAGCAGCACAATGGTGGCTAGACTCAGCAGTGTGGCTGGGTACCCAGCACTCTAGCCCAAGCAGTGTCCTACATCCCAGGGAACAGACAGTGCAGTGCACCAGAGAGGGTGCTCTGGGGCAAAGGGAGCTGAGCACACACTCCTCAGAGTCTGAGAGCAGCTGGCCTTGGGCCACTGCCACTGACAGCAACCAAGTCCCTTCCCTAGCAGCAGAGTCGCTGCATACCTGCATGTGCTTTCAGGGAACCTAGGGACCAGCTTGCCCCAGTGCCACACAGGGGCCTGAGAACAGGTCTGTCTCAGCCCTCACTGCTGGCACGTGCATATATCCAGGGGTCTGAGGTCAGTTCTGTCCCACCACTGCCACTGCTGCCTCTATCCATCTAAGAGCCTGAGAATTGATCTGCCCTACCTGCCACACCTGGCAGTCACACACAGCAACATGGGCCCTGACAACAGGCCTGCTCTGCCCACCACCACCACCACCTGTGCCTACCTTCTTGGGGCCTAAAGACAGACCCATCCAGCCTGCCAATACCCAGACATGTCATCTGGGTACCTGAGAACTGACCCGCTCTACCCACCACCACTAACATTCCCTCCCTCTCCAAACAACTTGGGGGCCAGAGAACTTGCCTGCCCAGCTCACTGCCACCACAGCTGACGCCCATACATGCTGCTTGGGGGCCTGAGGGTTGGCCCACCACCACTACTGGCATCATCAAAGCCATACATACTGACCAAAGGTCCAAGGGCCCACCGACCCATCTGACCCACTGCCTCCACAACCAGCCCAGAGCAAGCTGCCTGGAGGCTCAAGGATTAGTCCACCTAGACCTACTACTACAGTGTCCATTTATGCTGTCCAAAGGCCCAAGGGCCAACATACCTGGCCAACTGCAACTACCACTGTTGACTGAGTACTAGCCCTCCTGGTGTCCTCATCTCCAGCAAAGCCTCACCACACCCTTCACTAACAACGATTGCCTAAGCCACTGTGAACTCACGGACACTACTGATGCTGATTACACCCACAGAAAAAATACAACTACACTACTGCGCCCAGTCAGAATCAAAACCAAAGTGCTCTACTCAACCAACACTACAGATACATCTATAGGAAAAAGTCTTTCCCTATGAAAGCCAATCCAGAAAAAAGGAAGAAGCAACTATTACATGAGATGTGCAGATACCAAGGTAAGGACACAAGAAACATGAAAAAGCAGGGAAATGT
Source organism: Callithrix jacchus (assembly GCF_049354715.1). Lineage (NCBI taxonomy): Eukaryota > Metazoa > Chordata > Mammalia > Primates > Cebidae > Callithrix > Callithrix jacchus. The sequence continues at coordinate 121,140,520 of NC_133502.1, forward strand.
GACACTTCAAAAGAACACAATGATTCTCCACCAAAAGATTCCAACAACAACAAAAAATATATGAAATGCCTGGTAAAAATGCAGAACAATGATATTAAAGAAGCTCAGTGAAATATAACAGAAGACAAACTATACAAAATTTAGAAAAACAATTCATAATCTGAATGAACAATTTATTTAATGTTTTTATTTACTTTTAAGACAGGATCTCACTCTGTCACCCCAGCTAGAGTGCAGTAGCACAATCATGGCTCACACTGCAGCCTCAAACTGTCCCAGCACAGGTGATCCTCCCACCCCAGCCTCCCTAGTAGCTGGGACCACAAGCACATGGTCCCATGCCTGGCTAATTTTTTCTTTCTTTTTTTTTTTTTTGTAGAGACATGGTTTCACCATGTCACCCAGGCTGGTCTCAAACTCCTGAGCTCAAGCAATCCTCCCACCTTGGCTTCCCAAAGTGCTAGAATTATAGACGTGAGTCACCTCACCCATCCCTGAGTAAGAAATTTAACAAACAGATAAACATAAAAAAAGAACATGATTCTCCCTTGCTGCTGCCATGTAAAAAGTGCCTTTATGGAGCTGGCAAGATGGCCAAATAGGAACAACTCCAGTCTTCAGCTCCCAGTGAGATCAACAGAGAAGATGGGTAATTTCTGCATTTCCAACCGAGATACCCAGCTCATCTCACTGGGACTGGTTAGACAGTGGGTGTAACCCACAGAGAGTGAGCAGAAGCAGGATGGAGCACTGTCTCACCTGGGAAGCACAAGCAGTTGGGGAACTCCCTCCCCTAGCCAAGGGAAGCTGTGAAGGATTGTGCCGTGAGGGATGGTGCATTCCACCCCAGATACTATGCTTTCCCCATGGTCTTCACAACCCACAGACCAGGAGATTCCATCGGGTTCCTACGCCACCAGGGCCCTGCATTTCAAGCACAAAAGTGGGTGGCTGTTTGGGCAGACACTGAGCTAGCAGCAGGAGGTTTTTTTTTTCATACCCCAGTGGCGCCTGGAACACCAATGACATAGAATCATTCACTCCCCTGGAAAGGGGGCTGAAGCCAGGGAACCAAGTGGTCTAGCTCGGAAGATCCCACCCCAACGAAGCCCAGCAAGCTAGGACTACTGGCTTGAAATTCTCACCACCAGCACAGTAATCTGAAGTTGACTTGATATGCTCGAGCTTGGTGTGGGAGGGGTGTCCGCCATTACTGAAGCTTCAGTAGGCATTTTCTGCTCACAGTGTAAACAAAGCCACTGGGAAGTTCACACTGGATGGAGCCCACCACAGTGCTGCAAAGCTGCCATAGCCAGGCTGCCTCTCTAGATTCCTCCTTTCTGGGCAGGGCATCTCTGAAAGAAAGGCAGCAGCCCCAGTCAGAAGCTCATAGATAAAACTCCTATCTCCCTGGGACAGAGCACCTGGGGGAATGGGCAGTTGTGGGCACAATTTCAGCAGACTTAAATGTCCCTGTCTGCTGGCTCTGAAGAGAGCAGCAGATCTCCCAGCACAGTGCTCAAGCTCTGTAAAGGGAAAGATTGCCTCCTCAAGTGGGTCCCTGACCCCCCATGCCTCCTGATGGCAAGACATCTGCCAGCAGGGGTTGACAGGCACCTCATACAGGAGAGCTCCAGCTGGCATCTGGTTGGTGTCCCTCTGGAACAAAGCTTCCAGAGGAAGGAACAGGCAGCATTATTTGCTGTTCTACAGCCTCTGCTGGTGATACCCAGGCAGATGGGTCTGGAGTGGACTTCCAGCAAACTCCAGCAGATCTGCAGCAGAGAAGCCTGTTAGAAGGAAAACTAACAAACAGAAAGGAATAGCATCAACATCAACAAAAAGGACATTCACACAAAAACCCCATCTGAAGCTCATCAACATCAAAGACCAAAGGTAGATAAATCCACAAAGACCAAAGGTAGATAAATCCACAAAGAAAAACCAGTGCAAAAAGGCTGAAAATTCCAAAAATCAGAATGCCTCTTCTCTTTCAAAGGATTCCAACTCCTCACCAGCAAGGGAACAAAACTCGACAAAGAATGAGTTTGATGAATTGACAGAAGTAGGCTTCAGAAGGTGGGTAATAACAAACTCCTCCAAGCTAAAGAAGTATGTTTTAACCCAATGGAAGGAAACTAAGAACCTTGAAAAAAAAAAAGGTTAGAGGAATTGCTAACTAGAATAACCAACTTAGAGAAGAACATAAATGACCTGATGGAGCTAAAAAACATAGCACGAGAATTTATTATTTCAAATGGGAGGGGATACTAGCAAATACCATTTCTTAAATGAATATTACATGAATATTACAATTAGAAAAATATGGGTAAATGCTTCGAAAATTTTTAACATAACCACTAGAAGAATTAAATATATGCTATACTTCAAGGACACAAATGACACTGCAAATCAGATATGAAAAAATGTACTAAACTAAAAATTGCTGTGACATTTTTCCGCATTGTGGGTTTTACTCCTGTGAAAACCCAGTAACAAGCACATCTGTAACGTGAAAGATTCAGATTCAACTACTTTTACATAAATGCAACCAAAGCTCATTAATTCACCCACATATGATATATAAATTATTGAGTTAATCTTGGTTTGCTAGACAAAATATAAAAATACAGTCTCAAAAGGCAATACTTAGTTTTACAAGGACTTTACAAAATTAATTCTACCTGTGAAAGATAAAAAAATTGAATTACTACTCTTTATTAAGGAACAAATATAATCAAGTGGACCCTGAACCTTAGAGTAAGGGTCAAACTCTAAGTATTGTTTAATGTGGTTTATCTCTGGCTACCTCATAAGAGCATAATTTTTTATTCCTATTTATTCTCTGAGATGTTGACACATCCCTTGTCTTTTTAAGAAAATATATCCTTCATGAATTATTGAGTTCTTAGAGTCATGTTTTTATTCACTTTTTCTCTTGATATTTACAAAGACTTTTTCCAGAAAATTACATTAGATTCCTGGCAAATGATTGGATTGGCAAATGATGCAAAAATATAGATCAATAACAAATTGGAAAAATCCATTATATATAATGTTATCAAGGGTTAGTGAGGATGTGGGGGAAGAAGAAATGATATATATGTTGGTTGGAGTGCAAAGACAGATCAGGGCTGTTGTAGGAGGGTTTATATAAATTTTAAAAACTGATCAAACAAAATAGTTTTCATGTTTACATAAAGTATGAAACGTATCAGAATGTTATATGCCATATTTAAAAGTGTTCATCTCTGAGGAGGGAAAAGAAGATTCTACAAGGGTCTGAATACCAGAAAATGGGGATCACTGAAAAGCTTCCTACAACAGTGATCACCCAAATTATTGGAGACTTTCAAATGTAAAAAACGCCCATGAAAAGTAAATGACAAAAATTAGAGCACTTCACAGCACAGTACTGTACTGACTGGATCAGTATTTTCCACACTGTGGGTACTTTTCCACGATGAGAATAAATGCTTTTGAACACTGAAGAATTCTCTTAAAGACAGACATCAAGTTACAAGTATAGACCACCAAAAATCCCTGATATTGGTTACTTCTAGATAGCATTAAAATATGAACCTGTTTAACATAATGAGGATATCTGGTCTACAGTTACAAAGCTGACACAGGCTATACAACAAATTTCATTAACTTGTTGGGCATGACTTCATCTAGGATTACTCACTCGTAGTTTCAATGTGGAACTGTAAAACCTCCAGCTCATATTAGGTACTCAAACATTCAGTTATGGCCCATAGCTACTTTTGGGAAGGAAAGAACACATCTAAATTTTTAAAGTTGTAAATTTCAATACTAAGAAGGATAAATATCAGCCAAACTATGCTACAATTAAACTTACTACTAAAAACACACTCAAATGCATATCTACAGTACCATCTGAGTGCTTGGAATTGTATTATTTCAAGGTCCTAATTTCCTCAATTGTCTGGCTTTTTAAAAAATGCAAAACACATTGCTATTTTTATGGTGTTTGATCTTTAAGCAGAGGTGCTTTCTTGTTCGGAGAAGGGGCCTAATTTGAAAATACTAGTCATCCAGAGGACATACAAAGAATGTGCTGTGACTGATACAAATATTTTTTTAAGTTAGCTTTGTTTTTTTCCAAACTAACACATATCCTCTATCCTTCCTCAGTACTGTTTGCTCAGCTGAATGTCCACAGGGTCCAATTTTCCCTCCAATTGCCCTTGCACGCTAATATAATTGCTGCTCATATGGGTAATTGGTCAGCCTAGAGCAGCATTTGTATGCATTTGTTCATCTACAGTATCTGGCAGCTTCTCAAATGATTCTGCACTCTTATAATACTATCATGTATTTTTACTTTTGCTTCTTTATAACAAGGCTAAGTAGGTGTGAATCTGTAAAGGATACATATTTTAAATGTTCAAAATTTGTATCTGCTGGAATATGCAGATACAAATTATTTTTATGCAGTGGATGTTTCTTTTCACTTGTCAGAGTAAATGAATCTAGTCTCAAATGTATGTGGTTCTAACTTCTCCCATTGTTTTCCTCCCCAAACAGAGCCAAATTAACTAGATAAAAACACACTTTAGATTAAAAAAAAAGTGACAAGCCATTTTTCACTTAGTAATAATACTGATGAAACAGTAAAAAACATTAATTTTACTAAAGCTTGTTCTTGAGCACATTTTAAATATTCTGTTTGACAAAATGGAAGTACACATAAAGTACGTCAGGTGAATTCCAGAGATTGTGTACAACTAAAGAAAAGAACTTGTGTGACTATTTGAGTTGCAAGCTGAACTAGCCACTTCTTTTCATGAAACACCATTTTATATTTGAAGGAATGACTAACAAACCACACTTTTTCAGACTTGGGTATTTGGCAAGCATCTTCTCAAAAATAAGTGAAGGTAATCTGTCACTTCAAGACAACTACTGACAGTATGTGGTTGCCAGTCATAAAATTCAAGTATTCACATGAAAATTCGTATTGTGAAAAATATTATCTGTCATCATGAGCCTAACTGCCTTCTAATACTTACTTTTCTGACAAGTCAGTGGTAATATTAATGAATTTATTTTGTATGGCTAAAAGAACTTTCCAAAATGAAAAAGAGACCAGTGAATTTTAAGAATATGAAAAGTTTCCTGGTATTGTTTCTAACTCCACATTGTAACTAACTAAACTTTAAGAAACCATCCCTTGAGTTTTTGTGTAGTTCCAGAGTAGAATATCTAGTTACTTGAAAAGATTATTAGAATACTACTGCTTTTCCCAACTACATTATTGGCATAAGACTAGACTTCTCCAGATACTTCTAACAAAATAACAATTCAACTAGTGTAATGCAGCAGTATGAGACCCAAACTACTTCTACGAAGGCAGCTATGAAAGCTCTGCAGCAATGTAAAATCATGGGTTTCTAAATAAAAATATTTGTTATTAATGTTAACATGTAATGAGTTTTATGTTTAAATGAATTAGCTGCTATTTAATTTTTTTCCTTTTTTTCCCCCCAAATTCTTCTAGGTCCTGATCAGTTTTATTTTCTAATACAATAAATACAGATAAATACAACTTACATAAGCAAAAATTCTTTGGGGCCTACAATGAATTTTATGAATGTAAAGGAGTCACCAAAAAGTTTGAGAACTACTGTAACATATAATCACTAAGAAAGCATTATTATAAATGCTACTTAGAATCAAAACAAAGGAAATTGCAAAAAAAAACAAGATTAAAGATTTATAACCCTTAAAAGTTTGTCAGAAGGCAAACTTCCTAACAAATCTGCTTTGACTTACCAATAAAGCAAAATTTATAGTTCTACCTGCAAATTTAGCAAATTAATTTATCCACTAATCTAGAATATTTTGCAAAATTACTTTTCTGGTGATAAAAATTTTAAAAAGAATTTTAAAAATACAGTTAAACCCCTGTTTTTCAATCTCAGGGCAGTTTCTACTAATTTACTGTTTGTAAGACCTGCTGATTTTCTTTTCAGAGCTAATGATTTTTTTTTTTTTCTTTTTTGGCCAACTCATGTTTACTTCTTTGTGACTTCCTACAAGTAAAGCATTTAGTTTAGGCTTAAAGAAAATGTGCCAACAAAAAGCTACTAGAATATAACTTCATAGGAACAAAGGCTTTAATTCAATATTCCCAGATCTAAAATAGTTCCTAGGTATAAACAAAGTCTCTGGATTTTACTGTATGTAAATTATTTCCCTAAGAAAAAATACTTCTATACAACAGAATAAATGTTAAAAAAATTGGGTAACTAAATCCAGCCATCTGGGTCTCAACATATCTCTAAGATAAATATGCCTAACTAGAAATACTGTGTTTGTCAATTCCAACCCTACTAGGTACATCTAGTTCTTTTTGAATACTTAATAAATTTTGGGATTATGGTAGAACAACATTCCAAGGCTAGTAATCATGAATAATTATCCACATTGTATAAAATTTTTTAAAGTGTCCAATTACATTGGTAGTACTGAAATCTAGAATTTGGGTTGATTTTCTTAAATAAAAAGGTAATGGAGAAAAACAGTCCTATGTTTTTAAAAAATATTTATTTAAAAATAAGATTTCAAAAAATACAGTACGTAATACATTTTGAGAAGTAAAAATTTCACAATTTAAATTAAAAACAATCTGCAAAGAAAATTGAAATATTACATGAATAAAACTAAATCACTACAATAAATTAAAAACACATTGTTCTTAAGGTAGATACACGGTTTGTTTTTCGTATTAAGAACCAGTGTAGACTTTTCATTTAAACAAATACATCTCGGCTACATGGTTCCCACTTGTCATTTTCACCCATTTTACTCCCTCTTCTCAATCTATTCTTATATCTCTCAACTACTATTTTCCTAATTACCATTAGCACTAGAAATGTTGGTGAAGATTTTCTTTACATTCTCTTAGGGGAAAGACAAGGTAAAAAATAACAAACAATGCAAGAAAACAGCACTCAGATCTATACATATTATGCATTGAATAAAAAAATGCCTGACAAATTTAAAAACAAGATCATCATATGGCACTTGGAACATACCACTATTAAAATAAAAGTATTTTAGAAATATAATGCTAGACAGAACTTGGGGTTCACACGCAATTTTAGGAGCCTCAAAATAACACAAAATTTTGACTATTCATTAAACTTGCCAGTCAGATCATATACAAAAAAGACTAATTCCAGGGACACAAAGTGAGCTCAGACAGCATGATCCACGTGTGCTCCGTCCTTGCAAGAGCCTATCTTTGTCCCCTCATGTTAGATTTGCAATTCACTTGTCTGAGTATCTCTGATATGGTGAATTTTTTTTTTTTTACTTTTGTATCATTTCGTTGCTTTATTCTTACACATAGTAAAGTAGAATTTTTTTTCTTTTAAATGTTCATCTCTGGGAGACAGTGAATAGAAGTGAATTTTCTACTACCCAGTAACTTGAAAAATTACTGCATACAGCCACATGCATTTAAATCATGCATAAACAAGCCAAATTACTCAGAATCAATATAGTAGCAACACAATCTAGGGAATATTGTTGGCAGATTAGAGAGAGACAATGTTGCTTCATCTCATTAGGCTTTCAAACAAATTTTGCCTTCACCTCTAATGATATGTTCATCGAGATTTCTACATATCGTTCAAATGACCTGAAGCCACATTTCACATAAATTTAAGACTTGATTCTTTTTTTCCATTCAGAATTCACTGCAAAACCACATATTGTATCTACAGTCAAGGAGAGGTTGATTTTAGCTGACTAACAATAATGTGAAATATATTCAAATGTGATTGTCTACTTTTCTAATACACACACTGTCACCTTCTTGCCAGAATCACTAACCATTTTAGCTGTAGTTGTAAGGACACAGAGTGTTTTGAGAGTTTTAAAGGGAAAAATTTGGAACCAAAATAGTATACATAGCAGTATTACATTTGGACAAAAGTACTTTAAATTACAAGTACACTTAAAGGGTGCTTTTCATTTTCGTAAAGTAAACTACTAAGCAAAATTAGTTGTAAAAGTAATCTTACTCTAACTTTCTATGTAAAGTGAATAACAATATCCAGACTCTTTTCATAAAGTTCAATATTCTGTTATCAGTTTTGCTTAAATCAAGGTATATATTTCCTCTTGGGAAAGCATCTCTCTCTCTCTGTCTCTCCGTATGTCTCTCTCTATATATCTATACACATATATATGTATATATATGTACACATACCTATATTTTAAGGGTGTTATTTTACTTTATTTGCAAAGTAGACAAATGGCAACAGTATTCTTTAAAGCCACTAAAGATTATACACACACACACATATGCTGAATTCTTGATCTGTAATCAGAATGAACCCTTAACTCTTCACTTTAGTATTTTGTTTTGGTATTCACTAAAGTGCCCAATAAGCTATACTGTTCATTTACATAAATAATATTAGAGTTCTTACTTTTTTATTGTTGCAGAAATAAAAAACTTGTGAAAAGTGCTTCAATAATCTTTTGTAATTTCAGCCTATCAAACTACCTTTGAAAGTAGCCAAGCTATATTAAAATACAAAATTAAAATCCATACATGCCTAACTGAAAAAAGGCCAAATAAGAAACATTTAAAATCCATTAAATTGTCACAGCAGCATGCAAAAAATAAGATTTGTTAATCAAACTGTTCTTAGTAACATTAAATTCTACTTTATAAACACACAATGATGTGAGAAGAAAACTCATTCAACCAAAAAGAAAATTAACTCTTTGGTACAGGAATTTAAAATGTCATTCAATGCTAAAGTGAATAGCACCAGGATGTTTTAGAGTTGTTGAGGTTGTAAGACACTAACTTCAGGCACCAGTAGGTTAAAATATCATCCAAAGGATACTGGCAAGAATATATAGCTTGCAATATGCAGATAAGGTTTCTTTTTAGTTAACAGCCTGCAAACAATTAAACCTTGTATTTAGTCAAACAGGCAGGCAAAGCTACAAAAAAGCCCACAAATTTGTTAAGCTATTTGTCCACATCTTTGTTTACATGTAAAGCTATCAATACCAAAACAATCAGTGTTGAACTGTTGTAAGCATGACATTACATGTTACAGATATTCAAAATACCAATAGAAATGGAGACTTTAAAAGTATCAAGAACTCCAAAATATCTCAAATGTTAAAGTGAAAGCCACCCTTATATGCATATTGTTTATTTTTCCTCCACTGACAAAATTTTCTATACACTCAGTATCTTTTCTTTGCAATAAGAGATTTCCAGAAAAGGTGCCAGTTTTTTCAAACTTTGGGCAACCTATTCATTTCTCCTCTGCATTAAATTGCTACATTTTCAACATTATTTTTAACACTTCATGTTAACACACTCTACACAATTATGATATTTAAAAGTAAAATATTTCTCAAAGGCATCTGACCAACTGAAGAGAAACAGCAATATAAATTCCTTAAGTTAAATAATTCAAACTAAATATTTATATGCACTAACAACTCTTCCAGTAAAAACGGTATAAATAAGAGATAAGGCTAAAATAATTACAGCAAAGAGATCTTCTGATGTCAGAAACTGGCTCCAGTCAACTCTGTTGCTGCGATGGTGATTATTCATGCACCATCCAGCCTTCTCTCCATCTTAGTAAGTTTTTAGATGCTCACTACTCATTTGTACCTATTCTCTAGGGTAGAGAAGGCAAAAATAACTTCATCATAGTAAAAAAATAATGATACTGGAAAATATCAGTAATATCAATGACTTTTAAAATATCACTGTTATTTCGGTTTCAAATTAGCAGGCAGTATTGCAACCTCTGAAGAACTAACAAAGATGTAGTAAGTTTTGTTGTTAAAAACTGCACAGTGATAAAGAAGTCAGAGAAATGTCACTTTCCTGAAGTTAAACCATCATCACCTCAAAAGCAGCAGAAATGCTAAATACTGATTAATATATAGAATTACAACATTGGTTCAAAATACTTCAAGCAAGTTGGTTCTAATACTTTCTCACATGGTACTGTAGAATATTCTAGAATTCAACTGAGAATGTCTATAGAGCACAATGAAATTTGTGATTTATAGATAAATTCAGAGGATAATTTGTAGAATAAAAGTTAACAAACGGGCATTAAATAACACATTCATTAATTATACAGTTAATAATACTAGCAAGTAGAACACATTAAATGTACACGGCTTATTAGCTACATTTACCAATACTTATGTATTTTTTAAAGCAGTAGTAGTAGAGTTGTGTGAAAATCTAACATTTCTATCTATTAGCAAACCACTTAATGTTAGTATGTGTGAATTTTATCAAACGAATTCTAGATATATCTATGTATATTAGAGGTCATCTCAGAAACGTATTTAATAAAGTAACTACAGGTTATTAAATTTGGTAAACTTGAGCTAAGTAATCTATTGTCACAGGAAGCACAAGAGAAGCAGAGACTAGAGCAAGCTCCAGAGAGAGACTAGCAGCTCTGTTAATTAATATGAACGGCATATTAAACCAGAGCTTGATACATTGTGATTTTATAGCAATACACGTGAAAACCCTCAAACTGCCCCATGAAAACACTCAAACACACATAAAATTGTGTGGCCATAATCTAAATCAGTTCACACTTCTTGGTTGGAAGTGTTGTCCTAAGTCTTCATGATTAGCATTCAGAATTAATACACCCTTTGGAGTGAAACATATTGCCAACTAGTTACTTGTTAAGGAAGTGACTTGAATGTCTAACGAAGAATAGTTATCATTAGCCACCATACTTAGAGAAAAATGCCTCTATGCATTGGCAAAAACATACTGATGTTAATTCTGACAGGCGTTTTAACTCAGCTGTTATACTGAACATTACATATTATGTTCTCCATTTTATTAATACTAAAATAAACTACTGTTTTTCTGAAAAAGAGGTTAATATGCTAACTACAATTTAAAATAGCTATTTCTTATGTTAAGCACGAATATTTTCAATACAACTCTTAAGCAAAATAGCACTTTTATTATAATGGAACATCAGCTAACTTGGTATTTTTAAACTATAAATCTGGGTTACAAAGTACCAACAGCTCTCTAACTGAATGCCTACTGGTTGAGGGGTCCTGAACTGAGTCCATTTTTGCCTAAAATCTTAAGCCTATGCAAAGGCCATAAATATTTTTGTTTGCAGAAAACAATGACAAATATGACTGTTCAGGAGGTGTAACTTATAGTATAGTAACTTATAGTAAAAACCTTCTATTTCCTGAAGCCCAATAATGACTCTACTAATGTAGAGCATCCTTTAACATACATTTTGCTTAAAATTAAACAGAATGTTTATAAAGAAATACTTCAGTCCAACATACATATTACATCAGTAATCTCACCGCTCACAATTATTTTCTAATGTCCAACACCTTTAGTTGTTTTCATAGTTTTCCAGAATACATAATAAGTTGATTACTAAAACTATAGATATAACTCTGGGAAAGTTAAAAAAAAAAACAGAAAAGGAAAAGTATACAAAGAATCATTAATTTCTGTGTTATTTTAAGGCAATAGAGCCAGTAAAAACAATTCATTTCAAAACTGAGTAAAAAAAAAACCCTAAATATAGTTTTTTAGCTATTCATTAAAACACAGTAGATGCTTGGTTGTTTTTGTAGCTACAAGAAATTTCTATTTTGTAATAAATTGGTAAAGGTAACACCTTTTCCTATTCTAAGGAATTACTCTGCCAAAATCAGGTTTAAAATAAAATATATGAAACGGCTTAGTTTATCCTAATCTGATATAAATTTGTGACTGATCGATAACAAGAATTTAATGAGAATATACATAAATGAAGCAAAGTAGTCATCACATTCTTAAGAACTAGAAATATAAAAACAACATGTTCACTTTCATAAAATTTTACATTTTTATACATACACTCTTCCTAAGTTTGTACTTTTGATATATTCAGAATGTGGCTATACTATTTATTTACTTAAAGGGCAGTAAATCTCTAGTGCCAGTATAATTACACCAATTAGCCAAAAGAGGGCGCAGAAAGAACACTGGTAGATACTTAGGAAACTGCCAGTTGGTTTCTCTCTAGTAGTCTAACAAGAATTAATTAACAAAACCCACAGGAGGGTTAGGTATGCAAACCTGGGAATACTGACAGTTACATAGTAAGTATATATAGATATACTTTAATATACATTCTTATGTAAATATACTGATAGCATTTCTGCCATTCAAATAAAATAAGCATATGCTTTTCTAGTGTATTCGTTTGTAGTCCAATAATTTAAAGTTATTGAGTACAGAGGGATCAGGACGAGGGAAGGTAAAGAGGAAAAGAGTAAAGAATATACCCTAGAAGTGGTAAATCTAGGAAAAATAAGAATACAAATCATCAGAGTATGAAAGAGATGCCACCCAGTACCTTTCAGTGTACCTACTGCTACCACATAAAGTATAAATCAGCCACAGAGATCTTTAGGGGATGTTCATTGGCTCTGTTGTTTTCTTAAGGTCCTTATTTGAAAGGAATGCATACAATATAAGGCATTCAACTGACATCTACTTCCATTATCTATATATTACTTCCTTATAAACAGTTCTGTCACCAAGCCAAATGTGGTCAATTAGCTCGCACAAAATGCAACCCATTTGCCTGACATGAACATTCTAATTTTGTGTTTCATGAAGCTTTATAAATATATTTCTTCTATTTAATTCACTACATCTTTTTTAAGTACCAATAAATACGTTCATCTGCCACTTCTGAGTTTTTAAGTAATAAAGTATTCTAATTAGAACATGAAAAACATAATATTAACATCTCTGAGAAGGACTTACTCTATTATTTCAGAATATTTTATAAGATATTTACAATTTCTGAAAGAACTAACCACAGTACAGCCAACTGGCTGACAATGGTAACCTTCTGTTTAATTATTTCCCAGGTATTATTCCTTACTTCCAAGACTAACTAAAAGGAAAATATTAGCATGGTTCATCAACAGCAGACTTTTTCAATCTTCTCTTCAAGGGAAAGACTGTGAGCACATAAATTCTTTTAAAAGATATATGAGTTTTGCAGTATTCTAATGGAAAAAAAATTAAAAGCTGAGTTTTTTCAAAGCATACTAAATGTCTTTTCATACAAATGTTCTATGCCTTGCAAAAGAACAACACTATTAGTAATATAAATTTGTGCAAGGATAATGATAAACCCAGATCATTATATTTTTTTATTTTAGGGTCACTTCCTAACATTAGCTAATCTCTCAATGCAAATTATAGCCAAACAATTAAAATTTAATTTTAATTTAGGTGATTATAAGTACACAAAAATTAGTAACTTCTTTTAGTAGTAGCTTCTTATAAATAAAATTTCTATATGAGTTGGTCAATATCTATATATAAACCTTCAATGTGGAATTTTACATCTATTAGTACATAAATAAAAGTAAAAAGTATACTCTTTTCAAAAGCACAATATTCCTCTTTATACTGTACATTATATATTATCTAATTATACTAGCATTTTAAAAACATATGCATCCTAACGTAACTGCACTAGAAAAGGTAATTGTGAAGTTATTGCAAATTCTCTCCCCTTTTTGCTCATTAAAATCTTAGGGTAAAACAGGAATACATGCCCACTGGTCAGGAGTTCTCCTGGGGGCAAATATTCTAATCACAATCAATAATTACAACAGCAATGATGAAAATGGAAAAATTATTGTGAAAAAAGTTTTAACGTTTCCTTTACAGTCAGGTAGGTAGTTGGGTGTTTTACTTCAGTGGTACTTTTATTTTGGTTTTGGTGAAGAAAAAAAGAAGAAAACATTAGCCACTCCTAGGAAATCACTGCCCTTTTTTGTTGCTGTTGCTCACTCCTTTGCTGCTGCATTTTTTAAAAATGTTGCAGCATACATAAAAGGAAAGGTTATTTAAAATTGGATTTGAAAAAGAAAATTTATCTATACTATAAGAAGGTGTATCAGCTTTTGTAAAACTTGAAAAATTAAATTCAGATTTGGTTAGTACTGTTTAAAAGTGAAAATTTTAAATTAACATCTGAAATTTACCATAAATTAGAATCTGTAACATTGTCAGTACTAAAAGAAATTATGTACCATTATTTCATCCCAAGCACTGCCTTTTGAGTTTAATAACAAAAGCATTTAAAGAAATCCCTGTGGAAAGCTAATTTGAAAGTAAACATGCTTTAAAACTTAAATATAGATCTTGTATTAGTCCCACAACAGGATCAAGATCACTATTAAAATAAAGCCTGGGGCACATTATGATGCCTATGATTGGTGGGTGGATTTTAATTGACTTGAAGACTGTCATAGTTCTATTATCATAAAACCTGTAACGCATTTCCAGCATGGAGGACCCATCTGTGCCCACCATCCATCTGTTTAGACATGATTGGCAAAGTGGTAGGGAACTCGCAGTGGTTGCCTCTGCCTGAAAGGAATGAACCACAGGATCTTCCAACGAGTGCCAAAAACTTCTGAGAAGGTCTGCTGCCATGGCTTTCGGGGCCTCGATCTACAGAAGACAGCATTATTAGTGAAAGACAGCACTCCCATGGTGCACTTCAGTCAGCTAAAACAATACAGGTTGGCTGGGGATCCATTACTGGACTCTGATGAATTGTGTCCCAGCATCATAAACACAGCTTTTCTTTCATTATGGCATGCAGCTGAGTTTTAACTCTGGATAACAGATATTGTATCTCTGTCGTCAATCAACCTAGCAAAACTTTTGAAGCAGAGGAGAATCTCAGGATTAACAGAATGTGTGTCAACAACACAGTAGCAAATCTCTTTTGATGTACTTTCAGGACAAATAATTTAACTTACTTTAGTTAGACAAGGCAAAAGAATGAACAGCATTTTAGTGTGAAAACTATCATGGCTGGAAGACCCCTACTGTAAGACTGGGGTATGCTCGTCTAGCACGGGCCTCAGACAAGGCAACAAGAAAAAGCCATCATTATATTATCTTTCTACAATATGCACATATTTCTCAAATATGTCTTATTTTTAAATAAGAATACCACACATTTCAGTTTTATACTTACATATCTTCACAACAGTTTGACATCTTTTCAATAGATGTTGTATCCTATCAAAAACAAAAAATTATTTTCAGATATAACAAAGTTATTGTCTTTATTCTATATCTATTCTATGATGTTTTTAATGTTATTCTGAGATTATTCTAAACATTTAAACCATTTATATATGAGTATTATAAAATTTAAATTATCTTTCACACATTGCTGGAATCCCCTTGGAAAAACAAAATCAACATTATGCAAAAAAAAAAAAAAAGATTTGGTTAGTACTGTTTAAAATACAAAAACCTCACAAAAACTGTGGGAGTAGCACTTCATTAAAATATAACCTTTTAATACATTTGCTTTCTTGACAATTCATTTGAAAGTCTACAGTCTACTTTCAACTTAAGTGTCAATGAATACGCATTAAAAATAAATATAAAAATGACATCTGAAATAAACTAATGAACTGAAAACTGCCTAAGAGTCGAAGAGTGCTACGGGTTCTAGATTTCTGTAAACAACAACAAAACTCAATAAAGCAATCTATGAATTTGCCATATTACAGCATCTATTACTCTGAAAACTAAGCTGACCAGAGTTCTTTTTTAGCAGAAAAATAACTTTTTTCATAATAATGCAATTCCCTAATTGTATGCTTTCTATAAGGCTCTAATGCAAATACATAAGAAAAACATTTCAACAAACAAAAGACTGCTTTCTAGAAATGCTGGTTTAATTTCTGTTGTCAGAAGACTGATCATTAGATTGGCAAACCGTTATGATAATAGCCAAATAATAAAAACACAAATTATACAATCTTATTTTTAGAAATTTATTTGTATTTTAAATATTCTTTGAAACAGTGCAAAAGAGTATATTCATTCAAACATACCAAAAGTTGGAGAAGTTATCTTTTTATCCCTTTACCTAAACACTTTGCTCATACACTGGTGAACTTATTAAGCAGTACTATTCATACAAACACTTGCAGCTACAAGTAAAATCCCAAGAACTTACTTGGCTGTAAAACTTTTTTTGCATGATGCCAATAAACAGCACCTTCACTCAAAAACAACTCTTTAGAGACGTTAAATAGCTCATCATATTAAATTCTCATTATGAATAGTTGCATAACTAGTTAGCCTATATAAGAAGAAATTAGAGAAAATGGATCTACTTTTAAGATAACTAGTAACCAATAACACAGTTTCATTTACAGATTTTCCAGGAATTTTTTTAAAGCTATAGATTAGCTATATATTCTATATTAGTTTTTCTATCAAACATTATAATTCATGGTATCCAATGATAATTCTATTAATAATTAACCTTTCTCAGCTCTGTTGTAATTTCCTCAAAATGTGTGACTTTATGAAAACACAGTCTATAAACATATAACACTGATTAGGGTCTTAGAGGAAATTTGGGCCTCAAGTTCCACAGCTGTAAAGGAAGTAAATGAAATCATTTTAGTGGTTTCTTAGAGTTTTGGTGGTGACATGTTGTTCCAGAGCAATTGAAACAGCTTGTGCAAAGAAAAAGATGAAACAGAAGTCAAAGAGAAAGATGAAATAGAAATGCTATTACGAAAGGTATGTGAATGGCCTAAGATCACAGTTGTGGGCAACACTTAAAAACTAGAAACTATTCCATGGCATATAAGGCAAATAAAAGGTCCGACAACTATCATCAGCTAAAATTAAGGGAAATTTTTACTATGCAGAAACTGCAACTTCCTTATAATCCTGAGAGATTTATTTGTGGCATTAGAAAAGTCAACTTTAAAGATTTCAGATTTAGATTTCATACAGAAAAGGCTTTTATTTTCAAATGTTTTTGATACCTTCCCCAAATCTGTTTCAGGAAATAACTAGAAGACCATCTACTAAATCATCATAAGCATGGTTATTCTTTCAAACAATGTGATATTTACCATTATTTTAGGAGTAGGATTTGTGAGGCTGGCCACAATAGGCTATATTTTTCCTCTGGAAATGGCAAATGCTCATCTCTCTGAAACGCTATCCAGAATACTGTTATAAGTACAATTTGTATTTCAGCAACCGAACATGTCATCAAGTTTTTGCACTGGTGCTTACACGTAACACACCCAGAGCAATATAAGTTAAGTTATCAAATCCACAAGTAGGACAGAAACATCAAACTAGAAGAGAACAGGGGTTACTACCAGCAAGAATACGAAAAAAACACTTTATCCTCAAATGTCAAATTAAGTTTAATATACTTTTGGCATTTTAAAAAACACTAAAATAATTAAAATATTTTGGTGCAGATAACTTCATTCAATACCGAAGACTCAACATGGTTAGTGCCCATCATAAAAGGACCAATATGATAACTA
This sequence comes from Callithrix jacchus, assembly GCF_049354715.1. Lineage (NCBI taxonomy): Eukaryota > Metazoa > Chordata > Mammalia > Primates > Cebidae > Callithrix > Callithrix jacchus. The sequence goes on from NC_133502.1 coordinate 121,157,962, forward strand.
TTATCCTTAAGGAGTTTAAATACAAAGTATAAGTTCTTAGTGATATGTAAAACTCAGCATTCCAGAGAAATTCACTTGTCCAGGAATAACATTTCCACCATGTGTTGTCGATGAGAACACTTCATTTATAGAGAAATATTTATGCCTTGATTACAGTCTAATGATCAGAACATCTAAGACTTTCATCAGTCTATAACTAAGAGATATTTAAGAATAATTTATTATTTTAAAAACTGGAAGTTTTTAAAAAAAATAATGAACTAGAAACAGCAAGACATACAGAAATACAGGCCCTACCTAGTTTACCTAATATTTTATCTTCTGATGGGTGATCTCACCTAAGAAATTATTTTTATTTTTTAGGTCTAGTCTAAAAAATTATGTTGACTATTAAAAAAAAACTGTACCCTAACTAATAAGATTATACCTGGAATGGGAGAAAAGGTTCGTAAGAGAAAGGGAGAGAGATATCTACTGGCCTGATGTTAGAAAAATGGGAGGTTGCGGGTGCAGGATAAAGAGCCAGAATTTATCACCAGCGGTTTCCTGGTAAACAGACCTGAGAACCCAGTCCTCTTGGCATAGACAGCTTGATGATACAATCCATCCAACTAACTCATCCTGTTTTGAGTTCATTCTCACCAAGCAACACTTTGCCACATATGTTGTTATACAGGAAAAAGAATGTGCTGAAGAGTCCTTTGGCACACCTGACAATTGCACATACAGGAATAAACAATCTGTTATATGACTATCTTGACTATCTCTTTTGAGTCTGGAAATAAGAGCCATTGCCTCTGGGCCTGTTTAACCCTGCAAACAATTTCAAAATGGAGTTTCTAGACCTGCCAAACCACAGACCTGATGAAAGTAAGAATATTCTTTTCATTAGCCTCCTTAAAGACAGTTCAATCTAACCTCAATTATCACCTGCATTCTTTATTATTATAGGTCTTGTTGATGCTTCTAAGTCTGCTATATATAGCTAACCAATGACTCTATGGTGATTTAACCTAGTTTAAAACACTATTCTATATTTTAAAAATTTACTGAAAATAGATCAAAAACTTCAATGTAAGACCTGAACCTATGAAACTACTGGAAGAAAACACAGATGAAATGCTTTATGACATTGCCTGGATAAGGATTTTTTAGATAAGACATAAAAAGCAAAGGTAACAAAAGCAAAAATAGACAAACGAGATTACATTAAACAAAAAAGCTCTGCACAGCCAAGGAAACAACACAGTGAATGGCTGGGTGTGGGGGCTCATGACTGTAATTCCAGGACTTTGGTGGATTGCTTGGGGCTAGGTGTTCAAGCCCAACCCAGGCAATATAGTGAGAACCTGTCTCTACAAAACAAACAAATAAACAAAAACTTTAAAAATTAGCAGGGATGGCAGGGTGGCATGTGCCTGTAGTCCTAGCTACTTGGGGGACTTAGGTGGGAGGTTTGCTTGAGCCCAGAAGTTCAAGACTGCAGTGAACTATGATCATGCCACTGCACTCCAGCCTAGGCGATGGAGTGAAATCCTGTCTCTTAGAAAAAAAAAAAATACAGTAAAAAATCAACCTAAATAATGGAAGAAAATCTCTGCAACCATATATCTGACAAGGGGTTAATACCCAGAATACGTAAGAAACTCAAACAATAGCAAAAAAAGAAAAATCTGATTCTAAAATAGAGAAAAGATTATACAAATGACCAACCAGTATATGAGAAAATGTTCAACACTGCTAGATATTAGAGAAATGTAAATCAAAACCACAATGAGAAATCACATAATCCCAGTTAGAATGGCTATTATAAAAAATACAAATGGTAAGTGTTGGCAAGGATGTGGAGAAAAGTGAACGCTTACACACTCTTGGGGAAGATGTGGATACATACAGCCATTATAAAAAACAGTATGGAGACACCTCAGAAAATTAAACTACCATATGATCCAACAATTAGAGTACTGGGTACACAATCAGCCCTCCATATTTGTGGGTTCTATAGCTGTGATTCAATCAACCATGGATCACAAATATTTTAAGAAAAACAATTTTTAAAACAATAATAATACAAATAAAAATAATATTTAACAACTATTTGCATAGTATTTACATTGTATTAGGTATTATAAATAATCTAGAGATGATTTAAAGCATAAGGGAAGATGTCCATAGGTTATATTCAAATACTACATCATTTCACATAAAAAACAGGAGCATAAGTGGATTCTGACATCCCTGTGGAGTCCAGAAATCAATCCCATGGAGAGTGAGGGACAACTGCATAGCCAAAGGAATAAAATCAGTATGTCAGACTCCCATATTGATTACAGCACTCTTCGCAATAGCCAAGCCATGGAATCAATCTGTAACTAACAGCAGATGAGTAGATAAAGTAAATACGATATATATACATAATGGAATATTAATCGGCCATAAAAAAGAATGAAAATATGATCATTTGCAATCACATGGATAAATGAAACAAGCCAGTTACAGAATGACAAATGCTGACTGTTCTTACTCATATAGAGAATCTTAAGAAAGTTGATCTCATAGAAGTATGAATAGAACAGTACTTGGCAGAGACTGGGGAGGGTAGAAAGAAGTGAAGGATGGGTAAGAGGATGGTCAATGGGTACAAAGTTACAATTAGAAAGGAGTAATAAATTGTGGTGTTCTCTTGTACAGCAGTGGGATTACAGTCAACAAGAATGTACTGTATATCTCAGAATAGCTTGAAGAGAGGATTTTGAATGTTCTCACCACAAAGAAATGATAAATGTTTGAGATGACGGATAAGTTAATTACTGATTTGATCATTATATTACGTATACATATATTGAAACATCACATTGTACCTCATAAATATGTATAATTATTATATGTCAATTAAAAATTAAAGATTAAAAACACTACTCAGGTAAGTTTTTCACATTTAGAGATTTGCCTGCTTTATATGTTACTAATTTCTTTTAATTCTAAGAAAGACGTTCATTTCACTTCTTAGCACCTCTGAACAGTAGCTCATTTAAATTTAAATTTTTCCATAGCACTTAGCAGCATATATGGTAAAAAATGGTCAACTTAATGTAAATTTTCAGCACTAAACTAATTGGACATGAACAGAAACAGCATGATTCCTTATTTTTAGTTTTGTTTTCAATCAAAAGAGGAAAATGTCCTGTTAATCTCATCTCGCTCTCTCTTCCTTTTAAGTCAGAACTACTTTCCTCATTTGAAATGAATGGTTCTTAAAGCACCCATTTCCAACAAAAGACCAGCTACGTCTTTTATTAGGGGTCTAAAGTTCACATAAACATCTAATCATTCATAGAACAAAAGTGAGAAGGCAACAGATCTTACATTTATAGCCACTGAAAATCTCTTTCCAAAATAATCCCTACATTTCTCTTCATTCCTACATTTCTCTTCATCACACTACTTTCTGACTGTATAACCTAAAGAAAATTGCTAAAACTCTAGACCTCAGTTTCCAAATAATAATGCTTACCTCATAGGTTTTTGAGGGGATTAAATGAGTTAATAATGTCAAAACCCCTTATAGCTCCTAAATAAATGGTACTCCTAGATTTTACTGATATTGCCTACTACCTACTTTCTGAGAAGGCTTGGAAATAAATATCTCAATTACCTCAAAATGTAACTTTCAAAATTATGTTTAAACAAACAAGTGGTTTTATAATGAAAAATAAAATAATAGGGACAAGAGACTACATGTATAAAATTCTATGCCCTCTAAGAGTTTATAATCCAGTTGAAAAAACAAGTCCTAAATGCATAAACCATGATTTATTTATTCATTTATCCATCTATCAAAAATTTACTAAGTATCTACTATGACAGTCCTTAGCATTATGGAGCTTACAGTCTAGTAAAAGTATTCAAGTATACAAGAAATAATTATATAGGAATATAGAGAGGAAGCCAGCAAGAAAAATTATACACAATAATGTATTGTATAAATAAGTCTTGCACTAATTAGAATATTTGGAACAGCTGAAAACTGTTTATAATCAAAACTCAAATTTAACTACTCTTACATTTTTAACACCAAAATTTTACTTTGATAAGATTTTTAGTTATCAGTAGAAAAAAGATGGGCATTTAATATGCCCCTTTGGCTGAGATTCAGGGAATAATAATATATCAATAAAATGTACATAAATTATTGTGACAAAATATAAGCAAACCATAAATATAAGATTTACTGCTTCCTGCAATTCTATGATATTTTACTGTCAGATTAAATATTTGTGTAGATTCAGATCAAAAATAATAAATGAATATTTAGGGAAAATTGCAAGTAAAAGGAAAATCCATAAATGTTTAGTTTCCTTACCAACATTTTTTAGGCATCTATTTAATCACTCAAGTAATTAGTAGTGATTTAAGAAAATGTAAATGCACTATCCTACTGAAAAAAATTATAAAAAAAGATGTTTTTAATTACTTTTATCAAAAATACATCCATGCACTTTATTACACTGAGCAGAGAGAAATTATAAACAGGAACATATGTATGATAAAGAGTAGTCCAATTCATTCCACACATCACAATTATCACAATACATTTTAATAATTCTATTTTAAAACAGTATTTCATACAATTATGTAATGTAACTTAGTATTTAAACAAATATTTTTGGGAAGGGGGAAGCTAGTTTCTATAAACTTCTTTATTATATACAAAATTCTAAAAAAAATTATACCCAATTTTACTATATGATGTTAAAAGCATGTTTTAAAAAAGGGACATTTTAAATTTTAGTCAACTTTCTAGGTTTTAAAAAAGCTATAAAATCTTTCATATAATATTACAATTAGAAATATTATATTAGAAATACATTTATTTTGTTTCTGTTAAGCAAAAACTCAAAGAGGAAAATAAAAATGATATAGAGAGTTCCCTTTATAAGAAGGCTAAGTGAGCTGGGGTCAGCATAATTAGCAATGATTTTCATGTCTGCAATGCTGACCTGGAGTTGAGTAGATGAAATCTAATTTTTATAAAGAGTGTACTGAATCTGCTAATTCACAATGATTGGGCAGAATACCAGGCAAAATTTAACTATAGGGATTAATAATTTCAGGACTACATTTCTGTGTACAGATTAAAAGGCAAGTAAGTCAACAAATTGATTAGTAAAATGATATCTTTATTAATGATGTAGATAGTCTTCTTTAAACTGATTTAACATTTTGAACATAAGATACTTTTCACTGCATAAGGTAACCTATTTAAAATTGTCACCCCTGCATTTGTGATTTCTCCAGTATTTAGGTAAATATTAACTTTGTGAGTTCAGTATGAGCCAGTATTCATGGGAGAAATATTTTCCTCTTAATTTGAAAAGCTTTGATTTAAGGTATCTTTAGTAATTCAAATAGAATCCAATGATAGTACCTGTGAAACCAAATGCAAAAATCACTATTTTTTTTTGAGAATTTAGTCTTTTACAAAATTGCAACTAAATACATCTGTCTCACTCTACCCCCAACCTCACCACAACTGAGAAAAGCTCCAGAGACATCATCAAAAGCTTACACTATTATATAAACTCCACAGAGCCTAGAAAACAAAAATGCTTGTATATAAAATTTAGATAAACTGTCAGAGCGGTGTCATGGTACACAATAGCTCACTGTCAGAACCTCACCAGAATGTGCTGTACCAGCTGTTACAGCACTTCTTGATTAACTCTCTCCAAGCCCAGTGACTGAAAACATGACGAATACAATCACTCAGCACTATTAGTACTGGTGGTCATCAGAATGGATATTATTGTTGGCTGTGTGTGAAGTACTGCTCAATAATTCAGACAACATCAATTACATTAATAACACCATCACTATCCACTTCATTCAGAAACAGCAAAAAAGAAGAAAAAACAGGCTACACAGCCTGAAGTCTAAAAAATAATTTGACTAACCTGTTCCCCTTAATAAAAAAGAATGCCATTTAAATCCTTTTTAAAATTAAATTGAAAAATGATCACAGGTAATCCTTTTGAATTGGGCTTCAGATTAGTCTATTTAATGGAAACATCTGGTTGTGTTGAAATCTTTTAACCTTGAAAATGAGATTAGAAATCCACTATTTTTAAGTTAAAGTAATTTCTAATTATTTTATCTGGGTCACAGATAATCTACTCTTGTTAGGTCTAAAATGACATCAGATTATCACTGCTATGATTATCCTTCCTGCTATCAATAGGAAGATGAGATTTTTTTTCTTCCTATACATGAGATAAATGATTTATTTATTCCAAGGAAAAATGAATAATGGTAAAAAAAAAAAAAGTTACTGAAAACTGATATGCTGGTTTCCTGAAACCTCAAGCTAAACTCCAAAGAGAGCACTTATTTTGTTTGTTTGATGTCTAGTTGGTCTATATTCAAGTTATGCAATAAAATAGTTTATGTAATGAAACGATATCTGTACCAGTAGTTTCCCAAAATGCCTCGAAGATATTTAATGTGCAAGAGTAGGGGAAAAGTAAGACTGCAATGGAAGGATTAAATTTACTGTGATTCCTTCTCCCACTTCTTTCTTATGCTACCCAAGAAATTCATCACTTCTTTAACACTGTAAAGAGAGATCCATGGATTCAAATTATGACAAAAATATGTCCAAATATAAAATTTCTTGTTGGTAATCTTAATTTTATCACAAAACAGCAAATGTATTTTACAAAGTAAGCATAATCTATATTTTAACTTTATTAAAACATAAAAAACTATTTTATTTAAATGCTAATAAATCATTAGATTTAAAATTAAACACTGAATGCATTATACTTTTAAATAATCAAGACTCAAAGACCAATGTGAGGAGGAATAAATTCTGGAAACCCTTTTTAATTTTTTTTTAATCCAAAAAGGGTAATGCTTGAAGTTCACTATGAAATCCCAGTTAAAGAGACTTAAAAATTTATTGTAATTCTAAAAAGTACTTGTATTCAAGAGAAAGTAAAGTGACTAAAGGTTAAGACAACAAATATATCCTCCCTTTTGCTTTCTCTTTAATACTTAGCTCTTTTTGAATATTTCACAGATGTATAATTTTTGTAGATATCAGCAATGTCTGACACAGTGTTCTGAGAGGGAACTACATGTATATGCAGAAACAGATGAAAGTTTTGGAGTGAGCATTATTTAACAAATGTGGTTTCTATTCAGTTTTAGAAATATCACATCATAACTCAATCTATCTTAATAAAATGTAATGTTTTCTATATTACAGAAAAAAAACCTTGCAATTTGAGAATTAACATGTTGATAGAAGAGAGTCAGAATCAAATCTTATATACAAAAACCATAAATAACTTACAGAAATACCTCAAAGATATTGCAGGTTTCGTTCTGTACAATGAAATGAGTACTGAAATAAAGCCAGTAACAAAAATGTTTCGATTTCTCGCTGCATATAAAAGTTATGTTTCTCTCCGTCTCTACTAAAAATACAAAAAAAAAAATTAGCTGGGCATGGTGGCACGTGCCTGTAATCCCAGCTACTCAGGAGGCTGAGGCAGGAGAATTGCCTGAACCCAGGAGGCGGAGGTTGCAGTGAGCCGAGATCGCGCCATTGCACTCCAGCCTGGGTAACAAGAGCGAAACTCCATCTCAAAAAAAAAAAAAAGTTATGTTTATGCTATATTCTAGTCTAATACACGTACAACAGCATTATCTCTAAAACACAATGTATATATCGACCTTCAATTAAAAGTACATTATTGCTAAAAAATGCTAATGATCATTTGAATCTTCAGGGAGATGCAATCTTTTTGCTGGTGGAGGGTCTCGCCTCCAAGTGGATGGATTCTGACTGGCCAGGGTGGTGGCTGCTTAAGGCTGGGGTGGCTGCCACAATTAAATCAATAAAGTTTGCTGCATGGGCTGACTCTTCCTTTCACGTAAGATTTCTCTGTAGCATGCGATGCTGTTTGATAGCACTTTACCCATAGTAGGACTTTGTTCAAAAATCTGGAGTCAGTCCTCTCAAACACTGCCACTGCTTTACCAACTAAGTTTATCTACCCTTAGAAATCCTTTGTTGTCATTTCAATAATGTTCACAGTATCTTCATTAGGAGTAAACTCCATCTCAAAACACCACATTTTGTGCTCTTCCATAAGAAGCAACTTCTCATTCATTCAACATTGATCATGAGATTGTAGCAATTCAGTCACATCTTCAGGCTCTACTTCTAATACTATTTCTCACACATCTGTAGTTATCCCCTGCACTGAACACTGGAACCCTTCAAAGTTAGCTATGAAGTTTGGAATCAGCTTTTTCCAAGCTCCTGTTCATATTGCTATTTTGGTCCCCTCCCACAAATCAAAAATGTTCTTACTGGCATCAAGAATGGTAAATCTTTTCCAGAAGGTTTTCAGTGTACTTTCTCCAGATCCATCAGAGGAATCACTATCTATGGCAGCTATAGCCGGTGAAATGTATTTCTTAAATAATAAGACTTAAAAATTGAAATTATTACTCTTTGATCCATGGCATGCAGAACAGATGTAGCAGGCATGAAAACAACATTAATCTCCTTGTATATCTTCATAAGAACTCTTGAGTGACTTGGTACATTGTGAAATATTATGAAAGAAACATTTTTCTGTGTAGGTCTCAAAAGTGGACTTAAAATATTCAGCAAACCAGGCTGTAGACAGATGTGGCGGTCACTTGGGCTTTGTTTTTCCATTTCTAGGGCAAAGGCAGAGTAGATTTAGCATAACTCTTAAGAGCCTAGGATTTTTGGAATGGCAAATGAGCACTGGCTTCAACTTACATTCACCAGTTGTATTAGCCCCTAACAAGAAAGTCAGCCTGTCCTGTCCTTTGAAGGTTTGAAGCCAGGCATTGACTTTTCCTCTGTAGCTACAAAAGTCCTACATGGCATCTTCTTCCAATAGAAGGCTGTTTTGTATACACTGAACATCTGTGGTTTTAGGTAGTCGCCTTCATTAATTATCTTAGATCTTTTGGATAATTTGCTGCAACTTCTACATCAGCACTTGCTGCTTCACCTTGCATTTTTTATGTTACGGAAATGTCTTATTTCCTTGAGCCTTAAGAATAAATTTCTGCTAGCTTCTGACTTTTCTTCTTCAGCTTCCTCACTTTTCTCAGCCTTCATAAAACTGAAGAGAGAGTCAGGGCCTTACTCTGAATTAGGCTTGGTTTAATGGAATGTTGTGGCTTGTGTGATCTTCTAACCAGACCACCAAAACTTTCTCCATATCAACAATAAGGCAGCTTCGCTTTCTATCATTTGTATGTTCTCTGAAGTAGCATTTTAAATTTCCTTCAAAAACTTTTCCTTTACATTCACAACTTGGCTATTTGGCACAAGAGGTCTAGTTTTTGGCCTATCTAAGCTTTTGATATGCTTCTCTCATGCAGTTTTAATTATTTGTACCTTTTGATTTAAAATGAGACATGCAACTTGTCTTTTAATTTGAATACTTAGAGGCCACCACAGGGTTGTTATTTGGCCTAATTTCAATATTATTGTATCTTAGGGAATAGCAAAGCCCAAAGAATAAAGAGAGAGGAAGGGCTAGTGAATGCAGCAGTCAGAACATGCACAACATTTACCAATAAGTTCACCATTTATATGGGTGCAGTTTGTGGTGCACCAAAATAATTACAATAGTAACATCAAAGATCACTGAACATAGATCGTAACAGATATAATAATCATGAACACGTCTGAAATACTATGAGAATTACCAAACTGTGGCACAGAAACAACAGGTGAGCACACACTGTTGGGAATATTGTACTGAAAAACCTACTTAATGCATGGTTGCCATAAACCTTCAACTAGTTTTAAAAAAAACAACACTATCTCTTGACCTCGTGATCCACCCACCTCCTGGCCAACATGGTGAAACCCCGTCTCTACTAAAAATACAAAAAATTAGCTGGGCATGGTGGCACATGCCTGTAATCCCAGCTACTTGGGTGGCTGAGGCAGGAGAATCACTTGAACCCAGGAGACGGAGGTTGTGGTGAGCCAAGATTGTGCCATTGCACTCCAGCCTGGGCAACAAGAGCAAAACTCAGTCTCAAATAAAACAAAAAAAAACACTATCTACAAAGTGCAATACAACAAGTATGCCTGTATGGCATACATATTTAAATTAAATGTTTCTTACTGAATATATTCTCACATTCTCTTAGTTATATTTTCACTTTATTAATAGTGTCTTTTGAAGTACAAAAGTTTGTACTTTTTATTGTCTCAATTTATCCATTTTTTTTCTTTCATACTGTATGCTTTTTGTGTCACATCTAAGATACCATTGCCTTATCAAAGGTCAACAAAATTCACTCCTGCATTTTCAGTAAAAAAAAAAAAAAGCACGAAAAATGAATCAAAACTACTATCAAGCAACAATCATTAAGAAAGTGTGGTACTGACATAAAGATATCTCTGTCATAAAGATAGATATATAGATAAAACAGAGTTAAGAGTCCAGAAAACAACCAATTAATTTTCAACAAAGGTGTCAACACTATTCAATGGCAGAAAGAATTGTCTTTTCAAGAAACGGGCTGAGACAACTAGATATCTACATGTAAACGAATGAAGATGCACTCCTACTTCACACTATGTTCAAAAATTAACTCAAAATGAATCACATTACTAAATGTAAGAGCTAAAACAATAAAACCCTTAGAAGAAAATGCTGGAGTGAATTTTGTTGACCTTTGATAAGGCAATGATATCTTAGATGTGACACAAAAAGCATACATTATCAAAAAAAAATAGATAAATTGAGACAATAAAAAGTACAAACTTTTGTGCTTCAAAAGACACTATTAATAAAGTGAAAATATAACTAAGAGAATGTGAGAATATTTGCAAATCACATATTTGCAAATTATATATCTGAAAAGGGACTTATATCTAAAATATATAAATAACTTTTCTAACTCAACAGTAAAATGGCAACCCAATTAAAACATGGTCAAAGGACTTCTTTCAAAGAAGATACACAAATCTTTCTATCTTCTATCTTCTTTCAAAGAAGATATGCAATCGACAAAAAGCATATGAAAAGATACTCAACCTCATTAGTTCATCAGAGAAATGCAAATTAACACCATCAGGAGGTACTACTTCAAAACCACTAGGATGGCAACCATTTACTTTTAAAGACAGGTAATAACGATTGTCACCAAGGCTGTAGAGGAATCAACCCTCAAATACTGCTAGTGGGAATGCAAAATGGCACGGCAACTTTAGAATCTAAACAGTGGCAATTCTTTAAAAGTTAAATGCAGTTTCCATTAGACTCAGCAATTCCACTTCTATATACCCCAGAGGAATGAAAATGTTATGTCCACCAAAAACTTGTAGGTGGTATTCAAGATAGCTGACTAGAAACATCTGGTACTCACCTCCTTCACAAAGAAGAACCACAACAGTGAGTAGATAATCACACATAAAATATGTCATCTAAGAGAGAACACTGGAATTCAACAGATAAATGACTGGAAACACCATCCTAAAGCAAGGACTGAGAGGAAAGCAAGGCAGCCTGGTTAGCCAGAACTGGCTGGGAGCATGGAAAAGCTCCCCAGTGCAGGAAAACGGTAAGTGAGTGACCCCCAATGGCCAACATTTCCACTGCAGACTCCTGCATCCTAGCTAGAGGAAAGCCCCTAGACCCTCTCAAATCTCAAGACTAATTATAGGGAGCTGCCTGGAGAATGCATGAAGGCACTGCTCCAGAGAGGAAGCTCATACTGGGTCCTACACAGCCTTTGAGCCCTAAGCAGCTTCAGGAAGGTATCATATTAAGATTCCAGCCCCAACAGACTGTATCCTGCCAGGGAGTGTCCAACAGCCCCTGCACCTCCACATTTCTGGAGCCCCACTGATATTCCCTGCCCATAGCCACTGGAGAATGGCTGCTACCACCAGGGCTGAAGCATAAACCATTGGCAAAAACCCTGCTGACAATAAGCATAAAAAAAGCAGCAAATCCAGGGTGCATTTTCACATGGACAAACCCCTGCCCACAGCAGCCACTGAGGGGTGGCACTGCCAGGCTGAAGTACAAGCAAAGTGTGCAATCCCCAGCCCACTGCATACAGCTGCAGCCACTGAAAGCAATCCAGTAGCAGGGCTGCAGTGGATATTAGCCCCACCCAAATATTTTGCCTTGGGCCTGGAGATGACCTCACCACTGCCTACCACAGCCAGCGGGTGAATGTACCACCAGGGAACCTGAGGCTAGGTCTGTCCATCCCCAAACTCCAGTACCCAAGCACACTGTCCAGGAGCCTGGGAACCACCCTCAGCCCAGTCCACTATTATTTGCACCTGAACATTCCTCTCATGGGCCTGAGGTCAGGCCCACCCAGCCTGCTGCTACTACCACCATAGCTGGCACCCACACATGTCACCTGAGGGTCTGAGGGGTGGCCCACCCAGCCCATCGCTGATACTGTTAACACCTGTGCAAACCACTTAGGAGCCAGAGGTTTGTTCTACCAATACTGTTGCCATCACCCAAGACATGCCCATTTCCCAGGACCCGAGAACCTGTCCACCTGCCCAGCTCATTACTGCCACTATCTGCACCTGAACCCAAGCCACCAAAAGGCTCAATAATCGGTCTGCATGGACCTGCTAACAGCAATGCCAATGCCACCCTGGTGCCCAAAAACCGGCCCACCTGCTGCTGCCACCACTAAGCACCAGGAACAGGCCAACCTGGCAACCTAGTCCCTAGCAAAATTTCACTACAGCATCCACTAACAACCACTGAGGAAATCACAGATACCACTGATGCTGTTTACAGCCAAAGAAATCATACAGCAACCATAATACTGCACATTCCCAGAATCAAAACCGGAGGGCCCTACCTCACCAACACAACAGATACATCTTCAGGAAAAAGTCCTCTCCTACAAAAGTAAATTCAAACAATTAGAAGAAACATCTGTTACAACAAATGCACAGATACCAACATAAGGACACAGAAACATAAAAAAGCAAGGAAATATGGCACTCTAAAGAAACAGAGTAATTCTCCAATAAAACATTACAATCAAAAAGAAATCTATGAAATCCAAGAAAAATAATTCAAAATAATATTAAAGAAGCTCACTGAGAGATAAAGATGAAACAGAAAATATGAAGCAATCAGAAAAACAATTCCAGCTCTGAATGAGAAATTTACTAAACAAATACATATAAAAAAGTACCAAACAGAAACTGAAGAATTCATTAAATGAAGTATAAACTACATTTCAAAGTCTCAATAACAGAACAAATCAAGGAGAAGAATTTCATGACTTGAAGACAGGTATTTTCAAATAACCCAGAAAAAAAAGAAAAAAAACATTTAAAAAATAAAAGCCTACATGACATATTGAACACCATAAAGTGACCAAATAATTTTTAGTGTCCCAGAAGAAGAAGGGAAAACAAAAAACCTACAAAATCTACTTAAGGATATAACAGCTGAAAACTTCTCAAGTCTAGCAAATGATCTAGACATCTAGGTATAGGAAGCTAAGGGATCCCCAAACAGATACAATGCAAAAAGGTCTCCTCTGGTACATCACAATCAAACTATCAAAAGTCAAAGACAAAGAGAGAACTGTAATAACAGCAAGAAAAAAAGCATCAAGTCACATATAAGGGAATCTCCATCAGACTAACAGTGGATTTCTCGGGAGAAACTGTATAGGCCAGGAGTAAATGGGATAATTATTCAAAGTGCAGAAAAAAAAACACCTTCAGACAAAAATATTATTTCCAGCAAAATTATCCTTCATAAATAAAAGAAAAAGGCAGGTGATAGCAAGCAAAAGCTGAGGGACTTTATCACCACTAGACTGGTCCTATAAGAAATGCTTAAGAGAGTCCTATACTTGGAAACAAAAGGATGATGGCTACCATCATAAAAACACAGGGAAGTATAAATCCCACTCTTGGGAGGCTGAGGCACAAGAATTGCTTGAACCTGAGAGATAGAGGTTGCAGTGAGCCAAGATAACACCACTGCACTCTAGCCTAGGCAACACAGCAAGACTCTATCTCAATTTTTTTTTAATAAAAAATAAATTTAAGGCCAGGCGCAGTGGCTCATTACCTGTAATCCCAGTACTTTGGGAGGCCAAGGTGGGTAGATCATGAGGTCAAGAGATCAAGACCATCCATGGTGAAACCCTGTCTCTACTAAAAATACAAAAATTAGCTAGGCATGGTGGCAGGTGCCTGTAGTCCCAGCTACCTAGGAGGCTGAGGCAGGAGAACTGCTTGAACCCCGGAGGCAGAGGTTGCAGTGAGCCGAGATCAACCCACTGCACTCTAGCCTGGCGCCTAACGACAGATCGAGACTTTGTCTCAAAAATAAATAAATAAATAAATTTAAGACCCATTGGTGGAGCCAACACACAAATAAGGAAGAGGAAGAACTCTAATGTTACCATTAAAGAAAACCACCAAACCACAATGATAAACAATGAAAGAGAGAAAAAGTTACAAAGGATATATAAAACAATCAGAAATCAATAAAATGACAGGAGTAAGCTCTCACATATCAATAATAATCTTTAGAAAATGGATTAAATTCCGCATTTAAAACATATAGACTTTCTGAATGGATTAAAACAAACAAACATAACACAACAATATGCTGCCTACAAGACACTCATCTTACCTGTAAAAACACACATAGACTAAAAGTAAAGGGACAGAAAAAGATACTCCATGCAAACAGAAACCAAAAGTAAGCTGGAATAGTTAGCTATACTTATATCAGATATACAGACTGTAAGTTAAAAATAGTAAGAAGTGATGAAGAAGGCCATTATATGATAGTGGGATCAATTCAGCAAGAAGATATAACAACTCTAAATATGCACCCAACACCAGAGTACTCAGATATATAAACCAACTTTTAGATTTAAAGGGAAAGATAGGCTCTAATAAAATAATAGTTGAGGACTTGGACACAAGATTCTCAGCTTTAGACAGATCCAGTGAAAAAGTTAACAAAGAAACATCAGATTTAAACTGCTCTCTAGACCAACTGGACCTAACAGATATTTACGAAACATTTCATCCAACAGCTGCGGAATACACATTGTTCTCATCAGCAAATGGAACATTTTCCAAGACAGACCATAGGTTAGGACAAATAACAAGTCTCAAATAACATGAAAAAAATATATAAATTGTATCAAGTATCTTCTCAAACCACAGTGAAATAAAACTAAAAATCTATAACAAGAGGAACTTTGGAAACTATACAAATAATGGAAGTTAAGTAACATGTTTCTGAACAACCATTGAGTCAAGGAAGAAACTGAGTAGGAAATCAAACACTTTCTGGAAGCAAATGAAAACAAAACATACCAAAACCTACAGACTACAACAAAAGCAATGCTAGGAGGGAAATTTACAGTAATAAGTTAGTGTATCAAAACAGTAGAAAGATAATCAAGTAAATAGTCTAACAATGCACTTCAAGGAACCATAAAAGCAAGAACAAATCAAACCCAAAACTAGTAGAAGAAATAACAAAGATCAGATCAGAAGTAAAAGAAAAAGAGACTTAAAAAATATGCAAAGAAGCAACAAGACAAAAAGTTGGTGTTTTGAAAAGACAAACAAGTGAATAAATAAACAAGACTAATTAAGAAGAAAGTATACCCATGTAAATAAAATTAGAAATGAAAAAGGAGACATTACAGCTGATACCATTGATATACAAAAGATCATCAAAGATTACTACCAACAAACATATATCAACAAACTGAAAGACGTAGAGTAAAAGATAATTCCTGGACACATACACCTGCCAAGATTGAATTGTGTAGAAACAGAAAACTTGCACAAACCAATAAAAAGTAATAATATCAAAGTAGTAATAAAAAGTCTCCCAACAAACAAAAGTTCAGGACCCGGAGAGCTTCACTGCCAATTCCACCAAATTTTAAATTAAGTAGAACTAACACCAATTCTCTTCAAACTATTTCAAAAAATTGAAGAGGAAGGAATTGGAACTCACAACAAACTTAGAAGAAATGTACTACAACATAATAAAGGCCACCTATGCCTTTTGTGTTGATGATATTATCTTATATCAAGAAAAACCTAAAGGCTCTACCAAAAAGCTCTTCAATCTGATAAATTCAGTAAAGTCACAGGATACAAAATCAGCATACAAAAATCAGTAAATCGGTAGTGTTTCTATACACCAATAATAAACCAGCTGAGAAAGAAATAAAAAACACAATCCCATTTACAATAGCTCCAAAAACAACACTGTAAGAATAAATTTAACCAAGGAGGTAAAAGATCCCTATAAGGAAAACTGCAAAGCACTCATGAAAGAAATTAAAGGAGGAGACAAATTAAGGAAAGATATACCATGATCATGGATCAGAAGAATTATTATTGTTAAATGACCACACTCCCCAGAGCAATCTACAGATTCAATGTAATCATTATCAAGGTACCAACATCATTTTTCACAGTTAGAGAAAATAATCCTAAAATTTGTATAAAGTCAAAAAAGGGCCCGAATAGTCAAAGCAATCTTAAGCAAAAAGGACAATGCTGGAGGCATCACATTGCCTGACTTCAAAATATATTATGAGGCTATAGTAACCACAACAGCATGGTGTTGGTATAAAAGCAGACACATAGACCAAGGGAACAGAATAGAGAATCTAGAAATAAATTCACATATTTATAGCCAACTGATTTTTGACAAAGGCATCAAGAACATACACTGGCAAAAGAACAGTCTTTTCAATAAATGGGAAGTGCTGGGAAAATTGGATATCCATATGCATAAAAATGAAGAATGAAACTGGACCCCATCTCTCACCATATACAGAAACCAACTCAAGATATATTAAAGACTTAAACATAAAACCTACAACTGCCAAAGTACTAGAATAAAACTTAGGAAAAATATTTCAGGACATTGGTCTAGATGAAAATTTTAGGGTTAAGACCTCAAAGTGCTGACAACAAATACAGACAAATGGGACTTTATTAAATTAAAAAGCTGTAAACAATCAACAGAAGGAAGAGACAACCTGTAGAATAAGAGAAAACACTTGTAAACTATTTGCTTGACATGGGACAATGTCCAGAATATACAAGGATTCAACTTAACAATAAAAAAAAGATACCATTAAGAAGTGGGCAAAGGATATGAATAACATATTTCAAAAGAAGATATATACACAGCCAACAGGTATATGAAAAGTACTCACCATCATCAATCAACAGGGAAATGCAAGTCAAAACCACAATAAGAAATCATCTTTCCTAAGTTAGAACAGCTTTTATTAAAAGGACAAAAAGTAACAGATGCTGGCAAACATGCAGAGAAAAGAGAACTTGTACACTGTTGGTGGGAATGTAAATTAGTAAAATCACTAAGGAAAACAATACTGAGAAGTCTCAAATAACTAAAAATAGAACTACTGTAAGATCCAGCAATCCACTAATGGGTATTTATCCAAAGGAAAGAAAAAAATCAGTATTATCAAAGGGATACCTGCACTTACATGTTTATCACAGCACTACTCACAATAGCAAGGAAATGAAATCACTTGAGTTTCTATCAACAGATGAATGGATTTTTTAAAATTGGTACATATACACAATGGAATAATAGTATCAGCCATAAAAAGAATGAAATTCTGTCATTTGCAGCCACATGGATGGAACTGGAGGTCATTATGTTAAGTGAAACAAACCGGACACAGAAGGACAAATACAATATTTTATCACTCATGTGTGGGAGCCAAAAAAGCTGATCTCAGGGAGGTCAAGAACTGAATGATAGATACCAGAGGCTGGGAAGGGGGCATGGGTAGAAACAGGGGATGAAGAGAATATAGGTAATGGTTATAAACATACAGTTAGAAGAAATAAGTTATAATGCTTAGTAGCACAGTGGGGTGACTACAGTCAGCAACAGTGTATATTTTAAAGTAACTAGTCAAGAGGACTTGAAATGTTCATTACATATAGAAATGATAAATACTCAAGGTGATGGAGACTCCAAACACTGATTTGATCATTATATATTATACGCATGTAACAAATATTCCTATGTACCCCATAAATATGTAATACATTGTGTATCAATAAAAACTACAAATATGATGCCTACAGTCATATAAAAATACTATTTTGTTAATTTTTAAAAACAGGATAGAAAATTATATGTACTTTGTACCTGATTATAACTACTTTAAAATTGCACAGTCATATGAAAGTATTAAAAAGCATGGGTAATTTTCTCCTTTGATTTCTAAACTTCCTATAACTTTTAGAATTACATTCAGAATTAGGTAATATATTCATAAATGTTACTTTACATTAAAAATATACTTACTGTGATGATGCCAATTAGTTGAGTGTAAAAAAGTCCAGTTATTCCAACTAACATAGTAATGCCCATAAAGGCAGCTAGTCTCATTATGGCCAATTCATGTCTAACAACAAAGAGGTCCTATAAAGGAAAATAAAAAGAAAACCTTAAAAACAATTCAGAGTTGCTTATATTGCTTACAGTTGCAATAATAATCAAGAATTGAGCCATAACACATCTTCCTTATTTCTTAAAAGAAATATCTCTCCTCTTTTAAACTTGTTCTATTTAAATCAATGTATAAATACTTGAAAATTTCAAAAATAGGTATTTTAATTTACAATAGCAAGCTGAAAAATATAGAAATTTACTCCTTTATTGCATTAAAACTCCTCTTAGAATTGCAAGTTAGCCTTGTTTGTTTTTTGAACGTATTTTAGCCAAAAAGAAAAAAAAGAAAAGAAAAAGAAACCCAAAACAAAACACAGATGGCTGTACAATCTTTGGTCTACAAAATGAATTTTATTATTTTTCTGCTAAAAAGTTTGCATACACAAGCATGATTCATATTATTAAAGTTCAAGTGACCAAGAGATCTAGAAATTATTAACATAGTCAAAATGAAGGTAAATCATATATAACAGGATCATAAGAACAGTTCTCTTCAAGCCTACTTCATTCATTCTTCCATCCAGTCATCCAACCACCACTGTCAAGCACTGTGTTATACAACAGAAATGTATAAATGATAAAAATATGGTCCATGCCTTAAGAAGTACGGAGGTTATTTAGAAAGAGAGCCCAATTTTGCAAAACTCCAAAGCAATATGATCTATTCTATAACAGCGATGCATGCAGAGTACTGTAGAAACATAAAAGAATGCCTAGATTGAAGGGAGGAATTGAAATGCTGTGAGTGAAAGGCAGGTCTTCTGGCTCAGAGATTGAAAATGACAGTCCTGAAAGTAAACCAAAGATACTGTGGTAGGAGGACAGGAAAACGAGAAGCATTTCATTCACTCTCACTGTTACCAACCAATCACACTAGAGGAAGGAGAGAAAACTAGAGAACTGAGACTTCTCCTGGAAACCTGCTCTTGCTAAGATGTGGAATAAAACAACCACAGAAAATAAAAGCACCACGTGGATGAGAAGGACACCCAAACACAACCATCTACATGCTTTCTTTTATACTGATTCATGGTAAGGATTAAAGTATCTTAATAGCAACTTCAAAAATAGGAAGGCCACCAGAGGATAGTATGCTTGCTTGAGACAAAAGAACTATTACTTTTCTGTGTGTATACTTAGGTAAAAATCTGATTCCACATCCACATTACTTATTCATTAGTCTAGAGAAACTTAGAATTCAGCAAGACACTTAAAACATTATGTAGCGGACAAATATTAGGCAATAATTTCAAAACTTCAGTAAAAAGAACCCAATTCAGAATGGTTATAAAACATATAAAACCTAAATGATAGGCCTGTGGATGATATAAAAAATTAATTAAATTTTACATTAATGCTATTTAAAAACACATATTTGTTTCAATATAATTGATACATTAAACATCAGTTTGACCATAGCAATAATTGTTTCTTATGCATGATTTTGTCTGTGAAAAAAATCCTAAACACAAAAAAATTATATCCAGATGAACCAAAATATGCAGGAATATACAAAACACACTCACCCATCAACCATCTACCAGCCACCTCAGTTTATTTTCCATGCTATGAGCCACACCCACTCACATCTACTATTACAACTTTCCCTCCAATTTCACAGACCCTCCCCTTCCATCACTTGACGATAATTCACATTCTGCAACCTTCCTGATGCTCACTTCCATAAGAAAACTCCAGGTCTTTTTTGAGGTAAAGTGCCATGTTTATCATAGTATGATTTCTTAATCATTTAACATTTATAAAAGACTGCTGCTGTTTTTATTAAGTTCCTATCCTCTTAAGCATCACAGACAAAGTTTCTGAGTGCTGTGCCCCCCTTCCCTGAGTAAACCCTGTGGTTTTAATCCATGGTTTTACAGAGTGAAGCGATTTTTAGGAATGCACATATTGCATTATAGCAGAGCTTACTGTACTAAAATTACCATCTATGACCAACTAAAATCCAACCACTCCTCTCCCAGTGAAAAGATTTTAAAATAATTTTTGGCCAACGACAATTTATAAATGTCAAGGATGGAGATGAGACTAAAAGATCTACTTATAATATTACATTTATTCATTTGGGTATACATTTATATTTAAAGTATTTATGTAAAATACAGTAGTAAAAAACTTTAATCTAGAAATTGCTTTTTATCACTTTTACATTTTCAAAAAAACAACTGTATTCCAAGTTCACACATGCATAATTAACATCATCAGCACTAAATCCATATTTTGAGTCACTTAACACTGTTCTCTAGAGTACATCTTTACTTCTGTCTTAGATTTTTTTAGATTTAACACTTTTTGAATCCAAAAATTGGCTTTAAAATTTTTATCCAAATCACAGGAACCCATTTGCTATCCCAGATCTTTACTACATAATCAGTGTTATGGGTCCCCAAAATTCATATGGTGAAGCCCTAACCCCTATACCTCAGAATGTGACTGTAGTTGGAAACAAGGCCTTTAAAGCAGTGACTAAAATAAAATGAAGCCCTTAGAATGGGCACTATTGAAATCCGACTGGTGTCCTTATAAGAGGAGGAAATTTGGACACACTAAAGACACCAGGGATGTCCCCAGAGGAAAGACTATGTGAGGACAGAGAGAAGGTGGTTATCTGCAAGCCAAAGACAGATGTGTCAGGATAAAACAAACTTGCTGACATCCTGATCTTGGCATTGTAGCCTCCAGAATGTGAGAAAGTGAATTTCTGTTGTTTAAGCAACCCAGTTTGTTAAATTTTGTTAAGGCAGGCCTAGCAAACTAATATAATCAATAAATGTATTTGTTGTTTACATTTCTTCCATTTTTGTTAAGAAATGTGCTTACATGCAGATAAATTCATAAATCATATGTTCAGTTTAAAGAAAAGTAACACTGGGCCGGGCACAGTGGCTCACATTTGTAATCCCAGCACTTTGGGAAGCCGAGGCGGGTGGATCACCTAAGATCAGGAGTTCAAGACCAGCCTGGCCAACCTGGTGAAACTCTGTCACTACTAAAAAAAAAAAAAAAAATACAAAACTTAGCTGGGCATGGTGGCACATCCTGCAGTCCCAGCTACTAGGGTGGCTGAGGCAGGAGGATCACTTGAACCTGGGAGGCGGAGGTTGTAGTGAGCTGAGATTGTGCCACTGCACTCCAGCTTGGGCAACAGAGTGAGACTCTGTCTCAAAAAAAGAAAGAAAGAAAAGAAAAATAACACTATCCTCTCAAGAATTAGAACATCTGAAACAAAGTAGAGGCTCCTATATATTCCTTCCCCATTGCTAGCTCTCCCTTACCCTAATCCAAAATAAAGGTTACTAACTATTCTTCATACATTTTGGATATGGCTATGTTTCAGTTGCATATTGCAAATATCTTCTGCTGCTCTGAGACTACCTGTTCACTCTCTTTATGGCACCTTTTTATAAACTCAAGTCTTAATTTTAAGTAGTCCAATGTATCAATCTTTTCCTTTAGTGCTTTTTATATCCCATTTAAGAAATCTTTCCTGATGCTAAAGTAATAATGGCATTCTCCTATATTATCTTGTAAAGCCTTTTAAAAGTTTTATAAGTTTTGCCTTTCACATTTAGGTCACTAATTCACATAGAATTATTATTTAATTTTTTGTGCACAGTAAAAAATAGAGATCTGAATTTACTTTTCATATATGAATATTCAACTGTTCCAGAATGATTTTTTAAAAGGTGTCATTTCTTCAGTGATCTGAGAGCAAGTATCCATACATGCATGGAATCTCTACTCTATTCCCTTGGTTTATTTGTTTCTCCCTGTAACAGTGACAATAGTCTTAGTTATTGCGGCTTTGTAAAAAGTTCCAATACCTGGGAGGCCATGTCATCCGATCTTATTCTTTTACAAGAATGTCTTGATTATTCCAGATAATTATATTTGCATAAAACTTTTAAAGATAGATTTTCAAGTTACAACGCATACTCAGGCATACATTCACATATAATATATTCTCTCCATTATCTTTCATTAAAATTCTCCTAAAAGCCTTGCACTTTCTTTGTCAGATTTAATTCAGTAATTTCCTGGTTTTTGATTCTATTATAAATGGCATTTGCTATTAATTTCATTGTCTAAAGGTTTGTGAGCATATAAAAACAGAACTGATTTTTTTAAATATTGTTTCATAGTCACTTTTTTTATACTTTCCTAAAAAC
This sequence comes from Callithrix jacchus, assembly GCF_049354715.1. Taxonomy (NCBI): domain Eukaryota; kingdom Metazoa; phylum Chordata; class Mammalia; order Primates; family Cebidae; genus Callithrix; species Callithrix jacchus. Next base: position 121,180,721 of record NC_133502.1, read on the forward strand.
CCAAAGAATCTATAGCTAAATCATTTACACAATTATACCATCTATGTGTAATGACAATTTTATTTCATTTAGCAGTTGTACCTTTTCTTTCTTTCTCGTCTTACTGCACTGGCTAGAATTTCTAGTGCTATGTTAAATAGTAACAATGGTGATAGTGGGCATCAATGCCTTGTACCCCAAACCTGGAGGGAAGAAGTCAACATTTCGTCTTAGCATACTACAGTTGGTTGATACTCTGTTTTTTTGTTCAGGAGGGTAGGGGGACAAAGACCATTTATCTGATTAAGAAAGTTCTCCTAAGTTCTAGTTTACTAAGAGTGTGTAACATGAATAAATGCTGAATTTTATCTTTGTCTTCACACAATGAGATGTTCATTTGAATTTTTTTTCCTAATCTGTTAATGTGATAAAATATACTGACTGATTTTCTAGTGCAAAAACAACCTTTCATTCCTAGGATAAACTCAACTTGGTCAGGTTGCTCATATACAACCAAACTAAGTTTGCTAATATTTGTTTAAAAGTTATTCCTCTATCTTCATAATCTAAATTTTGTTAGTCTAAATTTTCTTTTGTTCATAATCAGATTAGTCTAAATTTTCTTTTTTTCTTTTATTTTCATTGAGAGGTTAGGAATCTAAGACATACTATACAGTTAAAATGAGCTGAGGAGTATCCCCTCTTTTTCTGTTTTGAAAGAATTTATGTAAGATAGATATTATTGTCTCCTTACATGTTTGATAAAGTGAGAACTCAATAGTAAACCTGTAATACTCTTTGCAGAAAAGTTTTTACTAATCATTAGAAATACATATGTTTCTAACTTCTTCTTAAAGCAATTCTTCTCTTGAAGCTATACCATGTTTGCAGACCGGGAAACTCAATAAAGATGTCAACTATATAAAACTGATCTACAGAATTAATACAATCCTAATAAAAGGTCTCCCACCAGTAATGTATGTACATACTATATACACAATATGTACATACATACTATATATACAGTATGTGCATACATACTATATACACAGTACATACTATGTACTCTACTGGAATTTTTTATTTTGCTTTAGTATGTAGAAATTGCTAAGCTGTTTCTATATTTCATAGGAGAAAACAAACACAAAGAATACCATGACACTCATATAAACAAATCAGGTAAGAAGATCTGTTCTACTGCATTATTCTCGATAGGACAAGTTTTGATCTCAAGTGGGAGAAAACCGGTTCTTAGAGGGAGAAAAGAAGTCTAAGCTATTGCTATGGTTTATGGCCCTAGACAAGTCAATCTTATCTGACAAAATCTTGTTCCTTAGTATTTAACTTCATGAGAGTGGTGAGAGGAGAAAATTTCCATAGGAGGCCAATGGGAATTAAAAAAAAAAAAGGTTAAAAATTACTGCTCTGCTGGATAATAGCATTTATTATAAAACTATAGTTATAATGACAGTGTGGTATTATCTCTCCACAAGGAGAGACTAGATCAACCGACTAGAAACAGAAACACACACACACACACACACACACACACACACACACATGAATCATGATTATAAGAAAGATGGCACTACAGAACAAATGGGAAATAATTATCTTTCCAATAAATGGTGCTAAGTCAATTGACTATTCATCCGTGAAAAACTGAAACCCTGACTTCTCTCTCACAAGAATAAAAAAAATCAATTCCAGGTAGAAATGTCAAAGACAGAAAAATACAGTGCCTAGATGATAACAAAGGAGAATTACATTGGTTTTAGGATAAAAAAGTATTTTATAAGTTAAACCCAAAAAACAATACTCAAAAATGAAAAAGTTGATAAGGTGGAGTACATTAAAATTTAAAACCTCTGTTTACCAAAAAATACCATTAAGAGAGTGAAAAGATAAACCAAAGAGTGAAAGATGTTTCCAACACATACCCAAAAAAGACTAATCTAAAACATCCTACAATTACCAAGAGAGTGTCAAATGGGCAAAATACTTAAACAGGCACCACTTCTCCAAATACGCAGGTCATATAGTCAGTAAATATATGAAAAGGAGCTCAGTACCATTAGTCATCAGAGAAATGTAAGTTAAAAACACAATGAAGTAGTGCTCATAAACACCAAAATGTTAAGAAGACTTAATACTTGTTAAAGCTAATGTTAGAAGACTTGAACAAGTATTACAAAGCATATGAGGCAATCTGAATGTATATACTCTACTAGTAGAAGTTTAAATTGGTACAACTATTCTGGAAAACAATATCTAAAGGAACATACACTTAATCTTTGAACACCAGCACTTCCAGCTATACATTGTGAAACATATGCACATGTGCAGCAAGAGGAATGAATAAGGCTGCTTACAATGCTATTATTTACAATTTCCAAAAACTAGAAACAATGTAAATGTCCATTAACACAATGAGTGGCTTTATGTTCAATATTACAAATATATATAGCAATATTCATAACAACAAAAATAAACTATATCTAAATCTTCCAAATGTTGCCCAAAAGAATCAGGATGATTCACTTAACTTTTTATTTTCATGCACTCCTCCATGTGTGTATTACATTTTACAATACAAAAGGTACAAAAAGTTGTGATAGTGAAATACAGAATATACAAATACTTTTATTAATTTTAGAACTAAACTCTTAAAATACATATAAAATATAAAAGTCATAAATGGCCTATAAAAAGAGAAACAAAAATGTGTCAAATAAGACACAGAAAAGGATGTGAGAGACAGGAAAAAAGAGAGGAAGAGTCAGACCAGCTCTATGATCTCATCTACTACTTTCTTCCTGGCTCACCTCCAACTACACTAACCTCCTTGCTATTTCTCAGACATATCTGCAAACTCCGAAATTGGGACTGCTGTATTTGTTCTTCCAAGAAAACTCTTTCCCCAGACAACCACACACATACTCCCCTCACTTTCTTCAGGTTTCTACTTAAATATGGCCTTATCAGATACTTTTTCCTTGACCAAATTACAAAGAATCCAAGTATTCCCTATTTCCTTGCCATATTTTTTTTCACAGTATTTGTCTCCAACTGATATGAATCTATTTCTTGTTTAACTGTCTTAGCAGTTTGCAAGTTTCTTGAAGATGGGGACCTTCGCCTGTCTTGTTCAATGATGAGTCCCTGGAACGTAGAATCAGTTCCAGCTCAACCAATATTTATTAAATGAACGAATGAAAACGAAGAAAGTTGGACAAAGAACTGTCTGTTCCCTCAACATATGAAGAGACAGAGAATAATGTCTACAAGAACTGTTTCACACATATAATAACAGCGATAAACACAGAAAAAGAAACATATAGGCAACATGTACATAAACATAGTTATGTCCTTACACACAAATCAGCAGAGGAGAGGGTCACTCCCATGAGATATTAATAATATTCCTATACTTCTATCTGGTAATCTTTTAGAATTATATAATTTAAATTGTTTTTAATGTTGCAAAACTAGGCAGTAGTGGGGCACCATCTCTTAATGCAAGCTAAAGGAAAAGAAGAGTCAGATTTGGCTATTTAAGATCTAGCAGATAATTAAATACTTGATCTGGGAATTCCTTGAGTTCATTTCTTCCTATCATCTTATCTTCTATCCTAATCTCAATTCAAATTCTAAGACTATATACTATACCTCACCATTTATAATAACTGTAACTCGCAACATAATTACAATTTCAAGTATGTCACCTTATGAATACTACATGCTTTCTTTTGAGCTAACTCCCTGTAGACTGTCAATGCTAACTAATTCTCAACCTCAATGGGACCTCCAATTCCTTGGTCCAACCACCATTTCATTGGCTTCCCTCAATACATTCAGCTCCCTACTTGCTTATATTCCACAGCCCATCATAATAAATTCTCCTTCAATTTACGACCAACTTTCTTGACCCTCTCTCACCACCATTCTCCTCCTGTTTCACTGGCTGCAGTCTAGTCTTAGTTACCTTTCTTGTTCCTTTCATCTTTCTAACTTCAAAAACTGAAGAGTACCTAGAGTTTGGTCTTCAGAACTATTCTTTCTATTCATAATTACTTTCTAGAAAACCTCCAGTTAGTTTTCATGTCTTTAAATACCATCAAAGCTCCCAAATTTATTTATCTAGCTCAGACCACCCCATTGAAATCCAGATTTTTGTCCGGGCGCAGTGGTTCAAGCCTGTAATCCCAGCACTTTGGGAGGCGGAGGCGGGTGGATCACGAGGTCAGGAGATCGAGACCATCCTGGTCAACATGGTGAAACCCCGTCTCTACTAAAAATACAGAAAATTAGCTGGGCATGGTGGTGCGTGCCTGTGATCCCAGCCACTCAGGAGGCTGAAGCAGGAGAATTGCCTGAACCCGGTAGGCGGAGGTTGCAGTGAGCCGAGATCACGCCATTGCACTCCAGCCTGGGTAACGAGAGCAAAACTCCGTCTCAAAAAAAAAAAAAAAAAAAAAGAAATCCAGATTTTTATATCTAGCTGCTAAGTTAACATCTCCCCCTGGATGTCAAATAGGTAGAGTAAACATGTGTAAAACCAAAATCTCTAACTTCTTCCCAGAACCTATTCTTCCTCACGCTCGCCTCTCAGTATCTGGTCTCTCCATTCTTCCAGTTGTTTGGGCTGTGAAGTCTTGGAAATATCCTTTACTTTTCACATTCTATCTCATAGCCCATATCCAAATTATCACCAAATTCTATTAGCTCTTCAAACTATAATAGACCACTTCTAAACGCTTCCTCCACTACTATAATTTTTTCATGTTTGCACTGTATTCTAATGGCCTGGTAGCTGCTCTTCTTGCATATTATCCTTGTCCCTCACTTTATTCTTCATAGCAATCAGGGTTTTTTTTCCTCCTAAAATGTAAATGAGATTGTGTAATGGCTCAAAACCCTCTAACAGCTTACAAAATCCCAACCACTAACTATCTTAATAAAACAAAGTCTCCAGTCCAATCACAGCCCTTACTATTCTCATCATCTCCTATTGCTCTGACCCTAACTCACTCCACTCAAGATACACTGGTCTCCTTACTGTTTCCTTACAAATGTCAACAGTGACTTGCTTGAGTTCCAGGTCTCTGTTCAAATGTCACTATGAGAAAGTTCTTCCTTGACTATATCCATCCCTGTACACTGCTTTATTATACATCATAATGCTTACGTTGTTTACCATATATTTGTTTGTTGCCTGTTTTCTCTAATCAGAATGTAAGCTCCTTAAACACAAGAACTTTGTTTCAGAGCCTAGACAAAGGGGAAGTGAACACAGTAGTTCAATAATATGTACTGAAAGACTGAATAAATGTTCTTCAGATTTTTTTTTTTTTTGAGATGGAGTCTTGCTCTGACACCAGGTGGGAGTGCAGCCTGAAGCTCACTGCAACCTCCACCTCCCAGATTCAAGTGATTCTCTTGCCTCAGCCTCCCAAGTAGCTGGGACTACAGGTATGCACCACCATACCCAGCTAATTTTTTTTGAATTTTTAATAGAGACGGGGTTTCACCATGTTGGCCAGGATAATTTCCATCTCCTGACCTCGTCGTGATCTGCCTGCCTCAGCCTCCCAAAATGCTAGGATAACATGTTTTACAAATAAAATTTTATATATATAAATGACAATTTTCCTATCAATCAGTTTGAAGCAATTTTTATTTATAAACAATGGTTTATAAGTAGTTTTCTGTGTTTTTATGAGACTACTCTGAAAAGTAAAGAGTAGTCTTTGTGACATTCCTCCTACTGAAGAGTTTCTCAACCTCAGCACTACTGACAATCAGCTGGATAATACTTTGTTGCAGGGAACTGTCTTGTGAATTGCAGGACATTTAGCAGAATCCCTGGCCTCCACCCACTAGATGCTAGTAGCACTTCCCTAGTTGTAACAACCAAAAACATCTCCAGATATTACCAAATGTTTTGTGGTGGGCAAAGTCAACCTCCCCATTGAGAAGCATTGTACCCACTGGTAAAGGATTTTGTTTTTCTCTTTTGTTCAACAACAGAAACATCTGGAGGCAGTATAGGTCATACAATTAAAAAATAAAAAGAACAGAAATAGTTCAGATCATATCTGAGATATCTAAAGCATACAGATACGAATTTTCAAACCAACTAAATAACCAACTTTACATGCTGAGGGTAGGTTCATAAGGCAAATACTCTGACATTAAAATAAGCAATCTTAATTTAATCCTAAAATAAAATCCTACGATATCTGTATGATTATGAGCACTTTCTGGAATGAGCCTCACCTTAAGTTTATTGTATTCTAGAGCAAAGGCAAGGAAGTTACAAGCTTATTCTACATAAAACCCTTCCACACTCCCCAACCCAGCCCTCAGATAAAATGTACTTTTTTCAGTCTTATAACATCCTAATGGCAATTGATATGTGAAAAAAATATTTATACCTCCCTAATCGCCTTCAGTGAGTGTTCAGAATTATCTGTTAAATTCTGGTACACATATGTATGTATGCAACGGTCTTGCAAAGCGAATTTCACTAGCATCTGAATGTCAGGTTCATGGCTGAGGGTGAAGTATTCCAGAAACATTATTTTGTCTGCCTGACCATATTTTAGCAGTAAAAATTTTAGAAAAGTTGGGGCAATCCAATAACAGAACAGGATAACACATTTCCTTACTATATTTACCATTTAATGCAGTGCTACAGTGTTTGGTAAAAGTAAAAGAAGAGTAAGACAATAAAACTGCTGCCAGGTTTTAACCATTTACATTCACAGTAACTGAAACAGTCTTACAGAGAAATTATGTTAAATGCTATAATATTTACAATTGACTAAGGAAACATGTTTAGTGAGGACATATTTTCAGTCAACCTGGTATTGTAGGACAGGATTAAGATTTATTATAAGGTTTCTGTGTTCCATCTCTCACTAAAAGCATAGAGATACACTGACAAATGAAACTGGCAATTGTTAGAATAATATTCTTATTTCTTTATAAATATAAATGGTATATCTGACATTATGCTTTTCAAGCAAAGTGAAATGTTACTAAGGAATAATATATCTACAAGCATCTCAGAAAACAGGAACAAAAAAGCCAAATTACTTTTATATTAGCATTAAAATAATTTTCATCTTATATCAATTTTAATTCCACAAAACTCTTGGCTATTCTTGACTCTTGGCTATTCTTTCCAAAAATCTAAAAAGCTAAATGTATATTTCAGAAATTTTTTCCCATTCTTCAGTGAAATGACCCTTCTAGATATTAAGAAAACAAAAGTTACTATTAAGCCTACAATATTTTTTTAAATAGCAGAAGTACTCAGGCTACTTTAAAACTGATTATAGGAAAAGACTAAAATAAATTATGAAAAGATTTACCAATATTCAAAGCTACCTGCAGCCAAGTCTTCTGGCTATTTCTGTTTCTTGTTAGCCAAAAGCCTAGGCAAATAATTCTGAGGCACAGTGCTGACATCAAATCCCTAGCAACACTATTAGATATCAGCCAATTGGAATAATAATAATGTATCTTCCTAGCAGAAGAGCTGGCTAGGCTACTAACATTATTTATTTTCCTCTTCTGAATTTTGGCAGCATTTCCTTTATTGAAATTCTCTCTCCTCTCTTCCCCTTCTGTCACCCACTGCTCTCATAGCCTTAAATGCAGTTAGTATGCTTTTTCCCTTCACATAAAAATGAGTATACAATAATTAGAAATTATCTGAATACACTTCATCTAAAAAGAAGCTAAAAGACATAATTTTAGAATTAAAGTGGTATGTCATCAAAGACTAGCTGTATAATCTGACATTAATAGCCACAAATTATTTATTTTTTAAAAAAAGCTTGTATATTCTCATGTAGAGAAACAGTAAACATTGCCTATATCCAATTTCCAGCAGGTACATATTTAAAAAAATATTTTTAACCCACTATGATGCCTTTATAAGATATAACAGACTGCCTCAATGAAAAATGAAAACAGTCAAGATTAATCTACCAGTCAAGAGATTCACTGAGTTTTTTCTCTGAAGAGTAGATATTATGAAGTTTAGTATTTTAAAATATATTTCATACTTTTTAATCCTACAATAATATTGCTAAAAAATTTGAGGAAAAAATGCAAAAAATAGTATTGAATAGAAGCTTGAATAGGATACAGTAATAGCAAGAACATGACTTAGGGACATGGGCCCAAACCACAGCTCTGCCAAGTGGTAATTTTGTGATTGCAGAAGGTATTGAACGTCTCTGAATTTCAGTTAATGTATCTCTAAGATGGCACCCATACTATTTATCCTTTCACGAATACTTCAAATAAGTAGACATTTTCTACTAATACAAGTAATTTACAAATCCAGAATAATATAAAAATAAAAACACTTGACCAACAAAATATTCATGGATAAACATACAATAAATTTAAGAAGGTATACTCTTTAAATATAGTGGTACTTTCCTTCATATTTAATTAAAAAGCTGTAATTTTCTAGTATTGGTTTTGGTAAATAACCAGTATGCAGTAAAATGAAATACATTATTATAATTTGATAATGACTAGGCATCAGCTTATAAGCATTTAAAGTAAAGTAAAGTGAAAAAGTCAAATTGGACCTTGGTCAAAAATGAAAGTTCATTTTCTTCAATATCCATCTATTTTATTCACTTAAAATGCCAAATCATTCCCAATCTACAGGTTTTAGAACCTAGACAATGATTTTCATGCCAATAAATATTTAAATGAAACATTAGTTTCAAGAAGGATTTTAAGTAAAATTCAACATTATACTGGAATGATAAATGCTAATGATGCAAACTAATTTAATGTCTAACATCTGAAAAACTTCTCCAAACATCTCAAAGTTTATAATCTTCATTGATTTTAGAATTCTAACAAAAATGTTTAATGTATCTCCATTTATTTAGAAAACAAAACTATTACTCAGTTTCTGCAATTTTCCTAGATACGTATTTTTTACACTTTGAGAATTTTGGGATTTTTTAGTTACTATTTTTGAAGAAGATAGTAAATACTAATTCTTTTTAGGTTCATAGGCCTTTTTTTAGTATAAGACTCAGAATATAAATCAATATCTATGGCTTAAAAAATAAATCCTAAATTTGGGCATTGATTCATGATAAACTATAAATTCCTTATCTCCTGCACGTCTTAGTCCTTCCTTCCCTCAACAAAGGATAAATTCAAATATTTCCTCAAAACTTCACATGGTAAAAACACATAAATCTTTGAATGTCCATGATAAAAGAATATTTTAAAAGTAAAGATTAAGAAGAAATCTAAAAAGCATTAAGTTACTATAAAAAACAATGGGGCACTTGCAAAGAAATTAAAATAATCCAGCTCAGAAAGAGCTCTCCTGAAAACAGAAGGCGAGGAGAAGAGAGAAATGGAAGAAAATCAGGCTCCCAATCTGTTCATTTCCCAGAATTTGTGAACAAACTGCTTTCTCTCAACTGTCTTTACCATGAGCATGAGCATAATCCACAATGTACCAGTTTTCTACTGAATACAGGTTAAGTGCCATTACAGCAATGGTCAAAGGGCAACTCATTTTCGTTTGTTTGTTTGTTTAATGAATAAACACTTCATCTTAAAAAACAAGAAAAGAAAAACAAGAAAGTTAACACTTTCTTTTCCAACCCAGACAATTCCTTTCAGCTTTGGAATTTAAAGATGGGCTAGAAAAGATACTATGCTGCCACCTATCTACCTGAAAGGGTAGAAAGAAAAAGCAGACTACAGCTTTCCTTCAGTCTAGCTGACAGAAGACAGGGTCAAAAGAGGGCATGCTTTAACTGCATCATTACTCTCACAAAAATTATGTATAATAATCATTCATGTAATATCCAAAGATAGAGAACTTTGGGGATCTTTTCCACATCCTGAATATTAGAAAGGATAAGATGAATGAATAAGGTTACTGATACCATCTTTATATATACATAGTTTTATACACATAATCAAGAGCTGGATATAGATTTTTGTTTGTTTCAGAGAAAAATGAAAGAAACAGGAAAAGATTGCAAAAAATACTGATGGGGCAGGAATTTCTGGAGAAAGATTCTACCATAAAACATTATTTTTTTTTAATGTCAACGGTAATAATGATGACTTTGGTTCTGAAATTATTGGTAAATTTTTTCCCATCCAAGTACTATCCAGGCTCAACACTGCTTAGCTTCTGAGATCAGATGAGATTGGGCACGTTCAGAGTGGGTATGGCTGTAGACAAATTTTTTCTACATTTATGAAAAAACACAGTAAATATCATTTACAAAAGAACTGCTAAGGTAAGAACATTATTTTATTATTTAGCTTTACAGAGTTTGTTATACAGTTGAAATTTTACAACAGATTTGCCCTTAAAACCAGTTATTCCAGTTACACCCTCAGGCCTTTTGCTTTTTGCCCAGCAATTACTTCCTTCATCTCCTGATTTAGTTCATCTCTATCTCACCTATAAAGTCTACCATGAATCTCATTCCCTACAGTACAGCAGTTCTCAAACCTTATGGCCACAGAAGTCCTGCACTGCACAACTCCACAGGATAGTATTTACATAGACTATGATGTGAGTGTTGCCTCCTGGAGTTATTCAATTAGGCAGCAATGATTAAAACCACCTGGGAAGAAATTTTTAAAGAAAATGCTATTGCCATTGACACCTATGAGGAAATAGTTTGTATGAAACCAACCCTCACACCAAGAACACTATGAAAAGCCAGATAAAATCCAATTAATTAATAAATACACAGCTGTTTGAAGATACTGGCAACTGGCCAAACTTTCCAGAACTTACAAAGCCAAAATCTCAGAGAAAGTAGACAGGCATTAAGGTGAGCCATATATTCTGTACTGCTCTTTACCTGAACGTACTTGCCCAATTCACACACAGTATTGCATGAAAGACCAAGTAGAAGTGGAGACTCAGAATATCCTACAAAACCTCCAAGGGCAGGAAAACAGTAACTGTAGGGCACATTCCACAATACACACCTCAGTTTTTCAGCTGAGACCCCAAAAGACTATACTATTGGAATAAAGGCACATTGAAACCAGTCTTTCACAAAGACAAACCCAGCAATCAAGATTCCTTTCAAAATACCAATAAATGCAATAAACAGCATCTTCCCAAGAACTTCTGGATTAAGACCAATGTTCTGTTATTTAGCATTAGAAATATTTGTTATATAAACCCCTCATTGGATTAAAATAAGCCTTCTTTTATATCTTATAAAAAAAAAAAAGAGTAAATCAAATCGAGAAAAGAACACATCAAACACATTTTCTACAATTCGTCACATAAAACACTCAGTATTCTAACTTAAGCATGTCAGAAGACAGGACCAAATATCTGGAAATTGACAGGGAAAAAGGTCAACAGAAACAGACCCATAAGGGGATCTCAAAATTGAAGTTACCAAACATAGACATTAAAATAATGTATTAAAAAATGTTCAAAAAAAGATGACAAAATGGATGATTTCACCAAAGAAATTATCAATGAAAGAAAGTCTCAAATGGAAATTCTAAAAGTGAAAAATATAACTGAATTAAGAAGGATTTAAGGGTACAATAGACATGGCAGAAGAGCTGATGAGTAAACCTCTGGATAGGAAATATCTAGAATGAAGCAGAGTGGGGGAATAAAAAAGGAAGGTGAAGAAATAAATTCCAAACATATGCAGCACAATGAGAACTCATGTACATGTAAGCAGAATCCCAGAACTGCAGGAGAAAAAAAATTGAGCAGAGGTAATATTTGAAGTAATAAAGGCCAAGAAACTTCCAAAACTTAAGAATGACATCAGGCCACAGATTCAAAGTTACATAAACTCTCCAACAGAAAAAAATGCAAAGAAAATAAGCACATCATAGAATCACAGAATAACTGCTAAAATATAAAGACCAAAAAAAATAAAAAATAAAAGCAGCCAAAGAAAAACACACATTTCATTGGAGTAACAGTAAGACCAACAACTGATTTTGCAATAGAAATGATGGAAACCATAAGACAATGGAATAATGTCTTTTAAAAACTAAACAAAAGTAACAACCAATCTACAATTCTGTGACAAACCATAAATGCTTCAAAAATGAAGGAGAAACAAAAACATCTTCAGGGAACTAACACTGAGAGAATTTGTTCCAACAGACTTGCTCTAAAATAAGCCTTGAGGAGGCTCAGACATAAGGAGGACTAGAAAAAGCACCTAAGTAGATAACTCAAAATAAATAATGACTATCAGTAACACATAACATATATAACACATACTGTATTTGCAACAATGATAAAGTCTTGTTACCATGTGATTTTGTTCTGCATCTACTTTCTACCCCACAATGCCAAAAATGATGATGATAAAGGGTGTTCCAAAGCCACTGCTTTCATTAGGTGCACAACGGTAAAGTATTAACTTACATTAGACTTCAAAAAAAATCAGAGAACAATGTTTTCACTTTGGGGCAAACTATAAAAAGAGTAAAAGTAAAAGTCATTAAAAATAGAAAATTGGAAAAATTTTTAAATTAGAAATTCCAAAACAGGCAAGAAATGAAGAAAAATGGGACCACAGAAGAGATGAAGTCAAATAGTAAATAAATAGGAAGATGACAAAATACCAGTCAAAAATTTACTAAATATTTCATATTAAAAGACAAATATGTTTTTAATGATGAAGTATCCACTGTCTATAAGACACATATAAGACACAGTAACCAAAAAAGGTTGAAAGTATTGAAGACAGAAAAAGACATACCATGAAAACACTAATTAAAAGATAACTGATATAGCTAAACTAATAACAGAAAATAAAATTTAAGGCAAGAATCATTATTAAGAATAAAGAGGCATATTTTATAATGATACAAGAGTCAATTCACCAAGAAGATATAACTAAGTTTGTATGTGTCACTAATACAGCTTCATGTTCTCAACTTCTAAATCAATTAAATGACTAGAATTCATTTCAATGTATACTAAGTAACTACTGAACATTCACTTGCTTCAGATCATTGGAATATTTAGAGCTACATAGATTATAAAATACTTTCTCCAAGTTTAGTTATAATTCTGGTCCTAGTATTTAGCTTTACTCTATTAAGTAGTTAGAACACTGCTAATAAACATTCCATTTTATGTATTTAAATTTGTCTAACAAAACTGTCTTTTTTTATGATGGGAAATACTGTGGTAAAGCTCTTCTCTCCATACACCTAACTTGATAATATATATTAATTACTGAGATAATATATCACAAAACTAAAAATTACCCGATTCCTCAATAGGAAACAAAGTGATCTTGGAAATTTCATAACCTCTGATTTTTCATTTCATTACTGCTAATATGGTGGTACTTATGAAAGTACCTCACTTGATACAAGGAAACTTATAAGACTTGGGCTAAGAGAACAATTTCTGCTCAGCACTACTAGACATAAATAACTTTGTCAGATTCCTAGAACTGCTTTATTCCTAGCTTTCTTACAACCAACATAATCATTTGATTCTCATTTGGTAAAATGCTACTAACACATTATTATGATTTTTATTTTAAAAATCACCTGCATTATATCTACAATTGGTTGCTCTAAGGAAAATCTGGTTTGACTTTTCAAAACCCACTTTTCATACTCACTTTTTATATACTTTCTTCTCGATATTTTTAATCTCTTAATAAACATTTACTACACTGATCTTTTTCCAACATTTGTTATGCACGTTTTACATATATATATATATATAGTATATATATTCAAATATAACCTATATTTGATAATCCATTTCTCCATTTCCCAGTTTTAAAAAAGGTGACTGCGATTTATTTCTCCAGTTTCTACCTTTCATTTGGGGAATAAAATTAGTTGTAATTTCAAACACCTTAATCCTTCATTTGATTACCAGAATTTCCTTAGTTGGTCATCAGTCTTCTAGTAATAAATGGTTACTGTAAAATGGTCTCTAAAATTTTCACAAAAATTAATAAGCCAAAGAAAAATTGTTTCCTCCCTCTGAGAGCTTTCACTAAAATCAAATGTAGAATAAATTGAATGTCTATTATATGCCAGGTAAGTTGACATACATTATCTCATTTAATATTATTATTCACATTTTCAGAAGAAGAAAATTATAAATCAGAGAGTTTAAACAATGTGTCAAAGCTGATACATTTAATAAGAAAAAGCAGGCTTTTAATAGGTATGTATGTCTGTTTACAAAGACAAAATTTTTCCACTACATGAGGCTGGCAAAGTTACTGTAAGGAGCCAGGCAGTTAATATTTTAGGCTTTAAAGACCATAGTCTCTGCCACAACTATTCAATTCTGCTATTATAGAACAAAAGTAGCTATAGACAATATATACACAAAAGAGAGTAGCTGTTTTCCAGTAAAAAAACAGGCAGACGGCTGAATTTAAACCAAGGTCCACAGTTTGCCAATCTGCATGATACCGCAATGCATTTATTACCTCTCAGACAGCCTCTATTAGTTTTTCATTTACACCACTAAATTCTCCTTCTCTGCCACTTAAAAAAAATTACCTTAATTCTACTGAGAAATTTTATTTTAATGCTTTTCTTATTAGGCTCAATTATTTGAAATAGATTACTCTAGAGAATATGTATATTCTTTTACATGATCTAACTTTAATGCCAATTATATCAGAAGTTTATCTATAAATAAGATGAAACATTTCTACAACTATAACACTAGCATGCATTATATTCTCAGTGTGAAATGTCAAACATCTCAATTTAAAATTCCCCTCTTTGAACTTTTTGCAGTTATTAGTCTCTAATTTTAATTGCTCAAGCTAAATATAATGAGCATATTCACCATAAGGCCCCCCTAATATATACACCCAAGCAGTGATAGCAAATGATCAGGTATACTAAAAAGATCCAAATACCTTAGTCATTTTCTCCCTCTCTCCTTTATTCCAAAATTTAATTGTATGTACCTCCAATAAATTTATTTTTTATAATATAAAAGATTTAAAAAGTATAAACTTGTATAAACAGGAAAGAAAAATTTGCTTCACCATCAAGGGTTTTATTCTTTCTTTCCTCTTTTTCTCCTTACCTTGCATCCTCATGAGTACTTGCACACTTTGTCTGTCTGTCTGCATCCCCCTCCCACACACAGTTTTTTTTTAAAAAAAAAAAAACAATCCAAGTCCAAATAAAATAGAAAAAATGACAGTCAAAAACCATACAAGATCCAATTCAAATCCCAGCTCTATAACTAAATCCAGTTGAATAATCACTTCCTAGCTTTATGCCTTCAATACCTTATGTATTAGTCTTACCTTATATATTGGGCACTAGATATATATATGGATGGAACTAAAGTGAGAATTAAAATGAGATATCCATAGCACAATATTGACAATGAATTAAAAATTCTAACTGCTGCTATCATCATCATCACCACTATTTTGTGCAAGTCATAACAGCTATTGCAGTTCCTCTACAAGTGGGAAGGTACTGCCTCAAATGGTATATATATGGATAACTTTTAAAGCATCCTGCAAATTCATCTTATCATTACTGTTGAAAGTCAGGGAGAAAAAAAGTTCTCTTTCTTAAGAACATAACTATTTGGTTAGCTTTTAAAATTAAATCCTACATTTTTATTCCTGAAAAAAGAATATTTCATCTTTGTTTTTAATTATTTTAGATATTTTTAAACCAAGACACATATATTAAAAGATCCAATGTGTTGCTTTCTAAAGAAAGCCACTCAACACTAATAAATAATCATAAATGAATTTCATTAAAAGGACATTTCAGACTAGGGACCACTTTCTCACTCCCAATATAATTCAAAAGTCACCAATTTGAGGGTTTTGTTGTTTTGTTTCCAATCTTTTGTACTTAAAAGAACCACATATTAATAACTGTATGCTAATATTAGTGCTCTGTTAGTGGATATAAACATTTCTTACCAAATTACGCTTTTTTAGTGGGAGAAAATAGTAATAGTGGCAGAAAGAAAACATCAGTGCGTAGCAAGTAAGAAGTTCAGTGTAGAAACACAACTGCAGAAAGAGCCAATGATTATCTTCACCAACACAATTGTTAATCCTAAAGAAAAAAAAATGAAAAAGAAACTATTTTAAATTTCAATAAGTTTGCCGCAGGATCAGTAAGACTAAAATAAAAACAAATAATATCACATATGCTTAACTTCATGAAGATATGCTAAGGCCACTCAAAGGTCAAAACAAACTATGCAAAGTATAAATACACCATTTTATATACGTAAAGCACTTCACAAAGGATGTCCACATGTTATCCTCCTTCAACTCATAACTCAGCGAGACAGGAAGAGCATACAGTAGCCTCCTGTGTCACTGACATGGAAACAGGAACAAAGGGGTTAAGCCTCTAGTCAGAGGATGTATAGTAAGAAGAGACAGGGGCCAGGAGAGCAAGAATCCTGCTTCCCTATATATTGCTCTTCCTTTACGGCATTCTAGCTGTGGAAAGCAAGCTGAATGAACTGAAGCAAAACAGCTGAAACTTGCCACTCTGGCATAACTGCTAAGCATTCACCTTTTTCTTTTTTCATTTTAAAAATCTATCCCTGGTTGCTGAAAATAAAAATATATTCAAAACTATTTACAGATACATAGAGTTATACTTCCAGCAATATAACAGTGAACCCGAACTAGGAAAGATGATTAATGTTATAATCAAAAATTTTCACGGCTATTTAAAGCTGAATATTTTATTACTCCAAATTTATTGTATCCAAATTGTCAAAGTATCCTAAAATTCCAGCAAAAAAAACCCTTGATCAAAACTATAAATTACTTTGCACAAATGTTTTCACTTCAAAATAGTATTATACTGTCACTGAAAAAGGAATGATGTAACATGTTTCAGTCCTAATTTAAGTTGTTCTTTTTAACTTGTCATTAAACCATTTTTAAAGTTAAATACAGAACTGAACTGAAAAACCTCAGAGAGGCATTTCTTAGACTTAGGAGTGCATGCTTTGTAAACGAAAATCTACTGCACTTTGTTATTTGCAAGCAAGACTATAAAAGAAGTGTGCTTATGTATTAATATACACTCAGAAATGCTCTTCAATACCTGTTGATTGAAAGATGACTTATCCTTATTCCATCCTTCCTGTCCCCAGGAAGTTTGAGAAAAAATGTCTGTGATCACAGCATTCTTCTTAATCAGAACAGCTTTAGCAAGCATTAAGGTCCTCAATCAATATGAGTTCTTTTTGTAACATTTAAACTACTTAGAATGATCAGGCTAGATGCAGTGGCTCATGCCTGTAATCCCAGCACTTTGAGGTTGAGGGGGGCGGATCACCTGAGTTTGAGAGTTCAAGACCAGCACAACCAACATGGTGGAACCCCATCTCTACTAAAAATACAAAAATTAGCCGGGCATGGTGCATGTGCCTGTAATCTCAGCTACTTGGAAGGCTAAGGCAGGAAAACCAGAGGCCAGGAGGCAGAGGTTGCAGTGCAGCAGAGGTTGAGATTGCACCACTGCACTTCAGCCTGGGCAGCAACAGAGTGAGACTCCAGAAAACCTTAAGGCAATGTGAAAATTGATCTCCAAACCTAAAACTGTGTCAGGCAGTTAAGTAATGCAATTTCTGAAAACATCAAAAATTTTCCTTGCTTCCAATTTTCACTGTACATTTCCCCTCTCTCTGAACATTTCAGCAGTGCTCTATCAGGAAATTCAATCATAAATATTCCTGAATCTCTTTAGGTCCCTTGTCTACCCTCCTTTCTGATCCTGCAGTCCTTTCTACTTCCCCCTCACTGCTACCAACTTCTGAAAACTTGACTAAAACTATGGAAGCAAGAGGCCTAGAAACAGAAATCATCCCAAGGTTAGAATTAAGGTTAAACAGCACCATATTTGGTCACCAATAAGTGAGTTTTTCCTAGTTGATTATTTTTTTAATCTTAAACTACTGCATTCTTTTGGGAAAAAAGCATCAATATCCACTTGTATCATAAACATTTATATTTTAGTTAGTAAGAAACACTACTATAAAAAGTGCTTAAAAACTGAACTTTTCTGTATGATTAGGAATTATCCAAAAGCATGTTTCACCTAACTTTTCTTAAATCCATTCATTGTGATAGCAAATATCAGATCACTGAGCTTTAGAAAATTACTTGGGAATATGTTTAGATTCAAGGCACATTTCTGAGTATCAACTACACGTCATATACTATTCCATCTTGTTGACAGATTTAGAAAATTTTTTAATTTTTATGTAGTTACAAAGTGCTTTTATCTAAAATGCTCTATTTTTTCCTATTTCAGGAAATTATCTTCTATTTAAATAATCACTCTATGCAAAAAAACTAATTTCCACTCAAAGTTTGCTGATTAATTAGTGGTATCAAAATAAGTTACCAAAAATAAGGAAAACTCTAAATTAACTAACATTAGAAAAAGCTAAATTCTACTTGAGTTAATTTTAAATAAATGCAATTATAAATTAAGAGGCCCACTATGTAGTTAAATTTGCATATATGCATGTATGTGTATACAAATATAAATACTACATATATGTGTACAGATATATTTGTAAAATTCTACATTATACCAGTTTAAATATTTATACAGAGAGCCAATGCTAAGAAAACAGAATTAAATACAATATCTTGTTCACAGATTTTTGTGACAGCTTTAAAATGAGATACAATACAGAATTCACATGGCATTTGTTTTCAAAAATTCTATTTCTCAACTGAGCATTTTCTTTAAATATTACAAGAGAGCCCCCTATTGACCAAAACTCTAGGCAGTTCTGCAGAATCAGTTAATTACCACTCACATACTTCCAACATGTACATAATGACAGTAGCTGTATCCAATACATAATGCTTAAAAAGCTTTAAGGGGTAAGGAGGAAGTTATCAAGTTATCTGATATGTGTTATTAATTAAACAAATGAAAAGGAGATACAAACATTTGGATGTACATGGTTTATTACAATTAGAAATAGTTACCATTTAAGTACTTCTTACGTGTCAGATATTGCACTAAATGTTTTATATATATCGTCTCATTTAAAACAATCACCTTAATCCTTTTGCATATTAGGTAGCATGTTAATTCTTAGTTTTTTTGTTAAAAATCTCTCTGCTACAAAAAATAGGATTTCTATGGAAAAATTACTTTGGGAGTTGATAAAACCATATAATTTAAATAAAGATATCCTTATTAAGATACTGTAAACCTGTATAACTTTATCATTCCTTTTGTTCAAAGTTGTTAAAGTCATAAGATTTAAATTACCAATCTCGCTTTTTTTTTTTTGCTAGAAGTGAATTATTCTTACCACGGACAGTGATGATCCATTCTCCTCACACAGTGGCCGCAGCGGCTGCAGTGATGGGAACGCTTTGGTCTCATCAAATTACACTTGTTACATAATTCCCAGAACTCCCTTTCTAGAGAAGAAAATTAAAATCCATTTAATGAAGGCAAGTAGGTAATGCAGACATTTAGCAACAATTGTTTAGAAGATTTTATGGGAATCTAAGAGATTTTTCTTATTCTAAGCCTTCAGTGTAAACGTGTTTGCCATAAATGTTGCTGTTCTATTCTATATATGTCTTATTTTGTATGTTCCTAATTTAAAAGACTATAAAAATAAAACACTATTAATAATGTGTTTGTATTCTGGGTATACTGTGAGAATGTAAATAAAATCCAATGACAAAACCCTGAAGCCCAACCAAATTATTATACTAAAACAATTTTATTTAAACAAATTGATTTCTATAAATTTTATTTTTAAAGGCTCTAAAGAAGAAATAATGCTGACCCTGGTTTCAGTTGATTAGTAAGCTGAAATCAATCCTATAAACTCATTTGAAAAACAGAGATAGCACACCCCTCCACATACACTTTCCTTAAATCATTTAATTTTTTAAAATATCAGTAATTCATTTAAGAATATGTATGGGACAGGTTAGATAAGGATATCATATGGGTTTGGGAGGTTGTCAGAAAAAATGTTGTAAGATGACTACTATTTTTAATGAAAATAAAGGAGGTTCTTTACAAAACACCCAACTACCACCAAGTAGCAATTCCCACTAATCTGTGGTGAAAGAGCACACAATTGAGTTACGTGCTAAAAGCACAAAGTTTACATAAGAGAAAAGGCTTTTGTTTCCATTAAAAATTGTCCTAATCAGATCCATGAAAACTATGGAAGACTCAGCAATCTAGAAAAGACAATTGCCTTATTATACAAAAATGTATCTTTTAAACATGTTGGAAAGGAATTTTACTTTTACAAAATTCTTTTAATTTTCATCTTCTGTGTTGATACTATCCCATAACCTCATTAAAAGTATGGCCATAATAAGATTAACCTAACTCCTACATTCAGAGTAAGTATTAGCATATGAAGAATGGGACCCTAGCACACAGTAGGTAGTCACTAAATGCTTGCCGATGTATGAAACGTCTAAAAATCAAAAAATGAAAGAGTCTAAATAAAATAAAAGATAATAGTAGATGGTATTCAATTTTCTAAAAAGATTCTCTATTTGAACTCCATTATTTTAGTTTAATGGTCAGGAACAACATCAACATGTTGGACTTTCACACAGTGAAGCGTTGGGAAAATACTCCCACTATGGATATCTCTGAAGAAACAAAATATGAATAAAACCTATATCAAATTAATTGTTCCAATAATATGAAAACTGAGAAATTCTTTCTTACACTTGAAATCTCGTTGTAAAAGAAAATCCTTTTTCATTTATTTTAATGAAAATAAATGTGAGAGCAACCATATTAAAGCTTAATTTACATACAGTTAAACTAGTATTATTTACCTGCAAGTGTAATCAAAACTTACTTAATATGTAGCATATTACAATGTCACAAACATATCATATCCCACTCCCCCACTTACTCAATGCTCCCAAACATTCCAGTGTTAAAACTTTGAATTTACACACTGCAAGGAATATAGACATAAAGGAGGCTCTCCACAATGAGCCAATTTTCATTAAAAGGCAGTATGCAAACTTTGTTTTTATCAGCCCCCTCAAAACATAAACATGGTATGTTCATTATTGGTAATTTCTGAGAAATCAACATATAATATCGTACAGAATAAATTCTTCACTTTATATCTAAAATGTATCCTCAGAAAAGAGAGCACTTGGTTATAGTCAGAGAAAGCCTCTAATTTTGCAATCTAGACCACAGATAAAAACTACAGTCTGCAGGCAAATCCAGTCTACCCCCTGTTTCTGTATGAACCATTATGAGCTAAGAATAATTTTTACAATTTTAAATTATTGAAAATAATGTGTGACATGTAAAAATCATATGAATTTCAAATTTCTGTGT
Organism: Callithrix jacchus; assembly: GCF_049354715.1. NCBI lineage: Eukaryota > Metazoa > Chordata > Mammalia > Primates > Cebidae > Callithrix > Callithrix jacchus. The sequence goes on from NC_133502.1 coordinate 121,202,096, forward strand.
CCATAAACAAAGTTTAATGTGCCCATCACTTACATATCATCTACGGCTGCTTTTGTGTTTCAATGGCAGAGCTGAGTAGTTGTGACAGAGACTATACGGCCCATAAAGCTGAAAATATTTACTACAGGTCTTAAGAAGAATTTATTTGCTAATTTGCTAATCTATGGTCTGGACCATAAACTAATTTAAAGAAAGAACTTCAGTCATTCCTTTGATAACATGAAGATACCATGTAAGTATCTAAATTGAGAAATACCTGTAAAAACTCAGTTTCACAAACCTATACGAATACGTACATCCCTATATGTTTAAGGAACAAAAGAGAAATCACTATTGTAAAAAAATCTAGGAATTTAATTGATCATCTAGAAGGTGTTTTTGCCTTATGTAGCAAGAAAAAAAAAACCAGCCATTTTAACATAACCTACATATCTCTAAAGTCTTTCTTGGTCATTTCCCTTTCCTCCCTTTACTCATGCTCACACAGGATCTTGGTGATTGATACATTCTGATATCTGATGATTTTTGTGCTATTCATGTAATGATATAAAATAAAAGCCTATGAGAAAAAGAATTCAACTGAAAATTTATGATAGCTGTAGAAATATTAACAGCTAACAGATACATTTTTAAGGGACAGAGAAATCAAAATATAAAGCATAATGAAAAAAAGTGAGTAAGCAGCATCATTTTGTTTACCCTGGATATTTATTAATGCTGTAAATGGTCGAATGAATATAATGCAATGCTTAGTTTGGTTTTGCTTAACCCTCAGAAAGGAAGGAATCACACTCTACTTGAGTCTTTTAAAAGATTCACATTTTAAGGGGTCTTCTCCCAATTAATCTATTTAAAATCCAAAGTAATGCTTTGAGGAGAAAAAAAAATTACCTAAATCAACATAAAGTTTGAGTCATAACAGAGATTCCCTGACAAGAATCAGTTGTCAATGTAGGAAATAAGTGTCAATAAGTCTCTCAAAGATCACATTTAAAAAGCAATATAAGAGGGAGGATAAAACCAAAACTATGCATGAATACATGACCCTGATCACTGAGTACAGGCATCCTTATAGCTTGGGGTAAATTTTCCAAGAGACTGCATCAAAACATGATGCATTTTTTTCAACTTCAAAGAATTTCCTCTGGAACGCTATGACAAAAAAATGGCTCTAGTAATGACAAAAACACTGACGTTGAACATGCAAGTGAAAACCTTGATTAAAATGTTCTAAAGTTGATTACAGTGATGGTTACACAACTGTGGGTATACTAAAACGCACAGAATTGTACACTCTAACTGGGTAAATTATATGGAATGTAAATTATACTCAATAAAACATTTTTAAACATAGTTAAGAGCCTGAATGAAATTTCACAAAATATGAAAGTGATAAAAATATTTCTAACTCGAGGTGCTTATATTTTATGTTTTTTAATTTCAAATACACATGTGAGTAATTTAAATAATATAAACAAAGTTGTGATATTTCATTTGACGGTTTCATCTACATGCTTGAAAGCTTATAAAGTCAAATTCTGGGAATCTTTTCATGGGAAAATGGAACATTTCCTTATATTCAAATTGCCTCATATATTTAGGGGTCACATGTATATTAAAATCATTGTTTTAAAAAAGCAGAAAAGCATGGAAAATATTTCAGAGTAATTCAATTTAAAAAACAGTTAAAATCACCAAAGTATTAGGGCTTTAAGTTTCCTTTTCTGAAGAATTAAATGAAATTGTTCAACCTTCAAATATTCCTAAATAAATGTCACTATTCTATAGTTTCAACTCTCTAGGCATTTAATATTATTTTTCAGTGTTAAAATTTTGTATTTTTTTTTTTACTAAATTAAAATCATATTTACAAAAGAATCAGGTAACCAGCACAAAAAGTACATAATGACTTAAATTTTCCCTAGATTCAAAATAAAAAGCTAAAATTATCAATCGGTATATAGATCCATGGTAACAAGATGATGGAAACAAGGTTCTAAGTCTCTGGGCTGGGTCTCACATCAACAACCAGCTGTTTAATCCAGGAAGGACAATCTGTTCTCCTGACTACCTACCTCATACAATTATCACAAGGATCATGTAATATGTGATATCTGAAGATTTTGGAGAAACAGTAAAATATGATAAGTAAGTGTATTTTTGTCAATGGAGTGAATGGGAAGTTTTTTGGACTCAGGGAAGAAAAACAGGTCACATGTCAACTGAAACAAGATATAATGCAGATATCCAAACAGCAAGATGCCAGGGTGTCGTATATCACTACAGTCTAGACATTAAAGACAACATTGTTGTTACATGTGGACTCAATTAGGTCTAAAGATATAATTTTTGTGGTACATACAATATTCTTAATATTTTAAATTAGTTTCTAGGATCTTTGTTTTTATCACAAATTTTTTCATAAAAATTGGGACTCCCTCTGTTCTCTTTACGATTTTAAGAGCTAATAATCTAGCTGCATGATAATTCTGCTATACCTGAGTAGAGACTACTACTTTCAGATAAGGTATGAAATTTTTAATATGAAATACTTCCTACCTGGCCCCTCTCATTGATTTTCAGTGTCTGGAACATGTAGGCATTTCATTCTTTCACCACTGCAAACTAAAGAGTTCATCAGAAACGGGTCTTCAAGTTAGAAAATACCCGTTTCTTTGATTTTCATGGGCCACTGGATTTTAAAATTGAAGTAGATAACACATGTATACAATATTTTAGAGAGGTTTTGGCTAAGCCAGGTGGGAAGAAAAGTGATTCTATACAGATTGCAGAGTGCCACCCTCCCCACCTGTCCCACTGCAAAACACATATACATACACCAACTTCTAATGACAGTCCTACTGACGCTATACATTAATAAAAACTAATATTTAATGTAGTGTTCAAAAACTTCTACAGCAATATAAACATCAGTGTAATATTCCCATTTAATCTCTGAATTTTCAAAGCCAGCTAAGCCTCTAAATGATGGGTCTCAAAAAGCAACTATCAGAATTCAGAGAAGGCTTCATAAGTAACCTGTCACTTAATCTAATTTCATAAGAAATTACTTCACTGGTTCCCAAACTTTGCTACACATTAGAATCACCTGAGATCTTTCAAAAATATTGATACTTGGTTCTTATGCCCCAGATATTCTAAATTTAACTAAATGGGGTATGACCTGGACACTTAGGTTTTTTGAAGTTCCCCAGGTAGTTCTAATATGCAGCAAGTTGGAAGCTACTAACTTACTATAAAAAGTATTTTGGTTCTTTAATGTACTACACAGACGTACACATTTCTTACTAAAAGAAAGTTCAGAGAGTTCTCAAAGCTTATATAGCAAACAATCAAAAAGTGAGCCTCAGGAATGAAGATAAATAAGGCTGTACTATATATACCCAGTAAGTAATACAACAAGCAATACATTTTTAATTCATTTTTTACATCTGAATAGTTATTATGCAAGAGTAATCAAAAATCACCTTCAACTGAAACTAGAATCCTTGCCAATTTTTTCATTAATTGTTAGAACTTGGAAGAATACAGACAATAGTATCCTTAATACTACAAATATCTATTCTAAGCAATATTGTGTTTATAATATGACATAAGTGTCACCATCAAGAAAATTCCTTTATAAAATTAAAATATAACTTCTCAGATAATCATTTATCAATCAACAAATATGTACTGAACATCTTAAATGACAGAGGCTCTCTGGACACGAGGGCTATAACAGTGAGTAAATGAAGAAAACAAAAACAAAAAAAACTACACTCTCACAGAGCTTATGGAGATCTAGAATGGGAGGAGGAAGACAAACAAATAAACAAGTAAACTGAAAAGAAAGCCAAAAGATGGATGTGGTATAACCACAGGGGTACAGGGGGAACAGGGTTGCAATTTTAAGTAGAGAAGTTTGGAAAAGACACATACAAGCAAATAAAGTGGTGTTAGATGACATATATAACCAATGTATATTAAAAGCAATAAAATATGTAAATAAAGACAATAATTCTGGAATCAGCAAAACTGATAAATGCAGAGTACCATACCTCCATGTGGGATCTTGGGGTTCTCAGGGAGTCTTCCTGGATCAGTTATTGAGGCCCTCACTAAGGCAACCAGACAGAATATGGCAATGCCATAGAATACTTTAAAATAAATTAATTAAATAAATTAGTTCACTTACCCTTCAAAACATTTTATCAACAATCATATTTAAAGTTTAAAATGTATATTTTAATAAACACTATCAGGAGAATTCATTTTCTAAAGATTAAAAAATAAATTAATTGATTTCACTCACCAAATAATACTGCCAAGAGGACTATCTTAAATAGTCCTAATTTTAATTATTATTACTAATTTTAATTATTATTTTGCATGATAACATAAACTTTTTATAAATCAGATTCTTTAATAACACAGACTTATGTAGGCTCACTTTTAATTACTACATGTTCTATATTTGAAAGGATCAAAACACCATTTTAAATTCTACAATTAAACTTCTTCATTAACTAATTGGTTATCTTCAATATTACTCTGAATTAGTGTTGTTCATCTGTTTCTTTTGATGGATCTTCAAATAATTAATTTGATAATGAAGACTTAGAAACTTTTAAATTTTAAAATTAATAGCAAAAATAATAAGGGAAAATAGACATGGCCACCATAATCCCACATTTTTAAATAATAGGAATAGAGGAATTCTGCTGGGGGGATAAAAAGCAATACACTGTACATGTAAAAGGAAACAGTCTGAGTGCTCAATCCAGGACTGACTGCATAGTACTGGTAAGTTTTATCATTTGTATAACAGACTGAATTTCCCACAGTTCGTGTGAGGTCAAAATGAGGTAATGTACATGAAAATTGTAACTGCCATGTACATGCAAAATATATAATTTCAATTTGATTATTTTAATCATAAGCAAGCCATCACCAATTGGCTAATAACCATCCAGAGTTCAAAGTGTTATCATAACAGACTTCATCATCAATATTTTCCTTATCATGAAATTCTCACTTCTCAGTAATGTATACTATTCTCTATTTTTAAAAAGTCAACATTTGTAATTAAGTACAAAACTGCAATATTAAAAATACACATAGACATATAAGTTATCATTACTGTGTCAGTTTTCTATTTTTAACAAAATGGTCTTTACATACTTTCCAGTTAAATATGGAGATATCACTTTTATCTAATTACAAATCTATAAAGGCCATTATTTTTCTAAGTCCATAAATTTGTAAATAACTGAATACTGACAGCACTGCTAAAATATTAAATATATTAAAAGGATGGTTATCATAGTGGCACTACACTCCAAAAACATTTACAATGAGAAAAATAATTATACAAGAAAATAAAGATCTAGAAACTTACTTATTATTAATACGCCTGGAATATGTCCTTCTTCATAGTGAGGAAAGAGGACAATTTTGGGAATTATAACAATATTGTACAACCAAACAAAGACAATCAAACCCATGCAGCACCAACCATGTGGGTCAACAACAAAGTGAATCCGGAGACCCATTTTGCAATCTTACAACTGCCTGCTAACCCACAAGAAAGGATGATCCTAAGGAGAAGGAACAAAGAAAACAATTACTTACATAGAAATATCTGACTAAAAACTGTATTTCTGGCAACTCTTATAAAATGACATTAAGTTTTCTTTGCATATTTGATATTTTCTTCATATAGCTGATATGTTTATTGATATTTCTTTGTATATATATTTTTACAGTAAATATTTGGGAAAACAGAGAAGTTTCAAGATATTCAAATTTTATCATAAGTTTCAAATAATTTCAGTGTTTCATTATGAATTGCTATCACGGGTATAAACTGGAATCATCTACTGAATTTAAAACACAAGTTTGTCCTTAACCCAGTCCACTAAAAGATTAGGTACAAAAATTTTTAGCAGCTTTAATCACACCAGTCAAAATAGTGGTTATCTTGTAGTGACGGGGGTATATATTAACTGAAAAGGAACATGAGAGAACCTTTGAGGGGTTGGAAAATGTTCCATATTTTGACCCCAGTGGTACTTTATGGGTATATACATATGTAAACATTTACTGAGCTATATACTTCCGATTTGTGGACTTTAAACTACAATACGACATTTTAAAGTATTTGGAAAAATTAGAATAAAAAGTGAAAAGTAATTACAAATCGTGAAAAATATTAAAATTCATAGAATGAAGCCCAACAAATCTCATTATGATCAATTCAAGAAGACTCCTGTTTAAATAAAGCTGTTTTTAGCTGAGAGTTAACAATATGCCAACGGATCTCTCAATGAGACACTTAAAAAGTTAAGATACTTATATATACAGGGTACCAAAACAGTGACTTAAAATACATCCATACTTTGGTAGATATAACTTCCAAGGCTTAAATAATAAATTGCTGTATAAGGTCTAGGGGGCACCTTTTACATAAAATATAATGGTATAATAATAAACTAGGACAATGGTTCTCTAGCCTGTAAGAAAACCGAAAATACCTTGAGAGCTTTTGAAAAATACATGTCCCCAGACCCCATTCTACATCTACTGAATCGTGATTCTTCATAAAGCTCAAAAAACAATAAAATATAAAATGCTCTGCAAGAGTCTGGTAACAGCTGACTGGTTTCTAGGAACCACTGACCCATGTGTTTCACTAACACTTCAACGTTACCACAATGAGTAGAAGGTACTTAGTTCAACAAATATTCACTGAGCCTCCACTATATACCCATCACTTCCAGACACTGCAGATACAATGAAGAAGACATGGTCTTTGCTTAAAGGAACAGTCAAAGACGAAAAAGAATCAGAAAAAAGTTTTAATGTGGTAAGTTCCAGATTTGCGGACAAAAGGTTAGTAAGGGCACAGAAGATGGGACTAGTTTAATGAGGATTCTAGTAAGACTTCCTCTAAGAGGTGAAACCTGAGATCAGTCTTAGAAAGTTAGTAAAATTTATCCAAGCAGTAACAAGTGACAACAATACTGCAAACAGAAGGAAGAGCAAGAGGTATACAAGAGTAGAAATTGTGGGAGGTATTACAACCTCCCATCACAAATCATAAAGCTTTCTGTGAAGAGAAAGTGGTAAGAAACACGGGCCTGTATCATGAAGGACATAAAGATGCCATGTTAGAATGCTAAGACTGAATTCTTTGGCAATGGAAAGCTATTGATGCAGGGGATTAACAAGACAAAATGTGTACTATGAATAAATTATTGAAGCTCTGGTGTGAAGGATAAAATTAAAGACAGAGATAAGTTAGGCTAAGAAGAGACAAAAGCCAAAATTAGGTTTGCAGAAAGAATCAACTGTTAGACTCAAACCAGTGTGTCTTTTTGGTTGATTAGATATTAGGTGTTACAGAGGAAAGTGTCAAGGGTGACTCCCAGATTTTCAGCCTATATCCCAGTCTACCTCATTCTAAGAATAATTCATCACCAATTGAAAAGCCTCAGTGTACCATCCTTTGGATGCCTTGCCAATGTTCTTCAAAGCTATAAAGCTACTGAAACAAACAAAAAAAGAGATTAAGGAATACTTAATTTTAAAGGAATACCCCCATTTTCTCATCCCTAGATCCTGCAAATATTGGAGTAGCAGGAAAAAACAAAAACAAGAACCCAAATGCAATACCACCCAATGGTTTAAATCAGACACTTTCTAACTTGTGTATGAATTTTAAAACAGAAATAGTGCCTAGGTCACTAAAAAAGTGTCATTTATTTATCTTTTAATTTAAAAATCAAAAGACAGATCGGTATCATTAAAATGAATAAAGTCAGAGAGAATAAAGCATGCTATTTAATTTACTAAGAGTCATTTTATTAAAGGAATCTCAAATACAAATGGTAAGCTATCTACACAGCTGAAAAGAGAAACATTTAAGACAATGTTAATTTTTTAGTCTTGTCAATGGTAAAAGAAATGACAAGTGCTCTGTCTCGCAACATGTTCGATATTATTAATTTTATGTACCTTTCTTTCTTTTAATGTTTCAATTCTATTCAAGAATAAAAACAGAACACAAATTTCACTAAGTATATGAGAGTAACTTCATTACTTATTTCTAAATTTATTAACATTAGAAACAGAAAAGTACATGAGCCAGCAAAACAAGTAGCAAAATTATCAAATACTCATTTTCTAACTCTATTTTTATTCTCCTCTACTAGAAAATAACAATTTTTTCCTTATCACTAGAAGAAATCTCTCATTCTCTTCTACTAGAGAATAACAAATTTTTCCTTATCACTAGAAGAGATTTCTCACTCTCCTCTACTAGAGAATAACAAATTCTTCTTTATCACAAGAAGAGATCTCTCACAATAAAATATACTACATAGTGAAAAGTATAGTTTAAAATATGTTCATTCTTCCTGGATGTAAAGATACAGAGATGACAGTCTCTAAAAGAGCAAGCATCTGCAAGGAAAAGTGAGCAAAGGATAGAAAAATAAAACAACAAACAAATAAGATTAATATATTTTTTAAATACCTGATTGGTAAAACTTAGCGCCACATAGTCCTTTCAACTGGGTTGTAGAACACAAAACAGTGATCTTCCAAGAGCTCCTAATCAGATGACAAACCACAAATGCGTAACTGGAAGAGTTGCAAGATCACTCCACTCAATTAACATATACCAGGCGTGGCTTATGGCTGAAGAGAAACTATTACACATCGTGAGCAACAACCAAACTGAACACGGTGCTGTTACTCATTCTTAAGGACAGCATTCATAAAATACTTTCATTAGCAGGAGATTCAGACATACTAGTTTGTATATTAAATGGTGAGCTCATAACTCAAAACTCTGATTAAGTAACTAGTGGATATACTGGTACTTCAACATTTTTTAAGATTGCCATCTGGTAACTATAGTTGACTACAGTGACTAAATGATGTAAATTACCACATTAAATTATATTTAAAAACAAATATAATTTAACTCTAATAAACTAGACTCAGTAAATACTTATGATGTTCAATTTATTCCAATGGAATACCACTATTTTTTGCCTTTTCAGGCAACTGTATTTCACCACACATTCTCCTCAAGAAGAATATTCAAGTCAACGTGAAAATGACAGAAAACTATTATTGGACAGAAAACTATAACATCAAGATGTAGATTTTAGAAAATCATAACAATTAGCCAAATGATTACCAAGAAATCCATCCAAACATGTATGTCTACACTTACAGTTTTATATGACTCTTCACCTCAGCCCAAGTGGTCTCGTTACTGTTCAACCATATTCCATCACTCATTCCTCCTGTCTGAAATGTCCCTACCATTCTGCTTACTCCATCTAAATCTGACTCAGACTTCAAGGCCAATTTGAATCTCATTCTCCATTTGAAATTTTTCCTGGCATCTCAGTTCACAATGATTTGTCTTTTTCTTCTAAATTCATTAAAAGGAAAACTATTAGAATAGCAAGTGGTTTTATATTCTTGGAATAAGAAGGTCTTCACAATGAAGACCCATCGGCCATGTCTGTCCATATAAAAATTAACACATCTGAAGCCCAAAATACATGAAAAGCAAAGTTAAAAGACAAAGCATTCCTGGAAAAAATACTATAACACATGACCAGCAAGAGGCATATAATATAAATATATAAAAAAGCAATTCACAAAGGGAAAAAAATTCCAATGGCTAATCATTACTGATTAAGAAATGTTAAATAACAAGGGACATTTTTTATTATTGTATTGAAAAACTTAGGAAGATGATATCCAATATTGAGAGTGCACAGCAAAAAGGACACTCTCATATGTTACTGGTGAGCATAGAAACTGACACAAACATCTTGGGAGAGCAATTTGGCATTATGTATCAAAACGTAAAACCCTTTTACCCAGCAGTTTTATTTTAAGTATTACCTATAAAAGTACTCCTGAGACTGTATAAATACATACAAGGATGTACAAGGATACAGCACTTTCTATAATCAAAAATATGGCACAATCCAAATGTCCATGTAGAGAAAAGGGAATGATCAAACAAATTCTAATGTACCGATAGTGCAGACTATTTCCAAGCTATTGCAATTTTTTTTAAGGCAGAAAAGAAGGCAGATTTAGATCTGTATATAATTACCCACAACATACTGTTGAGTGAATAAAGCAAGTGATGTAGGCAAAATCCATTAGCCGTGGACAGGGAATAGATCTTAACCAGTGTTTCTGGAGAGAGACAGGGATAGGGAAGACTAGAAAGAGGCATGAGGGAACACTCTGTGGTGCTAATAAATATGTTTCTACTGATAATAGAGTCTGAGTTACAAAGGTCTATGAATTTGTCAAAACTCAGCAAATGTATACTTAAGATTGTTGGATGTCATGGTATGTAAATTTACCTTTAAGTAACTGTAAACCAATATTGAACTCTAGTTAGCAGTATGTATACTGAAGTATGTAGAGGGGAAGTATACTGATGTCTGCAATTTACTTTGAAATGAATCCCCAAAATTAATAACAACACAGACAGAAAGATAGATGAGTATGTGCTGAAATTTGGTAAAATTTAAGTGGCAGGTACTCAGATGTTACATAATCAAATTCTTTGAATATTTCTGTTTGAAATTTTTCAAAATGAAGTATTGGGGGAAGCAAGTTATAAAATAGGTTATATTACATTTTTGTTAGAAAAATATGCAATGTATATGCATAGGTAATTTCTGCAAAAGTGCAGAAAAAAGGCTACAAGAAAGTAGATCAGCCAAATTGTTATCAGTGGGCTGAGGGAGAAAGGAGTAGCGAGAAGGAAGGCTTTCAAATATTTGTGTGATCTTGTAAATTTATCAACAACCATGTACTTCTAAATTCTTTTCAATTAACTGAAAAATAAAGACAGCCTAAGAGACACTAAACTTACAAACAAAATGTTTAATTTAGACCTGTCTGTCACTATAAATTATCCTTATAGTAAATGCTTTTAAATTCTTGTTTTTAAAAATGAAGTGCAGAAGGACTCGCTGTAAAGCCATATAAGACTTAAGATTCGGAAAGATGTTTACAAAACTCATATTACTTAAAGATAATTTTTCTCTATGGAAAAAGTCTTATTTAAGAAAACAGGGTTAGTAAAAATTTAGTATGAAAACTTTTAAATAAACATAAAGTGACTACATTTGCTAACTGACAATTAAGTGCTTCTAAGCATAGGACTCCAAGGATATGATGGCACATAATTCAAAACTATATTACCATGTAAAATCAAAAGCAAACTTACCACTTGCAAATTCACTGAGATGTGCTGTAATTCTGGTACCTGCATTTAGAGATTTTCTCTTGATTCATTCCTTTTTTAAACTATATCCCACCAAATGGATCTCTCTTCAGTAACAGGTCTCCATGAGAACCTATTAATGGTTTAACAAATAATGATTTCTCACAAAGATTACAAATTATAAGCAACTAAATATTCTAATTGTGAAAATGCCAATTACAAACATCTTAAATTTAGAAATAAGAAAAAATAATTCAACTCCATTTGATTCTGTGCCTTCATATCCCATCCATCTCCTCAGAATATGCATCTGATTACCATTACATATGACAGTCTCTCTTAAATTCACCCACTTCCCATAAAATCAAATAATCATCATATGTCCAGTATCTGGGCTTCATCACACACTTCACTGACCACAAATCACAAAATAACAACAGATTCTGCTAGAAATATCTAATCACAATTCAGAAACAAAGATAAACAGCTTAATGCGGAAGTTTTAATTTAAAATGTTTTAAGAAAGTAATCCTCCTATAATGAAACCATTAAGAAAGTCAAACATAAAAGTCAGTTTCTACAATTCAAGCTTTAAAAAATAATACTGTAAAGTGTTGTATATAACATATACTGACTCATTATTTTATTAATTCAATCAACACTTCTTAACTACTATACATACTACGCTTTGACACAGGATATAGATGAAAAAGAGAGGCTCCATCTTCAGTGGAGACTAACTAGCAAACAGACAAGACCAGTAAGACAAGACAGAGGGCAAGGTGGAAAGACTGTATCTCATACGATAGGGATATTGGTTCATGGAATACAAAATGTATTTCTTACAGTAAATAGCCATCAGAAAAGATTCCTGAAGACAATAAAGCCTGTGAGTTAGCTAGATGAAGACTGGAGGCTCTTCTGACCAAGAGAACAGAATAAGCAAAGGCATAAAAGCAGGCAGAGAAAATTGAAGTAAATTGAAATAACAAGAACCACTGCATATAGAAAGGGTCAGATATTCATCCTTTTGACTACAACCAACTCTTAAGTAATAAATTTTATAACATTAGTAGTAAACACAGATATATATAAATAACTAAAAAAGTTTAACGAAGTGATATTTACCCTTACTACATATGACACACACTGATATTGCTATTTTATTTTACTTTTTTTTTTTTTAGATTGGGTCTCACTATGTTGCCCAGGCTGGAGTGCAGTGGTTATTCCCAGGTGTGAGCAAAGCACATTGGGCTCAAGCCTCAGCCTTCTGGGTAGCTAGCACTACAGTTGAGTACCACTGCAACCTGTTTATTTTACTTTAATAAAAATGTATAATGCTGGTGACAGCCTACTAAATTGATTTCATGACCCATAGGTAGATCCTCTGATTGAAAAATACTGTTAAACCATGCCAATGAGTTTGGATTTCACCTTGAACACAGTGGAAAACCACTGAGGGATTTTAGGCAGTAAAATGCCATGATCAAATTTGTATTTTAGAAAGAACAGACACAATCTAAGGGCTGGATTTGGGCAGATTGATAAAGCACTAAGACTGACTACATGCAACTAGGTAGGCTGACTGTTACACTGGTGAGAAATGACGAGGACACATGGGGTAAGCACCCCTAAAATGGTAACTTATAAGGGGAATGGGGTGTGTGTGTGTGTGTGTTTAAGTGGGTGGGGTAGCAACACTTGAGACAGGAGGCACACTGAAAAAGGGCAGATCTAGGAGAACTTAAGTAAAACTGATAGGACTTAGTGATCAATTGGGAGCAAAGGGCAGACTCTATGCTCCCAAGTTTTACACTTAGGGTCTGGGTGAAGGGTGAAACCATTCTCTAAGACAGAAAACAAAGGACGAGATACAAGTATGTTAAGTGTGCTGGTTACCACAGCAACAGCAAACTATTACATACTAAGGATGTAAAAAATACATCAAAATTATTACCATTACATTTCTGTTTCCTTTATACATTTGCAGGGTGCAGGGAACCTGTATTTCCTCCCAGGGTCACCTTTTCTACGGTCCACAATTGTTAAGATTGTCAAATGAACTTTATTTCCACTCTAACTTTTTAAGTTAATTTAAAGTGGGCTCCTTGGCTGCACCTTTGCTTCTTAGAGACTAAACACAGAATTACAAAGTTAAAGGCAGGTGCAATGACTCATGCCTGTAATCCCAGCACTTTGGGAGACCGAGGAAGGAGGACTACTTGAGGTCAGGAATTCAAGACCAGCCTGGCAAACATGGCAAAACCCTGTCTCCTCAAAAATACAAAAATAAGCTGGGCATGGTGAGGTATGCCTGTAATCACAGATACTTGGGAGATTAAGGCACAAGAATCACTTGAACCCAAGAGGCAGAGGTTGTAGTGAGCAGAGACTGCACCACTGCACTCCAGCTTCAGCAACAGGGTAAGACTCCATCTCAAAAAAGTAAAAAAAAATAAAAACAAAGTTAAAGAGTGCTACCCCAAGGGAAAATAAATGAATTCTTTCAGAAAAAAAATTCAAACAGAATTAAATGTGGTACAACAAAACGTTTTGAAACACGGCCAAAAACCAATAATGCTGCTAAGTCTATGACTCGAGAGTGGCTTCATAATTTTTTCAGCAAAACAGTAATTTCTGTCAGTAACGTTAGTAGGTAACAGCACAGGCCAATCACCCATGAGTCAAATCCATTTACTCACTGGCTTAAAATCTAAAAAAAAAAAAAAAAAAATACATTACATTTAGAGTTATCAGAACTACACTGCAGACACAGCTTTGAAATGAGATTAGTATTTAGATCAACACCACCTCCACCACCACTACCACCATCACCACTGAGAAATCAAATCTCATTTATGTGGTAACAAAAGTAATGCTGGGCCAGGAACGGTGGCTCACACCTGTAATCCCAGCACTTTGGGAGGCCAAGGTGCGCAGATCATCTGAGGTCAGGAATTTGAGACCAGCCTGGCCAATGTGGTAAAATCCTGTCTGTACCAAAAATACAAAAGTGGCACCTGCCTGTAATCCCAGCTACTCACGAGGCTGAGGCACAAGAATTGCTTGAAGCTTGAACCCAGAAGGCGGAAGCTACAATAAGCAGACATCATTGCACTACTGAACTCCAGCCTGGGTGCCAGAGCAAGGCCCGGTCTCAAAAACAAAATAAAAAGGTAATGCTGGGCCTAAACATTCAAAAAATTTGAATAACCAAACAATTCCAAAGTTTCAGAACTATAAAATGTCTTTAAATATTTTTAATATTGCTATGCCTGAAAGAACACAATCAATAATTTACAAGCTAAGCTTTCAAACACACCAAATATTTTTTTTCCACAGTGTCGAGAGGAAATGCTTATTAGATGAATATATAAAATTTCAAACTTATTAATTACAGCTAAAAATGAATTTAGAAAGCAGTTACAACTGTATACCTTTAAACATATTTATAAAAGTTTTTGACTTCTGATATCATTCTACTTTGAAAACTGGTCAAGTGTGGCAGTTAAGTAATTCTTCATAAAAATCAGGTTCTCATTACCAATTAGGAACTCAATTTTTTAAATATCACATATTCATTATCAACATATTAAAAAAATAATCTTCTACAGATGTTAAAAGAGAATAATGTGCAAATTATGATGCAGACTCTTATTCACTTTCCAAGCTTATGTTTCTTTTCAAGCTTCAGTTTGACCATCTGTAAAATGGAGATAAAAATGTCAACTTGCACAGTTGCTGTCACACTTAAATGAGAAATTGCCTGGCAAAGTAGCACCTCCAAAATGCTAACTTTACAGGGAAGTCAAGGAGAGAAGAGAGGAAGGGAAAGTGAAAGATAAGTTTTACTTCTGGTTTTACAAACTCCGGAATAAAACAATGTCTCTGGATCCCAATCATTTAAAGTAATGGTACAATTTACCAATACCCCAGGGCCTACTCATGCCTCTAATCATAACACTTCGGGGGGTTGAGTGAGGGTAGGATTGCTTGAGCTAAGGAAATCCAAATCAGCCTGGACAACATAGTCAGACCTAGTCTCTAGTTACAAAACAAACTAACAGGGGCTGGGTGCAGTGGCTCATGCTGTAATCCCAGCACTGTGAGAGGCTGAGGCGGGAGGATCAGGAGTTTGAGACCAACCTGGCCAACATGGTGAAACCCCATTTCTACTAAAAATACAAAAATTAGCCAGGCATGATTGTGGGCACCTGTAATCCTAGCTACTCCAGAGGCTGAGACAAAAGAATCATTTGAAGCCGGGAGGCAGAGTTTGCAGTGAGCTGAGATTGCACCACTGCACTCCAGCCTGGGCAACAGAGCAAGATCATCTCAAAACAAAACAAAACAAACAAACAGAAAACCAGTCGGGTGTAGTGATACATGCCTGTAGTCCCAGCTACTTGGGAGCCTGAGGTAGGAGGATCACTTAAGCCAGAGAGATGGAGACCAAGGCTGCAGTGAACTGTGATTGCACTACACTCTAGCCTGGGCAACAGAGTGAGACCCTATCTCAAACAAACAAACAAAAAAACACAAGAACAACAAAAAATGACCCAGTTATCTACTTTTCTAAAGTTAAAATCTGAGAATTAGTTTTAAAAAAAAGTCAACTATTATAGTCCTACAGCTAGTATCATACTACCATAGGGAAGCTGTTATTTCTAAATCTTGGCTGGGGGGCTACATTAAGCGGAAAACCAAAAATAGAGACTTGATCTAAAATAGAATGACTGAACTAAAGCCCCTAAACCAAATCACTTTCAACTAAAAGCAGGATTGGTGAGCAAAGGAAAAAAGTGTGAAAGAAAATCAGTACTTGATTTCAGAAGCTAATGAAGAATGTGTAATGCAAGCAGAAAATTCAATTGCTGAGTTTTTCAGGAAGACTGTGTAAAAATGTGGGTGGACAAAATGTCAAAGCATAACATATATGCACCATCAATGGTTTCAAGAATCCACTCTGTAGACTAAGTCTTTAAATTACATTGTGGGCAAAACTGAGCATAAGCTGTTGCTCTTCTCATAAATTTGTTTTTGTGTGTACCATTCTCATGAGTGAAAATTAAATGTATATGTCTGTATTAGTAGTACTACACTGCAGTATTATTAGTAATACTGTTAAAACTATCCTACATTAGCAGTACTAATACTACTAGTACTGCGAATACAGGCATTTACATTTATTTTTCCCTACTTGCATTAACTTGTTTTAACTTAAGAGAAAGTAGATAACTGGGGCACTGTTTTGTTCTGTGTGTGTTTGTCTGAGACAGGGTCTTACTATGTTGTCCAGGCCGGAGTACAGTGCTACAATCACAGCTCACTGCCACCTCAGTTTCCATTCTCCCTGTCTTGAGCTCACGTCATCAGAATCTTCTAAGAAAAAGTAGAAATAACTTGGGAGGTGTGGGACCATACGAATTAAAGACCACCAAATACTGTTTCAGTCAGTACACAATGTCTCTGCGGGAATTTTCATTCAGGGAAGTAGGAGTTGGAAAAGGGACTAAAAGGGCAAAATTAAAAGTAGGATAGGGACAGGCAGCAACAGGTAACTTTTGTTCCAAAATCAGCACAAGGGAAAACCTTCAGATACAGTAAAGCCAGAAATGAAGATGCCCAGGTTTTTCCTGGATATGAAAAAATCGAGTAAGTTCTTCCCAGAAGGAAGGGAAGCCTGCTACTTACCTTCTAGTACCCACTGCACCAAGAGAGATTGGTGGGGGGAGAGGGTGGAATAGTATACTAAATTAGATTTCCTTCACACCAGGCTTTACCAAAACAGACATGATTTAAGAACACTAAGACCACAAGAAAACTCTCTCCTCACCTGCTTGCTGAAGCTGAAAATCCTGCAGTAAGTGAAAAAGTTCTTCATTCTGTAATTACAGATAAAAGGCTTAAAATCAGAAGCCTTGGTGACAGCACACTTCAGCATTTTACATTAGAATTAAAATGAAATTCATCAGTGAATGGAAAAATACCAATTTAACCCAACCTGCCCTTTTGTAGAACGTGCAACAGATAGGTAAAGAGAGTCTCTGAAATGGGGAAGAAGGTTAATCTACAGTAAGCGAAAATAGCACAGAGGAAAAAGAGGCCTTAAAGGCAGAAGGCAAACTTCAAAATGTCACAACTTTGCCCAGGATAGATCTAAAAAGTGAAACAAATAAAAAAACTACCATCATACTAAGGTATTTTTGTTCAGGGAGGGAGCTATCAATGACCACAGCAATGATTCACATACCTATGAAAATATGCTTTTTAAACTAGTCTGATTCCATTTATCAAGAATTCTTAAATCACTATTTCAACAATAAAAACAACTGTTTTTCAATTCTGCAATTTCACCTAAATTTTTCACTTTACTAAGTTATTTAAGCACTCATTCTACTAGATGCTAAATTGCCTACTGTACCTAGTACATCTGAAAAGTTGAATCTGAGCCCTAATGTTTTACTAAAACAACATAAAATGTTACATTCCTTAATATAAAAGTAAAACTGCATTTAGGGAACAACCTCTTGGCAATTAAAACAGCCTCTTCTCTGCCTTTCCTATTTTGCTGGGTAGTACTGATAGTGCCACTGTGTTGCCTTCTATGCTGAAAAAAGTTTTCATTGACTCACATTCAATTACAATTCCAGAAAAAAAAAAGCTCCATGGAGACATTACTAAACTTCTCAAGCAGTTTCTTCACTAAACCACGGCATTGTTTTATTCATGCGCTTTTCCACAAGTTCTGAATCGGTCATTACGAATTAAAGACATGAGGCAGTAGGCAAACAAGTAAAAATGTTATGATTCATTAATTAATTCTTGTCTCAGAACTACCTGTTAAGCTGATGATTACGTGTATGCATTTTTAAATGCTTAGATTTCTCTTATTAAACAAAGCACCTCATAGGCAAAAGTGACACAGTCCTCATTTTCTTTAAATGATGCTCTATTCAAACTACAGCTTCTCAAGTATGCTAACAGAAATCTCAACAGTGTGAAAGGATCTAATATAACTGTTTCCATCGAAAATGATGAATTCTAGAACAGTACCACACCAAAACAATTATGGAATTATACATTTTAACATATATATATATATATATATATAATTTTTTTTTTTTTTTTTGAGACAGTCTCGCTCTGTCGCCAGGCTGGAGTGAGGTGGCGCGATCTCAGCTCACTGCAACCTCCACCTCCCGGGTTCAAATGATTCTCCTGCCTCCGCCTCCCAAGTAGCTGGGACTACAGGCGCGCGCCATCAGGCCCAGCTAATTTTTGTATTTTTAGTA
This sequence comes from Callithrix jacchus, assembly GCF_049354715.1. Taxonomy (NCBI): domain Eukaryota; kingdom Metazoa; phylum Chordata; class Mammalia; order Primates; family Cebidae; genus Callithrix; species Callithrix jacchus. The sequence continues at coordinate 121,220,675 of NC_133502.1, forward strand.
GAGATGAGGTTCACCATGTTGGCCAGGATGATCTCGATCTCCTGACCTCGAGATTTGCCCGCCTCAGCCTCCCAAAGTGCTGGGATTACAGGCGTAAGCCACCGTGCCCAGTCTTAATTTATACTTTGATATAATTTTACAAATACTTCATAAATGTTTTTAACGTACCTTCAACACGTTAAAGGGTCGTGTATTATTCAGAAACAGAATATTTGACAAGTAAGCATGGAAAAGCTAAAATAAGCCTTAAAGGATTTAGTCTGACTCCCTGATGGTACAGAGAAAATAACATGGGTCACTGCCCTACCCACGACCACACAACTGTATAGTGACAGAAATGGGACTAGAATCTAGTTTTTCCTTCCACAACACCAAATCTCATTTGGCTCTTTCTTTCCAATTGATTTCTCACCTCAATTCTTCAAATATCTTTTTGCCTTTTTAAGAGATGGCACAACTAAGGAAAAATAGAGCATCTCTTAGAATTGTATCTTTAAAATAAGTAAAATCTGACGAGCTGGAAGAAACTTAATATTACACCAAAAGCTTTCTAATCCAGGAATAGCGCATACTAAACAGTCATCAAATGGTGTTATTATTTTTACCACAAGGAAAGCAGTGAAATTTTTAAAGTGCATATATTAGCATAGTAGGCTGAGGATCTATTTAACACATCTTTTTAACTTGCACTTAATTATCTTTAGTCGCCTTTATTTTAGACTGTAACTTTACATTACAATTTATAACCTGCCCACAATGACCTTGATTTTTTTTTCTCTTGTACTTTTAGGGACTGCTATATTACAGTATTTCAAAGTAATAACTGGTAATGTCCTCTCAGCCCTGGTGATACTGACATCCTGCCTGACTCTCAAGGGATCTTAAAATGTGACCCACATAGAGCTTGAAAAAGACCATAACTTAAATGGTCTCTGCAGTTAAAATCCAGCGACCTATTATAGTGAATAATAACAAGTGCAAACTGCTATCATCCATAAGACATTTTCCTGTAAACCTCTTTGAATCGAGAGGAGAGGAGTGAGAAGGTCAATAAAGGAGCAAACTGTCCTCCTGCTAGTCTGCAGCTTCACACCAGAGGTCTGGAATGAATGAAAAGCTCTGGAATAGGACAGAGAACCCGGGATCCCAGTGCTGGTCTCCAGGCGGGGGTGCGGAGAGACAAACTGTAGTTTACAGGCGAGTCATTCAGGATACAGATTTTTTTTTTTAAATCATAACTAGCCAACATCTTCTCGTCTCGACTCGAGCAGGAGCTCCCCACCCCCAGTTGAGGGAGGGGCACTTAGCAGGTGGCTCCAGCTCTAGCAGAAGACGCTCTGAGAAAGGCCAGGCCCGGGGTGGGGAGGCAGCGAGACGGATTCCAAGCAGGGCAGGTGTGGGGTGTGTGCAGGGACAGGTGAGGACGGCCCGGCACCGAGGAGCGGCGGGCTGGCCCGGCGGAGCGGGGGCGGGGCGGAGCGGAGCGGGGGCTGCGGGTGGGGGCGGCCGCTTCGCCCCCGCGCCCGCACACTCACCGTAGCCGCTGGCTCGCCTCTCGCCGCCGCCGCTCTCGCGACCGCCAGCAGCTCTTTCCCCTCCTCCTGCGGCGCCACCTCCGCCTCCTCCGGCGCCGCCGCCCAGGCCGGGCCGCGCGCCCCTTCCGCTTCCGGGAGCCTTAGCGCCTGGACCGGCCGAGTGGGTGTCCGCATGCCCGCGCACCCGCGTGAGGAGGGACCGTCTGCTGCCGTCGCCGTCTCCCTTCGCTACCCGGAGCCGCGATGGCAGCCGCTGAGGGCCGAAACTCCTGCAATCGCGCCGCGGCCCCTAGCCGTGGGCCCCGTCTGACCGCACTGGCCTGAGCGCTCGCATCTGGCATGCAAGGGCGCCTCTGCCCCTCCCCAGCGCTGTTCGAGCCGTCCTTCTCTTTGTCCCCATATCCTCACTGCTCCCCTCTCCCGAGAGGCAGGATGGGGGCCTTAGCTGAAAAGACTGCAAGTATCCTTGCTTCAGGGAATGTAGCCAGCAGGCCTCTCTCCCCGCTGGCGTTCTGGATGTCCCATGGTACCTTGCTTCAAAGCGCGGTCTGCAGCATCAGCATCCTCTGGGAACTCACAATCTTAGAAATGCACAGTCTCAGGCCTGCGGAATCAGTAGCTGCACTTCAGCAAGGTCACCAGGCGACTCCTAGGGGTGCACCTTAAAGATGGAAAGCCCTGCACTGTAGTGGACGGTCTCGTCCACTTCAGACCCTCTATGGAGTTGCTCAGACAGCCCAGGATTTTTCCTGTTCCTGTCCTCAACCTAAATTCATACCCAAACAATCTTTTCTTATATTTTGAGAGACCTCCAAAAGTTGCCCATCCCTGCAAAAGCCGTCAACTTTTGGACTCAGCGATGCAAGCAATCTACCTCGCAGTCTAACCTGATATCTTCACCACCAGAGATCTACTAACTTTCGCACCTCACCCCAGCTGAGCAGTGTTTGAGGAAGGTTAAACCGTTTGCAGTAATGTGGAGCTAGATCTTTGTGCCCACGTGCCACAGGAGCAGGCAGTGTGTTGATGGAAGAAATATTACCTGTTGTATAAAATCTGTACTCCTTATAAGATGTGATTAAAAGTCCTCCACAGGCACATCCCTACCTTTATATGTAATATTTCCTTTTTTTCAAACAAAGTTACAAAACTTCTACTACATCAAATGATTTATGAAAAATAAAGGTAATTATACCAAAAGCAATTGTAACTAGTCTTTCAACCTAGCTACACATAAATGGGGGAGTGTATTTGTTAACCTGAAAGGCAATAAAACCTGTTTATAGGTAAATCAATTCCTACCACTGGGTTCTTTTGGGGATATTTAGTAATATGGGTCAGTAATTCTAAAACTTGAGTGTATATTAGGATCACCTAAAAGGCTTGTTAGATCATGGATTGCTAGGCTAGTCTTTGCTCCAACCAGTTTGCCCTGCTCTCTGATGATCTTACCCCTCTCCAGATTTGAGAGTGGAAATCTTGCCAACCCAGAGTTCTCTCACCTCTGTGCTCAGATAGCACATATCGTTGCTTGTTTGGGACCTTATATTACCTTGTATTGCTAGAGATTTTTAAACATGTTATGGCTGGTTTCTCAACTAATTACAAACACCTTGTAACCTTAAAGAGTTTGGTTAGTGGTTATTAAAGTGGGATCCCTAGACCAGCAGCATCAGCATCACCTGGCAACTTATGAGAAATCCATATTCTCGGGTCCCGCCCCAGATCTACTGTAGTAGAAACTGTTTAGGTGTAGCCCAGCAATCCGTGATCTAACAAGCCTTTTAGGTGATCCTAATACACACTCAAGTTTTAGAATTACTGACCCATATTACTAAATATCCCCAAAAGAACCCAGTGGTAGGAATTGATTTACCTATAAACAGGTTTTATTGCCTCTCAGGTTAACAAATACACTCCCCCATTTATGCATAGCTAGGTTGAAACACTAGTTACAATTGCTTTTGGTAGAATTACCTTTATTTTTCATAAATCATTTGATGTAGAAGTTTTGTAACTTTGTTTGAAAAGAAGGAAATATTACATATAAAGAATCACTCTGAAGGAAGAGGAAATGTGGAATCCCCCACGTGAATCCACCTACCCGATTGCATATTAAATGTGGAATCTGCCCTCCCCACCCAAATCCAGCTACTTGAGTTGCATATTATTTTTCTTTCTCTTCAGATAGCCCTTTGAGAGGGACTAATTTGTGACAAGTGATCTCAAAACTGCCAAAATAAGAATTAGTTGCCAGGTCCATGAATGCACATGACAATTGGAGGTGTATGGATTTTTCAATCCCTTTTTAAAATAAGTTAACCTGTCTTTTATCAGCCAAATCAACTCCACAGAGAATTTTCAAGGAAGGGAATAGAAGGATAGAAGAGACAGGAGAAAACATCCTTGAAAACATGAAACTTTTTAGCCTGGGCATTTCAGAAGTATAATCAAAGGCCTGCCTATCCCTTACACTGAAGATCAAGTCATCTAATTCTATCATTCATGCTAAGTGTTGGTTATATTGTATTGCAACCCATATATTCAGACACCTGGGTAACAATAAGGGAGTGAAGGAGATGTGGCATCAGGTAATCTTTTGAAGAGATTTTCTATTTACTGGGTATATTATGAAAAGACAGTATAGATCATACCACATTTTTTCCATCCAGAATTCTAATCTACTTCATAGGGCCTGTGACAAACTGAATGTGATTATTAATCAAATATTTATCTGGAAGTAGAAAAAGTAGAAAAGGACATGTAGCATTGCTGCCACTGCCAACCAAGCTTCTAACAAAGGCACAGTCAGGGCATTTATGAAGGTAAACACAGCCAACTTCTATGCTTCTGTGCTGTGACTAGGGAGGATCTGGATTTTAGTGCAATTTCCAAAAGTCAGTGCAGTCCAGAGTTTAATCAGTACTGGCTAATAGCCCTTGGCAGCTTTGGATGGATGGCATCCTCCACCTGCCCAGCTGGGTACCATGCCTTAAGCACCCACATTTGATGCACATTCATGATTTCTTGGTTGCCTATAGTTGTCTCTCCCATCTGTTTGAGTGGCAGAGTGCCTGTGCCACAACAATCTAATATTCTAAAAGTTGTCCTTAACCTCTTTGGGGTTACACATCTCTTTAAGCATCTGATGAAAGCTGTGGACTGCAACAAAGTGCGCACACACAATTGTGGACTGCAGCAAAGTACACACACACAAATATATATATGTATGTATATATATATATGAACATACATATTTATATATATGAAGTTTCACAAGTTGCCCCATCTTCCTATGTTTTCCAAGGATCACAGTGACACCAGGAACTTCAGGCTAAGAAATATCCCTAGGATGTAGAGAGTGGGTTAAATAAACATTTTTCCCCAAATATCAAGGAAAACTAAAAGAAAAAAAACACTGTGTGCTTAAGAGAGAAAAACAGTAGCAATGCTAAACAGAGTTACAAGCAATGTTCTATGGAAGTGCTAATAAAGAAACTACTAGTTTCAACGGGATGGTTCAAGGATGGCTTCTTAGAGAATGGTTCTTGTATAAGGCAAGTGAGAACAGGATTTTGATTGACAGAAAGGAGGGAAAGAAATTTCAGGAGGAAGGAAAGTATGAGCAAAAACATAGAGAAATGAAAGTGCAGGAATCCCTCTGGTGTGGCTCAAAGGTAGGATATATGGAAAGAGAGAGGGCCAGAAAGGTAGAACAGATTCCAAGTATGGTGAGCCTCAAAAACAATGCTATTCCCAGTGAAGAGCCCTTAGACTTTTAGTGAAAGGTGATGACCCGCTCCAAGCTGGAAAAGACTATATTAGTGAGGACAGTGGCATTATCAAAAGGTAGAGTAGCAGGGCATCTGGAAAGATTGTAAATATTCTACATTGGAACCTCTTAGTGAGGCCACATTGCTTTAGAGGCCTCAACTTTGGATTGTTTGATGTTGGCTCTAGAAGTTTCTATTAAATCATAATGAACCTGAGATTTTTACACTTGGTTAAGTGCTAGTAGGGAAATGTATCCCAGTGAATGTTCTGATGAGTTACGAGTCCGGGATGCTGAAAGAGTTAAAATCTGTTTTGGATTAAAAGAGTGAGAATCAATTTGGACTGAAAAGAGAAAAGAAGCCCTGCCACTAATCAGACAGGGAGGACAGACACAGATAAAGCCAGCTGCAAAATTGACAGGAAACACTTTCTGCCAAAGTCATACAGCAGTTATAAAATGCCATAATAACACCCTCTTTGGGTGATTGCTGACTTCTTACCAATGATGCCCCAGACTGCTGGCTATTTTCATTTATTGCTAGAGATGTCCAATTGCTCAGCCATCATACCCTCATGACAGCATCCAATCCTAGTTAAATCTCTCTTTTCCTAGTCCCACCTCAAACAACCAATCCAAAATGGATTCCTGCTTCCCTTAGATGCTCTTCAAAATTCTTCAATAGAAGTTCAATTTACAAAAGACACCTCCTTCCTCCCTCTTGCCTAGGAGTGACATCTCTTCCTGTAAGGCAATAAATCTGAGTTTGTTAGGCTACAGGCATAATCCTCTAGGTTTTAACACCGATTTGATGATGAAAGTTTTCCACTGTCAGGACTCAAAGTCAAGGAAGACTCTCCCTTGACTTTGTTGTGTCAATAGCACAATAAATTACTTGCCATTTCAAGTAATGAGACTCATAAGTTCACACAGGGACTCTTCCAATATGGGAGGAAGCAATAATGCTTTGAGTGGGTCACTCTTATACTTCATCCTTTAAAGAAATGTGGATTGATGTAGAAAGCAGGGGAAACTGGTGCTATCTAAAAAAATTTCGAAATAGAATCTATTTACAACAACTTAATTTAAGTAAATAGAACGAACAGAGTCCCAAGACAATAAGGAAGTAAAATGGGTCTAGAAAAATGATTTTAAAAGTCCTTCCCTATCAAAATGTAAATAACATATTTAAAGTAGGAAGATGTTGATGGTACCAACCTCTTTGCATGAAGGACACAGATTGAGTGAGATTTTTGTTGAGAAAGTTTATTATAGAAAAAACAGGAAAAAGGAAACAAATGTCCTCAAAATAGATAAATAAAGTGGGCCTCTACGACTGACCTAGGGAAGCAAGTTTAAGGTTGCAATATGGCTTCAGGGAATCTCTGACAGCGGGAATAATTAAGAACATAAGTGTGGATTCCTACAGCACTGAGTTCAGGTTGTCATTATTTTTTACCTGTACTACAGCAGTAGTCTTCCTATCACCAATATTGTCCCCACCCCAACCATTTTGCACAATATCACTCACGAACTCTTCCATAAAAACAAACCTAACCACGCTCATCACTCTGCCCGTGTAAATAACATTTTATTGTTGCATGGCTGTGTCCATTCATTACATATTGTCTGTGGCTACTTGGCAATCCACTGACAGAACTAAATCATTCCACAAAGACTAGAGCACAAAGCTAAAACTATGTCTGGCTGGGTGTGGTGGCTCATGCCTGTTATCCGAGCACTTTGGGAGGCCAAGGCAGGAGTTTGAGACCAGCCTGGCCAATATGCTGAAACCCCATCTCTACAAAAAATGCAAAAGTTGGCCAGGTGTGGTGGCACATGCCTGTAGTCCCAGCTACTCAGGAAGCTGAGGCAGGAGAATTACTTGAACCTGGTAGGTGGAGATTGCAGTAAGCTGAGATCATGCCACTGCTCTCCAGCCTGGGCAACAGAGTAAGATTCCATCTCAAGAATAAAAAAACAACAAAACTAAATCTGATCCTTTAAGGAATACATCCAAAGAGCCTGGACCCCTAATTTGTGATTTTTCCCTTCATGTATGAAAGTAACAAGGATAGATGTATGGCCTTTGGTCTTACAGCCACACCTCTGCAGAGATGTCCCTGATAACTTCTCAGTCAAGGCAAAGACTTCTGATCCTTTTTTTTTTTTTTTAAATCATTTTCTCTTCCTGTGGCAGAAATTGTGGGCCAATGATAAAACCACTTACAATGATAAAACCACTTCCTTTGCTTTATCTGGGGTACAAAGTGACAACTTTATCCCTAAGTTATTAACGAAGACTTAGATATACTTGAGGGGCAAACAGATTAAAAAAAGGGGGGCACTATCCAAGAGATATAACTAGTAAGATTTAGCATCCAAGAGATTGGTAGGTATTTTTTATTTTCCTTGCAAACAAACAGGAAGTAGTCTCCTAGAGGAAGGGAGACAGAGAACCTTAACCTGACATGTGTAAGAACAACAGTACTCTCTTTTATTTTTCATGATTGGTCCTACAGGCTTTGCACCCGTTTAAGCCCTCATAACAAGCGTCCAGTGGGGCTCCTAGAAATTATGGCTCTGGAGCCCAGTAGAGTGCAGGGCTGCATATATTGACTTGAAAGTAACTGGAACATAGGAGATTCCTGAATCATTTCTTTCTCTGTCTGATCCTTAAAGGTACCATAGTTGTTTCTCAAGGTTCTGCCCTTCCCTTTCTTTTACTTCATCCCATTTCTTGGTGACAGAATCCGCTCTTATGTTCTTGATTATTCCCACTGGCACAGATTCCCTGAAGCCATATTGCAACCTTGAACTTGCAGTATGACAGTGCACTCCATGAAAGAATAGATCCAGTCTTATTTGTCTTTCCATAACTTCCCACAATGCTATATCCATTATAGGTATTCGGTAGTTTGGTTGAATTAATACACAATGAAACACAAGGGCCTGTGGTTGGCAGGCCCTTGGAGGAGGGGTCTATATCTGGTGTTTGATACTGAAGGGTTTGCAAAAGTCCAGGGAGGGGAGGGAATTGGTGGAGGACAGGCAGGGGGATGGTCAAGAATCTGAAAATCTGAAGAAAGGTTGATCATAAGGCATGAGAAAAGACCATTAGATTTAGTGACTAGGATTTTCCTGGAAAACCCAAGAGTAGATTTTTAATAACTAGGTAATTTAAACTGAGAAGAGAGATTATTTAGAAACAGAGACAGTAGGCATAGCTATAAGAAGCTGGTTTTGAAATGTTAATTGTCTCCTGTTTGTGTTTTAGAATGAGGAAGCCTGAGTTATCTCTGAGATTATAAAAAGAGAAGAAATCCAAGTTAGAATTAAGAGTTAAAGTATGGGGCAAGAGCACCAGTAGAATCAAGAGTCCAAATAAGAGAATTCTCTTTGCTGTGAGAATAGGTACTTATTCTTCAGAGTCAGTAGCAAAACAAGAGCCAGTGAGTACACAGGAGGGAGAATTTGAAAGACTGGGGAGGAAAGCTGAGACTTTAAATATAATGGCTACCCTCAGCTACAGTGCACATAGAGTGGGAAGTGCTGAGCTCTCAGAAAGTGAAAGGGAAGAGGAGAATGCTGAGCTCTGGGAAAGGAAATGAAAAGGAAGAAGGAAACAGTACTTCTTTGCTCCACTCAGGTGAAGAGAATGTTGAATACAGAAATGAATCTCCAAGTCCTTCAAGGAAAATCCTGGTACCAAAAGTAATTTTTTAAAAAATGCTTTCTACTATATTTTATGGCTCCAAAACACTTTGGAGATTTAAGTTTTGTTGGTTTACAAATATACTATAATAATTCAACAAATCTACTTTGAGTTCATTGTATCTACACCTAATAAATAGGAAAATTTAGACCACCTGGAATTTCACCTTTTGACACATCATGGGAAGCCTCAGCCTTAGATGATAAAAATGTGGTTCACAGCCTTAGATGATAAAAATGATGCAACAGCAAATAGAGATGCCTGAGAAAATACCATCACATGCTCAGAATGTCGGGATGAATAGCCTGAGGCAAGCAAACACAATCAAGGAATTCAGTGGAATCAATGGCAAAAGATTGACCAACTACTTAGAAGACACTGACCGCATGTGAGATTTACTAACTCCCTATGCTGCGTCGGATAGCAATACTTACCAAACTCACACACGTACATATTATTTGTCAAGGAATAACTTTCACTATGACTGCACCACAAAAACAAAAAGTCGCTCCCAAGCTCATACCTGCTCTAACAGACAACCTCCTTACTCACTTCTCCTTCTGCTTTCCCACTTTTTAAAAAATTAGCATCTGCCATTTTATTTAAACACTTTTTTTAGGTTATAGCTAAAATGATATTTATCTGAAGTTTTAGGAAAGAACAGAAGCTGACTATACAAATCTTGTTCATAATCACATTGGCCACTAAAAAATATAGCAAAAATGAAAAACAGACATGTAACCAAAAAAATTCTAAATCTTGTAAGGAAAAAAAGAATAAAACTGCCAATAAGTTATTTTATAATACTTTAGATGTAGACAACACTTATAATACTGAGTTTCATAATATCTTGTTTTATTACTTCCTAATGCTGATGTTTTGATTTTAAAGTAATAGATTACTTCAAAATAAACCCAAAGCATTTAATGTTTTACAGTTTCATTCTTCTATAAATTTCAGACACCGAGAAATTCAGATCAAGGGTTACAAAACAAGCATCCTTCAGAATATATTTTGTTTGGCAGGCGAATGGCTTGTACTCTTTTGAACTGGAAAGCCTTCAGGAAGTACATACTGGCTATCAATGACCCTACCGGTTTCCCACATTGTTACCTGCTGGCTGTGTAGAAAAAGTGACACCCCATTTTTCATATTATAAACCCAGTATTTACTTATAAATTTAGTTGTAGTCATGGAGCAAAAATTTTAATATTATAAATGATGCTAAATCTTTCTAGTTATGTCTCTAATTTGGGAAAAATACATTAATCAAAAAAGTCTTATTTTCCTAATACTTTCTTTTTTTTTTTTTTTTTTTTGAGACGGAGTTTCGCTCTTGCTACCCAGGCTGGAGTGCAATGGCGCGATCTCGGCTCACCGCAATCTCCGCCTCCTGGGTTCAGGCAATTCTCCTGCCTCAGCCTCCCGAGCAGCTGGGATTACAGGCACGCACCACCGTGCCCAGCTAATTTTTCGTAATTTTAGTAGAGACGGGGTTTCACCGTGTTGACCAAGATGGTCTCGATCTGTTGACCTCGTGATCCACCCGCCTCGGCCTCCCAAAGTGCTGGGATTACAGGCTTGAGCCACCGCGCCCGGCCTTTCCTAATACTTTCTTACATAAATTATGAAAGACATTTGTATATATAACCTCTAAAAAAGAATGCTGTTGTGAGTAACCTGCAATCTGAGCTAAATAAACCATTCACATAGAAACCTACTATATACAAGTCTTAGCTTCCAAAACAGTGGCTTTCAACGTTTTTCAAATGTGTAATATAAAAATTCTCAACTCTTTGAGTTAAAGGGAAGGTGACATTAATAAGGCTAACAAAATAACAAGTGGCAAATGTTTTCTTCAAATCCTAAAGAATGAAGCAAAAAGGGAGATATCTTGTAAGACGGATTAAAAAAGAGGAAGAAGTAAATGTGGCCTTAGACCCTGTACACTGCTACTCACTAAAATTGCCCAAGGTAAAGGCCACAAAATGCTTGTTCCTTCAAGGAAAGCAAAGTAGAAAACATACAAGGAAATATAAAAATGTGTAGTTATGCTGGGCGCAGTGGCTCAAGCCTGTAATCCCAGCACTTTGGGAGGCCAAGGCGGGGGGATCACGAGGTCAACAGATCAAGACCATCCTGGTCAACATAGCGAAACCCCGTCTCTACTAAAATTACAAAAAATTAGCTGGGCATGGTGGCACGTGCCTGTAATCCCAGCTACTCGGGAGGCTGAGGCAGGAGAATTGCCTGAACCCAGGAGGCGGAGGTTGCAGTGAGCCGAGATTGAGCCATTGCACTCCAGCCTGGGTAACAAGAGCGAAACTCCATCTCAAAAAAAAAGATGTGTAGTTATGAGAGAAATTAAGACATGATGATACTAACTCCAGTCCATTGCTTAAAAAAACACCAAGAATACTAAATGAATTAAAAAGACAGTAATCTATTAGGTCTTTTTAAAGTTATACACAAATAAAAAACAAATCTCTAATTCTTTAGAGGTTTAAGTTTGACAAAGAATGTCTATTTACCTTTGAATTTGTCTCACTTCTTTAAACAACTGAATCCCATCTAAATAAATATTTTTAAATTCTTAATTATTAAGGCAAGCTTTTAAGCTATGCTTTGATAAGGCTACATATATTAATAGTAAAGGTTCAATGCATTAATCTCATCAGTACCATGGTTACTGCAATCTAGTTCATTTTATAAGCATTAATTAATTTGTCCTTCATCATACTACATTATTGCAATGCCAGCAATATTGGGTAAACTTCTTCAAGACAAATTACAATGAAATTGTTATTTTGAAAGTTTTTAGTAACAGGAAGAAAGTGGAGAATTAAAAACATTGAAAATTTGTTCCAACAGAAACAGAATGTCCAGGATCCTATATAAATGAAAGTATCAGCAAATAGGGTACTATCTTGATCTATGAGTGATGTTCTCTACAATGGACTTACAAGTTTTTTAAATTCTGCTAAGAAGACACTGGATAAAGTTTATCTCTGACACATTTCTAAAAGCACCTGTTAGTAACTTTGCCATAAAACCGATTTAAGGTAGTTATATTTTTCAGTAGCATTTAGAACAACCCAACACTTGATAGAAATAGTTCAGCACACTGTATTAAAACATAATTGTACATTGTATAAATTAGCTGCAATTTTCAGTAGCTGTGTTTACCAACAGAGTGTAACAGAATTATAATGTTCTCCTAAGCCATATGCATGTCTCATATATACAAGTCTGAGTGTGTTTTTTTTTAAATATTCTTCTCCAACTATAATGGGAGGAGAATCTGCTGGTATTATGTCTATTGGTGCTTGAAAAATGTGAAACAGAGCTCTTAGCTCAAGCTGACCTCCCATGCAGCTGTGTTTACAATATCATCACGGTACTTCTGAAACTATTCTGGAGTATACATATCTCCTGTATTAGGGTTTGTTAAAAATGGCAGAAAGTCGCCAGGCGTGGTGGCTCACGCCTGTAATCCCAGCACTTTGGGAGGCCGAGGTGGGTGGATCACGAGGTCAAGAGATCAAGACCATCCTGGTCAACATGGTGAAACCCCGTCTCTACTAAAAACACAAAAAATTAGCTGGGCACGGTGGCTCATGGGGGTAATTCCAGCTACTCAGGAGGCGAGGCAGGAGAATTGCCTGAACCCAGGAGGCAGAGGTTGCGGTGAGCCGAGATGGCGCCATTGCAGTCCAGGCTAGGTAACAAGAGCGAAACTCCGTCTCAAAAAAAAAAAAAAAAAAAAAAAAAAATGGCGGAAAGTCTTCTACATGGCTTTGCATATACTCAGCGGTCTGACTTCTTAAGGCAACCACAGCCAGAGCACAGTCCTTTCAATTGATTTCCAATGACTCTATACATACAGTGGCCATCAGATGGAATCTGTTTAATTTCTAACTGTCTAGCTGCCAATATTTGAGCAAGTTTTTCACTTTCCATATGTCTGGCTCCTGATAAGTTTTCAATTTCAGTTTCAGCTATCTTTTTCCAATGCAGCTTTTTTTCCCCGTCTCTTTTGTGCTTTTGATATCCAAGGTGGCTGATTCTCAAGTACAAATTTGAATGTTAAGAGCAACAGAATCTATCTTATTCTCCTTAGTAGTCAGCTTTGATTGCTCCAGTTTCTCTCTATGTTTCTGTTCCATTTCTTTTTCCAACTTAGCCACATCTTCAGTGAGTTGCTTCCTCTTCTTGTCATTCTTGGGAACAGCATTCTTCATACCCTGAATTTTGGCTTGCAACTCCTTTTCTTTGTGATGCCTTCTTACCAGCTGCTCTTCCTCATCAAGCTCTTCAGTCAAGACCACCTCCATAACTACCAGGTAGCCTAGCATACACACTGGAAGAAACTGCACCATCGGCTCCTTTCCCCCTCTTTGCTGTTTGGGAAGAACCTGGAGATAAAACTCTACAAAACCGCATAGGCAAATAATAAAATGGGATCAACCTCAGGTTTAGAAAACCCTTTACCCGGAAATCATACCCAGGCCTGGATTTGTGAAAGCCAGCATTCTGAGAGAGTCTTTCCTGAAACCATTTGATCACAGTTGTACTGCCATTTATTAATTACCACGGGAACCACCAGCTGTCATCATGAAATCTTTTATAGGCACACTGTAAATATTAAAAGAGCATATTAAAATTATACCGTATGCAGCAGCAGCTGATGCTATTTTATGAAGACAATATTAGAGAACATGCAGAATTATCACACTACAACTCCCATGATTTCTATTCCTTACAGCTGCCCTGAAGCATGACGCTGGGCCACAATTTTAACTCTTTAATCACAGAGGGGAGTATTTGATTGATCATTTACACTGAAGTAAACTTTATTACTTAAACCAGGTTATGTAGTTAATTATAGAGATGCCTTTTTGTACATTCGCCAGTCAACTTTTTATTATAAAAATGAGGGCAGGAGGATTTTCTTTGAAGTTTCCTAGGGCAAGAAAAAGTATTTCCCTTTTCTTATAGTTGAAATCAGCATGTAGGAGTGGCTCCTAGGACCCACATAACCTAACTGGCTTAGTTTAGACTGTGTGTCAAGTGCGGTGGCAAGATAGGCTATTTGCCTGATGTACTTTGTGACATCAACCCAGCACTAACTTGAGGCTTATTTGGGTTGTCTCATAAGACCTGCTGCTTGCTCCCCCAAAATCTTCTCCATTGTCCCATCATAATGTCTGAAACTTGTTCCACTGTACTTAGACAGACAACTAGATCCAGAACCTTCTGTTAAAATGCAAAATATGGGCCAGGCACGGTGGCTCACTCCTGTAATCCCAGCACTTTGGGAGGCCGAGGCGGGTGGATCACGAGGTCAAGAGATCGACACCATCCTGGTCAACATGGTGAAACCCCGTCTCTACTAAAAATACAAAAAAAAAAAAAATTAGCTGGGCATGGTGGTGCGTGCCTGTAATTCCAGCTACTTAGGAGGCTGAGGCAGGAGAATTGCCTGAACCCAGGAGGAGGAGGTTGCAGTGAGCCAAGATCACGCCATTGCACTCCAGCCTAGGTAACGAGAGCAAAACTTCATCTCAAAAGAAAAAAATGCAAAATATAGATGATATTTTAGAATTATTGTTAATTATCTTAGGAGTGATTATAGTATTCCTATTATATAGGAGGATATTCTTATTTGTAGGAGATGCATACTGGAGTATTAAAGCCGAAATGTCTCAATATTTGAAATTTACTTTCATGTGTTTGAACAATACAAAACTATGTAGTGAATACACATATACGCTCATTCATACAAGTTGAGATATAAAGCAAATATTGCAAAATGCCAACAAATTGTTGGATTAAGGTAGAACATATAGAAGTATTTTTAGTACTTTTTTCCAGCTTTATTTTAAAAATCTTCTTAATGAAAAAGTGAAAAAAAAAATCAGATATCTGAGCATACTCCCAAACCCACTGAATCGGCATCCTTGGGTATGAAACCCAGAAAGAGGCATTGCTAGTACGTGCCTAAAGTAAGTTTTAGGCCCAGTTTTAGGCCCAGTAATAGTTGAAAGGTATTGATTTACAATGCTAAATACTGATGGAAGAATAAGTGTAATGACTATGTGATAAAAAGTGCAACTTAGAAGAAGGATGGAGCAAGATGGTAGAGCAGTACTCTCCAGTGATTTTCTCCCTACAGAGACATCAATTTGAACAACTACCCACACAGAACTACCCACAGAATACCCTCACAAGAGCTAAGAAAAATAGATAAGAGATCACAGTGCCTGGTTGTAGCACAATAATAAGAAAAGATGCATTGAAGAGGATAGAGGGTACAAACAGCAGTTTGCATTACCTGTGTCACCCCTTCCCAACTCCAAGCAGCAGAGCACAGAGATACTGTCCACTTACAGGAAAGACAAGAGAATGAACTTAGGACATTGTCTTGGGCTCCAACACTGGACCCACCATTGAAAAATTCAGTACCATGAAGGCTGCCCCTCCCCACAGTCTTTTACACAAGACCATTACCTACAGAATGAGTCTCAGCACCAGTCAGGTTTGTAATACCCCAGGTTTCAGGCTTGCATGGTAGACTCAATCTCTTTATCACCATCAGGCTAATTTTAGTGGTTCTGGGCTTCATACAGCTCTTCGCAGCAGGGAGCCCTCAGTGGCCTCAGGCTTCTCATGTGCCCCAGCACTACACCAACCACAGCAGGCCCCAGGCTTTAGGCAAAGCTGCACCAGCCACAGTGGGACCTAGATTTCTGGCAGGGCAGAAGCCTGCTATGCCAGCTGCATCTGTCCTGGGCTTCTGCTACACTCTAGCAGGGTGTCTGCTTAGAACTTTCTCAAAAAAAGCCAATTTGTGAAGACTATAATAAGCACATACTTCAAATGCAAACACATCAACACATGATTACAAGGATTAAGAATAATCAAGAAAAAGTTGTACATGGTGGCTCATGCCAGTAATCCCAACACTTTGGGAGGCTGAGGTAGGTTGCTCACCTGAGGTCAGGAGTTTGTGACCATCCCGGCCAAGATGGCAAAACCCTGTCTTTACTAAAAATACAAAAATTATCTGGGCATGGTGGCTTACACCTGTAATTGCAGCTACTTGGGAGGCTAAGGCAGGAGAATCACTTGAACTGGGGAGGCAGAGGTTGCAGTGAGCCAAGATCACACCGCTGCACTCCAGCCTGGGTGACATGATCAAAGCTTCATCTAAAAAAAAATAGTGGTAATCAGGAAAACATGACATCACAAATGAACAAAATAAAGGGTCAATGACTGACCCTAAAGAAATGAAAATGCATAAACTGCTTGACAAATAATTCAAAATAATTATTTTAAGGAAGCTCAGCAAAGTGCAACAGAGAATCAATGCAATGAAGTGAGGAAAACAAGTGATTGGAATGAAAAATGTAATACAAAGACTAAAATAATTTTAAAGATTCAAACAAAATTCCAGAAGTGAAAAATATAGTGAATGAAATGAAAAATGCAACAGAGAGCAATAGGTCATAGACTTGATGAAGCAGAAGAAAGAATCTGTGAACTCTAAGACAGAGTACTTGACATTATGCAGTTCTAGGAGAAAAAGAATAAAACAGAATGGAAAAGCTTATGGGATTTCTGGGACATCAAAACAGCAAATATTCTAGTCAAAGGAACTAAAGAGTAAGATAAAAGAGCTGAGAGCTTGTTTTAAAGAAATCATAGAGGTAAACTCTCCGAATCTAGAGAAATATATCCAGATACAGGAAGCTCAAAGGTTTCTAATCAGATTCAATCAAAATAAGAATGTGCTAAGACATATTATAATCAAACTGTCAAAATCCAAAACAAAGAGAGGATCTTGATAGCAGCAAGAGAAAAGACACAAATAACATATAAGTGAGTTCCAATACAGCTAGCAGAGACTTCTCAGCAGAAATCTTATAGACAAAGAAAGAGTAGGATGGTATATTCAAAATATGGAAGAAAAAAACCCTGCCAATCAAAGATAATATCCCCAGCAATGCTGTCTTTCAGAAATAAAGAAGAGATACTTTCCCAGACAGACAAAAGCTAAGGGAGTTCATTCTAACCAAACTTGTCTTACAAGAAATGCTAAAAGAAGTTCTTTAAGCTTAAAAAAAAAAATTACAATGAGTAACACAAAAATGCCTAAAAGCATGAAACTCACTAGTAATAGTGCACAAATTCAGAATACAGATGATCCCCAAATTATAATAAGGTTATGATATGCCCATTGTAAGTAAAAATATTTGAGGTTAAAAGTGTATTTAATGCTGGCAACATAGCAGACAGTCCCAACTAATAATAGTTTGACTTACATTGTATTGACTTTGCAATAGGACTAAAGTAACACACATTCTGTAGAACCCACAACCCTATCATAAGTCATAAGAAGATCCTCAACTTATAATGAGGTTATATCACAATAAAACCATCAAAGTAAAAAAATTGTTAGTTAAACCATTGTAAGTTGAGGATCATCTCTACTCTAATACTGTAATAGTGGTGGATAAATCATTTACATCTTTAGAATGAAAGTTAAAAACTCAGAACTGTTAAAATGATAACAGCTACAATAATGTCTCAAGAGACATACAGTACAAAAAGATATAAACTGTCACATGGAAAAATTCAAAATGTTGGTGGGTGGAGTAAAAGTGTAAAGATTTGTTTTGCTTTGCAATCAAAGTTAAGTTTTTATCAGCTTAAAATAACCTACTATAACTACATAATATTTTTTGTAAGCTTCATGTTAACCACAAAGCAAAAAAAACCTATGGTAGATGCACAAAAGACAAAAATCAAGGAATTGAAACAAACCACTAGAAAAAAAATCACTTAGCCACAAAGGAAGTGAGGAAGCCACAAAGCCACAAGTGAGGAAGGAAAAAAACAAAAGTTCTAGAAAACAATTAACACAATAGCAGTAGTAAGTTCTTACTATCAATAATTACATTGAATGTATATGGATTAAATTCTCCAATTACAAAACATAGAGTGGCTGAAGTTATTTTAAAAAGCAAGACCCAGTGATGTGTTGTCTACAAGAAACTCACTTCATCATAAGGGCACACATAGACCTAAACGCAAGGGATGGAAAGGCATCAATAACAGGAGAAACATCAGAAAATTCACAGACATGGAAATAAACAATATAATCCTGAACGGTCAATGGGAGAAATTAAAATGAAACTTAAAAAGTTTCTTGAGACAAATGGAAATGAAGACACAACATGGAATCTAGCAAAGACTGTTCTAATAGGGAAATTTAAAGAAATAAACACCTACTTCAAAAAAGAAGCAAGAACTTAAATAAACAGCCCAACATTATAAAACGTTATAAAACAAAAACAAACAAAGCTCAAAGTTAATAGAACAAAGAAAATAATAAAGATCAGGGTATTATGAAATGAAATTAAAGCTTAAAAACAATAGAAAAGACCAACAATATTGAGTTGGCTTTTGGAAAAGATATTTTAAAAATCTAAAAACCCTTACCCAGACTAAGAAAAGCAAAAAGAGGACTCAAATAAATACAACCACAAATCAGAAAAAAAAATTACAACTGATTCAGCAAAAATACACAATTGCAAAAATACACAATCACAGGAGTCTGTTATGGGCAATTATATGGCAATAAACTGGATAATCTAGGAAGAATGGATAAATTTCTTGACACATACAACACACCAAGACTGAATTATAAAGAAATACAAAATCTTGACAGACCTATAATGAATAAGTATATTGAATTGGTAATAAAAAGTCTCCCATCTGTAGGCCTCACACTACTTGACCTCAAAATAAGCTACAAAGCTGTCGTAACCAAAGCAGAATGTCATGGGCATAAAAATAGGCACATGGACAATGAGGCAGAATAGAGAGGCCAGAAATAAATTCATGCATGAACAGCCAACTGATTTTTGACACAGGCACCAAGAGCACACAATAGGGAAAGGTAAATGGTGTTGGGAAAACTGGATATTCACATGCAGAAAAATACAATTAGACCCTTATCTGATATCACATACAAAAATCAACTCAAAATGGATTAAAGACTTAAATATAAGGCCTGAAACTATAAAACTACTAGAAGAAAAGTGAGAAAAACCTCGATGATATTGGTCTGGGCAGTGATTCATTTTGGATATGACCCCAAAAGCACAGGCAACAAAAGCAAAAATAGAAAACTGGGATTATATCAAACAAAAGCTTCTGCATAGAAACTGAGCAATCAATAGAGTGAAGAGACAACCTACAGTATAGGAGAAAATATTTGCAAAATATATATCTGTTAAAGGGTAATACTCAAAATATGTAAGGAATGCAAACAACTTAATAGCAAGAAAATGAATATAGTAGTCCCCCCTTATCTGCGGTTTTGTTTTCTGTGGTTTCAGTTACCGGTGTTCAGCCACGGTCTGAAAATATTAAATGGAAAAATTCAGAAACAATCAATGCATGATTTTTAAGTCATGTGCCATTCTGAAAAGTGTGATGTAATCTTGCACTGTCTGGCTTCAACTGCCCAGACTATAAATCACCCCTTTTTCCAGCATAACCATGTGATATACGCTACCTTCCCAATAGTCACTTAGCAGCCATCTCTGCTGTCAAACTTATAAAAAAATAGTATAAATAGGGTTCTGTACTATCTACTGATTCAAGATTCCACTGGGGGGTCTCGCAAAATATCCCCTGTGGATACGGGGGGAAGCTGTTGTAATCCAATTTAAAAATGGGCAAAGGATATGAATAGGCATTTCTCTAAACTATATATACAAATATCTTCAACAGACATATGAAAAAATGCTCAACATCTCTAATCATCAGGGAAGTGCAAATTAAAATCACAGTGAGAGATCAGCTCACACCTGGTAAAATGGCTACTATAAAAAAGATGAAAGATAAGTGTTGGTGAGGATGTGGAAAAACTGGCACACTATTGGTGGGGATATAAATTAGTATAGCCATTATGAAAAACAGTGTGGCGATTCCCTAAAAAACTACAAACAGAAATATCGTATGACCTAGCAGTCCCACTACTGGGTATATATCTAAAGGAAATAAAATCAGGATGTCAAAGAGATATCTACATTCCTATGTTCATTGCAACATTATTTACAGTAGCTAAAATATGGAATTAAGCTAAGTGTCCATCAAAGAATGAATGGATAAAGAAAATGTGACATATACACACAATGGAATACCATTCAGCCTTAAAAAGGAAGGAAATCCTGTTATTTGTAGCAACATGGATGAACCTGGAGGACACTATGTTAGGTGAAATAAGGTAAGCATGTAAAGACAGGTACTGCACAATCTCACTCCTGTGGAATCTAAAACAAAATGAGATCCTACGGAAGTAGTAGAATGGTGGTTATCAGGAGCTGGGATGGTTACTAGGGACAGGTTGGGGGATGTTGGGGAGGCATGGTCAAAAGACAAAATTTCACTTAGGAGGAATAGTTCAAGAGATCTGTTATACAGCATGGTGATACAGTTAACAGTATATTATATTCTTGAAAAAATGCTGAAAGCGCAAACTGTTCTCACCACAAAAATGGTAACTGTGTGAGGTAATGTGTTATGCTTACTAGCTAGATTTAGTCATTTCACAATGTTATTTACTTCAAAACAATATGTTGTAAGTAGTAAATGCATATAATTTAATGTCAATTTAGAAAATTGTTTAAAGAGCAACTTATTTTAAGGAGAAAAATCAACATAGGTAAAGACCCTATTTCCTCTGAGCTAAAAATGCAATTAAGTTAATAAGTAGGAGTAATGTCACTTTTTAATTGTGTAGAACTGAAATCTAAAGAGCATGGAAGAGAGTTTCAGTGGAAAACAACAGGAGGATCAAAAAGGGTTAGGAGAATAGCACAATATTTTCTTTCTAGAAAAAAATCTGCACAAGAGTTCAGAATTCATGGGATGAGAATTCTTCAGTGACTCCCTACCTCTCCATTATCTGACCTTGCAGCAAAATCACTTGTGGAGCTTTAAAAATATACACACTAATGCATGCTGACCCTCAAACTCCCACCTTCACCCATTAGAACAGTCTGTCTGTATTTCAAAAGCTCATAGGTAGGTTTAATACACAGCCAAGGTTCAGAAACAGTAGCCTAGAGAATGAAACCCAAACCCTCAGCCAGGAAAATCCTGTCTTCTCTAGGGCAGGAGCCTTTCAGCCATCTTAGTACTCCAACAGGCACAGTGCTTGACACTTAGTAGACTCTAAATAAATGATAATTAAATTAATACATCAGTGGGCTGGATGGATGAGTAGACTTTAATTAGGAGACTGGAGGCATTAAAGATAATTTGAATATCCTGAAATGAGAGTAAGAAAGAGAAGGGAGCCCAAGGGTGAGACCAGAGGCAGGAAACAGGAAAAGTGAATGCCAAAGAAAATTCTACCCAATTTGCAGTTTTTCTTAGAGCTCTGACAGGACTTAAATCTTCTTTAAGGACAAGCAGGAGAATTGGATATAGGGTCTTTTTTGGCTCATATATGCACATTTGGGACCCCATTCAATGATAGGCTTACAATATATTCTCATAAGCAAGCCTGTAAAGCTCCAGGATATTATTTTTCAAGGCTCAAAGACACTATTAAATCTCATGGATTCCAGCCCTTTTGAAGAGAGCATGCTTTCAGTGATTTACTTGAGCTGGAATGGGACGTTGGATCTGTCTATCCATTTAAGTTTTCACGTATTTCTTGCCTTAGGTTTGGGCAGGATGCAGGTTTCCTTTTAGTAATGTCATTGTGACTTATTGGAAATTCTTGTTCTTTGTATATGGGACATGAAAGAGGCGTGTTTCCCTTAGCTGGCAAACAAGGAGAATTGTCATATTTCCTTGAAAAACATTATTAACCAAGTCTCCACCCATAGGTGGGTCCCTGGTGAGTGTTTCTTTTGGAAGAAAGGAGGAGGAACAAAACAGAGTAAGAGGAAGGAAAGCAACGAAATGAAAATCTGACTCTCCCCTGGACATGTGGGTGGATAAATGAGGCCTTGCTTTGGAAAACTAGTATTACAGGAAAGTCCATTCCTTTGCTCAGGATACTATTACTCACTCATTTCACCACTGCAAACTCCCGCATGTGGATATTAGATTCACCAAGGTGAAGAGGACCCACCAATGTGTATTTAAAATTCATCCTCTGTTCTCAAAATAGAAACCCAACTTTTCTGAGATCCAGATAAAGAGGTTTATGCAAATGATTTCCAAGGTTTCTTCCAGCTCTCTGGCTCAGCTGGACTCCAAGCTTTCCCTTCCATTTATTATACCTGCTGGTAAAATGTTTGGCTCATGAAAATGTTTGAAAGGCTCGTCAAAATTTCAGACCTTCCCCCCACAAAGTATGCCCATGGACGCATTTGTGTACACTCCAGGGGTTCATGAGCTCCTCTGAAACTGCTCTTACAAACCCATACCAGAGAGGCGTAGTAACTCACACCTGTAATCCCAGCACTTTGGGAGTTCGAGGCAGGTGGATTCTGAGGTCAGGAGTTTGAGACCAGGCAGGACAACATGCCAAAACCCCGTCTCTACTAAAAATACAAAAATTAGCTGGGCGTAGTGGTGCATACCTGTAATCCCAGCTACTCAGGAGGCTAAGGCAGGAGAATCCCTTGAACCCAGGAGGCAGAGGCTGCAGTGAGCTGAGATCATGCCACTGCACTCTAGGCTGGGCAATAGAGCAAGACTCCATCTCAAAAAGAAAAATAACTCATACACTCCCAGTCAGCTCAAAAACTCCCCATACATTCTTAAAATGTGTTGGCTCCTATTCAAAGCTTCCCACACCATGTATACTAGCCTAACCTTCTAAGAGTGGCTCCCAAAATTCATTAGTTTGGCTTACATGTATTGAGCATTTACCCCTTGTAAAACATTAAAATCATGTTTTGTGTATATGTGTATATGTTTATGTACATAAATATAAAAAATGCAACATTATGTTAGGAACAGAAGGGTATCAAAGATGCATACTTTGTTAAGGTATACATAAGTTATTATATAAAGACTTGCTGCTAAGGAGTTTATAATCTAAAAAAAAAGATAAGACAGGTAAATAATGATATATTAAAAAGTGGGTCAGATGCAGTGCCTCATGCCTGTAATTTCAGCATTTTGGGAGGCCAAGGCAGGTGGATTACTTGAAGTCAGGAGTTCGAGATCAGCCTGGTCAACATAATGAAACCCTGTCTCTACTAAAAATACAAAAATTAGCCAGGCATAATAGTGTGCACCTGTACTCCCAACTACTCGGGAGGCTGAGACAGGAGAATCACTTGAACCTGGGAATTGGAGGTTGCAGTGAGCTGAGATCATGCCACTGCACTCCAGACTGGGAGACAGAGTGAGACTCTAACTCAGAAATAATAGTAGTTAATTAATTAATTAATTAAAAAGTGGCCATAACTATGGCAGGCAAAGTAACTTGACTACCCAACAGCCATTTTCTCTTTATTCCTTGCTGTCAAAACAAAGATTTTGTTCCACTGTTTAATTATCCTAGACATAACTGATTTTGTTTAGCTTTTTAAAAGGGATGGAAGTGGGAGAGACACTGATGTGTGAATAGCGAAGTATATCTGGAACTGCAGCAGCCATGTTGTGACTGAGAGGAGTTTTAGCTTGTGGAGGACATGCTGAGAGTAACAGACCAGAAAGATGAAAAGGAACCTGAGTCCTTGATGGATTGGATGGAATGGATGGAATGGATGGAGCTGCTGACTTGACCAACCAAGGAAGTGGTTACCTTCCAGACTTCTTGTTACAGATATAGTACATCTCTTCTTAATTTAATACATTCTGAGCTGTGTTTCCTGCTACTGGAGTTGGAAACATCCTCAATGTTACAGGTGCCTTAGGACAGGCATGAATAGTGGGCTCTGGGAATCAGAGAAGGGATGGACTAGTATTAGGTGTTTAACTTTGATCTGTATGTATCTATATGGATGTCCATATTTGTATGTGCATATATTTGCATATATGTATATTGATTCTTTCATGCAGACAAAAAATATTTATTGAGTACCTACTGTGTGCTGGCCCCTTCCAGACACTAATTACAATGGTGAAAGAAACCTCCTGCAATATGATACCTGTTTTCATGGAGCTTATAATTTAAGTAATGATGACCAGATAAAGATATAATTAAAAGCTGGGATGAGTGCTATAAAGCAAAGTTTCAGTGTCATGAAATCATGTAAGATAAGAGGTAAACCTGACCTCTGAGGATTAAGGAAGGCTTCACTGGAATAGTGGTGTTTGAACTTGGGGGTAGGGTGTGGTCAAGAGATCATCATTCTAGAATATATGGAAGAGTTAACAAGCAGCAAAACCACACAGTGGCTCCTTAAAGTCAGGGATTATGTTTAGATAATCATGTATGCATTTATTCATATTCTTTGTCTATAGCACAGTGACCAGGCTCATCATAGACACTCATAATAAGTATTTGTGGACTGAATGAATGAACCCTCTTAACTCTCATTCTCCTTATCAAAAAATAATAAGTATAAAATGTCTGCTTCTAGCAGATAACATATATAAAGCATCTGAGCACATAGTAAGAACTCAATGGTTAGTAGTTCTTATAAAAGCACTATTATCATTGCCTTAAAATTTGCATACATTATCTCTGCTACTACATTGTAAACTCCAGAGTGGCATGAAAAGTACCTTATTTGTCTATGAATATTTCAAGGTTCTTAGCGCAGTGTCTTGCATAGAATAAATTATCTATAAAAATTCAGAGGATAAATGAAAGTCTTATTTAGGAATTAAATTGACAGGTTAAAGAAATTGTGCAGATTGAGAAAATAAAGTATCAAAGCTAGGTTAACTACTCTGTAAGGAATACTTACTTTCTAGAATAGAGATAAAATATATATAAGAAAAACCTCTAAAAACTGTAAAAACAAACAAGAATCATGTGTGGTGAAAAATGCCATTATAAAACAATTAATACAGAATATTATGTATATAATTCTTTTTTTTCTTTTTGGAGATGGGGTTTCACTTTTGTTGCCCAGTCTGGAGTGCAATGGCACAATCTCAGCTCACTGCAACCTCCACCTCCTGGGTTCAAGCGATTCTCCTGCCTCAGCTTCCCAAGTAGCTGGGATTACACGCAGGTGCCACCTCACCTGGCTAATTTTTTTTTTTTTGTATTTTTAGTAGAGATGGGATTTCTCAGTGTTGTTCAGGTTGATCTTGAATTCCCAACCTCGGGTGATCCACCCACCTCGGCCTCCCAAAGTGCTGGGATTACAGGTGTGAGCCACTGCACTCAGCTTAACAATAAATAGAGAATATTATGTACGTAATTCAAAGCACATAGCTTGAATGTCACCATCTCAGAGATCACTCAATCTAATCAATCCTTAGCATATTTTAATTATTTGCATAACACTTATAGCCATCTGGTATTTTTCCCTTTGAGTTGATTGATTGATGCATTGATTGATTTTCAAATTCCATGTCTTCTCCAATAGAGTGATCTTGTCTGACTTGCTCCCTTTTTGTATTCATGGCACCCAGAGCTGTATCTTGTACATTGTTGGTGGACAAAGAAATACATGCTGAATAAAGTAGTGCATATACAAAATAATATTACATATTGTTTATGGAAGTACACATAAGTTTGTAAAAACATAAAAGGGAAGTGAAAGTATAAGCAGGAAGTTTTAGGGGTGGAGTGTTTTATAGGCAAAGGCTTGTGGAATGAGACTCAGCATGGTGGTTGGAAGGAACTTTACTTATATCTGAAATGGCTTATTACAAAAATAGACTAGAAGCAAAAGATGACAAAATAGTAACTATTATTTTGGTGTTCGGAATTTCAGCTTTATGTTATTCTTTGCACTTTTCTATGTCTTTTCCATTTCTCAAAGCAAATTAAAAAATAGAAAGTCTGAATGAAGAAGAATAAATTAATCCCTTGTAGTTTTACAGGATCTGAAGTTCTCTGAAGTGTTGTTATGTACACTTGATCATCACAATAATTTTGAGGTAGTTATTACCAGTCTTATTTTATATGAAAGGAAAATGAGACCAAGATTTATGAAAAGGCGTGCCATGAGGACCAACTGAGTCAAGGAACTATTTGGCTGATAACCTGAACTAGAGATGATTTCTCTTTTGAGATATGACATCAATATTCTTCAGATACAAGAACTAGATAGGAAGTAAAAAGAAATTAGCTTTGAGGACTAAAGGTAAGAGACTTAGAAGAGTTCAATATAAACTGACAAAGAGCAAATGAGTAAATATTTTATTCCAAAATAGAATATATTCTCCAAATGCTCTTAGAAAAATTACGGATACTTTTTATTATGTGTTGCATAATATACACTAAATATAAGGCTTGCTTTTCTTACCCGTAAAATATGGTGATTAGCTACCCTATATGGTTTTTGTGAGGATTAAATTGTTTACTTTTTGTAAAAGACAGCAGAGTATCTGGCACTTAATAAATGTTCAATATTTGTGTTCTTCTTCTTAGTTTTTTATGCTTCAGACATTATGCTGACCCATTGCAAATTGCCTTTTTTAATAAGTAAAAATGACTGAATGTGAGCAATTTTGTTGCATTTCATGCAATTATTCTATGAATGTAAAGTTTGATACCACTATCAACTATCCCATCTAGAGCATATGTGCGAGGGAAGGGCAGACCAAAATTTGAATAAAACAGATAGTTGTTTGAGGTTTGGGCTTGAGAGTTTATTTGCAAGGATAGATGAAAGAGATTTTACAAGTATGTAAGGAGGTGAAGGAGAGTCTAATTGGCAGAGATAGGTTTACATAATCAGAGCCAGGCAATTGCAATCATGACAGCTGTTTGATAGCTTTTGGCACCAAAATATATTGACCAGCTGAGATATCATCAATGCTTAACAATTTTATCTTTATGTCTATATCTTGGCCAGGTAGGTTGCCTTTGACCACCAAAGGTATAACAATATATTCCAATGTAAATGCCACATATGTATCTGTGTAACTCATATTCACATTGATGTGTTGCAAAATATACACTAAATACAAATGCATTTGCTTCTTTGTAATATCATGTTAAATGGTGTTATTAAGGAGGAATAGAATTAAAATATAAATTGATTTATCATTCTTAGTTATTCTGAAAAATGTGTGTACTGAAAGTAAATGAAACCTAATTATTAATTTTTTTAAATAAAAATTTGAGTATTATAGAGAAAGTAGTATGGCTGGGAAAAGGCAGTTCTGTACCATATATGTATAAAATTAATACTGGCAGGAGAGAGGTGATTGAGAGATTTAAACAGAAGGCTTCTTAGAGATCAGAAGGAAACCTTGGGCCAGTGGCTTAAGTCTATGAAGATATTCCAGAAATGCTTCAAGCTAGGTAATTTCCCCATAGTACCTTTAAATTATGAGATAAAACAAACAAAGGAAACATATTAGAACATTTTCCAGAATGCTTCATATACTAAAATTTAATGCATTAAAATATTCAGAATATTGTCAGAACTTGTTATTTTGGCATTTGCTGAATAAAATTTACAATACAAAGTTTTATTAAATAGCAAAAAGCAGTCATTCAAACATAGAAACCTTACTACCTAATTCAAAATGCATGTGAGTAAATCATTTCACCTGAAGATTGAAGAGTGAATTTTTTTGAGTTACTTTCATCAGCATCTCTAGATTGATCTTTAAACCTGGTAGTGATCATATATTTTTCTCTTCTCATAATATAGGTACTTGTTTGGCTACCAGTGATTGTTCCTCGTCCCCATATTAACTACTAAAAGTAATATCACTGTACCTTCTTCAAAGCCAGAGAGCTGACATTAAGTACTTTATATGAGGAGTGTTTTTTAAAAGGAGGCAATTAAGCAAGTTACTCCATACATCTACAGAAAGACTTAATCATCTGATAGAAGTCAAATAAAACACTGCTTGGGTTGCAAAGGCAACTATGAGAATCTTTTTTTTTTTTCTTTTGAGACGAAATGTCACTCTATCACCCAAGCTGGAATACAATGGCACGATCTCCGCTCACTGCAACCTCTGCAACCTCCGCCTTCCAGTTTCATGCGATTCTCTTGCCTCAGCCTCCAGAGTAGCTGGGATTACAGGCGTCTGCTACCACACCCAGCTAACTCTGTATTTTTAGTAGAAACGGGGGTTTCACTATGTAGGCCAGGCTGGTCTCAAACTCCTGGTCTCAGGTGATCCACCACCTCGGCCTCCCAAAGTGCTGGGATTATAGGAATGAGCCACCACACCTGGCTGAGAATCTTTTCTAATAATATTTCACCTTCCTTCCTTCCTTCCTTCCTTCCTTCCTTCCTTCCTTCCTTCCTTCCTTCCTTCCTTCCTTCTTTCCTTCCCTCCCTCCTTCTTTCATTCTTTCCTTCCTTCCTTCCTCTCTATCTTGCTTGTTTGCTTGCTGATTATTTGACACACTATTAAAGAAGCCAATTTTTTAATTTCATTTATTTCTTCTCCTTTAGATAGAGGGCTTTTACGCAAACCTGGAGAAAATACATCATGGAATATTAGTAGTGGAAAGCATTTTAGTAATCATCTAGGTAGGGTCCCTCATTTATAGCTGAAAATATTTAGATGGAGAAAGCTTTTACAACTTAACATTCTATGGCCACTTAGTGGCAGAGCTGAGACAAGGTCCCAAACATGTACCAATAACTAGACTAATATCATTTCTTCTATCATGCTATCTTAAAACTCCTTTTCAAGCCATCTTTTCCTGAAAATATTATGTACCCACTTAGCATTTTCAGACTGAATAATCAGCATCTTTGCTGTTGTGGTTTTGCTTTTCAAAGATAATAGTGGGATAGCTCCTTAAGTTGAAACTCCTGGGATAAAGGAATCCTGGGTGCCAGCATGTAGGAAGTGTCCATCTCCATGCTCAGTTTTCACCTTGCACTGGCACTCCTCCACCAGCATCACCACCTTGATAACAGAGGAAAGTCCAGTGCAGTTCAGTGGTAAGTGCATCATGGTGAACTTGGCAGGTAAGCAGTGAGAGCAGAAGGCATGAGAGTGCTGTGCAGCTCCAGGAGAATGAGCAGACCCGCATTTCCCAAAGCAAAGGTTGTTCTGAATAACTACTTGTTCACAGTCTTCATGGGTTATAGTCTAAAAAGCAAACACATTTCCATTACATTATTTTGAATTATGTCTTTAACACACATAATGCAGAAGCTATGAACTGTAAACCTGAGGATAATTTACACTAAAAATATCAAAGCTTTCCAATTTTGGACACAATTTGCAATATCCAAGTGATGGTATCTATAAGGACATAGAATCACTTCGATTAAACTTTATTGAGTAAATTACTGATTAGCCTTTAGGAAATCCCTAACATAAAAATATTTTACTCTACACTATTAGTGCCAAACTTTGAGAAATTTTGTCTAATTGGATATAAGCAAAATGGTAATTATCTTATTTAAGTAATGTGCCCTACTTCTTTTTTTTTTTAGTTTGAAATTGAGTCTCACTCTGTCGCCCAGGCTGGAGTGCAGTGTTGTGATCTCAGCTCACTGCAACCTCCGCTTCTCAGGTTCAAGCAATTCTCCTGCCACAGCCTCCTGAGTAGCTGGGATTACAGGCATGTACTACCATGCCTGGCTAAGTTTTTTTTTTTTTTTTTTTTTTAGTAGAGTTGGGGGGTCTCACCATATTGACCAGGCTGGTCTCAAACTCCTGACCTTGTGATTCGCCCACCTTGGCCTCCAAAAGTGCTGGAATTACAGGCATGAGCCACTGCACCGGCCCATGCCTTACCTTTTTATTCCTCACAGTACTTTGTGCATAGTAGGCTCCCAATACGTATTTGTTAAATTGATTGTAGAATAGATCAGAACATTAGTTTTAATTCTGTCCTATTTTGCAATACCTGTAGTACATTCAAATCTATGAAGTTCTGTGCAGAGTTGCAATGCGTATGCCTGCAAATCATTGTGCATTACATCACCTTTACCTCTCATAATGCCAATCACCTAGCTTTATGTTCCTTTCAAAATATGTAAGAGTCAAACATCTTAATTTTAATTTAATTAGCAATAGCATTCAAAAGAAGGATTTCAAAGGAAATTTGATTGCCTGATTCTTATGAGTAATTTTCTAATTGCACATGGCCAACAGAGTAGTCATTATTATTTGATAATTGACTTGTCATTGCTACATATCCTTGCCTTTTCTGGCAGAATACTTAACTGCCTTGCACAGTCAATTGCCCTATGCTACGGCTTGCAATAAGCATTACTGGACTGTAAAATTTTACTCTACCCTGCATTGTTTTTGGTTCAGTAGCTTCATGTTTAAGGATCTGATGCAAGTTCTCAATTTTAATTTAACATTTGGAATGTAGATATTGCCAGAACTGGAGGAAGTAGACAGTAGGATGCCCCTGTGTCTTAATAGCATGGAATTGATCATAATAACTACAAATCAGCCAACACAAAATGAATCAGGATAAAGGTACTTCTAAGGGGAGGAAATATGATCTCACATCGAGATTGATTTTTTTGAAAGCTCATATAAGAAAATAGGTTAAAATTATTTTTTTTTTTTTTGCTATTGTAATACTAGAAATGAGGTGATAACTTTTGCCTGAGAACTTCGACATACTTTGAGGTTGTGGTATAGCTTTAACAAGCTATTAAAGAACTATAAAGTAGTTAGGTATGAAATGTGGGGATTAAGACCATGGTAAACGGATATGAGAATGTTTGGGGAGGAGTCCAATGAACCTCACTTCATCAACAAATGGAGTTGACCTGCTCATCTACATATTAAATAGAATGCAGAAAGATAGCTACAGAGGAGTTCTGGTGATTACTCTAAATTCTCAGTTTCCTAACTGAAGGAACAATATGATTTGTCTCTTTGAGTAGATCACCTCCAATGCAAAAATAAATAAAACAAAGCTCTGTGTCTTCAATGTGAATGATGAGTGATATTGACAGTATCCTCATGTCATTCTTGCAGCATTTCCAGAATGCCAAGAAAAAAATGGAAAGGTTAGATGAAAACTTAACCTTTGCCAAATTCTATGATAAATGCCCAAGGACCAAATCTGTAGTTAAGCTAGACTCTGGCTCCCGACAGCCTTTTCTCCTACGCTCTGTCCAACCCAGCTGTCCA
The DNA here is from genome assembly GCF_049354715.1 of Callithrix jacchus. NCBI lineage: Eukaryota > Metazoa > Chordata > Mammalia > Primates > Cebidae > Callithrix > Callithrix jacchus. The sequence continues at coordinate 121,251,894 of NC_133502.1, forward strand.
CTACCACCTGCAAACCCTTAACTGCTCTCCCCTCAGGCTACATACCTGGCTGAAGGGCACTGTCCTGCAGGTCTCCCAGTGTATTTCATGGCTTTTGATGGGCAAGATGACCCCCTGAGAAGCTGGACTTTTTCTGAACATGAAGTGGTGCCAGAATTTCTTGGCTTCTTCCCCACGAGGAGATTTCTCCATTTTCATCCCATCTATTGGCTGGATGAAGGACTGGGTCCCAGGTGGGAGGTGCTCACTATCTGAGTCCCTGGATGGGCGCATGTCTCTCTCAGGCTTTTTCCAGAACCTGCCAAATCTGGACAGCATCTTCTCTCTCTGCCTCTGGCCTTCCCCTGCAGGGCTGGTGCCTACAAGGTGTGGCACTGCAACAAACAGATCCGGCTTTTCCTCAGCTTCCTCATGGTTACCTGTGGGGAGCTCTCTTTGATTCCTCTGGAGGAGTACAGGGGAAAGAGAACTCTGATTCTGGAGGCCATCCTGGTGCCGTGTGGCCTTTCCTAGAGGCAGGAGTACCAGCAGCTGAAGTAAGAGGAGATGCATGCTGTCAGAGTCCAAGCTTCTTTTGTAGATAACACAACACAAAGGAAAGGCTCATTCTCTGCAGGACTGGGAACAAGGAATTTGTATATATAGATAACCTGACTGGTGGGATTGGAAGCCAGGTGGTCAGTAGCCTGCAGAGCAAACACATTTATTGTTTGCTTGAATTATGTAGTGCTAATGGCCTCCTGCCTTCACTTTGGTTTTGTGTATTTTTAAAGGCCCCAGTGAAAGCCTGGGACCCAGGGGGTAATTAGCCGAAAGTTTAGCTGTGCCCGAGGCTTAAAGAGCAGTATTAGCAAAGACAACATATTCTTTGCCTAAATTTCCCATGAATGTTGTCAAAAGGACTCGAGTCAACTCACATTTGCTGTGCATCTGTATTGTGCTGGAATAGAGTAGACAAGACATGTTGCTGTGAGAGAAGTACATACATTGGATAAAAATTATACATTTAGAAAAAGCCCAGGTCTTTAGGAAGGCTACACACACACACCAAAGAAGTATATCAAAATTGTAAGGAAGAGCTAGAAGGATGTTAATTTTTTTGAGCAAGGGATGTATTGCCTCTTACTTACATGGGAATTGGGGTTGTTGATTTTTGAATGATAACTGAGGGAATACAGTCTCTTTTCCACACACACAGAAACTCACAATTCCCAAGTTAATCCTCTCACATTAAGAATCAATTACTGGGTGCTAAATTTCACAACTGGTCAGTCATCAGATAAACTCTTCCAATTGTTCACATATTTCTCAGCAGGATACCATGTAGTAGATTGACAGCTCATCAGTCCTCAATGTGGATGGGGAAATGTCTCCCTCCAGCCATCCTATCAATTTTTTTTTCTTTAAACAAAGAGCTAGACATGAGAACGTGGATTCTAAGAACCAGGTTTGATAACTTTGGGCATGAAGTTGGCTAGTCAGTTTCTTACCTTATTGAATCCACATCATCTCCCTTATTTTACACTAATTAATGGCCAGGCTAAACAAAGATTGAGACAAATAAGGATCTTCAGGAGTCAAAGGGAAAATTTAAAAATAGCTATCCTTCAAAATATCCTATCATGAATCAGCCTAGGATACAAAAAAGAAACATGTCCACAAAACTGAAACCCAGAATGGAGTCCAATCAGCCTACCACATGATTCAAACGGTGTTTCCATTGGGAAGCAATGTAATATCTGCTTTTATTTCTCCCCTTTTAATTCAATCACTATATTCCCTGCTTTCAGTAACACAAATAGTCCTGGAACATGTTCCCCCTTCTTTGTCAATACTGATTAAGCTTTCTTTCACTATGTTCTCCAAGTTGGTCTGAAACTGTTGACCTCAAGCCATCCTCTTGCCTCTGCCTCCCAAAGTGCTGCGATTATAGGCATCAGGCCCTGTGCTATGTGAACATATTTTTTTTAATTGTCTGCTATTTGAATTTCTTAATTACCCTCAGCCATCAAATGCAATAGGCTTTCCAGGGCAAGTCACTAGGCTTCCTGGTATAAATATGGTGTGGAAGCCAGCCATGATCTCTTTCCTGAGACCTTTTAAAATGTTACTTTTCAAGAACTGAAATTCCATTGCTATCAGAGTATCTAGTATTTCCCCAAACTAAAGACTATCTCAGAAATTCTATCTCAGGTCTCAGTTTGCTTGGCTCTGGAATTACTGAACATAAGATACAGTTGAGATAATTTCTGTTTAAGTGAAATTTGTAGAAGACTAACTTTTTGTATTAAGAATTATTTTAGATACTGGTAAATGATTGAAAAATGAATAAAACTTTGTCCCTGCCCTCAAGTAGGTTAGATAGTCTAGTGGTATTTATTATGCATCATCTAACTTTATTATATAAAATCATCTATAGGAATGTCAGTTATCCATTTTTCACTTTCCTGTAGTCCTAAACTTCCCTTCCTCTGATTCTAATTTTGGTCCTTATAAGTGCCATTTAAAAATCACCCACAGAGAATATCTTTTTGCTGTTCTGTCACTTATTTTGAAAAAATGTGCGAGTATCTTGAAATATTCCCCCTACCCCCATTAGTAAATACTATCCCTGAAAAGTAAATCTAGCAAAGGCAAGCCTCTGAAATGGGAACTATGAAACATAAGCCTATCTCCAACCTCTGTCTTTTTCAGCTGAAGGCAATGACTATCACCTTCTATTCATCAATTCTAAAGCCATTGATACGTTATGTGTGCATAATTATGTATGTATAACATGTAATACATGTATCATGTAATACATTATAATCTACTCTTAAGAACATAAATGAATATGCTGTAGCTTTTGCTAAAACATGCTGCTTCTGCTGGTCTTGCATTGATACAGGCATCTGGTTACCTCCCAATTTGGATGAACCAAATGGAAATGGAAGTAGGTTTGGAGGAGGTCTCAGATACAGTAGGAAGCTTTCATGAGGAGACAGAATCACCAATTATTAGTGCACTTGTTACCAAATGCCACAGTGACGGGTAGACCTGAGCTTATATGAGTGAGCCCAAGCCTGCTAGGCCCACTTCCTGGGCCAACCCTAGACATGCATGAGAACCAGAGCAGTCAATTCCAGAATTCATTCATTTCCATTTACAGACTCTCAGCATAATCTGACGGTTTTCAACTTGACTTGGGTTTCTTAGTTACTAAGATATTTTCAGGAACTCTAAAGGACCTCAAGAAGATACCAAAATTTAAAAATGTTTTCATATGACACTTTTACAAAATGTACAAGGAAAGAGGGCCATGAGACCCGCCACTCAAGACAAGTTGCGATGGTTTGTCTCCTTTTTGGAGCTCCCCAGCATGCCTCTGAGAAGACAGCAACAGCTACGTTTTCTGTTTCTCTTATAGACTCTCAGAAGACAGTTAAAAAGAAGGCTGGTGCTCTCCAAGGATGAACAGGGAGGCTAAGTTCTTCCCTGAAAGCCCGTCTTAAATCAACAAAAGGCGAGAAGCAGTGTTGAGGTGGGGGATGGACATTAGAGTTAAAGAGGAAAACTCAGAGCTGGAAAAGGACATTTGGTTGAAGGATTCAGTGACAATCTGTGTGGGAAGCATGCCACTGCCTCACCACTACCTCTCTTTTCAAAGCACAGAATAGCAATCACATCATGGAAGATTAGATTATTTTTTAAACTCAAAAAAAGACAGGCTGTTTTTTTTTTTATTTTCCAAGGAATAAGGAAAAAGGAACATTAGAATATATGACTTCCCCTTAAACCTTTTAATGAACAATTTAATTAATTATTCAAAATGTAGACTTCCTCCTCCCCTTTCCCTGGAAACACGTGAGGAAGAGCGGCATTCCACAGAGCTGCTCCTTTAACCGGACCAATTCATTCATTCTCACAGCGCATATCTGAATGCCCGCTCTGTGCTAGGAACTGGAGATAAGTGGTGACAGTGTCTTTGTTCAGGTTCAGGTCTAGTGGATTTTGCAATCTATAGGGACAGCCTATCATAATCAAAATAAGTTTTACAAAGAAAATTTAGGCCAGGCGCGGTGGCTCACACCTGTAATCCCAGCACTTTGGGAGGCTGAGGCGGGGTGGATCACTTGAGGTCAGGAGTTCGAGACCAGCCTGGCCAACATGGTGAAACCTCGTCTCTGCTAAAAATACAAAAACTAGCTGGGTGTGGCGGCCAGTACTTGTAATCCCAGCTACTCAGGAGGCTGAGGAAGGAGAATCGCTTGAACCTGGGAAGCGTAGGTTGCAGTGAGCTGAGATTGCATCACTGCACTGCAGCCTGCAAGACAGAGGGAGACTGTCTCAAAACAACAACAAAAACAAAAAGAAAATTTAGGCAGGCATCATTCCTGTACTCATCAGGGACTGTCAGGTAGATCCAAATCCCAAAGACGTAGTGAACTGTATGCTTTCTTTGAGCTAATTTTATTTAATAATAAATATTTGTTGAATTCAAGGAAGCACTGTAGACATGGTGCAGTACATTTCTCCTATTTTTGAGTAGGTAATAAATACACATAGTAACAAAAAATTTAAATAACACACAAAAAGAATGCACAATGAAAGGTTGTTTTTGCTCTGGCTCCACCTCAGGCTGCCTGTCCTTGCCATGGAGAGAACCATTGCTGTCAGTTTCTTTATTCAATCTTTTAAAATTGTCACCCAAAGATACCAAAATGTGTGACCAGTGGAAAAGGACAAATATCAGATGGTGTAACTGCAGACAAAAAAAATCCCCATTTCCACTTCAAGGCACTGATGTCTAGATTGTCTTTTAAAGATTAGATTATTCTGTCTGTAGTTTCAGTGATCTCACTGCCCTCTGTCCAAAACACTCTAAACACCACTGAGAAGTATTTTGATGTATTGGGGGTATTTTATTTTCTGCAACTGAGGATGTTTCTAGTACTGTACACCAGTCATGAACAATACCTACATGTGTCTAATCGGCTACATACCAAGAACGCAGAGAGGGCTCCTGCGAATCTGAGAATTAGGCCAAGGCAGCCTGAGCTGTCCCTCACCATGTGCTGCACCTTCCCACCTGTCCATCCATCCCCAGTGCTTGTGCCTATACTTATAGTCAGTTCAGGACGCAGTCACTGGTGCAATGGTTCTCCTTTTTCCTCATCTTTAAAATTTACCTTGTCTGTTTTTCCTTCTGTAGAAAGCTGATCTCAGAGCTAAGTAATGTCAGTGGAGGTATCTCTGGACTTGTGGCCCAAAAAACCAGATCTGATTCCTTGATCCACAGTACAACTTGTAAACTCTATGACGTCAGGCACTTAACTTGATGTCCCTGAATGTCTGCAGACAATTTACTTGCCCTGTCTTCCTCATTTAGGCCACTGTCTTTCTTTTCACCCTGAATATTACTATCATCCTGGGTGGCTTCAGTGTCCATGTAGTTAGGTTTGATCATTAGCATATCATCAGTATCCCATGGAAGTCCTATTTAATACCCTGGCTGAAATTTGGCCACCCTCAGGCCAATTGGCCTCCCTTCACCCATTACATTCTGATCCCTGTTACTACCAAGAACAGCTCCACTCTTAATTGTGAATTTCACATTCACTCTTTCATAACAACGTTTCAGTTCCTACAGCATCTGACTCTACTTTATCTCTGTGATACTACTATCACCATTGTCATGAAATAATTTTTGACTGAACATTTAACATCTATCTCTACTTCATATTTTAAAGTCCATAAAAGTAGGATCCATTTGGTCATCAGCTAAGACTGTAGCACAGCCTTTCACATAGTAAATTCCCCCAAAATGTTCATTTAACAATGAATGAATTGTGTAATTAGTTGACTAACATACATAAATTCTTTGTCTTCATTTTCTTTCCTATGCAGCTCGGATTCCATGGTCCATCACGTCAAACTTTTACAATATTTCTAACTCCCTAGTCCCGTTTTTGTTCTTTCACACCCATCTAATACAAGTCCCACATTGGGGCCAGGCATGGGGGCTCACTCCTGTAATCCCAGCACTTCGGGTGGTTGAGGCGGGCGGATCACCTGAGGTCAGGAGTTCGAGACTAAATTGGCAAACATGGTGAAACCTTGTCTCTACCAGAAATACAAAAATTAGCCAGATATGGTGGCACCTGCCTTTAATCCCAGCTACTTGGGAGGCTGAGGCATGAGATAATCTCTTGAGCCCAGGAGGCAGAGGCTGAAGTGAGCCGAGATTGCACCACTGTACTCCAGACTGGGCAAGAGTGAGAGACTGTCTCAAAACAGTAACAACAACAACAACAACAGAAAGTCTGACCCTGAAAACACCCAGCTGTTCATCTTCTCTGGGCCCACACCTGGAATAGGGGATGCTTCAGAAACCCAGACAAAATGGCCAAAAATTGATTCTATACAAATTGCCTTCTGTCTCAACAGAACACTCAACTCTGCTTAGCAATCTTTCTTATTCCTCTACTTAACTCACTCTTCGTTTTCCATGTAGGTTAGTGAAAATCTTCTCTAATTATCTTAAACTGTTGACTGCTCTGCCTCTTCCATTGTTTTCAATAAATGACCCCCTTTTCTGCAGAGAAAAATAAAAGCTATCTGATAAGTGAGTTTCCTCACATTTGACCATCAAACTGTACCAGTTCATTTCTCCTTTCACTCTGCTCTTGGGATCACATCCTTTCCAACCAACTTTACTCAATAGTCTACCCCGAATTGTCAACCCTTTGCATTCCACTGGATGCTTTTATATAACGTTTGATCATTTCAAATTTTCTTAATTCCATAGAAGCCTTCAGGTTCTGTACTTCAGTGTGTCTTCTGCCTTTACCAGTCAAATATTGGGAAGCTTTGTCCCAACCCACCTCTACTTTCTCACATCCACTCTGGATCTACAAGGGAGATAGCTCATCCATGATACTGAGATTTGGGACTCTGAAAAGCCAGGTTCCTTCTTGATTCAGCCCTTCAGTGATTACTTGGACTTGGCTTAATTTGGGTACGTGCACATCTTCCTAACAAGGAGGAGAGGACTTCTCAAGGGCAGGGAGTCTGTTTGCTGGAGACCACATTGTCAGCAGCTTTGAGAAAAGGGATTTTGTTTAATGCATTTTTCTGTTTCTCTTCCATTCCTGGTCCCTCAGTCTACATTTAGGAGGTGAATCAATGTTTGTTTTAACATACTGAATCCAATAAAAATGTGAGAGGAAACTTCTGACATAGGCCCTTGTTCCATTTTACTTTCTAAGAAGTGTCTCTGTGTCCTGGAGAATTTATCCTTAATTCTCTGTGTTTAGATTCTATTTTAAAATCAAATTTCCATTGAATCTGGGACTAAATCATTCTTCATTTCCCAGCCTGGCCACAGTCTCAGAGCAGGCCTTTGAACATTGTCACACCAGCCACAGTTCCCAGGCATGTCTGCCCTGAAGGATAATCACACTCCTAAAAGAGGTAATTCATGCCAGAGGACTACATGTCTGTTGGGTAACTTTATGCAGCTTGTAAATTGTTTTACTCCAGTTGGAGCATGGGGGTGGTGTATCACCAACAGAAATGAGTGTAGGGGGCATCTGTCTGAAAACTGTTCCCCCACTGGCCACCTTGCCAGTTTCTGCTTATACAATGCAGGCAGCTTGGGGGGACCATATTGTCCCTATAAGCTCATAACACATGGACAAATGATTAAAAACACATGGAAAACAGTTCCACAGCTAAGCTAAAATTCAGATGGGAATGGAAAATCAACTTGCAAAGCTTTCAACTGACTCAGGGCCAAATGTAGGACAGAATGTGAGGAGAAGTTGCCAAAAGAGAGGAAAGTTGGGGAAAAAAGCAAGTCATGGATAGGAAACCTAAAACAATGACGCCTTGTATTGACAACGCTTCTCTAAGGCTCTCCAAGAGTAGTACCAAATTCAACTCTTTGGAAATATTAAGGCCTTCATTTTGTGAAAGAGTTTGGACAGATTTATATTTTCTACCCTCTATAAACAAGAGTTGGCTTGACTATCTTGGCAACACCTAGGCAGAAACATAATCTTAAGTATCTTAAGTAAGTAACATAAATATTAAAGGATTACACATTTTTCCTCCAAGGTGTGGGAATTAAGTAACAAGGTGGCATGAGGCAAACTGTGAAAAATTGTGACAATAAAATGAAAAGCAAAGCACAACTTTCCAGCCAGGCTTTGCCTTCTGCTGGCACCTGATGCTGGGCCCAAGTTTGCCATCAAGCTGGCAGGCCTTAGTCACATTTGCAAAAGTTCAACTTGGTTCAAGTCTGAAACTCTAAGAAGCCTGTTATTTGTGTCTAGTCACTAAAATGACCCCAGTGAGTCTGCTGGGTAGGAAATCTGTATGCAAGAAAATAATTTACTGGGAGCCAGTCCCTGCTGGGCCATTCTGTTTAGCTTCTGCCCGAATCCTTACTAACTCCTACATACACTGAACCGCCTTTGTCTCTGATGAGCACCACTTAGACCTTTAAGTGTTGATTTGGGGCATGATTTGCAAACACAGGCCTCTTCAATATATGCAACAAATGTGTTCCTTCAATGCTGAATGTAAAAGAAAATTTTGAAAATCTGGCTCCATAGAGAAGCTGTGCTCTTTGGGTGATAGAAAATAACTATCACCCAAGTCCAAGCCATTAACAAAGCAAATAGGGTCATCCTTTCTGTCATGTGAAAAACGATTCCCTAATTTATCTCCCTTTAGAATAAGAGTTGTGTATCAATGATCACAACTCTCATTAGTCCTTTCTTTTAGAAAGGACTCCCTTAGTCATCTGGTTCCTCCAAAAACTGAAAACATTTCCATATTGAACACAAACGTTCCAGCCCACAGCAAAGTTCTCACATGTGATATGGCAAATTAAAACCCTAATTCTCCCACCCCCAGCTCCTTCTTCCTGCTGGGGTTGGTTACTGGTGAGAACAAGCACTGCTTAAAGTTGTCACCCTATTCCAAGTATGGTCAGTACTATTCCACAGTAGTCAAAAAACATATTTTATATGACTTGAATCCTTTAAAATTTATGAAGACTTACTTTATGTCCCAGAATATGGTCTGCCTAGTAAATGTGTCACATGCACTTGAAAAGAATGTACATCCTGCTGTTGTTGGGCAGAATACTCTATAAATTTCAATTACATTTACTTTGTTAATAGTGTCCATACTTCTATACTCTCACTGATTTACTGCCTACTTGTTCCATCAATTATTGAGAAAGCGGTATTGACATTTCTGACTCTAAGTAGAAATTTATCTATTTCTCTTTGAAGTTCTACCACCTTTTGCTTCCTGTGTTTTAAAACTTTGTTATTAGTAGGCTGGGCACAGTGGCTCATGCCTGTAATCCCAACACTTTTGGTGGCCAAGGTGGGTAGATCACCTGAGGTCAGTAGTTCACCAGTCTGGCCAACATGGTGAAACCCTATCTCTTCTAAAAATACAACAATTAGCCAGGCATGCTGGTGGGCACCAGCTACTAAGAAGGCTGTAATCCCAGCACTTGGGAGGCTGAGGCAGGAAAATCACTTGAACCTGGAAGGCAGAGGTTGCAGTGAGCCAAGACCTTGCTGTGGCACTCCAGCCTGGGCAACAAAAGCGAAACATCTCAAAAAGCAAAACAAAACAACTGTTATTAATACATAAATATTTAGAATTATTATGTTTTCTTGATGTATTGACCCACTAACACTATGCAATAAGCTTCTTTGTTCTTGGCAATATTCTTTGCTCTAAAACTTGCTGTCTCTGATATGAATCTAGCCACTCCAGCTTTCTTTTGACTAGTTTTAGTATGGTATGTCTTTTTCCATTCTTTTACTTTTAATGTGTTTATATTTAAAGTATGTTCCTTGTAGGCAGCATATAGTTGGGTTAGAACATTTTTTTCTGTAGGATAAATTGAGATTGATTGCTTTTGGAAAGCAAAAATACAGATGGGGATAGAAGCAAAAGGTGAACTCGTACGTCATTGCTTGGAAAAAGTGATGCGGATCACCATGAGGCCTTTAATGGAAGTGTTGGTTGATTTTTGTTCCTTTCTGTCTTAAGATAAACTAAACTTTATTGCCTAGCAGAACATAAGACTTATAAAAACTGCTCAAAATGAAGTTATACGTGTAAGTTATAAGAATAGTATATTCATTTCCTGCACAATCCTGTTCTAAAGGATTGTAAAATTAATTTTGAGAAAATCATGGTGTTCTGCACATTACAGACACCCAGACACGCTTTGCCATTAGTAATAGCCCCCTGTGATTGATGGAGAGAAAGGAGAGGAAGATAAATGAAACAGTACTATAAATTTAAAATATGTCAAATCAGCATTTCATTCCCTTTAACCAATTATATAAACAAACAAAAACCTGGGTGAGACATGGGGCAAAGACTGAGAAATATATCTTGGATGAGCAAGATAAATATACAGTTACATCAACCCATTTCTACCTTTTAAAAATACATTTTATATGGTGATTTTAATCACATTTTTATTGAGATACACTTTACATAAAATTTACCATTTAAAACTGCATACTTCAGTGGTTTTCAGTATATTCACTGTTTCTGTAATTACCACTATATAACTCCAAAATATTTCCATCATTTCAAAAAGAAACCCAGTACCTACTGGTAGTTAGTCCCAATCCTCTTTCCCCACCTGGAAATCACTAATCTATTTTCTATCTTCATAGATTTGTCTATTCTGAACATTTAATATAAATGGAATCACAAAATATGTAACCCTTTCTGTCTGCCTTTTGCTTATGATAGTATTTTCAAGTATACGGCGAATGTTATAATACTCATTATTCAAAGATGAGTGTATTTTACTTGAATATAATAAAACAATCTGCTCAGAATGCTCATAGATATGTGGAATAATTAGGAAAAAATTCAGGCTAAGATTTGGAAGACCTCAGTTCTAGTGCTGATTTCTTCACACAGTAACTTTCCCTGTTGTAACAAGATTATTAAGTAAGATGATATCAAAGGTATCACTTTAATTTCTGTTACTCCAGGAATCCCTAAGATATAAAGACATGTACTCATCATTTTGGAAAGAGTAATTGTTACAAAATTAACTAGATAAAAAAACTTTAGTTTCTAACTTGATTCTGGAGACAGAAAATTTGGGACAGCTGATATCAATAACACTTTGACCTAATTAAAATTTAGGAAGTTAATATCAATTTCTTAACCAAGAGAAACATATAACAAACTTCGGCCTGAGCTGTTTGTATCTGGAAAAGGGATAATGCAATCACTGATTTTCACTGTGACTTTCTCCCTGATAAAAAGCTTGAGGCGTAAAATGCTATCATAAATTTGCATATATGCGGTATGCTTTTATGTTTTTATCTTATTCCCTACAATATCTCCAGTATCTGGAACAATGTCAGTTGCATGGTTGGCATGCCATGTTCAGTATTTGTCAAATGAATGGTGGTCGCATGTAAAAATACATGGAAGCCATACAACTAAAGGCTGGTCTGACCAGCAAAGATAAAAAACATGTTGACTTTTCTCCTCCATTCTTGCTAAATAACATTATAAAAATCTAAAATTCCATGCGTCCCCAGGAATAGGATAAAATGTTAAAAGCTAAAGAAAAGTGTCTTAGAACTTAAAACAAATTTCTTTTATTAATTTTGATACAACACTAGATACAGTACATTTAACATGCTGCTTTGTTGCAGAAATTAATCAGCACCAGTTTATGGTTTAAATTATACAGAAACATAGTGTAAATTAAAATATGTGCATATCTTTCTGGCTGTATTAAAAATAAACAAAAACAAAAATCAAATTAATGTCACCTGGTTCATTTTCACCACTTCTTGGAAGGAGATGAAATGATTATCATATGTTCTTTAAGTTTATTTTTAGCAAATAGATGCTGTGTGTTTGTTAAAGACCAAACAATCAAAAGATTTTGAAAAGCTAGGCACTACTGAGCTGGATTGATGCTCCTTGATACAGAGGGCCTTTTCCTGAGTTGGTATTGAAGTTTGGAGAGAAGAGCTGGGTACCTTCAGCTGGGTCCTTCTTACTGCTTTCCTTCGTAGCTACCATTGGTTCCTATCCTTTCCATTGAACCCTTCTCACCTTTCTCTCCTTTTCTCTCTCGTAATCTCTCATTCCCATTCTATCCATTACTCCATTTCCTTCCTTCCCACTCCCATCAGAAACTATCAACCAAAGCAGAGGGAACCTTGACAATCATTTACTTTTTTCTCCCCGAGTCAAAGTTCAATTGTAAGAATAAAAGGAAGGTTTGATGAATACTGCCCACCACCCAGACTTTTCCAAATTTCTATTTTTACCTTCCTAAAATGACTTGAATTTTCCAACTTGATTAATGCTTTCACAATCAGGAATATTTTTAAATATTCTTGTAGTATTTCTGATTGTTTTAAAAATCAAAACACTCACTCTTTATGCTAACATTTGCAATTAGTTCAGTGTCATTTATCATTTATATTGCAGAAAAGTATAATAAATCTGCCATGCTGACCAGAGTTTACATAGTTGACATACTTCTAGATTTCCAGTTATAGATGGTTGATATAGTTTTAGAGTTCCAGTGGAGGGAGTGGCCCTTGAATCCCTCATTTCCCAAACTTCTACTTCCTTCCTCAGACTTAACCCTTTAGAAAAATAACTCTTTTTTCTTTAGCGCAACCCTCACATTTCCATACAGAAGAAGCCGGTGGACCAGAAGGAATTTGACTGGAGCTAGTAAGAGGATAGGTGTAGTATGTTTTGATTAAACTTCAAGAAACGGCTTGTATTTCACAGAGAACCTGTACATTATGCCAGTCTGGAGCCCACCTGTGTCATCTAAGGTAAGGACCCTCTGACACTACAATTATGTTTAGCTTTAAGTAATAGGCAGAATGTCTGAATCATATTCCAATCTCTTTGTAAATTTTTCTATTAATTATAACCTTGATAAATGAATTGAAATTAAATAAGCTGTCATGTTTTTGTATCCAGAACTTGAACTGACTTTCTTCAAGCAATTTTAGTGTCTGCAACACTCAAGGTATTTTTATAATAAAACCAGCACCAGAGCTCCCGTCTATGTGATAACCGCATTTGAAGTTACATCGGTGCTCATAGAGCAAGTGACATTTGGCACAACCATATTTCTCAGTGATTATGAAAAGAGAAAAATTTTAAATAAATGTTTCAGACATACAGTTCTAATTTCCTATAATTAAAGCTTGATTTCAGAAGGGAGATCTGGTAAGGCGGTAACATACTTCATTGTTACAAAAATGTTCCACTCTGCTGAGATTATAAATTTATAAGGTACCTTTCCATTAGGGAATCTAGTTAACATGGCATTTCTGCAAATATTAAAGATATAAGGACTCAAAATTGCCTCAAAATCCTTTTCGAGAATGTAGGCTTTCAAGGGCTCTATTTTCAGTTTTACTTTTCTCTGTTCATCAGCGCAGTTCAACAGGACACTTCTGAAAGAGCAGTATTTTTCTTCCATATGTCAACTGTCATTCATATATACTCTTTATCCCAAATGTCCTTGAGAAATGCTTGTCAGTACAATAAACACAGAGGAAGAGATTATGTTACTTGAAATTTCTCATGACTCTGTAAGGCTGGGGAAACTCAACCATTAGCTCTAGGATGGTAGAATGCCAACATTCAAATTTAAAAGGGAGATTTGTTTCATGAACAGTGATGCGTAGAACTCTGAAGCACAGGCAGCCCCCTGAATTCTTACGTGAACTAGAGCTTTGTAGATGAGCCTCCACCTACAAGATTCTTTCATCTAAAATCTTTCTTTTTCACCATAGAAAAATCATTTAATCCATAGCCTCTAATCTTAGATTTCTCATTTAAAGGGCTCCAAAGGGACCTTTGCAGTTCAATTTTGGTTAAATGAACTAGTAGAGTTAGCTTCACTCAAACTAAAATGGTAGGAGCACCTGCAATATGTATTTCAGAATAAATTTATTAGAGGTAATGGGACCAAAAAATTAAAAAAAAATCCAAGGACCATAAGACTGGTACTGCCTGAGATTTGGAGTAGGGTAAGGGTGGGGGTCTTCTGGAATAAACCAATCTTATGCTTTATAATACTGCTGGCATTTATTGCAAAAGGTATTGAGAGACAAAAATTATATCTTATCTTGTAAAAAATATTCATTTATCAATCTTTCTGGCACTATTAAAAATGTTCCCCTTTTACTAGACAGAATCAAAAAAGTATCCCCAGTCAATCATTTAATAGTTTGTTTTCTATGGAGCAAATAGTCACAGATCCTGTAAATAAATAGGTGACAAATTCCAGGGGGGAACCTATAGGGCCTGTTATATTTAGAGTTTTCTGGAACACACATAATTGTGAGGTTTGGCTCTCCTACAGTCTTTTGTTTGCCATTTCCCTCGTCTTTGAACCAAAACACAGCTCTTTCCAGGCTTGGAGTGTTGAGAGGGCCCACTTCTCCCATTGATGAAGACAACAGGTTCACCACCGATCCACGCCCAGTGGCCAGCATGCACTTGATCATTCAAACCTAATGTGAACCGAAAGAATGTGCCAATTAATTTTATTGCATTTATACTTAGATATCATCTCCAGCTATTGCTCTAAGCTGTTATCACATGCAAATATAGGGCCCAGGTTCTAAAACAAGAGCTAGGAACTGGGAATACTCTAAGACACAAGGGGTCAAGCAAATCCCAGTCCAATTCTAGCTCTGCCACCTACTTGCTAGATGAGTATCTTTGGGCAGATTACTTAACCTCTCTGAGTTTTAGTTTGCTTATCTAAGGAATGGACATAAAAATAGTACATCTAGGGTTGTTTTGAGGATTAAATAAGATAATGCATATAAAGCTCTTGGTATATATAAGTGTTTAATAAATGGCAGCTATTATTAGTATTCATATCATCCTACATGCAGAAGTCCTATCACAGGGAAACAGATATTTTGTGCCTATTGTTCTTCTTCCTCCTTATTTAAATGTCCTGGTTTTCATATTTGAAAGTAGTTTACTATGTATTATTTTGAGTTGAGAGCTTAAGATGTTTCAATCTGCTACAATTCCAATAAAAAGCAGATTTTCTCAACTTGCCTCTCTACCCCCACTGGCAAATTTGGCAAATTACACTTTAATGTTATAAAGCTTCTGTAATATTTTCTTAAAGAAGCATTTTCCCACTTACTCTCTTTCATAATAGAAATAAAAAAAGAATAAAATGAGAAAGGAACCCCCTGCCACAGCATGATCCAACATTCCCCAAATCAAATTTGACCACAAAAACAGTCCTAGATACATAGCATTTTACCTTCCCCCAACTGATTCTCAGTCAGTATTTTTGAGTGGAATCAAATGAAATACTTTTGGTTTGGAATGCCCTATCTTCTTCTGGATTGTTTCCTTGAATTATTGATTAGATGACATGATGCCTAAGCATATTGTGAGGACAGAGGCTTACAATGAGTCATTATGGATGTAGAGAAAACTTATCTTCCAGCCCTGTCTCTTAATACCCAGATCATTTCAGAATTTAGGGAACCACTGAGTACTACAGAAATATTGAAAAGTTAAGAGAGGGAACTGTTATAGATCGTTCAAATACAATGCCTCTTAAGAGAAGTAGTGGGAATATTGACTTTGATATGACCTGAAAATTCTATTTCTAAAGTGGTTTAAAAAGATTTGTTATTCCACTGGGAATAGTGGCTCATGCCTGTAATACCAGCACTTTGGGAGGCTGAGGCAGGTGGATCACTTGAGGTCAGGAGTTTGAGACCAGCCTGGCCAACACGGTGAAACCCCATCTCTACTAAAAATCCAAAAATTAGCCAGGTGTGGCAGCAGGCACCTGTAATACCAGCTACCAGGGAGCCTGAGGCAGGAGAATTGCCTGAACCCAGGGGGTGGAAGTTGCAGTGAGCCGAGATCACACCACTGCACTTCAGAGCAAGACACTATCTCAAAAAAGAAAAAAAAAAAAAGATTTGTTATTATTGTTAAAGCTGTAGAACATATTAAGACTTCAGAAAAGGAGAAATAAAATTAAAATCACATATATATATATTTTTTGAGACAGGGTCTTGCTCTGTTGCCTAGGCTAGTGTGCAGTGGCACAATCACAGCTCACTGCAGCCTCAACTTCCCAGCCTCAAGCACTCTTTCCACCTCAGCCTCCCAAGTAGCTGGGACTACTATTAGCTGCCACCATGCCTGGCTAATTTTTAAATTTTTCATAGAGACAAAGTCTCACTATGTTGCCCAGGCTCATCTTGAACTCGTGGGCTCAAGCAATCCTCCAGCCTTGGTCTCTTAAAGTCCTGGGATTACAGGCTTGAGCCAGCATACCCAGCCTACCTATAATGCTTACCTGGAATTAAGTCATTTCTAATTATTTGGAATATATATATAATTTATTTATATTTATACATACACCACATGTATATAATTTTTTAATTCTAAATTATTTCATACTTTATATGAATATAGACCCTGCATTTTTACTTAGCACCTTGCCATAAATGAAATACATTTTACATTTTATGAACATATAATTGCTAAATGAATTAATAGACATAAGGTAATTTTCATGTCTTGATTATTTAATGGCTTGCAAAATCATTAAATCTTACATATTCCTTCATATGGCTATACTATATTTAACCATTCTTTAGTTACAGTGATTTCTAATTTTTTACTTTTAGAAATATTATTACATTGAATTCTCTTGCTTATCAATCTGAGAATTATCAAGCAAGAAAACTTCAGGCCAATATCCACATTCCTATTTATTTCTTTGGGATAGATGTCTTAAAATGAATGTATTGTGTCAAAGGTTTAAGATGAGTTTAAAATTGGTTGCCTATGATGGTAAACCATGATCATGTGACCCACAGAAGTGAGTAGCAGGGTGGTGGTGCTTGTTTGTTTCATGTCCTTGCCTTGCTCCTCAGTGCAGCACAGATACTTGCCTATCCAGAAGGACTTTCTCCCACCAATGTCCCAGAGCCATCGCATGTGCTGCCTGGAGAATACAGTTACAAGGTTGCCCAGGTATCTAAATGCAAATGAAAATGAGAGCATCAGCAACAAGCAGTTAATATTTCTGCATAACAGAAATAAAAATAAGTTTAAAATACACAAAAACGCATGTATGCTAAAAGAACTTTCTAAGATTTTAGTGCTGTAGTTGTATTTTAAAAGTATCTGCAGGGTGGGGGTAGGTGACATCAAGGAAAGTGATCTTTTATTGTATATCTGGGCTTTCCAGCATAAAACATCAATAGGTTTTAAAATATAAACAACAGATTTCAAACACCTTTTTGGAAATTCAGCAACTGCCTACTTATAACGATTATTTATTTAATGCTAAAATACTATTCTTCATCCTGATACCAAAACCCGGCAGAGACCCAACAAGAAAAGAAAACTTCAGGCCAATATCCATGATGAACATAGATGCAAAAATCTTCAATAAAATATTGGCAAGCCAATTGCAACAGCAAATCAAAAAACTTATTCATCATGGTCAAGTAGGATTTATCCCGGAGATGCAAGGCTGGTTCAACATACACAAGTCTATAAACGTAATTCACCACATAAACAGAACCAAAAACAAAAACCACATGATTATCTCAATTGGCGCAGAGAAGGCATTTGACAAAATTCAACAGCCCTTTATGCTAAAAACCCTCAATAAATCCAGTATCGATGGAACATATCTCAAAGTAATAAAAGCTATTTATGACAAACCAACAGCCAATATCATAATGAATGGGCAAAAACTGGAAGCATTCCCTTTGAAATCCGGCACTAGACAAGGATGCCCTCTTTCACCACTCCTATTCAATATAGTACTGGAAGTTCTAGCCACAGCAATCAGGCAAGAAAAAGAAATAAACGGTATTCAAATAGGAAAGGTAGAAGCCAAATTGTCTCTATTTGCAGACGACATGATAGTATACCTAGAACACCCCATCGCCTCAGCCCAAAAACTCCTGAAACTGATAAGCAACTTCAGCAAAGTCTCAGGATATAAAATCAATGTGCAAAAATCACAAGCATTCGTCTACACCAATAACAGACTTAAAGAAAGCCAAATCAAGAACGAACTGCCATTCACAATTGCTAAAAAAAGAATAAAATACCTTGGAATACAACTCACAAGGAACATAAGGGACTTCAAGGAGAACTACAAACCACTGCTCAACGAAATCATAGAGGACACAAACAGATGGAGAAACACTCCATGTTCATGGTTAGGAAGAATTAATATCGTGAAAATGGCTATACTGCCCAAAGTAATTTACAGAATCAACACTATCCCCATCAAACTACCATTGACTTTCTTCACAGAACTGGAAAAAACCACCATGAACTTCATATGGAACCAAAAGAGAGCCCGCATAGCCAAATCAATTCTAAGCAAAAAGAACACAGCAGGGGCATCACACTACCGGATTTCAAACTATACTACAAGGCTACAGTAATCAAAACAGCATGGTACTGGTACCAAAACACAGATATAGACCAATGGAACAAAACAGAGGCACCGGAGACAACACAACATATCTACAACTATACAATTTTTGATAAACCTGACAAAAACAAGCAATGGGGAAAGGATTCGCTGTTTAATAAATGGTGTTGGGAAAACTGGCTAGCCATGTGCAGAAAGCAGAAACTGGACCCCTTCCTGACACCTTACACTAAAATTAACTCCAGATGGATTAAAGACTTAAACATAAGACCTGGCACCATAAAAACCCTAGAAGGAAATCTAGGCAAAACTATCCAGGACATAGGAGTAGGCAAGGACTTCATGAACAAAACACCAAAAGCATTGGCAACAAAAGCCAAAATAGACAAATGGGACCTAATCAAACTCCACAGCTTCTGCACAGCAAAAGAAACGGTCACTAGAGTGAATCAGCAACCAACAGAATGGGAAAAAATTTTTGCAGTTTACCCATCTGACAAAGGGCTGATATCCAGAATTTACAAAGAACTCAAACAGATTTACAGGAAAAAAACAAGCCCATTCAAAAGTGGGCAAAGGATATGAACAGACACTTTACGAAAGAAGACATATATGAGGCCAACAATCATATGAAAAAATGCTCATCGTCACTGGTCATCAGAGAGATGCAAATCAAAACCACATTGAGATACCATCTCACGCCAGTTAGAATGGCGATCATTAAAAAATCTGGAGACAACAGATGCTGGAGAGGATGTGGAGAAATAGGAACACTTTTACACTGTTGGTGGGAGTGTAAATTAGTTCAACCATTGTGGAAGACAGTGTGGCGATTCCTCAAGGCCTTAGAAATAGAAATTCCATTTGACCCAGCAATCCCATTACTGGGTATATATCCAAAGGACTATAAATAGTTCTACTATATGGACACATGTACACGAATATTCATTGCAGCACTGTTTACAATAGCAAAGACCTGGAATCAACCCAAATGCCCATTGATGATAGACTGGATTGGAAAAATGTGGCACATATACACCATGGAATATTATGCAGCAATCAGAAATAATGAGTTTGTGTCGTTTGTAGGGACATGGATGAATCTGGAGAACATCATCCTCAGCAAACTGACACAAGAACAGAAAATGAAATACCGCATATTCTCACTCATAGGCGGGTGATGAAAAATGAGAACACATGGACACAGGGAGGGGAGTACTAAACACTGGGGTCTATTGGGGGGAAAAGGGGAGGGCCAGTGGGAGGGGGAGGTGGGGAGGGATAGCCTGGGGAGAAATGCCAAATGTGGGTGAAGGGGAGAAAGGAAGCAAAACACACTGCCATGTGTGTACCTACACAACTGTCTTGCATGTTCTGCTCATGTACCCCAAAACCTAAAATGCAATAAAAAATAAAAGTACTATTCTTCTCATAAGTTTATTTCTAACTGGAATAAATTTGGCAAATACCAAGTTAATTTGATCAGTAAGGTAACCCAAACTAACTATTTAGATAAAATTACGTCAGGCTTAAATTTGGAGCTTAGTGGGTTTAGCCAAATAAACATTTAATTATGACTCCTTCATTATACTCAATAAAATGAGTATAGCCCCAACTGTCAAACCTTCTTATAATGTGTAGAAATTGAAGTACCTGTTTTTACAAACCTATATGAAATATTTTTCACAAAACAGAATTTTTTATGAATTATTTTTGCAGTTATTTTTAGAAGCATATTTGATTGTGCCTAATTCCCCAGCAGTGCTCATTAAAACCTCTTTAAATATGCTTTAAGTAAAAAGCCAATAAATAGTTATTTCTTTCTTTTTTAAGAGAAAAAAAGACAGTTTCAAACAAGAAACAAATACATCATGTATACATGTATCCTAACATTACATTGTACCCCACAAATATATACAATTATTGTTTGTCAATTAAACATAAAATTAAATTTTAAAAAATAATTTAAACATTTAAATAAATCAAACAAGGAAAAAAATTAAATCACCATGATCTTTTTGCCTAGTTAATATCCACTGATATGAAAAGTAGGAAACAAAATTAGTAACATTATTTTAGATAGCTATTGAATTTAATTTAATTGTATTTATTTTGCCTGCCTTTTCAAAATTCAGAACTATTATTTCTCTGCTTTTTCAGACTAGATATAATGAACATAATTTGTCTATTTTTAAATGATTTTCCCCCACTAATAATAGTACTTTGCTGCTATCTGATGCAATGATGATTTCTAGGCCTCTTTTACTTAGCTATATAAGGCACTTTGTCCCTCACTGAATGGCCTTAGACTGCTGAACTGGGTTTTGTGACTTGGCTCTAATCGACCTCGTTATCGATTCTCAGCTCCTGTCTGACAGTTACAGCAGGTATGATGAGGCATCTCCTCTCCTCCCCTCCCCATCACATCCAACATGGCCATTCTAATGTGCTGTAGGCTTAGAACACACAATATCAAACTTGTGTTAAACATAAGCCAAGGGAGGGCTTGAGCAGGTGTCCTAGTCACTGTGGCATTTTTTACAGAGCATGAGAGACCAGGGTTCCACTTCTGATTGCCCCTTAATTCTCTCACTGAATTCCCTAATTCTCTTACTAAACTAATTACCTTACTGAAGTTCCCTCACTTCGCAGCCTCAACTTCATCATCAAAATGTAAGGGTTTTATTCAATGAAATTTAACATCTTCTCTAGCTTGAATATTCCTAAAGCTATCTTTAAAACCAACTTGGTAAAATCCATTTTAGCTGCTCAAGTACAATTTCGGTTTTCTTATTGACTCTCCAAAAAGCAAGAAATTCCAAAAGAGTGAGATGGGAAGATAGCTCTGCTTCAGATAGGTAAAATATTAGAGCATAGTTGTTCACAAAAGAAATATTTAGGTATTCATATGTTGATTATTTTATAAAAATATCACTCCTTTTATTTTATGCTTACATACATATAAAATATGGTAGGTATCTGCATAGGTGAATATACGGATATAAAATTAAAATAAGTAGGTATACATACACAAATATTTGTACTATAGAATTAGAAACAAAAGCTTTAATTTTTCTGGTTATAGAAATAGACATCTACTTCTCTGAAAATTTTTGATTAAGTATAGGTATATTTCAGGGTAACTCTAAGGGAAGGCCAGCAGGGGTTCCAGACACTCCTGTGGGAAAACAAAATGGTTTAATAGATAATGATCTATAATAATAGAATTACCAAATGTACAATGACTGCCTGAGGAAATGAGCAGATGAGATTACAATATGTAAATTCAAGAAATGCATAATCTAGGAGTCTGGCTCCCTTGACTTAGAAAAATAATAAAACACCAATGGGGAGGAAAGAAGATTGGAGATAAAGATTGAGTTAGCAATCTGGTTAGGGACAAAGGATAAAGTAAAATTTGCTGTCCTTACAGAAATACAGGTGTTGTGAATGACCTTCTGTAAAGGACTTTCAGAAATATTTGTTAAATGAATGAATCTATAAATGAGGAATTTGATCATACTTTAGGTTTGCCTTGAAAGGTTAGTTTGATTTAAATCCAACTTAGGGTCCATAATTTAATAAAAATCTTAAAATGTGTTTGCAGTGAGAGAAAAACAATTATTAACACATAATTTTGAAAATCTACTTTATGTAACCTCAACACAGTTAAAATAGACATGCTTGTCAGTACATCTGTCATGAGAAACCCACTATACTTAAGGGATGTATTTTAGAGAATATAATGATGAAAAACTAAATTCTGTCTCTTTCATTTACTTCCATATATGACTGTGAGCAAGTGATTTTGCTTCCTTGAACCTCTTTTTAAATAAATCTGTGAACTCTAGATAAGAGAAATGATGGAAGGATCAAATAAGCTAATACATGTGAAACAATTTCACATACTATCAATATAAAAGTAAGACATTATTGACAAGGAGGCATGTAGAATTATGGTCAGGCTAATATAAAAGGGTCACAGGTGAAAGTGCTCAAAAACCAAGCTGCAGATGAAATCTTAGATTAAGCACATGAGAAAGTACCTATGCTTTTAAATTAATTTGGGTCTTGAGTTTATCATTGTGATGATTGAATGGTACAGTTAATACATATGTGAAGAACTCCTTGCTACTCACCAATAGAACCTACCCATAATTATTAATAGGTGGATCAATACAATGAAAACAAAAGATGATGGGAGACTGATGTAGATTTGTCAACATGAGTGCATCAACAATGTTATTATATTGCTATTATATCATAAAAAGTGATTTTTGACAACAAAAAGCTAGACTATTATAATCTCAGGATAAAGAACAGTTCTTTAAAAAAACACATTGGCAATCTGACACCACCATCAATGACTGAATGGAAAGATCTCTCTCAATACATACTGTCTTTACGTTTCTCAGACATTAAGAACCAATGAAAGCTTCATTATAGACCAGCTACTTGCACTGTCCTTTAAGAACCACTGGAAGATGAACAAAAGGTTGCTTCTAAACTTCAAGTTGGGAAGTTCTGTTCTGTTCATCTACATTTTATCAGTGAATCAACCATTGAATCTTGATAACTTTGGCTGGAGTATAACTACTCTTTCCCTTAATTGTGTAAGCAGAAACACCAGAGTATTCTCCCATTTGTTGCATACTGCAATTTTCCTGCTAGTTTAGATAGCTTTTGATCAACACCAAAGCTCTTTCCTCAAGGAGGAAAAAAGACCAATACCACTACTCCTACTGGAGCTTTCAATACTTAAAGACAAACTAAATGACATCTAGTTAAGATGTCATTTTAGCATCTTAACCATCTTAATGATGGAAGAATGTCTTCTTTGTTCTTTAACATATAGCACTATGGAATTACATTGCATTTAAAACAATTATTATTTGTAAAAATGTTAACATTTTATGTTATTTGATATCACCAATGTAAGAACAACAAACTCCTGAAAGCCACTGTTTAACCTCTCTGGTGACTCTACTCACAGTTAGAAAATGAAATATACCAGTGAAGAAAAAGGTGGTTTTACCAATTTTTAAACACGCTTTTAAAACATTTTATTAGCTTTAAAAAAAAACTAGGTATAATTTACATATAATAAAATGAACAGATTTTTAAATATTCAATTTGTTTAGTGTTGCCAACTGTATATACATCCATTTAGTAACCACTTAGAATAAGACACTGAACACTTCTCTTACTTCAGAACGTCGCCTCATGCAGTTTTCTAATCATTCCACAATCTTACCAGAGATAACAATTTTTTATTTCTAACAACATAGATTAGATTTTCTTATTTATATACATGGAATCATATAGTAAGTATTCTGTTATGTAGGGCCGCTTTCTCTCTACATTCTATTTTTGATTTATCTACAATTGTTGGAGGTTTCAGCAGTTTATTCCATCGCTTATAAAATAATTTATGAAAAAAAATAATTTATTCTTTTGTTGATGACGAAAATATCAAGTACTTCTAAACATCCATAACACAAAATAACCCAAATTAATATTATTATGAATAAAGTTACTATGCAATACTTTTATAAAGCTTTTCTAGCATATGTTTTCATTTCTTTTGGTTAAATACCTAGGAGTAGAATATGTTAGGTCATAGGGTAGATGCATATAACTTTATAAGAAACTGCTAGACAGTTCTACAAAGTGATTGTATCATTTTACACTTCCACCAACAACATATGAGAATTCTATTTGCTCTACATCTTTATCAACATTTGGTATTGTCTACCATGGAATACTATGCAGCCATAAAAAAGAACAAGATTATGTCCCTTGCAAGGACATGGATGGAGCTGGAGGTCATTATCTGTAGCAAACTAATACAGAAACGGAAAACCAAATGCTGCATGTTCTCAAAAGTGGCAGCTAAATGACGAGAACACATGAACACAGAGGGGAATAACCCACATTGGAATGTGGAAGGTGAGAGGAGGGAGAGGATCAGGAAAAATAACTAATGGGTACCAGGCTTAACAACTGGGTGATGAAATTATCTGTACAACAAACCCCCATGACACATATTTACCCAGGTAACAAACCTGCACATTTACCCCTGAAATTAAAAGTTTAAAAATTAAAAACAAATTTGGATTGCCATATTTATAATTTTAACTATTCTGGTAGGTGTGAAGTGATATTTCATTTTGGTTTTCATTTTCATTACCTAATACTTAATGTTTTTGAGCACCTTTTCATTTATTTATTGACCAACTGTACATCTTGCAAAAACTCCCAATCATTTGCTATTGTTTGAATTGTCTTTTTGTCATTGATTTGTAGAAGTTGTGTGTACTTTCTGGATTTAAGACTTTTATTAGGTTTATGTTTGAGAATAACTTTTCTCAATGTAGTTTGCTCTTTCATTTTCTTAATGGCGTCTTTATAACATTTTAAATTTGATGAAGTAAAAGATCTGATCGATAATAACCAGAGACTTCCCTAGTCTCAATTTCCAGCCATGGGGCAGATTAGTCTAATTGTGTTATTTGCATAATATCCAGGTTGACCAAAAAAAAAAAAAGGAGAGTCAGGGATAAGCACGTATGCGTTTTTAAAGTCCTGGATTATATACATTTGGTTGTCATTGCCTGACTACAAGTCATCCTTTATTGAATGTTCTGTTATCTAGTAAGCCTTTGTCCTATGTGTCCAGCTGTATAATCATTGCTATATAATCGCATTGCTAGAGGCCTGATGCTATAAGGCTTTTCATTGCTATATACTTTCAATTAATGGGCATAAATTCTTATCATATAAAAAAGATATCAGAACTGCAATGCTGCTGACTCAGAAAATCTCTTTCTGATTTCCTCACAAAGACTGAGATAGAGAGGAAAAAAGAAAAGAAAGAGAAACATGGCAATTGCGCAGCTTTTATAGGAAAGAACAAAGTCAAATATTAGGTAGGTACAAAAGTAATGGCAAAAACCGCAATTACTTTTGCACTAACCAAATACATTATCAAGGCCACTCACAAATCCATTCTGAGCTACGGAACTCCCTCAGGGCTCCTAAAACAAAGCCAAACAGATATTAAACACTCAATACTTATTAAATGAATGGAGCAACTCTTGACTTCCATAAGAAAATAGAGAAATAGTGGAAAAGAAGACATCAATCAAATGTGCAAAAGGGTTCCTTACTGTTCCCTGCAAGCTCGGGCAGCTGCATTCCAGGTGCCTTTCTGCTCTGTGATCAAGATGTGACAGTAGCCTGAGTGATGGTGCCACCCAGCTGGGCAGGATTTGTCCTCCACATCCTGAAAAACAGTTGTCTGTGTTCACATCATAATGGTCTTTACAACCTGGAGTCAGATCAGCATAAGGAGCCCTATGAGTCCCCTAACTTCAGTCAAGTAGTTTTGTCACCGCAAGGGGAGTCAGCCCTAATCCCAATTCTCCATTTGAGAAACACAATGACTTCTTACAGAAAACACTATCACAGTCAGCAACATTTCAATTTTACAACTTTGACATTCTGATAACCAAACAAAACAAGTAAACATCTTAAACGACATTAATTTAACTAACATATTTTGTGATTTTTTTGAAAAGCCACTTTGGGCAAATTTTTCTGCTTAGCCTTCAAGTTGTAACCTTGGCAGGAAGATGTAGCATGAGTTGAGTCATGCACCAGATCATTCCGCTTTATTAGCTTATCATAGAGCACACTGCAAGTAAAGGTGCTTGGCTGCTCAGCCTGTCTCCCACCTTGGTTTGGGGACTCCAGGCTTTCCAGGCAATCCCATTGCACTGATACAGCTTCTGGATGCCTTCTTCAAAATGGAAGAGTCCTTTTAATTCCAGAGTGCAATTCTTTGGGAATGAGGGCAAATGGTCCTTTAAGAAGAAAAGGCAACTTAGCAATTTAGAATTGTCTTAAGGAAAATTGCTCATATATTCACCTCCTTTGGTTCTTCATTTGTTGAGAAGCGTTTGTGTTGAGTAAACTGTCCCCCCAACCAACCTTGGAGGCTATTTTGTGAATTAAGTGTGTTTATGGCCCAGCAAACAACTTGTTATAAGGTAAATAGGAAGGAAAAAAGATTTTCATACCTGTCTAAGGAAGTGTGAGCCAGTTGTGGATTCCACCTTATCTGCTTGAGGCAGTTCTGCCCCCTTAATTGTCTTTTGGGGCTGACTAATGATGGAGACTTTGGCCTTCCTTTTGAGACTTGGAAAACTGTCATCCTCCAGTTTCAAGGAAACGATCCCATGATACTTGAGGAAACCGACAATCAACAACAATAAGGAAAAAAGAAACACCAAGATAGCAAACAAAATAACGAGCAATTCAAAAATTTGGTCAAAGCAAAAAGATAAGAGAATTTGTTTTTCTGAACACTTAAGCCTCTAATTTCAAAACAATTTTATATAAATGTAAAAAAGATAAAATCATAGTTTCACTAAATACTTGCATCCATAAATACAAGAAATTTAGCAATTCTGTGGCTATGCTTACATTATAGATGATGTCTGTTCCATTTCTATAAACAGAGGATGGATGAACCTGAAATTGACAGAGAACTACATATGAACAGAATTGAATTGACTAATAACTAGCAATAGGGTAAAACCACCCAGTAAGATCTTGCTAATGTCTGAACAATTAGTATCTTATGTACAATATGTATCTTAAGATTTTCCATGTCCAAATCATTGGAATTTCAGAAATCAGTAGGCCTAAACAGAATTTGTGATTGTTGTATGGATTCACACATACACAGTTCCAGTCAGGGAGGAAATACCTCTTTATTTTTTGGTATATCTATAGTACACAGAGGTCCAAGAACACACAGGCACACACACACACACACACACACACACACACACACACATGCGCACACATGAGAGCGTGCAGTGGTTAGAATGCCGTGTTAATAAAGTCAAAGCCATGGCTTCCATACCCAGTTGCATCATTTAATCTCCATCATTTAATTTTAGGGTCACTGGTCATTCCCTATTTGTCCTGATCCCAAAAGGAATCTAAGCAAAAGTCATATGGATAAATCAGCATTATCTATCACTTCAGTTAGTACAATTAAAGAAGCAAGACAACCTCGTGATCTTTGTAAACAGAAGGCACTGCATAACTGTGCAAGGAACCATGGCCCCCACTCACTATGAGAATCAAAACAGCTTCTTCAGTGTTTCAGAATACTTAATGTTTTTTATTCTTTCAGTATGTATTCTGCACATCAACTCCCAAAAGGTCCCCATCCTTACTGTTTTGCCATTCCCACGGGTCCTAAGCTTCCTTTGAGAAAAATGTGTAGAATCGAAGCCCCACAGGGCGTCTCCCCTGGTGACTGCTAGCTGCGTGGAAGATGGAAGAGGTCTTCTTTCCAGATGAAAGGAACCAGAAGTGGTGGATGAGGAAGACCCTGGGGGCAGCAGACGCCAAATGCCCTTTTCCCATGTTCTGTGCTTGCTTTGGTTGGAGGAATATGAAGGATGGCACTGTCCTGGAGGCATGCAAGATGGCAGGCGGTCAGTTCATTTTACACAAACAGATAAGGGGTCACATTGACACAGCTCCTGGAGCAGCTTGTCATTAAACCTAGATGGATGGTTTTCCCACCAGATGTTGCCGTTTTGCCATTTGCCAAAAAACGCCTTTATTCTTCATCAGTTTACATCCAGGAAAGCTGTGCCCGTCTGCACATCTATTGAGTGATTAGAGAGTCATGAAATTGATTCCATAAACCCCAAATGAAAATCACTGTTATGATTTTATAATCATGCCATATACTGGGGGAAAAGTCTCACTTCTCTTATTATAGTATACCCCAATATACAAGTTTATTCACTGATTAAGTAGTATTTCACAAGCACTTTATTCATTTCCTAGAGGTAAAAACTGGAATTGTTTAAAGCTGTCATAGAATTCAGTAGTATTTATAAAACTTTGCACTTAGTTGCAACAGAACAAAGACCCAGTAAATCTTAATAGAGCAGCTTCTATTGGAAACCTCACCAATTAGTATTTCTGGGAAGGCACAAAAAATTTGAGGGCAGAACCTTTGTCTAGGTAGTGTCTATTTCATATATAAGATGTGTATACCATGTCTTTTGTATACTTCATGTGACCAGAAGATTCTACTGGAAAAGAAATAAATTTGTTGAGGAAAGGTAGGGAGGAGATGTTGCAGAAACATGGATATTATAAAGAAAAGAGGAGAGTGCCCATTTTTATTATAGAGTAAGAAAGATAATAGACTCCAGGCAAGAAAAAATATGGACCATAGGGCATGACAGGTGTAAAAACAGGGGTATAAGATTGAGTATGGTATGGAACACTTGTCAAATGCTAAAAAGACAAGTAACTGGAAGGCATTTGGCAGAAAAAAATCAGAGCACCAAAGACTTTGGCTGGTCTTTATTTTATTTAGTTCACAGGTTGTTCTTTAGCATAGACAATCCAGGATTGTCTGTTTGGCACTGCCATCCAAAGTCATTCATTAATATTCTCCAGCTGCTCCCAAATTCCCAAGCCAGCTGCATCTTTCACATCTATTTTTTCTCCAATTCCTTCCTCTCTTAGAATTTTCCTGGTCACACTACAGTGGGGGCTCAGATTTTAGGCATTAAGAACGCTCTTTAACAGAGGAAGATAATTACAGCTCTACAGACTCTGGGGAAAATAATTGTCGATAGATTCTCACCAACACTGCTTCCCCCTCGGTGAGAACAACAAATGGGTAGAAAAAAAACAACTCCAGCACTGACTTGTTGCTTTTCTCAAGTGATCGTTCTTAGCAGGAGGAAAACCACATGAAGCAGAAACCAGAATAAAGGGCCTACATCACGACTGAGGGTGCTTTCTTGACAAGAAATTAAGCATTTTGATTTGAAGGTGTTATCAAGCACATTGGCTGTTGAAAGCAAGAGCTACAGCGCCAGGACCGCTCCTGATTTCAAGATGAGGATCAAAAGAATACCTCCTTTTGAGTCCAAAATTTTCACTGCAGCTTTTGTCTTTGTGCCAAGAACTGCATTCACAGGGGAGTTCAGAATTACTTCAAAGACCTCATCATCTTCCTCTAATCCGTCATAGGTAATTGCTATATTCCACGTCTTAGTTGACATTCCTACAAGAAGTAAACATTTTAATTACTCTTTAATTGCTATTTCAATCACCTAGATGTCAGAGAAATATATTAATTAACATGTCTACAGCTAGACTGCAGTAGCCCGAGTGAGCTATTGTACTGCTACCAACTCACTGAAGTCCTGCTGTTCTCCCAAATAATATGAAAAGACCACATTTGTTCCTGGACAATGATGATTCCGTTTAAATGCAAACACTGTAACAAAAAAGTAAGCTGCATTATGTAAGGGATAAAAAAAATGGTTATTAGATGAGATCCAAGACTTAGTTTTTTTCCCCAACCTGTCCCTTCTCTTCTTAAGAATAAACAAGTACTGCAATCTTAAAATCTTAATAGTTTAAAAATATCGTAAGCTGTTGATGCAGACAGAAGTGATTATTGGATGGTACTTCATGCTATTCATGGAACCCTTGAAATGATTGATTTCTTAATCATTTCTAAAGACAGCTGCTTGCATCGGCTTCCTCACTTCCTGAGATCTTTCTAGCCCACAAATGCTTTTTCTGATGATGTAATATTCAGTAGTTTGATATCTTCCTAGAGAGAATTTATGGGCTGGGGGTTCTAGAAATAGACAGAGCCATTTTTTCCCCTCTTTCTGACTACCTCTGTTCATGAAGTTACAATCAAGCTCGGTTCATAGTAACTTTGTGAACTTAATATTATACAAAACAGTTTTGACATTACAAACATATCCCAGCCATCCTGTCACCACCAAGATGGGAAACAAAGCAACCCCAGATACACACAATATTAAGGCTGGAAGAAACTTCTGAGATGATCTCATCCTGAGCAGTTTCCATGATGTGGATCACAGGATATCCCCTGAGTTTATTTAGAAGAGCAAGTGGTGGCAGGAAGTAAAGAGAATACTTTTTAGTGGAGAAAGAAGGCTCAAGTTTAAGAGGAATAAACACAGTAAACTTATGGCATAACTTTTCTGAGCTAAGTTGGAAAAGCTTACTCTGCCATTTGCTCATTGGCTATTTGAGTGCTTTTCCTCCCCTAAGCCCCCCTATATAAGGCAGTTAAACTTTTTTAAAAGTCTTCTGTTAAAAATATGACTCTTGGATGGGCGCGATGATGCACACCTGCAATCCCAGCAATTTGAGAGGCCAAGGTGGGTGGATTACTTGAGCTCAGGAGTTTGAGACCAGCCTGGCCAACAGAGCAAAACCCCATCTCTACAAAAAACAAAAACAAAAATTAAGTGGGCGTGGTGGCACTTGCCTGTGATCTCAATTACTCAGGAGGCTGGGGTGGGAGGATCACTTGAGCCCAGAAAGTCAAGGCTGCAGTGAGCCCAGAATGCACCACTGCACTCCAGCCTGGGTGACAGAGTGAGATCTTTCCCCAAGCTCCAAAAAAAACCTCTTTTTTCTTGCAGAATGCTTTCTACAGACTTAAGCACCTCAACTGTCCATCTATATGATGGCCTCTTTCTTGAAGGTATGCCTCACATGGATCTCATGATCTAATCGGTCTCTTCAACCCTCAACAGAAGCCAGTGGAAAGGTGAAGCTATCCACTTCTCCTACTTTTGGCTCACTACACTTAGACGGCAAAAAATTATGTGTATTTGGAATAATTTTATCTTATTAAAAAATAGGCTGACAGCTAATTTATTAAGTTTTCAGCACTGAGTTCTGAAATAAATTTCATTCACAGTCTTTGCAAAAGCAGAACCTGAAACATCTAGTATGTATAATACCATGTAATTCCAGTATCATGGATGGATGAATCAATATATCAAAATATATATTTTGTACTTATGATATGCTTATCTTTGCATTAGATGCTATGGAGAATACCAGAAGTATAACATAAGCCAAGACCTAATCTAAAGGAAGGAACTTAAAATCTTTTGGAGGAGGCAAAAGCAAAATCAGAAAAGTCAAATAATTATTGAAAGCTATATATATTTAGCTACCAAAAAATACGGAAGAGATGGTAGATCCTATGTAAATGTGGGTTTTAGAAGTGAAAGGATTAGGAGGGAGGAAATGGGAAAACAACATAGCAAGGATAGGAATATAGCAAAGAAGAGTTCTTGATCAGGGAAGGGTGAGTGGATCAGCTGGCTGGAATAGAGGTTACATGGGTGGACATCTTTGCCATGAGGTTGCAAAGATGATTTGTAGCCAGACTGCAGAGAGCCCTGGACACCAGGTGGCCAGATTCAGACTTTACAACATAGGCCACAGAAAAGGTTCTTGAACAATGAAGTCACATATTGAAAGTGGATGTATTAGCAAAATAAGCCTGAGACTGTTAGATGAGAAGGTTTGGAGAGCCAGACAGATAGAGAGGCTAGAAGTTGGGAGACCACATAGACAGCTGCTGCAATACAATCGGCATGAAAAGACAAGAAGTGGACAATGAAGAAAGCATATGAATAATACGATTGCTAGTATTTGGAGAACTGTTTTGATCCTTGAAGACCATAAAATTAAGCATTATGTCTAATACAAAAATATTTCCAACTCCCAACCAAATCCCTTATTTTAAGATTAATTTTTAAAAATTATCATACCCCCTAATCAAAAAAAAGAAAAACCTTAAGGTTTTTGTTGTGAACCTTATAGAGTAGAACCAGAGAGTTAGGGGTTAGGGAAATATCTTCTCAGTTTCATTTAAATGCTTCTGATTTGTTTGTCTGCATTCCAACTTGGTTTCTATGCCTACCAGGTGTGCACAGAAGACCAGCTCTTTAGGTTAATGAGACTGGAAGTAAGAACTTTATCATTTTTTTCCCTTCCTCTTTCACTTTCAAGGTGCAAAGTGTTTGCTAAGTCCCTGAGATATACAATCATTTTCAGAAGGCTTGGACTGACTCCCTGTTCCTGCAAAACAAAAGGTGCTGAAGAGGAAAGAGAGGTGTCACTTTATGCAGATATATTCCACTTTACAGAGTAAGTAAGTTCCCGGATATTTTCCTGAAAAGCAGATTTCTCCACTAAGAGACATTTTCTTAATATTTTTTAGTAAATGTCACATTAGAGATCTGTTCCCTTGGAAAACATTTTGACCCTAAGGAATGATGAAATTTCAATTAAGAATGCTGCAAGCCTTTCAGGAACACATATTTTAAAGGAAAACAATCATTTTCTTAGGAGTATTTTTATCTCCACGTAAGATTAGCCCCAATAGCTGAATGCAAAGTAGTCAGGATTTGCTTTTGTTTGTTTGGGGCTTTCTTGGTTTGGTAGCATAGTTGCAGCTTCAAGGCAAGTTTCCTCCCAGCTCCCATGTAAGAGTTCTCAAACTTTACAACGTCCCACTGCCTTCGATTGCTCACTCTGTTTCTTCACCCAATCATGGAAGCTACCATTTTGTAAAGGAACAAATTGATTTCCCTTGGTAAAAGGGGTAGGTATGGGGATGGGGACACCAGACCCAGAAGAGTCAAGGATTAACAAGACAGGAGTAAATATTTACTGGACCTGTGGACATGGAGAAGTTCAAAATTCCCTAAAGCAAGATTTCAGTTTATAAAACTTTCACTGAGATAATAAAATTTCAAAACAGTGAACAGCCAAGTGGTTTTTTTTTCTGAATTTATAAGATATGCTTATATTATTTCTTAAATTGTCTAAATAATATCTAAAATCATAAGATTATTTAGAGTCCCCAGAAGTCATTAGTATCTACTCAAAACAGCATGTAAGCTCTTCTAGACAAAAGGGTATTAATCTTATCCAGTGAAACCTCCAAGATGTAGATTTCAGAGTCTCTTCTAGTGTGATACAGTCTAGTTCCTAGCAATCCAAATGGAGCACCTGATGGTCTGCTTGAACCCTACTAGCAGACAAAATTACTCCTAATCTTGTAACAAACAGACCTCAAATAATGAAGATGACACATGGCAAAGACTCTTGACTCCCAAGAAATGGAAGGTTTGAACTGCCTTAATGTGAAGTAGGACGGGACACAGTGGAAATCATCTTACCCTTTAATTGTAGGGTTGATCACAAGAGCCTGTAGCAGTGAAGGAGTAAACAGCGCATACATAACAGGAATCTTTCCCATATGACACGGAATCTGTTCCCACAAAGGAGGTCACCCAGAGGAACCAGCTTATCTGAGTTAGAAAGTTAAATATCACAGGAAGGAGGACAGAAACAAAGATGGATTTTTGCATGTCTAAGTGAATGCTCACTGTTATAGGCTGAACTGTGTTTCTAAAAATTCGTATGTTAAGTCCTCACTCCCAGTACCTCTGAATGTGGTCTTATTTGGAACTAGGGTAATTACAGGTGTAATTAGTTAACATGAGGTCATACTGGAATAAGGTGGCCCCCTCATTCATTATGATTGATGGTATATAAAAAGAGGGACTTGGCCAAGCGCAATGGCTTACGCCTGGAATCCCAGCACTTTGGGAGGCCGAGGTGGGTGGATCACGAGGTCAGGAATTCAAGACCAGTCTGGCCAATATGGTGAAACCCCATCTCTACTAAAAATTTTAAAAATTAACCGGGCATGGTGGTGCATGCCTGTAGTCCCAGCCACTTGGGAGGCTGAGGCAGGTGAATTGCTTGAACCCAGGAGGCAGAGGTTGCAGTGAGCTGAAATGGCACCACTACACTCCAGCCTGGACAACACAGTGAGACTCCATGGCACTTTATAACACAGACATGCATACAAGGAGAACACTATATGAAGATGAAAGCAGAGATTGGGGTGATGTAGCAGATGCTAAGAATGCCAAAGTCTGCCACAAGCCACCAGAAGCATGGAAGAGAGGCATGGAATAGATTCAGAAATAATCCTTCATGCTGACACCCTGATCTCGGACCTCTAGCCTCCAGAACTGAGATACTCAACATCTCTGTTTCAAGCTACCCAGTGTTTGATGCCATGTTATGACATCCCTGTGAAACTAACACAGTCCTCAAGCATCACACTACTTGCAGTGAACTGCAGAAAGCCATTCTTTTCTGTGTTTGATATTAAGATAGGCAATTTTGGGGTGGTGCTGTTACTTAGGCCATTTTTTTTTTTGCCTTTGCTCAACACTTTATGAGTTAGTGGCAGATGATGTCAATGGTTTACTGTTAGAGGAGTGTTCTTAGTGTGCAGAACATCTCCTTGGCTGGAAATCACAAAGCCACAGTCCTGTCTGCTTCTCTAGGCCCACTGTATTTGCTGTCCCCAGGCCCCACATTTGATTCAGATCCATCTCAAACTGCAGGGAAATAGAGAGCGCGATGCAGTGAGTGAGGTAGAGCTACCTGTCCCATCCACAGAAGTCAGAGAAAGATGGTGCGGCTCAAGCCTCAGCTTTAAGCACACTTCCCCAAAGGTGTGTTGCTGCTTTTCTGTTAATCCTTCATCCTGGAATTTTCTTCTTTATCTACACGCTAGAATACTGCATCCCCTGGGAACTCTTCCAAGATTTCTCTTAGCCCAAACAACAGCTCATCTTTTGGGTCCCAGTATAATATCAGTGAGTGTTTTCCTGTCTATGTTTCTCACACAATAGAACACCCTTGAGAGCAAGTGCCAACCTTTTTCACTTCCACTTGTACCTAGCAAAATTTTCCCACATATTTAAAACAAAATAAGTGTGACTTAACTAAATAATGATTTCCTCTGGAATCTCCTAATATCAACCTATTCCATGAGGGATCATTTAGAAATGCCCTTTAGGAATCCATATAAACATTCTGAAAAATTTCATCAAAAATCTGAGGCAATAAAGTTAAAACAGCTTTGTGTCAGAACTTTAAATAATTTCTAAACGACCAAATATTTTTTTCTGGATTGTCTTGGGTGTTTGCTTTGATAGCTTATATTTGTTATAACTTTTCTTCTCATTTGAAATTAAAATTCACTTATTATAAAAAAAAAATAAGGGCAAAACCTCAAATCCAAACACCTCTCTTTCAGAGTGGGGTAGGTAGTACGGCTCCCTGAGGAGTTTCTAGTTGGCCAAAGTTGTGTAATATTTTGTCTTCTCTACAATCTCCAGACATACTTATGAAAAGAAAAAAAAAAAAAAACACTGTAAAACAAACTGCAGACACAAAACGTACCTGGGTCAAACTGAATCAGTTTAGATGGAGTCACGGTGAAATCTTTTCCAACTGCAGCTGACACTTGGTTGACCTTAGGAGGGAAAAAAAATCTTTTTAAAATAAAAATATTCTACAATAGAGAAACATCTATTCTCCCTCATACTAGACTAAACTCATGCTCTTAAATCTGTTTTTAATATTAAGTAGGGGTTTTAAAAAATTATATAAACCATTTGGGATCCAGGCAACATGGATTTTCCTTAAAGTTGACTTTTTGCTAGACTAATATCAATAGAAAGGAAAGCTTTTGTTTTGTTTGGTTTTTCCTTTATAAATGATTTAGTTATTGAAGGAGCGTGAATTTTAAACTATACTTTTGTCTTTGTTGAAAGTACATTTTATTTTATTACCTTCCTTCTACCCCGATTTGGTTTTAAAATAGTCCCTCAAAGGAAAGGGAGGGAGGAAATTGAAGAGGAGAAGAAAAAGCAGGACTCCTGACAACCCATGTGATGATCTGTCAGCTAGCTTGGAGGTATCCTGCAAGCTCCAGGGCACTGAAAGCCTTTAGACCAGATTAACTCAAACACATCTGGTTCATTTTCCTGTCTGGATGAAACCATCACTCTTCATAAACATGAAGGAGAGCTTTGTGGGACTGGCAGAACTGGTGAACAGCCAGACAAAGGAGATCCACAACCAAAACCCAGGGCTTTCAAGGACCGTGTCAAGTAGGTTTTTTAAAACAAAAAACATTGCCCTAGTCTAAGGAGTCTATTGATACACCCCTGCTTTTCAGCTCTGGCTCCAAGGCTAAAAACCAAAGACATGATTTTAGCACTCTGAAGTCATGGCCTTGAATTCCACCCAAAGGGTGCGTAAACACATGTTAAGAAGTGTCCTTGGGCCAGAAGCAGTGGCTCACACCTGTAATCCCAGCACTCTTGGAGGCCGAGGTGGGTGGATCACCTGAGGTTAGGAGTTTGAGATCAGCCTGGCCAACATGGCGAAACCCCTTCTCTACTAAAAATATAAAAAATTAGTTGGGCATGATGGTGGGCACCTGTAATCCCAGCTACTAGGGAGGCTGAGGCAAGAGAATAGCTTGAACCTGGGAGGTGTACGTTACAGTGAGCTGAGATGGTGCCATTGCACTCCAGCCTGGGCAATAGAAAGATTCCACCAAAAAAAAAAGTGTCCTTGGCTGATTTGAAAAATAAGTCATAACAGGCAGCTGTTACTTGTGCATATTTTTTTAATGTTTAAGATGGTTGGGAATGTGGCATAATATATTTCTGCACCTTCTAAAAAAGAATGAAGTGCATAATGAAAAGCTGAAAAATTCCTCCTTCTATGGTCTCAGACAATATGGCCATTTCAAATCAAAGGCCCCTCATATATTAGTTGGTTAGCAGTGGAAACATTTTGCTGAAAAAGGGTATTACTTCCTAAGCTTCCATTTGCTCTTTGTCTACAATGCCAAGGCTCCTCCAGAACCACCTTTCATTGTGGAAAGCCAGCCCATTGTACACCTGTATCCACCATATGCTAGAAGTTGCATTTCGCCACATGGTTCCTGCATGTGTAATTACCTAGTATTTATCACCACTGTGTATACAGAATCCTATGAGGGAGAAGAAATGGTCTGAGGCAAGGTGGTTGGAGAAATCAGTCAGCTGAAGGTGCATGATTCAAACCAGGGCAATCCACACAGGGTGAAAGTAATACCTCTTTCCCTGCTCCCAGTCAAGCAGCCAAGCTCTAGTGTAAGGCTGCAGGTCGTGCTCAGGGTAGAGTTGTCCTGAAAGACTCTGTCTGGGACTGTGCTTGATGAAGGCCTGCACACTCAGCTGCCAGGCTCATTGTGCACTTTCAGCATAAATATGCATAAGGTTCCATGCAACACCATGCCTGTTCTTTCTACCTGGCAAGGTGAATGGTGGTGTGGACCAAAACTCCAGACTAGAGCATATGGTGCTTTCTGTGGAGGACTGGAGGATTATTAGGAAACCTCCAGGCAGAGTCTTCCTTAGTCCGTAAGCAATATTCTGGAAAATTATAGGGCATACCAAGCTTTCTGCTGTCTTAATAACAAAAAAGTAACCAACAGATCTGGGAAAAAAGAACCTGTGTCCACTGGAAAGATAAATACTGAGCGTAGACATGGTCAAATTTATGTTCCCAGGCTTCTGAGGGTGATTTGAATTAATTATTAAATTGAGACTTAACAGAAATGCCCTTTCCCCAGAAGATAACATCAGTGCCCTTTTCATCAGATGGAGAGGGTGAGTCTTTACAGCTCATTATTCATCATTAGCATGTACAAGTGTTTCATGCTGTCATTCTCTTGAAGCGCTCTTGTTATAATGACTCCTAAAATAAAATTCTTCAATTCTAGAAGCCATAGGTTGTGCTTCATGGGTCATACGGATGAAAAGAAATAGCAAGTTGACTGATCTAGAATGGAAATTCTTCCTATTTCAGGGTGCCTGTATTAGGATATGCTCTCCTAATTTTGTATGGCTTGGACAAATCTTAAGATAGACAGGTTTAAGCTGTCTATTTGCCTCATCGACTGAGGTTATGGGAAGTAACTGAGGTACATATTAAGAGAAAGCCTCTCAGGACTGAAATTTGCTCTGGGTGCCCCACAGAATATCTTGCACTCAATGTCTCTTTCTAAAGCAGAGTTAGCCCACATTCACAAAGTTGAATATAGCTCCCTGTAAAATAAATCTCAAAGTCTAAAGAGTTTATAGAAACAAATGCCAGGTCTCAAATTTAAAAATGAATTAAAAAAAAAAATCTCTTGTGCTCACTTCAGCAGCACATACACTAAAAAAAATCGTATCTCAGAGTTTATGAACCTATATGATGGATGGAGGGACAAAGAGGTTTTGTACTTAGAATCTTCAGAATGGTGGGATCTCCGTGCAGTTTGAAAGTTCCTTGGTCACTCTGAATTTTTCTAAAAATATATAATGAAAGACACCAAACAGCAACATAAGTTTTAGCTTGATAATCTGCATTTCAGGGTTATTACCTTTATACCCACAAAGGCCGAGTCCATGGAATATCCCCTTCTGATAATTTCCAAGGGCAACACACCCACATTCTCACAGACTTCATATTTGGTCTGTGACCACTCAATATGAGACCACTTCAATTCCAAACTGTGCGTAAAAGAAAAAGAAAAGAGAAATCATAAGAACGCATGGTATATGCCCACAGGGATTCTCTGCTGAATGAACTGAGCCACTGATTCATACCATGGTGGCAAAGGTGGTTGATCAGCGTACACTGATGATAGAAATTCCCTACACTTGTTTGGTACATTTTAGTTCACAAAGAATTTTTACTAACATTTGAGCCTTACAACAATGATGTAAGGTAGGCAGAGCAAGGATTAGAATTCCATTTTACACATGAAGAATCAAAGGTTAAAAGACTGCTGAAGGTCCCACAGATATTTACAACTCAAAGGGGACTCAATGTTGAAAGTTTCGAAGGGAAAGGAACCAGTAGTTGTTAAGTTCAAGGAGACATTCCTTTCTGGAAAAGACACAGATAGGAAGTCTTCTATCCTATCCTTTAGATAAGGATAATTGGTACAACAAGAACAATTCCAGACAGAGATCTTCTCTGAACTTGGGTTCAGTTTAATAACAAAATATCCTTGAGGAGGTGCCTAGGAATTAAAATGTACGTGTGTTTCCCAAGTGTCATTTGTTTCTCTTTCTGTGCATATAAAAGGACTGTACTGGTGTGAGGCTTGGATGCGACTGATAAATAGTGAATGGTCTTTTCTTCTACAATATATTTAGTGTGTCCAACATTTGGTGGAAATTGTCTTCTTAAAACCTCATCTAGAGAGGAACTTTTTTTTTTCCAAAAACAAAAATAAAACCAAAAACCCCAAGCCTTAAAGAGGTTAAGTAACTAATTTAAAAGCAAAAAGTCACGATAAAGTTAATAGGTAGAGGAGATAAAATTCAAGCATAAATCATTGCCAAATCTTTTATTCATCCTCTACCATTTCTCTTCCCAACTGAGGTTCTTTGTGACTCCTGTGTGAGCTCAAGCAGAGCAATATAGTTTTATCTTTACCCAGAAACATTTTCGATTTTGAGGTCTGGCCTTTTTTTGCTATCTGTAACCATACTATAGAGCAAGATAAAAGACACAAGCAACCTTCACTATGATTGTTAACTGTGCTTCCATTGTTTTTGTTTTATTCATTTCCCTTTCATTCTAGATTTACAAAATCCTCAGTGGTTGCCTTACATGTACTTCCCAAACTTCTAATCAGAGTCAGCCTCTTTCCTCTCAATTTTTAAGTTTAATTATTATAATTTCTTTCTTTTTTTTGGTGGAACTAGAAATTCTGGGTGCTACCATATGGAATATGAGTTCACATATTTCACAGACTTTCAGGCTTTCCTGGGGCCATTCATATTAGGGAAGAAATTTGTCTTCAAATAACCACCGTGCCCACACTGATTATTGTCAAAATCACATTCTCTGGATTAAGTTCACCAGCTAGATACACTCAATAGCACAGGTTCATAGCTGAGTATCATGGGCTAGGGGGCAGGGGTAGGGTGAGAGCATGGAATTATTATAGGGGTTCATGAATCTATATAAACATACATTTAATCAGATTTGAAATTCATTATTACTGAGTTTATTGCTACTTCATATTAATACAATTTTAAACATGAAAACAGGATTCTTATATTAAAAATATTGGAAACATCATGGGTCTCTGATGCAAGTGAATTCAAATCTGGCATAAAACAGATCAGGAAACACGAACTAAATGATTACAGTAATTCCTCTTATTCACAGTTTTGCTTTCTCGAGGTTTCAGTTACTTGTGGTCAACCATGGTCTGAAAATACTAAATGAAAAATCCCAGAAACAAATAATTCATAAGTTTTCAACTTCATGCTGTTCTGAGTAGTGTGATGAAATCTCATATCATCCCCTGCTGTTCCACCTGGGCAAGAATCATCCCTTTGTCCAGCACATCCACGCAGTAGATGTTACCTGCCCATTAGTCACTCCGTAGCTGGCTTGGTGATCAGATTGACTGCCACAGTATCACAGTGCTTGTGTTCAAGTCACTCTTATTTTATGTAATCGTAAAATACATGATACCTACACATCTAGAACTTTACAAGAATAGTGATGCTGGCATCCCAAGCTAGTTGTTCTATTTTATTATTAGTTATTGTGATTAATCTCTAACTGCCTAGCTTGTACATTAAACTTTATCATAGCAATGTATGTGATGCATAGGAAAAAGTATAGTGTACCTAAGGTTCAATACTATGTGTACTTTCAGACGTCTGCTCGTGGTCTTAGAACATATCACCCACAGATGAGGAGGGATTGGTGTGTGCTTAAAGAATAACAAGGTAACAACAAGGAAATCATAAATGCCAATAGAAATATGTTGCAAAGAATCCCAAAAGGATCCAGGTAAATGAGAAAGAAAAAAAAATCAGCAAGACAGACAAGGGAAAAAAGAGAGAAAGATAAAATGGGAAGGAAAGGAGGGCAGTGGAAAAGAGTGAAACAAATTCGCATGGATTTCAGCTATCATAGAGTTCAAACGAGTTTCAATGTCCAATTCTGAGAATTCCTCCATTGCTAATGCTAATCATGACAAGCAAAAATCCATCAATGCCATTCTGTAGATTCTGGTGACCTCAAGGCCTAAAGCTAAACGCAATTTGATTGCTGATCTAGATCCAGAAGGGAACCACTCAGAGGGCTGTTCAGCTTCAAGGTATAATGGGTCTTAGTGTTTGGGAATGTGCCTGCATTTCCCTGATGCACCATTTGTATACTGCATAATGCTTATAGGTCAAGGTTGTCATTACACAATGTCCTATTTTATTTTCTTAAAACTATTCCCTACAAATAATAAAGAGCTATTGAAAAGCCATGAAATTTAAGCCAGGCTATATATTTTCAAGAAAAATATCTAGCAAAGCACCTGCAAACCTACTGAATGTGTATAATACATGTTTTGAATGCGATTTTTTTTTTTGCTTTTTGCAATACTGTATTTGAGAAGATCTCTCTATGCTGAGACTGTGAGAGCTTAAACTGTACACAAACACCTGGAAGAAAAATAAGAGATGTAATCAATCACTCGGGAATTTTCCCTGCAAGAAGCCACCCAGCTAAATGCCTGGCATCATGTAGGTGTCCAGATGCAGGAGATCAGGAGAGAAATCTGTAAAGTTCTAGATGTGTAGGTATCATGTAGATAAAGTTGATTCCTATCTTTCCATTTTAATAATGCTTCCATTTTCCTGTCACCTTTGATTGAAGCTCATTCTATGGTCAGAACTGAATGCCATGAACATACTTCATGTGAAACCCATATGGCAATAGCTTCAAGTCATTTAGCAGGAGGACAAAACTCCTTAAGCCTCTAAATCAGGCTTTCCCGCCCATTTTGGAGCAGACAGTTATTTGCTGTGGGAGGCTGTCCTGTGTGGGAAAGACGTTCAACAGCATCCTTGCCTGCCTCGCAGTAGACGCAGTAGATCCCTGCCTGCCTTGCATTAGATGCAGGAGCACCACCTCCCTCTAGTCACAAAAACCAAACCTGTTTCTGGACCTTGACAAGTAGGAGAAAAGTCACCCCCACTTGAGGGCTTCCTCTATATGTGATTTTAAGGTGTTTGTCACAATAGAAAAAGCTGGTTCACCAGAAGGTGGAGGTTGCAGTGAGCCGACATCACACCACTGCACTCCAGCCTGGGTGGCAGAGCAACACTACATCTCAAAAAAAAGAAAGAAAAAGCTGGTTCAATGTGAAGCTAAATTCGGATCCCTGAAAACCACTGTTGTATCTGGAAGACATGGCATAGAGCAGTGGCAATAAAATTGGATTCGAACTTGTGAGGCTTCAGGTCTCTCTGTCACTCACCAGCTCTAAGCGGTCAGGTATAGGAAATGCTGTTTAAACACCCAATTTAAAATCACAATCTCTTTTCCAAACACAGCACCTCTGATCTCCCTTATCATGATCAAGTGTTTCATTTTCCAAAGCAATGTACCACGTACAGCAAGCATACTATCATTGATTTAGATCCTACATATGCTCCAAGGAAGCACAGGTGTTTGGTTCACTATGATAACACAGGAGTCTTGTAGAGTGTCTAAAACATAGTGAGTGCTCAATAAATGTTTGTTAACTGAATGAATGAATCTTGTTTGCCCCACTGTTTCCTGAGCTAAGTTGACCATTGATACGGTTTGGTTGTGTCCCCACATCTTGAATTCTCCTCATCCTGAGTTGTAGCTCCCATAATTCCCACATGTTGTGGGAGGGACCTGGTGGGAGATAATTGAATCATGGGGGCTATTTCCCCCATACTGTTCTCATGGTCGTGAATAAGTCTCATGAAATCTGATGATTTTATAAGGGGTTTCCCTTTTTGCTTGGCTTTCTCATTCTCTCTTGCCTGCCACCATGTAAGACGTACCTTTTGCCTTCTGCCATGATTGTGAGTCCTCCCCAACTATGTGAACTGTGAGTCCACTAAACCTCTTTTTCTTTATAAATTACCCAATCTCAGGTATATCTTTATTAGCAGCATGAAAATGGACTAATACAACCATTGAAAATATTTTTCTCCCCAACCTTACTAATATCATCTTTCTCACACTTGGAAAAAAATGATAGACTAGATCCTCACATATTCTCTCTAGCCCTGACTTTCTCTGGAGTCTATGGCTATTGTTAGGCTTTATTAGCATAGAGAGAAAGATGGCATTGATAAATGAGCCTTCTAAGATAATTCACAATTTCTTAAAACATATGTATGCTATGTTCTAAGGCATATCTGTAGTTCTTAAGATTTGGCATTGTCTGGAGATGGTATTAACTGCCACAACTGGAAAGAGGATGGTGCTGGCCTTCAGCTGAGAGAGGCCTGGGGTGCTGCTGAATGCTCTGCAGTGCCCAGAACACTCCCCTGTGATACAGAATGATCTGTCCCAAAACGCCTATAGTGCCAAGGTTGACACACCCTGTCT
Organism: Callithrix jacchus; assembly: GCF_049354715.1. Classification (NCBI taxonomy): domain Eukaryota; kingdom Metazoa; phylum Chordata; class Mammalia; order Primates; family Cebidae; genus Callithrix; species Callithrix jacchus. Next base: position 121,295,611 of record NC_133502.1, read on the forward strand.
TGGGGTTATAAATATGTTCTTTCTGATATTTTATTTTCTGGCTATTTGATTCACTGATGAAGAAACAATAAGCTGAAAGAAATACCTGGAGTTAAATCACTAGTTTGGGAATTGGGGCATTAATTCAGGTTAACAAGAGTCTATGGAAAAGAAACATAGACTCTCTATGCCTCAGTTTCCTTGCTTCCTATAATAATGTAATTATGACACATTAAAAATGTAATAATGATGAGTCTGTACTTCAAACGGGTTAAGTGAACCTTCAGGAATTCTCATTAAGTATTTTGAGCTTCTCAGTAAAAGGTTTATAGAAGCTAAAATTGTGATTAAATTGCTATCTTTATATCTTCATTTATAATCAAGTAGCATATGATAAGAATTCCTAGAAATGATAAAAAACATTTTTTCAAGTATTCAATCTAAGACTTATCAATTCAAAGATGATGCTATCAAACTCCATAATCGAATGCTATGAACACCTGTGTTTTCATTTTTCTCTTTTTCTCTTGATAATGGGGAAATAGTGTTTAGCCAAGAGAGAGCATAGTGAGTACCCAAAACAAGTGCTTTGGAATCAAGCACACCTTGTAACCACTGATTAGTGTGTGATTACGGTCAGTTACTCAGTCTCTCTGCGCTTCGGTTTTCATTATCTTAAAAATGAGGAAAATTACACTCATGTCAAATGATTAAAATTAAAGTTAGTTAATAGGTATAAAGCACCTGCACACAGTGGGTGCTTAATAAGTGCTATTTTCCTGCCCTTCCTCTGTGCTTTCCTAAGATCTAGTCTGAAGATAAAACCTTAACTCCTGGCTTGCAGGTAATGTGCAGGTATTAGCCAACAGTTTCAACCTCTTCCCCTACCAGGTGTTTCAGAAAAGCTGCTAAACATTGCAAAGTTTGCCTGATGGAAATTTCTTTTATTCTTCTGTCCTTTCTCTTTTAAAGCCAAAAATGGACGAGAGAACCGTTAGAATGTGGGTTCCAGAGAGAGGGGAAGATTTAGTGTGCTGAATTGGAGAGAAGCCACTGAGTTAGCGAGGACTTCTGCATTCAACTTTGCTTTTGAAGTTTACTTTTCTCCAGTGGGCACAAGAAAGAGGAAGCTGTATTAGAAAAACCACCTTGGTCAGAAGTTGGCCACATTCCGTGGTCCACAAAGGTGCTTTTGATGAATGATGTGCATCCTGCATAAGTTAGTTTGGGACTTCTACAGATCATCTTGGAGATTCAACTCGGACTAGAAAACAGTCACGAGCCTGGGAGGGGTGTATCCAAGGTGTGAGCCAATAAGATGAACACTAACTTAGGTCTGGAGGTCAGGGTTCACACTCCAGTGACTTCAGGATAATTACTTGAATGCCTTGAGCCTGATTTCCTTACCCTCAGAGGATTGTGTTTTGCAGATAAAATTAGACAACTCATGGAAACACCTAGTACAGTGCCTGAAATTTAGGCACTTAGCAAAATCTAAATCTTTATGCAAATTCCCATGGATATCAGCATTATAAAACAATATCTATTTACAATAAAGTGACTCCTAGATGTATTCCATGAAAAACTTGTTCCCCGAGCTATTCTGCATGTGCATGATTTGGTGGGTAGAGAGAGGTGATTCTATAGCCCAGTTGGGTTGAGATTTGCTGCCGAGGCTCCATCTCTGAGAGACTCCCAATCCACATGCACACCTCAATGATTCTAGGCTGTGATGCAGTTAAACAAGCATTCAAGCTAGCTCGCTGCCAAAAACTCGATGAATCTCATGAAACAAGAATTTCCTAACATTTTTTACAGGGAGCATCTATTCATCCTTCAGGAATGATACTCCACAGGAATCCTGCAATAGCCAAAACTGACCAGCAGTCAAGATGCTGAATTTCCCATTGAACATGGGTCCCTCCCATGCTCCAAAACAGGCCTATTTCTGTTCCAGATGGCACCCTGCAGTCCCTTTAGCTTTATCACAGAGGTTTCACCCCTTCAAATATGAAGAATATTAATCCATTAATCCTGTCTAAGCCAAAGAACAATACAAAGTTCCACAGCATTTAGCTGGTTGATTAATATGCATATTGATCACTTTGTGATTCATTCCAGGATCGATTTCTAATTAGAGGCAGGCTTTCTAATCCACCAAATGTTTCCGGGATACTTCTTCAGTCATTGCTGTTCCTACGTGAATTAACTACAGTAGCAATCACCACTACAAGTTACATTTGTTAAGGACTTTAAATACACAGGATGCCTTCACATACATTATACTTTTCATTTGTTTCTCTAAGCAAATTGTAGTATCTTCCCCATTTCACAGAAGATATAACTAAGGCTTGAACAGTCACTAGATGAAGGGCAGAGCCAAAGCTCAAACCTTGTCCTCCAGCTCCAAATTTAGTGGTTTATAATCTATAGTATAAATTCTAGTGTGTCAGATATGAAGTTCACACTGATATAGAGATCAATAATTTACATTTAGAAAACCCTGGCCAGGTGTGGTGGCTCACGCCTGTAATCCCAGCACTTTGGGAGGCTGAGGCGGGCAGATCACAAAGTTAAGAGATCAAGACCATTCTGGCCAACATGGTGAAACCCCAGCTCTACTAAATATACAAAAATTAGCCAGGCATGGTGGCAGGTGCCTGTAATCCCACCTACTCAGGAGGCTGAGGCAGGAGAATCACTTGAATCCGGGAGGTGGAGGTTGCAGTGAGTCAAGATCGTGTCACTACCCTCCAGCCTGGTGACAGAGTGAGACTCTGTCTTAAAAACAACAACAGAACCCCAGGCCCTAGATAAGTAAGTATTCCTTCTTTCTTGCTTGGGTGGCTGAAACACACGCCTGCTGTTCCCTTTTCTTCAGGCCAGATGGACACGGTCCTTAAAAGGGGCAAGAAGTTCTCTACTGCACTGAAAAAAAACACGCACTCTAAAGCTACGTTTCCTTGGGCCGGAAGCCCAGCTCCTTCACTAATTAGCTGCATCCGCCTTAGAAAAGTTACTTTCTAGCTCTGCCCTCAGTTTTCTCATCTATAAATTAGTCAAAAAAGGGATGTCCACTTATTAATTTTTTTGGAGCAGGTATTTTTTTTTTACATTTTCTTGAGAATTGGAAGATACTTGTCTGACCTTGAAAGTAGCTGACATATTTTTCTATAAAGATTGTGACCCTGAAGATTTATTTCTCTTGGGCAGAGATGGTTTAATGCGTGAAGGTCATCTCTTTTACGTTTTATAATCTCAAGATTACATTTTAATATCAGGGGCCAGGTCTACTTTGTTCTCACCTCTTCCCCAGCTCCTAGTACTGTGCACCTGACATATAGTAGCCACTCGATAAAAGTCTGTGGAGTTAATAAATCTGGGCCAGGCTCTACATTTTATCAAGTAACGAACTGGGACCCTGGGAATGCGTTTTGCTAAGAAAAGGATGCTAGCTTTTTTCTGACAATGACTACAGTGGCCTCTGCTGGTAAGTTTTTGGAACTACAATTCAGGATCGGAAAGAAGCAGGAATTCTGGACTGCAGAGGAGTTTCTCAGCTTTCTTTCCTTCATCTATATACCATCGTAAAAGGACCATAACAGGGCTGTATTACTTATGGTGCTTAGTATGCCTAGGATATGGCGACTACTAAAACAAGGATAAGTATACTTTTCTTTGAGGTGTCTGAGAAAAGCATCAAAAACAAAAACAACGAAAAAACAGCGCAGTACCAGAAGAACTGCACTCTGTCAGAGCTTTCTACGACCACCTGTTAGCTGGTAAGCTATTCAAGTTCTACATTCAAGAAAAGTCTAGAACAGGGACCTGGTCAGTGAAATTGCTACGGTCTGTTAATCTTGTTAATTTTCAAGATCCTCTTGCTATTTTGAGGATCAAATCCTTACACACCTTCCAAAATCTATTTTCCTCTTTATAGTATTTTCATCTTACTTAGGATAAGTTTATTACTTTATAAACATACTGTCAAGTAAATGTAATTTTCTTCATAGAGAAAGAGGAGGTGTTTGGCTAACTCTGCTTGACTATCTCATTCCTCTCGACAGCAGATATATTCGAAGGCTATTGTTACTAACATGGTCCTAGAGTGACCTCTTGCTGCACAATTGCTACATAAACCTGCAAACCCAGCATTGGATGCTAGTGAATTGTTAAGACAGAAACCTCCCTGTGTATAAAAGTGTATACACTGACATGCATAATGTGAACGTCAACTTAGCTTTTTAATGTTTCTGTACTCTGTAAAGCTATTGGCTTTCCTATTATAAAACAGTAATTTTTAAAATTCCTTCTCCAAATAAATTCTCTGAGCTTGTGAAATGGTCTATTAATTTATCTTCTTAGGTTCCATTTTAAAAAGAACATTTCCCTTTCCTAATATTCAGATACATTCTGGGTGTAACATATAGGACTACTGAATAAGCAAGAGAATTTACATTTGAGGAGTGGCCGAGTTCCCTGTGGGATCCATGATTTGAAATTCCATGGTATCTGAATTTACTTCCAAAGATGGGTTTATGATGTAAAGAATGGTCTTACTGTTTAAGTCCTTTTGGCTAAATTTCTCATGGATAAATTCACCTACAAAAAACAAATAAATGAATATCATGGGTAATCAAAACATTAAATAAGAGCTAATCAAATTGTACAGCTATTTTATTTTAAATACAGCTTTAAAAGTAGCTAATGTACATTTTAAAAAGGAAATTAACATTACTGTAACTATCTTAAAACTCAAATGCAATGAGCTTAAATTAGGCATTAAATTGACTGCCTCACAAATATTTGCCTTAAAGAACACATAAAAATAAAAAGAAGAGTAGGAAGATACAGTAATAAAAATCTAATTCTGTGCCATCCTGTTTAATGATGTATTATAATCATTGTGCTCAGAAAGTAGAAATAATATACAATCCAGAGAAACCATTAGGAAAAATATCAAGAACTTAAAAAAAATGATCTGACATCATTTAGAATCATTGAGAATTCATGATAGAAGAAAAAATTTGTCACAGATAGGAAATTTGGTCCTGACACTGTGTTCCTCTGAATATATTATAATCAGCTGTTGAGAAAAAATTATAAATACTCAACAATTGTATATCAGTATTTGTTTCTTCTAGTTAGGATACATTTAGGAAGGCTCAGACTCAAACCCTCTTTAGGACCAATATTGATTTATAAACTGCATCTATCAGTAAGCCCTGGGGAGTGTTTACCAAATGGGCCTGAACTTAATTAAATTAATCTCCAGCCCTGCCAGCCACTGGGTATTTTAAAATGAGCAATTACAAGGATTAAGGAAGCCAGTACCTGTTGTTGTGTTCTCCAGATGTCCATGTTTTGGACCTTGTAAAATTTTAAAGATGATCTGATCGTCCTCAGTGTCAGGGTCTGATGCCTTCAGCACGTGGGAAGTGATGTAAATCCCATAGCAGCCATTTTTCAGGAGCCCCACTTGAGAAGGGGAATGCAAGAGTGTGATACGGGGAGCTGTTTTGTCCAACTGGTCCACCTGGATCATCAACAATGACATTCAATGTTATCCAGAGGCTCCTCACCCCCATGCAACGCTGGGCTTTATTGGTTCAACAATGACACACAGTCCTGCATTTCAGATTCTTTATACTCTTCATTAGCGAATTCTTGCTAAAGACTGTCCTGTTCACAAGAGCCTCAGCAACTATCACAGTTCTTGGAACAGAGGCCAACTTTCCACTGTAAACTTTGATCCCACTTTAGCAATGTGCCTACCGCCTGACTCCCACTTAGGATACATGTTTTGACAAGGCAGGCATCAGGTCTTTTACCCCTAGGGATTCCCTGCACTTGGTACAGTGCCTGAACCAAAGCAGAAGCCCAGGGAATGTCTATTAAACGAATACACTAAAATTAACCCAAGAATTCTAGAACAAACTTCATGTTAACTCCACAGAAGAACTGCCCCCATTTTCCTGGTGTTTAGTGATTTATAGACACAAAATTGTAAGGGTTTACAAATATATAGAATTTTGGGGGGGCAAGTCTTTTTTTCAACTGGCAAAAATGCTGAATAAAAATAGAGATACCTCAGTATGGAAAAGGTGAAAGGGGATTATTTCTAGATAATTTGCATATTTGTTTCACTGAGGAGGAGAGCCAGGTACCTGAACAGGTGGACTCGATTTGTGAAGATGGTGATGAACAGTAACTCATATGTGAGAACAGAAGTGTAGGTTCAAACACAACAAAAGACCTCATTCAGTCTGTGTGGAGCTCAGCCCACCATGCATTTGCAAGAGGACTGTTGTAGGTAAGGATAGAACAGGTTTGGATGGATTAGAACAGATTCATTGCTGATACTAGCAAACAGGTACAAGAATCTTCATTCCCCTCACTCCTAATCCCTCAGTTCTTGACTTCATTTACCACAAAATGATACTATTGTAAATCTTAGTTTACCCTAGCAAAGTAAAAAATTCATGTCAATGATAAGACCAAGTAGATTTTTGTGTATTATGATACAGTGAGCTACTCTGTAGCTATTAAAAATAAGGGAGAAGATGAATTGATAGTGAAAATTTTCCACAATTTTGCATTAACTGAAAAGCCCCAGAAAACTGCAGAATAGAATTAGAATACTACTTTTGTTAATATATATATATATATACACATACATACATACATAATGTTTGTATAGACATAGGCAAAAGTCTTGGAGCATTTGCACCAATCTGTTCATTTGTTTTGGAGTGGGGAAAGATTACAGCTCCTCCTCTGTTTAATTCATAAGAAAGTTTGTCACAACCAACCATTTTTTACTCTCAAATTGGCAAGATTCTTTAAAAAAAACAGAAATAATTATAATTCATGATGATGAATATGTGAAGAAACAGATATTTTATATTTTGCTGGTAGGGGTGCAAAATAGTGAAAATTTTTCTGTATTTTGCAGAAACAGATACGTACACAAAAATGATTAGATATATATTCACTAAAATACTACTTATAATAGCAATTTACAAAAAGCATGCAAAAGTCCACCAGGGGATTTATAAACCATCTCCACCTGAGACTGAATTCCATGCAACCTTTAAAAATCATATTATCAGGAATATGATTAGTTATCAAGTACTATCAGGAATAGTTAATGACATAAGGAAATATTCAGAATACATGAAGATGGAGACAGTCAATATGCATAACAGTATAAATAATATCATCCCATTTTTAATTGAACAAAATAAAAGAATGGAAGAAAGTCACCATCAATAGTTATCTTTGAGTGGTATGGTTGTGAAGAATTTTTTTCTTATGGTTTATAAATTATTTGCAATACATAGTTATTTTATAAACTGAAAAAGCAACAGACATTTTCAAAAGTCATAATCATTCTCCTCTCCTGAAGAGTATGGGTGGCATCTTGCAGAGCAGTGAGGTTGGGTGTCAAGCTGTCATCGTGGCCCATGAGGGAAGAAGCTCCCACAACCATGTGGCCAGTAGAAGAGATGGTCAGTGGAAGAAGAGGAAAATTAAAGTACTTCCAAGCTATGTAAGAAATACCCAAAGTTGACATTAAATAAATAGCTGAATGTAGGATGGTTGTTTTATTTTGGTTATGGATGTTATAATTCCTTAAAAACGAAAGTGTTACAAAAGTAGGAAATGCCTGTTGCAATCATGTGTTTTTAAAAAAGCTAACATCTAAGCTCTAGCAACACAGTTCCTTGTCATGTCTCTGGTCACATTAAAATATACCCTAGGTCTTATTCAACTTCTAGCTTCGTCAAAAGTAGATCTTCTGGCTCAGTATACCAGAAGCATTTTAAAATATTGGATTGCAAGGTTTTTTTTTTTTTTAAAGAAACCTCTATCCTCTGAAAACTTGTGTTGGACTTACTGAAAATGTATAGAAAGCATAACATGACTTTTTTCTCCCTTACCTGAACCCTTTAAAGAAGAAGTACAAGTTGCATCAGTTGCAATAATCTTGATCAGACATAAAAGATTTCCTACAAAATGAATGTCAGGTTGTGCCTGCTGGTGTCAGTCAAAAACACCCATGTTTTACAGTAGTTTTGCCCTCAATTACTCAGGTACCACCAGAAGAGGTCAACATCCATATTGTCTTGGCAGAAAACTCTCTAGAAGGCAAGACACTGTTGCCATCATCTCTCCTACACTGCTGGTGGGATCAATCACTTTTTAAAGCCTCTTGATTTCTCTGCTAAAGTAGACTGAGAGTTCTGGGGAATTATGGGAGAAAGTTTGAAGCTTACCTTGTGGAGTTTTTACACATAATGTTTTTGTCTTGTTTTGTTTTGTTTTGCAATGAAAACCTCATACTTTTGACAAAAAGCTTTACAATATATGTCCAACATTTTCCTATCAGTAAATTCCACAACTTCCAATAGATAACTCTCTTATTAAGATGAGTGTTGGTGTTGGGAGATACCTAATTTAAGTTCTGGTACTTTCTCCAATCTCCACCCTCTTTTCCATCTGTGCTTTGGAGTGTAGGAAGGAACTCTGATATCTGCACTCAGAATTTAGAATTCGTATAAATTTGCAGCCAAAGAGACCCAGAAAAGTATCCCTGGCTGGACAGTACAGAGACATGTCTCAACCCAGGGTGAGGAGTCCTTGGCAGGACTCCTGCCAATCAAAAAAAAGATACTAACAGACTGAAGAGTGGAATGGGACTAAGATCAATTAAAACATATGATAAAAATAATAATTTTAATACAAAGTGCTTCTTACACACTGTGTCCATGATGTCAATATCTTCTTTATTTTCCCAGTGCCGCATCATTTCATCGTATTTTCTGGACCTCCCAACTGCCAAGGACTCATCCAGCACCCACTCTATGCTCTCAAGACTTGTCCCATACACAGAGTCTGGGAGGCTTCATTTTATGTATCAACTTCCCATGGTGTGTTTTAGGTGGAATTAACATTTACATCAGTACATTTTGAGTTAAAGAGATCATCCTCCATAATGCAAGTGGGCTTCAACCAATCAACTGTAGGCCTTAGGAGAAAAGATTGAGGTCCCCCAAAAAGGAAGGAACATTGCCTCCAGACTGCCTTTGGGCTAAAGATTACAACGTTAACTCCTGCTAAAATTTGTAGCCGGCCAAATTGCCCTGCGTATTTTAGACATGTCAAGCCCTACAATCACATGAGCCAATTAGTCAATTCCCTAAAATAAATCTCTCTCTCTCTCTCTTTCTTTCTCTCAGCAAGGGAAAATGTAACTATATTACTAGTCAGAAAGTATTCTAAAGTAAGAGACAAATTTTATCTATTTTGTGTTTGGTGAGAGTGTGTAGAAGAGGGTGAACTACTTCCAAGGAGAGTAGATTCAAGAGTTTGAGAGCCAGAATATACTTGATGTGTTTTGACTTAAAAAAGAAAAACACATTATGCCCTCCAGGAATCCTTGTAATAGTCAACAAATGTGGCAGTGTAGTGCCATAGAAAGGACGCAGAATTTGGGATCAAAAAGACTTGAGATCTTTGTGCGGATTTGATCAAATCATTTAACTCCTGAACTTGTATCCTCATCCATAAAATGTCAATAACAAAACTTGCTTCATAGGAATTTTATGAGAATCAAATGAGATTTATGTGGAGTGGGTCTGGCCTGCAGTTAACACTAAAGAAACTGCAATTGCTGCTATTAATACCCTCATCATTATTACATGTGTAATCGTGTAAAGATGCTGCCTCGTAAGTTTCAACATCAAATATGTTTCAGGCCATATGCTACTGCTTTGGATACCTAATCCTGTTGAATTCTCACCACAATGCTGTAGGCATGTTTTTCAAAGAAGGAAAAGTAGATTCAGAAGAGTTAAAGAACTCTTTAAGGTCACACAGCCAATGCACTGCAAAGCAGGAATTCACACCTGGGTCTGTCTGACTCCAAAGCCAATGGCTTTTGCTCCTTTCTGTGCTACCATCAACACTCACAGTCAGTCATTAGCACAAATGTGGGGACCAAAGCTCTTTCATTCATATTAATATTCTGTGTGTGCTGTAGATGCACAATCTGTATTTGAATGAAAGAAGAAAGGAAATTTAAAAAAATAGTTCTTGGCCAGGCACGGTAGCTCACGTCCGTAATCCCAGCACTTTGGGAGGCCAAGGCAGGTGGATTATTTGAGGTCAGGAGTTCAAGACCAGCCTGATCAACATGGTGAAACCTCATCTCTATTAAAAATACAAAAAAGTTAGCTGAGCATGGTGGTACATGACTATAGTCCTAGCTACTCGGGCGGCTGAGGCAGGAGAATTGCTGAGCCCAGGAGGGAGAGGTGGCAGTGAGCCGAGATCACACTGCTGCACTCCGGCCTGGGTGACAGAGCAAGAGACTCTGTCTCAAAAAATAAATAAATAAATAGTTCTCGATGTCACTGTTTTCATATCTCTGGCAAATGAACTGTGCTTTTCATACTTACCTGAATGGCGAATAAAACAGGTTCTTCCCACACTCTCCCATTCACAACAAAACCTTGGTTTGTCCTGTCTGTGGCCATGAAAGTAAAGCAGTCAGTCTGTGAGTCCCCTCCTGAGTGCCGATAGGCCACGTTTCTGCTGTCCACATCCTGCTGGGTGAAATTGTGTTGAAGCAGCCCTGTCCCCCACAGGTAGAGCCGGCCATGCTGGGGAAGCTGAACCAAGAGGAAGGTGAGGTTCTCTGCAGACGTGTCAGGGTCAGTCAGCTGAAGGAGGTCAGGGGAAAGCAGGCCCACGGCCCCTTGGGCCAGTCTCAACCCCTTGTTCCTGGTTACCACGGGCAGGGCTCTGTCCACAGTCTCCAGTGTGATCTCAAACACCCCATGCTTGGTCCGCAGTCCATTGCTGATGATGAATCTGGCAAAGAGAGGCAAGGCAGCCTTCAGCATGGATTCTTGTGTCACCATCTACTGGAATGAAATGATAATACACACCTTTACTAAGGGATATGTCGTGTTGTGAGTCAAATGAAAAATCAAGGGCAGATCTTACAGAACACCTATCATTAAACCAGTCCCCTGAGTAACACATAAATGGACCATTCTACACCCAAGAGTATTTTCTCAATAATACTAATGACAGACCTATGTGATGGAACAGGCAAATTCTGACAATCATATTCCTCAGGCTCATCAGTGCTTAATGTGGTTCCTTGACCCAAATAAAAATTTCATATCCAATGAGACTCATCATATGAATGTGAAAAGTATACCCTCTTTATTTATTTATAACTTCTCAATTGTATTTTTTTCATGGGAGTGTAATAAACTGAAGTTCTAAGTCTGATAACTGGGAGGCCAATACAATAAAGTGCTGAATGGGTTGAATTTAGCTAATAGCAGAGCACATTCTCAGAAATGTAATCTCACCTAACTCATCTTCCCCTCCAGGCCTCATTTTCACTGCTCTGAAAAAATGAAGGGGATGAACCAGAAGATAATAAAGTACCAACCAACTCTAAAATATTACGGGAGGCCCTAATCTCTTACAGTTTACATGTACTTCTGCATTTGCTCCCTAGAAGATAGGTGACAGTTACGCTACATAAGGATTATTTCCCTGCTTCAAAGAAAGGTTCAGTAAGTTGGTGGGAGATCATAAGGCAGGTAGGAGATGAAGCTGAGACTAGAACACAGGTCTTTCAATTCCTGCATCCTCTGCTCTTACAGAGTTTAAAATAAATGCTGGTTTAGCAATCCACTACCAAAAAATTGTGATGCCTGAGCACCATTGCAAAACTATAAAAAGAAAGCTGAAATGATACACATCTGAGATAAGCAAAATCTTTCTTACAATCTTAGTTTTATGATAGCATACCATGCTTCTGATTATATTGATCATGAAATCACATTCTACCTACTAAAGCCAATTTCACAATAACACTGATTTAAATGATCTTTGTAGCATTCCAATATGTAATTTTTATTTCAATAAGAATTAAGAGTATCATGAAATTATGCAAACAAGGCACAATATTAAAACTCCAAAAAGTTAGGAAATCATTACTACCAAATTGGACTGACAAACTCACTATACACCAAAGAAATTGTACTTAGAAATAATCACAGAGCTGTGTCTTATTAGCTTTTCTCCATGTACCATAGTTGCTGGAAATATTCATGGATGATACACTTTTTTATTCCACTGATACAAAAATCTCTAAAAATAATGTTTTTGTAGAATATATCAATTATATATAACATTTTTAGATATAAATTTTATATACATATATAAGTTATATATTTTCTTTGGAGGCTCTTTTTAAACTAGAGAAGGTATGGAGTTTGTAATTATTTTTCATATCTGGCAGATTTGACTAACAATCTCTTTATCCTTTGTGAAAGATGTCTTGTTCTTCAGGGTTTCAGCATTGATCCTTTTGAGCATAAAGAGACCTGCAATTAGGTAGTGTGAGAACGAGTCAACCATTCTGCCTGAGACCTCTGACTCAGGGAGGGCAGTTAGACAAAAAGTAAAAAGAGGGGTCCAAAGTGGCTCCTGCCGGAGGTCATGGCGCTCGCGAAGGCAAGGTCATTAGTTCAAGGCTAACCTCATAAGCTCAAACTGATTGGCAAAAAAAAAAGTAAAAATAGATGAGTTTGGCTAAGTACTGATTTTGCTTTGAAGGCTAGGCTGAAGTTTTCTAGTTTTCTAATTATCTAGTTAATAAGACTGCCAACAAGAAAAATGGGTCTGATGTGATACAAAGAAAAAGAAATCTATGTCCAAAAAGTTAAAATTGCTAAGCGAAATACAACAAATGAATTTTGACATTTCACACAGCTAGACTTGTAGAGAATGAAACCTGATTTATTTCTCCCACAGCATTGTTTTTCACAGTTTGAATAAAGGTATTCAACTACCTTTAGAATGACAGATTGAGCAAAATCACATAGTTGCCTTAAAACAAACCAATCAGTTTTTCTTTGATAAAACTAAACCTTTGATAAGTATATTTTTAGCAAATTGGGCCATTTCATCACTGGACCATGAGGTGTTTATAAAATCAATTATTTATTTTAAAAAGAGGCCGGTGCAGGGGCTCACACCTATAAACCCAGTACCTTGGCAGGCTGAGGTGGGAGGATCACTTGATCCTGGGAGGTCGAGGCTACAGTGAGCCATGAATGTGCCACTGTACTCCAGCCTGGGCCACATAGATAGAGATCCTGGAAAAAAAAAGAAAAAGAAAAAAAGGAAAGAAGGAAGGAGAAAGAAAGAGAGAGAAGAGAGAGAAAGAAAGAGAAAAGAAAAAGAGATCAGGTGCAGTGACTCATGTCTATAGTCCTGCACACACTCTGGGAGGCTGGGGTGTGTGAAGCACTCAAGCTCAGGAGTTTGAGACCAGCCTGGGCAACATGGCAAAACCCCATCTTAAAAAAAGAAAAGAAAAAAAAAGGAACCTAGAAAAATATGTCTGTGCTTCAAACTTTTTACTTAGTCACCTCCACAGTTTCAAAAGTCCATTGATATATACATTTTAGGTATAAAATTATGCTTTATTTCTCAGGCAGAGCCTTTCACAGAATTCCGCCTTTAGTCTATTGTTTTTCTGTTATTTTTTCATATTCCCCTTAATCCTATCATCTGATCCACGATAAAATAAGGATGCTCCTTCAGTGCCTCTAAGTTCCCTTTTTCCCATTTTCCCCCTCCAGAAATATGTTTCACACCTCTCATTCTACCCCGTTTCACAAATAAACTGGCTCTCTATTCCTTACCAGATCCCTGTATCAAATGTGCTCTGTGGAGAGTGTTAAATCAGCCATTGGTACGTTAGTGCAAATGTAAGCCAAAGGACGTGTATTTTTAGCATTAGCGTTAATTGCAGAGCTATAGACATTGTGCACTATTGAAAGTATGTCAAATAGCAGAAAAGGAAGAAGAAAACGGGAAGAGTTGGGAACAAGGCAACAAAGTCAAATGAGAACTCGAGTGAGTGCCAGGGACTCCATCAGAGGCGGCCATCTTGAATATCGAATTCTGATTTTCCTCTCTGGAGACTAAATTGCAAAAATGCCTTACGGGGTCCTCAAAGCTCATCTCAGGACGGCCACATCTATTCGATGCGTGCATGACCTTTCTGAGGTCACTGAAGTTGTCTTATGATCGGGGTTGTCCATCTCAAACCCCTCCCTGCCAGATGATGGCGATCTGCCCACATTGGAAACAGGCAGCCTGCCATTAGACAGATGGGAGCGAGAGCACGCAGGCCACAGACCACAGAAGAGTAAGAAATATGTTTTCTGAGGCCACTGCTCCCATCTGGGACACTGGGGCAGCTGTCTGTGCTGACCTAAAGCTAATAAGCCAGGGGTGAAAAGGATGCCATTTCTAAACATGACTGGATCAAATACATCATTCCACTTTCACAAGTAACAGTGCAAACTACTCACAGGCAGAGAGACATTATCAGAGAGAGACAGAGTGAATGGTTATGGTTGGGTTCCCAGTCAAAATAAAGCTAGCAGAACAAGTGAAACAAGGTCAGTGCTGTTCATGTCTGCAAAAGCTGACCGATCAGAAGCTCTTCCAAATACCTCCTCCCCAAATCCTCCAAATATATTCTCCAGGTTTAAAACCACAAAGTCATTGCTGTGTTGGTGTCCATTCTGAGGTGAAGAAGTTGGCGGTAGCAGCTCCTTCTGTGGGTCCATTTGTTTAATTTCCCTTAATACATCCCCCTGAGAAGAGATGCAGCCAAGATGACCACCGTTCTCATGAAATTTGGGGAATGACTCTCAGATTTGTCTGGGGTGCCTGCCTGGTCTGATTTCACCATTACCACGGTGCTTTCAAGCTTTCTGCATTGCCTGGCAATAGAGTTGGCTGAAGAAGCTGCCATCTGTCATGGCATTTAAGAGATAAAAATGGAATCATAAATAGCGCCAGCTCCTCAGGAAAAAAAAAAAAAAAGTCCAGCCGGCATGTCAAAATGGAGGACATTAGCATGTTCTTTTAGTACCCGGCTGCCAGCAGCTGAAGTCAGCTTGCTAATCACTCGGTGTCATCTGTCCTAGAACATGCTGCCAAATCTTTCTTCCAGGCCAGCAGCACCAAACAATGCAGGAGAATTTATGATTCACAAAATATTTTTGCAGAAGGTAAAATCTGACTATTAAACTTCCCCATTTAATTAATGCTGCCATAGCTTACATTAAAAAGGGAAGGGGGAAAAATCCTCTGCCACAAAATTTATCTCTTCTACCCAGCCAAATTCCTTGCCAAATTTGACAGCAAGCAACATAAATTTAGGTGATTAGATTGGTTGCATATATTTAATTTTTAAAAAGCACTATGATCACACTTTCATTAAAACAGGCTTTCAGCTTTGGTTTAGCGCCACTTGACAAACAACACAGCAGTCCATGATTGGGTTAGTGAAATGACAAGATTAAAATTTGGGTCTTGGGCAGATGCTAGGCTCTTCCATTATAAATATGTAAAACTGCTGGCCAAATATCAGAATGACACATTGAGGAGGTTCCTTCATACAAATGCATATTCTCTACAAATTTTTGGTACAATGAGGTATAATGGAAAGAATCTTCCCCTGGAAATGAGCTCTGAGCCCCAAATTCAGCAGTGATACTCAGTTATGTGAGTGTAGGTGACTTCCTGTGCCTCTTGGATCCTTGGTTTTCTCATATGTAAAATGGGAACACTATTGCATCTCTTGCAAGGTGGTGGCATAAGGCTTAAGGAAAATGACATATGAAAAAAGAGTCCAAGTCATTCTCTGATGCACTGCAGGTGTTCAAGCAATGCCAACTTTCCTACGTGTAAATAAGGGATTGGACCAAATCAATGCTGTTTGGCCTTTGTTATTTGCTTTCTCCCTAAAACCTTGTTTCCTAATTTTGAGTCATTGAAACACCACCATATCTTTGCCACATGCCTGTACTATGTGTACACTTATTATTTACCAGTTTGCTTTCTATCAATTCAATTTTTAACTTAAATCAGTGTATTTAAAGGAAACCTTTTACTACTAAAAACTGAACACTATAAATACTATTAAACTAAATACAAGAAAACAGTATTTTTCATGCTTGGTAAATATAGTTGCCCAATGGTTGGGGCCTGTGGTTTGTACTTTCTCTGTTAGGAGAGGAAAATAGTAAATATGAAGAGCTGATAGAAACATATTAATACCAATCTGTTAAGGCATCACAGCCTTTTTGCTAAAAGAACACCTTGCCTGGAAGCCCAGCATGCAAAACAAACTAGAAAACAAAGCATTAACATCCACACACACTCACACATAAAACACACACCTACGTTCCATTAGTACATTGGGCTGAAGGCCCTAGAACCTCAATTCAGCTCTTTATCTCTGGGAAGCCCTAAAAGGCTTCCATAAATTCTTAATTATTTCTTTCTTTTTATTTTTTTGCGGAGTTTCGCTCTGTCACCGAGGCTGGAGTGCAGTGGCATGATCTTGGCTCATAGCAACTTTTGCCTCCTGGGTTTAAATGATTTTCATGCCTCAGCCTGCTAAGTAGCTGGAATTATAGGTGCCCACCACCACTCCTGGCTAATTTTTTATATTTTTAGTAGAGAGAGGGTTTCACTATGTTGACCAGGCTGGTCTCAAACTCCTGACCTCAGATGATCCACCCACCTTGGCCTCCCAAAGTGCTGGGATTACAGGCGTGAGCCACCACATGCAGCCTCAACTTCCATAAATTCTTGAGGTTCCTCAGAACATATTCAGAACAACAGACTAGACCAGACCATTGATGGCTAGTCCTGACTCCATCAGAATTACCTGAAGATACCTTTCAACAACACGGATTTCTGGGCCTGAGACTGGACTTACCAAAGTTGCCTCTCTGGGGTAAGGCCCAAAAATTTGCATTTTGTAGTTCTCTCTGGCAATTCTCTGAGGATCTAAAAATGTAGAAATTCCTGGGATAAATCATTTCTAAAATGCCATCTAATATCACTTTCTCTGGATGTGAATTAGGAAATTTTTACAGTTATCGCCAGTCCTTACATGTGGAGGTTTTGTTCTTCATTCTCACCACTCGATTAATACCTAACTTTCATTTCTCAACATCTTTATGCATTCATTCCTGTGTTCTCCAACAAGGTCACTGGTTTCTTCAAGACAGTTACTAATGTCTTCAGCAGACAGTCCTGTGGGCATTGACAGAGGGAAGCAGGAAGGGAAAGAAGCTAGAAGTTCCAGAAATGAGTGTAAAATTAAAAGCCCTGGATCTGATACAAATGTATTAAGCCAAGAAGCACCCAGCCTCCATTAGCAAACAGGAAAAAAAGAACAGTCATTGCTCCTCTCAGTAACTCCTTTCCTCCTTCAAGACCATGCTTGCTGTTGTAACTATTGGAAGTAAGAAGGCAGTCAAGGCAAGGACATAATGACAACAATAATAGTAGCTAACAGTTACTTAGTTCTTCCTATGTGTGAGGTGTTGTTCTACTAATGCTTTATGTGCATAAGCTCATATAAACTTCTCACAACCTTGTGAGGCAGGTGCTGTGAGCATCAATCCATTTCACAGAAGAGGAAACAAGAGCATAGAAGGTTGTGTAACCTGATGAAGGTCACAGAGTTGTGAGTCACTCAGGCAGTTCTTGCTCCCACGCCTGTATCTTAACTTCGCTATTCCACCTCTCAAACAAAAGAGCTGGCTTGAAAAGGAATTCCTACATCTCACTTTTTAGTGAATACCTAGCAACACTCAAGGACTGAACTAGTTAAGATATTGGTCAACTAAATGATTATCTGCTTGTTAAGGGACATTTATCAAGAGAAACAAATAAGGTATTAGTTCCAGCTTTCTGGGATTGCTCATTTTGTTGGATTATCCAAGTCAGCTTCCAAAAATCATTTTAGAGCTAAAAAGGCAAGCAACATCCTCTTTCCTGACATTTAACCAGTGTTTGTCAGAGCAGATATATTGAATTTAGATAGGTAAAAGTGAGATAGAGGACAGTGATATCTGAACATGGGTGTGTCAGTGATACTTGATAGTTTATGGGGACCCACTGAACAATATAGGAATATGCTCCGTTTATGTCATTTTATAGTGCTCTTTAGAAGACTGTATTGTGTCATGGTGAAAACTGTACCAGGAGCCAAAAGTATGGGTGTACAATAAACAAACCAATGGTCTCAGGTCCTCCTTATGAATTGACAAAACTCAAAACTGGATTGTGTACAATGGTTCCCTCAAAGTCCAACATTTCCCAGTCCTGATGCCTGGCGTTGTGACCTGTGTTTCTCTCCAGGACCTCAGGTTCAGCCAGCTTTGAGAGCTGTGAGATTATAGATCTTCCAGAGTTGCTCTTGCTTTATGTGACTTGAAATAAATTTCCATATTTTAAATGAATGTAGATTTTCATTAATGTTGTATCTTTGCCTTTTCACCAGATTGTTATTCATTCCAATGATTTATTTGATACAGAATTCTAGAACAGGTGCACAGTTCCCAATTATCACATTGTTTCTATGGGAAAATATGATCTACTTTATGACAACATGATTTATGATATAGTTACCAGAACACATTGTGTCAAAAGGCAGTGTCTGCTTATGCCAAATGTTTACTAATAAATGCCTTTTTGTCAGACAGAAAAACATACTCCCAAAAGAGGGAAATTACTTTTCCAGGTCCATCTTTAGCTGGGAGCCTCAGCTCTTCACATCTCTCCTTGTAGCAGAACTTGCATTAGGATCTGTTTACTGTGTTTATTTTTCGATAACAGGCCATAATTTCTTGCTTTACTGCTGTCATTTTAACTGTGTGGCTTCACCTTACATACAGCAAGGCAGTAAAAGAAAAACATAGCTGCACCAGAGCTGAAATGACTCATTTTTTTCTCCTTTCCTTTCCTTTTTTTAAAA
The DNA here is from genome assembly GCF_049354715.1 of Callithrix jacchus. NCBI lineage: Eukaryota > Metazoa > Chordata > Mammalia > Primates > Cebidae > Callithrix > Callithrix jacchus. The sequence goes on from NC_133502.1 coordinate 121,314,482, forward strand.
AATAAATTTCATTCTATATATTTAAGGTGTACAACATGATGTTATAAGATACACACATTTTGTAAAATGGTTACTATAGTGAAGCACATTAACAGATCTCCTTTTCTGTAAGTATTAATCCAAAGAAGGGGTTTGAAAAGTCTCCATGGGGCTCACCTGAATCTGTCACTGGAGACAGTCACCTTGCTCTTGTGTACGTAGCAAACTGTCTGCCCGGCTATATCCATTTGGCTGAAACTTGTAATGGGAACTCCAGGATAGCGGACATATTCGACCTGGCCATATCGTGGAGGGGAGGTGATGACATATTGCAGTTCCTCAGGCTTGTCTGTCCCATCTACAGCCAGGAGACTGGTGGTCGTTAAGAAACCTCTGTCACCCTTAGACACCACAAGTGGTTTTGTAAAGATGACAATATCACCTACATGATATAAGAGGTTATAGCCAAGAACCATATTAAAAAATATATTATGTCCGAGGCAAAGGCAGAAAACAGAGGCCAAAACTGTATAAAAATCAAAACTAATATGACATAGAAAGGTTTATATAACTATTATGAATAAAAATAATTAACCCAAAGACATGAGCATATATTTTACAAAAGAAATTCAGGTGGCCTGTAAAGATCATTTTAAATGCTCAATCTCATTAGTAATTACAGAAATATGATAAACTGTCATCTCATAACTTTTTGATTGGCAAGGATGTAGAAGCCTGACTGTACAAAGTGTTGAAGAAGACATAGATCAACAGAATCTTGCATACAATTTTGAAGAGAGTGTAAATTGGTACAAGATTTGGCATTATTTTGTAAAGAGCTGAATGTTCATGTATGCCTTGACCCAGCAATTCCACCCCAGCTGTGTACTTGAAAGAAACATTTGCCCTGCTACCCCTGGAGACATGCACCCAAGTGGTCACTGCAGCACTGTCAGTAACTGAAAACATTACACACAACCCAAATGCCTTTTCAAAAAGTGAAAGTATACACAAACTATGTTCTATTCACACAACTGAATTTCATGCAGTAGCAAAATGAATGAACTACAGCTTCATGGAACAAGACAGATGTAGTTTATTAACATTCATTGGTTCTATGAGAAGGCCAAGAAAATGATAAACAAATATAAGAAAGTAATACAAAATTTAGGATGGTATCTTTTTCTGGAGAATATAGGAAGATGTCTATTATTAATATTCCAGTCCTTCAATTGTGTGGTAGTTGCACAAATGTTCATAAGATACTTTTAAATGTATATTTATACAACCATATTCATAGCAGCATTATTCACAATAGCCAAGAGATGCAAGCGACCCAAGTGCCTCTCAACGGATGAGTGGATAAACAAAATGTGATCTACACATACAATGTAATATCATTCGGCCTTAAAAAGGAAGGAAGTCCTGGCACATGCTACAACATGTATGAACCATGAGGGCATTATGCTAAGTGAAAGAAGCTAGTCATGAAAAGATATGTACTATATGATTCCACATATGTGAAGTACCTAGAGTAAACTCATAGGGACAGAACAAGGGTTGCCAAGGAGAGAAAAATGGATAGTTATTTAATGGATATAGACTTTTTGTTTTCTGAGATGAAAAAATTCTGGGGCCAGGCGCATTGGCATACGCCTGTAATCCCAGCACTTTGGGAGGCCGAGGCAGGCAGATCATGAAGTCAGGAGACCATCCTGGCCAACATGGTGAAATCCCATCTCTACTAAAATAACAAAACTTAGCTGGGCATGGTGGTGTACGCCTGTAGTCCAAGCTACCTGGGGGGCTGAGGCAGGAGAACCACTTGAACCGGGGGGCAGAGATTGCAGTGAGCTGAGATTGCACCACTGCACTCCAGCCTGAGTGACAGAGCAACACTCAATCTCAACAACAAAAAAACAATCTGGAGATTGTATGGACAACAACATGCATATATTTAACACTATGAACTGGTACACTTAAAAATGGCTAAGACAGTATATTTTGTGTTATGCATATTTCATCACTATTTTTTTTTAATGTATGACTGACGAAGGTAGAAGTGGGTCACACATGGAGGAATAATACAGTTTTCACAAACTAGGGATTATAATTCAATTTTGTTCACCTGAGGTCCATTAAAAAATGATCATATAGAGCTTCCACTCTGTGTCAGGTACAGAACTAAGGGCTCTTACACCTTCACACCAATCTTGTGAGATATGGTCTTCTCATATCCCCAGATTATAAATGGGGAAACTAAGGTATAGAAATGTTAACTAACTGGCTCGTGTTACACATTTAATAAAAGACAGTGAGAATCTGTATTCAAGCCATCTGACTCCAGAGCACAAGTTCTTCAACACTGCATTATTTTGTTCCCTGTGTTTAATATCTAGGGAGTTCTTACAAACTAATACTAAAAGGATGAATATCCAAAAAGAAAAACGCATGATGTAAACGCAAAGCCACTTCTGAATTTAAAAACACAAGTGGCCAAAAAAAAATTTTTAAGATATTCAGTCTCCTGAGGAAATAAGAAATACAAATAAACCATCAAGGCGGTATAATTTTAACCAGTGGTTCTCAATGACAGGCAGTTTTGATCACCAAGGGACATTTGGTAATGTCTAGAGACATTTTTGGTTGTCATAACTGGGAGTTGCTATTGGCTTCTAGAGGGCAGAGGTCTGGGATGCTGCTAACCATTTTACAGTGCACAAGGGAGTCCCCTGCGACAAAGAATCCTCCATCCCAAAATGTCAATAAGGCCATGACTGGGAAACGCTGTTTCAGATTACTAAATTGGGTCTGTTCGTACACTGTGCTTTTATTTTCAAAATGCCATGCAACTTCAATCCTACATAGAATCAAAGATCATTCTAAATTTAAATCAAAACCTTAGCCACAGATGCTACAGAGAGAAGCAAGATGAACACATTAAGGAAGTAAGAAGAATGAACTAGACGGGGGAAACAAAAAGCACCCACAAGACATTTCACCAGGAGCAGGAAATAGCTCTGAGGGGAGGAGGAGCAACTGGCTCTTGCCGTGATGCAATTTTTCAGCACTGTAAGGGCAGAGTATAGGTTGGAGTCAACTATTGACAACGTCCTCCTAAACTTCTCTGAAAGATCTCAACATCATTTGTGCCACTGTGCAAATCAGAAGACACAGCAATTGGGAAGCTTAATGTTGTAGATAACAGCTCTCAAATGGAAACTCTCAAATGCTCAATTTTAAGGTTATGCTTAAATCAACTATTCAGTATAGTCTTGTTTAGAGATAATTACAGCTACAAAGTTATGCAGCAACATGAAAAAAATCATGTTTAAAAAAAGTGATAAAACACCATTTTGCAAGAAGACATAAAGAAGAAAAAATTTGAACCGAAAATGTTTACAGGTTAATGTGTCCACTTTGCATAAGTTTTCAAAAAATCCTTTTAGAAAATCATCACATGTCAAATGCAGCAGAGTCTGGCAATGCATTAGCCAACCTTATTTTCTTTCTTCCTGGGCACAAAGCTAAAGTTTCTATTGCTGGCCTCTCTTAATGTGGCATATGACTGTGATTCAGCCACTAGAATGTATATGAGAGGTATACAACCTTCACACCTAGGGCATGACATCCCCTAATTTTCTTCCATATCTCACTCCCTGTATGACTGGAACACCTTCAGAATAAGGGAATGTGTAGATATAAAGAGCCCCCAGATGACTATGTGGAACAGGTTCTCCCATATCACTGTAAAACTGTGTTGCGCTGAGCCAGTGAGAATACACCAGTTGTCTGCCCTAATATATTATTTGTGTTACATTTTGCCTGGACATATATTTATGATGGACATAGTTGTTTTGCAGGGAGAGATAAATGTGAACGGTAACATCTAGCTTATCTGAAATCATTTATTAGCCTTCTTTAAGGAACACATTTTACAACTAGGAAATAAGCAAATAAAATATATTATTACATAGCTCAGAGTAAACATCTCAAAACAAATCAAAATGACTCACTTTTTGAAAAGCTTAGGACAATTATAATTCTGCCACACTTAATTTTTTTTACTGCACTTAAGCATTCAATTTACCTCTGAGCTTCCTGGCAGCCAACACAAAAAAAGGGAAGCATTTTGTCAATCAAGCATGTACTAAGAATCTAAGATTATGCTTCATCCTGGGAATATATAAATCCTGGGATAATACAGATAAATAAGATATGATCCTCACCCCCCTCCCATAAGCTGAAGCAAACTTACCGGGTAGTGACAGTTGCATATCAAGGGCTTATACTCTCCCTTGCTGAGCTTTTTTTAAAAAAAACTGTCCTCCATCTACCATTTAACTCTCCCCCGTTCATGCTTAATTAATTCATGAGAAGCTTATCTTATAATGTCTTTCCTTGTTCCCAAAGAGTATGTGTTAGCACTTTCTTTTTATTAGTAGTATTATACTTTAAGTTCTGGGGTACATGTGCAGATCGTGCAGGTTTGTTACATAGGTATACATGTGCCGTGGTGGTTTGCTGCCTCCATAGCCCCATCATCCACATTAGGTATTTCTCCTAATGCTATCACTTCCCAATCCCCCCACCCTCTGCTAGTCCTCCCTTAGTCCCCCATACCCCAAGCCCTGGTGTGTGATGCTCCCCTCGGTCTTTCTGGGTGCTCTCATTATTCAACATCCACTTTTGAGTGAGAACATGTGGTGTTTGGCTTTCTGTTCTTGTGTCAGTTTGCTGAGAATGATGGTTTCTAGCTTCATCCATGTCCCTGCAAAGGACATGAATTCATCCTTTTTTATGGCTGCATGGTATTCCATGGTGTATATGTGCCACATTTTCTTTACGCAGTCTATCATTGATGGACATTTGTGTTGGTTCCAAGTCTTTGCTATTGTGAACAGTGCCACAATAAACATATGTGTGCATGTGTCTTTGTAGTAGAATGATTTATAATTCTTTGGGTATATACCCAGTAATGGGATTGCTGGGTCAAATGGTATTTCTATTTCTAGATCCTTGAGGAATTGCCACACTGTCTTCCACAATGGTTGAACTAATTTACAATCCCATCATGTGTTAGCACTTTCAAAGTGAAAGAAGCAACAACTTCCAGCCTTTCCAATGACAAAGTTTATCCCTATTATTTTTAAATTTAAAATGTATTTTTCATTTATTATTACCATTTAGAAGTACTTTCCTTTGAAACTCCATTTTCCAGTGATAGATTACTTCCTGAAGATAAAACTAGAGTTATCACATCTATTTGGTAAAACTTTACTTAAAGCTAAAACTCCTAACAGTTAAAGTAGCCTGGATAGCCATATTGTTTGCAATACTGAATTTCCAGTAAACTTTTTGAAATGATGAAAATAACAAATGGATTAGCTACTCCTGTGAACTGTATAGGTTCTGGCCAAAGCATGTGAGAATCCAAAGGATCTAAATATAAATGACAGAATTTCAAAGATGAAGAATGAAAGGAAAAAAGGAAAGAAGGGAGGGAAAGAGGGAGAAAGAAACAAATGTTGAATGCTTATACCAGTGATAAAAGTTTATCCCAATAAACCTTGGTAGACCTGCTTTTACCTTTTTCTATGTCCTTGATGGTGATTTGACAGTCAAGAGCAGGGGACCTGTTGTCGCCATCCCAAAGATAGAAGGTGAAGCTATCCCGATTCTGGGAATCCATTGCCCCAGTATGTGCGTATCTCAGCAAGTTCAGATCCACTTCCTTCTGAGTGCATCTCATGCCAGGGGAGAGAGGAACCCAGTCCCTCCCTATCTGAAAAGAGCCAGAGTTAGTCAGCTGCCCATGTTTTTTTCTTTAGCCCCAACATATGTTAGTGGACATTTTCCGTATCCCCTGAAAGCCTCCAATAGAAACGATATGTCAGGGAAATTCCAGACTACTTTTTGCCACTCTACCTTATCTTTTTCTTTTCAAAGAAGTGTATCAAGTTAATCTGAGACCTTGGAAAAACACTAGCTTCAACCAAAGGGTTTCAGACAAAGTCAAACAATATAACAGCATTGTTACTTCAAAGGTATTTATCATAAGCAATCACAGCTGATTAAATATTCCAATTAATGAGAGCAGGTGGGTAATCGAGCTCTTGGAATGGGTTCTTTAGAAATTAAATGTGTTTCTTTTAGAGTTTCCATTTTTTCATTGTTCAACTAATCAAATATATATTTTTACAACATGGCTCATTACTGGGCTTATCTGAAGTAGACAAAACAAAAATAGAACAGATGCATTTACTTGCCAGTATGTTTCCAGCCATACTAAAGAAAGAAAATGATGGGGATCACTGTCACTCCCTACATTTATATCCTATGTCATCAAAAGATATAAACTGCAAATATCATATATGATTTTTATCAGAATCTTCTAAAAGTAAGCCCACATTCGTTAAGCATATATTTTGTACAGAACATGGTACAGAAATCGTGGCATTTTCAATTTAAAAAGGTTTTTATGCTGAGGGGGGTGGCTAACATCTGACAGTATTATAAAATGTAATCATAAATCTATTATCTTATTAATAATCCTATTATTATTCATGTAAGGCACATAGCTTTCCCTGGGAATGGCTCATAAAAAGTCATTAGACATATTCTTTTAAAAAGTCATCTTGAAATTTATTATATGATATTATCTTGTAGTTTTACTGTCTAATTTAAGAGTCTAAAACAGAAATTTAAATCATTTCCTTTTTATTACCCTTGATACATTATTCCACAGACTCCCAGTTCCTGGCAAAAGAGCTCTGTCCTCCTCCTCACTGATTGTGCTACCACTTGCCTTTGTGTCATTCTACTTGATAATGTTTCTGTCTCTGTAATATGTGTGTCCATTTGATGTTTGTAGACATGTTCTGTGTAAAGCTAGTGTTTGTTTCCATAAGATCTATTTGCCGATGTAATTTTTAAAACAGTCTCTTTCAGGTTTTAAACAGGAAAGCCTACAATTCTATTTAACATTTTCTCCTTTCTGTATCTTGCCTAAGGGAATAAGTATAGAAGAAGACATCTTCCCCTTTCTCTTGTCTCCATGTAATTCCTCACTGGCATCCCCAAATGTGAGATTGACTTAATATAATCATTTGAAGACCCAGAAATAGAAAGAAAATAAAAGTCAGATTCAAGATGGGGCATCTAAGAAAAGTCAACAAGAAAACGAGAACTTGGGAAAGTCCAGGAGGGCTGGAGTCCTGGTCCTTGGTCTTGGAAAGACTCAGAGAACTGCTAGGGAGCTGGGAGAGAACTGTGTGGCGCCATACTGGGAACCTGGACCCATCTGCATGTTCACATATCCAAAACAGTTCCGTTCCCAAGCCACCCAAATGTGTGAGCTTTCACTGCATTTCTGCTTCATTACTCTTTGAAATGAAATAAGGACACAGCTGTACCTCAATTTAAATCAGTGATTGCTCTTCACTCTGATTCTCTATGGTGCCTACAATCTATGACAATCAAGCTGTTCCACACAGAATGAATTCTTGCTGCTTTTCTAGGACTGTGCCTCCATTAGATGAAAAGTTAAGCATTCCGTCAAATAATTGCACAGGGGACGGTTGGTGGTTGTGGTTGCTAGTCTTAATCCACCACTGAAATAAACATTTGGACTGATGACTCAGCTGACCTTCTCAGGTGACTGATCTATATAATTCGTGTTGGGCTGATCCTTGGGCATCATGCACACAGTCTGAATCAGATTGAAATTTTGCTATTCTAGGCCTAAAGTGAAACAAGGACATTTTACCAAACCACAAAGCAAGCTATTGAAAGAGTCAGCAGTAGAACCCAGGTGACCTTACCCCTAGTATCACTTTATTGTTTCCATGCTTATTTGCTTTCCATTAAAGCATCTAATTTGTGGAACATATACAATTTCAGGAATGTTAATTTATGGTGTCACGCAGTTCATGGGAATCAAATTTGGCAGGTGTTAAAATATGTTAGATGCTAGCAGGATGGGACGACTCCCACATGAGGTTTCTTCCCACACTGACTTTTTGGTTCAAGACTTTGCCCATCTGAACCTTAACATAAGGGCTCTGGTGCTGCAAGGGGAGGTGGGGCTGCTGTGGGACCAAGACACCAACCTTTTATCTTTTAAGTTCATGTCAGATAGAACACAGAACAATTTGGTATATTGTTTGTGGAGTAAGTAGTCTCCCCAGGGAAGACATAGGAAGGAACAAAGAAAGGAAGATGAGAATCGGAAGGAAGGAAGGAAAGAAAGAAAGAAAGATGCTCACTGTGGCAAATCATTGAGAAGGCAGGAGGTGATATTACTCAGATAATGTTTGGGTTTTTTTTTTTTTTTTTGAGACAGTCTAACTCTGTCACCCAGGCTGGAGTGCAGTGGTGCAATCTCTGCTCACTGAAGCTTCTGCCTCCTGGGTTCAAACAATTCTCCTGCCTCAGCCTCCCGAGTAGCTGGGACTACAGGTGTATGCTGCCACGTCCGGCTAATTTTTATATTTTTAGTAGAGATGGGGTTTCACCATGTTGCCCAGGATGGTCTGGATCTCCTGAGCTCGTGATCTGCCTACCTTGGCTTCCCAAAGTGCTGGGATTCAGATAATGTTTTAATGAGACCATTAGGGACAAAGGAGCTAGAGGCAGCCCTCCAAATTTCCCTGTACCTTACTATCATGAAAGAATAATGAAAGTTTTCATGTTCCTGAGAATGATCTAGAATCTAGCTGAAATACAGAGAGAGAGAGAGATTAAGAGAACGATAGAGACTGTAGAACTGAAGGAGTTTTATCATTGAGATTATGGATGCTAAAGAGGACAGTTACAAGAATCACAAATCAAAAATCTAGTAGAAATGAAGAAATCTCAGAAAAGTCTGGATTATCCTCAGAAAGCAGACAGCTTGTTTTACCCCAGTAATTCCCCTCCTCAGAATTCAGGGATAACTTTATGGGAGAGGGAGCAGTGAAGAATCTTAATATTTGTTGAATTTAACCCATGTTGACAAAGAAACTTTAGAACACCATGAATTTACTCTAAACTAATAAAATTAAATTATTTACTTCTGGGAAAATGTATGGCTATCAGAGAAGAAATCCCATCATAGAAATGTGTATAATGAGAAGATTTATACCTGCTACATTAGTTTTGAAAAATAAAAGTAAAAAGTCACTAACCTTAAGCTGAAGTTGCCCATTTTGGGGAAGCCTTTCAAATACATAGTAAATCTTCTCCCTGGGTGAGTCTTCATCTATGGCGGAAAGAATAGCACTAGAAATAATACGAGTTTCCCCCATATTCATTGCAATTTCAGCCTTCCTGTAAAACGAAAAATGTCTGGGTTGATATAAAAATAGAATATGTTCCTTTAGTAGGGGACACTTATATTGATTCTCAGTTTCCAATCTTCAACAATTAAAGAATGATATTCAATATTCAAAGCACTGAAGGTGACTAGTGAGAGGCACGAAACAGGCTCTCTATCCTTACTTGTGAAAGTCTGAAAAGACAATGGGTCAGCCCCAATGAATGTGGGAAGAGGTAATTAGGCACCTCTAATTGATTACATGTACTGAACTTTACAATATTGTAAGTTATCATGTATTCTATAAAATAATCTTGTTTCCAGTATTTCATTTTACACTCACAAAAACAACTCCATGAAGTAAGAGGGCTAGGTATGAGTGTTCCAATTTTACAGACAGAAACTCATTTGAAAAGATTTAATGACTGGCCTACAGACGTTCCAGTGCCGGTGATGATCTGTCATTCTGAGTTAGGTGATATTTAGGTAATCTAGGACCCTCACTGCAGAGCTGTGAGTAAATTAAGCCTCTTTTCTTTATAAGTTCCTCAGTCTTGGGTATGTCCTTATAACAGTGTGAGAACAGACTATAAGGAGATACTGAGAATAGACTACCAGGAGATACTGAGAAAGTTTACAATTAATAATATCAGCTCAGGATTTTAGAAAAATGATCATTTCGATCACTGTGAGGTGGCAGGGGGCGTTGAGCCATATGGAACATAGTAGAGGACTGGTGAACAAAAAGGTACCAAGATAATGAAAGAAATGGGTTGATTTATTTCCCTCAGCCACACTCAGTTAAAAGTTTCGGCAAATCTGTTGTAAGGACTGTCTACAATTAATGTTATGAGACTTTAGTTGAATCTATGTATTAGTTGCACTTTGGTATATGTGCAGTCATGTTTGTGTATGTGCCTGTATTTATAAGTTTAATAGACTGTTCATTCCATACTGTATGTTCACTCATTCTTATTCTTTACAACTAATAAGTATGTTTAAAAGAAAATCAATTAAAGGGCTGACTGTTAAGGAGAGGTTACCTTAACTAACATTTTCACTAAAGGCTCCTCATGCCTGAGTGTCAGGGGCAAGCTGTGATAGGAACTAGTGAAGACTTGCTTCTCTGGGAGACACACACCACATCTGTACCTAGTATTATGAATTTCACAGAATTGTACAGAAATCTGAAAGGGACTCTTTTCAGGTAGCTTACTTGCTCAGCATTGGTTTTTCATCATTAACTGGGGTGATCTGTACTGAAATGGTTTTAAGTGTCTTATGTTTCCCATCTGACAACTGGATTGTAAAATCATCAGCAAGGCTCTCTGAGTCATCGTGCACATATGTCAACCTCATTCCTGAAAGAAGAAAAAAGTAAGTAAATCTTCCTTATGATTGAACCATCATGACATATATAACAGATAATGTCTTAATTTTCAAGGCATGGGTATTAGCAAGAGTTCATTTATCAGTGCAGTAGGGTGAAACTAAACTTGTTTTTTGAAGTAAAAGAGTGCCTTCTTAGCCTATTAAAGACTTTTTATTTAAATAATTTAGTATTTGATTAAGGATATTATTTAAAACCAGTTAGGAAAGAATATATTTTTAAATAAACTATATAAACAAATGTGCAGGGTATTTAAATAAAACTGAGAAAGTTAATCACTTGGAAAAAAATTATAGAGTTATATTCCTACCTCGAGCCAATCACCAAAATAAATTCTTAATAAATCAAAATGTAAATATTTAAAATGTAGCTATTCTTAAAAACCTACCTAACATTTACATGGAAATTCGAGAGACTCAGAACAGCCAAAACAGACTCAAAAAGGAACAAAATTGGAAGTCTAACATTTCCCGTTTTGAAAACTAACTCCAAAGCTACTGAAATACTGAGATGTGCACCCAGATTTACATAATATGTTTATTGAAATGTAACTTTTAATACCAGGAAATGGAAAACTATCTGGATATTTTTAACTGGGAGACAGTTGTACAAAATTGTAGCACAGGCACCAGTACAGTGGTGAGTGCCTATAGTCCTACCAACCTGTGGGGGCTGAAGTGGGAGGATGGCTTGATGCCAGGAGTTCAAGGCCAGTTTGGGCAACATAATGAGACCCTGTCTTCAAAAGAATTTTTTTAAAAAATACTAGCCATGTGATGCCTGTAGTCACAGCTGCTCAAGAGGCTGAGACAGGGAAGAATGCTTGATCCTAGGATTTTGAGGCTGCAGTGAGCTACAATTATACCACTTCACTCCAGCCTGGGTAACAAAGTCATCTGTTTTTAAAAATTACAGTGCAGTAATTCTATATGATGATTTAATAATGTAATTATCCAAAGCTAAGTTTTCAATAATAATAATAATAAATTTTTTGAGACAGAGTCTCACTCTGTCGCCCAGGCTGGAGTGCAGTGGCGCGATCTTGGCTCACTGCAACCTCTGCCCTCTGGGTTCAAGCGATTCTCATGCCTCAGCCTCCCAAGTAGCTGGGATTACAGACAGGTGCCACCATGCCTGGCTAATTTTTATACTTTTAGTAGAGACAGAGTTTTGCCACATTGACCAGGCTGGTCTCAAACTCCTGACCTCAAGTGATCCACCCGCCTTGGCCTCCCAAAATGCTGGGATTACATGCATGAGCCTCCACACCTGGCCTCAATATTTTAAAAGTAAGAAGAGGTCAGGTATGGTGACCCACTCCTGTAATACCAGCACTTTGGAAGGCCAATGCAGGAAAATCACTTGAGCCCCTTTGGACAACATAGGGAAACACTGTCTCTACAATTTTTTTTTATTCAGTCAGTCATGTGTGTGGTGGCTTGTGCCTGTTGTCCCAGCTAGTTGGGAGGCTGAGGTGGGAAGATTGCTTGAGCCTTGGAAGTTGAGGCTGCAGTGAACTGTGATCGCGCAACTCTACACTCCAGCCCAAGTGACAGTGCAAGACCTTGTCTCCAAAAGAAAAAAAAAAGTAAAAAGAAAAACAGATTATATAATATGGAGGAGTTTTATAAACTTTGTATATTTGTGTGGAAGGATGATTATGAGAATACACTAAAGCTTTTTTAAAAATATAGCCATAAATCAACCACAAATAAAATAGAAGTGAAAATCTAATTTCCAAGAAAGTCACCAAAATATTAAAATACTAATTTTTATGTGGGAAATTTTTATTTTTTTCTTCAAAATGACTGTGTCCAAACTGTACACAATGATCATATAATTCTTATTTAGCTGGACAATAACCAACAAAGGTTATTTTTAAAAAATTGACTTTCTTGAGAATAAAGTTTGAATTATTTTTTCCTTGGTCAAATTTGAAAATAAATATTTTAAACAATATATTCTATTACTTGCAGCATGTGGTTATTTATTTGATATCATCTTTTATGTTCTAGAATGTATTTCTTTGCAATTGACAAATGCTGAGAAATACATAAATGCACTATTCTTTGGGTTTTTTTTTTCTAGATGGAGTCTTGCTCTGTCATCAGGCTAGAGTACATTGGTGCAATCTTAGCTCACTGCAACCTCCGCCTCCCAGGTTCAAGCGATTCTCCTACCTCAGCCTCCCAAGTTGCTGGGACTACAGGTGCGCACCACCATGCCCAGCTAATTTTTGTACTTTTAGTAGCGACAGAGTTTCACCATGTTGGGCAGGATGCTCTCTATCTCTTGACCTCGTGATCTGCCTGCCTTAGCCTCCCAAAGTGCTGGGATTACAGGCGTGAGTCACCATGCCTGGCTGTACTTTTCCAATTTAAAACTGAGATAATTTTTGCAACAATTACAAAAAAAACCTTCGGGGCAGAAAGCTTACACATGAGTTGGGGAAACAAATAACTAAAAGACAGTTGGGAAAATGTTGAATAAGTGCTAAAATGAAGCAGGCACAGAGAAGGAGTGGCTTGGAGACCTTGGGTTGGCTTCAAGGGGAAGGTTAACAGAAAGCTGCATTCTGAAGGCACAGCCTTGGCTAGCCTGGCAAAGGAGCAGGAAGGACCTCACAGGCTGGGAAACAAAATCACCTAAGGAAGGACAATGGGAGAAGGCAGTCATTCAGGAACCGCAAGCTTTTCTCAAATTTTTAAAAGCATTTTCATATGTGAAAAATGGGATGAGAGCAATATTTTTAAAAGAGTAATTAAAAAATAATTCAGGCTGCTATGCAATGTGCCACTTCTCTAAAGAGCAAATTATCCCCTCAGAGAATAATGAGTGTTATTCTATGTGGTTCTATATTTGTTTCAACTGTGCAAATTTTGGCAGACAAATCTCTTAAAATGTAGTTTCATGATCTCAATAGCTTTAAAAGGGAATTTTTTTAATTATAGAATTAAATGTTTGAGTGAAAATACAAAAAAACTCAAATATCATTTTTAATGGGAGTCTAAAAGTAAAAGAAAACATGTTATTGCCTTTTCAGTTACCTACTGTCTCTACCTAGAGCTTCCTGTCCTCCATTCATCCAGGCCTAGAGACAGCACTTGATGGACAAATGAATAAAGTAGGTGAAGCTATTTCTTCACCCCCGATTTCTGTGATTTATTATTATCTTTCCTAGGTCAAATTATTTAAAAAATTTTCTTTTTTAATTGACAAATTAACATTGTATATATTTATGATCTATAACAGGGTGTTTTGATGCATGTATACATTGTGAAATTGTTTGCTTGTTTGTTTTTTGACAGTCTTACTCTGTCACCCAGGCTGAAAGGCTGGAGTGCAGTGGCATGATCTCAGCTCAATGCAACTTCCACCTCCCACACTCAAGAGATCTTGTGCCTCGGCCTCCTGAGTGGCTGGGATTACAGAAGTGTACCACCACACCCCGCTAATTTTTGTATTTTTAGCAGAGACAGGGTTTTGCCATGTTGGCCAGGCTGGTGTTGAACTCCGGACCTCAAGTGATCTGCCTGTCTTGGCCTCCCAAAGTGCTGTGATTACAGGCATGAGCCACCACACCCGGCCACATTGTGGAATGGTTAAATAAAGCTAATTCACATATGCATTACCTTATATACTTATTTCCTTGTTTGGTGAGAACTCTTAAAATTTACTATCTTAGGAATTTTCAAGTATGGAATATATTGTTAACTATTGTCACTATGCTGTACAATGAATCTCTTGAACGTTCTTCTCCGGTCTAACTGAAATTTCATATCCTTTAACCAACATCTCCCCAATCCTCCCACCCTCAGACTCTGGTAACCACCATTCTACTCTCTGCTTATATAGGTCTGACCTTTTTAGATACCACATGTAAGTATGGGTTAAATTATTCAATCAACAATAATAAATGCATAGAAGTGGAACATGCTATACCAGTCTTGAGGAGTTCCATGGAAAAGTTGTGAACAGGTGTACGTTTCTGGTCAGGGTTGGCTGGCTGCTTATTCTCAGAGAAGTCTTTGCTAAACCCTCCACTGATGAGGATGCCATGGCGTGGCTTCTGAGTGATGCTGAACAGCAAGGGATCCTGGGGAACGTCCAGGTCCACGGCTCTGATGATGGAAGAATCCAGCTCTTTCATCTGGCCCTCACACACCTGAGCCAGAACACATCACAGAAGTGAGCAACGCATGAAAGAAAACTTGTCTTTCTTTGGAAAATTGCTCAAAGGAAATTATTTGAATATATCCTACTTCAAATTTTCTATGAGACTTGATTAGGATGAATCCTAAAAAGAAACTGCTGGTTTACTAGGAGTGTTAAAGAAACAACAAATCTATTAATCTCCCTTACATTTTTTTCTGAAGATTTCAAAGCACTTTATTCATTTCCATGAAGGAAAAAATATATGATTTTTAAAATATGCATTGTTCATAATTCAAAGGTCAGGGGGAAAATGCAATAAAGACAGTGCTTGCTTTGAAGAACTGACAGAAAAATTCAGTTGTAAAACTGAATCTAGAACCTTTACCTTCATAAACCAATCCTCCTGGATCTCCTTGCTTCTACAAGTCTTATGCTTCTGTCTGCTTTATAAGTGGCACAAATATCTGCTACATACACTCAGCATATTATATAGTTTTTATTTTTGTTATTGTAGTAAAACCTTCTGTATTTCCATTGAAATCAACAACAATTACAAAGGGTGCTACTGGATGCATAATTATGTATATTTTAATTCTGGATTCCTCATCTCCCGCCAGTTCTCATACTTCCAAATTTCCTGAACTACTCTTCCCATTCCCTCTCATGCCTACTTCAGGTTTTATAATCCTTTAAGCACAAAGACAAGCGCCTGTTTATAATTTTATGTAGTATTTAGTCATTTAGAACTTGACAATGTTACTCTCCTGATTCAACCTTTTTTTCTCACAGTGAGCATTGCGAGAACAAAGAAGTATTTCTGTTTCCTACTTTGAAATATAGCAAAACCTAAATAATAAGAGTGTATAAATTCTACACATGCCTGTTGGTAATCTGCAATGTTACCATGCTACATGCTGTGGGGAATACAAATATTCTCAACAATCCAAGTCAGGTGAGACTGCAAAGGCTTGTCCATCAATAATTACAACTCAAGGAAGTAAATGTTTAGTGTTGCTAGATATCCATAAACAAGAATCACAAAAGGGCAGACATCAGGATGTTTTCATGACTGAGAAGGCAATTAAGCCTTGAAGGACATGTATGGTTCGGATTTGTTAAAACACCCTTCCCTCCTTCCATCCCTCCCTCCCTCCCTTCCTTTCTTCCTTATGGTTTGGATTTATTAAAACACCCTTCCTTCCTTCCTTCCTTCCTTCCTTCCTTCCTTCCTTCCTTCCTTCCTTCCTCCCTCCCTCCCTCCCTCCCTCCTTCCTTCCCTCTCTCCATCTGCTTTATAAGTGGCACAAATATCTGCTACATACACTAAGTATATTTGTGGTTTTAATTTTTGTATCTCAGTAAAAACTCCTGTATTTTCCTTCCTTCCCTCCTTCCTTCCCTTCCTTTTCCTTTGCTCCCTCCCTCCCTCCCTTCCTTCCTCCCTCCCTCCTTCCACATGCTCTTCCCTGTTGCCCAGGCTGGAGTGTAGTAGATCAATCATTGCAGACTCAACCACCGCTTAAGCAATCCTCCCACCTCAGCCTCCCAAGTAGCTGGAACCATAGGCATGTGACACCACGCTGGCTCATTTTTTAAATTTATTTTTATTATTTATAGAAATGGGGTTTCGCCACATTGCCCAGGCTGGTCTTGAACTTTGGGGATCAAGGGATCCTCCTGTCTCAGCCTCCCAAAGTGCTGAGATTACAGACATGCACCACCGTGCCTGGTCTCTAAAGCATCCTTTCATTTCAGCTTCTCTTACTGACTTTGAAGGGTGCCCTCCTGCAATCATGTTTTATTGAACATGTGTTAAAAAAAATCACTTGGTATAGATGATACTTGGGCTAAAAGGATACTGATTTTCTTTTATCTAGCCCTACTTATTAAAGATTAAGGTGGCATCATAGTTCAACTTACAATGATATACTTATGAAAACATCTTAAATAGGACCTTGCCTTTTTCTCCAAGAACTTTAATAAAGCAACTTAAAATATGTTGTAATATACTTCTTCATAGAGCGTGACTAAAATGTGAGGTTGTTTCTTGCAGATTGAATAGTTTATTGGGATTAGAACAACAAAAATTTTGGATCAATATACATAAAATGCCAACCCTTATTAGTAGAAGGTTTGGAATGGATTATAATAACTTAAACTAAAACCTCAAATATTCTTGCAGCATTAACTTGATGTAAGCTCAACTATCTATAAACTAAACACATTCTCTACAAGAAAGCAAAATATGGTTATCTAAAAAAAAAAAAAAAAATGTGAAGCCTAAAGTCTCCTTGCCTATAACACGCGGGGCTCATATTTTTCACTCTCCAATAGTCTCTCTGGGGAATGCAGATAAAAGTATGACTACTTCCAGAGAAGAGCAAGGGACAACTTCCCAGTGGTCGAATTACTTCAGAAGCCCCAACCCTGGCAAATACAGGACAATGAAGGTAAATATAGGAGGAATCATCTGAAGCTTTTTTTTCTCTCTCATAATTACTGAAGGGCTCTCCAGAGAAACCCATGTGCCAACAAAAGTAAAAGGGCAGGAGCTGGCTCTCACATTGCATGCTGAGCTGAATTTCGTGTTCCATTAAGATTCAAACGAAAATTAAAATCAGATAAAGATTTTCACATTTAGAATTTGATTATTTTTGTGAAAATAAGACAAAATAATTCTCTTAAAATAGCTAAGATGTGCTTTGGTCACTATCAGAGAAAAGATGACAAACATAATATTAACATAAATAATACTAGTTATATAACATAATATTAACATAAATAATACGCCTGCAATCCCAGCACCTTGGGAGGCTGAGGTGGGCGGATTACAAGGTCAGGAGTTTGAGACCAGCCTGGCCAATATGGTGAAACTCCGTCTCTACTAAAAATACACAAGTTAGCCAGGTGTGATGGCAGGCGCCTGTAGTCCCAGCAACTCGGGAGGCTGAGGCAGGAGAATTGTTGAACCAGGGAGGCAGAGGTTGTAGTGAACCAAGATCCCACCATTGTACTCCATCCAGCCTGGGTGATAGAGTGAGACTCTGTCTCAAAAATAATAATAATAATAATAATAATGACACTTATTAAGGGTCTACTCTGTGCTTAACTACCTTAATCATCACGGCTACCCCTTAAGAAAGATTTGATGCCCATTTTTCAGAAGAAGAATAGAAAAATTCTTTTCCCAAGACCCTACAACTAGTAAAAAGCAGAACCCAAGTCCCTCTGATTCCAAAGCCTATGCTCATTTCATTTCCCAGGATTGGTTACAACCTATGTCTGGGTTAAATATTCTTGTGAAAAAATAGAACTGCCTAAAAAGAATTATATATTGATGTGAAAAGATTTCTTCTTTTTTTTTTTTTGAGATGCAGTCTTGCTCTGTTGCCCAGGCTGGAGTGCAGTGGCGTGACCTAGGCTCATTGCAACTCTGCCTCCCTGGTCCTGTCAAGCAATTCTCCTACCTCAGCCTCCCAAGTAGCTGGGATTACAGGCACAAGTCACCAGGCCCAGCTAGTTTTTGTATTTTTTTAGTAGAGACGGGGGTTCACCATTTGGTCAGTCTGGTCTTGAACTCCTGACCTTGTGATCTGCCTGCCTCGGCCTCTCAAAGAGCTGGGATTACAGTTGTGAGTGCCCAGCCTATGAAAAGATTTCCCCACTCCTCACCAATTAAATGTGTTCAGTGTACTTGGACCAATGTAAATGGACTAGGTGAAAATAAAAATTAAAAACGAAGAGAGAAATTGAACATTTGGATATGTTTCTTACAGTAATATTCTGCACTACAAAGTCAGGCGCTTCATCATTTGTGGGGTTGATGATAATAGAAAATGGTATCTCCACAGACTGTTGCTTCCCATCTGTGACGTATACTGTGAACAGGTCGGCAGTTGGTTCTGTCCTCAGATGCCTGGACTGCACATAGTTAATGTGAAAAGCGTTCATGTCTTTCCACTGAAATGAATCTAGAGCACACCAAGATGGAACAGATAAATAAGAAAAATATTTTTCCAAGTTATTGGTCCTTAATCCTTAACCTAATAACAGCCAGTTTCTCAGGAATGCAAATAAGAGATCACAGCAGTTGACCTAAATATCTGCTATCAAAGGCTGCTGCAACAGCCAACCATCAACATAAAAGCAGATATCCACGGATCATAAAGAAGGATCAAATTTGCATGGAGAACAGAAGAGTGATAATTACTAACCAGTATGCACAGGGACTTCAAGACTACTTCAGATACTTAGAATAAATGTCAGAGACCTTCCCTTGATTAAACGACTACTTTTGCATGAATGGTTCTCTGTCATGCTTGAATAAAAGAGACCACTTCCTTCATGTAAGGGCAAAACAAGAGTCAATCAATCATCTGTCCACTCTAAGACATACATATCAAGCAACGGGTTGGATTGAGTGGAATTAGCTAACCCACTGTTTCGATATTTTGACATGGCTTAAATCCAAAGAGAAAAATGCTCTAAGATGTGCATTAAGTCACAAGAAAAATTGGGTAACATTAAATGCAATTAATCTTAAATTCAGTCTCTTTCATATTTAAAATGGACATTCTTCAAAAGAGGGTTGGAGAGTCATTTATATGTCCTTGGAAGATTTTGTTTTTGCTTTCTGTTTTTGTTTTGGTTGGTTTGTTTTTGCCTGAAATACAAGAGCTATTTAAGTATCTGGGATACATTTTGGTTTTGAAATCAATGTCATCTGCTTCAACATTTCAGGCATTCTCTCTGTTATACCCATAGTATATTTCCTCATCCTTTCCTCCAATACCTATTCAAAGTGCTAGAAGGTTGTGAGGACGAGACCTTGTGAGCTCCCACTAGATTTACTCTATCATGGTATCCTGTGTTGCTATGAGGGCCTTTTAAACCATTACCTCATCAATGTTTATTCTTGGATTTTTCATAAATAAAATTCCATTTATTTTGAAGTAAATTTGCATGCATGGGGAAATTCAGAATAAAAATTAAAATGAAAAATGGTAAGATTCAAAAGTATCAGCTATAATAGTAATAATAATAATTCATTGAATACATATGGTGCTTCAAACTTTTTTTTTTTTGAGATGGAGTTTCACTCTTGCTGTCCAGGATGGAGTACAATAGTGAAATCTCAGCTCACTGCAACCTCCATCTCCTGGGTTCAAGAAATTGTCCTGCCTCAGCGTCCCAAGTAGCTGGCATTACAGATATGTGCCACCATGCCCAGCTAATTTTTTGTATTTAGTAGAGATGGGGTTTCACATGTTGGTCAGGCTGGTCTCAAATTCCTTACCTCCAGTGATCCACCCACTTCAATCTCCCAAAGTGCTGGGATTACAGGCATGAGCCGCCACACCCAGCATTTTAAACATTTTGAAAGTCCTTAGCCCATTACTAAGCATGAGCTGGCCAATCACATCCATAAATACAATGAAGGGAGTCATTGCTGGTCATGAAGCTATAACTTACCTATACTTATGCCCATATTGCTTTTTTCAAAACCCACAGAAGGGAGTATATTTTCGAGGTAGCCAAACTGAGGAGGAGACACCAAAACAAATTCCAAGTCATCTGCTGCAGTGTCAGGGTCACTGGCAGACAAATGGTTAACGGTAAGAGCTGCTGAGCAGCCCTCATCTACAACAAACATGGAACCTGCATACAAATAAAAACACAATTACAACTTAGCATGAAATCCTCTAAACAGACTAGGTAGGACTACATGCAGCAACTGAAATTCTAGTTCAGAGAAGCTACCATGTGCAAAAACATTTCCATAGGAGATGTCCATTTTCTCGGGTATAATTCTCTTTAAGGTGAAAATCTTGAGTGGTAATGAGTGAATTTACTTTCACTTATGGAATTACATTTTTTTCTTGTACAGGTAAGCCAGGCAATAATGGAAAGACAGCAGAAATAGTAACTGCTCCAGCACAGCCCTTTAGTCATTCTCAAGGAACTCTGAATTCCCTTATATCTCTATGGAAGTGGCAAATGAAAGTAGGAATTGCCAAACTGTTTTAATGTTAAGCCACTAAATGTAGTTTATGTACTCTTCAAGATCAGTTGTTACCTCTGTTTGTCAGAGCGTTAATTGCCTGAGAGCTATTATGAATTGCTCATAAAGAAGATATTTTTCATGCCTTGATGCTTAATTATTCTGCTGGGATAATGCTTTCTTTCCAGAACATTGCTTGGGAGATAGTCTGCAAATTACAGTAACATTCATACATATGCTTATATTTTTTTCTGAGAGACAGAACATATACATAATGCCTGTGAGGAGATGACTTTCTAAAAAGCAAGTAAGGTTAAATATATATAAATGGTCTCCCTGCTATACTCATTCTGTTCTAATAGATATTGTTATGGATAAAATAAATTACTTTCTCTTCAGCAGGCAAATTATATTTTCCCATGTGAAATAAAATCAGAATATTTGAGGATTGCAATGTTGTCCTTGTCCCAACACACACACACACACACACACACACACACACCAACGCATGTATTCTCTATCCATACAGAAATATTTAAATTTTCAAACATGTAAAGTCTATGCCCTGTAATCTTAACAGATTTGGGTTTTCCACAAATTTGTGTTGAGGCAATTACTGAAAGGCAATTCTGTATGGTGGTTTTCTTTTCATATTATAAAAAAATATATTGTTTCACTGAACCATAGGTATGACACTAGATCAGATAATGGTACAGTAACAGAAAAACACATTGTCACCTATTGCAATGGAAGGTGGCTGGTTGTCTACTGGATATACTGTGATGTTGAGATGATACACTGGAAAGGACTCATGAAGAGGAACAGATGGATTAGGTCCATTGTAGCAGCAGCCATTCACAAAAGAGCCAGCCTCTCCATCCGAAACCAACAATGTAATGGTGTCAAAACAAGGCATCACGCCAATCTCACCACCTGGAAGACACAAACTATAGCTGAAACCTGACTTTTAAAAAATATAGAATACCAAGATTAAATCTACTCACACCTCTTCTACAAGCATTGAAATGGCAAGGGAAAAAAAGTTAGTGGATTAAATAAATGTAAAACCCAATTTTATCACTATGAAATCAAATATAGTCATGAAAATGATGCAAAAATTCTTGCCCATCTGTTGCCTCTGGTGAACTCCCTACCAGCCATGTATTACCATAAGGGGGGACAAAACAGGGCTAACAAGGGTTTGATGGTTCATGAATGAACAAGGCAGGGACCTGGAACTTCACTAGTGAAGGTTTCATTCTTCCCTTATAATTGTCTCATGTTAGGACCAACCTCAGGGAGAGGGAGAAGGCATCTGTGTTCCTTTGGGAATTGCCTTTCCATTTGCAGTAACCATCTTAAATGAATAACCATCAACCACATAGCAGTTATGAGAAAAGAGGATGTCGGATAGGTGAAATACAAAAGTAGGCCACCTTTTTGCCACTTCTTTCAATATTTTCCTTATTATATATTAGCCAGGATGTTTTTAAAAATAGCAACTGTGCATGGAAAAAAAGAGGCATTTATTTTCATTTTGTCCTTTTCACTTTGTAGGTCTCACACCTGTGAGATTCAAAATGCTCCAAGCTTAGATAGTGAGAGGAAGAAGGAAAAAAATGTCATTATTAGATAGTTTATTAGCAACAGGGCAATCTGCTCTTGAGTTACCCACTAAGGCCATGGAGTAAGAGAGGTTGCTTTTCAGGACACTGAAAAGTTGTACACATGCACTGCTGGTATTTTTCATGCATCACCATGAAAATCCTAAGAACAGACTGATATGTTGGTTGTGCCCCCACTCAAATCTCATCTTGAATTGTAACTTTCACAATTCCTACATTTTGTGGAAGAAACCCAGTGGGAGGTGATTGAATTATGGGGACAGGTCTTTCCTGCCCTGTTCTCATGATAGTGAATGAGTGTCACGAGATCTGATGGTTTTAAATATGGGAGTTTTCCTGCACAAGCTCTCTTTGCCTGCTGCCATCCATGTAAGATGTGACTTGCTCCTCCTTGCCTTCTGCCGTGATCATAAGGCCTTCCCAGCCATGTGGAACTGTAAGTCCATTAAAGCTCTTTCTTTTACAAATTGCCCGGTCTTAGGTATGTCTTTAGCAGCAGCATGAAAATGGACTAATACAGGGAGCCATTAATTCTTGGAGTTTTGATGAATCTAGGATATAAAAGATCAGGGACATCCTCTCTTTTCCTTGGACCATGGTCAAATCTGCAGAGCTCTGTGGCTGCTATTATTTCCCATCTAAAAATGACAAGGAAAATCTAATGATGATATTATTGAGCAACCAAGTGATCAAAGGCTGAGAAAACTGGGCTTAAAAGGAAAAACAATTGAAGTTGAGAGAATTAGAAAGAAACAACCAGCTTTCAATGTGAGGAAGAGTCAAAAATAAGAGACCTCTCACCTATTCATAGATCTAAAATACAAATTGGCTTAAAACATTTGTTCATTAGTAATTCACTCAATAAATATCTGTTCAATACCTTCTATGTGATAATTAGTGTTTCAGGTGCACCAGCAGAGAAAAGGGCAGACATTTTGGAATTGTCAAAAGACATTTCAAAAGAATGTCAAATGTCAAAAAAACTCACTATGCATCAGGCATTGATACAGTCTAATGGTAGAGAAGAAAATGCAGAGTGGTTAGAATAGCACAGATGTGTGTATGTATGTATATATATATACACATATAATGTAGAATCCCCCACATGAAATTGCTACTATGAAACTATTTTTTTTAAACCTGTTACATAGCAATTTTACATGTTTCAGCCTGACTGTGTGCAAGGTGCTAAAGATGAAAGAAAATGAGTTTTAGCTGACAACGGCGTAGGGGCAGGGCATAGGTGCCAAGGAAAGACAGCAAAGTTTTCAGATGCCTTTGCTGGTTTTGTGCTGAGCATTAAAGAGTAAGAGTTTGCCAAGCAGATAAGCAGATTGGGGGATGGGACAGGAGATCTGTAGGGAGAGGCAATAGGGGAGAGAAATGAAAAGTCACTGCAGAAAGAGAAGACAGCTTAAGAAAAAGAAGGCAAATAGCAAATTTCTCTATAATGGAACCATAGGATATTTACAGAAATAGCTGGGAAAGTAGGCTGAATACTAAGCCACTAAAAGCCTACAACATAGGCAGAGAAATTCTTTACCTTGAAATGGTATATAGCCTAAGGACATGATTTGTACTTACCAATGTTAATCATAGTGTTTTTGTTTTTGTTTTTGTTTTTGTTTTGAGACGGAGTTTCACTCTTGTTACCCAGGCTGGAGTGCAATGGCGCGATCTTGGCTCACCGCAACCTCCACCTCCTGGGTTCAGGCAATTCTCCTGCCTCAGCCTCCCGAGTAGCTTAGATTATAGGCACGTGCCACCACGCCCCAATAATTTTTTGTATTTTTAGTAGAGACAGAGTTTCACCATGTTGACCAGCATAGTGTTATTTTTTTTTTTAATTTGACACAGGGTCTCACTGTGTTGCCCAGGTTGGAGTGCAGTGGCACGCTCATAGCTTACTCTGGCCTCTACCTTCTGGGCTCAAGTGATACTCCTACCTCAGCCTCCAAGTAGCTGGGACCACAGATGTGTCCCACTATGTCCAGATAATGTTTGTATTTTCACAGAGACAAGGGCCTCCCTATGTTGCCCAGGCTGGGCTTGAACTTCTGGGCTCAAGTGATCCTCTTGCCTCAGCCTTCCAAAGTGGTGAGATTACAGGTGTGAGTCACCATGCCTCGCCTCAGAAAAAAAAAAAATTTTAATTACTTCATGTTTAATGTTTGGAGAACAGCAAACTAATAATGGACTTTTATATAGTAAAATATTATTCTGTTACTAAAACATATTTATGATGACTTTCTAACATTTAATATCCATTTTAATAAACATTTTTAGGTGATAATCTAAATGATAAAAGTAAACTGCAAAACAGCATGTACCACATGATTGCAACTATGTTACAACTACCGTTACAATAAAGAAGAAAATACTGTGATACTGCAATGTGAAGAATGACTATCTTTTAGACAGGTAATAAGGTGATTTTTCAAAACTTCATTGTACATTTCCATTCTTTCCAAGTTTTCTGCAATGAATGTGTATTGTTTTTATACGTATAGAAAACAATAAAGTAATACTGATAAAATTATTCTTAGGTGGCCTTTAAATCAACATGTAGAAGCAGGAGAGGGGCTAGAAGACTCACTGAACCCTCAGATCCTACAATACTGTGGTTCTTTATCCTGATCCCAGCACAGGGCTGGGTAACTACCAATTGAGTAACAGTAACATTACAAAAAAATGTAACATTCAAATACCAAAATACCCTTTGAATTCAGTATTCCTTCTAATTTAGTAACAGAACCATAAGCCATCTATTTGAAATAATTTGCCCCAATGTCCTACTAGTTTTTTTTTTTAATTAGTTAACTGTCCTGTCCATGGCTGTCACACTAGAGGAGATGCAGAAATCTGTATACTTGATGTTTAGCATTTAGAACAAGGCACTGGAAAAGAAGACAGATTCTTCTCATTCCTACTTTACCTGTGCTACACGAGCCTGCCAGAGATGTTAAATAATTAAGCAATAAATAACAATCATTGGTCTTTGGATCCCTTTTCTTCCAGTCTATTTCACTTCTATTGGGAAATTAACAAGTACCTAGTTGTGAACTCCTGAGAGATATCAAACATATGAACTGTGCTCTCCAGGACAAGGAAACCACTCATGAAACCTTTCCTAAGACTAAACTCAGGTAAGAGGATAGAGAGATGCCACTTAAAGAAAAAAGATGTCTGATGAAGTGATTAAACTGTCCCTTATTAACTAATTGGCCATGAGAAATTTATTGTTTCAATAAATAATTGTTTTCCAAAGTATTTAGGACAAATATTTCAAAATGTTTTCTCCCATTTCTGAATTACTCTTTCGCTATCTCTATCTCTCCTCTGGAATTTCTTTCATGCCTCACTGCTGAGTGTATGATGGACTATATTGTTTGCCAAGAACAGTGGCAAGGAAAACCTGGCCGACCCTCACCCCCCAAGTGGAAAACTGCTTGGGGCATCCTAAAGTAGCAAAACAGTATATGGATATCATACACCGGTTAAGGACAGGTTACCTGCCCCTGCCCCTGCGGCTCCCTCATGGAGAATACTTTCTAGCTTGTGTTTGATCAGTGGTAAGCAGGCACCAGCTGACTACCTAGTTCATCTTGGTTCTATGAGAAGACACAGAACACCTGTTTGTTAATAATAATCATCTGTTCAGAGAGAATAACGATGTGGCTCAGAATCTCCTCAAGGCCCTCAGCCGGAAATGCTGCCAGCCCCTGAGGCTCTCAGCTAGGAAGGCTGTTGGCCCCTAGGTAGTCCCACTTCGCTGTTCTATCTGGGTGTCTGCTTCATAATGCCTTCAGTGCCGCCTGGGTGGGGGTCTCTATGGCCGAGCTGGTTTTGGTACCTCACTGCTTAAATTCTCTTCAAATAAGAAAATGATTTGAATTCTGAAAGCTCTTATTTCTTATACCACTCACCTGGCCTTACATACTTGATTGTACTTCCTGCATTAGAATTTGCAGTTTAAAGAGGCATATGCATGAGTAGACAGGAAATTGCACTAGAGTACAGCAAAAGCCAGCAGGACGAAATATACAGCATTGTTACCAAGGAAGTGTTCCCAACCCAGACCTCAAAAGATGTGCAACGGGAGATGATGTGATGATGTGCAATGTGTCAGTCACACTGTCATCTGTGCATGCAGATCTGCCCAGTTAAGGCAAAGTCTTACACAGGTCTAGGTCATATTCCTGTGTACCCCATTATGCCTAGTGCTATACCTTGCAGATATCAGATGTTGATTTAACACATTTTTAGTGGAACAAATGCCACTTGGGTGACAACATAAAGCAATGCCAGAAGTGTAGGGCCAATGCTAATAAACAAACATTTTCCATACATCTAACCTGTGTTCATGCTGTTGTTTGCTGTGGGCAAGTCATATACAGGGTAAGACATTATTGTTGCTTTTCAGGAAGTCAAAAAGCAGACCAGTTACTTCTTAGGTGCTAATTGGTGATCAATAAGCTTTGAAAACTGATGATATAATTACCTTAGGAGCTTGCTTCAGGCATTCCTGTCTTGATTTATAGATCCACAAACTATGATGGTCAAATTGACCAAAAAGTCTGAGGAGCATCACAGGGTGAATGGAAGGTCTGTGTGGTCGTGTCAGGAACAGAGCAGCAAATAACATCTGCCCTTTCTCCACTGTTCGAAATTCATTATAATAACACAATCACCGTACTTCCATGTATGGTGATCATGCTGGAAAAATGGAGACCAGGCTACAGTTGCTTCTTGTTTTTAATGGAAGCAAGCATGATGACTGATTATGGGAGCCCACACTGAGGAGCGGAGACTCTCATTTTGTTTGCATTCCTTCACTGGTCACCAGTGACCAGTGTGTCACTGGTGCTGCTTACCTGTGTGTTTGTATGTCACAGCCTCTGAGATAACATCTCTCTGGGAGAACTGATGCACTGTGACTCCAGCTCTCCTCACCACCCCATGCTGAGGTTCTCGAGCAATCACAAACATCAACTTTAAGTCATCGCTGTCCACATCAGTAGCAAAAATGTATTCGGAGGTGATGACTACCTCTCCTCCCTCTGAGCAATTCATGACAGGCATGAGGTCCGCCTTTAGGACTGGTCGTTCATCATTGACAGGGACTACCTAAGCAATGAAAAAAAAATGCATGTTTTCAGAAAAAAAAAGAAATGACAAATTCTTTGATAATCCATTGCTCATAGTCAGAATGAAAGGCATTTTTGATCTTGCAGACACATGAAACAATAGCTATAGA
Source organism: Callithrix jacchus (assembly GCF_049354715.1). Classification (NCBI taxonomy): domain Eukaryota; kingdom Metazoa; phylum Chordata; class Mammalia; order Primates; family Cebidae; genus Callithrix; species Callithrix jacchus. Next base: position 121,342,184 of record NC_133502.1, read on the forward strand.
ATTTGGCCAAGCAATCTGCATCTTTTAACTTTTCCTATGTAAACCATCTTGCAAGGAGTGTCCCATGTGAGAGACATTTTAGGTAGCAATGGGAGAATATGGTTATGGTTCAAGACTCGAAACTCTCATTTGTTTCTAGACAGACAAAATATAAATGTAATATAAGGCATTCTTCGCCAAAGCCCTTATCCTCTTTCATTAAATTCACACATTCCAGAGGAGTTCTGGTCCTTGTGGTCTGAGGCATTTACATTTACTGCATCAAAGTTATTTTTGTTTCAAATTACTTGGTGATTACAAAGCTTTCTTCCACCCTCAACTTCCTGCCACCCAGGAAGTTTCTCTGGACTTATAATAAGCAGCAGCTGCATTTCAAAGAGTTTGAGTTAAATATGAAACTCTGTAACTATTCAATCAATGCCAGGTTTCAACTTGACAAAATGTTTTTCTCTCACATGAAAATAAAACTCCAAGTAAAAAGGAAAGAAAAGCAACATGGGATCACGCTGGCTCTCTAAATTTAAAAAGATCGTGTAGAAATCTGGAAAAGTATATCTTCTAAAAGAGAGTGAAGACAGTCCCCTTCTGAGTTCACAGCCACAGCTTGGTGTGTGCTGCAAGTCCACCACGTCTGCCCTGCGAATCCTGTCAACCCTATACCTTCTTCCTTAATGCTCAGCCAAAGTGATCTTTTCAACATGTGGATTTTAAGTCACTGCCTTACAGAGACCTTCTGTGGCTTCCCATTGATTCTGCTGGGATTTCTCTGACTTTATCTCATGCTATGCGGTGCCTTTGCCACTCCACTCCAGTTTTATCCCAACACACATTCCCACCATCACAGGTCTTTGCACCATCTCTCTTCCCACTGCCCATCTCTCCTCCCACCAGGGAATTCGGTTCCCAACTCTGCTTGGTTAACTCCTCCTTCACATTACATAGGGATTCCTCAGGAAATGCTTCCTTGACTATTTAACTAATTTAGGGGCTTCTATTATTGACTCGCTTTTAGCATCCTATTTATGTACAGTGCCATCTAAATTTTAATCAATTAATTATCTTGGTGATAATCTGTTTAATGCCTGTCTTCATCCTTGGCCTGTGACCTTTAGAAGAACAGTGACTTTGTCTTATTCGTCATCATATTCTAAACATCTAGCCTAAGACTTGGCATAGAGAAGGCACTTATTAAATATTTGCTGAATAAATGAATGAGTGAATGCAACTATGCATATATATCCTGATTACTCTGTTATTTAAACAGGCTAGTAACTCTAAAGCAACTATACATTAAATCGTTTGGACACTTCCTTTAATCGATAGAGAAACTGAATAATGAAAGCTCCAAGCTGGTTATTTAATTAAAGATTTTAAAAGCCTAGAGTATTCTCTACTTTTCTATTGGCTTAAGAAAAATCATCTTTGTTCAAGTCCGCTGAGTGCATTCATTTAAGACCCTCTCCAGTATTGTTTTTGACTCTGAGGAATATCACCAACAAATTCAATGATGACCATCTTGCAGCAGTTCACAAAAGAACCTCAGCTTTCAAATGAATAATAAAGTCCAAAGGCAATAGAATTAAGAATATTCCTTCTGGGTAAAAAAAGGAAAAAAAAAAATCACAAACACTTGTCCAGAAATTGGCTGTGCCTCTGTTTGGCTTTTAAAGACCATACTCTTGTGTTCAAAAAGAAATAATAAACAGATTGTTTTCCCAAAAGGCATTGCCTATTGTCATGGGTAGAATTTAGGGTTGGGGTTTTCTCCTCACAGATTTGCTTTTCAGACAAGAAAAGTAACTCAGAAAAGCTTTGTCTGTCTGTAAGTCTGCCAACGAAGAAAACTGTCCTTTTTGAAGCTGCAATAGCATACTGCTCTTTATCCAAACCTCAAAGGCCATTATGACGACTAAGTGGGAAAATGAAAGGAAGAGATTGCCTTGTTCCTGGCATAGAGAGGTGCACAGGAACTGCTGTCCAGTATAATTCTTATAATCACCTAGTGATGTAGAAGTGTGGCAGGGTGAGGAGGCAAAAACACTGGCCTAGGTAGGTAACAAAGTGTGGAGATGCCAACCCAAGCCTACTCTGTTTAGACAATGATTTGGGGCAAGTCATTAAACATTTTTGGACCTAATTATCCTTGGCTATAAAATGAGGATAACTTCTTCACTGAACATTCTTTATTAGTCACTAAAATATCTTACAAAGACATTATTACCACCAATATAATAATGATTTCATATCACAAAGTTCTGAAAAATTCCAGCAGAAAAAGAAACTAGTACAATGAAAATAATTAGTGGCTCTTCAGGGAACATGGTCTATTTTTCTTCAGACCTTTTGTCACCAACTACAAATACCTGCAAAACCCTACAAGTTATGCTGTGGACTTGCATGCCACTCAACAAAGAAACTCAGGGGGTTCCTGTAAGTCCCTTGGGCATGCACTCAACTTACTTTTTTTTAGATAGTCTCCCTCTGTTGCCCAGGCTAGAGTGCAGTGGGGTGATCACAACTCACTGCAACCTCCTCCGCCTCCAAGGTTCAAGCGATTCTCCTGCATCAGCCTCCCAAGTAGCTGGGATTACAGGCATGACCCACCATGCCCAGCTAAATTTTGTATTTTCAGTAGAGACAGGGTTTCACCATATTGAGCAGGGTGATGTTGAACTCCTGACCTCAAGTGATCAGCCTGCCTCGGCCTCCCAGCATGCTGGGATTACAGGTGTGAGCCTCCACACCTGGTCTGCACTCAAATTTTATGTGCAGATTTTTCTTCATTTATCAAAAGGGGGAAATATTATCTCAAACACTCATGCTAGGATTATATGGTACAGGAACTCACAAAGAGGCACCATACACACACACACATATACATGGCTTTTTCTGTAAACAGAGAAACCCCAATGATACTAGTCTAACCTGCACTACTGTAAAATAAATATTTCTGAGTTTTATAGTTCAAAGATATTACAAATAATTTATACATAGAATCAATTACTTTTTAAATCAAATATCTATGTTCAAGATCAGAGTAATTCTATCTTTAAACAGACTGGAGACAGAGAATAGTATAGTTGGCCATTTCACCATTATAACTTTGGTCTCTATTGCCAGGCCTGAGACATATAAGGATCGAAGCAGGTAACTTTTCACTTTGGAGGCTTTCAAGTTCTGTCAAGACCTGAGAGTTTTCCAACCAGATGCTCTATCTCTAAAATCACTGCTATGATTTTAATGTGTCCCCAAAAAGTCATGCACTGGAAACTTGCAACAGTGTTGGGAGGTGGGAGGTTTACAGGTCACGAGGACTCCACCCTCATGAATGGATTAATGCTGATCATAAAAGGTTGGGAGTTCAGTCCCTGGCTCCCTCTTGCTCTTTATTTGCCCTTCCATCATAGGGTGATGCAGCAAGAAGGCCCTCACTGGATGCAGCCACCCAATCTTAGACTTCCCAGCTTCCAGAGTCATGACTCAAATACATTTCTGTTCATTATAAATTACGCAGTCTATGGCATTGTGTTATGGCAGCACAAAACAGACAATTACCCAGGGAGGAAACTTTCACCCACCTCAACATGTAGAACAAATACTGCTGAATTTGTGCCATCGGTGACCTCCAAGAGTATGTCATCCTGAAGAACCTCAGATCCATCATGTTGATACCTGTGGGAATAATATTTGTCACTAATCTCTCGGGAACAGTGTGAGGGTCAATTGAGATGCATGACACATGACCTCTTCCAAGGATCTGGCCATGTCTTCACTAAATAAATAAATAACAACAACGACAGCAACAAAACCAGCATAATCCTGAAGTCACATATTTAACTACTCATAAATCCTTGAATGCAAAATTGCTCCACCCTGGAAAAAAATGTGTTATATGCATTTCTAAAGTGTCCTCAGAGTAAAAAGCAGCCCTTCAATTGCCACTGTGACAATAGGAACCATTTGGTATAGGTCTACTTGCAGAATACGTTGACTAGGGCTAGGGGAACCTCAGGCTGAGCATTTGATGAAAAGTGGGACACTGTGGATTTGATTTTTTTTCTCTCCTTTTCTACTTCTAAGGCTAATCTACTCAGCTATTCTCTAAAACCTGGATCAATGTGTTATATGTTGCCTCTGACTGTCATTCTTCCACTTCCACTGACTAGCTATCTTCCTTTCAATCTATACAGATTCTTAAATCTCTCCCAGACCTAAAAAATACCTTTCCTTTGTCTACTCTTAGCCCTATCTTCCATTAATTCTCAGCCACGTTTCCTGAAGGCATTGTCTAATTCTAGGCTCTCCACATGTTCTCCAGCCCATTGCAGTGCTGCTTGGAAAGTTCTAAAGGGCTGCTGAAGTGAATTAAGCTAAATTTTAAACTTTAGTCCTAAGAATGGAAAATAAAAGTTGTGTCAAAAATAATACAATATATTAAATATATATAATCTTTAACTATTGGGAAAATATCAGAGCTGAAAGATACTTTACTGAGGACTAGTTTCACCCATAGGCTGGGTAGAAACTCAGACTGGGGATTCCCTTTCTATGATGGGGAAGTCCCACATCCTCCCCATCCTCCACGTTTCTCCCATGAACTACCCGCTATGCTTTATTTTGCCATGCTCCCTGCATTTTTTATCAAAAGTATATTGGTGCGTGATAATACGCTAATTCTGTTTTAGTATGCTCAAATCCCTAAAAGGATGAAATGATCCTAAGAGTACACATCCAAAGGATGACCAGAGTCAAGCAGATATTCTTTCAAAATCTGACCCCTCCATATACTAGCTGAATGAACTTGGGCAAATTCCTCAACCGCTTTGTACTTAGTTCTTCTATTAAAATACAAGAATGGATACCCTGTCAGACTTAATTACTATGAAGATTAAATTTAAAAAAAAAACATAATTGCAAATTCTAACAGTATGCTTGAACAGATATTTCTAGCAAATATTGGTACTATTTTGCCTATCCATCATTCACTCCCTAGTAAGGATTACCTAAATAGAGTACTCTGACAGCAGAGAGTTGAAATCTAAAAAAAAAAAATTTTTAAAACAAGAATAGGAGTGTGAATGAAAAGATCAAGATATCATGGACTGTAAATCAGTGACGGAACTAAAAACTGTCAGGACCAAACTGGTCTTCTTGTGCACAAACCTTAATTTCTGGCCAACTTTCTGGTCAAATGCAGAACTAAGCATTTGAAGTATAATATCTCCTATCATACTTTATCTAAAGGGCCAATGCTCCCATTTATAGCTTGAATCTATAAGTGAGAAGTTAGTTTGTGGGTCTACCTGACCATTGCTTTTGAATAGCTTGTACTGTTTTCCAGAGAAGTTTCACTCTATTTTGTAGAAAAGTTTCTTACAGAACTACATTAAGTAGAGGAAATGAAAGACCTTAAGGTGAGGGCAACTTCTCTAGGACTATGATGCCAGGGATTGTGCCATCCCTGGTGGGGACTCAGGTATTGCTTTATACCTTACCTACTCAGCTCACCCTGCTTGTTTGCCTGTAGATCCCAGCCCTAGTAGAATGGAATAAGATTACATTAAGGACATTGATAACAGAGTTCTATCCCAGAGTTTCCATGTTATGAAATTCATTTCTCTGGGAAACAAGTTCAATTATATACATTAGCCTCACAGATTATTTCAGTCTCTTTTTATCTGGTTTGACTATTACCTCTTATGATACGTGCAGTTATCGCAAATTTAATATTTATGACAATTAAATTTTGCTGTTCAAATGTACATAAAATTATCTCCACTGGTATAACAAGCCAGATGGAAAGAAAATGTCTGGAGGGAAAGGCAAAAATTGATCATTTGTAATTTTCAACTGACTCGTTGAATGTGTTAAGTGGCACGTTGGTATCCTTGAATGAATTAGACAAACTTCTTTCTCTTACTCTGAACTGATCTAAATAAGGAAACAAAACATTTAAATTAAAAAAACCATGAAATGTTCTAACCTAACTTTTAAGGTATGGAGATCGTCCCAAGAAAATGTGCCTCCTGCATTTAGAGGAAATCCATTCAGCTCCACCCTTCCGTGCAGAGGTAGTCCCCGAAGGGAGAGGTCAATATTGTTCAGCTTGGTATCTGCATCAGAAACCAGAATGTGCTCTGTGCTGATGACACACTGACCTCCCTCAGTCACTTTCAGAGGGTTGGTGAATACCTAGAAAGAAGAAAGGAAGGAAACATTCAAAGCCTTATTTCATGAGGGACCCCTGTAGACACAGCTCATTACATCACTAAAAAACTTCCAGTATTCCTTACTCCATCATCTACATTAGGTATTTCTCCTAATGCTATCCCTCCCCTATGCAGCAAACCACCATGGCACGTGTATACCCATGTAACAAACCTGCACATTCTGCACATGTAACCCAGAACTTAAAGTAAGAACAAAAACACAAATAAAAAAAAAACAAATTTCCAGTTTTATCTTCACATGCCAACTAATTTTTCAAGAATGTGGTGAAACGATAAGTTCATGGCTAGACATTTTGACTGAAAAATATTTTTACTATTTCTAATTCTAAGCATTAATATGTTACAAAGAAGCAAGGCAGATCTATAAGCCTGAAAATATCTGCTTTTCATTTATTTCATAGCCTGTATAGTGGAATGAGCAATTATTACTACCTGTGCTGCTAAACTGAGAAAATAATAATTTTCATCCTCATGTCCATTCCCAACACTGTTCTATACACATACAGCTTGGTCTAAAAAATAAACAAAATCTATGTCAAATTCCCCTGAAGAAAAGGTTTTATCTACTTTTCATCTTAAAAATTCTTAAAGTCTTGGGATATGGATTGGAGCTTTAAAGCTTCAGTCATAGTGAATATTTTAGAAATAAAAATAATGCAGCAAAATTGAAATGGATTTATTCAAACATTAGACTTAAATATTAGAGCCACAAAGATAATTTGCTATAACAGAAAAATAGTCACTGCTCAACTGACTAATAATTCATTTGTAAGTAAAAAGCAAGTTGAATGGCTTGGGATAGTTTATCACCCCTTTGGTAGGGGGCAAGAAGTGTTCTATGGTCAAATAAGTCTAGAAAAAAGTTACATACAATATCCTCACCATGGAGGTTTATAAGGGGCATAAACATATCCAAGGCTCTGAGATCCTGCAGGAGGAAAATCTGCTAATTTTGTTTAGCCTATCATTTCCCCAATGCTTGTATTACTATGTGGAAGTGAAAGCAAGCAGATACAGTGGGTTACCAAATTACGGGCTCTGAAGGCCCCTCCCAGGTGGTCTAGGGTAAGTGCTCTGCCCATGGGAAGATGCAGCAGTGCTCTTAGGAAGTACCTACTCTTCTCAGAGCAGCTGCTGCTCCCAGGAGGGAGGATGTTCCCTGAATAAAGAGCTGGTACAGGAGGATGACAACATATTGGCAGAGGAAAGGGAAGGAAGCAAGTGAAGCTGCAGCCTCCACCCAAGAGCCGGTTCTGTCCTTCTGCACAGCAGGGCACAGTGTTGGTAGCAACTCCAGGCCACAGCCACCTGGGGCATTCATGGTGCTAAAAGTCCAGCCTCTTGGGTCATGGCAATTATGAGACCTACAGTTCAGAGACTGCTACCTGCTATTATTTAATCAACTACATTCTACCTGCCTTACTTTACATGCTACCTCTCAGCTCACCCTGCTTGTTTGCCTGTAGATCCCTGTCCTAGTAGATCTACAGGCGAACTACTATACTTTTATTTCATAAACTACCACCGAAAAAACAAAGGACAACAACAACAACAAAAACCCAATAGAAACAATAGACTTCCCTCCTACAGCAATCCCCACCCTGGCCCCTCCCAAGTCTTACTTTCACTTTGCTAAACCTAATTATCAGCGTTTGTAGGCAAAAGAGAGCGGGAGCTCTTACTCAGAGGTGTTGTCTTTGAATGAAGGTCCATGCTTGCCAACCTCATTTTTCTGAGCTGTATTGAATTAATATTCAATATGGAATCTTTAATTTCCAGTGTTTCAAGGAATATACTTTGCTATATTCGATGATTTTTTAAATATATATTTTACGGCAACTTTAAAAAAACTAAAAACATATGGCTAATTTCTCCCCACTCATTAGGCATTAGCTTTTTAGTTCCTGCCCAAATCCAGTGCTCAGGTTTCTGGGACTCAGATTAGTATGGAGTCAACATCCTCCAATGGTTATCACTCAGCCAGCTCTCTGCGGGAATTCTACATTAAGAAACAACTCCTGTGGTTGGTCTCACTGAAGCTGCTAATTTAATTTTATTTCTAACATTCTCAGTTTTTTCAGGAACTATTTCATTTGCCCACATACTGTAAAAAAAAAAAGGGAAGCTACCCAGCCATCCTTGCCCCAACTCCTCATGACTATTCAACCACGTTCACTTTTTCCTTTACACTTTTTGTTTCCTCCTCAGATCAACCTTCAGCAGCAGGAGGCTTGAATTACTTTGCATAAAAGAGCATTTTCCCATGATTGTTTTAGAGAAAGCTTTGTCTTCTTTAGTGCGAGGCTAATTCATGGCCTGTATCTCAGACATAGAAAAGAATGGTCTGAATAAAATCTAATCAAGTTAACTGCATAGGCATTCTAAACAATTTCACCACTCGGAATATGATCGGGTTCCTGATAGGAAAGGTATCAAAGAATCCAGTTAGTTTAAATTCCTCTGTGTGAGCCCTTTGGCAGGTCTTCTACGAAAGGTGGCAAGCCCACCTTTCGTAGGTGTGGGAAGTCAGGCCAGTGACAGAAATAAGTGTGGTGAGTTGGGTGGGGGTTTGGTGGGCTAGAGAGCATGCCCTATGCAATGGCTGCTGTGGGGTGTGCGGGTTCAATTCTATTAGAGCTGCCAGAATCTCAAACTAAGAATCAGCCTTAATAGAAAATCTTCTGACCTTTAAATGTTGGCAATTCATTATTTTAATATATTGTTTAGATCTATTGATGTGGTTTGGCTGTGTCACCACCCAAATCTCACCTAGAATTGTAATAACCCCCACATGTAAAGGGCACATTCAGATGGAAATAACTGACTCATGGGGGCAGTTTTCCCCATGTTGTTCTCATGGTAGTGAATATGTCTCACAAGATCTGACGATATTATAAATGGAAGTTCCCTGCACAAACTCTCTTGCCTGCCACTATGAAAGACGTGACTTTGCTCCTCATCCACCTTCTGCCATGGTTGTGAGGCCTCCCCAGCCATGTAGAACTGTGAATCTATTAAACTTCTTTCCTTTGTAAATTACCAAGTCTCAAGTATATCTTTATTAGCAGTGTGAGAACAGATTAATACTCCCATCAAAACTTCTGCCAAGTTGGGCAACCCTTTTAGGCCCTCAGGGTAAGACCTCTGCCCCACAACCTTGGGCAGGTATAGAGATGATGAGGTGTGACCAGGAAAGAAAACACCAATGCAGGCTACAGTCCAGGTAGGCACCTGGAAAGGCGACCTCTTTCCTTAAGGATGAGGCACAAGTAGGCTTTGGTCCTTTCTGGTTCATAATGAATGGGTAATGCTATGTTGTCTTCCTGCTTTTAAGGGAAATAATAAGAATGATAATGACTAAACTAATTATGTCTAGCACTCTGAAGGTGGGTAGGGGAACTGGGTAGGTATGGGACAAACTCTCAGTGTAAATCCCAGCTTTACAAATAAAATGCACGAGGTAGCAATGCCTTTGTAGTTTGGTTTTAATGAAAGACTCAAGTCCTTTAAGGCTTTAATTAACATGGGGCGGTGAGACAAAGTACAACAGAAGGGTCCATCTTAATTCATTTTGGAAAATTAAAGAGCTTCTTTAGATTATAGAGCAGCATAGTTGGGCTGCAGTGAGGGTAAATAAGCCCTTCCAGTTGCTAAGAGACCCATAATTTAATCCCCTCCCCAATCAACATGTGAAACTCAGTAGAAAGAAGAAGTAAAAAAGAATTTGATAAAGCTTTGAAAATCATGTTAAATTTAGTAACCGGAAAATCTCACCTTTTACATAGAAAGTCCCATGGCAGGTAAAACATCCTCATCCCCCTGCTTTTTTTTTTCTTTTTGTACTATACTGTAGATGGAAATTTCTTTTGTAAGTTAAAAAAACTAGCCTAAATGAAGGTTACCATTTCCAACAAGTCTTCAAGACTGTCCTTTCTTTCCCTCCTTTTCATCCTCCACACAGAACATTGTACATACCTCAGGAACTTGATTGTCCACTGGGAGGACTGTAATGTTAAAGCAGATCCCATGCAAAGTGCCGCCATGTTGGTTACTGATGGAAAATGTGAACTGGATATCTCTGCGGTGGGGGCCAATGTCTTGCATAGGGGGCATGTAGGCCACTTTCATATAGTTTACAGCATGCTGCAAAGTAAGTTGAGATGGACATGTGGGTGTTGATTTGCAAGGATTAAAAGCTTTTGTAGGTCAAAAAGAATCATCATGTTAATTGCTATTGGAAAATGTAAATGCTACCCTCATGACTTTGAAGATTACCAAAAGCTCTATTTTTACTTCGATGGTAAAAACTGCAATAACTTTTGCACCAACCTAATAGAAGCAAGGAAGAATTATCCTTCAGGGTTTCAGAAAGAGCATGAACACCTTGATTTAAGACTTCTAGCCTCCAGGACTATGTGAAAATAAAGCTCATAGTTCTTTATGTCCCGGTGCTTTATTTTAAATTACCCAGTTCATGGTATATTATTGTTGGCCCTTGAAAACTAATACAGTAAGATATTGAATAAATTGAATTTTGTGGAATAAATACACATACACCAGATCCCCAAATTAGAGTCCTACTGATGGCAAAACAGTACAAGGGTCTGTTTTGTAAAATTACTGAAAAGATTATGAAACCATATTCAACTTGATCAAGTACTTTGAAATAGATGCCACATGCTTAATGGAAACATACAAGCAACAAGTATAAAGACATCAAGCCTTTGTGGCAGGTATCAAAAGCCAACATTCTCAGGCACAATACTAGGCATGCCATACCTTCTAAGAGCTCATTTACATCATGTTTGTCAGCATGTTAGCATATCCTCATACCTGAGTGAATGACCTCAGCTCCAGGGCCGCAGGATTTTTGACTACCTTTGGTATGCTGTCCACCATGAATAATTTCCCAGCATCCAAGTGTCTAAAGAGAAATACAGAAGAACACATCAGCATATTTTTAGATAAGAAAAATGAAATCAAATAGCTCATAATCAAAAACTGAAAGACCTCATTGTGAGAAGAAACCAGGTGCTCTATCTTTATATTCTCTCTTTATGGGGATTCTAGCATTAAGTCCAGTTTCATCAATGCCATCCTTGTCATAACTGCAAAAGGGATGTACTCAATTTTTTGCTTGGCATCATGAAAGGGAACTGTTACACTCATGTTAAAAATGTTTTCTTGCTATCATGCATATGATACTAGCCTAAGGTATATTCATGCCACTTTTCTGGATTGAAATCATAGAATGTAACCATTTTATGGCAGTAATTCACAAATTAATGTTAGGAAGATCTCAATAAATTGTACTAAAAAGAAAAATAATCATTGTCTTTCAAAAAGGGGGTTAAAGACTGTTTTAAGCCTACCAATGCTGAAGACACTACAAGCTGCAGATCACTTACCAACTAATACAGCTTTCAAAGGGAGACAGGAGGTAAGTATGAGAGAAAAGTAAATGCCTAAATGAGTATAACTTCATGTCTGACCAATGGAGCAAGTGAACCACAGTACTATGTATTGCCATATATTGACACTTTCAACTTTTTAATCCTAGAACTAGTAGCCCAAATGCTGACTTTTCAGATACCTGTGGCTGAAGGAGAAAAATGGAGGAGTAGTTATTGTGTAGACCAGCTCCCTGTCATATGATTCTGTATCTATAAAATGTAGATGTTTCTTAGTTATATAGGCCACCTCAGTTTCCTTGACAACCAAATGCCGAGAAACTCCAGGAGCCTCCTTTGGAAGCTGGTCATCCACTGGAGTGATATGGATTGTTGCCACCTGAAATAAAAATATCTGTACCATTAATTTGAAATACCAAAACAACAACAAAGAGAATGCCCCACAATCACCTAGTCAAGATAGTTTCAAAAACTGTCATTTATAATATACTTCTGTCAAATGATTCAGGAGCTATTGAGAATGTGAGCCAAAAAATGGAAATTCTTTATTCATTTAATATTATATTTTAAGAGTATAATTATCACAGGCCAGGTGAGGGGGTTCATGCCTGTAATCCCAGCACTTTGGGAGGCCAAGGCAGGTGGATCACTTGAGGTTAGGAGTTCAAGATCAGCCTGGCCAACATGGCAAAACCCTGTCTCTACTAAAAATACAAAAATTAGTCGGATGTGGTGGTGGGTGCCTGAAATCCCAGCTACTCAGGAGACTGAGGCAGGATAACTGCTTGAATCCTGGAGGAGGAGGTTGCAGTGAGCCAAGATCATACCATTGGATTCCAACCTGGGCAACAGAACGAGACTCCAACTCAAAAAAAAAAGAATATATAATTATCACAATTATAGTGAATCCAGTCATGAGTGCTACAGAATGGGAGATAAAACACGAAATATGTTCCTGGTTTTATTTTTACATCTCTCTTCTACCGACAACCTGTGCTTTCTTTGATAATTCCTATACTCAGTCATCAGTCTTAGAAACCTTGACATAAATTTTGGTTCTTCCTTTTCCACCCACATATAACACATCACCAAGTCCCAGAGTTTCTACTTATAAAATTTCCTATGCAGTGACCATACTCCACATCCCACGCTCAAGTGTCATTCCCATTGCTACCAGCCTATCTTTCATAATTTCATCCTTACATTATTGCATCCTTACATCCTTTATGGTAGCCCTAACTCCAAGAGCTAATCTAGATTTTTCATACCTCTAGTGTTATCTTTTAATAAGTACAAATCAAATAAGTTAATTCACTTCTTCAAAAATCTTCAACAACTGGGACTACAGGCACCCACCATCATAATTTTTTTGATGGGTAATTTTTGTATTCTTAGTAGAGACAAGGTTTCATCACGTTTGCCAGGCTGGTCTTGAACTCCTGACTTCAAGTTTGCCCTCCTAAGCCTCCCAAAGTACTAGGATTACAGGCATGAGCCACCGCACCTGGCCACCTTTCAACATCATTTGCTGCCTTTCAACATTAATCCAACACTAACTGCACACAATGCACTGACCATGTACTGGTCCTTGACCACACTTCCACGGATCATGTTGCATCCTCAATCTAGAATGCTTTTCTCCTGCTTTCTCCAGCAATCTGAGTCTTTCCTACCCTTAGATGCTCTTCTTAGATCTTTCCCCAGTTTTTCAGTTGGAATTGTTTCTGAATTTTACTTATCCCTTGCTATGGTTTGAATGTTTGTGTTTCTGCTCGAATTTATGTTGAAACTTAATCTCCATTACAAGAGTAGTAAAGAGACAAGGCTGTTAGTGGTGATTGGACCATGAGGTTGAATTCATGAGCATCTAATCAACCCTCATGAATGAACTAGTGCCTTATAAAAAGGCTTGAGGGAGTGAATTCATCTTCCATTTCTTTTGCTGTGTGAGGACACAGCATTTGTTTCCTCTGGAGGATACAGCAACAAGACACCATCTGGAAAGCAGAGAGCAGCCCTCACCAGACAAAACATGCTGGCAACTTGGTCTTGAACTTCCTCCTGCAGAACTGTGAGAAATAAATTTCTATTATTTATACATTACCCAGTCTCAGGTATTTCACCATTGCAGCACAAATGGACTAAGACAGAGATAGCTACTGAAATACCTGAAAATGTGGAAGTGGTTTTAGAACTGGGTAATGGGTACAGACTGGAAGAATCTGGAGGAGCAGGCTAGAAAAAGCCTATATTGCTGTGAATATACCATAAAGGGCAATTCTAGTGAGGGCTCAGAAGAGCTGTGCTATAGACAGAGCCTCAGTCTTCTTAGACATTACATAAATGGTCATAATCAGAACACTGGTAGACATACAAACAGTAAAGGCCCTTCTGATGAGGTCTTAGATGGAAATGAGGAATATCTCATTGTAAACTTGAAGAGAGATCTTCTTGTTATATAGCGACAACTTGGCTGAATTGTGCCTGTGTTCTAATGCTTTAGGTAAGGCAGAACTGAGCAGGAATGAGCTGGGATATGTGGTAGAAGAAATAACTCAGCAAAGTGCTGAGCATGTTGCATGGTTTTTCTTGACTTCTTACAGTAAACTACTAGAAGAAAGAAATGAACTAAAGCCAGAATTTATCATCAAAGAGAATCATAACTTAAAGATTTGAAAAATTCTCAGCCTGGCCATATGTAGAATAAAAAAGCATGTTTAGGAGAGACTGCAAAAGGTGTGACCAAAGTGCCTATTTGACAGAGATTAGTATGAATAGAAAGAAAGCAGTTGCCATTTACCAAGACGATGGAAAAATGACCCTGAAGGTATTTTAGACATCTATCAGGCCACCATTCCCAACACAGGTTCAGAATGCCAGGGCCTTCAGGGCAGAATGGTTTCAAGGGAAGGACCTGTGGGCTCTCTGCCCAGCACTGCCTCAAGTCTCTGCTCCCTGCATTCTGACGCAATCCTCCTTGGCCATCCCAGCTGTGGCTTAAGCAGGCCCAGGAACTGATTGAGCCACCACTCTAGAGGACAGAAGTGGTAGTCCTTGGCACAAATACCAACTCTGCAGGTGTGCAGAGGGCAAGAGCTGTGAAAGCACAGCTGCTTCCACCTAGATTTCAAGAGATGCCTTAGAGAGCCTCGGGACTCAGGCAGAGTTGCCTCAGGGGCAGGGCTGCTGCAGACAGTCCCCACTAGGGCAACGCCTAGCAGAGCCATGGGGTCAGGGCCACCCCAGAGACCACCAATGTGCAATCTAGGAAAGCCTCAGGCACCTGATGCAAACTCTGACAGCTGTTGCATGGGCTGTACCCAGAAAAGCCACAAAAGTGGAACTGCCTGGGGCCTCGGGGGTCCAACCCTGGCCCCAGCATGTCCAGAAGGCAGGACATGGAGTCAAAGCAGATTATTCATAAGCCTCAAGACTTAATGTTGCTTGCCCTTTCTTCTTTCCTATTTCTTCCTGTTGGAAGAGGAATGTCTATCTTATACCTGTCCCATCATTGTATTTTAGAAGCATAAGTTTGATTTTATATGCTCACAGCTGGAGGGGAAATTTGTTTCAGGAATAATTGTACCTGAAGTCTCATCCATACTTGATTTAGTACATAAATATGTACTAAATGAGATTTTAGACTTTATTTTATTTATTTATTTTTTGCATAGATGCTGAAATAAGTTAAAACTTTGGGGGCTGTTGAGATGGAATTAGTGTATTTTGTATGTAAGAAGAACATAAACTAGGGGGACAGGAGTAGAATGTATGGCTTATTTGTGTATAAATTTATTTATGGAAATAAATTTCTATTATTTCTAAATTACCCAGTCATTTATCCTGTTACAGCAGATTTAACAAACTTAGGCATCCCTCAGCTAGCATATTTATTCCATTATTTTGTATTAGTAGTTAGTTTACAAATGAGTCTCTCTCCCAGACTGAAAGTTCCAGGAGACCAGCATTGCAATACGGTGTTAACCACATGGAATTTGACAGTACAGTTATCGTCCTGAGCATATCACTTACCAGCAGCTATTTGACCTTGAACAAGTTACTTAACCTTTTAGTGTCAATTTTCTTATTAGTAAGTTAAGCATAATACTAACAATCTCACAGAGTTGTTATAAGGATCAGCCAAAACAGGCAGCTTTGCAAGCAGAAGAGAATTTTGGAGATAAGAAAAATGTCTCCTATAGTAGGCCAAAAGGGAACAGGAAAAATAGGGAAGGCAAAGAAAGGTTCTTTTCTTCTCAGTCAACTGAGTTATTTTTCTCCATTTTTCTTCCTACCACTCTCACTGTATGCATGAAAGGCTCTAAGATAACTTCTGGTAGCATGGGACTCCTTGGGAAAACCAGACGAGGTGCTATAGATCCCATCGCGGGGAAAAAAAAAATCTCTGTTTTCCTCATAAAACCCTGGAAATTAAAAGGAAATGATCCCTCTCAAAATCAAAGGCTCTGTTCTGTTTTGCATTGTGTTATCTGATGATTTTGAGTTTGGGGGGCATCAGAAATTACTTCACATTATGAGAGAGCTTTGGTGAGAAATAACTAGGTACAAAATACAGGTAAGGGATGGCTAATAGTAGCTGTAAATCAGAGAAGCATGCTCTTAGCCACATGGAAAATAAGGAAACATCCCCACCCACCACTGGGAGAGAGACTCCCGGCAGGGATGGGCTGATTACAAAATAAGCCAATTGACTTTGGGTCGCCTTGCAATGAAATGCATAGTAGAAGCACTACACCACCGTCTCCCGTAGTATCTATATGGTCTTTTCATATTTAAGCATTGACATAAAAACGTAGCAAGGAGGTCTTAAGACACTAATCTGCCTTTTAGTAAAAGGGTTATAAAAGGTTTGCAAAGATTTCACCTCATGGTCAAATTGGTTAAGATAAAATGGAATAATTTATAAGGTTTCATTTAAACAAATAAACTAATGCAAGGGTAAAATTTAGCTATACACAGAATTTTCATGTCATCGTAAAGTCTAATAAAAAGTTTTTGCCTTATGAGTCATCATTTTGGCAAAATAATTTATGGCAATCTGGAAATTATCCTTCCTGATTCCTGGCTTTTTTAATGGTTCAGGGTCCCCTGAAACACTCAGAAAAGAGGTAAACAGGATTATCTGACATGTTTAGTCACATGAGATTGCCAAAATGATGTCCACTCTTACGTTATATTTCGGTGAATACTAATATGTTTTCAAAAATTGTATGGCATTTCTAAAATTCTAATGCCTAAGTATATACTACCAATCATAATTGGGGTAAAGTTATTGTAAACCAGGAACATAAATAAACTTCTTTGCCAGTCATGTTTTTAAATGTAACTGTCCTAGAAATGTTGACATTTGCAGACACTTGTCTTGCTTTGTTCCTTCTCAAAAGACAGTTTATAATCAAGCTATATTAAGGACTTTAACAGTTTTTTAGTAGCTTTTAATATTGTAACATTGGAATAGAGAAAGAATGTATGGGACTCCTAAAAAGCTGACATGTTCACAAATAACAAGCAAACCAAAATTTAAGCGGATTGCACTCCGAAAGTTAAAGCAAACTTTTTGACTTTTGTTTGGAATACTGCTAATCCTTGTTTTTTTTTTTTTTTTTCAGAGTCAAGTAAACTTTAACTATTTACAGCCTTTAATAACTCGGTAAGGTATATTCCTGTAAACAAAATTTGGAGCATCTTCATTTTTCTCTGCCTGGTTCCTGTAGAGTTTGGAGACTCTAATGGCAATGTAGTTGTTTGCACCAGTGCAATAAGAATCAATTTTTCTTTGTTAACAGGACACAATTAGAAAACTGATTATTTTATCAAGGCTTTGACTGAAAGGGTTTGTTTCCCTTTAAGTAAATAAGCTTGACAAGCAGAGCCAATAAAAGCCTGCTGGGGAGAACTGGCCCCATACCTTGTCTACACGGTAGCCGCAGGGAGTTCCTAACCTGTAGCCAGTAAAGAATGTCACTTTCTAACAGGTCTGGAAGTTCCGAGTTTATCCTAGGACCTCAAGAGGAGAGGATCACACAACTCACAGGTATGAGAGGATACAAACCCATGGCTGGGCTCGGCTTTAAATCTTATCTGAAATTCCTTGTGAAATAGAGTTTCATCAAAGCCACTCCAAAAGGCCTATGTAAAAATAAACCATTCTTGATCCATTTTATGCAAATAATCAGGCCAACTATATGAATAAAGTTTATTCATAATTAGTTTTTACCAAAAATGAGGACTGAAAAGAAAAATTTTGCTCCAAAGCTTATCATACATCATTAAATCTTAGTCTCATTAATTGTTTTTAAGTTTTTGCCTACATTTTAGACTAAGCTTGCTTATTCCTGTGAATCAAGTGGTGATCTTCTGCAGCTTGGGGAAAAAAAAGGATGAGTAATGTAAAAATGTGAATCAATATGCTAGTTCTGGGCAATTATCTTGCAAATTCTGCCAGGTAATCAAAGTGAGGAAGGTGCCCATAACCTGGAATTTCTTTTGTTTGGGAAAATAAAACCAAGGAACTTCATAGATCTCTAAAAGGGAATTCTATAACCTGGCAAGTAAAATTTTACATGGAAATTATCTACCACACCACACTTGTGGGAATTGCTGTCCTTACTCTACTATTTGCAATAGGGTTATACACAGTAGCACCTTCTAACTGAAATACTGGACAGAGAGTTTCCATTGCCGTGGTATTTCTCTTAATTATCCTTATAACTGGGATAATCGTTACTGACAAAAAGAAAGCATAAAAGTTTTACCATCACTGAGTCTGCTAGGACTTTTTATTGGATTTAGTGATGCACCTTTAAATGAAACATGCTGCTTTTGGATTAACACCTAGTAAAGTAAAGGAAAATCTACAAGTACTTAAAAATGAAATCAAAATTGTTAACAGGCTCAGGGAAAATGCCAGCTTCAGCCCTGGGTGGCTATAATCCCTCTTTAATAAATTCCAGTCTCCTTTATGGAACTGGTTAACCCCTTTATTAAGCCCTCTCTTGGTAATATGCCTTGTATTGACATTTGAACACTGTATACTCAGTACTATAACTCAAATTGTTTCTTCTCGCCCAGAAGCAATCAAACTCCAAATGGTGCTACAAACTGAACCACACATGGACACGCCATTCTTCCGAGGACCCATAAATCAATAGAGAGGAAAAGGAGTCCTTGGGAAGTTTTCATCTTTTAAAGCATCTCTGGAAAAGTTTCTGGTAAAGCCCCAGGTCTTAGAGCCAGGCCAGCAACCTTTGATATACAAATGCAGCCCATTAGAAACTGGGTCCACCCAACATGGCAATTTGTGCACCTTCTTGCCCTTGCCCCACATGTTCTGGCAACGTGGTCGTCCCCACATATCCCCACGGTAGAATATCACAGCACCCCACATTTGCATATTAAAAGGTTAGAGTGGGAGGGCCAGCTACCCCCCACTCCCCTTCCCCACCCCCACCTCCCACCCCATCCCCACCCCTGTGTAAATGACATGCCTGGTCAAACCAAGTCCCTGAGCTCTAGGCAAATCAGACACAGCCTCCTCCAGCCTCTGCATATATACCTGGCTGGTCCACCACACTTGGGGACCTCCTCTTTCGACTTTGGAGCCTCCCCCAACTCTGTACAAGGCTAGCTTCTTCATTCCATCTTCTCCCTTCCTTCTTGCCCCTTCTTGCCTATTAAACTCTCTGCTCCTTAAAACCACACACATACACACACAAATGTGCCCACCAAGAATTACTACAAGGGTATAAGAAAGCATGCTGTACATTCTTTTTACATACACAAAGAACACATTGAAGAATAAATTGGCATGGAAAATGGTCTCTTTGAAGGCACAATAACTATTGTTTCCTTATTAAATCCAGTTTTCCAATTAAATGGAGCCTCACTGATCTACACTATGGCTGGGAGGTCCCACAGAGAATTTCTGAACTTTGTAGATTAGCAAAACACTATAATTGGGGTGGAGGGGGAGTCATGACACAGACTCCAGGAAAATAGAAAAATGACTGCCATTGTATTTATTTTGATAACTGGATTTAATTTTTAATTATTGAAATGCTTCATAATGGATAGTAAACATGGTGTAAACTTTTGCAACAATCATGAAAGATAGAGACAGGGAATTAATTTATTGATCACCTACTAAGTACTGGGTACTCACTGTGCTACTAGGTATCTTGTGTGATCCAGATAGTACTTTGCTAATAATAGCCATGGTTATTATTCCCAATGCTCAGAAATAAAAACCTGAGCCCCAAATGGGATTAATTCATTTGCCCCAGGGAGCACAGCTTGTAGGTTGGTGAGCTGAAGTTCTAGTCTTTTTCATGTCATAGAAAAAAGCTTAACCATATTTTGGTTTTTTGGCTTGTGTGTCAATTTCAAAAAGAATTATCATCATTTTCAAATTGGGTATTCTGAATACCATTGTTGTAGTCAAAATTGGCATTGCTGATCTGTGCTTCCATCACAACATCAAAATAAACCATGGAATCTTCTGATCACAAAAGCAACCATCAGGTAATCATCTTATCTGAACTTCTAGTTGAGAAGCTGAAAGTTACGAATTTTGTTAAATATTTTAAATCTACTTTTATTTGCAGGATATAACTAGATACTTGCCCAAATTGAGGATGTAAACATCAAACAGACCAGGTAATCATTTGCGTTCCTTAAAAATTAGAGTTTCACTGATAATATCAGAGTTTTAAATATAAAAATGCTTGTCAACACACACACACACACACACACACAATACTTGTTTTATTGGCATTCACACACTTATTTTTCTGAAACTCTGAAGAATAAAACTTTACACTTACTACCTCCCCATCTCATTCCCTCCCTAGCCCCTACCAAATGTTTGGGTCTTCTTATTTCCTCCTAGTTTCAGTAAAAGTTGAAAGAACCAGTTCATTTTGTGATCAATAAGCACTTCATGAGTGTCTACACTGAATCAGATACCTACGTCTAGAAACACATCGAGATGAATAATTCAGGGTCCCTGCTATCAAGGAGATAAGAGTTGATCCAGTAAAAGAAACAGTGGTTTCACTTTATAGAAAGTTCGAGAACAAAGATATGTGTAAACAGACACCAGAACATATAAAAGGCCAAGCTGATCCAGCCTGATGGTTTGTGGAATGGGGTCATCAGAGGATTCTTGGAACAGGTGATGTTAGAGCTGAGAGCAAGTGCATAGTCTGGAGAGGAACTAAGCCAAAGCTACCACCAACTAGAAGAGAGAGAATGGGAAAAAAACAGATGCTAGATTAATTTCACTAGACTACTGCTACTCTATCAATGAGTTTTAATTTATCACAGCTATAAGGATTTGGTTAATCACCTCTATTTGTAAAAGGCCATAGGAGGGGTTCTGAGGATGATCTAGACCAGAAGAAAATGAAAGTTGAAGCTGACGTGATGGCAGTGAGGTGGAGAGGTAGAGATAGATCCAAAAAACTCATCAAGCAGATTTAGCAAACCTACTGACTGATTGGTTGTGCAGATATTAGAGAAAGGTATCAGGGATGACTTCAGCAATTCCAGCTACAGTCATTTTGTACAAGTTTTTAGGAACACATGCTAAATGTATTTTGGTCATAATAAATTTAAAATGCTGATGAGACATACATGTAAAGATGTCAGGCAGAGAGGCAGGTACACAAGTCTGAGCTGGATAGATATTTAGAGGCCAAAGATACATGGTGATGAAGAGAGAGCAAATGTGTAGATCTCCCTCATTCCCTCTCTCTTTCTCTTTCTAACATAAATTAAGAAGATGAAAGCAGAGAAAACCATGATAAGCATCTTTAGAAACCCATCCATCATAGGGAATAAACTTATAACTAGATCTACAGGGTTTAGTTTGACCAATTTGCCCAGATTCAGAAACAATTATGCTGTGCTAAAGTTTTCATCTATATTTGTGTATATGAAGAACATGATTCATACAATATATAACGATAAAATAAGAAAAAAGAAGTCCTGTAATTTCCATTTTTTAAAAGGCCTATAGGCTGCTAAAAAGTGATATGGTATTCTAGTCAGAATCATAACTCGGATTAGATAGATACACAGAAGATTTAGAGGTAAATCCTATTAATTGTTACCATTTTGAACTATCAAATCAATTAAGGTTTCAAACAAAAATGTAATCCAGAAATGGCATATAATATATTGATAAAAAGAGGGAGATGTTAGTTGAAAAGGAGTTGACTTGTTAGTCAAAGAGTAGATGACTGAGTTTTCTCATTCATTCTCAATTTCTTCTTAATAGGGATCACCTACCGCCTTCCATTTCTGAGCTCCCTGGAATCATTCTTCCTGATCATCTCCTTCTATTATACTTTTCTTAGCACACAGATGAATAGCTCAGTCATCTAAGCATTAACTAATGTCAGTGTCTGTGACATTATGGGAGGGCATTATGTAGCATATAAGGCACTTGCTTTTAAGCAGTCATTCTAGAACAGATTGAAGATTTGCTTGGATCCATATGCATGCTGTCTACAAGATAATAGGTACAAAATGCCTAGCAAAAAGTGCTGTACATAGTAGGTGTATTAGCCTGTTCTCACATAGTAAGACATACCTGAGACTGGGCAATTTACAAAAGAAAGAGATTTAATGGATGTACAGTACCACATGGCTGGGGAGGTCTCACAATCATGGTGGAAAGCAAAAGGGATCAAGCCACATCTCACATGGATGTCAGCAGGCAAAGAGAGAGAGCTTGTACAGGAAATGTTTTTAAAACCATCAGATCTCATGAGACTTATTCACTATCACAAGAGAGATCTCAAGAGACTTATTCACTATCACAAGCACGAGAAAGACCCACTCCCATGATTCAATTACCTCCCATTGGGTTACTTCCATGACACATGGGAATTGTGGGAGTTACAATTCAAGATGAGATTTGGATGGGGACACAGCCAAACCATATCAGGTGATCATTTAATTTCAGTTGTTCTTTTTTAAAATCTCTGCTATCAACCATCCTCTCCTTCCAAGGAGTCTATTACAGTTGTCCAGACACTATACGGACTCCACTTTCTGTAATTTCTATATGGCAACGTTTGCTTAAACATATTTCTACATTCTATACATTTAAATTATATCCTTTAGCGGTAGTAAGAAACTCTTAGCTCTTTAAAGACAACAATAAATTGTAGCTAATGTATTTATTGTTTCCTATGTACCAAAACATTCTCAATAACTCTAAAGGAAGGTTCTACTATTACCTGTTTTACAGATGAGGAAACTGGGGCATGGGTTGACCAGTTAGTCAGTGTCAAGATGAAGAGGGAAACTCAGGCAGCCTAACTCTGGAACCTACAATTCAATCACCACATACAAAATAAATGTTTTCTTGAGTGTCAGGAGACAAGAAAATTTTCTGAGGTGCTCCATATAAAAGGGTCCCATAGTTAAGTGACCTTGAAATACTGAATACATAGATATATGTAAAACTCTTTCAAAAAGTAAATATCTTAGTAGTCCTATTCCAAAGAAGTCTGCTCAATTTTATTTGATTCATTCCTTTCCAAACTTTAAACCTTGAAACCTGTTTTCATGTGGGTTCTAACCACATCTCCCAGAATTGATACCTGTGCACAAGACTTTCAAAAAGTGTTCAGAAGTGGCCTCTTACCTGTGGCACTGAAAGATTTGGAGGTTCATGGCTGTCCCACAGGACAAATTCAAAAGAATCTTCAAAGATTTCTCTACCAAAGTGACGATAATAAATGATTCCATTAAACAAATCCCTCTGAAGGAAGCCAGGCACAGGATAGCCTATTGGGTTCATAAAATACCACATACTTTTGTACGAGTCTATCAAATATCAAGGTAAAATTATATTGAACTTATCTTCAAAAGTCTTATCTGTCTAGTATGTTCTATGTACCCAAGGAATCTGCATTAAATGTTTTCATCAAAGGTAAATAATAAAGCAGACAAATAATAAATAATAAAGCAGGAAAATTAAAGTCACTACATCTGTCTTGATATATGGAAAAACTGGCATTAGAAAAATATTTTCAAGAAACTTACTCTTATTTCAAATATTCAAAGTAACACTAACTACTTACTTGATTCCTATTTTGTCAAACTCCAGATGTACCTAATTTAAGAAGTAGTTATGAAGTCATTCTAACAAAATGTAAATAAATGTTGTTCATGAAATTATCAATAATCTAGACTAGTCCAAACATCTCCTTTTAGACTAATTTGTTCTATCACCTTGCTTGGCTGACCTAAGTTTTCATAGTGTTTGTTACTTTGAGGCTCAGCTCTGGAAATCTGTAGACGTACAAGCTTGGATAGATCAAATTAGCTTTCCTAAATCTCAGACTTCCTCATTATAAAATAAGAATAAAAATACTATCTTACTTCAGAAATTTGGTGTTCACCTTAATGCAAACTCTGAGACAATTCAGCAAACCCAGAAGGGTGCGTAGAAGGTTCTCCATGGAAGAGTGAATGCCATTCAAATGATCTTAACTGCCCAGAACTTACCTATCAGTCCTGGCCCTGGCTTCTTCATGATCTCCCCAGCCTGCGGAGGTTTCGTGATATTGAAGAAGATGTAGTCATCACTGGCATCCACATCCGAAGCTCGCAGCATGGATCCCTGGATCAGGATGGTCTGCCCCTCCTCCAGTTCAATCACAACATTGGTTATGAGGAATGGGGGACTATCATCTTTAGGCAGGATGTTGATGGGGAATTTGTGATGGATGCTGTGATGGCCATCAAATATCCGGAAGACCACGAAGTCTTTGGTGGAGTCACTGTCATCATGATGATAGCGAACAACTCCAGCCTGGAGGTCAGCCACAGTGAAGAGAAATCCTTTCCCCCCTGAGGGAGAGAGCAGAGATGGAGCAGATTGAGCGAGAAGGTGCAGGAGCAGCAGCTGTGGGAAAAGCATCATTACAGCAGAGGCTGCTATGGAAAATGTGCAGCCTGTATTTCCCTCACCTGGAAAAACTACAGATTGTTAGTGAGTTCTGGGACAATACATCTAGTTTTGAATATTGGCTGCAACATGTATTAGTTGTACAGATTCGAGCAAGATATCTAATTTATGAAACTCATCTGTAAAACATGGATAACACTACTGTGATGAACTTTTTCTATCACCTTGACTGGGCTAAGGAATGCCCAGACAACTGGTAAAACATTATTGCTGAGTGGTTCTGTGAAGACGCTGTTTTTTGAAGTGATTAGCATTCGAATCAGTAGACTGAGAAAAGATCACGCTCACCCTTGTGAGCAAGCATCAACCAATCCATTGAGGAACTGAACAGAACAAAAAGGCAGAGGAAAGGAGAATGCTCTCTCTGCCCTCTGACACTGGAGCTCCTGGCTCTTGAGCCTTTGAACTCTGGAACATAAACCAGCCACCCTCTAACACCCCATGTGTCCCTCCACCTTCCACCTCCCTCCATCCCACTCACTCTCTCCATTCCCCTTGCCCAGCTTCTCAAGCCTTTGGCTTTGGACTGGGAGTTGCATCATCAGCTTCCCTGGTTCTTAGGCCTTCAGACTAATTCCCATGACTTCATGGGCTTTCCTGGTTCTCCAACAGCCTAACATGAAACCTCTCAGCTTCCACAATTACATAAGCCAATTCCCATAATAAATCACCTCATAAATAGGTAGGTAGGTAGGTAGGTAGGTAGGTAGGTAGGTAGGTGATAGATAGATAGATAGATAGATGATAGATAGATAGATAGATAGATAGATAGATAGATAGATAGACAGATAGATTACGTAAGCCAATTCCCATAATAAATCACCTCACAGATAGGTAGCTAGTTAGGTAGGTAGGTAGGTAGGTAGAGAGATAGACAGACAGACATTCTGTTGGTTTAATTCCTCTGGAGAACCCTTACTAATATAAATACCTCATAATCCATGGCAAGAATGAGAAAATTTAAGCAATAGTAAGCCTACAATAAATGTTGGTTATTCTTCAGCTAATTGCTACCATTCTACATGGCAGCAGTTCTTAGAGGAGTGGTCTCAAACCAGCAGCCTTGGTACCTTCTGCAAAGTTGTTATAGATGCAAATTCTCAGGCCTTATCCTGGACCTGCTGAACTAGACATTCAGAGGTGGGTGAGAAGGAGGCAACAATCAGTGTTATCAAGCCCATCTGAAAATTATTGGCTCAAAGACCAAGAGCTAGAGCTCTGATATCTAACAGACTAAGTTCAAATCCCAGTTCTGCCATCTTCTGGGTGTGTAACCTTAGATAAGTCAGTTGTTCTAAGTCTCAGCCATTTGTAAAATGGGAATAATAGTATCTAACATCATAAAGTTGATATGAGATAAATGAGATAAAGTATACAGAATGCTTTGCACAGTATCTGTCACAAAGTAAATGCTTAATAAATGGTCATACCATACTATTTTCTATCTCCTCTGAACCTGGAACATCATTGCATTATGGGCTCCCACTCCCCATTTCATTTCTATAGTATTAATAAACATGCTTTGTTTTCTTCAGAGACTTACAATTCTTTTTATTTTATTTTTTTTGAGATGGCGTCTCCCTCTATCACCCAGGCTGGAGTGCAGTGCAGGCACAATCTTGGCTCACTGCAATCTCCACCTTCCAGGTTCAAATGATTCTTCTGCCTCAGCCTCCCAAGTAGCTGGGACTATAGGAATGCACCACCATGCCTGGCTATTTTTGTATTTTTAGTACAGACAGGGTTTCATCATGTTGGCCAGGCTGTTCTTGAACTCCTGACCTCAAGTGATCCACCAGTCTTGGCCTTCCAAAGTACTGGGATGACAGGCATGAGCCACCACACGTGGCCAGAGACTTACAATTCTTAATGGCAGGTGCACCCATTACTCTCTTCATACCATGCAGTTGTGTTAAAGACCTTAGAGGAATAAACAATATAACACTTTCTTGCCCAAGAGCCAAGTTATGCTTCTAAGTAACAGAATCCTAGTTGTATTTGCATAGCAATACGGTCATTTAAAAATACTCAGTCTTGCAGGGCACGGTGGCTCATGCCTGTAATCCCAGCACTTTGGGAGGTCAAGGTGGGCAGATAAGGATCGCAAGGTCAAGAGATCCAGACCATCCTGGCCAACACGGTGAAACCCCATCTCTACTAAAATATAAAAATTAGCTGGGCATGGTGGCGCACACCTGTAGTCCCAGCTACTCGGGAGGCTGAGGCAGGAGAATTTCTTGAACCTGGGAGGCGGAGGTTGCAGTGAGCCAAGACTGCACCATTATACTCCAACCTTGTGTCTGGTGACAGAGTAAGACTCTGTCTCAAAAAAAAAAAACCTCAGTCTTCCCAAATCCCTTGAACTGAGGAGTAGTATGTGACATAGTTTGATAAGAAAATCTAAGTGGAAATTGTTGTATTGTGCTCCTGGGAAAACTTTTTAAATAGAGCAAACTTCTTTCATGGCATGACCTCTTTCATTGTTCCTTCTGTGTCTTCCAGCTTCAAAGACATGAAGAAAATAATTAATTTTCAAGCCACTGCACTTGGATTTCTCTTACATACAACTGCACACCCACCCTGACTGATACACTCAGATTTAAACTGGCCTCCCACTATCCTGGGATTAAGCGGGAGGATTTATCATACATTTATCATTTTGCTTTTGATTCCAGAATTCCCTAATCACAAATGATAATGAGAGCTTTCTTTCTGCTTTACAGTTAGCAAACTAAGAAGATAATTGAATTAAATCCTCTGAGTTCATTATAAGGAATGGCTTACTTTATCATAAAGTATAAATATTACTTTTATTAGAATTACTACCTTGTTAATTATCATCCTGTGAATAATTATAAATTCAGTTCTTTTAAACTATAACAACTACTTCTAATAACATAAAACCATTATTACTAAAATATTCATTAAGAATTGATTTTTCTTTTTTTTTTGAGACAGAGTCTTGATCTGTTGCCCAGGCTGGAGTGCAGTGGCTTGATCTTGGCTCATTGCAACCTCCACTGCCCAGTTTCAAGCAATTCTCCAGTCTCAGCCTCCTCAGTAGCTGGGACTACAGTCTCCTGCCACCACGCCCAGCTAATTTTTGTATTTTTAGGAGATGGGGTTTCACCATATTGGTCAGGCTGGTCTTGAACTCTAGACCTCACGTGATCCATCTGCCTCGGCCTCCCAAAGTGCTGGGATTACAGGCGTGAGCCACCACACCCAGCCTAATTTTTCAATATAACTTTTTTGAAGCAGAAAAATTAAAAACACTGTCCTCCAACTGGGAAAAATATAACTGGTTAAAGAGTAAACTTAGAAGGAGCCTTGCATGGCATCCAGAAAGCAAAACTGAGGTTTAAATAACGAGCTGCGCACAAGGTACTGTTTATAAATGGTTAGACATTGATCTGAGCATTTGAACACAAAAGTCAATGGTTTTAAGATCTCCAGATGTTCTGCATTTGACAATTTCATTGAGAAATGGGGCCCAAGAGATGCTACATATATTTGTTAAATATGTATACTTTTGAAGAAAATAATTTTAGATTCTTTGCTAGGTTATCAAGTTGGATCATTCACCTCTTAATGTTAGCCATCCATGCTGCAGGCCACCAACGGTGACTAGCCGGACAGCACCAAGGTCATTATTGTCAACAACCTGAAACTGTTCCCAAGTGATGGCTCGAGACTGCCCCTCCAGGAGATTCAGACCTATGAGAGAAAGGAGAAAAGGGTTTTGGCATGACAGACTGGATAAAGAAAATGTGGCACATATACACTGTGGAATACTATGCAGCCATAAAAAAGAATGAGTTCATGTCCTTTGCAGGGACATGGATGAAGCTGGAAACCATCATTCTCAGCAAAATAACACAGGGACAGAAAACCAGATTCTGCATGTTCTCACTCATAAGTGGAAGCTGAACAATGAGAACACATGGACACAGGGAGGGGAACATCACACACCAGGGCCTGTCAGGAAGGTGGGGGGAAAAGAAAGGGAGAGCATTAAGAAAAATACCTAATGCATGCGGGGCTTAAAACCTAGATGATGGGTTGATAGATGCAGCAAACCACCATGGCACGTGTATACCTATGTAACAAACCTGCACGTTCAGCACATATATCCCAGAACTTAAAAGAAAAAAAGAAAAGGACATTGGCAAGTTCTATGGCATGCCAATGTGCCTGCTTAAGAAAAGATGAATGCATTTCCACTCATTAAACCATCTGAATACTAGATCTTTAAAAGGTTTTCAAGAAACTGGAATTTGCTTTTATTTTTAGTACTATTTTTATTTTCAGTACTATTAACTCCAATATTACAACAGATTGCAGAGAGTCCTGAAAGGGACAGAGCAAGCTGGTCGAATCGCAAGGCAGTGTGCTGCTGGACCTATCTTATGCTTCCCTCATATCTGCCAGCTTCACCCCCACCCCGGCCGCAACCAACTGCCTGTTCTGTAGCTGCAGCTGCCCCAAAAGGGTTCCCTGTCTCCAACGTTGTAAATCCCGCCTGCCTCCACTGCGTCATCTTCTGATGCAGCTGGCTACCTCCACTGCCCCAGGGGACCCACGGAGTGTGTGCAGCGGCTGCTAAGAGGGGTCAGGTAGCACAATCTGGGCATGTGGCTGGGGTTAACATCCAGTGAAGTAAACCTTAATCCATTAAAGACAGGAAATGGGAAATAACTGACCATTAATAGATTGCTGACCTTTTCCCCATCCCACTTTTAACTCTTCCCAGACACAGAGGTTCCATCTCCTCCCTGGAGATATCAGCACTACAGAGAAATCTGCTTTATTTTATAAAGCTGTGACCAGCTCAGCCATGCTACGTTTTCCCTTACTATTGACGTCAGCATAGGGTTAGTACATCTGATCTGCTGCAGGGTCTGTTTTCTAGAGGAACTGGGCTAATACATATATAAAGGAGGGGGAGAGAGAAAAGGGAGGGAAGGAAGGAAGGAAGGAAGGAAGAAAGGAAGGAAGGAAGGAAGGAAGGAAGGAAGGAAGGAAGGGAGGGAGGGAGGGAGGGAGGGAGGGAGGGAGGGAGGGAGGGAGGGAAGGAAGGAAAGAAGGAGGGAAGCAGGGAAGGAGGGAGGGAGGGAAGAAGGAAGGAGGGAGGGAAGAAAGAAGGAAGGAATGAGAGAAGGAGGGAAGGAGGGAGGGAGGGAGGGAGGGAGGGAGGGAGGAAGGAAGGAAGGAAGGAAGGAAGGAAGGAAGGAAGGAAGGAAGGAAGGAAAGGGAAGGGAAGGGAAGGGAAGGGAAGGGAAGGGAAGGGAAGGAAGGAAGGAAAGGAAGGAAGGAAAGAAAGGAAGGAAGGTGCATAAGAATCTCTGTGACTGGCCGTAAGGGTTTGGAAGCCAGGAGTGCACCGGACAAGGTGTCACAGAGCACAGCAGAGGAACAATTGAGAAGCCTATAAATGTATACAACAAAATATTAACATTGGTTATATTAACATTGGAAATAATAACTTTAATGTAAAGTATTCTTCAAATTTCAATGATGATGCAGATCAAGTTCATAATAAGCAAACATTTATTTTAAAAAGGATTCTTTTGTAAGAATGCTTTGATGTTCAAAGCAGCCAAAATGACATTGAACAAACCCGGATGTCACCGATGACACATACACATACAGACTATTCTGTCTCTACGCTCAAACAGGAGTCCATGCAACATGTGATTATTCCTAAACTTCAGCTTACCAATTCCATCTCTTCTCTCATTACCCTCCTGACAGATGTAGAGTAGGATACAGAGCCAGAATTATAAATCAGGGCTGCTCACCTGATGTTCTCTATCTCTACTGAAACTCGCATACATACAAACAGATAGCCATGTGTGCACATGCACCAAGCAGCTTGTTTAAGCTGCCACCTGAGGATTTAAATCAGACACAGATATTTTCGCCTTAATACAATCTATCACCATTTCTTCTAAGTATGTTTCAAATGGTATAGATGGGATCAGTGAGAATGGAAAAAGTCTCCATTTACATTCCACATTTACGTCTGATCACATAAGTCCACTCAGACTTGAGAGGCATAGAAAGGAATATTTTAAAGCAGTTAAAGCTCTTATTTATGTATTTCAGTTTCCATGCAGCCCAACATAAACACAGACTATGGATTACAAAAGCTAAACCTTTCTCCAATCCCTTGGAACAATTTGAGTTGGAGATTTCAGTCCCACTACAGCTCAATAGCACAAATAGTCACTTTTTTGCTTCATTCAGTTGAAAGGTGTCCTTCTGTCATATCTCCAGCAGGGGAAAGAACTTGGACTCAGGACACAGAAATCCTGGATTTAAATTTCTCACACTGCCAGTAGGAATAAAAAAAAAACAAAAGCTACTATCTGATGCCCTTAATCTATCTGGGCTTCAGTTCCCTCATGTAAGAAATAGGAATAAAACTACCTTTCTTTCCTGACCCATCTACTTTCTTGTATTCCCTTCAGGGCTATGTTGCTTGATGCCTTATATCGAGTTTTACCTGTATTCCAGGATACACGGGGGGCATTTGTATCTGCTGTTCTGATGGAAATGTGGACTGTCATAGGTGCACTCCTTTCAAAGAAGAAGTCATATACCTCCAATTCTACCTGTAAACAAACAGACGCAAGTGAGCCACACACTGAAACGTTACAGGGTAAAGTGGTATTAATTCTGGAGTATACCCACACACAGAGGCAAACAGAGATTCAGGTGTCTGCTGTTCCCACATCTCATTTTTGACAACCTGATTTGAAGTTTTCAGGTTCTAGATCTTGTTCCTTACTTTAGCAGTATTTTTAAATTTTCTTCTATGTAAAAGTATTAATCTAAAATTGGTAATATATTGGAGAAGTGTCTCTGCACTGGCTCGGGAGACTAACTCATTCCCACATTCAGTCACTTAAATCTCTCTCAAAGGTAGGAGATCTAGAGAAGTGATTTTCAACTAAGGGTGATGTCCCCTTTGAGGACTTTTGGGAATGTCTGAAGCATTTTTGGTTTCAGAAGTGGGTGTGTGGGAGAATGCTATTGTCATCTAGTGGGTAGAGGCCAGGGATACTAACATCCCACTGTACACAGGACAGCCTCCCAAACAAATAATTATCTGATACAAAATGGTAATTGTCGTACTGCTACCATCAAGAAACTCTGATCTAGAGACAACTATGCCATTAGACATACGTTAAATATTTCAACTTTATTCGCTTTCATGAAATTCACAACTAATAAGTAGGGGCTACGTGATGAGTTTTGATCTTTGTTACGCACTGTGTATATATTGCACCAGAGGTTGACAGAGAAGAATGAGGTATAACACAGAAATGCAAGGCATACTCCCTACTTTTGAAGAACATGTGGTTGGTGGGAGAGGATAAGAGAAATATTCAGACAGCAATATATCAGCAAATACTGAATAACAAAAGAAACTGATTCAAGTCTGCCAAAGCAACAGACTGAAAAGGAAACTCCATGGGCAGGAGGCATAATGTAAATATGTATTCAGTTGGGCCCCTGGCCCCGGGCTTCCAGTCCACACAACTTGAAAAGTGTGTGATCTCTACTGAAAAACTTGAGTTACCTTCTAACGAAAAAAAAATAACACATTTGCACAGGTTCTGCTTTAAGAGCACATTATACAATGCCAGGAAGCGGCCAGAAAAGTGGTGCTCTATTTGAGAGCTCCAAGGAAGACTGGATGCGCAATGAGAAATTACTTCCTAACAGGGAAGGCATGGGAGGCCAGGGACTATGATGAAGAGGGGGAAATAAAAGCAGAAGGCAAAGCATAGCATTTATAGCCTGAAGTCTTTCGTCTCCCCTCGAGGCTACATGCTGAAAATGCCTACATTACAATGAGGACAACTTCATAACCCCAGGGACACTCATTTTCCTTAATAAACTTGAACTCAAGTCTGTACCAGTCTGCTGGTTTAAAATTTCCATCCTGTTTGAATCAAGTTGCTGGTAGGTCTTTAAGTATGTGAAGCATTGTTATGTGGAAGACTTTAACCAGCTGTCCTCCACTCCCACTGAGTACAAAACCAGAGGAAAGAGGTTGAACCTGAAGCAAAAGGGATTTAGATAGAAGTAGCACCTTCCTGATGGACAGTGTTTCATCGTGAAATTAGTTATCAAATGAGACTATGGGATCTCCTATCCTGAGTCTGTGTTATTAATTAAAATTAAGGATTCCCATAAAAAATTCTCACAAAAAAGAGTAAAAGAATTGATTAATAAAAGAATTGTGGGCTGGGTGCCATGGCTGACACCTGTAATCCCAACACTTTGGGAGGCTGAGGTGGGTGGATCATGAGGTCAGAAGTTCAACACCAGCCCAGCCAATATGGTGAAACCCATCTCTACTGAAAATACAAAATACTAGCTGGGCATGGTGGCATGCGCCTGCCGTCCCAGCTGCTGGGGAGGCTGAGAGAGGAGAATTGCCTGAACCCAGGAGATGGTGGTTGCAGTGAGCCAAGATCATGCCACTGCACTCTAGTCTGGGTGACAGAGCAAGACTCCATATAAAAAAAAAAAAAAAAAAAAACAAAACTGTGTGCTTGCCTCGGCAGCACATATAATAAAATTGGAACAATACAGAGAAGATTAGCATAGCCCCTACACAAGGATGACACACAAATTCATGAAACATTCCATATTTTGGGGGAACAACACACACTGGAGCCTGTCGGGGTGAGGGGTGGAGGGAGGGAGAACATTAGAAAAAATAGTTAATACATGCTGGGCTTACTACCTGGGTGATGGTTTCATGGGTGCAGCATGTTTACCTATGTAACACACCTGTACATCCTGCTAATGTACCCCAGAACTTAAAAAGAAGAAACACACCAAAACATTTTTTTTTTAGATAAAAGAGTTGTAAACATAAGCCATCTCTAACTTCAGTGGTCTCTGTGATGCAGGAAGGCTGTGGAAGGCTGCCACAGTTCTCAAACTCATGAGCTCTGGGCCAAAGGTAGCCCTCAGAAATATTTGGTAGCTGGCACAATACATTTCACTACAATTTTTATTTGTTTTCTATATTCAAGAATGCAAGCATTTTACCAAAAAATGTATCATTCTCCAACTTCTCTTGGCACATGAGTGCTACAGCAACAGTGGGCACACTTGTATCCTTACAGGGCAGTGGTGGGCACAAGCTGAGTGGCAGCTGCTTCCTGAGAGGCTGGCTCTTGCTTCAGTTTGCCTCAGTGCCCCCTCAGTGGGGTTTGCTCATTGACCCCACCTGCCTGGCTCCTCTGGGCAGTTAGTTTGCATCCTGATTTACAGTGATTGATTCTTTTCTGAAGCAATGAATGTACAAAGGAACCTGAGGGTTCAAGGTAGGGGCTTCTTAACTAACCCTGTGACTTCTGACTAGGCTGGAACCTTTGTCTCTCCTCACCTCATCATGTCTTCTCTCAGAATGACTACTGTTTGGTGGCTGATAGGCGATCTGTATGTCACTGAGATCCTTCCAGGTGAATGAGGAGATTGGTCTGGTGTGATCCAACAGGTGAGTCACATAGCCCCAAAGTGGGGCTTTAGTAATGTTGAACACCAGCAAAGGTTTAGGGGTCTCATCTTCTTCACAGTCCAGAACTGATGTAGTCAAGGAGGTCAGGATGAACTGATCCACTTCCAGAATAAACATGGCCATGAACGCAGCCTTTGGAATCTGATTCGGAATTCCAGCTCTGATATAGACAGGCAGCCATGCACTCTCTGACTTTTGAAGGAGAAAGAAAATGCAAAGGAGGAAATAATATGAATGAAGCAATATCTTGCAGGGCCAATAGCATAATATTCAATACAGCCACAGCCTAGAGGATGTGACCTCTAGGTGACCTGAAACCTGGCTGCATATTGGAATCACCTCGGGAGCTTTAAACACATGCTGGTAACTAGGATCCATCTGCAGAGGTCCTTGTTTAATTGTTTCAAAAAGGGAACCAGAAAACCAGTATTTCTCGAGATCCCTGGTGACTCTTACATGCAGCCAGGTGAAGAAGGGAGCATCTACTTTAGCATCAGAAGGAACTGTGCTTATCATTCTATCTCCAACACTTTTAATTTGTGTGGATTTAGACAAGTTACTTAACTCTTAAGTCTCATTTACTTTCCAGCTGTAAATGAAAATACTGATACTAGACTCCCAAGTATTAAGTGAGAATAAATGAAATAGCCAAAGTAGGCACTTAGCAGTCTGGCACCCACCAACAACCATCTCCAGCCACCTTGCTCACCTCCTGTCATGTAGTTTTAAAGGGGGCAGGAGAAGGATGAAGGAAATATGTCTTTAAAATTTGGTTCTCGTGCAAATGAAGAACAGTTGCTTGGTTGTCTAGTTAGTTAAGACCCCGAATCTCCAAGCAAGGGCTGGGTATTGGGGATTGCAACTGACCACTGAGAGTAGGAATGCATCCTCCCAAAATGAGAGCACTATGAGCAAGAGACTCTTCAAAGAAACCATGAAATTGTGTCACAAGGTCTAAGATCTCAACAAGTGCTATGGGCAGAGAGAATCCTCATAGGGCGAGGTGTGATAGCTCATGCCTGCAATCCCAGCACTCTGGGAGGCCGAGGTGTAAGGACTGCTTGATGCCAGGAGTTTGAGACCAGCCTGCGCAACAGAAGGAGACCCTGTCTCTACAAAAAAGTAAAAATAAAAAAAATTAGCTAGCCATTGTGGTGCACACCTATAGTCAATTACTCAGGTGGCTGAGGCAGGAAGATCACTTGAGCCCAGGTATTTGATATTATGGTGAACTGTGATCATGCCACAGCACTCTAACCTGGGCAAGAGTGACACTTTGTCACTAAAAAGAAGAAAAAAAGAATCCTCACAGCAGTAGATGCCTGCTTTTATGGGAGTTGACCTATGTCACTGCTGAGAGGACCAGGCTCAGTTATCAAATTCACATTAGTCCAATACTGCTTAACACTGACCATTGGGCTAGGAGTTGTAATCTGTGTATAACAGAATGCTAAAGTTCCAATAAAAGAGATTAGATTTCCAAGTTGATGTAAGACAGGTAGTAAAATATGCAGAATTTACAAAGCAAGTTGTCTGGAACTAGTTCCAGAACTTTCTTGCCCGTATAAGAATATAAAAAGATTGAGACAGGTAAGAGAAATATTGATCAGGGGAGAGGAGCGCTTTGCTGTGTTGTACTCAGTTACTTCCCCAACCTTCGACATCACATGCTGGCATGGAGCAGGAAGAGCAGGGCAATGCCCTATCCCCCGTCCCTTAATGTGTGTTTCTTGCAGTTGAAGCACACACAGAGAGCTGATGCAGGGCTCATATCTGAGGAAGCTAAGTGGCTGGAAGCAGAAAAATAATGATAGCTTTGCCGGAATCAGTCTGTTATTGTTTGTGTCAGCAAGGGACATATAAATGCTCCTAGATATAGGCCAAGTGGGCAGAGGGCTGGTCTGGGGTTTTCCTGGACTCTGAACTTCAGAAACCTCTCTTGAGAGGCCAAAAATCCAATAACAAAATGCTGGAGATGGAATCAAATCCTAGGAGCTAAAGGAGAAATTGCAAGTGACAACTCAGACTAGAAATACATCATCTTAAGAGAGCTATGAGTGATAGATCAATGGGGCTTTCCAGAGAAACCATGAATTTGTCCCTAAGACAAAGATGCAGCTTGAGACATCTACCAGGCTCAGAGGTCATAAAATCATATCTCATCAGTGCCTGATTAAGTAAGATCCCCCTCTCCCACTCTCCAAAACCAACCCTGCCACCAGCCTGAAAGTTCAGAAGCTAACCAGCAACGCTCAGAGAAAAGAGAATTGCAAGAAAGGAACAGAGGAGAAGACCATCAACCCCTCCCCTTCCCACTGCATGGTTGATGAAGCCAGGTGGACAATATACTGAGATGTCCCAGGGTTTAGAGTATCTACTCTTAACATGCCACTGGGGAAAAAATGCTTTGAAGATGCATAATTAGAAAACTAAAGAGTGGGTCAATTGTGATTTAAAAGGACTGGTGCTGAATGCTAAGACTAATTGAGTCTAGAGTCAAGTCTAAATAAGTAAGTTACTTTAAACATGTTAATAAAGTGGATACAAATGTTGAAAGAGCCTACCGCTTATAATAAGGTATAAAAATCATGTGATAGAACTGAAATTGCAAATTATAGAAACAAAGCAATTGCCAGGAGAAAGGATCAATTGGATCAATTCTCATCATACATAGGAAGGAGACAAGAGAGTTCACTTCATTTTTTGACTGTATATATTACAAATGTAGGCTTAATAATATTTTTGTTTAGAATTAAGTCCAAATGAAACATAAAATGTGATAAGAAATTGTCAAATAAGGAAAGATAAAGAAAAAAAAATCTATTTTGCAAGACAAATTTTTTTAGTTAGCAAGAAAGCATAAAACATGATAGAAAAAAGTGTCTATTACTACCATGAAGACAAAGTTTGCATTTCCTTATTCAAGACAAATATTCTGAAATTCCATAAAAATGTCCAAATTATATGTACCTTACAAGAAAGTCACTTAAAATTACATGGAAAGATTAAAAGGAAAAAGGTAATACAAATTTATCACATAATGGAAAAAGCAGAGAGAACACATAATTTCAAAGATGAATTCAATGTGGACAATTGACATTAGTAAAAAATATGAGATGCTATGCAACAATCTTGTATGTTCTTCACAAAACCTAAAACACAATAAAATATATATATTTTTTAAATGAGACAAAGATTATTTTAAATAACATTATATTTAATATTGTTCTGCCTAACCCAGTGGGGAATAGAGCAAAAATAAGAAGAATAATTACAGAAAAAGAAAGAACAAAATTATCATCATTTGTGAAAGATATAATTATGGTCTTTAAAGCCCAAAGAATTGAGAATTTCTTAAAATAACAGAATTTAGGAAAGAAGCCAGATACAAGAAAATTATTCCAAAAATAGCTTTTCTGTTTATCATAAATAACCAATGAGAAGATATAATGGGAGAAAAATATTCTATTCGCAATAGGTTCACAAAAACAAAGGGCCTAGGACTAGACTTAATAAGTATGCTCAATTTACATGAAGGAAACTCTAAACTTTACAGAAGCATATAAAAGAATCTTTATCCAAATGAAGTGAGATACTTCATTTCTGTATGAAAAGACCCTATATGATAAATGTTTCATTATTCTAATTTTCCCCAAATAATTTATAGTTTAACTGGATACTAACAAAAATCCTTAGGGGCTGCTTTTTTTTGAAAGTAACATAAATAGTTTAATTACATTTATTTGGAACTAAGTCTAGGTGACAATGGCTATGAAAATTTTGAAGAGAAGTGATAAGCAAGAACTTGCCTGTAAGATAATTACAAGCCTATTATGTTTAGGATAATATGAGACTGACAAAGAATAAGTAGGTAAATCTAAAAAGCAAAAGAGTTAGCCTTGAAATTGTATATATTATATCTTTCTATACAATAGAAGATCATCTAAAATCAATGGGAAACAAGTTAATTGTCCAATGAATGGTGTTGAAAATTTGAGCTATTTGGAAAAAGCTGTTCCTTGTATTTCATCATGTAATAAAATTTTATTTCAGGTAGATTAAAAAGGCAAATGTAAGGAAGGAGACTTTTAAAAATCTAGAAGAAATTGTGATGAGAATTGACTGTATAACCATAAAAATAATAAAAGAACAAGATACAAAACTTCACATAGAGTATAAATTTGATTTCATAAAATAAAACCAACTCTGGCATGCACGTGTGCATGTGTGTGTGTATGTAAAAATGATAGAAATACAGTGACTTTTATTTTCTTATCTTGCTTTCTGTGTTTTTTTAATATTCTCTGCAGTGAGCCTGTTACTTTTATATTCATAAATGAATCTGTTTTATGATATGCCAAATAAGCTAGGGAATAGGTTAATAATAAAGAAAGAAGGTTAAGGGATAAACTCCCAATAAAATTGATTTTTAAATATAAACAAAGCCCTATTCAATATAGCAAGAAAAAAAATGAGAAAATTTGGTCAAAAAGAAAAATAGCTCCAATTTTTTCAACAGACATAAGAAATCATTAAAAGTGAAAGGAGTTTTTCTGTTAAACCAAACAGAAAACATCTGATAGTTGTCTGTAGACCTAGTATGTAGGTCTGTCTGAACAAAGTATGTCACTCCTCAGGGCCACCACTATAAAACAGGAAGCTTCAGCTAAACCCAGTCTGATTGTGCAAACCTGGCTGATGAGCTTTTTACTGGGTGACTTTTAAAACCAGCAATATGCATAGTGCTACTATGTGGCAAGTTTTATGTCATTCACGTAATAAGTATTTTCTCATTTAAATCCTCTCAGTTACTCTAAGAAGTAGGTACCGGCCGGGCGCGGTGGCTCAAGCCTGTAATCCCAGCACTTTGGGAGGCCGAGGCGGGTGGATCACGAGGTCAAGAGATCGAGACCATCCTGGTCAATTTGGTGAAACCCCGTCTCTACTAAAAATGCAAAAAATTAGCTGGGCATGGTGGCGCGTGCCTGTAGTCCCAGCTACTCAGGAGGCTGAGGCAGGAGAATTGCTTGAACCCAGGAGGCGGAGGTTGCGGTGAGCCGAGATCGCGCCATTGCACTCCAGCCTGGGTAACAAGAGCGAAACTCCGTCTCAAAAAAAAAAAAAAAAAAAAAAAAAAAGAAGTAGGTACCATTAACCCCACTTTAAGTTGAAGAAAATGAGACCAAAAGTCACACAGCCAGTTAAATAGATGTTTGAACCCAGGCAATCTGTGCCCAGTGTCCATGCTCTTAACTATTAGCTGGACTCAGAAATGTATCCTTGAAAAGCTACCCAAATGATTTACCTAATCAATTTGACTAGTTTGCCTCACAGTTTTTTTTTTTCCAGATCTCAATTCTATGATTTTGTTTTATCATTTCTTTATGATTCCTTGTCATATCAATTCCTTGGAGTAATAATGTTCAATAGTTGACCAGGCCCCTCAGGAGAAATCCCTGTGAGAAGCCAGACTGTGAAAGATAGAAGTGTTTCCAAACTCATCTTGGATCATCTTTCATCAGCACAAAATCTGAGCTGTTTCAGCAGGTACACAGTTTCCCCAGTTTCCCAAATAAACAAATTATAGAGTGCATGAATCAGCAGCACAGCATGTTAAATATTTCCAATAAATGGAATCCAATTATTTCAGTATAAAGAGAGCAAAAGAAAGAAAGACAAGAGAATTAAAAGCCATTGGAAGATGCAGTAGGTCTTTGGGAGCCTGTCTCCTTGATGAGCCAGCCCTTCATCCCAAAGCCTGGAAGGGTGACAGATCTGTGACAAACATAAACATGAGACTGAGATTCTCCTCCCCAATAGTTTCCTGTGACCTTGCAGAGTGGGCCCCCTGACTTCAAGAGGGGCAAAAGGAAGCATCAAAGAGAAGGTATTGTGAAAGGTCAAATGGCAGCTGAAGAGTAGTGGAGGTAAAGGAGGAAGAAGGTTAGCATATAACTAGCCCCACTTCTTCCCAAATCACTGTAGTGATAGTGGACCTAGAAGAGAACCAGAGAAGGGAAATTTTATATACAAACTACTGTTTTAAGCACTTACTAGCAGAACCAATAAGCCTGCAGTTCCAATGAGTCACTGGTAGTTTCACC
Organism: Callithrix jacchus; assembly: GCF_049354715.1. Classification (NCBI taxonomy): domain Eukaryota; kingdom Metazoa; phylum Chordata; class Mammalia; order Primates; family Cebidae; genus Callithrix; species Callithrix jacchus. The sequence goes on from NC_133502.1 coordinate 121,382,482, forward strand.
CCCAAAACACAGGAACTCTCCCTGGCATGAGAGCTGGCATGAGCACCCCCATTCTCTTACTGTGAATCCTGGGGGAACCCACACATAAAACCAAACTCTACCTTGTACACAACTTTACTCCTGCTATCTGTGAGGTCCAGTTGGATGGAGATATAATCAATGTTGGGTGAAGGGGGATCCAGATGCTGATAACGAAGCCCCATCAGCAGGAACTCCTCACAGCTCACTTTGAGGCTTTCTATTTTCTTTAATCCTGGGGTACAGCTTCCACCTGGACACTTCAGTTTTGCTCCCAGTTCTAGAAGGTACAGCATTGGATTAAGATAGTCACTCAAACATAACAAATGTGAAATTTAAAAACCAGTGCTCCCTCCCATGAATACTTATTCCCTCTCACTGCCTCAAGAACACTCATATACCCTCCAATCATTCACTGGGTGGCTTGTCATGATTCTGAAAGCTTGTAATTTTCTTTACTACAAAACAGTTGATCAGGTGTCTCACCACGCCCTCACCCACCTAAAGTTAAACTGAGAGAAAATATAATGAAATGTGTTTTCTGAGGCTTGAACATCTCTGACAAATAGACCAGTGACGCACTGCAGGCCTTCGACAGTCCAGCTCCAGTCTTTCCTCTACAGCACCAGCTTCCATGTCTCTATCACACAATCTCGGCTAGACTGTCTGCTCACTGAAACCCCCTCCCGTGTGGCTCTCACTCATTCAAATCCTGCATATCCTCCTAGGTCCACTTAGTCTTTTCACTAAGCCTTCCTTTAAACATTCTTTGATCACCTGAACCAACATGCTCTTTCTCATTGAAAACTATAATTGTCTCTCTAACAGTCTTCACATCTCTGAACAACTGTATTTTTTACCCTTGTTTGGTATGTAATAATCATAAGTTACTTTAAAATTAAAAAACAATTTGTAGAGATGGGGTCTTGCTAGTTTGTCCAGGTTGGTCTTGAACCCCTGGTCTCAAGTAGTCTTCCTGCCTCAGCCTCCCAAAGTGCTGGGATTATAGGTATGAGCCACCATGCCCAGCCACCCACTTTTTTTCCTTTTTTTTTTGAGTCTCATTTCTCTGATGTACAAAATAGAATAAATGTGCCTCTAATTTGTCATTCTGTCCAAATTCAAAGTATTACTACTATTACTCTGATTATCCTTTACATTTCTTGTTTTCTCACAGTTTCTAGAGAGAACAGGAGGTGCCCAAAATATATTGACTGAGTGAATAGCAGAAAGAATGTTATCCATCAACTCTTCCTAATTTAATCTATCATTGCTACCAAGTAGCTTTACTTCAAACTTGCTCATAATCCAGTAATAGTCCATAAATGCACCAACTACTGCTCTTGCTATTACTAATAACAACTGACAATTAATGAGTACCTACTGTGAGCCAGACACTGTGTTAAGCATAGTATATGTATAACCTCATTCACTCTTATCCTTACCCAACACTACAGGGCAGCTATTATCCTTTCTCATTTTAGAGAGGCTTAGACAGGTTAATAATTAACATTACACAGAAAATAAAGAGTGGAGGAAGTTCTCAAAACCAGGTCTTTCTGATTGCAAAGTCTCTTAACTACTAACTGACACTGTTCAGCCAGCTAAAATTTGTATTAATTAACTAGAACTCTTCCTCATGGTGGAAGGTGAACATACATGGATATTTTTGTCAACTTTAGTAACACCCAGATAAGCATTAAAAGACATACGGGACTCTGGGAGAAAACTGTGTGGCTGATCTCCACGAGGTTCTTCTGGCCGAGGCTCCCCCAGAACTGTCTGACCATGGGCTGGCAGTCGAGTTCTCGCAGTGTCCAGGCTGACCGTGCATTCCAGTCTAGCCATCCTATCATAATCGAATCTAAGCAGATTTTGATCAATTGCTTGGGACAGTCCATTGAATTCAGGCACCTCCAGCACATTGCTACTCATACGGATGATGTTACAGTCTGGTTCCAGGAGATAGACCCGCAGGATAAAGGTTTCTATGAAGGTATCTGTTTCAGTAAATCTGTGGAGAACACAGGGCAAAAGCAGTATTAATTGGTGCTCAGAAATTTCTGATGCCTGTGTACTCAGCTGGATGCTTAAAGATTGGCCTTCACAAAATTTCTACCACAGATTGAGTTTGGATTTTGTTTCAGGCTCTACCCCCAGCCTCTCTGTTCCCTTCCCTTCTTTTCTTTACTCTGGTGTCAACACCTTTTCCTGCCACTTCTTCCTCCCAACATCTTTCTTTTAACACCTGCTCTCAAACTCATCATGCATATGGATATTTAATGACTGCTGAGACCTCAGAGTCTAATTCTAGCACGGGTGTAATTTAAGAGTATTAAGCATCTATAATTTCCGGATTGAGTTTTAATTCAGGAGTGAAGTAGTGACTGGTCTCTGAAGCATTCAGGCCTTTTTGCCCTCCAGAAATACCACTACATGGGTGGTCATTTGCAGCCTAGTTTGGGTGCCCAGCTCAATGCTTGGCATGTAAAGCATATTCAGCAATTGCCACTTCCATTCCCTCCATCTTTTTAGCAACTCTAATCTCAGAGTGTTTGCAGAGTCTAAAAGAGAGGGGTTTTCATTTTTTTTGAAAAGAGAAGATTAATGAGTGATTAGCATGCATCAATAATGCAGCTTCTAATTGATGTGCTCTTATTATGGCCTAGGCAATATGCTAAATTCTTTACAGTCGTATATAATTCAATCATTATAAAAACCTAGGACAGACACTGTTAATCCCATTTTATGGAGGAAGAAACTGAGGCATAACAAGCTCAGGTAACTTGCCAAAGGGGCTGGAGGAGGAGAAGTGGTAAGAGGGGAATAAGTATGTTCCCTGATCTTCTGCTGCCTACTCCTCTGAATATTTTATTTTAAATGTGCTTAAGATCAAGAGTAGAAGAAGCTCCTCTAACCCCGCCTTTCATGTGTACTCTTCCAACCTCCCAGCAGCCTAGAAACCCAAGGACGGAGTGGGAGCAGCAAGAATTCATCGGCTTTTTTAAGTTTTTTAAATTTATTTTCATTTTTAATTTTTGTGGGTACGTAGATGTGTGTATATATACATTTTATGAGGTACATGAGATACCTTGATAGAGGCATGTAACGTATAATAATCCCATCTTAATAAATGAGGTATCCATTCTCTCAAGCATTTATCTTTTTTCTTTTTGGGACAGAGTCTCACTCTGTTGCCCAGGCTGGAGTGTAATGGAAACAGGACAGGGCTAAAAATTGGCTACAGAAGAACCCTAAGGAAGATGACACAAATGGAAGTAAGTGGAAGTTGGCTGCAAAGCTTGCCTCATCCACTCAGGCCTCTAGTTTCTGTTATTTTCTTGTCTGGAATCTATTAACTCCCCTCATGACAATACATATCCATAGGAAAAGCCCTCAAAAGTACACAGAATGGTTAATTGGCAGCAAATGAGCAACGTTCTTGTGCCACTTACCTGTAAAGTCTGAGCTTCACTGTGTCTTCATCAAGAATTGGACAACCATTGTGAACATACTTGACTTCATTGGGAAGGAAATGGCAGTCAAAGACCTAGTTCACATGAAGAATTGGATAAATATTTATGAGAAAATTGGTACAACTGGTACAAAAAATTGGCAGGAGAGTAGCGCCTGGAGAAAATATGGTCTGTTAGCAAAGTGTGTATGTGTGTGTGTCTTCACCACCGCCCCCTCTAGCCTACCCCCAAACCCACTCACCGTCCTATCTATACAGCTGTGTCTTGTTTAGAGAATATCTCAATTGTGAAAACCAAAGCAGATCGAGAAAATTAAAGGACAATCGCCTCTCTAAATAAGTGTCTTTTTACCATCTAGAGTGCATTTAAAACATGGTTTCATTTTTCAAAATTTTATTTACCCCCTTCAGGGGTTCACAGCAATTTTCTGTGTGTCTACATTAAAAGGTGTGCTTTAACCCACCCTCAGATACACTGTATTCTTTCTGTATATGTGTGTTCTCCTTTTATTTCTTTCTTTTCCAAATAGTATTCTCATATTCAAAGATGAAGCTACTAACTATGGACACTATTGTGGTTAATCAGAGTCCAGCATGACACACAGTTGTGTCTTATATACACAATACTTGTGTCTTATATACTTTTATTAGTTAGGCAATAGCAGAAATGGTGGATAAGACAAATAGAAACCTAAAAGCAATTTCTTCTATTAAAATGAAATTATAGTGAACTGTCTCACCTCACTCAGAATTATTAAGGACATTGCCAACTGCTATATTTTGGGAACCTGATTTTTAGAAGAAGAATCATCTGTCCCACCCACATCATGCCCCTCATTCTGCCCAATCTGACTTTGGTAGAGTTCTAAGAAATACCCTTGAAGTATGCATGTATGTTCGCCATTGGTGTTTTGTCTGTACTTATTCACAGGCTCAAACATTTTCAGGCAACAGAATCTACTCAGAGAAGACTTCAACACTAATACAAATGAGTTTCTTTTCCCACAGATATCATTGGTTCCTCTTTTTAATTGACAACTAGCAAGGAGATAAAGCAAAGACCTTCCCCATATCATTGACAAATAGTCATGGTAATAAAGAGACAATCTGCTTTGTTAAAAGAAACATCTGTTTTATGTTTCATAATATGTTTTCCTTTTATAAAAGGCGACAGCCGTAATTGTCCATAAATTTGCTAACTAAAACAAAGGAGAGCTAAATCCTTTTCTAATTACTGTCTAGCTTTGTTTTTTTCCACTTCAACTGCTTTTCAATTACAATTTATAATTAAATTGTCACACATCCTAACTCATTACTCACTTTAATGACAGTAAACTGGTTCAAACTAGAGATACTTTCTTACTGCTATATTTCCTATATAAAAAAGCAAGTTCAGCACTAACCTGGGGGGCTTTTCCACCCAGCATATTTCTTGCTTTGGGCTAGATGTGAGAAGTGCCATGTGTGAGGGAGTCTTGTCGGAAAACATGAGGAAAACATATTGCTGTCGACCTCATCTAATTGACTACAGCAAGAGGGTTATCTAAACAGAAGGCACTGGTGTGCACCAATTGAAATCCCTTTCCAAATATTCAATAGGAAAATGTACCTGTTGGTCCTAAGACAAACTTCAGTAACGAAATGAAAACACTAATTGAACAGATGTTAGACAAAACATTTTCTGTGCAAATCACATGAAACTGTTCATTACACAGCAGGGTGTTGTTAATACAGTCATCTCACTAGAAATGGGTTCACATAAGCTTGGCTTTCAACTTATTACTAAGCTCTATTAAAGAATAATGTTCAGGCTGTGTGTGCATGTGTGTGTTGTGTGTGTGCGTGTGTACACCTGTGCACGTGCATTTAGCTATGCTTAATTTCTAAAACTCCATAAGAAATAAACCCCTAGGGGAGGGCTGAACCATCCTGGGTTAAAAATCAAGCACAAATTCAACAAAAAACAAAACAAAACAGACTTGACTTGGGAACCTTGTTTTTGTTGAAATCATGAGAATAACAAATAGCAATGAGCACCTGGCAGTTTGAGGAGCAAAGTTTTCTCCCATGATACAGATTTGTCTAACACAAAGTTCTAACATTTGGCCAAAAAAGGTGATGAAACTCCATATTTTAATGAACTTCTTTACTGTAGAATAAATATTAGAAGATACAAATCACATACTGACTTTAGAGCCTATAAATCCATTTGAGATATCATATTTGCCTCAGGAAATACATACACTAAGTATTCATGACTTGATTCTACTTTTTTAAAATAAGCAACAGCAGGCTAGAGAATCAGCATATTCAGAGGTGTTTCTCAGCAGCCAAGAGTGTCCTAAATCAGCCAGGCAACTTGTTGTTTCTTCTCTATCGTGTCTTTCTAGTAAGTTCTACCTTAAAATCAGAGAGTGAGATGGAGATGACTTGCAGGTCTGTTCCAATCCTTGATTCTTGTAACGGAATGTTTTTTACCTACTTCTAGTCACTTGGATCCTTTTTTCCTCCTCAGTGCCTTGGAACAGGCCAAGCAATCAGGACCATTCAAACATCACTAAAAATAGATAATGGAAACAATTGTATTTCTTTCAGAGAAGGTGCCATATATGGTAAGGAGTCAGAGGCCATTTGGGATAGAAAGAGGAGAGCTCTCAGAGGCTGGCTTAGGTAACAATAGATCCTCCCCAAACTGCACTAAGGAGGAGAATCTGGTCATCTGCAGAGCTTTTGTTTAGCTCAGTTGGGCATGCATGCTTGAGGTCCAAACTGGAAGACAGCTTAGTCAGCTTGCTCCTGCAAGCTACTAATGGAAATTTTGCTTCTTGTCTTTTTCCCAAAATACTCAGCCCCACTTCTAAATAAATGTTGAATGACTTTTCAAAATAAATTGATTGGAAGAGGTACCATATTATCAATCATCAGTCTTTATAAGACACTCATGTGCCAGCACAGCCCTGGGTTCCTGTGTTATTAAAGGCCCCAGTCCTCTAGGATCAGGCCCCCAATTTACCCCAGTCCTCTAGAATCAGGGTCCTAATTTACCCCAGTCCTCTAGAATCAGGGTCCTAATTTACCCCAGTCCCCTAGGATCAGGGTCCTAATTTACCCCAGTCCTCTAGAATCAGGGTCCTAATTTACCCCAGTCCTCTAGAATCAGGGTCCTAATTTACCCCAGTCCCCTAGGATCAGGGCCCTAATTTACCCCAGTCCTCTAGGAGCAGGGCCCTATTTTACCTCTCTCAAAATTCTACAGGCTGCATTCTCCATTTGTCTATCTGTCTGACTGGTTTTTTTTTTGAGAAGGGCTCACACTGTTGCCCAGGCTAGAGTGCAGTGGCACAATCTCAGCTCACCGCAACCTCCACATCCTGGGTTCAAGTAATTCTCATGCCTCAGCCTCCTGAGTAGCTGGGCTTACAGGTGTGTGCCATTACCCCTGTCTAATTTTTGTATTTTTCGTAGAGATAGGGATTCACCATGTTGACTAGATTGATCTCCAACTCCTGGCCTCAGGTGATCCACCCCGCTCAGCTTCCCAGTCTATTGGGAATTACAGGCGTGAGCCACTGCAACCAGCCTGCATTTTCCCTTTGACCCCAGTCCCTGTAGCTGGGTCTCTGTTGCCCAGTGCTGAGCTTATTTGTATTGCTTCGTCATCTTATTTACCACATTGGGGTTCCAGTATGAGCAATCCCACGAGTCTTCTTTTTCCCTGAGTGGTAAGTGCCAATCAAAACATATGCAAAATGCAAGTATAATTGGAGTAACTGAGGAAATGTTGCAACTACCAAACACTTGGGAATACAATGGCTAATATGTGGGGCCATTGTTGTGTTCTAACATTTTTAGATACCCATTTAAAGCTCTTTGACAGACAATAAAATCTTGTAACTAGGCAGAGACATTTGGTTACTATCACATCAGAAATATGTGCAATGTGAGACTCTATTCCATAGAATTCTGATGTGTTTCAGAATGGGTCTCTAAGTGTGGTAAATGAAATGTCTAGAGATACCAATTGAGCTAGTATCCATCTACGTCTTTTTATTCTCTCTCTGCAACAACTAGTACCACTTTTGAATAACCTCATGGATTATGTTTCTTTAGCCAAATGAAAAGAAAATAATGTTCACAGTTCAGCAAAAGAGAATGGTCCATTTTTCCAGAAGCAGCAGAAGCATCTAGTGTTGAATATTCTCAAGATTGTTTGCACTGGGAGCAAAGTTACAAGACAGTAGGAACAAGTAATAAAATCAGACACAATTTTTAACATTATGTATAGTGGTAACTCCTACTTTAAGCAAAAAACAGTGTAAGAGAATACAGACTTTTCAAACCCAATGAATTAGGAGGTAACTCTTCACTCTACAAAAGGATTTGCCATAGAATACCCTTAAATATAAAGGTCTCCAAGATTTTGATTAAAAGGAAAAAAATTATGCAGATATTTTCAAAGAACAGTGAATATTTTAAATGAAGTATCTTCACATCTCTTTTCTACTTCTTTTCCCTTATTGAAAAGAATGTTTATGTGATATTAATAGATAAAACATCAAGTTTTACCTTTGCTATGCTAAGGTCACAAATATGTCCTAAATATGTCTTGAAATCTTGACCTCTTATCCACTCTGACTGGCAATGGATATGATAATTTGGGGCAAGGATAACTCCAATGTAATTCTCTTACATTATGCTTTGTGCTTTTTCTCTGTATAATTAGCTACTCTATAATAAGGTCAAGCAGCTGGTAAGATATGCCAGAGTTATCTTCAAGAAAAGAGGAGAAATTGGAAAGACTTACTGAAATAGTGCATTGTTAAGAAAAAAATATATGCATTCTGCTTTCCCCCACAAGAGTTATTATAATCAAGATTAAATCCTGCTGGTTTCAGGCTTGTAATCTGAAATCAGCCAAGAATGCTTTAAAAATAGGTTTTACCTCACATAGAAAAGCAGGGCAATATACTATGCCTGCTAAATGCAACTACACCAATTCAAATGTGAACGTCTTCTAATACTCGTCTTTGATGGATTGAGGGGAGACCTTTTACATCTCTACTCTGTCTTTGCCCCCCGCTCATTTTCATACACTTGCATTCATACACATGACTGAACAGAAAATCACAGATAGGACCTACCTGTGGAGTGAGTTTCCCAACCCTCTGGGTTATTGGCTCATTCGTCACAACTTCCACTTTGCAGGCATCTTTCTCTTTGGGGATGGCAAACTTCAGGTCATCTTCTGACAGGAAGGTGGAGTGGCCCTTCATCACCCTCACCCCACGGTTGACACTGATGAAGGTGGGGCTGGCCCAGGCCAGGAGGAGCAGCAGCAGCAGCAGCAGGGCATTCACCAACCCCCAACTCGGAGAGTTCATGCTGACAGGGCCCAACTCCCTTCCGTCCACCAGCGAAATCCCTTCAACAAAGGAGGGCTTCTGTGGTTCCACCTGGAGGGTCAGCTCATAGTCCAAGGGGCAGGGCGAGGGGTCTTGACAATGTGCCCTGAAATCTTAACATGCCCCTTTCATTTCAAAGTCAGACAAGGAGGCCTTTCAGGCAATCCCGGGGCTTTTAATAAAACTCGCTGATCGCTCCTGACAAGGCCGGCAAGATTAACGTGCCTCCCAAGTGCTTTTCTAATCCTGCAAATGGGAGAAGGGGTTGGAGTAAAGCAAGAGAGAGACCAAAAGGTTTGTGCGGCTATTCAAAAGATCGCTACCAACAAAGGGATCTTTCAACCAGCCTATGAGTTCAGCTAAATTAAAAACAAATAAACTAACTTGACCTCCAGACCCATCTGAAAGGCAATGCAGCCACTTCATTACCCTGCTTGTAGCTCCTGCTTCCGGACTGGACTTACCCCAATCAGGATGTCAATTGTGTGGTCCAGGAGGAAACAGCCAGCCTCAATGCCAATAAATGTGCTTTTGGTCCCCTGAGTTCATAGACTGTTGTCTAACTCTTTCTCTTTCCTCATAAATGAGGATTATAATCTAATTTTTCTCAGAGAGTTGATAGGATTATTAACACATTGTTTGAAAACATGATTAATTCTGAATCAATGCTACCCCAATAAGAAAGAAATTTAACCATTTGTCACACTGGGCACGCTTCTAACTTTGCTGGGCAATGAAGACACCTAAGAAACCCTTGAGTGGAAATTACAGAAATATGCCCTTTTTCTAAGTAAACATTCAAGTTTTCATTTATTCATGAAAGGGACTAGGAATGGGATGACACAGCTTAAGCACACACAGCTAATGACACGGTGTATGGACATGAGTATTTATACTATCTACAACACTAATTACATTCCCATGTACTCAACATGCACAAATAGAGTCTTTGTTTCCACTTTATGCACTTAGAATTTCATGATAATTTCTCCGTGTTCCATAAGAACTGAAAAGATTTTATCTAAGGTAAAATGCATTGAAATATATCCTTAAATTCAGAGTATAATTAGGTGAACAAATGGCGAATTATTTTGCCCAAAGAAAGACCTTCCATCTTAATAATTTCATTAAATATCTGTGCGTAACCAGTAGATACCAAAATGAATGTTTGTCAGAAGGCTGTAGAAAAACAAGTGCCTCCATTATTCATGTCTAATCCATTTCCATTCCCTTGTCACTGTTTGCAACCTTTCACTTTTGAGGCAGTGCCTGACATGTGTCACCTGATACCTGAGGGGGTGTATACTTTACAGAGCAGCCTGGCTTTTTCTGTTTTGATTTGTTTTGTTTTTGAGATGGAGTCTCGCTCAGTCACCAGGCTGGAGTGCAGTAGGAAGATCTCGGCTTACTGCAACCTCTGCCTCCCAGGTTCAAGTGATTCTCTTGCCTCACCCTCATTACAGCTACCTGCCACCACACCTGGCTAATTTTTGTATTTCTAGTAGAAACAGTTTCACCATGTTGGCCAGGATGATCTTGATCTCCTGACCTTGTGATCTGTCCACCTCAGCCGCCCAAAGTGCTGGAATTACAGGTGTGAACCACTGCGCCTGGCCAGATCGGCATGTTTTTTATGGTATCAATCCCAGAATAAAACTGTTCACACACTCCCACTGACTCCATTGCCCACAATCAGCCTAATTTAGGTTGACTTATTTAGGCATGAATGCACATTTGGTTGTTGAGCTTTCACAAGATACATTATTTTTTCTACTCATATTTGGCATTTAAGACCACTGAAGACAACAGCGCATTCAGGGAGAGGAGAGGCAACAGGATAGGTAGGTGTCTCCCAAAACTGGGGGGTAAGAGGAAACTTTGCTTTCTGAGATTTAAACTAGTTAACTCAACACATGGAGGCATCAAGGACTCCACACTCCTGCAGTCCTCTTATCTCACTCCATCTCACTTTGTCTCCTTAGCTGGTTCTTTCTAGACTCCCTGACTTTTTAATGCTGGGACCAGTCATAGGACCTGTTTTGTATCTATACTCATTCCTTAGTGATCTCATTCATTGGCCTTAAATACCACCTATGTGTCAATGGACCTCAAACTTATACCTCTAGCCTGGATCCCCCTGAGTAACTCTATATTCGCATATGCAACTGCTGCTTGACATCTCTGGGTGGCGTATAAAAGGCATCTCATACTTCATGCAGCCAAAATTGAGTTCTCGATCATCCCTCCCTCAGTCTTCTTTATCTTAATTAATAGCAACTCCAACTTTTCAGTCGTTCCTTTCTTCATCACATATTCTACATCAGACAAAATATCCTGTTGTTTCTTTATGGTAGACAGATCTTAGGTGACTCCCCAAATAATTCCAGCCTCCTAGTATCCAAAAGTACCTTCTCCTTGAGTGCCAGCAGAAACTGTAACACTTCCAACCAACAGAATTAGACAAAGATGATGGGTGTCACTCCAATGATTACATTTTATCATACAGGAGACTTTCTCTTGGCAGACTGGAACCAGAGGCTCTCCTGAACATGAAGAAGCAAGCCTCCATGAGTTCTACGGCCACAAGAAAATGAATTTTGCCAACACTCTCAATGAGCTTGGAAGTAGCTTCTTTCTAAGTCAAGGCTTCAGATAAGAATGAAGGTCATCAACTTCTTCATTGCAATCTGGTGGTAACCTGAAGCAGAGAACCCAGCTAAGCCATAATGTGACCCTAGATCAAGGGAAACTATGAGATAAATTTGTATTATTTTAAGCCACAAAATTTATAGCAATTTGTTACACAAAAGTAAAAAGTTAATACACTCTTCCTTCCAAACATATCCAGAATCCAGCTATGTCTTACACTTCCATTGTGATCACCCTGGTCCAAGCCACCACCAAGTCTCTGCTGGATGATTGCAATAGCATCCTATTTGATCTCCCTACTTCTACTCCTGACTTTCCTTTAGGCATTTCTCAGCATCACAGCCGAAGACACTCTGTGATCTGTTTTCCTCTTATCTCTCTCAGCTCCTCTCCCATTTGTCTTCCCTTTGTCGACCCTGTCCCAGCCACACTAACTTCTTTGCTTTTCCTCAAATAAATCAAGATCCACCTTTCCTCCTTCCTCTCTCCCCGACTAAAGCTTCTCACTTCTGTCATTTCTGACTTGAATGTTCTTCCCCCAGATACCCCTCCTTCCACCTCTCCACTCTCGAGTTCCCATCAAACGTCACACATGCAGTGTGGTCATACTTAACAACCCCATTAAAATTATGTCGGTCTCATCTCCTAGCATCCTTTACCACTTTTCTATTTTGTTTTTAACTTAGTGCTTTCTAACCACCTGACATAATGCATTTGATCCTTTATATTAGGTCAGTGCAATAGTAATTGCAGTTTTCACCATTACTTTTAATGGCAAAAAACATTGAAATTACTTTGGTATCAACCTAATATTAGTCACTGCCATGTCCCTCAAGAAGATGTGAATTTTTTTTTTTTTTTTGAGACTGAGTTTCGCTCTCGTTACCCAGGCTGGAGTGCAATGGCGCGATCTCGGCTCACCACAACCTCCGCCTCCTGGGTTCAGGCAATTCTCCCGCCTCAGCCTCCTGAGTAGCTTGGATTACAGGCACGCACCACCATGCCCAGCTAATTTTTTTTTTTTGTATTTTTAGTAGAGACCGGGTTTCACACTGTTGACCAGGATGGTCTCGATCTCTTGACCTTGTGATCCACCCACCTTGGCCTCCCAAAGTGCTGGGATTACAGGCTTGAGCCACCACGCCCGGCTGAAGATGTGAATTTTTATAATTTTTACTCATGGATTTATCCTCAGTATCTAGAACAATGCCTGATACACCAATGAATATTTGTTAACTAAGTGAGTAAACTGGAGAAAACAATTCCTTAAATTCCCTTATACTGATTATAGTTTAAACCCAGGAATATTAATATATCCTTAAAAAAAAAAAAAAGGCTAGGCATAGTGGCTCACACCTGTAATCCCAGCACTTTAGGAAGCCAACGTGGGCAGATCACCTGAGATCAGGAGTTCAAGACCACCCTGGCCAACCCTATCACTACTAAAAATACAAAAATTATTGCTTGGTGGTGGACGCCTGTAGTCCCAGCTATTCGGGTGGCTGAGGCAGAAGAATTGCTTGAACCCAAGAGGCAGAGGTTGCAGTGAGCCGAGATCACGCCACTGCACTCCAGCCTGGGACACAAGAGCAAGATTTCATCTCAAAAAGAAAAAAAAAAGAAAAAGAACTGGCATCATAAGCAGACACCATTAGCCATGGATCAAGATGTCACATGAATTCTATTATTGAGAATCTGTCACAAAAAGGCAGATCGTCCTGGGATATATGAACAAAGTCCATTTTCTGTGCCCATAATGCTGAGGCTGAGACTCCTGACTCTGGAAAATGCCACACTCTGAGACTTCCTGATGATTGGCTGACTAGTCCTTCCCAGGCAGCACCTCCAGTCAAACACCAAAAGAAGAGGTGCTACAAAATCTGAGGTAAAAATCAAAATCCATCAACGTTTGTTTCATTATTGCCACACAACACTGAGACTCCATCCACTAGAGATGAAAGCAACCTCTACAAGAATACATGAACAAGAATGTTGATTGCAGCAGTGTCCATAGAGAAACTGTAAGCAAAGCATAGCAAACAACGCAAATGCCCATCAGGAAGGAAATGGTTAAATAGCGTAGGTGTATTTATACCATAGAATGGCATGCCACTTTTAAAATTTGAATTAGAGATATATCATTCAACTTGAAAGGATTTCTACAAGGTATTGGGGAGTCAGAAAAAATAAAATGTAGAAAAGTATGCTTCCTTTTGGTAAAGTAATTCTAAAAGCTGTGTCTGTGTATATGCATATACGTATATGAGATGTATGTTGTATTAACATACAATTAAATGGGCATGGAGAAAAATATGGACAGATAAGCATCGCATTGTTGGTACAGACAATCTGAAAGGAGCAATATGGAATACATAGACGGAAGAAAAATGAGGAAGTGCTCTGTCTAAATGTTTGTGTCCCCTCACCAAATTTATATATTGAAGCTCTGATTTCCAATGTGATGGGATTAGGCCTTGCGGAGGCATTAGGTTACACGAGGTCATGAGGGTAGAGTAGTCATGATGGGATTCTTAGAAGAGGATGAAGAGATTAGAGCACTCTCTCTCTCTGGCCATGTGAGGCTTACAACAAGGTTTCCCTTTGCAAACCAAGAAGAGGTGACCTTGGACTTCCCAACCTTCAGAACTGTAAGAAATAAAGTTCTGTTCTTTAAGCCACCCTGTCTATGGTATTTCTGTTATAGCAGCCTGAACAGACTACTCAAACAGCAATATTTAGAGGGAAAAGAAGAACATGCAATTAAAAAATGCAACAACAGGCCAGACGCAGTGGCTCATGCTTGTAATGTCAGCACTCTGGGAGGCCAAGGCAGGTGGAGCACCTGAGATAAGGAGAGATCACCTGAGACCAGCCTGGCCAACATGTCGAAACCCTGTCTCTACCAAAAATACAAAAATTAGCAGGACCTAGTGGCATGCATCTATAAATCCCAGCTACTTAGGAGTCTGAGGCAGGAGAATCACTTGAACCCAAGAGGCAGAGGCTGTAGTGAGCCAAGATTGTGCCACTGCACTTCAGCCTGGGTGACGGAGCAAGACTGTCTCAAAAAAAAAGGTACAAAAATTACATACATAATTTATGTAAAATTGCATGTGTGTGTGATATAAAAAGGAACATCAAAACAAATGTATTGTGTTTAAAGCCTTTTAAAATGTATGTAGATAACTTGAAAATAAATATTTTTATGAGCAGAATTTTGATGGACAAAATATAAATATATTAATTCATTAAAGATGCATCTTCTGACATCCAGTGCAAAGCAAGCCTATGTCAGAGGTAAATATGTCATCATGTCATTTTGTTGCTTAACTGAAAATAAATTGAAGAAAATCATCAATATAATTAGTTCCCTGGTAATAGCCTATCAAGGTATACAAAGAGCAAATATATCTTTCTTCTCAGGTGTAGCAATCCACCTAGTGGGAGGACTGTTAATTCCAAATGAAACTGAAGAACGCAGCAATATAGAAAAGCACTGGTAGGATTTCACTGGACAGTTATCTCCAAATGGTTGGTCAGCAGTGTGTTTTAGTCTCTGCAAGAACAGTCCTTGGCAGAGGCAGGCTGGCTGTCCCAGAATTCTCTTCTCCTGCCACCCTCTCAGCCAACAGCTGAAACAAATCTCCTTTCAAACCCCACAAACATCTTGAAATTATGCAAAGGCACGTAAAACGAAGACTTCGATTAGAGTCAATTTTCTGGTCTTTGTACATGTTGCGTATCAGTGGTCAGCCTGTCTCTAGACCAGCCACACCCCTTTTTTTAATAATAGATCACAGCTCAGTTACTATCCCACACTTTTACAGCCAATCTGGTTATAAATGGGAATTAACCGATCTCAACAGGAAAAAAAAAAACTATCTTGGAGGCTTTGCCACATTTTACCAATTTGTGTTTAATGACTTCAAATATGTTTTAGATTGGCACTGACTTAATAAGAAAGGCAACGTAGACCAAAATGGAACAACTTGATCAAAATCTTCTATTTCATGTAAACAATTTGGAATACCAAATAAGCTCCTAGACTGTTGAAATAATAGAGCAAATGTTTCCTTCCTTTCTCTTATGATAACTTAGTAACTCTCTTCCAATATCTATGTCTGACAGGAATGTCTGTTTGTCCCACAACATCCAACCTCACCTTCCTCTATAGAAATAAAAATTTTAACTAGGTATATAGTCACCCAGAACAAAGACTATGTTTCACAGCCTCTCTTGTAGCTATCTGCAGTCATGTGATCAGATTCTGGCCAATGGAATTTAAGAAGAGTGGTCACATGGCCGTTCTGAGAAACCTTCTTTAAGAGGTAGTTATGGTATGCCTCTTGTCCGTTTTTCTTTATGCATTTCTTCATCTTGTTACCAAGATGGAAGGTACTGCCTTGTACATGAAAAAATGAGACTATGGCATAGGGTGGAGCTGTGGGCTAGAAGGACCCTAGATCTCTGGGGCATTTGCAAAGCAGAATCACCATACAAGTCCATTCATCCACTATTTTACACAGCAGAGAATGTAAACTTCTTTCCTATTTAACTTTAATAATCACCTTCTTCCTCAAGTTTTTGTATTAATTTAGTTTAGTCACTAATCAGCTAAAGATTTAACTTCCTACCTAACAGCTTCTGAAATAGATAAGTCTCTAATTATATCACAGCAAGCCCTTACCTGAGAGGTAAGGTCAAAGTCCAAGATGCTAATGTTTATCTTCCAGGAAAAGACGAGAGAAAGAGGAGGAGATCTATTCTTATGGCTCCCTGCACCACAATGCTGTAGAAAGAATAGACTTGAATTTTGAAGATCTGAATTCTAGTCCTGATTATTTATTTATTTATTATCTTTTTTTTTTTTTGACATGGAGTCTTGTTCTGTCACCCAGGCTAGAGTGCAGTGGCATGATCTTGGCTTACTGCAACCTCCACCTCCTGGATTCAAGCAGTTCTCCTGCCTCAGCCTCCTAAGTAGCTGGTGTGATCTCCTGCTGCTTACCCACCACCATGCCTGGCTAATTTTTGTATTATTTTTTGTAGAGACAGGGTTTCACCATGTTGGCCAGGCTGCTCTCAAACTCCTGACCTCAAGAGATCTGCCCACCTCAGCCTCTCAAAGTGCTGGGATTACAGGTGTGAGCCATCGTGCCCAGCCATGGATTCTAATCCTGATTTTTATGAACACCACTTTTCTCTTTCCAAAATGGGAGGCTGAAGTGGGAGAATCACTTGATCTGAGAGGCCGAGGTTGCAGTGAGCTGAGATCACACCACTGCACTCCAGCCTGGCAGCAGAGAAAGACTCCACCTCAAAAAAAAAAAAAAAATGAAATCACCCATCCTGCCTCCTCCAAAGTTCCTCTGTCAGACCAATAATCTATGCGGAAATATTTTCCTAATTATAAACCCCTATACAAATGTAACATTATTATTACAAAATATATCAAAGAGATGGCCGGGTACAATGGCTCACGCCTGTAATCCCAGCACTTTGGGAGGCCAAGGTGGGCAAATCACGAGGTCAGGAGATCAAGACCAGCCCGGCTAAGATGGTGAAACCCCATCTCTACTAAAAATACAAAAATTAGCTGGGCGTGGTGTTGCATGTCTGTAATCCCAGGTACTCAGGAGGTTGAGGCAGGAGAATCGTTTGAACCAGGGAGTCGGAGGTTGTGGTGAGCCGAGATCGTGCCACTGCACTCCAGCTTGAGTGACAGAGCAAGACTCCATCTCAAATATATACACATATATATTATATATATCAAAGAGACAAGAGAGTAAAGCTTTCTCAGGAAAAACAGAATAGAAGGAATTAGGCCTGGATGAAGGTGACAAGGTGGCAAAATTAGGTTCAATAAATGTCAAATAGAGTGTGTTTTATTTACATTCCAAATTTCTCTTTCTCATTGTCTTAAGACAGAACATCTAATAAAAAACTGATTTTGATATTTCAAAGACAACCTGAAGCAACACAATTAGGAAGGGAGGAAAAGTAGAAGTGTAACAATTTCCAAATTCGAAATCAAACAAAACTCATCCTTCAATCAACTGAGCCTAGACTGAAGGCTGCAGAATTAGGAGCAATAAAGATCAAAAAGGGTATGCTTCGTTTGGTTTTATTTGCATTCTAATTTTGCTCTTGTATTTTTCCCTTGATGTTGGGAAACACCAAGTATGTGGACATTCCATGGAAAATACTGCTCTGATATTTGGCTTCAAAAAGGTGGCATGGGAGGATAAAGAGAAAAGAATTCAGATGAGCAGACCAAGAAAGGGCCAGAAGAAAAACAGAACAATAGCAAAGCAAAGCAAGATTCTGAAGCAAACAAGATTTCACAGTGATGATGGATCTTTTAATGCCTCAAAATGAGATGGTAGTAACTGTCTTATCTCTGACGCAAAATTACTATGTCCAGTGACAGCCAGCTTCTACGTGAAAAACAACACCTTAATGGGAAGCCTAGCGTATCTTGAGAATTTTGTTTTCTTGGTCCCAGCATAGGAACAAGTCAGATCCTCAGAATCCATTTGTCCACAGCTTGCTCTGATTGCTAGTATAGGTACCCTCGGAGTCAGCAGAATTACAGGGGGGAGCTGGAGGTGGAAGTAGAAAAAGCACCTGGCTATTTCCCCCAAGAAAACTTATAAACTGACTTTTAGCCACCTCAGACTTCATTCTGCAATAGAAACAAATCCTGGCATTTTGGGAGGCCGAGGCAGGCATATCACAGGGGTTTGAGACCAGCCTGACCAACACTGAGAAACCCTGTCTCTACTAAAAATACAAAAATTAGCTGGGCGTGGTGGCAGGTGCCTGTAATCCCAGCTACTTGGGAGGCTGAGGCAGGAGAATTGCTTGAACCTGGGAGGCAGAGGTTGCAGTGAGCCAAGATCGCACCACTGCACTCCAGCCTGGGCAACAGAGTGAGACTCCATCTCAAAAGAGAAAAAAAAAAAAAGAAAGAAAGAAACAAATCCACTCTTGGCTTGCTTGTGTGGTTCAGCTGTTTCTCAGCATTTCAAAATCCTCCTGTCATGCCTGCAAATCAGTTATGCTCTCCCTGACCATTTTCCCATCATTGCCTTTTTTCTTTACATGATAATCATGTATTCTAAGTACAGTATATCTGTAAAAGCCAATGAATGCCAATAAAACTGTGTGAAAATTCTCTCTGAAATGTGAAAAGCCACTCTGTTTTGAATTCTTATGAAAATTCATAAAGATTTCTTCAACCAAACTTTCTTGGGAAATTTCTTGAACAGAAGAAAATAATTTAGCAACATAATTGGTGGAAGGGAAACATGAGCTAGTATTTATTTTATAATTACACATTCAGCTTAACTATATGAGCATGTATTCTTCATGTTATTATAAACATGATACTCCTGTCTCTAATCTGAGATAAACTCTGCACAACAAGGGAAAAAAAGGATCTCAGCTGTACAACTCTCAATGCAAAGGAAATTCTTAATGGTCAATGGTAATGATGTGCCTTGATGAAAATAATCTTTACTATTCTCCCTGTCTTCAATTTTGCAATGGTAGCTACACAACATATGGCAAGTGCTTTCTCCCTCCTATGCCCAGCATAGTTATCAAGATATCAATAATTCTTCATAGCTTTTTATTTGCTTTGCTTTTTCCGGAATTCATATGTGACCTAACACTCATCTCATCAGTGACCTAGGTAGTTGTTACCATTTGACTAAAGATGACATAAGCAATGGAAAATTTTTGTCTTCCCTGGGCTTGAAGTTATTACCCCCTGAGTCACAAAATTTTTTAATTTTTACTTATTTTTGACTGAAAAGTAGAATTGTATATATTTATGATGTACAACATGATTTTTTGTTTTAGAGGCAGGGATTTCACTCTGTTGCCCAGGCTAGCACGCAGTGGTACAATGATAGCATACTGCAACCTCCAACTCCTGGGATCAAGCAAGCCTCAGCCCCAGCCTTTCGAGTAGTTGGGACTACAGGCACGCACCACCACACCTGGATAATTGGTTTTTTAATTTTTTTTGTAGGAATGGGGATCGCACAATGTTGCCCAGGTTAGTCTTGAACTCCTGGTCTCCAGTTATTCTCCGATCTCAGCCTCTCAAAGTGCTGGGATTACAGGTGTGAGCCACCAGGTTAATGACTTGATTTAGCAGTTTTGCAATACATACATATACAAAATATCAGTATGTCATGATGTTTTGAAATACATATACAATGTGAAATAGTGAAATCAAATAACATATTTATTACCTCACATATCTTCTTTTTATGAGAATAACATTTAATATCTACTGTCTTAGCAATTTTCAACTACTCAATACAATGCTGTTAATACGGTAGTCACATTGTACAATACATCTGCTTCCTTTGGACTAACTGAAATTTTGTATCCTTTGATCAGCACTTCCACAACCCTTCCTTCTCCCCAGCCCCTGGTAACCACCTCCTTCCTACTCTCTACTTCTTTTTTTTTTTTTTTTTTTTTTTTTTGAGACGGAGTTTCGCTCTTGTTACCCTGGCTGGAGTGCAATGGTGCGATCTCGGCTCACCGCAACCTCCGCCTCCTGGGTTCAGGCAATTCTCCTGCCTCAGCCTCCTGAGTAGCTGGGATTACAGGCATGCACCACCATGCCCAGCTCATTATTTTTTCTGTATTTTGAGTAGAGATGGGGTCTCACCATGTTGACCAGGATGGTCTCAATCTCTTGACCTCATGATCCACCCACCTCAGCCTCCCAAAGTCTACTTCTATGAGAACAACTTTTCCACAACTTTAGGTCTTACAAGTACCCTAAAGTCATTAAACAAATAAAATAAACTAACAGAAAAATGGCATTTTAAGTGAAAATAGCCAACTCAGGATCAACCCACTCAAATGGAAGAGATTTTTGAAATCCTCAACAAGATGGTGAAGAAAGCCTGTGAAGATTTTCTGACTTCTACTCCAAATTAAAATCTTTAAAATGCTAGTCAGAAGCTAAACTTAGAAGTTATCAGTGGAAGGTACAGTTGCGGTGGCTCACTCATGTAATCCCAACATTTTGGGAGGCCAAGGCAAGTGGATGACTTGAGCCCAGGAGATCAAGACCAGCCTGGGTAATATAGTGAAACCCCATCTCTACAAAAAATTTTTAAAAATTAAGTTGGTGTGGTGGCATGTGCCTGTGGTCTTAGCTACTGGGGAGACTGAGGTAAGAGGATCACCTGAGCCTGGAGATCAAGGTTGCAAAGTGACACTGCAGCCTGGGTGACAAAGTGAGACAGTGAGACCCTGTTTCAAAAAAAAAAGAAGTTATCAATTGAATTTTTATGATGTATTTTTAAATCATCAAAATTTGAATACAAATGAATTTCCAAAGTTATTCATATAAATCAAATTTGAAGTTTCAGACATAAACTTGTAACTGAATATAATTATCCACAGGATAACTGAATTGAATCCAAATCACATGTGCCATAAATTGATTCATCAAGGAGCAACAAACTGGAAATCAGGAGAACTGTCCTCAGGGAACAACCAGTTGTCTAAACTTAGAGAAAGTTGTTCTCTTCTTTATGTTTTAATTGAGGAAATCAAGACTTGGATAGTCTTTACCAAGACCTCAGAGCCATAGCACCCACTGACCTTATAACTCCCTGAGGTAGATAGAAAAGTCAAATTGCTCCTTGCTATGGGCAATGAAAAGGAAACATTCAAAGTGACTTGCCTGAGGTCCTGGCAGGAGAGCAGAGCTGTGGGAGAAAAACAAGCCTCAGACATCCTGGCCTAGTGCCCTTTCTCCTCTATCCTGACAATCTGATGCCATTTCCTCGGCTGACCCATACTACAAAACAGCATTGGGAAGACACAACCATAAAGCAGATTCTTCTCTTTCAAGAAGCCCATAACCGCTTAAGGAGCTTTAATTGTTCAATGACCCCACAAAGACTGAAAACCTTCCTGATCTTGAAAACACATGGAGGTTGCAGTGAGCCAAGACTGTGCCACTGTGCTCCAGCCTGGTGACAGAGCAAGACTCCGTCTCAAAAAAAAAAAAATTCAAAGTGAATGCTCTCAGACAGGATAATAAAATCACGAGAAAAAGCCTGTAACTGTAACTTCTAAGATTTTTCTTCTTTCATAAACAGTAGTCTCCCCTGTGTGCAAATTCCTTCCTTTCTACTTTGCTCATTAGTGCTTTCACTAACTATACAGAAGCACTGGGCTACATTCGTCCTATGCATCCTTTCATTTATTTTTCACAACAAACCTCGCCAGCTTCTATTATTATTTTAATTTCACACATAAATACACAGTGATTTAAGTGATAATGGAGTGCAGTAGCACAATCTCAGATCGCTGCAACCTCCACCTCCTGGTTTCAAGGAATTCTCCTGTCTCAGCCTCCTGAGTATCTGGGATTACAGGTGCTCGCCACCACACCCGGCTAACTTTTATATTTTTAGTAGAGATGGGATTTCACCATGTTGACCAGGCTGGTGTCAAACTCCTGACCTCAAGGGATCCGCCTTTCTCAGCCTCCCGAAGTTCTGGGATTACAGGCAGGAGCCACCACACCCGGCCAAAACCTATATTTATTACATGTTTACTATATAGTAGGCTTTCTTCAAGGTACTTTATATATTTTATATTGTTTAATCCCTACTATGGTTTTAGGAGGTAGATAATAATTTTATAGATTTGGAAAACAAGACATAAACCTGTTAAGTAACTTGCCCAAGGTCACCAGCTTGACCTTGTCATCGCAATCAGAGCCTGGTTTTGCCCAACTCCAAGACCCTTGTCCTTAACCACTACTGTTACATATACTGCTTCATGCTACACCAAAACCTTGTACTTTTTGCAATCGCTTCACTAGCCCTAAGGTTTTATTCCTATAGTACTAAGAAATTTCACAACTCCCATTATGGTTCCAGACAGCAATAGATACTATTACAGAAGTTAATGTTTCACTGGAAGCAATGTACTCTGAAGAAAGTAGCTGCTGCTTTAAAAGTCAATAATTAAGGGGATGCCCTGTCTACCAGCATCTTCATGTTCCAACTGCTTACACTACAAGCACAGTTTAAAGATCTCAAGTCAAATAGACCACTTCATAATCCCAGTCTATTAAATCAATAAAACGTGTGTTGACTGTAACATTCTGCTTCCTCTTCTCTACAATTTTTCTAAACCATAATCTACATCACACAATGTATGGTTTTAAGAGAAACTAGAAATCAACAAGGCCATATTCTTTATTTCATTTATCAATATATTTGCTTTTTATGAATATTAC
Organism: Callithrix jacchus; assembly: GCF_049354715.1. Lineage (NCBI taxonomy): Eukaryota > Metazoa > Chordata > Mammalia > Primates > Cebidae > Callithrix > Callithrix jacchus. Next base: position 121,405,319 of record NC_133502.1, read on the forward strand.
TTTTTTCAAAATATGAAAGAAATGCATGCTCATTAATTAAAGGAAAAAAACACAGAAACCTATAGAAAAAGAAAACATATATTTCTCAATACCCCCAAAAATGCTTTTATGCTTGCATATGTATGTATGTATGGTTTTCAAAATTATTTGGAACTGTACTACAGAGTTGAGTATCATCCCTTTTTATTAATGTAATGTTCTATTGTAAGCATTTTCTGTATTACTAAACATTTCTTGCAACTGTACTTTTAATTTGTGCATTATAGCCACTAGATGCGTGTACTATAGTTTCTATAACATTGTAGTTACTATGTCAAAAGATTATGATAAAAAATCCTTAAGTATAAATCAGTCTATTTCTCTAGTTTATTCCTTTTGATCCATTTCTAGATGTGGAATTGTAAGACTGAAGGGTGTGAGCTTATTTTGAGGCTCTGGATATGCATGCTTTCTGGAAACCTGGTACCAATTTCCACCCTCACCAGCCTTCCTCATTGACCACATTCAACATTGCCCCTTTAATCTTTATTCATCTCCCAAGTGAAATGTATCTGACACTGTTTTAATTTGCACTTCCTTTGTTTATGTGGAAAATTTAGGTTTTCCCTTAGCCATTTGTGTGTTCTCTTCTAGGAATTCCTTCATTTATATAAGAGAGAAAGTCCTATGGCAGTTAAATGCCTACCAAGACTACACAGCTATCTGGAAACCAAGCCTGGATGGGAATCTCAGTTCTGACACTAGACCAGCACTATGTCCATTATCCCAGGTGGCTTCCTTAAATCACAGATGCTCATTCCAGAAATATTCCTTTCAGCATTTCCTTCCCAGATCTTTAGGAAGCTGCCAGACTCAGAACTCTGGAGAGGGAGCCCTCCCTCAGGCTATGCTGCCATGACTAGTGGGGAGGGGAAAATCCTTTCCTTCTACCGTCTTGGGTTCATTGGCTGGGGCCTTGTAAATTAGACTAAAAAAAGACAAATTAACAAGGGAAAAACATAAAATTTATTGAATGTAAGTGTTATGTAACATGGGAGACTTCATTAACAAAAGGAAGACAAAAACATTAAGCATGAGCATTTTTATCCTAAGTTTGATGAAGAGTGGAAATTATGGAAAAATGCAATAGGAAAAAGATGTGTGAGCTGAGGGCAGTAAACTGCGGGAAAGTGAGCAAGACCTGCCTGTGCAGATTCCCACGGTGTCCCTCCATCCTTGCAGTTAAGGATATTCCTTTCCTTTGGGTATAAGGAGGGCACTTCTCTCACATGAGGGTACTGTAATCTGCTGTTCAGGGGAGAAGATCAGAGAGTCTTTCCAGCACATGCCATTTCTCAAATCCCTTCAGTTCAAAATATTCAGTGTGCCAAGGCACCCTATTTGGGGATACCATGTTCTGAACCCGATGATCAAGGCTGCAAAGACAGAAAAACCTTTGACTACAACACAAACTCATTAGGTTCCCTTCCTTAGATTTTCAATCGTTCAAACTCTACCCTGCCATGTTTTGCAAATTGTGCTTCTGAAAATGAATATTTTGGAGACGTTAAAAGCTTTCCACAAAAGAAGTTCACCATACCCAAATATGTTTGAAGCACAGAATGCTAAAATCACCTTCTAAAAATTCACAATATGATATGAGCATATTAAAGGTTCCAAGAAGTCTTGCAGAAAGGAGACTTTTTAAGCCCAAAGTTTCCAAACTTATGGAAAACGTTTATTTGTTCTTTTTCATTAAAAAAAAAACAAACCCACAGCTTTTTAGAGAAATCATTCAAGAGACACAAGGTTAGAGAATTAAAATGACTAAAATATAGGATGGCCAAATGGTATCTAAAAAATTTTCTGGCCATGCCTGATAAATCTATACCTAATAAGTCTACTTCAGAAATTCAAATTCTAGTATATCCCTTGGAAACCAAACATCTGCCTGTTTCTTCAGAGGCCTTCCACTAAAACTACCTTCAAAGGTAGAGAAAACTGATTGCAGAGGGAAAAAATGTGTGCCCTCAACTTACGGTTCTGTTTTTAATGACTATCAAAGCCTCTTAAACCATCAGAAGCATTTCCCTGAAGATTAGTTAGGAAGTGGCCATAATTTAAAATCATGTTGCTTTCAGCCAGAGGGTTATATTATACAAATTTTCACAACAGGTTGCTTTAATTGAATAACTAAAGCAAGAGTAAAAAACACTCACTCACACTCACTATGGTGTACCCCATTCTTGATCAGGGACTTACCATGGGTATGTACCCAAACTCACACCTAAGGCTTTCCCCACCAGTGTCACACCAACTGAAATGGAATTTCCTCTTCTTGAGTGAATTCATTTCCTAATTTACAATGGAACAAACCAAACTGTCCAAAAGTGAGATTCTGTTTAAATTCACATTGAATCATGTTCAGGAATTCATCTTTGAGCCAATTACATTTTCAGAATGTATCCTGTCTCTTTGAGTATCACATATAATTTGTTCATTTACTGTACAAACAATTGCTAAGTACTCACTTAGGGACAAGTGCTATGTTAAGTGCTGGGATTGTGAAGACAAAAATGACCAAAAAAAATTCTTGCTCTTACAGAGTTTATAGTGTAATTCAGAAAGACAAACTTATAAACTAATGATTCAAAACAGGCAGTAATGCCAAGCACAGGGGAACATGTCTGTAGTCCTAGCAAGTAGGGAGGCTGAGGCAGGAGGATTGCTTGAGCCCAGGCATTCAAGGCCAGTCTGAGCAACACAGCAAGACCCTGTCTTAGAATAACAAAACAGCAAGGGTGGTAAGTGCAGTAATGGTGAGGTATATTTTATGCTATAGGAGGGCAGCATTTGACTCAGACTGGGCCCAAGGCATGCTTCCCAGAAGGGGAGAGAGTTAAATTTGAAAGAAACATTAGTATTGAGAAAGTTGAATAGGAGAAGTAAAAGTATGTTTGAAGATGGAGAGAAAGAATGTGGCATAGTCAAAGAATCAACAAGTGGATGTTATGTTAGAAGCAAGGAGTTTTTGTGAGAAAAAGCAGAGAGGCACTGTGCAAGCAAAAGTTCAATAAGACATAACTGTATCTTTGAGAGGTTGAGGTCTTGTGTGAGGGAGATTTATAATCAGGTATTTTACAATACAAAATGGTATTTGCTACCTGTTCTGTCTATGGAGGAGCCATTCTTTTACTTTCTTAATAAACTTGCTTTCACTTTACTCTATGGACTCACCCTGAATTTTTTCTTGTGCGACATCCAAGAACCCTCTCTTGGGGTCTGGATTGGGACCCCTTTCCTGTAACATCTTTTTGGCCACTACAGAACGGACAATACTGAGGAAACCCCCAACCCAAAGGCTAACTCTGGGTAAGTGGTAGTATCCAGTAATATTTTTCTGGCAAATTGTGAAGGGATGATACTGAAGAGACTTCCAACCCAAAGGAAAATTCACTTCCATGCACAAACTGGCTGACTTTGGGTAGGTGGGGTGTATTTACCTGAGTAGATGATAGGATTGGGTTAGAAGCCCAACTAAGGAGAGTTAGAGTCTCTCGTAAGATAGAGTGGGTTAAAGGCCCCTCTTAATAAAAGGCAGGGACACCTGCCCAAACTTGGGTTTGAGACCCCACTTCGGAAGATTAGAGTCTTTCCTAAGATTCAGAGGGTTAGAGGCCCCTCTCAGCAAAGTCCCTCTCAGCTAAGAATGGGTTTGGCACTATAGAATGTTAACTACTATTTTCTTTGGGTTAATCTGCCTTTCACTCTTTGTTGATGGCTATGGGTGACAGAATTAAGCATGTACAGGATCATGGGACATGGGAAGTTTTCTCCCTAAAAGGGGAAACTTGAGAGCTGTAGGGACTACCGTGAAAGATCCCTCCTCTACTGACAAACTGCCACCTGAACTTTTCAGTGTCGCTGTAATGGGGGCGTCCTTCTCTCGTCTCCCTGAGCTCTTCACCTTCCCCACCCTGCCAAAGGCAACGCTTTTCTCTCTCTCCTTTCCCTTTCCTATCTTTTCTTTCTAGGGGTGACCATCTTGCCCAGAGACCACAAGTTGAAATTCCTGGTCAGAGGTTGGATTAACAATGACAGGGCCCAGCTGGGGGCACGTTTGAGCCTTGCCAGTTTGATATTGGGTGCTAAGCAGAAGGGCTAATGTCTGTATTTTGTCACATTATTTTACTCTGGCCATAATGGAAGAAGATAATTTTCCTTCATGTTGCGGCTTGGCCCCCAGGGCTATCGTACAGCCAGCCAGGTCACTAGGGCCACCCAGGGAAAGGAAACCCAGAAGCCTGGCATGCCAGCAAAAGGATAAGAATTTCTTACCAGTCTTCTGCCCCCCCCCCCACCCCGCCTCTGTCTCTCTCTCTCTGTGCAGGTTGGTTGAAGAATCGTAAAAATTACAGTTTATCTCCTCTGTAAAGTTTTGATTAATGGGAAAAAGAATTCATGAGGCTAGTCTTAAACTGTAATGAATCTGATGTACTTTGTGCTATGAATTTGTCTTTCCATATCTTTCTGTCAGAAAGAGGGATACCTTAGGATTAGAATGTGGGCCTAGGAACTTTGCCTGCTGTCCAAGACAGCCCAGCAAACTGGTCAGTTATGTCCTTGGGAGCTTGATCTTGTAACCATGTGGCCCTGCTTTCTCTTTTCACAATGGTGGCCTGGGTTCAGGGTTCAATTCTCAGATCACGAAATTAGTCCTTTACCTTCTATCTGTGTATTTATATGTGTTATATGTGTAATATAAAAGAGCTTTTGTTCATTGGCTTAAAAATAACAAGAACTTAAATCAAATATTTTGTTAGGAAAGTGTAATGCCTTTTAGTTTGTGTGACTTAAGTAATCTTTGGGAAATAAAAACAGTTTTACATGTAAGGTATGTAAAGAAAGTGAAATGTGTTTTTGGTAAAAGATTATAAGAATTCATGGAAATATAGAATATTTTGCCTAGATTAAAAGGTTAAAGGGTTGTTTTAAGTTAGCTAGGATAAAGCTGAAGGTTTAAGGATGTTGTGGAAGGTTTGTAAAAAATGAATTATAAAAGAGTTTCTGTGTGCGTACATACTGGCTAAAGCTAAAGGGGTATATTCATGTTTTTTATAAATTGAACATTGAAATAAAAGCACAACAGGTTTTTCTTAGAGCACTGATCTGCTCTTTCACAAGTATTTTAAAGGTATTTAAAGTATCTTTAAAGTATTTAAAGATTCTCATAAACAATTTATGAGAATCTTACCTTATGGTCAAACTGGTTAAGATTAAATACATTTGTCTATAATATTTTATTAAGAATTGGATTTAACATTAATAGTACATTAAGACAACAGTGACATTTGGCTTATTTGGTATAAAAATAATACAGAAAGCATTGTCAAATATGAAACAGTGTTGGCTTTCTTTGGGCTGCATTTATATAAATACATTATTGGTATGTGTTCCAAAATAATGGAAAAATTCCTACAATTCTAATATAACTTAGCATATGTTATTAATAGTTATAATTGTTATGTACAATTGTTGTATGCCACAGAAGTAAACAAAATCTCCTTGCCAACTGTGACTTTAATAGGGCTGCCCTAAGGTGTTTTGTCATCCACTGACAATTATTGTCTTGTTTCAATCCTCTTCAAAAGCTAGCTTATAATCAGCTATAGGACTTTGACTGGTGTTCTTAAATGCAGGTTTCTAATAACTTTGGCAATTGTTACATTAGAATAGAGGGAAGCAACTTTCAGGACTCATGGAAAGCTGAAATGTTCGTAAATATCTAGTAGGACAGGAATTAACTGCATGGACTGAACTAATAGAGGACTGAAGCGATTTTTTTACTTTTTGCGTAAAACATTGCTGATCCTTTGTTTTCTTTTTCAGAGTCAAGAAAACTTTTCTTTTGAGCTATTGATAGCTTTTAATAATTGAGTAAAGTATACTCCTATGAACCAAATTTTAAGCATATTTGTTTCTCTCTACCAGATTTTGCCAGAATTTGGAAACTAGTTGTAAGTAGTCTTAACTTACGGCAATATAGTTATTTGCATAAGTGCAATAAGAATCTGTTTCTTTTGTAACAGGACACAGTTGAAGAAATTGGTTTTTTTGCCAAGCCTTTGACTGGAATGGTGTGCTTTCCTTTAAGGAGTCAAACTTTGAAAAGCCAATAAAAGCCCTCTAGGAAAACTGTCCTCATACCTTTTCTACACAGTTTCTATACAGAGTTCTTGACCTGGTGGTAAGTAAAGAACGTCACTTTCTGACAGGCCCAGGAGCTCCAAGTTGTCTTAGGACCTTAGGAGGAGGGGAATTTACCCAACTCATAGGAATTTGAGGGTACAAACCCGTGACCAGTCTCAGCTTTAAAAAAGTCTTATTTGGGATTCCTTATGGAACAGAGTTCCATCAAAGCCAATTGTAAAAGCCTATGTGAAAAATAATTCTTGATTTGTCTTTAGTAAAAACGGGAAACTAGAGAGAGAAATTATGTTTCAAAAACTATGGTACACCTGTTATTAAATTCTAGCCTCATCAGTTGTTTTTGAGGTTTTTTTTTTCCTGCAATTTAGACTGACTGCTTATTCCTGTGAACCAAGCAGTGCTCTCTGGTTGCTGCTCAGAAGAAACAAAAAGGATGGATAATGTAAAAATCTGGATCAGCTGGGTGTAGTGGAGCACACCTGTAATCCCAGCACTTTAGGAGGCCAAGGCGGGTGGATCACAAGGTTAGGAGATTGAGACCATCCTGGCTAACACGGTGAAACCCCATCTCTACTAAAAATAAAAATAAAAAAAAAATAGCCAGGCATGGTGGCATGCACCTGTAGTCTCAGCTTCTTGGGAGGCTGAGGCAGGAGAATCACCTGAACCCGGGGTGAGTTCCAGTGAGCCAAGATTGCGCCATTGCACTCCAGCCTGGGTGACAGAGCAAGACCACATCTCAAAAAAAAAAAAAAAACTGTCCAGGAGCGGTGGCTCACACCTGTAATCCCAGCACTTTGGGAGGCCGAAGCAGGCAGATCATGAGGTCAAGAGATCGAGATCATCCTGGCCAACATAGTGAAACCCTGTCTCTACTAAAAAATACAAAAATTAGCTGGGTGTGGTGGTGCGTGCCTGCAGTCCCAGCTACTTGGGAGGCTGAGGCAGGAGAATTGCTTGAACCAGGGAGGTGGAGGTTGCAGTGAGCCGAGATCCCACCACTGCACTCCAGCCTGCTGTTACCTGGCAACAGAGCAAAACTGTCTCAAAAAAAAAAATCTGATCAATATTCTAATTTTGGGCATGTATTGGAATCAGCTAGCAACCCCATATTAGCTTGGTTCCAACAGTTGTCCAGCTCATGAAAAATCTTCTAATTTACTTTACTTGGCTTGATTTTACTTATTTTGCTTTACTGTTGTGGAATATATTGCTGTTGTACTCTTCGTGTAGGAATGCAGAATAAGCCTATTCAATGTTTTCTTAAACATTTATTAATCTTCTAGATATCACCTTCTATTGGAACTCAGGAGTTATGAGTGGCCCTAGACATACTGACACTTCCTAACTGAGCTCCTCTATACCCCAAATACAAGTGATTCTACTAGTTAGGCAGGAATATCATCACCCTGATTCAGCCTGAAGAAGTTACAGAATATAGATCTGTCCCTCTACAACTCTTAGGATTAAGGGTTCTCTTATAAAAGGGATGGGGGAAATATCAGAGGCATTTGAACCAGAGCAACTCCATCTTGAATAAGAGCTGAGTAAAGTGAGTCTGAAACCTACTGGGCTGGATTCCTAGACAGCTAGGCATTCTTAGTCATGGGATGAGAGAGGAGGTCAGCCCAAGATACAGGTAATGAAGACCTTGCTGATGAAACAGTTTGCAGTAAAGATGCTGGGCAAATCCCACCAGAACTAAGATGGTGGTAAAAATGACCTCTGATCATCCTCACTGCTACACTCCCACTCCTACCGGCACCATGACTGTTTACAATGACAGTGATCTACAAAAGAGAGACATTAACAATCCAGCCTTTGGTTAGCACATAATTAAGAAATAACCATAAAAATGGGCAACCAGCAGCTCTCAGTTCTGCTCTGCCTATGGAGTAGCCTTTCTTTTCTTTCTTTTTTTTTTTACAAATTTGCTTTCACTTTAAAAAAAAAACAAAACAAAACACAACAACAAAAAACAAAATGGTATTTGCTATGATAGCATAGGAGCAAAATGCTCTCATGATTCCATCAAACTCACCAGTACACACTTAAAGAAACTTCCACTATTCAGGTTGAAACACTTCATTACGAAAAGGGTTGCTGAGACATTCAGAAAACTATTCAGCATTGCTCCTCAAGTTGTGATGTAACCTTGATCATCTTCATCGTGCTTGGATACCTTGTTCATGATAAAACTCAAACTCACAGATGTCTGTAGTAGAAAAGGGATCAACCAGCATGAATATTTTTGTAAAGAAGTCTGATGTAAAGATCTGCTTTTGATGACCTAAGAAATTTTATGGTAAATGACAAAAAGTGCAATATTGTTTGTTGGAGCCTAAGTTACAGTATATGAAAAATCATAGAATTCTAGAGTTAGAAGGAGCTCCTCCAAAGTTTACATATAATAAGCATGTATTAATGTCCTTACTTTGTGCCAGCACTGTTGTAACTCATTTAACCTTCACTACAATGCATGAAGCCAATTGTATTATTATTCCCATATTGCAGTTAAGGAAGTAAATAATTTGTCTTCTCATAACTAGAGTACCTGGTATTCCAATCCCAGCAGACAGCTTGGAGAGCCCAGGTGCCTGAAACCATGTTTATTGCTCTAGCATAAGGTGACCAAGATGAGGAAATGGGGGCCCAAAGAGGCTAAGTGATTCGTCAAAGGTTAGACAATCCGTTGTTGCTTTACCCATTAATGCAAGTAGAGTGAGGAATGTAAAGCATACTCTCATATGCTGAGATATAGTAAAGTTAAAAAAAAAAAAAAAAAAGCAACACTTAAAACCAACTAAGAGGCTTAATGGAACTCTAATGAGATTTTTTTTTTTTTAAAGAGACAGAGTCTCACTCTTTTGCCCAGGCTAGAGTACAGTTACTCGATCATGGCTCACTGCCACCTCAAACTCCTGGCCATAAGCAATCCTCCCACCTTAGCCTCCTGAGTAGCTAGGACTACAGGCACTCGTCACCATGCCTGGCTAATTTAAAAAACATTTTTTTGTAGAAACAGGGTCTCACTATGTTGCCCAGGCTGGTCTCAAACTCCTGGCCTTAAGTGATCTTTCTGCCTTGGCCTCCCAAAGTGCTGGGATTACAGGTGTGAGCCATCAAGCCTGGCCAAGGAGTCTAATGAGAGTCTTTATGTTCTTCCCTATTGAGGATCTTAGCACAATTTTGATGTCTCCAACCATGACTTACATACATTTCGTTTTTTATAATTTTTCTTTCTTACTAATAGCTTTGTATATAATTTTATGATTCAGTGGCACTACAAAAGGGGGGTGAGAGAGTTTAATTGTTTGATGCAGGATTGGAGAGGAAGTGAAAGAAAATTAGAGGCCACCCTATTAATCAGCTCTACCTGACCTGTGCACCTATCTTGGTTCCAACATTTCTTTGAGCAAGGTTCCTATTCTTCCTTGGGCTCTGTTTGTTTCCTCGTCTATAAAATGAAGACAATAACTGATACCTTTCACTTTTGTTACACTAGTTAAATGTGACACTATCTGTCAATGTAAATCAAAGTTGCCAGCACACACATACAGCAAGGCTCAGCCAAAGTTAGTTCCCTTCCTGCCCCTTCCAGGCCTATTGAAGAAAAATTTTTCTAACACTGATTTTAAAACTACCACTGTGATGGTGCATACATATCATTAAACATTTGTCAAAACCCATAGAATGCAACCCGGTGTGGTGGCTCACACCTGTAATCCCAGCACTTCAGGAGGCTGAGGCGGGCAGATCACTTGAGGTCAAGAGTTTAAGACCCGCCTACCCAATATGATGAAACCCCATCACTACTAAAAGTACAAAAATTAGCCAGGCATGGTGGTGGGCACCTGTAATCCCAACTACTTGGGAGGCTGAAGCAGGAGAATCACTTAGACCCAAGAGGCAGAGGTTGCAGTGAGCCAAGATCATGCCACTGCATTCCAGCCTGGGCAACACAGTGACACTCCATCTCAAAAATAAAATAAATACATATAATGCACAACACAAAAAGTGAACCCTATTGTAAAATATGGGCTTTAGCTAATAATAGTTGGTCATGTATTATAACAAATGCACCACACTAATGCAAGACATTAATAATAGTGGAAAGAAGGGGTCAGGAGGTGAGAATATATAGAAACTCTGAATTTTCTGCTGAATTTTTTTATAAACCTAAAACTTTTCAAAAATTAAAGTCTACTAATTTATAAAAAGTTGTGAATTGGCCATCTTTTGACATGCCTCATCATTCTGGTTGAATTGACTCTCCCATGGCACCCATGCACAGCTAGATACTTTTCTCTAGAGTAGTGCAGGACCATCAGTAACAAAAAAGGAACAAGCCAATCACAGTGAGTTCTTGCTCATCACACTAATTGGCTTTTGGGGACTGTCTCTTCTGGGGATCTCCTGACCCCCAGTTACTCAAGCACCACCCCAGTGGCTCACAGGCCATGCCCCCACAGGGAGACACCACATGTGACTGCACACCCATGCCAGTGTCCATTTTGTGGCACATGCCAGAGTCTCTGATGCAGCGTTGCTCACAGAACTTAATGGCATTAAGAAAAGTGAAACTTGATCTCCTCCTTTGGCAGACTTTGGGGTGGGCGGTAGAGAATGTGTTTGGGAGGGCGTTCTCAGGCAGTAGGATTAAAAGTACTTCAAGTACTGGTTCAAAAACAAAATCTCCATAAACATCACGGGCTGCAAATAAAGTTTCTGAATGTCTGATTAGATTTCTCATTTGCTGGGAAAAAAATGTGCCGAAAGATACAGCAATGTAGAAAATTACATCATATAAGAATTGCAAACACCAGTAAGTCAGAGAAATATTCTAAAAGTGAAACCAATATGGAACACACAAGCAGTCTTAGCTAAAACACCTTCTTAGAGCCTCCAAGACACGCCGGGCGCGGTGGCTCAAGCCTATAATCCCAGCACTTTGGGAGGCCGAGGCGGGTAGATCACGAGGTCAAGAGATCGCAACCATCCTGGTAAACATGGTGAAACCCCGTCTCTACTAAAAATACAAAAAATTAGCTGGGCGTGGTGGCGCATGCCTGTAATCCCAGCTACTCAGGAGGCTGAGGCAGGAGAATTGCCTGAACCCAGAAGGCAGAGGTTGCAGTGAGCCAAGATCCCCCCATTTCACTCCAGCCTGGGTAACAAGAGCGAAACTCCATCTCCAAAAAAAAAAGACACAAATCGGCTACATTCAAAATATAGGGCAAGAAATTTGTCTAGAAGTGGAAACATTTACTGTAGGTGCAATATCCAGACAGGCTGGCAAGTACAGTTCAAACTGTGATGTTCCCTGAGCACTCCTCATGGTGGAAGATATTTCTGTGGAAAAACATACTCTTATCTGTCCTTCACGGTGTTGGCGAAAGGTGAGGAGACTCCTTTATTTGTTTTGCTCAGTTCAGCACACCAAATTCCAGGGCACCCCTTAGCCTGTTTACACAGACCGCAATGTGAACAGTGTTGCTGGAGTCGTGCCATGTGGGGCCTGATTCCTAGGGCCTGGGAAAAAGTACTGGCTGCAAATAAGCTTCACTCTCATGGCTTCAGATCTACTCCTCTGTCCTAGAAAGAAGCAAACCATTCTTATAAGGGATGACTGGGTCTGTGCTATTAATGAGAATGGGAAACACCCCAAGATAAAGAAGTTGCCTCTACTGCCACCCCTACACTAAGGGGCCCCCTCGTTAGCTTCATATTACCATCACCCAATCACCACTCCCAGAGTTTCTAATTTAATTTGTCTGATGGGGCCCAGACATCTGAATTTAAAAGTATTCCAGGTGATTCTAATGAGCAACTAGGATGAAGAACTACTGCTGAAAATATTAACTGCATTAACAACTGCATTTTATTTTATTCTTCTCTAAGTATGACAACAGATAAAAGGAGCTTAATTAGGATCTTTGGCATATCTAAAAAACCATCAGACTCAGTAAGTCTCTTAGGGTAGAGCGCAGTGGTGGGACTAGAGCTGCGGATGCCACCTTCAAGAACAGCACTAGAAAGAGCCTAAAAGGAAGACCCAGGGTGGAGGTGGTTGGTAGGGGAGAAGGCTGGGAAGAGGAGAGGAAGTTAGGATGGTCCTAGATGGAGAGAGGCTGACACAAAGAAATGCAGGAAGTTCCAAGGGAGGCATCATGAGCCAACTTTTCACTGGCAGCCTAGCTGGGATAGCCATCCCTGGAACACGAGTCCCATGTGTGAGGTGTAAGTACACAAGTCAGTGGCATAGAGACATTTCCTGATCTGTGGCTTTATAAGTTGCTTTGGTGCCAGTCTCCTTATAGTGCATGGAAATCACAGGCTATGGGATTCATTGGTGGGAAGACTCTTGGGTCCTTGCATATGCCTTCCTCAACTTTAGTTTTTTCCTGTGTTGACAAAAATCTTTGCTAAATTAGCAAAATTGTCAGAAAGGAAGGAAAGCCTAAAATGAAAGAAATTAACATAAAGTTTAGTAAAATTTTGTGCTACCACTATTTTCTGTTGCATTTTCACTTGGTTCCTTGCTATGAATCTTTAAAGATAAAGATAAGTCTATATATTATAATAATAAATTGTATTATTCACAAGACTAATGTTTTTCATGCTTCTTTATAGTATGATATTTTAAGACAAGGTAGAAATGGGTATTTAAGTTCAGGCAGTATGTAATAGAGCTCTCTAAAATCATAAAATGCAAAATCATTATTGAGCAAATTAGAAGGAGATTTGAGGCTATCTGCTTAATTATCTGCTGTAAAGAAGAAAAATTTAAACATTCTGGTCTGTAAATTCAAAGTCTCTCACATCATTCTATAAGTGTAATTCCCCTCTGTGTTCCTAATGTGTCAATTACTTCTTGTTAAATTTCCAATGAAACAATGGCCCTTATCCCATACTGCTTATAAGACTCTTCAACATGTTCATGGACCTCAGTTCTGTTCATTTGAGCCCATATTACTGTCTCCAGTTTTCTCCATGGGATAAACAATCTGGCTTTTTCTACTCAATAACAAAAAATAAAAATCTATTTTTTTGAAGGGAAAAAGGAATTGACTCCTTTTTAAAAAATAAAATGGATTTTTTATATAAAGAGACTGTATGATAATGCATAACACAGGTCTTTAGTTCACCCGTCTCATCGTAGGAAGACTTCATTTAATTATCTGAACTAAAGATAAACACTTTACTCACTTTTTGAACACTTTACTGCAGAAAGTCAATCTACAATATAATTAAATTTGTTAAAAATTTCTCAGCCTTGAATTCATCATCTGTACAGTGGGGATTCATAATATTGACTTCACAGGATTGTGAAGATAGTTTATATATATATATTTTTTAAAGAGATGGGGTCTCACTCTGTAGCACAGGCTGGAATGTAGTGACTTGATCACAGATCACTGCAGCCTTGACCACTGGGGCTCAAGTGATCCTCCCACCTCAGTCTCCTGAGTAACTGAGAAGACAGGCACCTGTCACCATGCCTGGCATTTTTTGTTTGTTTGTTTGTTTATTTTAGAGATCTGATCTCACTATGTTTCTCAGGCTGGTCTCAAACTCCTGGGCTCAAACTATCTGCCTGCCTTGGCCTCCCAAACTGCTGGGATTGCAGACATGAGCCACCACATCTGGCTGTTGTTAATTAATAAAGAATTTCAGCTTCCTTCACTCCTGGACAAGTCTTAGCTTTTAAAGTCTTAATTTCATATCTCTCTGGCCACAGAGCTAACAATTCAGACTTGATGCCTCTGAGCATTGTGAATGTTCGAGCTTGTCTCAAAACACTATATGATCTCTGACTGTATCTCCATTAGCTCATGTGGTTGATATCATTTGCCATTCTTAACAGAGGAAAAATCTAAAGTGGGGGAAGGGATATGTAAGTACCCCAGAGTCTTCCTACCAACGAATCCCATAGCCTGCAATTTCCTTGCGCTATCAGGGGACTGGCATCAACACAACTTACAAAGCCACAGATCAGGAAATGTCTCTACTGGAGTAGAAGAAAACCAGTAGTTTCCAGGAATGCAATTCAGCAACAATCCACGAGTGATGGTGAGGCAACATAGCATCTTGAATGCTAAATGGTACACCCACACCCAGCACACTGCCACCTCCTAGCTTCAACAGTCAAATCAGCACTACAGAAGCTTAATGGACAAATGAGAAAGACAAAATGCGTTCCATCTGGGGTTTTTGAAAGATTCAATGAAAGTGTAAAGCTAGTCCTTTAGTCCTGTCTGAGGAATTTTCTACATCACTTCATCCTGCCGCCAAACTCTAAGTCCAGTGTATATTACAAACTGATTTTTAAATGTGGTTTTATGTGGCTACATATTTTATTCTATTTCCTTTTGCTATAGTAATGTCTTAAGAATTTGGAATATCAATTTACTGACACCAGGAGGAAATCTTAACATGGTTACATGGTAAACAAGATTATGAATAGGATATAAAATGCAGTGTTAAACTTTTTGGATACTATTTAATGTAATCAAATGGCCATTTAAGTCCTATTCTTCTCTCACTGACAAATCACCCTCGAGTGATCTTTTAATCACCAATCAGTATCTCCAGCAGCAGCTTTTTTAAATTGTTCCAAAATTTTTAAGAGCTTGAGACATAGATTATTTTTCAAAATTTAAGTACAGTCATTCTTATAAAATGCTGTGAAGTCTCACTCAGATCTAATGTGTGAAAGTAGGTAGTAGGCCACAGTCATTGATGACACCAAAGTTACTGAGCCATGACATGTGGTCAGCAGGAGTCTGATCTTCTTAAGATGAAGAAAATATTAAAAGGAAAGAAAAGTACCAAGAATTGCTGACGAGGAAAGCAAAAGGTAATTGCATCTGTGATTTGAAATGGATGGTTGATGGCTTGACTGCTAGAGAAAAGTGGGTCATTATATCACAGTACACTAAACAACAATGGATTCATGGTAAAAGGGGCTATTTTATATTACCTGAAATGTCTTTGCTCCCATCCTTATTAAGATCCTTCCCATTTACTAACCCCGTAAGAAATGCCTCATCCAGGATGCCCTAAGACCTCATCATTCCATCTGGAAAGATTTCCTTCCTCTAATTGCAGAAGAATTATATTTTATTGAAACCCATCACAGGGCAGTTATCACATCCTACCTGGTAGCGCACCTATTTGCCTATGTGGTTTGAAGGCAGATGGACAACACAGTCTGCTGCATGTGGATGAGTTCAACTTATGTATGAATAAATGAAATCAGCAATTATTGTGCCTTAAGCAGTCTCATAAAAAACAAGAACATCAATACACACTGATACCTTTGAGCTCTTTATATTAAATCTTAGACATTTCTGTGATTCTGGGTTATAGAAACTAGTGATTAGTTTTCTCCTTAAAAGGAAACAAAAGAGAGGTTAGGGACATCATTTTCTCATTAGAAACATTTAGAGTTGTGTCTTATAGCTCCTTTTGGATCTCTCTGGTTAAACATTTTTCTAAATCTTTAAAGAAAGATATAGAAGACAAGCTTTATCAAATTCACAAACAGCACAATTATCACTGAGGACACAATCAAGATCCACAGCCTTGATTATCAGTGCCTGGAATGATGTACTGAGCCAGTGAGTCAGCTTCCAATAAGCGAACTGTGTAACTTTACATGTCCCCAAATCAAGTGCATATGTATGAGAAAGAGCGGATCTGCTTTGACAGCACTTTATTTTTTAAAATAATCTGTGTTCAGATATTTGAAGAGAAGTTATTTGATGGTTCCAGGGTGCAGAACCAGGGAAAATGTGTGAAAGTCTTTCAGAAAAGACTTTCCCTCAGTGTTGTCAAATAATGGCAAGAGCTGAGGTATAGACACAAAACAGGGTTCTCTGCTTCAGGGAGAGAGTATAGATTAGGTCCTTTCTGGGAACTAACTGTATCCAGTTGTCCTCTCCAACCTCTTTGTGCATGATTCTCCTCCTTGCCATTGACATGCCAGTCAAACTGGACTTCGTCCCATTTTTAAAATCACCACATTGCCAACCCCAGCTTCCAAGCCTTTGCAGGTTTTGTCCATGCTGTTGCATCTGCCATGAATGCCCTTCCTCACTGCCATCAACCATCCATTTGCCTGGCTAAATTCTACCCATCCTTCAGGCCTTGACCTCACAAACCAGTTTTATCTGTTCACACAGAATCCTCAACTACACTTTGACACATGTTGCACATCTATAAGCATTTTGTTAAAAAAAAAAAAAGAAGAAGAAGTCTGCTGTTTCTCCTGATCTATAAACTCCTTGAAGATGAAAACCAAGATTGTTGTGTTCACCCAAATTTCTCTAGTGCTGACCATTGAACCTTTCACAGAGAAGGTCAATAAATATCAGTTGAGTGACTGAGTAAATGCAAATACCAGATCTATTTTTTTAAATGATGAGAGAGAGAGAGAACACACTCCCGCACATGTTTGAATGAATACATCCTTCCTTTGGTGAAGGTTCGCAGGCTCACTATGATGCAACCCTAGAGTTTCAAGTTCTCAAATAAACATTACCCCTGAGGGGCCCCTTGTCACAATGGAGCAAAATCTTGAGAAAAACAAAATGATGCCTCTCCTTATGAAACACCTGTATAAGGAGGATCAGGAAAATATGAAGGCAAAATGATTTTCACATTGCCCTTGATCTCTCCATACCAACCAATTTCATAATTTGTAAGCTTGCGGATCTGTTTCAGGCTTTTCATCTGTAAGAATCAAGTGAGGGCTGAGAGTGGTGGCTCATGCCTGTAATCCCAGCACTTTGGGAGACCAAGGCAGGCAGATCACCTGAGGTCAGGAGTTTGAGAGCAGCCTAGCCAACATGGTGAAACCCTGTCTCTGCTAAAAAAAAGAACAAAAAAAATTAGACAGGTTTGGTGGCACGTGTCCATAGTCTCAGCTACTCAGGAGGCTGAGGCAGGAGAATAGCTTGAACCCGGGAGGCAGAGGTTGCAGTGAGCCGAGGTCATGCCACTGCACTCCAGCATTGTTGCTAGTGTGAGACTCCATCTCAAAAAAAAAAAGAATCAAGTGAGAACTGGGCTGCTCATCAGAGTATCAGAGTTAAAGGCCAGGGGGTGGTGGGTTAAGCTCTGTTCTGCCCAGACAGTAGGATCTGGAATATAACTTTATTTCCTGTTTCTCTTTTCTTTTTATCTATAAATTAAGTTACTTGCCATGTGTCTGTTTTCTTTTCAGCCATTACACCTGCATTAGCCATCTTCCAAAGAAGAAATGTTTATTAAACGCTTGTACCATGTTCCATATACAAACATCTAGTGAGGGAAATACCAATGCCCTCATTTTACCCCTGAGGAAACCAGCTGAGTAACTTGGCCAACACTACAGAACCAAAGAATGCTGTAGCCCAGGATCAGAACCCAGATGAAATGTTTTCAAAGTCCATGATTTTTTCCTACTGCACCTCTCTGATTTAACATTCGAGCTCTTGTATCAATACTACCTTTTGGTTTTAAAACAATCACTAAGGCTTATTGGATAAAATAGAATCATCCTACCACGTGATAATAAAAAGGAATATTTATGTAAAACAGAATTAAAGTATTGTTGTGTTGTTGCTCTGCTGTCTTTCTAAGGTGCAGGATCACTTTTACAAAAAAAAAATCTGTACTGTGATTTGATACGAAACACCTGACAAATTTTAAAAATTTGGATGAGTTTTCCTCTGCAGTGTCTATCCTTTCTGAAATCTTCCTAACTTTACTGTGGTTTGAGTTTGTAATTTACCAAATAATTGTTGTGCTAACAAGAAATGTAGGCCTTAGAATGAAGAAGCCATGGCAGTGGGTATGACCTAATCAGACAAAGTTGTGGCTTACTTATTTTAAGAGAAGAATGCACAGAGCATCTGTAAGTACTAAGCAGCTGATAACGTTTGACAGAAAGCAGGGAAGAGTTCCAGGGAAGCAGAACGCCCCGTGAAGGATGCAAGGCTCAGTCATTAGTGGAAGGTTTATCTGTCCTCTGTCACTAGGGAGGTATAGACACAGAACAGGGTTCTTTGTTTCAGGGAGAGGGTGTGGAATAGGTCTTTCTATGGGGTCAAATAAAAGAAAGATAAGAAAGTTTCAAGGATAAACTTGAGAGTGAAAAGTGACATGCAATCTTAGCAGCCTTCAGATGATGCACAAAAAGAGCATTTTTGGCCGCATTTTTTAATACACATTTCCCCCAAATATCATCAACTCCATAAATAGGCAGGTTTAAGGGAGAAACCAAAAACTATTTTTGACTTCTGTAAAAACTTACCCATGAGAGGCAAAGAACATTTGTTTAAAAATATCCTAATTTTGCAAGATCCCTGTCCTCCAGTCAATAGTTTTCCACTCAAACATATTATCTTCAGACAGCTAAAGGTTATGTTGTCGAAAAGCACATAGATCACAGCTATAATTTCTTATTTTGATGACCAAGTTTCAGAACCGTTTGAAATGGTGCCCCAGTCACTGCAGTGAGAGAAGCTGCATTACAGACAAAATATAGTAAGACAGGATTTCATTAGGGACTGGGTTTTTGTTTTGTTTTGTTTTGTTTTGCTCAGCCCCTCAAAGACATCTGTGTAAGCCTCTCACCAGGTAGCACAAAAGCTGCTGAATCACTTGAATGAAAGGGTCAGGTTGCAAGCTGTGCCTGTGTGGAAGCTGTTATGCCCTTTTCAGACCACCCAGCTCTCCAAAGGAGGAGCGACATTAGATTCAGACAAGATAAGAGGCTGCCCTTCTGTGTAACCTGGCCCAGGAAACAGCCTTTCTAGGGAGTTACAGGATCCCATTGTAAGGAATGGCTACATGCCCTGAAAAGGTCACACTTGTCTAATTCAGTATACCTGCAGCCATGGTTCATTATGAGAGAAAGAAATATATCTGAACAGTTTTGAAGAAAAGCAATTAGCCAAATCTTCAGGCCTATTCTCCAAGTAAATGCTGAAAAGTTCTCATATCCCGTATCTGTGTTTAGAAGACTGAGTCATGTCCACCAATGTCAGAATATCAGAGCCAGGAGATACCAAACCTCATTTAATTCAACTCATTTTACTGATGAGGAAGTGAAGCTTTGAGGGTTAGATGATTCTTCCAAGGCCGGTTGGTAACAGCTAAGATTTGAAACACCATGAGGACAAGGACCCTGTGCGTGCCATTTCCAGTGGGCATTTTGAAATCCTTAGAAACTAGCACTGAGCCTGGTACACCTAAATAATTGGAATGAGGGAAAGGAAGAAAGGAAGGGGTTCTGATGGCCATGTCCAGTTTTCTTTTTAATATAAATATTAAATGCCATAAAAATGCAAGGATGGGGATGGAGGCTGAATTCGGACTTTCATATATTGTGAAATGAGAATTTTAACCATCGAGGAATCACTTTCTGTTTCTTTTCTTCCCTGTGGGATGGTCCAATCCAAAGTCATTTTCAAAATATGAGACTCCTGAACTGTTCCATGAAATCCAGCTCAGTTCACCCCAACTCAGTCTAGCCCAACTCCAGCGGCCCAGCAACCCCAGGAGGCTGGGAAAGAATTAAAAACATCCTGGGTTTAAAGTTTCCAAAACAAACATTGCTTAGCCATGAGGGGGCAGATCAGGCCATATAGCCCAAATTGTAAAAGCAGGGAACATGGTAGTCAGGTCCCTTTGCCAACTCCTTTTCTTCCTCATAGAAATGAAAGGGGAGCAAGAAACAAAAATGAAGAGATTGGTGAAAGCTGATTAAAAAGCCCTGGTTTGTAAGCCAAGCATGCAAAACCGTGTTGCACATAAGTTATCCTCAACCACAGCTTAAATTCAGGTTTCTTATTTAGATAAAAGGTTTAATATTAACCAAGTACATGACAAGAATTTCATTGTCAAGGACAATGAAATGTTTACCCAAGTGTGACCCACCTGCTTCAGAATCACCTGAGAAGATTCCTGGCACCACCCCAGGTCTAAAATCACTTGGGGCTGGGGACTGAGAACCTGCCTTTCACCAAGCAAGTAGGGGGTTCTTATACACATTAAGGTTTGAGAATGCTTGATGGAGAGAAACAGCAAGTTTCTCAAAAGTTTCCTAGAGTTGCACCAAAGGCATTTTTATCAAGTGTAAGTAAGGGGCTGAGGAACTGCTCTTCAAGCTTTACCTAGAGTCAGAAACAGCAGCTGTCAGTTTTCCAGAGCAGAATCTTGGAAAGCATTGAAATACTTGCTCTAGTCTGTGAAGCAGCCCCGAAGAGGTTAATCTCTCCAGCAAGATTCCCAGACTATAAACACCAATCAGCTCCTTGAAATGCTCTTTTTAAGCTTTGTAATGCACACCAAGTAACAAGACTGGGTGCAGTCATGAAAAAAAAAATAAGAAACTAAAATTAAATACCTTGAAAACAATTTCTGTAAGCCAGAAATTGTTTCCTGGATTTCCAAATGAAATGAAAAGAAACTTTACAACAGCACCAAAGTCTCTGGACCAAATCTCAGTACTGAGTAGAGAGAGCCTAAAAATCAGTCCAAAACTTCAGAAAAATGCCATTTCTTTGCCTCCCCAGCACTATCTCTCTTCCCCACAATGAAACAGAAATCACGTTTAAAAAAAAAAAAAAAAAGTCTCCAAATGTAACTAAACTAAAGCAAAGATATCCAGAAATTATCTCATCCAAATTTCTCTCTGTTTGTACCATGAGGACATTATCTGTTTCGCTCATTTTTGTGTCTTTTCCCTTTGCCATTTCCTTTAGCTGAGAAGAAACATTCTAATTTCAGACGGAAAAATTACACAATTAAAAAATGGTTATTTCATTGGCAAATGCCACCGCGGATGGATTGAGAAGAGAGAAATTTGTGTCACGTAATAAAAAGAAAAACACCTCAATCTTGGCATTCGGTTTGTTAATACTGCAAGTTGCTACCTTCGGAGTTAACAGAATTAAACTTTTCCAAGCCTACTCTTGCAGCTGTCTTGCATTGTTACTTGGCATTAATGATATCACACTAACAATCTCTGAGGCATTCTGCTAATAGAATATTCACAGTCACAATGAAAAGAAACACATAAAGCAGATACTTACAGGTAGTGGTTTTCCTTTCCAAGCCAAAAAAGCTAGAAACCCTTGGAACTGGCGGGCAGGATAAGAGTCACTGACCCGGCAATCTGATTTAAAGGGCTTTGAGAGGAAGGGGGAGGAAGGAGAACCCAAGGAAGGAAGAGAGCTGAAATTCCAGTCTTTCAGGTCAGCTGTGTTTGAATTTTCTTTGTACTAAAAATCCATTAACCTACCCCACAGAAAATATAGAATTGAAGTTCACATAAACACTCCGCTCTCCTTGCTGGTCTTCTCCAACGCAGCTGCTGCCGCTTTGAAAACTTCCTGAGCGTCAAGCCTCAGGACTCCCCCTGAGAAGGGCAAGATAAAGATGCCTTCAACTGTTTGCAGGGAGCCCGACCTCCCTGGCGGACAGCCACCGGCTCTCCCCGTCTCTTCTGCCGGTTGGGTCCGCAGGGACAAAACTGAGCTTTTGTTAATGAGGTCGGTTGCCTCTCCCCAGTCTCTTCCCAGCTTCCTTTCTCACTACTAGTTGTGTACTAACTGCTCTGCCACTCGCCAAGCCGGAGCAGTCTCTCTCGCCTGCAGCACACAGGCACACACACACTCAGATACAGCCACACACACATTCACACATGGGCATGCACACACTCACAGACATGCACACACACACAGGCGCACACACAAGCATGCACACATTCAGAGGTACACACACACACAAGATTCACAGTCACCACACACAAACACATACACTGGCGAATGCATTCACATGCATGCACACACACTGACACGCCCCACACATGTACATGCATTCTCACGAGTGCTCCACACACACACAGGAGCACACACAAACACACAGGCCGCACACGCCCACACCCTCCCGTGTACATACTCACACAGACTCTTCCAACACACTATTTTTCTGCCCTTCTTTTCTTCCAACACATTCCCGTCTTGAAAGGCTTTTATTTAAATTCAGACTAGGAGCCTGGCATTAAGACGGGACAGAGAGGCAGGATTGGCCCCTTTTAACTTTTGTCAGGGCATTTAAGGGAAAAGATAGGATAGAACTAGATCCCAGGGTGCTGTTTTTTAAGGACCATCTTAGTTCTTCCGTTTATAAGGCTTTTTGTGTATCTGGCTCTTTTTGAAAATCCGTAAAAATCCCGTTAATCTGATCCGTTTGCATGTAGTTCACGATCCCAATAATTCAGATATATCACAGGCCGAAAACTGTTCTCTCAACAGAGATTCATGTAGTTAACCTGTCAGTATTCAGTGGTCGGTGAAAGTCTTGTTTAATAAAATGCTTGCCTGTATGTCATCCCCACCAGGAAAAAACAAAACAGATAATGGCATACCATCTGGCCTAACTTTTAAATTAACCATAAAGAGAGAATTTGAAGTGTTATCTCACTTTGGGGGAACTGTTTATATTGAGACATGTCTGGCTATCCTAAACCTTAGCCAAAAATATAGGACACTGTGAATCTAATTCAACCTGGATTGTGGTTTCTCTTAACAAGGTCACAACACCATATATCTTTCTTTAGAAGCCATAAGGAATAGAGAGAGGAAAATGAAAAAGGAGAAGAAAATTACATGAGGAAGGAAGAAAGAAAAGAGAAAAAAGGAAAGAAGGAAAGAATGCAAAAGAAGGGAGAAAAAAATTGTAAAATGTGCTTTGTGGATACTTTCGCAATGAATGGTGCATATATACTTACTCCAAATCTTCAAGAATCTATTGATTCATTTTATTTGCTCTGAGAATAAGTGGGTGAAAGTTAAGAATACTATGGCAAGAGAAGAGGATCAGTTCAGGAAAGGAAAGGTTATACATACCACACTCAAAATAGATAAACATGAAAACGAATAAATAAAGAAAAGCAATACAAACACCTCTGTGTACCAGAAAAGAACAGAAACACAGCCCAATGAGAGGGTTTATAGGAAGAGCCTTGTTGACCTCAGACTTGGGAGCTGACAGCACGATTAGAGGGCATTAGGCAATAAAACCACCCTTGAGCAGGGCAGAAGAGCAGCGTGCTCTACTTGACGTGAGAAGGCTATAGGTCAATTTGACTTTTAACATAAATGCAAAATCTTAAATAACTTATTTACAAATTAAATTCAGCTCTGCGTTTTAAAAGATAATATGACCAATCGCAAAGAATTTTTTTCAGGATTGCAAGGATGGTTCAAAGTCAGAACACCTAAATTACTTTATAAGTAAACAAATACTATTTACTAAACAGTTATTATTAAACAAGTGACAATGTGTGAGTCATATATTAATCTTGAAAAGGCAAGACATAAAGCCTCAATAATGATGGTTAATGCATGTTCTCACTTATAAGTGAGTGTTGAACAATGAGAACACATGGACACAGGGAGGGGAACATCATATACCGGGGCCTGTTATGAATGGAGGGCTAGGGAAGAGATAGCATCAGGAGAAATACCTAATGTAGATGACGGGGTGATGGATGCAGCAAACCACCATGGCACGTGCATACCTATGCAACAAACCTGTGCGTTCTACACATGTACCCCAGAACTTAAAGTATAATTAAAAAAAAAAACAATAATGATGGTTAAGAAACACAGCATAATAGACAATATTATTCTCAGACTTAATTTTAAAATTGCCCAGGTTGTGAATATCTCTTTTAGAAGCTGTTAGTTGAAATTTAGAATCCATTTGACAAAGAAATTGTACACTATGTATAAGTGGTTGCATTGACATGCTTCTTCTAACATCTGGGCTAAATAAGGTTTATGGATTAGTCTAGAAACAGAGATAAATGTTTTTATATCATTTATATGGGAAAAACAACTTCAATATGCTAAGCAAAAAATAACAAACTCAGATTGCAATGTATCTCAAAGTGTCTGCAGGAAATATAATCTTTGCAAAGTTAATTATCTACATGAAGCTCGGCCTAACTGTGCGGAACATATTCTACAATAAACAGTTAGAGTTAGATTAGTCAAAATGTCCTGAAATCTGAAGTACCTGTTTATACAAATGTCATCCTTTCTATCTGTCACAAATGAATAAGGCTCTGGAAATAATACAATTATCAACTTCAATCAATAAAATACTCTTTGAACAGGTTGAAATGCCAAGCTAGGGCTTTTACAAAGAACTAGTCAGAGAGGCAGGGTTTCAGACAAGGTTTAAGAATTGCAAGGTTCGTTCAAAACCAAAACATCTAGCAGTTTAAAAATAAAGAAGGAAAAAAGACATGACCATCTTAATAAGTGCAGAAAAGAGACATTTAGTAAAATTCAATACTCATTCGTTAAAAAAACAAAAACCGAAAGCTATTAGCCAACTAGGACTAGAAGGGAAGTTTCTAAATCCAATTAAAGACGTTTTGCTCCAATCTCCACAATTCAACATTGAATAGGAGATACTAACCAACACAGTAAGTCAAGAAAAAAAAAAGAAGCGTGAAAATTTAAAAGGAAAAAATAAACCTTTCATTATTTGCAAAAGATAGGAGTCTCTGTACAAAATATACAAAAGAACGTATTGTTTAAACTATTCAAAGAGTTCAACAACTTCGTTGGGCATAAGGTAAACATATAAAAATCAATGGCATTCATGTACACTAGTAACAACTAATTACTTAAAATGCTTTTTAAAAGACAGTTTTCATAATAGCAACAAAATTTTAATGACCCTGGTAATTTATCTAAAGTAATTAAATTTGGGTAAAATTTCAGGAAGAAAATAAAAAATTAGGCTGGGCGCAATGGCTCAAGCCTGTAATCCCAGCACTTTGGTAGGCCGAGGTGAGTGGATCAGGAGGTCAAGAGATCGACACCATCCTGGTCGACATGGTGAAACCCCGTCTCTACTAAAAATACAAAAAATTAGCTGGGCATGGTGGCGCATGGCTGTAATCCCAGCTACTCAGGAGGCTGAGGCAGGAGAATTGCCTGAACCCAGGAGGCAGGGGTTGCGGTGAGCCGAGATCACGCCATTGCACTCCAGCCTGGACAAGAGTGAAACCCTGTTTCGGAAAAAAAGAAAAAAGAAAAAAATCTTAATATTCTCCTTTTATTAAAGGAGAAAATATACAAATGGCTAATACATACATGAAAACATCCACAATTACACAAATAATCAGGGAAATGCAATTAGAGACTTAAAATGAGATGCTCTTAGATATACAAGGTAAAAAGTTTAAAATCTTACAATATTAAATCTGGTAAAAGATGAGGGGGGAAAAACTCTTACTTGCTACTGGAAGTTTTAAATAGTTACCAACAGAAAGCAGTTTGACCATTTCTAGTAAAAGTGAATATTCAAAAAACCTTAGGCATTAAAATTCGAGTTATACTTAGTTTCTCATATGTGTACAAAAAGTCTTATACCTGATAGTCTTCACCATTGCAATTGAAAAATATTGAAATAACCATTATCTAAATAAAAAAGATGTTGAGCAAAGAAAGCAAATTGCAGCCAGGTGCAGTGGCTCACACCTGTAATCCTAGCACTTTGGGAGGCCAAGGCGAGTGGATTACTTGAAGTCAGGAGTTTGAAACCAGCCTGTCCAACATGGTGAAACCCCAACTCTACTAAAAATACAGAAAAATTAGCTGGTCATGGTAGTGGACACCTGTAATCCCAGCTACTTGGGAGACTGAAGCAGGAGAATCACTTGAACCTGTGAGATGGGGGTTGTAGTGAGCCAAGACTGCACCACTGCACTCCAGCCTGGGTAACAGAGCAAGACTCTGTCTTGAAAGAAAAAGAAAGAAAAAAAAGAAAATGGCAAAAATATAGGGATAGATTTTAATAAGGATTACACTGACTCTGTAGATTACTTCAGGTAGTATGGACATTTTATCTATATTAAGTCTTACAATCCATGAGCATGGGATATCTTTCCAATTATTTGTTCCTTCTTTAATGTATCAATGATTTGTAGTTTTTAGTGTACAGTGTACAAGACTTTCATCTCCTTGATTATATTTATTACTAAGTAAAGAGGACTTGGGAAAGTTCATGAAAATGTGTGTTATGAAAAAAAATTACATGGATTTCAAAAATTCTTTGCACCAAAATAAACTTGTACTAACTTGTTATAACATGTCTGAACAGCATCTAACTTGAGGCACTAAGACGTATAAGACCTCAGTTTGAAAAGAACTGCTATCAGAGCAACATGAATTCTGTCAAAATTAAAGAGCAAACATCAAATTTATGATGGAAGAATGGTGAAATCACTGGTGCTTTATAAAAAGTTTGTGGGGAAAATGCCCCCACAGAAATCAGCAGTATGCAAATGGCTAATTCATTTTAAGAAGAGTTGAGACAATGTTGAAGATGAAGCTCACAGGGGCAGACCATCCACATCAAAATGCAAGAAAAACATTCATTTAGTTCATACCTTAACTGAAGAGAATCAATGATTAATAACACAAACAATGTTCAACACTATAAATACCTCAACTGGTTCAGCTTACACAATTCTGACCAAAAAATTAAAGTTGAGCAAACTTTCCATTTGAGTGGTGCCAAAACGATTGTGCTCTGATCAGCTGTAGACAAGAACAGCACTTCAATGGAAATTTTAAATAAATAGAATCAAGATCCTGAAGGATTTATTTAAATCATTACAATAGAAGATAAAACACAGCTTTACCAGCATGCTCCTGAAGACAAAGAACAATCAAAGGAATGACTACCAAAAGGTGAAAGTTGTCCAGTCATAGCAAGAGTGGCCCAGTTAGGAGGAAAGGTCATGGCAACCTTGTTTTGGATGTTCAAGGAATTTTGCTTGTTGACTTTCTGGAGGACCAAAGAACAATATCTACTTACTATGAGAGTGTTTTAACAAAGTTAGCCAAAGCTTTAGCAGAAAAACACCCAGGAATGCTTCGCCAGAGTCCATCTCCACCAGGACAATGCTCCTGCTCATTTCTTTTATTAAACAATGGCCATTTTGCAAGAACTTCGATGGGAAATCATTAGACAACTACCTTACAGTCCAAATTTGGCTACTTCTAACTTCTTTTTTTCCCTTAACCTTAAAACAACTTTAAAAAGAACCCATTTTTCTTCAGCTAATAACGTTAAAAAGACTGCATTGAGGCTGGTCACAGTGGCTCATACCTATAATCCCAGAACTTTGGAAGCGTGAGGTGAGCGGATCACTAGGTTGGGAGTTCAAGACCAGCCTGGCCAACATAGCGAAACCCTATCTCTACTAAAAACACAAAAATTAGCCAGGCATGGTAGTGGGCACCTGTAATCTCAGCTACTCAGGAGGCTGAGGCAGCAGAATCACTTGAACCCAGGAAGCAGAGGTTGTAGTGAGCCAAGACCTTGCAATCTTAACTTCCAGTTTAATGAAATCATTGTTTTGTCTACTGGTGGCAGTGTTTTACCCTTGGGAACTCTAACAGAGCAGAACGTAATGTCGTGGAAACAGGAAGCAAAAATTTTGCTAGTGGATCTAGCAGTGATGATGAGTGGTGCCACTTCCACTTCCACCTGTTGATTCCTGGACCCATAAATCCTGGCTATGGGATAAACAGTACCATATATTGGATGCTGATTCAGAGCATACATGGCCTTCTGGAGAGCTTTGCCCCAGCCCTGCAAAGTATTGTCACCTAGTTGGCATTGTAATTGTGACTTCAAAGGCTATCGTGCTATCAATCCAGCTGCTTCAGGATGATTAGGAAGATGGTAAGACCAGTGAATTCCATCAACATGACCCCACTGTCACACTTCTTTAGTCGTAAACTGAGCACCTTGGTCAGAAGCAATGCTGTGTGGAATACCATGATGGTTGGTAAGGCATCCCATGAGTCCATGGATTGTGGTCTTGGCAGAAACATTGCCTTCAGGATAGGCAAACCCATATTCAGAATAAGTATCTATTCCAGTGAGGAAAAACCTCTGCCCGTTCCATGGTGGGGGAGGTCCAATATAATCAACCCACCACCAAGTAGCTAGCTGATCATCCCAAGGAATGGTGCCGTATAAAGGGCTCAGTGTTAGTCTGCTGCTGGCAAATTGGGCACTCAGCAGTGGCCATAGCCAGGTCAGCCTCAATGAGTGGAAGTCCATGTTGCTAAGCCCATGTATTACCTCCATCCCTGCCACCATGGCCACTTTGTTCATGGGCCCATTGGGTGATGACAGAGGTGGCTGGGGAAAGAGGATGAGTGGTATCCACAGAATGAGTCATTCTATCTACTTGATATTAAAATCCTCCTCTGCTGAGGTCACTCTTTGGTGAGCATTCACATAGGATACAAATATCTTCACAGTTTTTGACCTTTCAGAGAGATCCATCCAATACCTTTTCCCCAAATTTGTTTGTTACCAATTTTCCAGTCATGCCTCTTCTAAGTCCCTGACCATCTACCCAAACCAAAGGTTACAGCCCATGAATAAGTATTATATAATCACACATCTGGCCATTTATCTTTCCATGTAAAGTACACAACCAGGTGCACTGCTTGAAGTTCTGCCCACTGGGAAGATTTTCCTTCACCACCATCCTTCAGGGGTGTCATAGAAAGGGGGTGTAGTGCTGCAGTTATCCATTTTGGGCTTGCATATAGTGCAGAACCATCTGTGAGCCAGGCCCTAGTCCTCTCTTCCTCTGTCAACTGATCATAGAGAACTCCCATGAGGCCATCAATACAGGCTGGGGGAGAAAAGGCAGGTGGCAGGAGTGGAGATCATGGGCATTTGAGCCACTTCCTCGTGTAACTTACTTGTGCCTTCAGGACCTGCTCAAGCCCGATCACATATATACCACTTCCATTTGATGATGAAATGCTGCTGTGCACAACCCACTTTATGGCCAGATGGGTCAGAAAGCACCCAGTTCATGATAGGCAGTTCAGGTTGCATGGCAACTTGATGAGCCATAGTCAAACATCCACCAAAGCCCAGTAACAAGCCAAGAGCTGTATCTCAGAAGGAGAGTAGTTATCAGCAGAAAATGGCAGGGCCTTGCTCCAAAATCCTAGAGGCCTCCACTATTATTCACCTATGGCATTCACAAATAGCATCCCTATCTGCCACTAACACCTGAAGACCAATGGATCTGCTGGGTCATATGGCCCAAGTGGCAGAGCAGCTTGCACATCAGCCTGGACCTGTTGCAGAGCCTTCTCCTGTTCTAGATTTCTCTCAAAACTGGCAGCCTTTCAGGTCACTCGATAAATGGGCTGGAGTAACACACCCAAATGAGAAATGTTGCCTCCAAAATCCAAATAGGCCCACTAGATGTTGTGCCTCATTCTCGGTTGTAGGAGGAGCCAAATACAGCAACTTATCTTTCACCTCAGAAGGAATATCGTGATAGGCCCCACACCATTGGACCCCTAGAAATTTTACTTAGGTAGAAGTTCCCTGAATTTTATTCAGATTTATTTCCCATCATCTGGCATGCAAGTGTCTCACCAATAAGTCCAGTGTGTGTGCTACCTCTTGCTCACTAGATCCGGTCAGGATAATGTCATCAATGTAATGGACCAGTGTGACATCTTGGGGAAATGAAAAGCAATCAAGGTCTCTTCGAACAAGATTATGACACAAAGTTGGAGCATTGATATGCCCCTGAGGTATGACAGCAAAGGTATTTTACTGACCTTGCCAGCTGAAGGCAAGTTGCTTCTGGTGGGACTAATGGACAGGAATGGGGAAAAAGGCATTTGCCCAGTCAATGGCTGTCAATGGCTGGGCAAGTCAAAGGTACTTGCCCAGTCAAGTACCAGAGATGTGTTAATTTGCTCAAGCAATGAAACCACATCTGGTACAGCAGCTGCAATCGGAGTCACCACTTAGTTAAGCTTATCATAATCCACTGCCATTCTCTAAGATTCATCTGTCTTCTGCACAGGCCAAATAGGAGAGTTGAACAGGGATGTGATGGGAATCACCACCCCTTTGTCTTTCAAGTTCTTGCTGGTGGCACTAATCTCTGCAGTCCCTCCAGGGATGTGATATTGCTTTTGATTTACTATTTTTCTAGATAGAGGCAGCTCTAATGGCTTCCATTTGGCCTTTCCCACCATAATTGCCCTCACCCTACCAGTCAGAGAGTCAATGTGGGGGTTCCTCCAGCTGCTAAGTATGTCTATGCCAGTTATGCATTCTGGAACTGGGGAAATGACGACAGGATGAGTCCAGGGACCCACTGGACCCACTGGACCCACTGTAAGTCAGATTTGAGCTAAACCTCCATTAATCACCTGACTCCATAAGCCCCTACTTTAATTGGAAGACCACAATGACATTTTTGGTCTCCTGGAATCAACGAGAGCTCAGAGCCAGTGTCCAGTAGTCCCCAAAACATATGGTCATTTCCCTTCCCCAATGCACAGTTATTCTGGTAAAAGGCTAAAGGTCTCTTTGGGAACAGATGGGAGAAAGATTAACAACATAAATTGTCAGTAGTGTAGTGGAGTCCTTCCTCAAGGGGACCCGGCCTCCCCTTCATTCAAAGGGTTCGGGGTCTGTAAACTGGCTCAAGTCTGGAAATTTATTTAGAGGCCATGATTCTATGTTTTTATAATTCAAATTAGTCTTTTGTCCACTTGATCTGGAAGTTTTCTGGTTATATAAATTAAGTAAAACGGCAATAAGCTTGCTATCAATTTCACGTCTAGGAACACTGATTAATTAGCCAGTGCCAGAGCTCCACATGAGTCAGACTATTCTGACTGCTGCTTTGCCTCTTCTTTCCATTGCAATAGCTATGCCCATCTTGCCTTTGATGGTTGAGTGCTGCCACTTGGCCCCTGCCACCTCAGGATGCAATTATTCCCATTGTATTTAAATTTTAAAGTTGAGTGACCGCAGTTCCCACTGTTGGATCTAACATACAGAGAAGAGCAATTACAGGGCTCTTTAAAGTTGCAGGTGCTGCCCTCACAAATCTATTTCACAAAGCATTGATCAAGGATATGTCTTCTGGGTCATCCCAGCTGGGATAAGTAGGTCTGAAGTGACTAATCCACTCCACCATCCCAATCTCCCTAAGCCTTTGGATCCCTTCCTCTACCTTAAACCAAGAGAGATCAGGAATTTCCAGCTTGCTCATAGTGGGCCATCTTTTAATCCATATTTCAGCTAACCAAGCAAATAAACTATTAGAAGCTTTTTTAACTCCCTGAGCTGTAACATTAAATTCAGAATCCCTACTTAGTGGGTCCAAATCAATAAATTCAGCCTGATCCAACTCTATGTTCCTTCCACCATTATTCCACACCCTTAATACCCATTCCCATGCCTGTTCTCTAGATTCCTGCTCATAGAAATTAGAAAACTCAAGCAGTCTTTTTGAGTGTAGTGCACCTTCTCATGGGTCACACTCTGAACCTCGCCTCTAGGGGCCTGCTGGGACTTTAGTCTAGTTACAGGTCTAGAAGCAAACAGGTGTGTTGGGGGTGGCCCCTGAGGAGAATCAACATTATCTTGCCTGGCAACTGCCTCAGGGGAGGGCATTACTGTTGCCGCAGGCAGTGCAGTCTGTCTCCTCAGACAAAGGTGGAAAGACTGATGAGGGTCCTCCCACACATCCCCATTTCAAGTTTCAGAGTCCCATTCTTTTCCAATCAATGCCCTCAGTTTAACAGTAGACACCTGATGAGGCTTTGCATGCACCTTGCACTGCAGGTCAGCCACTCTCATGAAAAGACCTTGTGTCTGTTTTTCCACAATTTCAGCTCTTTCTCTACAGGAGATAAGACTCTCACTCAGGGCAATCTTAGCCGATTTGAGGCTCCATATATGCTTCTGAAGCTAGGAGTTAGAATCCTTGAGTTCATCATTTTCTTTCATCATTTTGTCCAATGAGGTTAGGAGCAACTAACCAACTTCATTATGTTCCTTGGTTCTCCACATATACTCAAAAATAATATGTATAGAGTCACCAACCTCCTTGCCTCTCATGCGCGGTGAATCAGGAGTGTCAAATGCATTTATTTTACATAACTCTCTAAACACTTCATTCCAAAAACTATGCAGTGTTTTCTATGAGAACCCTGATTAATACCAGGGCTAATCATAAGAAGCAGGCAACTCCAGAAACCTCAAAACCAATTAAAGAACTCCGTCCTTAATATTCTGCTTCTCTAGAATCAGCCCTGGTACCAAAATCTGTATTAGTCAGGGTTTGCTAGAGGGACAGAACTAATAGGATAGGTGTATATAGAAAGGGGAGGGGGTTACTAAGGAGTATTACTCACATGATCACAAGGTCCCACAACAGGTCCTCTGCAAGGTAAGGAACCAGGAAGCCAGTCCAAGTCCCAAAGCTGAAGAACTTGGAGTCTGATGTTCAAGGTCAGAAATATCCAGCATGGGACAGAGATATAGGCTGGGAGGCTAAGCTAGTCTGATCGCTCCATGTTCTTCTACCTGCTTTTATTCTGGTCAAGCTGGCAGCTAATTAGATAGTGCCCACCCAGATAAAGGGTGAGTCTGCCTTTCCCAACCCACTGACTCAAATGTTAATCTCCTTTGGCAACACCCTCACAGACATGCCCAGGATCAATACTTTGCATCCTTCAATCCAATCAAGTTGACAGTATTAACTATCACAATTATCAAAAATAAAAGCAAAAGATAAATGTTGATGAAGAGGTGGAGAAATTGGAACCCTTCTACACTCTTAGTGAGAATATAAAATGATGCAGCCAGTATGAAAAAAGAAGTGTAGTGGTTCCCTTCCCCCCAAAATTAAAAATAGAACCATCATATGATTCAGTCAATGTATATCCAAAAGAATGGAAAGCAGGATCCCCATCCTCAGTATTGGCAACATCCCCTCCCTGACCTATGCTGCCATCAGCCTTTCCACTTTTGTCAGAGGAGATAAACCCTGCACTGCCTGAGGGAACAGTGATATCTGTGCTACAGTGTTTATTGCAGCGCTGTTCACAATAGCCAAGATATGGAAACAACCTAAGTGTCTATCAACAGATAAATGAGTAAAGAAAGTGTGGTATATATACACAATGGGATATTATTCAGCCTTTAAAAAGAAGAAAATCGTGCCATACGTGACCAGATGGATGAATCTGGAGGAAATTATGCTAGGTGAAGTAAGCTAGCCATGGAAGGACAAATGCTGCATGATTTCACTTATATGAGGTATATAAAATAATTAAACTCATAGAAACTGAGAGTAGAATGGTAGCTGCCAGGAGCCTGAAGGAGGGAGGAACAGACGCTATTCAGTGGGTACAAGGTTTCAGTTATGCAAGATGAGTAGGTTCTAGAGATGTGCTGTACAACATTGTGCCTATAGGTAACAAAGGTGTATGGTACTTAGAAATTGTTAGGATAGTTCTCATGTTAAGTATTCTTATTACAGAACAAAATGAAACTAAACAAAAACTAAAGAGGCACAAGGAAATTTTTGGAAATGGTCAATTTATCTATTACCTTGATTATGGTATATGCATATGTTCAAACTCATCTATTATATATGTTAAATATGGGCAATTTTTTGTGTATCAGTTATTCCTCAGTAAAACTTTTTTAAAAATGTGGACAGGATAATATGCAACTCTCAAAAACCAAAAACCAACACAACTATTGTTTATTTGTACATGTGTGGTTAAAAATAAAAGCATAGATGAAAAAGATACATACCAATTTCAATTAAGCAATTACCTCAAGGGCTCCCAGGCTACTATTGCTTTATTTCAGATAAGAGGTAGGCTTTAAAGGAATGGTCTGAAAGAAGGCTTTAGAAGAGGATGCCCCTGACTGGAGAGACATTGAGGAGACAGGCTTCCAAACACACACCTGCACACACTGTGCAAGCATGTAGCTGTTAACAACAAAGGAATCCTTCTCCCAGCACTTTGTTTTATGTCTGGAGCTAATGGTCCAGCTGCAGAAAGGATGAAGGATTCAGGTCCTCTAACTTTACAAGGGCTTACACTCAAATCATGTGCTTCAGTGAATCTATTTGAGCAAAACATTTTTCATCCTCCCTATTCAAGGCTATTGTGTATAGACATGGAAACTTCAGGCTAAAAATTCTATTGCTCATATTATCATTTCCACATTTGTCCACTAAATTCAGACGGGAAATCAGAACAAACTGACAGCTTCCATTTCACTCTGCCTTCACAACTGAAAATCAAACAGGCAATGCATTTTTCTTATTAATAATTAACTTGAACACAGCTTCAAACGCTAGCATTAAATAGACATTAGAATTTTGTGCATGCATTAAAAACATGAAAAAAATCATCAGGAATCCTTTTTATCTCCAGCTTTTACAGAAAAGAGGAAAATGCACCAAAGGCAACAAAAAGAATTTAATTTTCAGATGTTTTTCATTTCAATGATCTGTGTGGGGCCTGGGAGTGATTTGGTCACTTCAAAGCTTAGCACCAGGAGCAATTTTATTTTTCCAAGCATAACTCAAGGAGTTGGGAGTCTTTGCTTACTGACCTTCTTAATTCTTTAAAATGTGACTCTAGAAAAATGTCCTAACTCCAGCTTTCTCAAAATATATTTTGCATGGAGGAAAAAGAAAAATAAACATAGTTGTCACATAAAAACATCAGGGCAGCTTAGCCTAAGTCAGAACACAATGAAATTAACAAAACAAAACCACAGGTAAAGATGCTTTCCACATATTAGGAGTAAATTTCAACATTCTACTGACAAAAATCACAGACTTGTTTGGAAAGCTGAAACTGAAGCCTCACACTGGTTGTGCCTCACAGAAATATGCTGACCCCTTCAACAAGGGTTATTGAACCTTAGTACAAGCCAGGTGCTGAGTAGGACCTAGTGCCTGCTCTCAAAAACTTTACAATCTAGTTGGAGAAGTAAGACTTGTAAATATCAAGTGTCTAATGTATAATAACCATTACAAAGAGTTCTCTAAAAATTGGTGAATGAATGGGTTGAATATTAATATTCATTACATTTCTGGCCATATGTTAAATATTGATTACAATGGAGAAAGGGATACCCATGATGTGGCCTTCATTCTCAAAGAACCTGCAGTGCTGTTGAGAAGATAAGATTTATACACTAACGCCTGCCACACAAAATAGAGAATAATACCAGATAATAAATACAAATTATACCAAGAGATTTGTTAGTCAAGTAGGGTCTTTCTGAGGAAGTGACACCTTATCAAAACCCTGGATGAAGTAAAGATTCTGGGGGTAAGGACAGCCTAGGCAGTTAGCTGCTGAAAGGAGCCTTAGAGATTTTCCAATTTAAATTATGAGTTTTGAACATTTTTTAAGTATTGAAATCATTTTGTAAATGAACATCTTGATAGTATCCTAACACATGAAACAGCAACAAGTAGATCTCTTTGTTTGGAAAGTAGGGGTGGAGGACCAAGGGCCCCAGATCTTGGATTTTTGCATTCTTCAGTTTAGGGCACCTCCTAGAAACTCCAGGACCCCAAGTAACACTGTCTGGGGAAAAAAGAGTTTAAATATGAAATCGCAATTTGACAGATGAGTAAGGTAAGGCCAAGAGACTAAGTCAATTGCCTTAGAAATCACAGCTACTTATAGTGGTTCTGAGTATACTTCTCACACCTTCTCCCTCAGCAAATAAGACTCTACCACACTTAATTCTTTCATTTGATAAGTATCAATTAACTTCCAACAATGCCCTAGACACCAGATTTATCAATGAAGAAAATGCAGTGAGGAAAAAAAAAATGCCCCCGGCCTTATGCTGTATTCATTTCCTATATTAAAAAATAATCACAAAACTAAATATTAATTATAAATTGTAGTTAAGTCCAACAAATAAACATGCCCTAAAGCATTATAACATGCCTTTCATAAGACCAAGACCAGAAAAGGGTTTATCATATGGGCTATAAGAAGGTTTTGCCTTAAGAATTAACATTCTTAGTAATATGCCTTCCCCATGTGACATATGTTAACTCTTTGTATTTTAATAAAGTCTTTTCATGATTGGACTCATGCTCACACATCTGCTTTGTCCATCAGACTGCAAAGACCTTAATATAAATCTAGCCACCACGTCATGTGCATTGATTTGGACAAATGATATGTACTGAAACAACTTTGCTTTACTCCAATATTTACCCAGCATCTAACTATTGACATTTTTCTCCACTTAACAGATACGGAGATGACCCTTCTCTCCTCCCTTCCTTAGGGAGTACACACTTTGCAACTAGAAGGAAAATTACATTCTTCAGCCAGATTGAAAATCAGTGACATCACTGGTCATAATGCCCTGGGAGTTTCTCAAGGAGAAAAGACAGTCTTAAGAATTCCACAAGAAGAAGC
Source organism: Callithrix jacchus (assembly GCF_049354715.1). Taxonomy (NCBI): domain Eukaryota; kingdom Metazoa; phylum Chordata; class Mammalia; order Primates; family Cebidae; genus Callithrix; species Callithrix jacchus. Next base: position 121,441,870 of record NC_133502.1, read on the forward strand.
TGAAATAATTGTGCATTATTAGTGGGATTATCAAATGGCGACACTGCTGTGGAAGATAGTATGGAAGTTCCTCAAAAATTTAAAAAGAGAAACTGTCATATAATCCAGCCATCCTCCTTCTGGGCAGCCAAAAGAATTAAAAGCAGTCTTGAAGTGATGTTTTAACACACATATTCATCACAACATTAATCACAATAGCCAAGACATGGAAGCAACGTAAACATCCATAGATGGACAAGTGGATTAACAAATGTGATTTATTCATGCAATGGAATATTATTCACCCTTAAAAAGATAGGGAAATCTTGCATATGCTACAAAGTGAAGGAATCTTGAGGATATTATGCTAAATGAAATAAGTCAGTCACAAAAAGATAAATACTTTTTGATTCCATTTATACGAAGTGTCTAAAGCAGTCAAATTTACAGAAACTGAAAGTAGAATGGTGGTTACCAGGGGCTGGGGACACGGAGAGAGGGATGTTATTAATAGGTATAGAATTTCAGTTTTTGCAAGATGAAAAAGTTCTGGAGATCATTTCACAACAATATGAATATACTTAACAAGCCTGAAATCACTTAGGATCTGGCATCATTTGAAGAATGACCAGCTATGCAATGACTTTTCCTTATTATTGTTTCTTTAAAAACATGTCTATACTTACAAGTTACAGTTACGATAGGTTCCCAACTTACAATCAACCCACTCAACCAATATGCTTAAGGAAGGTGGTGGGGTATAATAAAAAAAAAATTTTCTAAAAGTATATTTGTTCAGAGTTTCAAATTATCTCTCATTACTTCTAGATCTCAAGACTAGTGGCACTGGTTTAAATCTTTTTAATAAAAAAATTTTTTTTTGAGACAGAGTTTCGCTGTTGTTACCCAGGCTGGAGTGCAACGGCGCGATCTCGGCTCACCGCAACCTCCACCTCCTGGGTTCAGGCAATTCTCCTGCCTCAGCCTCCTGAGTAGCTGGGATTACAGGCACGCGCCACCATGCCCAGCTAATTTTTTTCGTATTTTTAGTAGAGACGGGGTTTCACCGTGTTGACCAGGATGGTGTTGATCTCCTGACCTTGTGATCCACCCACCTCGGCCTCCCAAAGTGCTGGGATTATAGGCGTGAGCCACTGCGCCTGGCCCTTAATTAAATATTTTTTAAAATAGTTGACACTTCCCCATGTCTGGGACTCTTTTGGTAGTCTTCTCTGGAATTATATCAAAAATACTTCTCAAAATTTTTGTTCATAAAGTAGACTAGGCTCTAAAGAGGAAGTAAAAAATTATAATGTAGCTTCTCTGGAGACTACAGGCCCTTTCTCCAACTTTTTAGCTATAAGCACTTGACCTTACATATTTTATTTCACCTCTTAACTTCACAGCTCGGTTTTCCAGTATTAAACGAGAGTGAAAAAAAAAAAGTATACAATTTCAGAAAGTCATACAAGCACTTCAGACACAAATTATATATACTAAGCCTTGTTCACAAGAGGCTGAAAACATTTAGTTATAGCCTTACCTTAATTTCTGCACTGTATACTCCTGTGTTTTGCACAGCCCAGTTAGTACACTATGGTTTTAATGCTATCTATTTTTTTAGCCCAGTAATTTATTGGAATTATATAAACTATATAACTTCAATTGTATGACACTTATCACTCATCTTGCCCTGGTAAGCATGTAAGAAATGGCATTTATGATGTGCAATTTGGGTTCATGCTCTAAAGAATGTCATAGAAATATCTGAGCTCTCTCTGCTGGCATCAATAAAAATGTAGTTAGGAAATAAACTCTGGAAGCAACACTGAAAAACCATGGAAGACATACTGGAGATGGCTAAGCAGAAGCAGAGGTGCCATTGAAAAGACATGGTCTAAGTGGACTGATCACTTTGGGCTGCTTTTCTTTGCTGTTATTCTGTAGCATTAAATCAATTCATTCATTCATCTAACATTTATTAAACACTAAGCATATGTTGACCACTACTTTGGTGCTGGAAGTAAAACAATGACTATAACACATACAACGAACTATAAAGAGCCTGGGATTTTACCTTACTTGCAAGCTAACAAATTAGCTTGCCACACTTTCATGAATGCTGGCAGAAGACATAAAACTTGTGAGTCTGAGACAAAGAACAGTTTATCATGCATAGCAATAGTAGCAGGTAACCAGTGTATTAACATGTGTACCACTTACCTAAAATTCAACCACAGGATAATGTAAAGAAGGTCATGTAATACCTGCATCTGCAGTAGTATGCATTGTAAGATACCATGGGAGTATCAAGGATGGGCTAAGAGGAACATTCAGAGAAGGCTTCTCAGAAAACCTAAATGCCAGGGCTGACCCTAAAAGGAGAAATAGGAAGGGGTAGATATAGAAAGACAGATGGGCCATTTTAACCAGCAGTCTTTGTAAGACCACAGGCATAGGTGTGTGAGCATTTTGCTACAAGTAGAACATCACAAGAAGTTGGTTTTCACTGAAGCTTAAAGTGGAAGGCCAAGGGTAAGGGAAGATGAAGTGAGATAGGCAAGCAAGACCTAGACTTTGGAGAGTCTTTGATATCTTGCCAAGGAGCTTAGTCTTTGCCGTGTTGGCATTGGAGAGCCACTGGAGGACATAAGAAAATAGTTAGGCTTTGCATTGGATAGATAATGCTAAACAGAAAGGCATCCATGTCTCTGGCATATTGTGATTTTGATATGATACAGCAAGTCCCAGCAATCTCCAGCAACCTCTGATAACACACAGCAAACAATGAGTGTGGTTGCCATTACCATCCTTGTGCATTCTTTGATACTTCAGTAGGGCTGTTTGCACTTCTCTCTGAATTCTGACAAGTGTGCTCTCACTCTCGCATTCAGCCTATGACTCCAGCAGTGCACAATAGCTGTGTTTTTTACAGTATACTTACCAACCCCATTGTCTTCAGAATAGTTTTATCTTGTTCCCTGGGGTTTTAACAGTCACTGATAAAGATATCTAATTCAGCATTTTTCTATAATCTAATTTCCTCCTCTGACAAATGCTGTCACTAAAAAATGATGGAGAATTTCCTGACGCCTTCTGTTTTCCTTACCAAGGCCCCTCTGGAGCATTTCAGCACATGTTATTGATGGGACCCCTGAATACTGGGAAGAGGGCTGATACTACAATTTCCAATCATGGATAGAAACTAAAGGCTGGGGGTAGGGAGATCTTTTTAATCATCTTTTTCCATATATGTATATATTGCCTATTGCTTCTCTGGAGATCCCTGATTAAATACAGGACTACAACAGTGAGCAAGGCAGATGTGAGCTTGTCTTCGAGAGGCTTACCATCTAATTGGAGGAGGACATCTAACTAGAAATGGGAACATGCTGAGGGTCATGAGGGGAAATGAAAGTCACAATTGGAGCATGTAACAAGCATTCTAATGTGCTCTTAGGTTGACCACCTTTCCCTATTTTTAGTACCAGTTGAGTCTTCCAACCAAATGGACAAGAATGAGTTGTGATCAAAGCACTCTGGATTCCATTTGCAGTTTTCCCATTAGGCTGCTGTGTGACTTGAGGCAAATCCCCTACCTACCTTCCTGAGTCTCATCTGCAATATGAACATCATCTTACATTTGTTACAGAGCAAACTGCTCCCCTTAAGTTGTTTGAAGAAATGAGTTTGTTACAAACCAGACCGCAGAAGTCAGATGAGGAGTCCTGACGCTTTTCTGTCTACAAAAAGATGTTTAAACCTTTTATAGTCAAGTGAAGTAACAGGAAACTCAGTTTCTCTGAAAACACATGTGTATCTTTAGCTATAAGAATAATTGTTGGGGCCAAGTACAGTGGCTCATGCCCATGATCCCAGCATTTTGGGAGGCTGAGGTGGGCGGATCACGAGGTCAGGAGTTTGAGACCAGCCTGGCCCACATGGTGAATACTTGTCTCTATTAAAAATACAAAACTTAGCTGAGCGTGGTGGCGCTTGTCTGTAGTCCCAGCTACCCAGGAGGCTGAGGCAGAATTGTCTGAACCTGGGAGGCAGAAGTTGCAGTGAGCCGGGATCATACCACTGCACTCCAGCCTGGCAACAGAGCAAAGACTCTGTTTAAAAAAAAAAAAAAAAAAGAGTAATTGTTGGGTCACGCACAGTGGCTCATGCCTGTAATCCCAGCACTTTGGGAGACCAAGGCAGGTGGATCACCTGAGGTTAGGAGTCCAAGACCAGCCTGGCCAACATGGTGAAACTCCATCTCTATTAAAAATACAAAAATTAGCCAGGCATGCTTGGGTGCACCTGTAATCCCAGCAAATCAGGGGCCAAGGCAGGAGAATCGCTTGAACCCAAGAGGCAGAAGTTGCAATGAGCTGAGATTGCACCATTGCACTCCAGCCTGGGCAAAAGAGTGAAACTCCATCTGAATAAATAAATAAATAAATAATTTTAAAAAATATTATTGTTAACTCATCATGTCTTTAAATGACAACCTAGTCAAATCTGTACGATTACTAAATCAGATTCAGGTATCATTCTTTGAGGAGGTACCCTTATCACAACATAAAATGCAATATGTGTTTTTATTTTTAAATTTTTTTATTTCTTTGAGACAGATTCTCACTCCGTCACCAGGCTAGAGTACAGTGCTCTGATCTTGGCTCACTGCAGCCTCCCTATCCCAGGCTCAAGCAATCCTCTCACCTCACCCTTTGGAGTAGCTAGAACTGGGCACACGCCACCACATCTGGCTAATTTTTGTATTTTTTGTAGAGACAGGGTTTTGCCAAGTTGCTCAGTCTGGTCTCAAACTTCTGGGATCAAGTGATCTGCCCACCTCAGCCTCCCAAAGTGCTGGGATTACACTGTGAGCCACGGTGCCCAGCCTCAATATGTGTTTTTAGTATCTTGTAAGCCAGAAATCCTCAAAGTAGTCACAGATGCCTGGTCCCATTTCAGGGGATGCATGAGGTTAAATTATTTTTATAATAATATCAAGATATTTTTTCCTTCTTTGCTAACATGCTCTCATGAGTATAGAATGTAATTTTCCAGAGGCTACATGACATGTGACATCACAAGAGATTGAATGCAGAAGCAGATGTGAAGATCCAGCTGTTTTCCATTAAGTCAGACACTAAAGAGACTTGCAAATATACAGAACAACACCACTTTTTCACCAATTTTTTATTTTCAAAAAGTTATTTTTTATCAAAATAATGTTTACGTGTAATAAAGGTATTATTTCTTTTAAATAAGTATTTCTCAGTTTTAATTTCTAATACAGTAAATATATAGTGTAACTCAAATATATAAAAGCTCTTTGGGGTCTTCAATAAGTTTTTAGAGTGAAAAGTAATCCTGAGGTTAAAAAGTTTGAGAACTACTAAACAAATGTCTTGCAAACGGTCTCAATCTCTTTATGCGATAAGCTCCTGGATTAGCAGTTTCTATCTCCTTATGTAACAAGATCGCCAGTCTGTCTGGCTTTAGTCATGACTGTAGCGGCCACAACTGAATCAAAGAAAACAGGGCTTATGGAAACTAAGAAACAATGGAGGGCGTATACAATCCATCAAAGAATACTGGGAAGATATTTATTCTGTCTCCATAAATTGTGTCATGCTTCATGACTATGTATTTACATTCATGATTTTATTTAATGTTCAGAACTCAGGAGATAGAAAAGGTTAGTCCAGCTACTTAAAAGGCGGAGGCAGGAGAATTGCTTGAACCCGGGAGGCGGAGGTATCGAGCTGAGATCGCGCCACTGCACTCCAGCCCGGGGAACAGACTGAGACTCCGTCTCAAAAAAAAAAAAAAAAAAAAGTTAAGTGTTAGTTTCCTGATTTTACAGGTGAGGAAACTGACCCTGACCTACAGGAACTCAGTGAATCGCGCCACGGCCACAAAGCTAACAGGCTGGACTGGGATTGGAATGTAAGTATCTGTGCACGCCCTGTCTAGTGTCTTTCCACGTAGCAGAACATAAAAATGTTATCTAAATATTCTCCAAGCTAACTTTGAATCTCAATGTTTTATAACTCCATTATTCTTAATCACTGTTATCCTTCTGCTATTTTCTAAAAAAAATAAATAAATAAAAGTCAACATGTTTTTCTCTAAAACTTACTCTCGCCAAACCTGAAAATAGCTTAAAAGAAGCTAATTTTCTGGAAGCATCTTTATACTTTAACGGTAGAAAAGTATCCATCTTGTCTTCACATTCACTAAAAGTAAGCATAGTCTAATGGGAACTAGAAGCAAATATATCTTCTGAGAAAGAAGAGCTAATACATATTCCGTAAAAAGGCTGGAGACTATCCTTAACACAGCAGACTGATAGCACTTAAGTACCTTAAGAGAACCAAGTGAGTTAAAAAAAAAAGACAGCTTTCTGCAAACCTTTCCTAAAACCAGATGTTGAATAGTTGTCTCGTGATTTATTGATAATTTTCAGTTTTCTCTAAAGCTCTGCACAACTTGATGGATTTTCCTCCACAATTTGATTTATTTCTTAAACCTATTATTAAGTAAAGTCTGACACTTCTGTTTCTGCTTGAGATTATGGCATGCCAAATTTAAGGAATCAACTAAAAATGTTGTATAAAATGCAAAACATTAATTGTTCACTGAGTAAGGTGGTCTGTTTTTAAGGAGACAAAGATCATAGTTTCAATTTGGGAGTAGCTAAAGAGATTTAAATTACGAAGACAAATTCTGTTATTGCTATATTCACAAGAACGTCAATAATTTGAAGTAATTGAGCCAGATACTTAGAGCCAGGAGTACTTTTAAACATGGTTGTTAGGTAGGCTTCAAAAATTTCTAAATGTGAAAGCATTTTAATACTTATTAATAAATAATCACTTTCAAAATATGTCAATGCCTTGGACTAACAAGGAGCTTTTTTGACCTCTCCAAATAAAGCTTAAACAATTGAAGTATAAACTTCCAACTTTTCACCCGGTACAGTGGCTCACACCCGTAATCCAAGTATTTTGAGTGGCTGAGGCGGGTGGATCACCTGAGGCTGGTAGTTCAACTATCCAAGTGAACCAACATGGATACCCCATGTAAAACCCCGTCTCTACTAAATGAGAGAACGTGTGAAACTCCATCTCTACTACAAATACAAAAAAAAAAATTTGCTGGGTGTGGTGGTGCACACCTGTAATCCTAGCTACTTGGGATGCTGAGGCAGGAGAATTTCTTGAACCTGGGAGGTGAATGTTGCAGTGACCTGAGATCGTGCCACTGCACTCCAGCCTGGGGCAACAGAGCAAACAGAATATACATATATACATACATACATAAATAAGCTTCCAACTTTTATATTTGAAAAAAGTCATATGGTATTAGTCATTTCAATATTTGTATTTAAACTGGAATTAAGGAGAAGGAGCTGAGTCTAAGGGCTGGAACGGAGAGTGAAGAAATAGTTTTTCTTTTGAAACTACCTCCTTAAATTTGACTAAAGAATTCTAAACTATACCCCCAATGACTAAAATGAAAGATCACAAATTTGTCAACTTTTGGTGATTTGGAGCTGTTTTTAAAAAAGAAGGATGGAATGCTATACTTGCCAAAACAAGAGAGTTAGGAGGGAGAAATCCTTCCATTCTAAATAAAGAGACTTTAGAGTTCCTGGGAATGGGAAATCAACACTAAGTTGTATTTTCTCCTAAGCAAGTCATCGCATTTCAGCAACAATTTAGCTTTAGCAAAAACAATAATAAATTTCCTTTATAAAAAGGCCAACCACCATAGTCAGAGGTTGGGCCGTATGGTCATCAGAGAATTTGAAAAGAAAGCAAGCTTTGAAAATGTGACTCCTGGACAGTTGCAGAGTTAGGGAGGCAATTTCCCCAGAACAGCTGACAAAATGCCCAATCTATTTTCATAAACTCCTGCAAACAAAGGCCCTTGACCTGTATTTTCAAGCATCACTGAGTTTACCTCTACATTAAAAAAAAAAGTGATCATCAATGTAAATTAATGGCCTCCTATTACACAAACTGTAACTTGGGAATTTCTTTCTTTCTTTTTTAACATGGGAATTTAAAAAAGAGGCAACATCCAAGAGGGTTCAGAATGTCTTTTTCTTTAAACCAAGCTCTCTTTCTATGTCTATGCATCCATGCAATGGCACGTTGCCTTACTACTCCATATTAGAAATTTATAGCATATGTTTTCAAATTATTTGCTAGTATACATAAATATTAATTAAATGGATGATATCTTTTAAGATTATGCTTAAGAGCAATGTAGCATAAATCTTGGCCAAGTAAATATCTTGAGACATTTATGGCAGATTCTGCCCCATAGGCATAGATTTCCTGAGCTCTGTTTTGTGGGAGTGTAGCATCTGCTTACTATCAAGAGGCAAGGGAATGCATTTTATGGTGACTGTTTCCTGGAGAAATAAATGGGGGGAAAAAACCTTAATTTTCAACATCCATTGTTTTAAACCTTAACCTCAAATCAGCAGCACTTTTACAACTAATAATCTAGTTTTACAGTAAGAACCTAGAGCTAGGGAAAATATTTCCTTTATAGCCACTTAAAAGTAGACAACTGTTCTGTTAAGAGGTCTTTTGGCAGTGGGATATGTTAGATGTCTTTTCAATCAAGGCCAAACCGATTTAAAGAATCCTAAAATGGCCACATCTCTTCAAACATGTCTGATTCACAGGTAATCTAAATACTGTTTTACAGTATTTTTTATGCTAAAAACTTGTTGATTTTGTTACTTCTAGAATCAAACCAAATAAATGTTCTCCTCTCTTAAAAAAAAAAATCTCAGTTCAAAATCTAATTAGCAGGGGCTGTTCTTCGGTGGTCTCCTGGGCAAATGTAGGAATGTAATCAAGCATTTAGGATGCAGTCATCTGGCAAACAGACCTATGGTTCAGTTCATTACTAAGCTACAGTCACTGGAGTCAGGGATTCTAATCCTAGGACAACTTTTAACTTCTCACAAAATTTGCTTTCTGTGGGTTATACTTTGGCAATACTTTTCTCTAGACTTACATTAAGGGATACTGTGTATACATGTAGGACACCCACTGTTCATTTATTGTTAGGATTATAGTTTAAAACATATTGTTAATTACATTAGGAATTTTTTTAAACTAATATTTATAAGGCATATAGTATGCTACCACTTTGTCTGCTTGACCTCATTTAAAACTCCCAACAATACTGCGAGGAAGGCACTTTTATTCTCATTTTGCTCATAGAAAATAGAGGCTTGGGAGCTAACAAATGAAAGAACCAAAAATAGAAGTCAGGCCTATCTAATGCCAAAATACCCAGCTACCCAGCGTATGAGACTCTCATGGAAAAGCTATCTCAGGTCTAGTCCCCCAAAGAGGCTTCTAATTTTTCAGGGTGCAGCATGCTTTTCTTTGGACAAGGAAGACCATACAATCTGCATTGTATTCAGTTCTGTTATTGCTTTGACCACAACTAAGCTCTTCTTTTTTTTTTTATTTTTTAAATAGAGAATAGTACAAAGTAGAGAGTTTGTAAAACTAACAAAATTCTATCATCCAGAAATTCCTGAAAATCAGCTCTTTCTGAAGATTAAAATAACTGATGAAATGCAATGTCAATGAGAGAGATATAAGACGGTCAGATTTATATCCTGCCAGTGCAAGAGAAAATAGGGGAAATCTTTTGGAAAGCTATTTGGCAGCTAACTAAAGAGCTTTAAATGGCTGGTCCTTTGGCTTAGCAATATCACTTAAAGGGCCCTGTCCTACATCATTAGGAAAAGAAACAAACATTTATAACTCTTAGTTATTTTATGAAGGTATAAATAATTTTATATATAATACTCTGATCACCAGGTATTATTTATTTCTAAAAGAATAGAAATAGAAACAACAAACACCTAAACTTCAAAATTTTTAAAAATTATGATATACACAAAAAATAAACTACCACACCTCTTAAAAATTCAAATTACTAGGCAAGGTATGATGATTCACACCTATAGTCCTCGGGAAGCCGAGGTGGGAAGATTGCTTGAGGCCAAGAGTTTGAAAAATCAAATCACTTATGGTATAATTTAAGTGAAAAAAGCAAGCCATATATAATATTATGTAATTTAAAAAATAAGTTAGTTACTTCAATAGCTAATACATTGGTACTACATTAATATTAGTATAGGCCAGGTGCAGTGGCTCACGCCTATAGTCCCAGCACTTTGGGAGGCCAATGCGGGTGGATTGTTTGAGGCCAGGTGTTCGAGATCAGCCTAAGTGAAACCCTATCGCTACTAAAAATACAAAAATTAACCAGGTTTGGTGGCACACACCTGTAATCTCAGCTACTCTGGAGGCTGAGGCACGAGAATCTCTTGAACCCAGGAGGCAGAGTTTGCCATGAGCTGAGATTGCACCACTGCACTCCAGCTGGGATAACAGAGAGAGACTCTGTCTTGAAAAATATATATAAAATATACAAATATATATACATATTAGATCTGTATTATAGATATAGTATTGATGCTATTATTGATATAGTAAATATACTGATCAAAAATTAATATATTATTGATATCAAGTATTTTGATATATATGTGGATATTAATATATTTAAACACATTAATAATATATTTAAACACATTAAATATATTTAATTTCTATATCAACATATTAATCTTTGATTTATATAAAGTATATTTATATAAAGTATATTTATATAAATCAACATTGTTATTATATTCAATTATTATTAATAATAGCTAAAAATCTGAGTTTTTTTCCTTCATGCCAGGCTGTTTTAATCCCTTCTTATAGATTATTTTATTTAGTCTTTGTAACAATACTATAAAATAAACACTCATTTTAAAAAAAACTTTTAAAACTGTTTTGAAATAACTTATCACTTACAGAAAACTTGTAAGAATACTATAAAGAACTGTTCTACAATGTTCACTTGGATTTACCAATTAACCATTTGCCATATTGGCTTTCTGTTTCTTTGTCTCTGTCTCTTTCTAAACACACACACACACACACACACACACACACACACACACACAACCCTTCTGTACAAGTTGGGCAAGTTGCATATATCTTGCTCTTTTATACCTAAAGATTTCACTGGTTTCCTTAGCATAAGGGCATTTTGTTATATGACCACAGTATAATAATTAAAATCAGGAGATTTCACACTTACACAATAATATTTTTATGCCATATTGTCTCAATAATGTCCAGCATAGCAAATTTTTTTGAGATTCAGGATTTAATCACGGATCACTCATTGCATTCAGCTGTTGTATCTCTTTAGTCTCTTTCAATTGGAAACAGTTCTTCAGCTTTTGTTTCTAATGACAGTAAAATTTTGTAAATGCTTGGGCCATGTATTTTGTAGATTTCCCCTAAATTTGTGTTTGTTTTCATTTTTATGGTGTTGCAAATTGGTGATCTTCTAAACTCCATCATTCCTGACTTTCTCCTATAATAAAGAGACTTATTTTTTCTTTAACTTATTTATTTGTTTGTTGTCACTATTGACTCACAATTCTTATTTTATTCAGTGAGTTATAATCCTGTATTTTTTTTTATAAGTCCAGTGATGGATAATTTTATGTGTCAACTTAATTGGACCACAAGATGCCCAGATATTTGGTCAAACATGATTATGAATGTTTCTGTGAGGATGTTTTCGGATGAGATCAGTATTCAAATTAGTAGGCTGAGTAAAGCAAATTGCCCTTCATAATATGGATGGGCCTCATTCAATCAGCTAAAGGCCTGAATAGAACAAAAAAAATGCTACCTCTCCTTCATGAAAGAGAGCATTCTTTCTGCCTGGTGGCCTTTGAGCTGGGAGGTCAATTTTTCCTGCCTTTAGACTCTAACTGAAATATTATCTTTCCCTAGGTCTTGAATCTGCTGGCCTTTGGACTGCAACAACACCGTTGATTCTCTTTGTTCTCAGCCCTTCAGGCTCAGATGGAAACGATACCATCAGCTCTCCCGGGTCTCCAGCTTCCAAACTCACCTTGTAGAATCTGAGACTTGCCAAGATCTTCATTATTGCATGAGCCATTTTTTCATAACATGTCTCTCTTTTTTTAATGATCCATTCATCCTATTGGTTCTGTTTCTCTGAAGAACCCTGTTACAAAGTCCCATTGTTTTTTAAGTACATCTTTACTTTTTAGCCAAGAAGATGTTCCAGGCTCGTCTTGGTTTTTCTCTTCCCTGGCCCTGGAATCAGTCATGAATTCTAGCACCACTATCTATTTTTAATGGGGCATGATATTTGTAAACAAAAGTGTGTTGTTGTTATTTTTGCTGTTTACTTCTAAGTCTTTTCAGTGCAGTTAGGAAATGTGTGTGTGTGTGTGTATAGATACGTATGGATATATCTATATACACCCACAAATAGTGTTAATGAATATATATATATACCTATAGGTAAGTGGACATGCATATATACAAATGTGTCTGTATATAGATATACAGATATTCATACTAATACCTCTAATTACAATCCAACACCAAACACTACCGTATTCTTCACAGCCTTCCTGCTTTTTATTTGCATCACTGTTCTCAAACTGTGAAAATCTGGTTGCCAGCATAATCAATATATTTACTCATTTGCTCAGTCCTAGTGTACACAGAAAGTAATTTCAGAATAGCTAACCCATACATTGTGGAAATCAAACCTAATATATATAGTTCAGCTTTATCTTTTGATGGACAATAGCGAAAGTACTACTGAGTTTGTTCTTTTTCACTGTTCAGTGTGGTCATGTTATTCATTTGAAGGATAGGTGGATCTGCTTCTGTTTGTATTCCATTTTAGGGTTTTTCCCCTACATCTTTGTTGATGTAATTTTTTTCAGAGTGAAAACATTAGCATGACGCCAAAAGTTAAAACTTCACCTCGTTCCTATCCCTTACCTTGTTCCTATCCACATCCTGTAGGTAATCAATCTCATTCGTTTCCGATTCATCCTTCCTGAGATGTATATTATCTTATCACTTTTGTTTCTTACAGGATAGCATACTGTATGTACTCCTTCGCCTTTTGCTTTTTTCACAGTAAGTTATTTCATCTTTGTTAATGGAGTTTTTTTTTTTTTTTTTTTTTGGACAGAATCTCCCTCTGTCACTGAGTCTGGAGTGCAGTGGCTTAATCATGGTTCACTCCATCTTCTGCTTCCTGGGCTCAGATAATCCTCCCACCTCAGCCTTCTGAGTAGCTGGGACTACAGGTGCATGCCACCATGCCCAGTAAATCATTAATTTTTTTTATAGACCGGGTTTTGCCATGTTTCCCAGGCTGGTCTCAAACTCCTGAGCATGAGTGATTTTCTGCCTCGACCTCCCAAAGTGGTGAGATTATAGACATAAGCCATTGAACCCAGCCTGGAGATATTTTTGTAGTTTTTTATCCTATGGATGTTCCATATTTCATTCAATAAAAATTTCCTATATTTTGGGATTTAGGTCATTTCTGATATTTTAAAATTATAAATAATACTACATTGAATAACTGTGTGCATCTATATTTTTATATTGTTGAGATCAATCTTTAGAGTAAATTCCTTAAAGTGGGATTATTATATCAAAATGTAAACACACTGTGGTCTGACTGGGCATCGCCACATTCCACTCTGTAAGGATGTATTATTTTGTGCCTTTACTAGCAATATGTGAACATGCCTGTTTTTTCCCTGCCTCCTTGAAAAAATATATCATCAAGCTTTTCAATTTTTTGCCATTTTGCACTTTTCTTATGAGTAACATGAAACATTTTGCATATGAGTAAAATTAAACATTTTGTATATGATTTTTTTTTTTTTTGAGATGGAGTTTCGCTCTTGTTACCCAGGCTGGAGTGCAATGGTGCAATCTCGGCTCACCGCAACCTCTGCCTCCTGGGTTCAGGCAATTCTCCTGCCTCCGCCTCCCGAGTAGCTGGGATTACAGGCATGCGCCACCATGCCCAGCTAATCTTTTGTATTTTTAGTAGAGACGGGGTTTCACCATGTTGACCAGGATGGTCTCGATCTCTCGACCTCGCGATACACCCGCCTCGGCCTCCCAAAGTGCTGGGATTACAGGCTTGAGCCACCGCGCCCGGCCATTTTGTATATGATAATAGCCATTTCAATCTTTTTTGGTGAGTTAGCCCTCGTGTCTTTTATTTTATAATGTCTCTAGTAGGAAAAATGTTTATCTCATAGAAAAACATTTGCCAATTTTTCTATTAGGTTTTTGCTGTCAACCTCTTGAACATATGAGGCAACTGACTCAGAGAAGAGAAACCCAGGGTCATTCATGTAGGAATTGCTGGAGCTGAAACTGGATATCAACTACATACAGAGAAAATTTCATAAAATAATTTTTGTTGTTCTTTGGACTTTTCTACTTGACTCCCCAAATGTCCTGCCTGATTATATATACATTACTTTGATAATTAAGAGGAAGAAATGAAGTAATTTTTTTTAACGAAAGAAAGGGAAGAAAACAGCTGCTTCTTAAGTCACAACAGCTTTCCACAGTGCCATGACAATCTGCACCTGGAAGGTGGGAGCAGCCAAGCATGCAGGCAATGGGGAAAGAATTCCCTATTTAATAAACAATGTTGGGAAAACTGGCTAGCCATATGCAGAAAACTGAAACTGGACCCCTTCCTTACCCCTTATACAAAAATTAAGTCAAGATGGACTAAAGACTTAAACGTAAAACCTAAAGCTATAAAAACCCTAAAAGAAAACCTAGGCAATCTTATTCAGGACATAGGCATGGGCAAGAACTTCATGACTAAAACACCAAAAGCAATGGCAACAAAAGCCAAAATTAACAAATGGGATCTCATTAAACTAAAGAGCTTCTGCACAGCAAGAGAAACTATCATCAGAGTGAACAGGCAACCAACAGAATCGGAAAAAATGTTTGCAATCTATCTATCTTGCAAACAGCTAATATTCAGAATCTACAAGGAACTTAATCAAATTTGAAAGAAAAAAACAAAGGACCCCATCAAAAATTGGGCAAAGGATATGAACAGGCACTCTCAAAAGAAAACATCCATGCAGCCAACAGAAATATTTAAAAAAGCTCATCATCACCAGTCATTTGAGAAATGCAAATCAAAACCACAATGAGATACCAACTCACACCAGTTAGAATGGCTGTCATTAAAAAGTCAGGAAGCAACAAATGCTGGAGAGGATGTGGAGAAACAGAAACACTTTCACGTGGTTGGTGGGAGTGTATTGTGGAACACACTGTGGTGATTCCTCAGGGATCTAGAACCAGAAATACAATTTGACCCAGCAATCCCATTACTGGGTATATACCCAAAGGATTATAAATCATTCTACATAAAGACACATGCACACATGTTTATTGCAGCAATATTCACAATAGCAAAGACTTGGAACCAACCCATATGCTCATCAATGACAGACTGGATAAAGAAAATGTGGCACATATATACCAGGAATACTATGCAGCCATAAAAAGATGAGTTCATGTCCTTTGCTGGGACATGGATGAAGCTGGAAACCATCATTCTCAGCAAACTAACACTGGAACAGAAAACCAGACACTGCATGCTCTCACTCATAATTGGGAGTTGAACAATGAGAACACATGGACACAGGGAGGGGAACATCATGCACCAGGGTTTGTCAGGTAGTGGGGGTTAGGGGAAATTATACCGTTAGGAAAAATACCTAATGTAGATGACGCATTGATGGTGCAGCAAACCACCATGGCATATGAATAACTATGTAACAAACCTGCATGTTCTGCGTCTGTACTCAGAACTTAAAGTATAATAAAAGAAAGAAAAAGGAAGAAAACACTAAAAAAAACTAAGAATTTTTAAAAATCCACATAGAAAACAATAATAAATCTTCTAAAAGGGGCAGATAAGTAAAAAGCGAAATGTTGTAGGAGAGAGGAGGGAGGGAAAAACAGGTCAAACTCACCAGAATGAGACAGCATTAGGATGAGATGTCTTCCTACTATCCATTGACAAATTAGCAAGCCAACTGCTAATATAATAGCAGAAGCAGTTTCTAAGAAAGAATGACAAACAAAGCAAAGAAAGAGAATGGAAAAACTAAACAAAACATAATTACCGAAGCTCCTCCAGTTCTTCATCCCACGCTTTCTTCTACTCCAGAAAGGGAAATAAGAACTGATATTTTATTAAAGTTTGCCTGAGCTGCCTGGCTATTCCAACCTCATGACCTTTGCCAGAACTTAAAACAGCCTCCACAGCATTTGGTCTTTATCAGGGCTTCAGTGGATTATAAAGCAAACCATGTGTCCTATTTCATATCTAAAAACAACTCACATTGGCCTTTCAGCTAAATCACAATATCTTGGAAACTTCCAATTGAAAACAGTCATTTGAACATCTTGTCTGGGGGCAGGGCAAGGTGCACACACCTTATATAGTCTAGCTATTTGCTCTGTTTGGTTTTAAATACCTCAGGAGGAGTAATTTTTTTGTTCTTTTTTGTTCTCTTTGAAATATAGTCTGTCATTATTTAGGACCCACTGTCAGGAGATTCTAATACTTGCCTTCTGCTGCTAATATCTAATATTTCTCATTAGTGAGTATCTCCACCACTCTTAGGGGAGGAGTTTCCCCACAAGGAAAGAAGAAAGATGCTGTGACACATGTGGCTGGAGATTCTGGAGAGAACTTAGAAACTAGAGGCCAAAATATGATTGGAAATAAATGAGTTAGGTTTCCTGCTTGTTCTCTAGACACCTTATATTGACTCTCCCATCCCCCAGGACTTCTCCCTTTCTCACCTTGCATTCTATTTTTATGTTTATATTCCTATCTCTCCCATTACAATGGGAGTATGCAGCACTCATAGTAGACACAGTATATGATAAATGTGTGTGATTGCGAAGAGAAACTTAAATTGCATTAGTATAGGGTTTTGCTGGGTAATTTTGGTTTCTAGACATGGAAAGGATAACCCATGTCATTATAGAATCATTATAGGGCCAGGCACCAGAATGATACTTAAGTTACCCAAATATCAAACAAAGAGCTGTGTGTTATTCTGGCCAGAAAGCTACAAGCAGCCATTGGGACTGTACCAGCCCCAAGCTGTGACTCTTCAGACAGATGGACCAGGAAACTCTCCTGAAATTTACTGATACCCCAGCCTTGCCTCATGCTTCAATGGGAAAAGCCAAGCCTTCCAACATTCTTTCACCACCAAATTCCCAGCCCATCTGTGTCCATGGCTACCTCTTGTTACTTCCTTCCTGTTAAGAGAATCAAAGGCCACTTCATGCTTTGGGCCAGGATCCTGTTCCCTCTTTCTCTACAGAAAGCTCATTCCTTCATTTTCTTGCTCCACATCCAGCAGAATCCTCTTTGCTTCCCATCAACATCCAGCTCAAAACACATGCAAACCACCCCCACTTGACTCCCAGTCCTGTAAGTGCACAGCCTCATCATCTGTTCTTTTTCTCAGCCAGTACTCACACAACATGTTGTCTGCAAAGATTTTCTGCACTTCCTCTCCTCCAATTCACTCTTCAGTCCTCTGTAAATCACCAAAAGGCACTACAGACATCCATTTTGTCAAATCCAGTGAACAATTATTTTCTTAAAAAACAACTTTCTTCTTCATGAAACAGTCTTCACTTCCTTGCACTTATCAAAGAAAAACTGGAGCTGGATAGTAGTTGAAGCAGTAAAAACAGCTTTTATTTAGGATTATTGCAATAGGGGGAAAGGGATCTTGGTGTAGAATTGGGCTCAATTCCAAACACAACATAGGGAACCGGGAACTCACAGCCAAGGAGCAGGGTGAGGGTCTCAGGATAGAAAATTACTAACAGGGGAAAGGGGGACTCTGGCTACGCCTAACTAATAGAAATCTTGCTAAAGGCAAGGCAAGGTGATCAGACATCCCACCATTTGGGGGATGCTGGAGGATAGGAGGATTAGATAGGTATCACAGATAGGGAGGACAAGGTGGAGGGGTTCTTAATAAACTGACATAAGACCAGTTTTGCTAAAATTGGATTTTAAAATTACACAGATGGATTCAGAAAAATGTTCAGGAGCTGGATTTAAGTTTGGTCAAGCACATAATCTTTCCCACACTCTTCTTTTTTGTTTTCGTCTCTCAGATTTTTTTGTCAATCTCCATTGCTGGCCCCACCTCTTTCACCCAAACTGTTGGAGTAGTTCAGGACTCAGTGCTACTCCTTTTCTTACACTACCCCGTGCATAGGAAATTCCATTTAATCCCACAATTTAAAATAAATATGCATCATAGACTCCAAGAGTTCTATCTCCAGTCCTGATCCTCTGGGCTCCAGAACAATCTATAACTGCTCATTTAACATTTCCATGACTATATCTGAGAGATATCTCAAACTTTAAATGTCCATAACAGAACTCTTAATTTTCCAAGCCTTCTCCCAATGTTCACCCAACCAAGCCACTCCCCAGCCTTTCCTTAGATGCTAGTCTCTACCCAGTTTCTGAAGCCTGAAGGCTGAGTCATTCTTGACGCCCTTCTTTTCCCACTCCTCACATCTAACCCAACTTCATATCGTGTTGATTTAATGTCCAAAACATATTTTAAAATCTGTCAACCTCTTTCCATCTTATATACATGGTCTTCGTGCACCCACACCACCACTCCCTTCCACTCTCGACTGCCAGCAACGGCCAGGTATGGGCCTGACACTCCAGTGTCATCCATTTTCAGGGCTAGTTGATCCAGCAGGTGAATTGTTACACACTCCTTAGCAGATTCTGACTTCCATGGCCAATGAACTGAAGGAGATAGAGACACAAAAAACTCTTCAAAAAAATCAGTAAATCCAGGAGTGTTTTTTTTTTAAAGATCAACAAAACAGACAGACCACTGGCCAGATTAATAAAAAAGAAAAGAGAATAATCAAATAGCTGCAATAAAAAATAATAAAGGGGATATTACCACAGATTCTACAGAAATACAAACCATAATCAGAGATTATTACAAACAACTCTATGCACATAAACTAGTAAACCTGGAAGAAATGGATAAATTCCTGGATACTTGCATCCTCCCAAGCCTAAACCAGGAAGAAGTAGAAACCCTGAATAGACCAATAACAAGGGCTGAAGTTGAGGCAGCAACTAATAGCTTACCCACCAAAAAAAAGCCCAGGTACAGATGGGTTCACAGTGGAATTCTACCAGACATACAAAGAGGAGCTGGTAGCACTTCTTCTGAAGCTATTCCAAACAATCCAAAAAGAGGGAAACCTCCCCACATCTTTTTATGAGACCAACATCATCCTGATACCAAAACCTGGCAGAGACTCAACAAGAAAAGAAAACTTCAGGCCAATATCCATGATGAACATAGATGCAAAAATCATCAATCAAATACTGGTAAACCGATTGCAACATCACATCAAAAAGCTTATCCATCACAATCAAGTAGCCTTCATCCTGGGGATGCAAGGCTGGTTCAACATATGCAAGTCTATAAACATAATTCACCACATAAACAGAACCAAAGACAAAATCCACATGATTATCTCAATCAATGCCGAGAAGGCCTTTGACAAAATTCAACAGCTCTTTATGCTAAAAACTCTCAAGAAACTAGGTATCCATGCAATATATCTCAAAATAATAAAAGCTATTTACAACAAACTGACAGCCAATATCATACTGAATGGGCAAAAACTAGAAGCGTTCCCTTTGAAATCAGGCACTAGACAAGGATGCCCTCTCTCACCACTCCTAATCAGTATAGGATTGGAAGTTCTAGCCACAGCAATCAGACAAGAAAAGGAAATAAAGCATATTCATTTAGGAAAGGAGGAAGTCAACTTGTCTCTATTTGCAGACAACATGATTGTATATTTAGAAGATCCTATCATCTCAGCCCAAAATCTCCTGAAACTGATAAACAACTTCAGCAAAGTCTCAGGATACAAAACCAATGTGCAGAAATCACAAGCATTCCTATACACCAATAACAGACTTAAAGAGAGCCAGATTGAGAATGAACTGCCATTCACAATCTCTACAAAGAGAATAAAATACCTAGGAATACAACTAACAAGGAACGTAAAGGACCTCTTCAAGGAGAACTACAAACCACTGCTCGGTGAAATAAGAGAGGACACAAACAGATGGAGAAATATTCCATGCTCGTCATTAGGAAGAATCAATATTGTGAAAATGGCCATACTGCCCAAAGTACTTTATAGAGTCAACATTATCCCCATCAAGCTACCAGTGACCTTCTTCACAGAATTGGACAAAACCACCTTAAACTTCATATGGAACCAAAAGAGAGCCCGCATAGCCAAGTCAATTCTAAGCAAAAAGAACAAAGCTGGAGTCATCACGCTACCTGACTTCAAACTATATTACCAAGGCTACAGTAATCAAAACAGCATGGTACTGGTACCAAAACAGAGATGTAGACCAATGGAACAGAACAGAGGCCTCGGAGGCAATGCCACACATCTACAACCATCCAATCTTTGACAAACCTCACAAAAACAAGCAATGGGGAAAGGATTCTCTATTTAATAAATGGTGTTGGGAAAACTGACTAACCATATGCAGAAAGCTGAAACTGGATCCCTTCCTTACACCTTACTCCTTACACAAAAGTTAACTCAAGATGGATTAAAGATTTAAACATAAGACCTAAAACCATAAAAACACTAGAAGAAAACCTAGGCATTACCATTCAGGACATAGGCATGGGCAAAGACTTCATGACTAAAACACCAAATGCAATGGGAACAAAAACCAAAATAGACAAATGGGATGTAATTAAACTAAAGAACTTCTGCACAGCAAAAGAAACAATATTGGAACTGGCAACCAAAGGAATGGGAAAAAGTTTTGCAATCTGCCCATCTGACAAAGGGCTAATATCCAGAATCTACAAAGAACTGAAACAGATTTACAAGAAAAAAAACAAACAAACCCATCCAAAAGTGGGTGAAGGATATGAACAGACACTTTTCAAAAGAAGACATATATGAAGCCAACAAACATGAAAGAATGCTCATCATCACTGGTCATTAAAGAAATACAAATCAAAACCACATTGAGATACCATCTCATGCCAGTTAGAATGGTGAACATTAAAAAATCTGGAGACAACAGACGCTGGAGAGGATATGGAGAAATAGGAACACTTTTACACTATTGGTGGGAGTGTAAATTAGTGGAGTGTAAATTAGTCTTCCATTGTGGAAGACAGTGTGGCGATTCCTCCAGGACCTAGAAATAGAAATTCCATTTGATCCAGCAATCCCACTACTGGGTATATAGTCAGAGGCTTATAAATCATTCTATTATAAGGACACATGCACATGTATATTCATTGCAGCACTGTTTACAATAGCAAAGACTTGGAACCAACTCAAATGCCCATCAATGATAGACTGGACAGGGAAAATGTGGCACATATACACCATGGAATACTATGCAGCCATAAAAATGATGAGTTCGTGTCCTTTGTAGAGACATGGATGAACCTGGAAACCATCATTCTCAGCAAACTGACACAGGAACAGAGAATCAAGCACCACATGTTCTCACTCATAGGCGGGTGTTGAACAATGAGAACACATGGACACAGGGAGGGGAACATCACACACAGAGGTCTGTAGGGGGGGGACTAGGGGAGGGACAGTGGGGGGTAGAGTCTTGGGGAGGGATAACATGGGGAGAAATGCCAGATATAGGTGATGGGGATGGAGGCAGCAAACCACATTGCCATATATGTACCGATGCAACAATCCTGCATGTTCTTTACATGTACACCAAAACCTAAAATGCAATAAGATTTGTATATATATATAAAATAAATAAAGTGACAAGAGTGCAAAAAAAAATGACTTCTTGGTCCATTTCAACTATGCCACCTCCCTAGTTTTTTCTCATAATGGCATTTTTCCCTCAGAGCACTCATGAAAATGTGCAATTATGTATTTTTTGTATGTTTATATGTCTACTGCTAATTTTCCCATGGAGCTACAAGTTTCAGGAAGGAGTCCATCAGGTGCACATGCCCCATCAGGTGCCAGCGCCCAGCTTGACATTTTGCTCCATAAGTAAAGGAGCTCAATAAATGTTTTTCAGATGAATGGCCCAGCTATCCTGGGGGCAAATGCACCAGAAATTGCTGATGATGTGGAGAAATGCATCACCAACACATTCTAACATAAAGAACACAGGTTTCCTTTGGCATGAAACAGCCCAAAATGAGCTCAAGGAACTCTCTGTAAATAGTCTTTATAATATTAAGCTACCTATTGATAGTACTCTACAGTTTTCCAAGCCCTGTTACATTTATTTATTTATTTAGAGACAAGCCTCTGTCTCTGGCTGGAGTGCAGTAGCATGGCCACAGCTCAAGGTAGTCTCGATCTCTTGGGCTCAGGTGATCCTCCTGCATCAGTCCCCCAAGTAGCTGGGACTACTAGCATGTGCCACCACACCTGGCAATTGTTTTTTATTTTCAGTAGAGACGGGGTCTCCCCACGTTTCCCAGGTTGAACTCCTTGGCTCGAGTGGTCCTCCTGCCTCAGACTCCCAAAGTGTTAAGATTACAGGTGTGAGCCACTGCACTCAGGCAGATATATTAATTCTTCTAATACTTACGACAATCCAATTACCTTTTGATTTCACCTTATGGAAAAGGAAATAGGAATCTCCAAAGGGTGTGCATCATGCCTAACATCACACAAATAGGAAGGAGCACATTTCATGAATCACCGACCCTGGATTTGCCACTTTCTTGTTGTGTGGCCTTTGGCAAATTACTCAACTTCTTTAAGATGTTGTCCTCATCGGCGAAAAGGAAATAATAATAAAAGTATTTTTGCTGTGAAGATTAAAGATTATATGTCAAATATCTGAGATGTGCACTGGATAAACAACAGAGAACCCAGATGTTATCAATATCATCATCATTGTTAAATTGCTCAGTTTCACTCAGCAAGATGGCAAATCAGGCTTCTCTGAGGCAGGAGAATAGGGTCTGGAGGCAGAGAACCTAAGGCCATTTCATGACTACTTCCTAGAACTAAATTGAAAGGAAAACCCTAACTTTCCATGCCTAAGTAACTAAAGGACCAGAGGCCACTTCCTTTGCAAAGCCTCACCTTTTCTGCCCAACAGATGGGAAATTGGCTGCCTGCAACCAATCAGATTGATTGCAGGTCGAGTCTTCGTTTGCATGAAAGTGCAACTTTGTTATGTCACCTTAGCCTCTGATTGGTTGCTCTTTGCAGCCAGTCAGATGTTTGCATAGGAGTGTGACCTTTATAACTTCAATTCAGCCTATGATTGGTTGCTTTGCACAATCAGACTGACTGCAGGCCACCATTTCATTTAAATAAGGTACACCAAGTGGCCAATGGGAAATCTATAGAGGGTATTTGAACCACAGAAGATCCTGTATCTCAGCCCTCGAGCCACTGCTCAGCCTGCTCCCACACTGTGGAGTGTACTTTCA
The DNA here is from genome assembly GCF_049354715.1 of Callithrix jacchus. Lineage (NCBI taxonomy): Eukaryota > Metazoa > Chordata > Mammalia > Primates > Cebidae > Callithrix > Callithrix jacchus. The sequence goes on from NC_133502.1 coordinate 121,465,376, forward strand.
TTTTCTTTTCTTTTTTTCTTTTCTTTTCTTTTTTTTTTTGAGACGCAGTTTCGCTCTTGTTACCCAGGCTGGAGTGGAATGGCGCGATCTCGGCTCACCACAACCTCCGCCTCCTGGGTTCAGGCAATTCTCCTGCCTCAGCCTCCTGAGTAGCTGGGATTACAGGCACGTGCCACCATGCCCAGCTAATTTTTTGTATTTTTAGTAGAGATGGGGTTTCATCATGTTGACCAGGATGGTCTCGATCTCTTGACCTCGTGATTCACCCACCTTGGCCTCCCAAAGTGCTGGGATTACAGGTGTGAGCCACCGTGCCCGGCCCATACTTTCAGTAAATCCCTGCTTTCTTCTTTCACTGCTTCCTTGTTTCTTGGCTTTGCTAGGTGTTTTGTCCAATTCTTTGTTCAAAACACTAAGAACCTGGACAACTTGCAGTCAAGACCCCCTACTGGTAACATCTCCACAAGATCGTTAGATTCTAGACCATTGAAACCTTGGAATGACATGCATCCTTTATTTTGTTAACTGAGAGAGTTAGTCCCCACATATCCACCACAGATACACAAATCTAGCTTTCATGTCAGCTTGTTTCCTTTCTGCAATTAGATTTTCATTCCTTGATTCCAGGGACTAGAGAGCCTTCTTTTTCTAGGGTGCTTTGGATGTAGGTTTTGATTATTTATTGATGAATGAGTAATAAACAAAAAAAAACTCCTATAGACAGGAAGAGCTTCAAAAAACCAATCCTATTTCAGAAAGAATTCCAGAAGGGAGATGATCAAAATCAGAGCTAAAGGTCCTTACCCCACACTCAGAACTTTTTAAGCCTCAGGCCAGAAAAACCAAATAGTCCTGTGTTTTGTTTCTGGGAGGAAATAAACTCTCTGATGAATACACTGTTAGGCAGAGTGCCACAGACAACAATCGTGGTTTTTGCTGTCACTCAGGCTGACCTGATTAAACCATTATGGTGTAGGTCTGACCCTGTCACAGGGAACTCAGTGAAGAGAGAAAGACAGGTGGCAAAAATTAGATCATGTAATAGGAGTGAATCCTGAGGTTCCCATTTTCAGCATCCTCTAGATACCATCTGCTATAACCACAAATAAATTGTACCCAACAAATGCTTTCAAAGGGATTATGAGTGTTCCCAGTTCCTCCCCCAGGGCTATGACTTCAACATCTTGAATATCCATATTAATAAGGATCCCTGGTTTTAATTATACTAGACTGACCACAATATTTCCTGTTTGCAGCTCAGCTGAACACAATGGATGGGATTCAGAACTCTGATTCCCTCATAAAACCGTATCTCAGGGCTTGACTGGCCCTCCCACTGAGGTCCCAGGCCATTGCGTTTCCACACTGACAAGTGAAAACCGCTTCACAGTAGAAAGACTACTCAGAAATGGTGGAAGGCAGGGAGTTTGTGGCCAAGCCATGATGAAAAGCCAGCTATATTATGACCTTAAACCAATCTCTGCTGTATTGCTTCAGAACTTCGTATCTTAATCACAAAAATGCCAGCTTCTATGCTGGGAAATCAGTTAATATGACTTGACATAAAAATAGCCAATCTGTATTTAACATTTACCCTTTGCCAAGCACTATGCTAGATTTCAAGGAAATTAACTCCTTAATCTTTATCACAACCAAGTGAAGTAGGTACTATGTCTCCATTTTACAGATGACAAAATAGAGGCTCAGCAAAGTTAAGTAACTTTTCTGAAGTCACACAGCTAGTTAGCACCAGAAAGAATACTCAAACTCAGGTCCATCTGACCTCAAAACCATCCTTAGTAGATTTCTATACAAGGTTCTCTCATTTCCCTAGGCCAACTATCACTAAAGGGATAATATTTCTCCTGTCCTTTCATCCTTCTGGTATCAAATTAGAACTCCTGTTCTCCAGAATTCTCCTTGATCATGTACACCTAAGATGGTCAGTACCTCTTCATCCAGCACTACCTGTATGTAACACCTAATCTTTCCCACTGGACTGTGACCTCAGGGAGGGCAGGAGCCTCTAACTGTGATGTGTTTAGTTAGAACCCTAGTGGGTAAGAGACTGTTTTGCTCCTATAGGCACTCAAGAGGTGTTTGTGGGACACATGGATTCATAAATAAAGATGACACTCCACCGTGGTTGTGATGGTTAATTTTAATGTGTTGACTTGATTGAGCTAAGGGATGCCCAGGTAGCTGATAAGTCACTATTTCTGGGAGTGTCTGAGAGGGTGTTTTCAGAAAATACTGGCATTTGAATCAATAGACTAAGGAAAATCACCCTCACTAATGTGGGTGGGCAACATCCAATCCACTGAAGACCTGAATAGAACAAGAAGTCAGAGGACAGGCAAATTTGCTTTCTGCTTATACTGCTTGTCCATCGTCTCCTGCCCTTGGACATTAGTACTCATGGTTCTGCAGGCCTTCGGACACGGACCTGAATTTATACCACTGGCCACTGGTTCTCAGGCCTTTGGGCTTAGATCAGAACTACACTACTGGCTTTTCTGGGCCTCCAGCTTTCAGACAGCAGATCATAGGACTTCTCATCTGTAATAATCAAGTGAGCCAATTCCTTCCTATATATCTATATATGTCCTACTGGTTCTGTTTTTCTGGAGAGCTCTGACTGATACAACAGTTCTTTTTATGAGAGCAGAGGCTCTCACTGCTTTCCTGGGAATCAGAGAAGCAAGTGAAGCTGGGGGCATGCTTTTGAAAATGCTGCAGATCTCCAATCACACTGATCCTTTGATTTTAAAGGAACTCAATTTTCTTTGTGGTATGTGAGAGACAACTATGTCTTAAATATGTAACACAGCAATTTTTTTTTAGCTCTCTTGTAGTGGCAACAGACAGAACAATTGGTGTCTGAATGTACACCCACAAAGGTAAATCTTTAGGATTCTGGGAGTACATATTGTCAGCAATGAGAGTTGCATTAGAGGTCAGTGCTAGCTAAAAGCATGGTCTTTCCTCTTTAGGGCTAACTAGGACTAGCTACCAGATTTGAGGGGCCCAGTGAAAAATAAACATGTGGGTTTCATCGTTCAAAAATTATTAAGAATTTCAAGACAATGATAGCAGAGCATTAAACCAAGTGTGGGTCGCTGCTAGGCATGGGACTCTGTAGGACCACACAGGTTATGTGTCCATGAAGTCAGTCCAGCAATGGACAATTCCAGAGCTCTTACTAAGCTCTTCACCTGTTATTTATTTTATTTTATCCTCATAACAGAAGATAGTTTTAGGCACTAAACATTCTAGCATTTAACAGAGAAAGGTTTTGTTCTAACTGAATGGCAGAAAGGGACTGACAATAAGACCATAAGAAGAAAAGAGAAAAAAGAGGAAGACAAGGAACCAGAGGTACCTGTGCCACTCTGATCAATCCCAAATTAAAACTCAGCTGTACCTTTCTTCCATTTGACTTAAAAATGGATAGGGGATAGTAAATGGTTTTGTTGATGGCTGTTGTGAAACCTCCATTCTTGTCTCCTTAGTTTAAAAGAATTTAGACAAGAGATACACAGCAAAGGAGAGGCCTCATAGAACAATTTATTGCAAAGAAGAAAGAGTATTCTGAAAGCTAGGTGCAGATGAGACAGTGCACCCTGAGAGAGGATTCAGGGCAGGCTGCTCGTAAGGATGAGACAGCAAAGACTGGCACTAGGGAGAGTTTCTTTATGGGATTCTTACACAATATTATGAACAATATCACAAGGGGATATACATACCTTGCGATAAGGGGAGTAATATTATCTTCTCCCCCATTGGCCATTATGAAGAATACTGAAGCAGATTGTACACCTCCTGCAATATGAGGAATAATATCATTTTCTCCCCTTCTGGATATTATGAACAATATCACATTAGTGTGTACACCCCCGTGATATAAAAAGTAATATTAAACTCACCCTCAGAAGATTACAAATGATTTCACAGGGGGGTTTACACCCCCTGTGATATGGAGAGTAATAGTATCTTCTCCTTTCCTGGTTATTATGAACACTATCACAGAAGGCTGTACATCCCCTGTGATATGAGAAGCAATATTATCCTCTTCCCTCCTGGATATTATGAACAATATCATGGGGGGGGGTGTATATTCCTTGTGATATAAGAGTAACATCATCCTCTCTCCCCTTGGTTGACAGACAATATGTGTCAACTTGACTGGACCACAGGATGCCCAGATATCTGGTTAAACAGTATTTCTGAGTGTCTGTGAGGGCACTGAGTAAAAGAAATCACCCTCACCAATGTGGGTGGGCATCATCTTACCCATTCAGGGTCTGAATAAAACAAAATGGTAGAGGAAGGGAGGATTCACTTTCTCTCTGCTAGACTTCTTGAACTGAATCTTTGATTTTTTTCCTGCCTCAGACTGGAATCTACACCACCAGCTTCACAGTTATCCGGGCTACAAACTACAACATGGGCTTTCTGGGTCTTCAACTTGCAGACAGCAGATTGTAGGGCTTTTTGACCCCCATAATCATGTGAGCTAATAGATAGATAGATACAGATATAGGTACAGATACAGATATCTATTCGTTCTGTTTCTCTGGAGAACCTCGACTAACACAGAGCATCTGATGAAATTAAGACTCCCAGCCTCCTTCCCGCATTGGGCACCCCACGAAGGCTGTATATTCTCAAAGCAAGTAATTAGAATATTACTCTCTAGAACAAAATAAACAGCTGGTCCTTGCCCCCTCATCTTACACGTTGTCCAGCAGTGAACAAGCCTTGCCTATTTCCCCAAAGCACCTTTTTAGAGTATCACTTTTACATATAAATTGACGGCAAAAAACACCACACAAGATGAAGAATGTCTCTAGCAGAAATAACAGAGACCAAAACATAACCAACCAACCAAAAAAGACTCGAAAGAATCAAGGTCAATGCAGAGTTTTGTAGAAAGCATTTTAAAAACCCAATAATTTACATCTTCAGAGATAAAAGCAGCTATATTCATGAAAAAATAATGTAATGCTATAAAAGAACAGAAAATAAAAAGGGCACTTAGTAATGACAGTATGATAAAAGAAAAAATAATCTGATAGTCATTTGTCCAATTAAGTTGGAAAAGTCACAGAGAAAATAGAACAAAAAGATAAAGAGATAGAAAGTAGGACAGACAGGTAAGAAAAACTATCAGCCAAGAAGATCCACAATCTAAATAACAAATTTCAAAAAATAAAAGATACAATGGTGGGGGGGGAGAAATGATCAAATCTCCCAGGAGAATTCCCACAACTGAAGAATATGTGTTTCAGGACTGAAAAACTGATCAATAGGAATGAGAAAAGACCCATAACCAAAACACTCGATTATATCTTAGAACACTGGGAATAAAAAGAAGATCCTAAAGCTTCTTGTGACAAAACAGAAACGAAAGTGAGTTACATATCGAGAAATTTAGTGACCTGTGTGGCAGAAAGAAATACCATAATGTAGAGTTTCTCAACAATTCTGAAAGCTAAGATATTGTGGAACAAGCCCTCCAATATTCCGAGTGAAAGTTATTTTCAACCTAGAATTCTGTGCTCAGCCAGAATAAAAACAGTTCTAGACATGCACACTCTGCGGGAAAAAAGACCTGCAGCAAACTCCCTCAAGGAACTACTGGAGGATATGTTCCACAACATGAGGGTATATAATCAAGAAAAAGGAAGACACAGATTCAGGAAATAGAGAACTCATCTCAGGAATAAGGAATAAAACCTTTCTAGGATAGATGTGAAGGAGACCCAAGGACATCAGTTGAGAGCTGTGCCTTCCAAATTTTGATGTGCATAGGAATTACCAGGGGATCTTGTTGCAACGCAGATACTGATTCAGTAAGTCTGGGTAGGCCCTGAGATTTGGCGTTTTTAACGAATTCCCTCACGATGCTGAGGTTGCTGGTTCAGAGACTACATTTTGCATATCAGAGGTGTAGAGAAAAAACAGTCCAAATCCTAACAAGAAGACTACGGTACAGAGAGACACACACACAGACATTTATCTCCTTCTCGGAGATAATCAGAAATGAATTAGTGAAAACCAATAACTGTACAGTTGGGGAGGGAGAGGGATGGAGGAAAAGGAGAAAAGGATTAATATTTTAAGTAAATACAAATGAAGAAAAAACAAGGAAGGCGCTGTATTTACGGCAGCCGCATACATCCAACCCTGTCTCTACTAGACACCTGAAGAGGAAGGTTGGACCACACGAACGGATTCAGATTTAGTAGCCTGGGGGTCTCTGGAGCGACCCTGGAATATACTTCAGAAAGCCTAGATGCGGACCACGCTGACGGACGACGCACCTTCACCACGCCCTGCCCGGGAGCGGGCGGGGCCTCAATGCGCCAAGCGCCGGGTCTCAGGGGGCGGGGCATGGGCGGAACCTTTCCTTAAAATTGGCGCGCCCGGGCGGTGCTGGGATTCGGATTGGAGGCTTTTGAACCCGGAAGCAGTTGGTGGCGCCCGGAAGCAGTCGCGGATCCGGGCATTCTGGTGGCGCTGCAACTGCAGAATGGTACGCGGTGGCGGGAAGCGCAGGCCCGGCGGGGAGGGGCCGCAGGTACTGGCAGAAAGGGTGTGCGGGCTACGCGGGGCGCTTTGGGTGACAGCCAGGGCACCAGGAGGCAGCGCATTTCATTTTGCCAGTGCCTATTAAGCTTGCTGTGTGTCCGGGGGTTTCGGTTTGTTGCGGGGGCCCTGCCCAGGGTCGCTGTTTTTGTGCTCTGTAGGGTTTGGACCAGGAAAGTAGCCCCTCTGCGTCTTCGGCCCTGCTCCTCTTGGCGCATTTCCTGGGGAAACGTATTAAGCCAACCAACGGTTCATTCACTCACCCTGCCAGATTGATTGGGAACCCATTACATACCAGACATTGTGTGGGGCGCTGCGGATTCGGGGTCAACCCGTCTGCCCCTCCTGCTTTTAGAGCCCCCGGCCTAGCGGGGAGAGGCACAAGCTAAAATGCATTCTACTGTGACTTTTTAGTTTGGGATTATAATACTTGTGTGTAGAAAGTGCTGTGGAGACACTGAAGGAGGATTTAATAAGTCCCAGGGGGTGTTAAGACTTGTAAGAGAAATCTTTGAAAATGAGTTTTGAAGGCAGAGAAGTAAGATTCTGAGACGTAAAAGTGTAGGAGATGTTTGGGCATAGCGGAGCGTTCGGCTTGGCTGCAGCCAAGGAAATGGGAAAGTAAGAGGAGCTAATCATAAAAGCGCTACTGAGAGAGGAGGGGAAGAAAGTGTGTGCGTTCTCTCATACTTTACGACGATTTCGAAAGTTCCGTAACCACTACAGTAGCAATAAGGGGAATCAGGCAGGAAAGAAGTGCCATTGTGATAACTAAAGTTTTTAGAAAAATTACTCTGGCAGTGTTATAAATCGGACAGGTGAGACATTCTAAGAGGGCTTGATTAACTTGATTAAAGGGCCATGGGTATAGGCATTCTTCATATTGGGTCATGCATTCTAGGAGTACCAGGTAAAGGAAAAGTGTAGCCTCTGAAGGGGACAGCTGTCCTAAATTCTAGTTGTTAGGGTTATGGAGATGCTAAACTAGTGTGTGAGTGAAGGCACAGCTGAAAACATTCTCTTCGAAGATGCAGTGAAGAACTGCTTTGGTGGAGTGCTGCGCTTAACGAGAAATACAATACCAGAAATGATGAGTCTATAGAGACTATAGCCATAATGGCCAGCATTTGCGTATTATGTGCTAGGACTGTTCTGTGTATTTTTACATATAATAACTTATTACTTGTAACAACCCTTTGCCCTTTTTGCAGATAAGAAAACAAGGCACAGAAAGGTTGAGTAACTTGCTTAAGGTTGGAAATCAGTACAGTCAGAGTCAACCTAAACGTTATGCAAATTTGCGTTTCATAAAGGCAGATTAAGCCTTTTCTAACATCTTAAGTTGGAGCCAGTCTGAAATTCTGACCAAAGACATTTACAAAAGCAGAAGATAGGATAGCTCAGGGCTTAATATGTTCCTACTGTTCCATATTTGCAGTTGGAGAAGAAACATAATGAAGTGATGAAGAATCTGCTGTGGAGCCGGATTTAAACCTGAGTTTAAATCCTTTCTCTTCCACTTCCTAGTTAGGGACATAGGGAAGTTAGCCTCAGTTTCCTTAGCTGCAAGATGAGGTTAATAGTATCTAGTGCATGAGTTAGTTGAGGATTAAATGAGTTAATCCACAGAAAGTGCTTAGAACAGTGAAACAGCACAAAATAAGTTTTCAGTAATTATTTACTACTTGTTTTTACTATTATCTTTACTGTTACTATTTGCTATTATTGATACTCACTTTTGATACTCATTTTTCAACAGCCTTTTTGTTCAACGTAATTCTTTTTTAAATCAGATGCATTATAATCCTTAGCATAATAAACTGTTACCATTGTTCAAATCATGATCGTTTTTTACCTTATTTGTGTTAAGTAATGTAACAAACACCTGTGAACCCATTGCCCAACCCCAAAACTGAAACAGACAATGGCTCTACATCAACACGTGTTCCTCCCCTATCCTTTAAGCCTTCTTCTTGTCACTCATGTTCAGTGTAGCTATCCTGAGTTTTATTTTCCCTTGCCTTTTTAGAATAGGCTTATCCCCTATGAATGTATACTTAAACAATGTTTATTTTTAGTTTTCGAACTTCATAAAAAGGCTATCATTCTGGATATAATCAAGAACTTTTTTCCTCATTAAAAATATTTAATACAGATTGGTCCATATTGTGTAGTTATACAGTAACCATTCAGCAAATGAAAGAATGGTTCCAGGACTCCCACACATCCCAAAATCCAAGCATACCCAAGTTCCAAAGTTGGTCCTGTGGAACCCGAGTATACAAAAAGTTGACCCTCTCTATAAGTGGATTTTGCATCCCAAGAATACTGTATTTTTTTAATTTGCATTTGGTTGGGGAAAAAAAGTCGTGTATAAGTGGGTCCACAAAATTCAAACCCTTGTTGCTGAAGGGTCAACTGTAATATTAGGTGTAATAGTCTTGCTTGGAAGCCTTATAACTATTCTCCTACCAGTAGGTATTTCATTTGTTCTGTTTGCTCTTGGAATCATCGCCATCATGACCATTTTTGTGTCACCTGATTCATTAATACATTTTGTAGATGTTGAATGATATCTAACATAACATTAATAAACTTCAGCCTACTGGGAAAATTGAAGAATATAAATATGAGAAATGTCTAGCTGAGAATTTCTCAACTTTAGCACTGTTGACATTTGAGCTAGTAGTCTTTGTTGAGGTTGCCTATCCTGGGCATTGTAAGATGTTGAGCATCCCTGGCCTCTGTTCCACCAGATGCCACTAGTACCCTTCTTCCAATTCATTACAACTACATAGGGCTCCAAATGTCCCCTGTGGGGCAAAATCACCACCAGTTGAGAACCACTGCTCTAAATAGAATAAAAGGAAAGAACTTAATTTAAAAAGAATGAAACTGGGTTCCTAGAAAGAAAAACAGATTGCTTCTTAGAAAACTAAATGTATGTAACCTCCAGTTGTGTATATTATCTTTACAGAAATTTATCAAATGTCTAATAGGCAAAATAAAACCTAGCATACTGAACCTATATTGCAGTGGTGCTAGAGATGAGTATTGTAACCTAATCCTGGCATTAAAAGGTCTTTTCTGAAATAATTGGATTTTTGGCCTAGAGTTTAGTGCTATTCTGCTTTGTTAGGAACTGTGGATGTTTAACATTGTTAAAGAGAATGTTTAACCTTCCCTCTTTATTTGGAAAATCAAAAGGGAGGTGTCTGTTTTTATGGCTGGTTAATGATTGTAGTGAATAGCTCAGACACAGCTCTGGATGTTTCTGAAGAAATAGCTTTTTAAATGATGCATTGCTTATATCCAGTTACTTCTGTTTTCTGGTGTGATCAATGAATCTGCTTAAAAGACTCACATGTTTAACCAAAAGAGGGCAAAACCTGCCCTTTCTTTATTCTTCTCTTCCTGCTAGTACCTTTTTTACCTTTTTTTTTTTTGTGGTTTCCATTATCTTAGAAAAATATATTTAAAGACTTGCTGTGTGGATTCCTCTTAACCATGTAAACTATTCTTTTTTCTGTGCCCAAAGGAATTCCCAGATTTTACTCAAATACTATTTAGAGAGTTTTAAGGAAAACATATACTATCTCACAGAGTTGGGTGAACAAGAGTGAGTGATGTTATGCAAGGAGAGTTACTGAAATTACTAAAGATAATTTGGAGAAATAAAGTTTTGTGTGCCAATTTTCAGTGTGAAAACACAGTTGATGTGAAGAAAAGTAAATTTTGTGAAGCTGATGTCTCCAGTGACCTTCGAAAAGAAGTAGAAAATCATTATAAGCTCTCTTTACCTGAAGATTTCTATCACTTCTGGAAGTTCTGTGAAGAACTTGATCCTGAAAAGCCAGCTGGTGAGTTGCTCCGGAATCATTTTTGTATGTATGGAAAAAGTAATAGGAAACAGGCTGGGTTTAGTAGTTTACACTCTGTAATCCCAGCTGAGGCAGGAGGATCTCCTGAGGCCAGGAGGTTGAGACCAGTGTTAACATAGCAAGACCTCTTTACTACAAAACAAATTGGGAAAAAGAGAAGCTAGGCATGGTTGCCTGTACCTATAATCGTAGCTACTTGGGAGACTGAAATGGGAGGATCCTTTCAGCCCAGTAGTTTGAGGTTGCAGTGAGCTGTGATCACTCCAGCATCAGTGACAGAGCAAGACCCTGTCTTTAGAGAATATATTAATTGGCCAGGCATGGTGGCTCACACCTTTAATCCCAGCACTTTGGGTGGTTGGGATCTTCTACCACTCGGCAGACAGATCATTTGGGGTCGGGAGTTTGAGACAGCCTGGGCAACACAGTGAAACCCTGTTTCTACTAAAAATACAAAACTTAGCTGAGTGTGGTGGCACACCCCTGTAGTCCCAGCTACTTGGGATTCTGAGGCATGATCAGCAGTTGAACCGGGGAGGCAGAGGCTGCAGTGAGCTGAGATTACATCACTGCATTACAGCCTGGGCAACAGCGAAACCCTGTCTCAAAAAAAGAAAAAGAAAAAGGAAAAAAAAAAAAATATATATATATATATGTTTTTTTTTCTTCAAAACCTAACCAAGGATATAAACAGTTCATAGAAAAGGAATATTTTCCAAGATGTTTCTAGTAAGAAAATATGGTAAATATAGATAAATGCTATAGTAATGTCACTGTCACCTAGTTTATTGGCAAAGGAAAATAATTTCATCATATTCTGGGGGAATGTGAAGGAAAGTAAGCACTTTCATATGTTGCAGGAGTCTGAGCTAATGGTTCTGCTTCCAAGAACTTGTCTTATGGATTAGATAAACTAAGAATTATGTTTGAGGATATTTACTTAAACAAAAAATGGGAAATGGCTTAAATACCTACCAATAACACAATTATTCAATAGATCTTTTAAATTGTTTTAAAAGAATGAAGCATATTTTTAGGAAATAATACACTATCATGCCTGAAATATGTTAAGTGAAAAAGAAGAGTGTATATAGAATATGCTACCATTAGTATTTTTTAAAAGGGGCAGGGGGAGCACAAACATATCCCTGTGCGCTTTTCTATGTGCTTGCTTTGTCTCTGAAAGGAAAAAGAAACTGTTAAGGGGCTGTGATCATTGCTTTGCACTATATACCCTTTTGTATTGTTTAAATTTTTTAACTAGTAAGCAGTGTCATACGCTATTGATGGAAATGTATATTGATACATATTCTGAATTTCACCAATAGATCAGAACTGTGTAGTAGTTTCTTTAAAAATAGTCATGTCCATGTACAAACATTAGCAAAGATGTTCACTGAAACATTTTTAGAACAGAGAAAAGAAATAGTAAATCTTCATCAGTAAGAGAATAGATGGTTACCTCTTTATAATGCAGTATCATGCCGTGTTAAAAAATCACGTAAAATAACATTGAATAGCATGGAAAAATATTCAGAAAATTTAAGTGGGACATCAGAATGGAGGACAAAGGCATATTACAAAACAACCCTTCCCAGTTTGTTACATATTTGTACTGTTCATGGGGGTGGAGAGCATGGAAATTTGTTACTGTATACTAGACTATTAACTGTGTTATTTTTGGCTGATGGGATAGGTGGCTTTAGTTTTCTTGTTGCTTTATAAATTAGTGTATGCTCTCTTGAGCTCCAGTTGAGCTTAACTATTTTTTCTGTCAAACCATCTTCATCCTTCTATTCATGTTATTATTCCAGGAGTTTTTTTGCTTTCTTCATTTTTGCCTTCTTATAAAACTGGGTCCTGCCTGGAGTGCTGTCTTTCTTAGAAGCACCAATGACCCATTTGAAGTTATACATTGTATATTTGCACAGACTTCATGTCTTTGTGGTTTATTAACACTCCCTGTCTGTAATCTGTGAATAGAGAAGGAAGATGGAATCATCTAGGGTTAGGGTTGGCCAAATAGACTGTCAAAGAATCAGGGTAATCCGGTGTGATTAGCTGAGGTAGAGGAAAGAGGGATAGAAATGTTTTTTACTCTTTTTCTTTTGTTTTTTTTTTGAGACAGAGTCTCACCCTGTCACCCAGGCTGGAGTGCAATGGCGTGATCTCGTTTCACTGCAAGCTCTGCCTCCCTGGTTCAGGTGATTGTTGTACCTCAGCCTCCCAAGTAGCTGGAATTACAGGAGTGAGCCACCATACCCGGCTAATTTTTGTATTTTTAGGTTTTGCCATGTTGGCCATGCTGATCTCGAACTCCTGAACTCAGGTGATCAGCCTGCCTCAGCCTCCCAAAGCGCTGGGATAACAGGTGTGAGCCACCACACCTGACCTGTTTCTTACTGCTCTTAATCCACACATTTTTGCTGTAACCTATGTGTACTACAAGTATACCTGTGCTGTACTACAAGCATTTGAGGCTAACTGCAGTGTGGTAATGGGACTATAGGAATACAGACCAGTCTTGCTTTAGCTAAAATAAGAAACAATAGGAATGTTTGAAATGTTAAACTAATTCAGTGGTAAATTTCAGAGGAAGTCCTAAATGTAAATGCCACTTTTCTGTTACTCTGACGTCTTTTCCATTGAATGTCTGTAACTGACATCTTCACACACAACTCAAGATTTTTTTACTTTAGAAACTTTTTAAAGACAATTGCTTAGAAATAGTTTACTAACTAAAAGCATTATTTCCTATCTGTCTTCAGAAAGTCTTGACTAAATGTTTTTTCTTTATAGATTCACTTTCTGCAAGTCTTGGACTTCAGTTAGTTGGTCCTTTTGATATCCTTGCTGGAAAACATAAAACGAAGAAAAAATCAACAGGCCCAAATTTTAACCTTCATTGGAGGTTTTACTATGATCCTCCTGAGTTCCAGACCATTATCATTGGAGATAATAAAACTCAGTACCACATGGGGTATTTCAGGTAAAGGATCTTTTCTTCACCTCCAAACTATAGCTGCTGTCTTGCTAATGAGGATAAATAGTGACTCACTAGCCTCACCCAAGGTGGAAGGCATATTTTCCCCTGTTGGTGGAGCCATCTGTTCTTGCTCTTACCATTTTAACCTTCCCTAGGATGGGTAAACTCTTTAGGTTTAACCTCATTAGTTTTTCCTTTCCTTGTAAACTTTTTTTTCCCTTTTGGGTTCAGAAGAGCTCTTTTGGCCCAATAAAAATAATTTAGAGCAGCTGTTATGACTTGTGCTTAATAAGCCGTGTGCTTCCAGGTGCCAGAGTGGCAACTGGGAGTAAGAGTGGTCTCTGGAGTCACATTGGCTCTTGTTTATTATCTGTGTGACCCTGTATCATTAGTGACTGTGACTTTCTGTGACTCAGTTTCCTGTCTTGTAGCAATAGGGATAATAATTGTAGGTACCTGATAGGAATATTATGAGAATTAAGTGAATGCATGCAAGATACTTAGAAGGTTAAGAAATAAACTCTAGGAGGAAGATACCTTGTCCACTTGTACCAGTAGAGATGCTGTCCTTTAAAGTGAAGGTTAAATGTAAGGTAATAGAAGTGCCCAGGAAGAAGTACTGTAGTGCGGTAGAATGTACATGGGGCTAGGAATTGAATTATACCTAACTTACTAGGACCTTCGCTGAGTAATTGAACCTCTCAGTATTTGTTTCCTCAATTTTAAAATGATTTGGTTATATATGTGAATATGATCTTTTGATCTCTAATGTTTTACAATCTTTTCTCTTGTTTTTTCTTTTTTTGTATTTGAGTATAAAAGCAACTAGGTCCTAAGAATCTTAATTTTAGGTTCCATAATATAAGATTTGTCAGATATTCCTAAGAAACGTGGAGCTTAAAACTGGCAAATATGTTTCAATTAAAAAAATAAAAATAAAAAGACCTTATAAACAAGACCTTAAAGGGAAAAAAAGGTGTAAATTGTTGTCTGTAGTCCTACAGTCCCACTTGCCTGATAAATTTTTAATGTCTTTTGCTTAAACAGGGATTCTCCTGATGAACTTCCTGTATATGTTGGTATAAATGAAGCAAAGAAAAATTGTATAATTGTTCCAAATGGAGATAATGTATTTGCTGCAGTCAAGTAAGAATATTTTAATTTCTCTTATGTTTGTTTACAATTTTTATACTATAGTAGTCCATTACAACGGGGGTGTGAGGGGCCTGGGCACAGTGGCTCACACCTGTAATTCCAGCACTTTTGGAGGCCAAGGTGGGTGGATTGCTAAGGTCAGGAGTTTGAGACCAGCCTGGCCAACATGGGGAAACCTCATCTCTACTAAAAATACAAAAGTTAGCCAGGGGCATGGTGGCAAACACCTGTAATCCCAGCTACTCAGTAGGCTGAGGTGGGAGAATTGCTTGAACTTGGTGGCAAACACCTGTAATACCAGCTACTCAGGAGGCTAAGGCGGGAGAATCACTTGGACGCGGGAGGTAGAGGTTGCAGTGAGCAGAGATTGTGCCACTGCACTCCAGTCTGAGTGACAAAGTGAGACTACTATCTCCAAAAAAAAAGCAGGGGGGTGTTTGAGGCAAGCCCATAATTGTAGATTTCTAAAGATAATTTTTATGACTTTTATGGGTAGTCTTACTTATACTGTTATTTTGTCACTATTCAAAAAATAACACCTCTTACGTAACTGTTTTACTTAATGAAAATAACACTTGACCTCAGATGTTCCATGGCAAAATCAAAAGTTTTTTTAGACATCTGATTTTAAACACTTGTTAAGAGTTCATTACTTGTGTTTAGTTGAAACAAAAAGGTTTAATAAAGGAAAAAGAGATGCTTATAAAATCCTTGGAAGGGTTAAGGGAGCAGGTTGAGCTTCCAGGAATGACAGTCAGCTGATCAGAACACTTAATTTCTTTATATATTTTAAAATTTATTTTTATGGCAGAGGGAGTCAGGTCTTTCAAGGCAGACCTCTGATCACCGGATGTTACACCCAGAGAAAGAATTTTTTTCTGCAAGATTTAATAGTAACTAAAGAAATGCAAATTAAGCCAGAAAAGATTTTTAAAGGTTAAAGAATGGTAATAACCAATGACGGCGAGGGTATATGAACCCTTACTGGTGTGTTGGTTGGTAAAACCTTTGTAGAAAGCAGTTTGAAAAACGTTTAAACAACCATAGTCTAAGATTTCTTAATAGATTACATTACCAGGTACCGTGTGAAGTACACATTTATACCCTTAAGTTTGCAATTCCACTTCGAGCTCTTCATCAAACATATTTTGGACTGGTACAGAAATATCTGTTTATTACAGATAGTTTATTAAATGAGAAAATGGCAACAACATATCCAGCAATAGAGAAGATTAGGTAAATATAAACTATCCATATGCTATAATACCTTGGTATTGGTTTGTTGAATTTGTTACGAAGTGAGCAAATACCAGTAGTGTAGAATGATTCTATTTCATACTGTCTAATGCATATGGAAATAAACATACTCAATTTTTAAATATCTTTGAACAGCAAAGTTAGAAATGATTTTTTTTCCCTTCTACCTTTTTTTCCTTCCCTAAAATAACTGGGGCAAATAGTTTTGACCTTGGGTCAGACACTCTTAGAGTCAAAACTATTTGTGATTTAAAATGTTGTTTTTGGCCGGGCGCGGTGGCTCACGCCTGTAATCCCAGCACTTTGGGAGGCCGAGGCAGGCGGATCACAAGGTCAACAGATTGAGACCATCCTGGTCAACATGGTGAAACCCCGTCTCTACTAAAAATACAAAAAATTAGCTGGGCACGGTGGCGCGTGCCTGTAATCCCAGCTACTCGGGAGGCTGAGGCAGGAGAATTGCCTGAACCCAGGAGGCGGAGGTTGCGGTGAGCCGAGATCTCGCCATTGCACTCCAGCCTGGGTAACAAGAGCAAAACTCCGTCTCAAAAAAAAAATGTTGTTTTTGCACCAATGGCACAAAGGCAATAGTGGATAATACTGTTGTCACCTTGGCAGGAATAAAGACAATGCCATTAGAATAGCAGCAGTCATTGCATTATTCACAGCAGTAAATGCAAATGTGTTTAAGAATGTTTGTGATGGGGCCAGGCATGGTGGCTACTCAGGATGTTGAGGTGGGGGCATTGCTTGAGCCCAGGAGTTCAAGTTCATCCTCAGCAACATGGCAAGACCCTGTCCCTGAAAAAAATGTCAGTGATGGAGTATACATTTATTAGATGTCTGTCATTGAGTATATATCTTTAACATTCTGTGATGAAATAGGAAATACATAGAAAGCATCTCTCATAATAAAGTATTGTGGTTTATCTCAAGGGAAAAAGCACTTGTGTGATTGGGTTTTGAGATGAACCTTTTTCCCACTTTTAGAAAGAGTGACTCAATGACAAACTCTGGTTATTTGGATCTAGATACTGGCAGAAATTTTCTCAAATGAACCAAAGAAAACAACTGACTGGCTATATTTATTGTGAGTGATAAAATTCAAGGTTTCAAACAAAATAGATTGAGAAACTTGTAATACCACTGTGAGCTCAATAGCTTTTTTTTTTCCTAATGTTATGTAATGGGGTGAATTTGATATGTAAGTTTCAACTTTTACATCTAATAACTTAGCCACTATTTTGAAAGGGCCATTGCATGATGCCATATAACATGCTTGGGTACAAATTTGTTTGCATTCAACACATTTTAATGGATGTAAAGTCAAAGCACAAAATGTTCATGTTCATGGCTATGGCTTCAGTTGCACATTGCACCTTATCTTTAAGCATCACATAGCAAAGTGTTAGAGTAGGTTTAGACAGAGACAAAAACTTACAGAGATAGTCATAATAATGTGATATGTATAGGAAGGCAACTACCAAGTGCCTTCAATATTGGTGGAGGTAAAAGAGGATATTTTATATGGGCTTTAATGGATGCCTAAGAACTTACTAGAAAGAGTGGGAAGAAGGATGTTTTAGGTAAGGGAGCACTATGTGTGTGAAAGTAATAAAACTTAAAACTTGACTAATCCCAGTTTTGCACATATCTTTTAAATCTTTATTGTAGACATTAGAGTGCCAATGTAAATTTGAACCATATTTTCCTCTTTCTGTGACTGGCAGTTTTTATTAATACTGCTTTTCTCTTATTTGAAGAAAACTGTTCGGGATTTCGAGAGAAGTGTTGGTAATTATTCTGTGGACTTATTCCTGCGTGGAATTTGACATGTTTAACTTGGCTCAACTTCCAAAGGTCTTTGTACTTAGTCCAGTGGCCTGCAACATAATGAGGACTTTTACTTTTTCAGATTATTTTTGATGAAAAAACTTAAAGAAGTAATGGATAAAAAGAAAACCAATCTCTTGAAAAACATAGATGAAAAACTCACAGAAACAGCCAGAGAACTGGGGTACTCACTGGAACAAAGAACCATGAAGATGAAACAGAGAGATAAGAAAGTATGACTTCAATCTGTTGGCCTCTGTTTCGCTGTTGAGCAGATGTTTTTCTTCTCTTGATTACTTCCCATCTCTACCCTTCTCTTCTCTAGCCCTATTTTTAAGAGATGGTTGCAGTCCCTCTGGGGGGCTAGGAGGATGGCACTGAAACAGGTCAGATGGCTCCTTTGGCTTGGTACACTGGTTGAATTGCATAACTAGTGATATCACTGCTGTGGTTGAATAACTCATGCTAGTATTTACCATTCTTTTAATCTTGTTTTGTCAGTTAATCACTTCATAAAGTTAACTGAAAGCTGCTTTGTACATAATGAAATTTATATACATACTTTTTCTCCAGTAAACGTGTACATAAGCAGTGCTTTCTTCTTTTTCCTTATTAATCCCATCATTTCCTTTTGTATTTCTCCTAATGTGTGCAGTGTGAGGGGAGTATTTTGTAAAGGAGAAAATACTTCGGAGTGTTGGATTCTTTTGGTTTTTCAGCTGTAGATTTCAGGATAAGTTAATGACAAGCTGGAAGATTTCTGCCTTGGAGTAAATGAGAATTCTGAAGGAGTTTGTTCTTATGGCCTCTGGGGAAAAACATTTGTCACTGGAAGGAGGGTTCCCCAGTCTCCTCCAGCTTTTCACTGTTTGTTGGCCCTTGCTGGTTTGTCCCAATGTTCTAAGCTAAAGTGAGAACTTGCTATTCCTTAATAAACTAGCACTGGTAATGAAGTACCTTGCTGGTTCATCTGTATGTTCAAAGCTAAAGGGAGAACTTTTTTTTCCTTAATAAAATAGCAGTGGTAATGAAGTACCTTAGTGTACTTAGGTATTAAAATCCTACTAAAGTTCTACTCTGATCTTGATTCAGCTGCAAGGGTGATATTCTGATAAGTTCTAGGCACTTTTTCTTTAGTCCTATGGACTGGAAAGTTTCTTAAAACATACATTTTAATGAAACTCATTATAACATGGCATTTTAAATATGAAGATTTTATATTGCCATTTACCTTTCTGGTTATCATAGGAAGCTTGTCCCACCTTGTGATCAGGAGAGAAGGGTAGCATTTGTAGTCTAGTTAATATATTCCTAATTTAGTTTTTTTGAAGTTTTTGTATTCATTTTATGTTGTGTTATTTAATTTTAATTTTTATCTTTTTAATTTTTTTCTCATAGATTATTGGGGTACAGGTAGTATTTGGTTACATGAGTAAGATCTTTTTTTTAATTTATACTTTAAGTTCTGGGGTTCATGTGCAGAACGTGTAGGCTGGTTACATAGGTATACATGTGCCATAGGGGTTTGCTGCATCCATCACCTGACCATCTACATTAGGTATTTCTCCTAATGCTATCCCTCTTTTAGCCCCCTACACCCTAACAGGCCTCAGTGTGTGATGTTCCCCTCCCTTTGTCCATGTGTTCTCATTGTTGAACTCCCACTGATGAGTAAGAACATGTGGTGTTTGGTTTTCAGTTCCTGTGTTAGTTTGCTAAGAATGATGGTTTCCAGCTTCATCCATGTCTCTGCAAAGTACATTAAGTCTTCCTTTTCTATGGCTGCATAGTATTCCATGGTGTATATGTGCCACATTTTTTTTGTGCAGTCTATCACTGATGGGCATTTGGGTTGGTGGGTTGGTTCTGTCTTTGCTATTGTGAACAGTGCCGCCAATAAACATATATGTGCATGTGTCTTTATAATAGAATGATTTATACTTCTTTGGGCATATTACCCAGTAATGAGATTGCTAGATCAAATAGTATTTCTGGTTCTAGATCCTTGAGGAATTGTCACACTGTCTTCCACAGTGGTTGAGCTAATTTACACTCCCACCAACAGTGTAAAAGCATTCCTATCTCTCCATGTCCTCTCCAGCATTTGTCGTCTCTGGTCTTTTTAATGATTGCCATTCTAACTGGCATGAGATGGTATCTCATTGTGGTTTTGATTTGCATTTCTCTAATGACCAATGATGATGAACTTCTTTTATATGTCTGTTGGCTGCATAAATGTCTTCTTTAGAGAAGTGTCTGTTCATATCCTTTCCCACTTTTTGATGGGGTTGGTTTTTTTCTTGTAGATTTGTTTAAGTTCTTTGTAGATTCTGAATATTAGCCCTTTTAGATGGATAGATTGCAAAAATTTTCTCCCATTCCGTAGGTTGTATGTTCACCCTGATGATAGTTTCTTTTGCTGTGCAGAAGCTCTAGTTTAATTACATCCCATTTGTCTATTTTGGGTTTTGTTCCCATTACTTTTGGTGTTTTAGTCATGGAGTCTTTGCTCGTGTCTATGTCCTGAATGGTAATGCCTAGGTTTTATTCTAGGGTTTTTATTGTTTTAGGTCTTAGGTTTAAATCTTTAATCCATCTTGAGCTAATTTTTGTGTAAGGTATAAGGAAGGGATCCAGTTTCAGTTTTCTGCATATGGGTAGCCAGTTTTCCCAACACCATTTATTAAATAGAGAATCCTTTCCCCATTGCTTGTTTTTGTCAAGTTTGTCAAAGATCAGATGATTGTAGATGTGTGTCATTATTTCTGAGGGCTCTGTTCTGTTTTGTTGGTCTATATGTCTGTTTTAGTGTTCGTACCATGCTGTTTTGATTACTGTAGCCTTTTGGTATAGTCTGAAGTCAGGTAGTGTGATGCCTCCAGCTTGGTTCTTTTTGCTTAGGATCGTCTTGGCTATGCAGGCTCTTTTTTGGTTCCTTATGAAACTTAAATTAATTTTTTCCAATTTTGTGGAGAAAGTCAATGGCAGCTTGATGGGGATAGCATTGAATCTATAAATTACTTTGGGCAGTATGGCCATTTTCGCAATGTTGATTCTTTCTAATCATGACCATGGAATGTTTTTCCATTTGTTTGTGTCCTCTCTTATTTCCTTGAGCAATTGTTTATAGTTCTTCTTAAGAGGTCCTTCACATCCCTTATAAATTGTATTTCTAGGTATTTTATTCTCTTTGTAGCAGTTCTGAATGGGAGTTCTCTCATGATTTGGCTCTCTATTATTGGTTTAGAGGAATGCTTGTGATTTTTGCCTATTGGTTTGTATCCTGAGACTTTGCTGAAGTTGCTTATCAGCATAAGGAGATTCTAGGCTGAGACGATAGGGCCTTGTAAATATAAAACTCATGTCATCTGTAAATAGAGATAATTTGACCTTCTCTTTTTCTAATTGAATACACTTTATTTCTTTCTCATGCCTGATTGCCCTGCCCAGAACTTCCAATACTGTGTTGAATAGGAGTGGTGCAAGAGGGCATCCTTGTCTTGTGACTATTTTCAAAGGGAATGCTTCCAGTTTTTGCCCATTCAGTATGATGTTGGCTGTAGTTTTGTCATAAATGACTTTTACTATTTTGAGATATGTTCCATCAGTGCCTAGTTTATTGAGAGTTTTTAGCAAGAAGGGCTTTTGAATTTTGTCAAAGACCTTCTCTGCATCTATTGAGATAATCATGTGGTTTTTGTCATTGGTTCTATTTATGTGATAGATTATGTTTATTTGCGTATGTTGAACCAGCCTTGCATCCCAGAGATGAAGCCAACTTGATCATGATAAGCTTTTTGATGTGCTGCTGAATTCAGTTTTCCAGTATTTATTGAGGATTTTCACATCAATATTCCTCAGGGATATTGGCCTGAAATTTTCTTTTTTAGTTGTGTCTCTGCCAGGTTTTGATATCAGGATGATGCTGGTTTCATAAAATGTGTTAGGGCAGGGCCGGGCGTGGTGGCTCAAGCCTATAATCCCAGCACTTTGGGAGGCCGAGGCGGGTGGATCATGAGGTCGAGAGATCGAGACCATCCTAGTCAAAATGATGAAACCCTGTCTCTACTAAAGATACAAAAAATTAGCTGAGCATGGTGGCACGTGCCTGTAATCCCAGCTACTCAGGAGGCTGAGGCAGGAGAATTGCCTGAACCCAGGATGCAGAGGTTGCGGTGAGCCGAGATCGTGCCATTGCACTCCAGCTGGGTAACAAGAGCGAAACTCCATCTCAAAAAAAAAAAAAAGAGGGCAGATTCCTTCTTTTTGTTGTTTGGAATAGTTTCAGAAGGAATGGTAGCAGCTCCTCTTAGTACCTCTGGTAGAATCTGGCTGTGACCCTGTCTGGTCCTGGTATTACTGCCTCAATTTCAGAACTTGTTATTGGTCTATTCAGGGATTCATCTTCTTTCTAATTTAGTCTTAGGAGGGTATAAGTGTCCAGGAATTTATTCATTTCTTCTAGATTTTCTGGTTTATTTGCATAGAGTTGTTTAAAGTATTCTCTCATGGTAATTTGTATTTTTGTAGGATCGGTGGTGATATTCCTTTAATCATTTTTTTATTGCATCTATTTGATTCTTCTCTCTTTGCTTTATTCGTCTGGCTAATGGTCTATTTTGATCTTTTCGAAAAACCACCTCCTGGATTCGTTGATTTTTTTTTTTTTTTTTTTTTAAGGGTTTTTCGTGTCTCTGTCTCCTTCAGTTCTGCTCTGATCTTAGTTATTTCTTATCTTCTGCTAGCTTTTGATTTTGTTTGCTCTTGCTCCTCTAGTTCTTTTAATTGTGACATTAGTGTCAATTTTAGATCTTTTCTGCTTTCTCTTGGGGCATTTAGTGCTATAAAATTTCCTCTATTCACTGCTTTAAATGTGTCCCAGTGATTCTGGTACATTGTGTCTTCATTCTCACTGGTTTCAAAGAACATCTTTATTTCTGCCTTCATTTTGTTATTTATCCAGTAGTCATTCAGGAGCAGGATGTTCAGTTTTCATGTAGCTGTGTGGTTTTGAGTGGGTTTCTTAATCCTGAGTTCTAATTTGATTGCACAGTGGTCTGAGAGAGAGTTTGTTACAATTTCTGTTCTTTTGCACTTGCTGAGGAGTGTTTTACTTCCAATGATATGGTCTATTTTAGAATAAGTGCTGTGTGGTGCTGAGAAGAATATATATTCTGTTGATTTGGGGTGGAGAGTTCTGTAGATGTCTACTTGGTCTGCTTGGTCCATATCTGAGTTTAAGTCCTGAATATCCTTGATTAATTTTCTGTCTTGTTGATCTGTCTAATATTGACAGTGGGGTGTTAGTCTCCCCCTATTATTGTGTGGATTGTGTGGGAGTCTAACTCTCTTTGTAGGTCTCTAAGAACTTGCTTTATGAATCTGGGTGCTCCTATATTGGGTGCATATAGATTTAGGATAGTTAGCTCTTTTTGTTGCATTGATCTCTTTACCATTATGTAATGCCCTTCTTTGTCTCTTTTGATCTTTGTTGGTTTAAAATCTGTTTTATCAGAGACTAGGATTGCAACCCCTGCCTTTCCTTTGCTTTCCATTTCCTTGGTAAATCTTCTTCCATTCTTTTATTTTGAGCCTATGTGTGTCTTTGCACATGAGATGCATCTCCTGAATACAGCACACTGTTGGGTCTTGACTCTATACAATTTGCCAGTCTGTCTTTTAATTGGGGCATTTAGCCTTATTACATTTAAGGTTAATATTGTTATGTGTGAATTTGATCCTGTCATTATGATGCTAGCTGGTTATTTTGCCCAATATTTGATGCAGTTTTTTCATAGTGTCAATGGTCATTACAGATTGGTATGTTTTTGCAGTGTCTGGTACTGGTTGTTTCTTTCCATGTTTAGTTCTTCCTTTAGGAGCTCTTGTAAGGCACGCCTGGTGGTGACAAAATCTCTCAGCAGTTGCTTGTTCATAAAGGATTTTATTTCTCTCTCACTTATGAAGCTTAGTTTGGCTGGATATGAAATTCTGGGCTGAAAATTCTTTAAGAATGTTGAATATTGACCCCCAAACTCTTCTGGGTTGTAGGGTTTCTGCTGAGAGATCTGCTGTGAGTCTGGTGGGCTTCCCTTTGGGGATAACCCGACCTTTTTCTCTGGCTGCCCTTAGCATTTTTTCTTTTTTTCTTTTTTTCATTTCAACCTTAGTGAGTCTGACAATTATGTGCCTTGGGGTTGCTCTTCTCAAGGAGTATCTTTGTGCTGTTCTCTGTATTTCCTGAATTTGAATGTTGGCCTGCTTTGCTAGGTTGCAGAAGTTCTCCTGGATAATATCCTGAAGAGTGTTTTCCAACTTGGTTTCATTCTCCCTGTCACTTTCAGGTACACCTATCAAACATAGATTTGGTCTTTTCATGGAGTCCCATATTTCTTGGAGGTTTTGTTCGTTTCTTTTCACGGTTTTTTCCCTAATCTTGTCTTGTTGCTTTATTTCACTGAGTTGATCTTCAGTCTCTGATATCTTTTCTTCCACTTGATCCATTCAGCTATTGAAACTTCTGTATACTTCACAGAGTTCTTGTGCTGTATTTTTTTTTTAGCTCCATCAGGTTATGTTCTTCACTAAATTGGTTATTCTTGTTAGCAATTCGTCTAACCTTTTTTTAAGGTTCTTAGCTTCCTTGCATTGGGTTAGAACATGCTCCTTTAGTTTGGAAGAGTTTGTTATTACCCACCTTCTGAAGCCTGCTTATTTCAATTTGTCAAACTCATTCTCCATCCAGTTTTGTTCCCTTGCTGGCAAGGAGTTGTGGTCTGTTGGAGAAGAGGCATTCTGGTTTTTGGAATTTTCAGCCTTTTTGCGCTGGTTTCTTTCCATCTTCGTGAATTTATCTACTTTTGTTTGCTGAAATCGGTGACCTTTAGATGTGATCTCTGAGTGGGCATACTTTTTGTTGATGTTGAAACTATTCCTTTCTTTTTGTTAGTTTTCTTTTCAGTCAGGCCTCTGCTGCAGGTCTACTGGAGTTTGCTGGGGATCCATTCCAGACCCTGCTTACCTGGGTATCACTGATGGAAGGTGCAGAACAGCAAAGATCGCTGCCTGTTCCTTCCTCTGGTACCTTCATCCCATAGAGGTACCACCTGATGCCAGCCAGAGCTCTCCTGCATGAGGTGTTAGCCCCTACTGGGAGGTGTCTCCCAGTCAGGATACACAGGGATCAGGAATCCACTTGAGGAGGCAGTCTGTCCCTTATCAGAGCTCGAACGCTATGCTGGGAGATCTGCTGCTCTCCTCAGAGCTGCAAGGCATGGTCATTTAAGTCTGCTGAAGCTGTGCCCACAACCACCTCTTTTCGCTGGTTCTCTGTCCCAGGAAGGTGGGGTTTTATTTATAAGTCCCTGATGGGCCTTTTTTCAGAGATGCCCCACCCAGCGAGGAGGGAATCTAGTGAGAGAGTCTGCCTGCAGCGGCCTTGCTGAGCTGTGGTGGCTCCTCTCATTTCAAACTTCCCAGTGACTTTGTTTACACTGTGAGGTTAAAACTACCTACTCGAGCCTCAGCAATGGCAGACCCTCCTCCCCCAACCAAGCTTGCACATCCCAGGTTGTGCTCAGACTGCTGTGCTGGCTACGAGAATTTCAAGCCAGTGGATCTTAGCTTGTTGGTCTCTATGGGGATGGAACTCACTGAGCCAGACCAGTTGGCCCCCAGACTTCAGTCTCCTTTCCAGTAGCAGAGTGAAGGTTTCTGTCTCACTGGCAATCCAGGTGCCACTCAGTTGGAAGTGCAGAAATCATCTGCCTTCTATGTTGACCTTGCTGGTAACTGCCCACCAGAGCTATTCCTATTCGGCCATCTTGCCAGCAGTCCTAATTTGTTTTGACTACAGTCTGAGCATCAATACACATAATAGCTGTTAGCAAGTTATATAATCAGTCTTGTTTTAGTTTTCTACCACAAGCCATGATTTACTTCAGAGGAGACTTTCTTAATTCTTCCTCATAAATAAGATAGGATTGAAGTTTAAATTTCATAGATATTTTTGTCCTAGACCCTCCCACCATGAAGTTTCATTTTAGTATTTGTTCTTTATACAAAAACAGCTGAGAAAAACCGAGACAAAAAAGAACTTACAAGATAATCATGTTTTTAATCCTCTCCTGTTGATGAGTATGCTTTCAAACCCTTTTCTTTTATTGTAAGGTTGTTGTTTTATTGCTTTTGTGAGATCTTCATTTAATTCATATTTTTCTGCTAAAGAATTTAGTTACTGGCTTTGTCCTTGTGTGTGAGTGTAAGGATATATCCACTCTAGTATGATAGAGCACTGTACAGCACACTATAAATTAGTGTTTTTATACTGACAATAACTTAGTATACTTTGAAATGCAGAGTCCTTATATCATTTGACTCCCTACAACAAATCTGCCAAGTTGGAATTATCATCCTGTTTTATAGATAAGTAAATTGAGGGTTATAGAGGTTTTGTATCTTGTCCAAAATCTTAAATGACACATGTAAAACCCAACTTCATATTTTTCATATTACCATAGTTTCCATCCTATCTTCTTACTAATTGACTAGATTTATTCATATGAAACATTGGTTAAATGATACATAAAATGATAGTGTGTTACTCCAGCCACCTGTGATCTGATGCTTCAGGATGTTATTCACTGCTATGCAGTTTTCCTAACTTTGTAATCTTATTCGTCACAATAAAGTTATGATTCTGATGACTTCTTAATTGATACCTCTTTGTGGACAATTAGTACAGGTAATCATCTGTGAAAAATCTGAACATACGTCAACCATGGTTCTTACTATATGTTGTTCAGGCTGAGTTGGCAACTCTAGCACTGCTGTCTTTTTCTACATTGTCACTGCTTTATGTCCTGCTTTTTACTCTTAGGAATATATGTCTGTCATTTCATATTGCCAATTTAAGATCTTCCTCATAATTTTGAGTAGCTGCAGAATACTGTGCTTATGTTGAAAGTTTGGGTTGCTTAAGATTTTTCACAAATACAGACAACCCTGCCATAGATATCCTTTATACCTTTATTTGCATACTTATTTGGGGTTTTTTCTGGGAAAAAATTCCTAGATGGTATTGCTGGGTCCAAAGTTGTGTGTGTGTGTGTGTGTGTGTGTGTGTGTGTGTGTGTGTGTGTGTTTCTTTGCTTGTTTCTGATTTTATGGGGTTTTCTTTAGTCCTTTTAGTTCTTTCCATGTTGTAAAATTCTGCATTGTTTTAATTAGCATTTCTTTAACTATAAAGGACATTAAATATTTTTCACTTCTCTATTGGCCATTGTATTTTTTTTAAACTGCCTGAACTCTCCCATTTTTCTATCAGGGTTAGAATTAGTTTTTTCTTACATTTTTTCTAATTTGGATGTTAGTCTTTTCCTTTGTTAGACTTCCTTATAGTTTAAAGGCATTAATTTTTATGTACCGTTACATTTTGCAGATATATTTTATCAGTTAATTTGTCTTGTGTTCTTGATTTCACTAGAGTTTGATTTTTATATAGTCAACTTTTTTGTCTCTATCACAAAATCATTTTTTTAAATTTATCTTTTAGTAGTTTTATGATTTTATTTTTAATTCTGAAATCCAGCTGCAAATTATCTTGATATAAATATTAAGATAGAAAACAATGACTTCATTTTTTTCCCAAGTGGTAAGCAGTTGTCTAATAACTTCTTTGAATAATCTGCCCTTTCCGGCATTATCCTTAATAAAGGATAATGAAAGAAGCAAGAGACTGGGAGAATAGGGAGATTATAGAGGGAAAGGCATTAAGATGTAGAGACTTGGGTGAGAGGCCTTTAAAATTGGAGTTTGGTTTTGGAGTTGTGTCCTTTCTCTACCTTGGAAACTTTTCACTGAATTGCAAAAAAAAAGTGGAAGATTTGTACACGTTTTGTTAAGGAAAGACCTAAAAATAATACCACTAACATGAAATAAAGGAAGACTGTAAACTGGAAGGGTTATGGTGATAATTGTGGTTGGACCTGTTTTTGTCTTCGAAGACTACCACTTGATAAAAGCTCACTGGTTATGTGATTTGCCTCCAAAAAAGACATCACAAACCTAGAAACTGCCCTACTTTTGGGAAGTTTGCAAGCAAGCCTAAATATCCAGGTAAAAATAGGAGGGGTCTGAATTTGGCAGGA
The DNA here is from genome assembly GCF_049354715.1 of Callithrix jacchus. Taxonomy (NCBI): domain Eukaryota; kingdom Metazoa; phylum Chordata; class Mammalia; order Primates; family Cebidae; genus Callithrix; species Callithrix jacchus. The sequence continues at coordinate 121,493,227 of NC_133502.1, forward strand.
TGAATGAGAGGAGTTCTGTCCTACCATATCTTCTTGCTGACAAAAACTGTTTCTTCCTGTCTTTCTTTTAGACCCAGGTTCTTCTGTGCTTTCTACCAAGAAGGTATTTTGACCTTAGAGGAAACTGGGATTTTGGCTTGCATTCTAGGATGTATTGGGTTCTTCCTTAACAAATCAGGTTGCAGACTTCCAATTGACTGACACAGTTAAGAAAAGCCAATTATTTCACTGTTCTGTGATTACTTCAAGTGTTTAACTTTTAGCTAATTTTCAAGAAAAAAATATGCTAAATTTTTACCCTGGAGTCCAAATTTACTGAAGTAAAATGTCATTGAATGTTACATTTTGGTAGAAATGTTGAAGGTTTATGTATTTTGGGTTTAGTTTTGTTTTGTTTTGATGTCTATTTACCATGATTACATTTTATTCTTTTCTTTAATGTAGGTTGTAACAAAGACCTTCCATGGTGCAGGCTTGGTTGTTCCAGTAGATAAAAATGATGTTGGGTACAGAGAGCTCCCTGAAACAGATGGTAATGTATTTCATATGTAAACACGTGTTATATATGTTATGCATATGGAAGAAGGTTTTGCTTATATTGGGAAGTAGGAATGTCCATATACCTTTTGTGAGACAGTCGCTAGACCTGAGTAATAAAGAGTAAGCTTAGGTTTTAGAGTCAGTCGTTACTGAACCAAAACTGAGTTTGTAGCTGTGTGGCCTTGAACAAATTATTTAACTCCATGAAACCTTGTCTTTTTCATACGTAAAATGAAATTAGTGATACTCACTTCATAGGGGAATTTGAGGTATAAACAAGTATTAAGATACTTAGCAAAATACTTGCCTCAGTGCTCAAAACTTGGTAGTTACTTTTAAGAATTTAAAGAATTTTAGCCTATTGCCTACTTTTTTGGAACTATTTCCAAACCTTTGACGTTACAGTCAACTTGCAAAATAGTAATTATTGAAATAGTGTTGTTTTTATGCTTCTTTGTGAACATTTTTTCATCTGCATGTAAAGTGATTTCGCTTTTAGAAGCCCAAGACCCTGAACTACTTCATCTGTAAGTATAAAAACACTTTCAAAATGGACGAATGCACATAATCTAGTTATTGCTGTCTTGAACACTGAGAATTAAAATCGCTTCTCAACTCTTCCCCTAGTCTCCATTCCCTTATTGTGAACAGCCCGGTTGGTATTCCTTTATTGATCATCCTGTTCTGGGGGATAAAACTTAAAGAGAAATCAAACTTAGCATCTTCTCAACATACATATTTAACCATCAGTTTTTCAGAACAGAACTAAGTAGCCTTGGTAGTTACTAGTCCCTGTCGTTCTGACCTGGACATGTGCATTTAAACCAGTTCTCTAAAGTAGTTCTTCTCAAATTTTACTGTGCAGAGTCTCCAGCCAGCACATGGAGAGGTCTTAGATGGCAGCTATTCATATGGACCTGTTCTTGCTATAGCCCTGCCATTTAGAGGAGTGCTATAGGGAAGATGACTGTGGCTGAGCTATCCAGTGTGGTGGCCACTGAGTACCTCACGTGGCTGCTGCAACTGAGGAAAAAAATTTGTAACTTGTATTATTTATTTTCTACTTTTTTTTTTTTTGGTGACAGGGTCTCACTTTGTCACCCAGGATAGAGTGCCGTGGCACAATTATCCTGTCTCAGCCTCCTGAGTAGCTGGGACTACACGTGTGCACCACCATGCTTGACTAATTGGTGTTCTATGCCACCCCCACCCCCCACCCCCCAGCCCCCCGTCTTAGAGACAGGGTCTTACTCTGTTGCCCATGCTGGTCTCAAACTCCTGGGCTCAAGTGATCCACCCACCTTGATACACCCACCTTGGCTTCCCAAAAGTGTTGGGATTAAAGGTATGAACCACTGTACCTGGCCTGTAATTTTGTATAATTTTAATTATGTTTGCAAATTAAAACAGGATTAAATGTTTCTTATATTGATTATATGGTGACTTAATACTATTGGATATATGGGTTAAATAAAATCTTAATTTCACCTGTTTTTAATTTTTTTTTAGTTCCTCCTCCTCCTGTTTCACCTGTTTCTTTTTTCATGTGGATATTAGACAAAATGTAGCCCATATTTTCTCCTGGATAGGCTGATCTGTCCTGTATCTCCTCTTTGAAGCCAGAGGCAATTAGTCTCTGATGGGACCAATGTGGGCTCTGGCTACTTACTGGTCAGTCTTCTGCTTCTACTCTAAGTCATCTTCTCTTCCTGTTTCTGCTCACAGAGAGTTTTAAAAATCATGATTACTATCTCATTTGGGAAAGGTTGAGCACATTTGTTACAGAGATGGGCAGTCTCCAAAACTTTTGATGTGATAGATGTTAAATTGTATCCTGGAGTAAAGCCTGTTACCACTACTGGTAGTTGTGGTCGGTTCTGGGGTTTTATGTCCAAGTCTAATATTCTAGGCATTAGATCCTTCTGTATTTAATTAGTTTTGAAGTGGTAGCAAAACATAACAATGATGGACCTAATCTTGCTCTTATCTAGTGTCATTTGCCAGGAGGTATAATTGACTGGCAGTTTGTTAATGTGACAATGATTAGCAAATCACAGTTAAGTTTGTTCTTAATCCTTTGAAGCTTCTTACAGTAACACTTTAACTTAGCAAATTCTTAAATGTCAGTGTCATTCACTATAACAAGTGATGTACACGTATTTAATTCTCACCCAACTCTTTAAAGTAGGTCTTATTCCTATGTTCACAAAGGAAATAGACCCAGGCCCAGGGTGCTCAGCATTAGTCAGTAATAGGGCTGGTTTTCTTTTTTTCTTTTTTTTTTTTAAATGAAGTTTTGCTCTTGTAACCCAGGGTGGAGTACAGTGGCAGGGTTTCAGCTCACTGCAACCTCTGTCTCCTGGGTTCAAGCAATTCTCCTGCCTCAACCTCTTCAGTAGCTGGATTATAGGCACCTGCCATCCCACCCAGCTAATTTTTGTGTTTTTAGTAGAGAAGGGGTTTCACCATGTTGATCAAGCTGGTCTTGAACTCCTGACCTCAAGTGATCCACGTACCTTGGTTTCCCAAAGGGCTGGGATTACAGGCATGAGCCACCATGCCCAGCTGAGGGGACTGGTTTTCATACTTGGCTTTCTCACTGTAGAGTGCATGCTACTACCCAAAGTAAGAAGAGTTGCCTGCCTAGCTGTCTGATTTTTTTACCTTGACACAACCACTGTAGCTTAATTTAAGTATTCTGGTTGATAGTAGTGGCAGGGATCATAAGAATTAAGCAGTGAAACTGCTAACTTATTATATTAAGTATTTTGAATAGAAACATTTAAGCCTTCATTTCTGCATAATTTAAGGCTTCATTCATGTTCTTTAAGTTTGGGCTTCAGTTAAATGAAATTTCTGTAGAATGTTTTATTGCTGGAAGAACATATATTTCCTTGTACTGTTGCTGAGCTGAATATTTTCATCTCTGTTCTTGTTTTTCTAGCTAAATAATTCACATAAGTTGCTTATACTTGTTAGTCCATTTGTGACTCAGCAGGTGTAAAAATGGAAAATATGATACTGAAAAGTGATAAACTTTTAAATTATTTGCTAAGAGAAGACAAATAGATCTTCACTTCCATGCCAACCCTGATTTGTAGTGGCTGCCTGGAGCACTGTAAGAGATTCTAAGGGTCTCAATCAATCTGTTACACCCATGGGTACAGGGAGGATCCACTATTTTCCATCCTTAAGGAGCTTTTTGGAGAAAGCCTCATCTGTTTCCTTGGAATGGTCAACACTTGATTTTTCTAAAGAAAGGAAGGTCATGAAACTTATGTAAAATGATTTAATTTTTAAAAGGTTTCAAACCAACAAATACGTGACTACTGTGTATAGAAGGTTAGAGATATAGGTGGTGAAATTTCCCATTTGTTCAGTGTGAGACTACTAATCTACCAAAAGTGGGAAAGAGAACAAAACACATTTTGTGACTTGGGTAGCAGTGTGTATTCTATGCTGTCGTCAGGACCGAATCAAATGATATTCATAGACTAGAGCTAAAAGCCCTGGTATATAGTATATTTTTATAATATCCTTGGTAATCTTTTTTCTTTTTTGGTTTTATACTTTAAGTTCTGGAGTACATGTGCAGCACGTGCAGGTTTGTTACATAGTTATACACGTGCCATGGTGGTTTGCTGCATCCATCACCCTGTCATCTACATTAGGTATTTCTCCTAATGCTATCTCACCCCTAGGCCCCCACCCCCCAACAGGCCTCAGTGTGTGATGTTCCTCTCCCTGTGTCCATGTGGTTTCATTGTTCAACTTCCACTTATGAGTGAGAACATGCAGTGTTTGGTTTTCTGTTCTTGTGTTAGTTTGCTGAGAATGATGATTTCCAGCTTCATCCATGTCCCTGCAAAGGACATTAACTCATCCTTTTTATGGCTGCATAGTATTCCATGGTGTACATGTCCCACATTTTTTTATGCTGTCTATCATTGATGGGCATTTGCGTTGGTTCCAAGTCTTTGCTTTCGTGAACAGTGCCGCTTTTGTGAACATCTTTGCTTTTGTGAACACATGCACACACATATGTGTGCATGTGTCTTTATAATAGAATGACTTATACTTCCTTGGGTATATACCTAGTAATGGGACTGCTGGGTCAAATGGTATTTTTGGTTCTAGATCCTTGAGGAATTGCCACACTGTCTTCCGTAATGGTTGAACTAACTCCCACCAACAGTGTAAAAGCGTTTATATTTCTCCACGTCCTCTCCAGCATCTGTTGTCTCTTGACTTTTTAATGATTGCCGTTCTAACTGGCATGAGATGGTATCTCACTGTGGTTTTATTTTGCATTTCTTTAATAACCAGTGATGATGAGCTTTTTTTCATGTTTGTTGGCGCATACATGTCTTCTTTAGAGAAGTATCTGTTCATATCCTTCGCCTACTTTTTAATAGGGTTGTTTTTTTCTTGTAGATTTGCTTAAGTTCTTTGTAAGTCCTGGATATTAGCCTTCGGTCAAATGGGTAGATTGCAAACATTTTCTTCCATTCTGTTAACTCTGATGATAGTTTCTTTTGCTGTGCAGAAGCTCTTTAGTTTAATTACATCCCATTTGTCAATTTTGGCTTTTGTTGCCATTGCTTTTGGTGTTTCAGTCATGAAGTCTTTGCCCATGCCTATGTCCTGAATGGTATTGCCTAGGTTTTCTTCTAGAGTTTTTAATGGTTTTAGGTCTTACATTGAACTCTTTAATCCATCTTGAGTTAATTTTGGTATAAAGTATAAAGAAGGGATCTGGTTTCAGTTTTCTGCCTATAGGTAGCCAGTTTCCCCAACATCATTTATTAAATAGGGAATCCTTTCCCCATTGCTTGTTTTTGTCAAGTTTGTTAAAGATCAGATGGTTGTAAATGTATGGCATTATTTCTGAGGCCCCTATTCTGTTCCATTGGTCTATATATCTCTTTTTGGTACCAGTACCATGCTGTTTTGATTACTGTATCCTTGTAGTATAGTTTGAAGTCAGGTAGCATGATGCTTCCAGGTTTGTTCTTTTTGTTTAGGATTGTCTTGGCTATGTGGGCTCTTTTTTGGTTCCATATGAAATTTAAGATGGTTGTTTCCATTTCTGTGAAGAAAGTCAATGGTAGCTTGATGGGGATAGCACTGAATTTATAAATTACTTTGGGCACTATGGCCATTTTCATGATACTGATTCTTCTTAACCATGAGCATGGAATGTTTTTCCATTTGTTTGTGTCTCTCTTATTTCCTTGAGCAATTGTTTGTAGTTCTCCTTGAAGAGGTCCTTCACATCCCCTGTTAGTTATATTGCTAGGTATTTTATTCTCTTTGTAGCAGTTGTGAATGGGAGTTCATCCATGATTTGGCTCTCTGTTATTGGTATATAGGAATGCTTGTGATTTTTGCACATTGATTTTGTATCCTGAGACTTTGCTAAAGTGGCTTATCAGCTTAAGGAGACTTTGGGCTGAGACGATGGGGTCTTCTGAATATACAGTCATGTCATCTGCAAATAGAGATGATTTGACCTCCTCTTTTCCTAATTGAATATGCTTTATTTCTTTTTCTTGCCTGATTGCCCTAGCCAGAACTTCAAATACTATGTTGAATAGGAGTGGTGAGAGAGGGCATCCTTGTCTTGTGCCAGTTTCCAAAGGGAATGCTTCCAGCTTTTGCCCATTCAGTATGATATTGGCTGTGGGTTTGTCATAAATAGCTTTTATTATGTTGAGATATGTTTCATCAATACCTACTTTATTGAGAGTTTTTAGCAAGAAGGGCTGTTGAATTTTGTCGAAGGCCTTCTCTGCATCTATTGAGATAATCATGTGGTTTTTGTCTTTGTTTCTGACAGATTGTTTATTGATTTGCCTATATTGAATCGGCCTTGCATTCCAGGGATGAAGCTGATTTGATCTTGATGGATAAGCTTTTTGATGTGCTGTTGGATTCCTTTCGCCAGAATTTTCTTCAGGATTTTCACATTGATGTTCATCAAGGATATTGACCTGAATTTTCTTTTTTAGTTGTGTGTCTCTGCCAGGTTTTGGTATCAGGATGATGTTGGTTTCATAAAATGAGTTAGGGAGGATTCCCTCTTTTTGTATTGTTTCAAATAGTTTCAGAAGGAATGGTAGCAGCTCCTCTTTGTACCTGTTAGAATTCGATTGTGAAACTGTCTGGTCCTGGACTTTTTTTGGTTGGTAGGCTATTAATTGGCTGCCTCAATTTTAGAACGTGTTATTGGTCTGTTCAGGGATTTGACTTCTTCCTGGTTTAGCCTTAGGAGGTATAAGTGTCCAGGCATTTATCTGTTTCTTCTAGATTGTCTGGTTAATTTGAGTAGAGGTGTTTATAGTATTCTCTGATGGTAGTTTGTATTACTGTAGGATCAGTGGTAATATCCCCTTTATCATTTTTTTATTGCATCTATTTGATTATTCTCCCTTTTCTTCTTTATTAGTCTAGCTAGCAGTTTATCTATTTTGTTGATCTTTTCAAAAAACCAGCTTATGGATTCCTTGATTTTTTTTTTTTTTTTTTTTTTTTTTAAAGAGCTTTTTGTGTGTCTATCTCCTCAGTTCTGCTCTGGTCTTAGCTATTTCTTGTCTTCTGCTAGCTTTTGACTTTATTTGCTCTTGCTCTTCTAGTTCTTTTAATTGTGACGTTAGGATGTCGAATTTAGATCTTTCTTGCTTTCGCTTTTGGGCATTTAGGGCTATAAATTTCCCCCTACTCACTGCTTTAAATGTGTCCCAGAGATTCTGGTACGTCGTGTGTTCTTTCTCACTGGTTTCAAAGAACATCTTTGTTTCTGCCTTCATTTCGTTATTTATTCAGAGGTCATTCAGGAGAAGGTTGTTCAGTTTTCATGTTGTGCAGTTTTGAGTTAGTTTCTCAATCCTGAGTTCTAATTTGATTACACTGTGGTCTGAGAGGCTGTTTGTTATGATTTCCATCCTTCTGCACTTGCTGAGGAGTGTTTTACTTCTAATGATTCTATTTTAGAATAAATGCTATGTGGTGCTGAGAAGAATGCATATTCTGTGGATTTGGGGTGGAGAGTTCTGTAGATGTCTATTAGGTCCAGTTGTTCCAGATCTGAGTTAAGTCCTGGATATCTTTGTTAATTTTCTGTCTTGTTCATCTGTTTAATATTGACAGTGGGATGTTAAGTCTCTCACAGTGAGGGGGTGTAAACTCTCTCACAGTGAGAGACTTAACACCTCACTATTATTGTGTGGGAGTCTGATTTTGTAGGTCTGTAAGAACTTGCTTTATGAATCTGGGTGCTCCTGTATTGAGTGCATATATATTTAGGATAGTTAGCTCTTGTTGCATTGATCCTTTTACCATTATGTAATGCCTTTCTTTGCCTCTTGATCTTTGTTGGTTTAAAATCTGTTTTATCAGAGACTAGGATTGCAATCCCTGCTTTTTCTTTCTTTTTTTTTTTTTTTTTTTCTTTCTTGGTAAGTGTTCCTCCCTCCCTTTATTTTGAGCCTATGTGTGTCTTTGCATGTGAGATGGGTCTCCTGAATACAGCACACTGATGGGTCTTGACTCTATCCAATTTGCCAGTCTGTGTCTCTTAATTGGGGCATTTAGCCTATTTACATTTAAGGTTAATATGGCTATGTGTGAATTTGATCCTGCCATTACGATGCTGGTTGGTTATTTTGCCTGTTAATTGATGCAGTTTTTTCATAGCGTCAATGGTCATTACAGTTTGGTATGCTTTTGCAGTGGCTGGTACCAGTTGTTCCTTTCCATGTTTAGTTCTTCCTTTGGGAGCTCTTGTAAGGCAGGCCTGGTGGTGACAAAATCTCTCAGCAGTTGCTTGTCCGTAACGGATTTTATTTCTCCTTCAGTTATGAAGCTTATTTTGGCTGGATGTGAAATTCTGGGTTGAAAATTCTTTTCTTTTTTTTTTTTTTTTTTTTTTTAATTTTTTATTGGATTTTAGGTTTTGGGTACATGAGCAGAGCATGCAAGACAGTTGCGTAGGTACACACATGGCAGTGTGCTTTGCTTTTCTTCTCCCCTTCACCCACATTTGGCATTTCTCCCCAGGCTATCCCTCCCCACCTCCCCCTCCCACTGGCCCTCCCCTTTTCCCCCCAATAGACCCCAGTGTTTAGTACTCCCCTTTCTGTGTCCATGTGTTCTAATTTTTCATCACCCACCTATGAGTGAGAATATGCGGTGTTTCATTTTCTGTTCATGTGTCAGTTTGCTGAGGATGATGTTCTCCAGATTCATCCATGTCCCTACAAATGACACAAACTCATCATTTCTGATTGCTGCATAATATTCCATGGTGTATATGTGCCACATTTTTCCAATCCAGTCTATTATCAATGGGCATTTGGGTTGATTCCAGGTCTTTGCTATTGTAAACAGTGCTGCAGTGAACATTCGTGTACATGTGTCCTTATAGTAGAACGATTTATAGTCTTTTGGATATATACCCAGTAATGGGATTGCTGGGTCAAATGAAATTTCTATTTCTAAGGCCTTGAGGAATCGCCACACTGTCTTCCACAATGGTTGAACTAATTTACACTCCCACCAACAGTGTAGAAGTGTACCTTTTTCTCCACATCCTCTCCAGCATCTGTTGTCTTCAGATTTTTTAATGATCGCCATTCTAACTGGCGTGAGATGGTATCTCAATGTGGTTTTGATTTGCATCTCTCTGATGACCAGTGACGATGAGCATTTTTTCATATGATTGTTGGCCTCATATATGTCTTCTTTCGTAAGGTGTCTGTTCATATCCTTTGCCCACTTTTGAATGGGCTTGTTTGTTTTTTTCCTGTAAATCTGTTTGAGTTGTTTGTAAATTCTGGATATCAGCCCTTTGTCAGATGGGTAGACTGCAAAAATTTTTTCCCATTCTGTTGGTTGCCGATCCACTCTAGTGACTGTTTCTTTTGCCGTGCAGAAGCTGTGGAGTTTGATTAGGTCCCATTTGTCTATTTTGGCTTTTGTTGCCAATGCTTTTGGTGTTTTGTTCATAAAGTCCTTGCCTACTCCTATGTCCTGGATAGTTTTGCCTAGATTTCCTTCTAGGGTTTTTATGGTGCCAGGTCTTATGTTTAAGTCTTTAATCCATCTGGAGTTAATTTTAGTGTAAGGTGTCAGGAAGGGGTCCAGTTTCTGCTTTCTGCACATGGCTAGCCAGTTTTCCCAACACCATTTGTTAAACATGGAATCCTTTCCCCATTGCTTGTTTTTGTCAGGTTTATCAAAGATTGTATAGTTGTATGTATGTTGTGTTGCCTCCGGTGCCTCTGTTGTTTGGTCTATATCTCTATTTTGGTACCAGTACCATGCTGTTTTGATTACTGTAGCCTTGTAGTATAGTTTGAAATCTGGTAGTGTGATGCCCCCCGCTGTGTTCTTTTTGCTTAGAATTGACTTGGCTATGCGGGCTCTCTTTTGGTTCCATATGAAGTTCATGGTGGTTTTTTCCAGTTCTGTGAAGATAGTCAGTGGTAGCTTGATGGGGATAGCATTGATTCTGTAAATTACTTTGGGCAGTATAGCCATTTTCACGATATTAATTCTTCCTAACCATGAACATGGAATGTTTCTCCATCTGTTTGTGTCCTCTCTGATTTCGTTGAGCAGTGGTTTGTAGTTCTCCTTGAAGAGGTCTCTTACGTTCCTTGTAAGTTGTATTCCAAGGTATTTTATTCTTTTTGTAGCAATTGCGAATGGCAGTTCGCTCTTGATTTGGCTTTCTTTAAGTCTGTTGGTGTAGACAAATGCTTGTGATTTTTGCACATTGATTTTATATCCTGAGACTTTGCTGAAGTTGCTTATCGGTTTCAGGAGTTTTTGGGCTGAGGCAATGGGGTCTTCTAGGTATACTATCATGTCGTCTGCAAATAGAGACAATTTGGCTTCCACCTTTCCTATTTGAATACCCTTTATTTCTTTTTCTTGCCTGATTGCTCTGGCTAGAACTTCCAGTACTATATTGAATAGGAGTGGTGAGAGAGGGCATCCTTGTCTAGTGCCAGATTTTAAAGGGAATGCTTCCAGTTTTTGCCCATTCAGTATGATATTGGCTGTTGGTTTGTCATAAATAGCTTTTATTACTTTGAGATACGTTCCATCGATACCGAGTTTATTGAGGGTTTTTAGCATAAAGGGCTGTTGAATTTTGTCAAATGCCTTCTCTGCGTCAATTGAGATAATCATGTGGTTTTTGTTTTTGGTTCTGTTTATGTGGTGAATTACGTTGATAGACTTGCGTATGTTGAACCAGCCTTGCATCCCTGGGATGAATCCTACTTGATCATGATGAATAAGTTTTTTGATTTGCTGTTGCAATCGGTTTGCCAATATTTTATTGAAGATTTTTGCATCTATGTTCATCATGGATATTGGCCTGAAGTTTTCTTTTCTCGTTGGGTCTCTGCCGGGTTTTGGTATCAGGATGATGTTGGTCTCATAAAATGATTTGGGAAGGATTCCCTCTTTTTGGATTGTTTGAAATAGTTTTAGAAGGAATGGTACCAGCTCCTCCTTGTGTGTCTGGTAGAATTCAGCTGTGAACCCGTCTGGACCTGGGCTTTTTTTGTGTGGTAGGCTCTTAATTGCTGCCTCAACTTCAGACCTTGTTATTGGTCTATTCATAGTTTCAGCTTCCTCCTGGTTTAGGCTTGGGAGGACACAGGTGTCCAGGAATTTATCCATTTCTTCCAGGTTTACTAATTTATGCGCATAGAGTTGTTTGTAATATTCTCTGATGATGGTTTGAATTTCTGTGGAATCTGTGGTGATTTCCCCTTTATCATTTTTTATTGCATCTATTTGGTTGTTCTCTCTTTTCTTTTTAATCAATCTGGCTAGTGGTCTATTTTGTTGATCTTTTCAAAAAACCAGCTCTTGGATTTATTGATTTCTTGAAGGGTTTTTCGTGTCTCAATCTCCTTCAGCTCAGCTCTGATCTTAGTTATTTCTTGTCTTCTGCTGGGTTTTGAGATTTTTTCATCTTGCTCCTCTAGCTCTTTCAATTTTGACGATAGGGTGTCAATTTTGGATCTCTCCATTCTCCTCATATGGGCACTTATTGCTATATACTTTCCTCTAGAGACTGCTTTAAATGTGTCCCAGAGGTTCTGGCACGTTGTGTCTTCATTCTCATTGGTTTCGAAGAACTTCTTTATTTCTGCCTTCATTTCGTTGTTTACCCAGTCAACATTCAAGAGCCAGTTGTTCAGTTTCCATGAAGCTGTGCGGTTCTGGGTCGGTTTCTGAATTCTGAGTTCTAACTTGATTGCACTATGGTCTGAGAGGCTGTTTGTTATGATTTCAGTTGTTTTGCATTTGTTGAGCAGTGCTTTACTTCCAATTATGTGGTCAATTTTAGAATAGGTGTGATGTGGTGCTGAGAAGAATGTGTATTCTGTGGATTTGGGGTGGAGAGTTCTGTAAATGTCTATCAGGTTTGCTTGCTCCAGGTCTGAGTTCAAGCCCTGGATATCCTTGTTGATTTTCTGTCTGGTTGATCTGTCTAGTATTGACAGTGGAGTGTTAAAGTCTCCCACTATTATTGTGTGGGAGTCTAAGTCCTTTTGTAAGTCATTAAGAACTTGCCTTATGTATCTGGGTGCTCCTGCATTGGGTCCATATATGTTTAGGATCGTTAGCTCTTCTTGTTGTATTGATCCTTTTACCATTATGTAATGGCCTTCTTTGTCTCTTTTGATCTTTGTTGCTTTAAAGTCTATTTTATCAGAGATGAGAATTGCAACTCCTGCTTTTTTTTGCTTTCTATTAGCTTGGTAAATCTTCCTCCATCCCTTTATTTTGAGCCTTTGTGTATCCTTGCATGTGAGATGGGTTTCCTGGATACAGCACACCGATGGGTTTTGGATTTTTATCCAATTTGCCAGTCTGTGTCTTTTGATTGGTGCATTTAGTCCATTTACATTTAGGGTTAATATTGTTATGTGTGAATTTGATACTGCCATTTTGATGCTAAGTGGCTGTTTTGCCTGTTAGTTGTTGTAGATTCTTCATTATGTTGAAGCTCTTTAGCATTCAGTGTGATTTTGGAATGGCTGGTACTGGTTGATCCTTTCTATGTGTAGTGCCTCTTTTAGGAGCTCTTGTAAAGCAGGCCTGGTGGTGACAAAATCTCTGAGTACTTGCTTGTTCGCAAAGGATTCTATTTTTCCTTCACTTCTGAAGCTCAGTTTGGCTGGATATGAAATTCTGGGTTGAACGTTCTTTTCTTTAAGAATGTTGAATATTGGCCCCCACTCTCTTCTGGCTTGTAGTGTTTCTGCCGAGAGATCTGCTGTGAGTCTGATGGGCTTCCCTTTGTGGGTGACCCGACCTTTCTCTCTGGCTGCCCTTAGTATTCTCTCCTTTATTTCAACCCTGTTGAATCTGACGATTATGTGCCTTGGGGTTGCTCTTCTTGCGGAATATCTTTGTGGTGTTCTCTGTATTTCCTGCAATTGAGTGTTGGCCTGTCTTGCTAGGTGGGGGAAATTTTCCTGGATGATGTTCTGAAGAGTATTTTCCAGGTTGGATTCATTCTCTTCGTCCCCTTCTGGTACACCTATCAAACGTAGGTTAGGTCTTTTCACATAGTCCCACATTTCTTGGAGACTTTGTTCATTCCTTTTTGTGCTTTTTTCTCTAATCTTGGTTTCTCATTTTATTTCATTGAGTTGGTCTTCGACTTCAGATATTCTTTCTTCTGCTTGGTCAATTCGGCTATTGAAACTTGTGTTTGCTTCGCAAAGTTCTCGTATTGTGTTTTTCAGCTCCTTTAATTCATTCATATTCCTCTCTAAGTTATCCATTCTTGTTATCATTTCCTCGAATCTTTTTTCAAATCTTTTTTCAAGGTTCTTAGTTTCTTTGCATTGATTTAATACATGATCTTTTAGCTTACAAAAGTTTCTCATTATCCATCTTCTGAAGTCTAATTCCGTCATTTCGTCACAGTCATTCTCCGTCCAGCTTTGTTCCCTTGCTGGTGAGGAGTTTTGGTCGTTTCTAGGAGGCGAGGTGTTCTGGTTTCGGGTGTTTTCCTCCTTTTTGCGCTGGTTTCTTCCCATCTTTGTGGATTTGTCCGCTGGTTGTCTGCGTAGTTGCTGACTTTTCGATTGGGTCTCTGAGTGGACACCCAGAATGTTGATGATGAAGTATTTCTGTTGCTTGGTTTTCCTTCTACCAGTCTAGCCCCTTCGCTGTACGACTGCTGAGGTCCGCTCCAGACCCTGCTTGTCTGGGGTGCACCTCTAGCAGCTGTGGCACAGCGAGGGATGCTACCAGTTTCTTTTTCTGCTATCTTTGTCCCAGGATGATGCCTGCCTAATGTCAGTCTTTTGGATATAGAGGGGTCAGGGAGCTGCTTGAGGAGACAGTTTGTCCTTTATAGGGGTTTAATTGCTGAGCTGTGCACTCTGTTGTTCCTTCAGGGCTGTTAGGCTGCTATGTTTGATTCTGCTGCAACAGAGCTCATTAAAAAACCCCCTTTTTTTTTTTTTCTCAAATGCTCTGTGTTGAGGGGTTTGGGCTTTATTTTTGGATGTTCGATGAGGTGTCCTGCCCAGCTAGAAGGCAGACTAGCCACTGTTTGGTTGCCGAGGCTCCGCCCTGCTGTTGTGTGATTCGCCCTGTTCCTGCAGGCTCTGCTGTGGTCTCCGCCATGCCCTGCGGCGGAGTCTCTTCGTTGTAGCGTGTTGCCTCAGCAACGGCAGGCTGCGTCAGCAGTGGGCGTGTATCTCAGTAGGGATGGGTTGCCTCGGCAACGGCTGGCTGCGTCAGCAGTGGGCGTGTATCTCGGTTGGGGCGGGTTGCCTTGGCAATGGCTGGCTGCATCAGCAGTGGGCGTGCATCTCAGTTGGGGCGGGTTGCCTCGGTAGTGGTGGACGCCCCTCCCCCACAGAGCGTCTCGGACCGTCTGCTCGGGATAGTTTGAAATCATGGTTTTGTTCGTCCCACTGGGTATCCCAAACGATCTGTCCCTGCAATCCCCTGGGCTGGGCTACTGTCCAAGTCTCGTTCAGTCTCAAGTCCAGCCCTCTCAAGTCTCAGGTTGCCGGTTCAACAAGGCACCCGGACAAGTGCACCCCGTGGGGATTGCTGGGTAGGGCCGGCCGCCACCGCCCCTGCTGCCGGCTTCGCCAGGCAGACCTACTGCCTGGTGTCCCGTGTCTTTTTATACTTGGGAGTTACCCCGTTCTGTGGGCAACAAAGATCAGTCTGGAAATGCAGCTCTGACTCACCGTTTGCGGATTCAACGCGAGCTCCAATCCTGGGTTGTTCTCACAGCGCCATCTTGAGTCCTCCCCCCGAAAATTCTTTTCTTTAATAATATTGAATATTGGCCCCCACCCTCTTCTGTAGGGTTTCTGCAGAGAGATACACTCTGAGTCTGATGGGCTTCCCTCTGTGGGTAACCTGACCTTTCTCTCTGACTGTGCTTAGCATTTTTTCCTTCATTTCAATCCTGGTGAATCTGACAATTGTGTCGTGGGGATGCTCTTCTCTAGGAGTATCTTTGTGGTGTTCTCTGTATTTCCTGAATTTGAATTTTGGCCTGCCTTGCTAGGTTGGGGAAGTTCTTCTGGATAATATCCTGAAGAGTGTTTTCCAACTTGGTTTCATTCTCCCCATCACTTTGTAGTGGGAAGTCAAAGATCTGGAGACACTGATGGGATTGCAGGAGGCTCTTATTTAACATGATCACAAGCTCAGTGGAATTGCTTCCTAATTCTGAGCAAAGGACAAAGAAAATGGATTACCTTTAATGCACCTGTGTGATACAGGATGCTGTAGTGTCAAGCAGGTTTACAGAAGCCAGAACAACGAGCAGTTAATTAACTTTTGACATACTTTGTGATGTACTTTACATTTGAAAAGTAACATCTTGAGAAACACATTTTGCAGTTTTGAGTTAATATGTTTTGTTACCTTATAGCTAGTTAGCAAGAAAACTAGGAATTTCTAGATGCCTGGGAACTTTGCTAAAAATGTGGGGAGGATAGATAAGGTTCACTGGTTTGCAGGAAGGTAGTTATTCTGCCTTAAACAGAGCTGGGGAGGTATTATATTAAACAGCATACAACACAGCAAAATTTATTATGTAGCCACTACAAATTATAATATTTTGTCTTATTATTGATATTCTTTAATTTCCTTCATTTTCCCCCCTTTGTTGCCTTTTATAAATAACATTTTAGTAGAAAGCACCACCACTACTTTGAGCATCTAAGTTACTATTACCTTTATAGGTATGCTATTTTTGGTTTTTCTCTCCTTTTTCCCTTCTTTTTTTCTTGGTTTAATCTGATTCATGTTTCTATGAGCTTATTTGCTAGATTTATTTAAATATATCTATGACCTTACAGCTGAATGTCAGGGTGGAAGAGTTAGTCCAATGTGTTGTAGCGCCTTTTAAGGAAAGTTTTTAAAGGTGTCTTTATACCTTTACTGAATGATTGACAGCAGGCTGTTTCAGCTCATGGCGAATGTATAGCATTGAGTTAGATCCTTTTCAGTTAGGAGCTCCACTGCTGGCATGAAGGACACTAAATGAACTCTACCTTAGCTCCCAATGGCCCCTTTGCAACTGGTTTGCTTATCTTAGGTTGTCTCTCCTCTGGCTTATCTTTGGCTTACCAGCCATCTGCCCAGGGTCAACCAGGGTGACAGTTTGAAGGTTGGAAGGCTCTCAGGAGCTGACCTGCAGAGTGGTGTGGGTCCAGGAACAGAGCTATTACCCACCTTTAGGTTGCTTCCCTGTCGCGTTGCCTGCTTGGAAATACGGTATTAGTAAGGCTTTTGGGGCCCTTAACATAATACTTGCTTTGTTTTGAGCTCGTTTCATTTAGACATTTGCTAACAGTTGGGTTTAGCTAGATGAACGTGACTTCCATAAGTTTATAAAAAGCATCACTATCATACATGCCATTTTGAAGTAATTCCATTTCTTCTTGGGGTACAGGCTGGTACTTAATGCCATTAATTGATTGGTGGTTTGCTTGGCTACTATTGCTTCTATAGTTGACAGAATACTTCTAATTAGGGGAAGGAAGCAAGGAAGTATTAGGCATCCTCCTAACGTGATTACTACTCCCCCTATCAGGGTTTATACACTTCCACATCATAAAACCATCCTCCAAAGAGAGAATCTGGTGACCAACCTTTCCATGTCTGAACTGGAATATGAGGTAGTTTTCACATCCTGGATGTAATTTCCATGACTGCTTGTCCATCATCATTTTCTAGGCATCGGTTGGATAGGTTAAATTTTCCACAGAAAATACAGTAAGGTTTTAACTACTGTATTCCCAATCCAAATAGTTTGCAGGCAGTACATACATTCTTCTACCAGTTATCCTTCCTTTTGTACAGATACTGAGGTTAACAATAGTAGAATAAAAATTAACATTTCTATACCACTACACAGGGGCAGGGTGAATCTTTCCTTGGACATAAGGGTTGGCAAAGGTGACAGCATAGTAATAAAATAGTTAACAATACTAAGATAGCAATTAGACTTAAAATTTTAGTCCACATTTACTTTTGATGACTCCTTAAATTATCTTCTTCTTTGGCCAAGAGATAATTTAAAGCTAGTCTGTTCTGGTAAATGGCATTTCCAATTTTTGTGGATTGTACAGCCAACAGATCTAAGCTTGTGCAGTTTCATTGGTAATGATTTCAAGTACTGCCTGTAACCTTATAATGCTGTTGAGCATATAGATAGGAATAGGGTATCTCCATGATCCATCTTGTGCCCAGGTAGGGTCTTTCAATCAATGTCTTTCCAGTGTCCTGTTTTTATACCTCCTTTAATATGTACACTCCTTTTACTTCTTTTTCCCCACTTCATTATAAACGGGGTATCCTAGAGTTTCTCCCAGCTGCAAGGGAGTAAGAAGAAGGATGGTCTGATTGTCCCTAGTACACAGGCCCCTGTCCAATTGGCTGGTAATTGCCGATAGGCTTCCTGTCTGCAAATCCAATAAAGGCCAGGGGGTGCCTGCCAACTATTGGGTGCCTCCAGTTGATACCAGGAGTGGTTTAAAGCTGGGAAGTGAGAGAATGGGTTGTAGCGTGGCAATCTGGAGGTAACTTTACCTTGTTTATTCTTGCCCTGACACAAAGTTTTCCTTCCTGTTTGGTTGTAGGATTGCTACCCTAGACAGTTTTCCTACTGGATTAATGAAACTGTTTCCCCAGTGGGCAATACAGTACCTCCAGACAGTGGAATTTTTTTAGGAGCCAAATACTTGAGCATAGGGTCGGGAGGGGTGAGGGTTAAGGTAAAGTTTTCTTGAGGCATTAATTCTTTTGTTTCCCATGGCTATTGATCTCCCATGTTAGTGCCTCCACAGACATAGGAAGAAGAAACAGCTAGATGATTAGCTATACTTTCAGCCAGTTGAACAAACAGATTACTGGCTCCTGGAGGGGGTTCATCAAAACCTCCTGGTTAGTTCTTTTATAGTTTTTATAAAATGACTTTAAAAATTTGAAACTGAGGTTGACGGGGGTGGGCTTGAGTTTTCTTTTTGATAATATGCAAACGGGCCATTGGGAATGTTTTTATAAACACCATTATGGGGTGAATTGCAGTTCATGTGGGTAAATCTGGCTTTAGGATAGTAAGCTTTATAGGATTGCAGGTTTTGTTTCACAGTTTGGCTTTGTTGGCATTTCAGTAAATGCAGCTGGTTTCTGATACTGCTGTTCAGGGTACCCAGCAGGGGTCCATGTTGTGCAGTACCTACAGTCCTTTTCCAGGGTCCCAGGGGAACAAGATGGAGCAACTCTTGGCCCACACAGATACTTAAAAGTTTGCTATGATGTTTTTCCCAGCTTAGGTTACCACAGGTAGCAGAGTAGGCTATGCCTGAGTATGTTGCCTTGCAGGCCTCAAAATACAAAAAGAATGCTCCTTTATGGAAGGATGGGACCTCAGTTCTATGTAGAAGATGACCTTCTTTTGACTCCATTCGTATTTCAAACCAGGTCCCAGGCACAGGCATGGGGCCATAACATACATAAGATTGCTCATAACATACATAAGATTGCCTGGGTTACAAACTGAATAAATTGATGGTAAGTACAAGCCCTTCACTGAGTCCCTGAACACTTATAATATGTTTGACATAGCAAGGTTTTAACTACTGTATTCCCAATTCAAGTAGTTTGCAGGCACTAAGTACATTCTTCTACTAGTTGCCCTTCTTTTTGTACAGATACTGAAGTTAAAAATAGTAGAATAAAAATTAATATTTCTCTACCACTACACAGGGACAAGGTGAATCTTTCCTTGGACATAAGGGTTGGCAAAGATGACAGCATAGTAATAGAATAGTTTACCACTACTAAGCCAAACTTAAAATTTCAGTCCACATTTACTTTTGATGACTCCTTAAGCTTCAGGCATGCGTGGACTGGTCAGCCTCTGATGGTGCAATTAGAGCATGGCTGTCACTTTCGTTGGCAGTTTGGTTTTGTCTCAGGATTAGCCTGGTTGGGTGTTGAGGATCTTGCTCACTGGTTCACTTCTCCTGGGCTGCTGTGGGTTTTAACCAGCTATGATGAATCCAGGGCATAATGCCTGCAACCTTATCAGCAGTGAGGGTGGACAATATTACAATGTGGGGCTCATCCCAAGTTGGCCCTAAGGTAGTCAGATTCCACTTTTTAACCCAAACTGAGTCTCCAGGTTTGAAGGGTCTGTTAAGCTGATAGGTCATTTTTCTTGAACCCAGCCTCTTATGTTTTGCATAGTTATGCCTAATGCCTACATTTGCTTTTTTTTTTTTTAGGGCAAATTCTCCTAACTCTCTCAAGTCCCCTTTAATTTCGGTGATGATTGGTGGTGTCCAGCCAAACAAAATTTCATAGGGTAAATATCCGGTCTGTTTGGTGGGAGTATAACTGATTCGGACCATGGGCAAGACCTGATCCTGTCGCAGATGGGTTTCTTGGTGGAATTTCTTTAATAGTTGTTTGAGCATTCGATTCATATGCTTAACTTTTCTTGAGCTCTGTGGGTGATAGGCAGTATGCAATTTTTAGGTTATTTTCAACAGCCGTTTTAGGTCTTGGACAATTTCAGCACAAATGCTGGGCCATTGTCTGATTCTGTAGTTGAAGGTAGCCCAAATCTGGGGATAATATCTTTTAATAATAATGTAGTTATTTCTTGTGCCTTTTCCATCCTGGTGGGGCAAGCCTCTACCCAACCTGAGTGGTACAGACAAACACTAACATATAGCAGTAGCCTCCTACTTGGGGCAACTCTGTAAAATCTACAAGCAGATTTTCACAAGGTGCTGCCCCTACTCCTTGAATTCCTGGGGGCTGAGCTTGCCCTGCTGTGGGTTATTCTGAGCATGGATTAAGCACTGTTCACAAATGGCTCAGATGACAGAGTTTGGCTCAGAGCCATGGCACATAGAAGTGGCACCCCACCAGCGTTTCTGGTGCTGTCTTTCCCTTGAGTTCCTTGGTGGAATTGTTTTACAAACCTGGGGGCTATTACTTCAGGAATAGCTAACCTGCCATCTGAGAATTTCCACCATCCTTCTTTAGTATAGGCTCCATTTTCTTGAACAAACCAGGCCTTCTCATTTGGGGAGTAATTTGGCTCTTCTGGTGCCCTTTTTTTTTTTTTTTTTTTTTTTTTGAGACAGAGTTTCACTCTTGTTACCCAGGCTGGAGTGCAATGGCGCGATCTAAGCTCACCGCAACCTCCGCCTCCTGGGTTCAGGCAATTTTCCTGCCTCAGCCTCCTGAGTAGCTGGGATTACAGGCACGCGCCACCATGCCCAGCTAATTTTTTGTATCTTTAGTAGAGACGGGGTTTCACCATGTTGACCAGGATGGTCTCAATATCTTGACCTCGTGATCCACCCGCCTTGGCCTCCCAAAGTGCTGGAATTACAGGCTTGAGCCACAGCACCTGGCCGGCACAGGGTGCCTTTCTAGCTGCTATGATGGAAGGTGGGTATTCATTGCTGTGCGCCTAGATTTTGCATCTGCTTTCCTGTTTCTTTTGGCCTCTAGGGTTCCACCTTTCTGTTGGCCTCAGAAGTGTATAACAGCTATTTCTTTTGGTTCCCATACTACATCTAAAAGTTTTAAGATTTCTTCTGGATATTTTCTACTGGTTCCTTGGGCAGTTAAGAGTTCTCTATCTTTGTATATGCTCCCATGCATATGCAGCGTAGCAAAAGCATACTTTGAGTCGGTGTGTATTTTGGCTCTTTTTCCCTTAGCTTAGCAACAGTGCTCTTGTTAAGGCTACTAATTCTGCTCTCTGGGCTGATATTCCTGTCAGCAGGCTTTGGGCCTAAAGTTAAACTGCATATCAAGCCCACCTGACTCCTTCTTTCACAAAGCTGCTACCAATCTGTAAAGTATTCAACATCTGGATTTTGGAGGCAATCTGTGATCTTTTCTGCTGGAGAAAACTTCATCTACTGTTTCTATACAGTTATGAAGGGGAGCTCCTGGCCCTAGTGGGAGCAAGGCAGCAGGGTTGAGTATTTACAGTTTTAAACTTATGTGGGGATTTTCACATAAGAGTCCCTGGTATTGGGTCATTCTAGGATTTGACAGCCAGTATGCCCTCTTTGAATCATTAGCGTTTGGACAGAGTGCAGCACCTGTATAGTTAACTGCTGTCCTAAGGTCAATTTATCAGCTTCCTGTATAAGCATGGCTATAGTGGCAAGGGCCTTAAAGCAAGGTGACCATCCCTGAGCTGCTGAGTTTAGTCGCTTAGATAGGTGGGCTACTGGGTGGTGCCATGATCCTAGAATCTGAGTTAAGACCCCGATAGTCATTCCCTATAGCTCATGAACGTACAAGAAGGGCTTAGTTACATCTGACAGTCCTATAGTGGGGGCCCTAACTAGAGCTGTTTTGATTGCATTAAATGCTTTTTGTTGCTCAGGTCCCCAGATGAAGGGTTCCTTTGTGACAGTCCTCTAAAGTGGGACTGCTAAAAGAAGATCATCTACATACTGCAGTAGGCCACAGTCTTTAAGGGTGTAGGCATTAAGGTTAGATGCTAGCCTTACTGAAGATTGTGGGGAAGTTCTTGAACCCTTGGGGAAGCCTGGTCCAAGTAAGTTAGAAACTTCATTGAAAAGCAAATAGGGGTTGACTGGTGTGAGGCAAAGGCAAAAAAGAAGGCATCTTTTGTCTAAAACAGTGAACCACACTGCATTGGAGGGGAGTAGTGAGAGTACAGTATATGGATTTGGCACTACTTGATGAATAGTTACTGTAGCCTGGTTTACAGCTTGAAAGTCCTATACTAGCCTATAATCAAGGGAGATAGATATCTCATGGTTAGGTAGTGGCTTTTTTACCAGTAAGAGTGGAGTATTCCAAGGTGACTGACATGGCACCAGAATGCTGTGTTTTCTGAGCTGTTCTAGATGCTTTTCTATGCCTAGGATAGCCTTTTGGGATATAGGATACTAGCACAGCCAGACTGGGGTGGCTCCTATTTTTAGTGCTACCACCAGAGCATGGTTTATGGCTAGCATAGGTGGATTGTTTTCAGTCCATACTTCTGGAAATTCTCTCATTAACCCTAACAATATGACTTCCTCCGTGACCTCCAGTACTGCTTTATGGGTCCTTCCATATCCTTAGCAAATAGCCACCACTCTTCAGCTTGTGGTACTGTGAGGGCTAATACCGTAGCTCTTGGTTAAAATCTAGAGTCATGTTCCCCTCTGGTTTAAAGGAAATCTGTGCTTGTAACTTTTGAAGGAAAACCCCTCCTAACAAAAGGACAGGGCAGCTGCGGAGATAGGAACTCATGCTGGACCTCAAAAGATGTTCAATAACACATCTTTTTCACTGGCAGAAGGGTCTCTTTTCCGACACTCCCGTGGCCCCAATAATGGTGGTATAAGTTTTTGACAGTGACCCCACTGGTTTTGTCACCACTAGATGCTTAGCACATGTCTACCCTAAAATCTGTTTGTTGGCCCCCTACCTTTACCCTGACCGTAGGCTTCTGAGGGCCTAGAGAAATGGAGCTCAGTCTGTTTCAGTCTTCATAGCTGTTTATCCCAGCCACACCAGTTAAGCCTATACCCTGATTATTTGGGGCTTGTTGGCTTGCTTCTGCTGGTCTAGGTATTGCATGGGGATAAAACTGGTGGCTGTATGGGGATACCTGATTTTCATATACTACTCTCTCTAGGCACTCATGTTTCCAGTGTCCTTTCTTCTTGCACACCGTACATTGCTCTCTCCCTAATCTGGGCCAAGTTTCAGACTCTGGTCTGATTGCACCTCTCCCACACCCTCTCGTTATACCAGCTCCCCTCTCAACTAAGGCAGCCACTAACAAGTTTGCCTTTTCTTTTGCCTTGTGCCTTGCCTTTCTTTCAGCCTCTTCCTCGATTGTAAAACACCTTGGTAGCCACCTGTATGAGTTCAGTAGTATTCTTGCCCTCAAATCCTTCTAGCTTCTGTACCTTCCGCCTAATGTCTCCTTGTGCTAGCCGACGAAAGCCACATTCACCATACATTGATTGGCAGGAGCTTCTGGGTCAAATAGGGTATAAAGCTGGTATGCTTCACATAGTCTCTAATAAAATTCACTTGGGCTTTTATCAGGTTTTTGGCAGATCTGAGACTTTCCCTATATTTATTATCTTCTTTCCGCCTGCCTTCATACTACTTAAAAGTGCTGCCCTATGTTTGTATGTTTTACAGCCCCTCCTCTTCATTGGGGTCCCATTTAGGGCCTGAGGGAAATGTTGCACTGCATATTGCAGGGCATCATTAGTGCCTGCTGGTGCATTATTTTCTAACCATTGGTGAGCTGCTTGGTTTATTCTCCTGTCTTCTATATTAAACAACATTAACAGCAGTTCCTAGCAATCCAGCCAGTTAGGGTTATGAGTAGCAAAGATGGACTGTATTAGATCAATGAGAGATTGGAGCTCCCCCATGAAGGAGGGAGTGTGTGGTTTCCAATTTACAAGGTCAGAGTGGAAAAGGGCTGATGGATACAGATTCTTTGCCCACCACGAACCTGCCCCCGCTCACCTAAATAGGCTGGTGCCAATGTTTCACGGAGAGGCATCTGCAAAGCCCAAGTACGGCCAGATCGGAGAGACTGGCTTCATCACTCTTTTCATTTCTCTCTCCTTTCCTTATGAGGGGGAGACTTGAGCTCCCCTCTGAGTCTTACTCTACTTGATCCCCTGCACCTAGGCCTGGCACAGCATGGGCTCCTGCTTTCTTGTTCTTCACCTTGCCTCAGGTGTGCTAGGGATGGGTATATTGGATCATAAGGGGGTGGAACTTCTCTTTCTTCATGGGGAGTCTGTAAAATTGGGTTTTCTGGTGCCTCTTGCCTTTTCTCTTCCCTTGTGGGCTTGGGGTCTGTAGGTTCCTTGGCCTCCTTTGGCCCTGCCCATGCCCCTAAGGCTTTGCAGTAGGCAACTAGGCAAGTTTGTAACCACTTAGAATGTCTTGGGCTACGTTGAGCCATGAATCAATATATGGAGACTGATCTGGATGCCTTCCGACCCCAGTCACCACCCTAAACACTCAGCCAGTGGTTTGTCTACCATTTCCTTGGCCAGTCATCCAACCCCAAAGGAAGGCCATTCTAACTCACACAAGGTCCTTAACTTCTGAGGGGACAATTTAACTTCAGTCTCCTGAGAAGCCTTTCTTAAAGTTCTTTAACATGCACTCTAGTAGTGTGGGTTTTGACTCTCTTCCTCCCGTCCTCCCACACAAGTCTCACAGACTTTCACTTCAGACTGAACGCTGTCTCCTGTTATGGGAGTTTTCTGCCGGCCCCTTAGCTAGGAAAGTACCTTATTCCTGTCACAGTCAGCTGCACCAGGGGGGGAGCTCCTGTCAGCTGTATGCAGTCAGCCCTCTAGTAAATCAGCCCTAACTCACTGCGGAGCATGCAGTCCATACTAAGGGATCTGCGCCTCCCCACTTCACACCCTGTGTTGGCTCCTTCCTTACCTGTCTCTTTTACACACTTGCACAATCCTCCTCCTCTCCCTCTATAAACCTACTCAATGAGTCACCCCTGTTTGGTGTGGGATGTGAGTTTCATCCAAATCAGGGAGTCAGTCTCACTTCCCCCAGCCTTTCTGGGTTGAATTAATAATAGTCACTTCCTGGGAGTTGATCAGACTCCCCTTCTACTCTCTTGGGGTGGGCTTTTCTTTTCCTTAAATGCCTTACCGTAATTCCTGAAGTATGTTGGTCCTGGAGATCATCTTGCAGCCCCTTCCAAGGTTCTGATGCACTGTTTGGGAGTGGGCACTGGGGCATGAAGAGAGCCAGTCTCCTATCAGGGATGCAGTCCTCCCAGTGGCGCCTAGGGTTGCAGGTCTCCCATGGCCCAGGGCCTTGGTCCCACCGGTGAAGGAGACAGTAAGCCTGCCGTCTCCAGTCCCTGTTCCAGCACCAGAAAATGTAGCAGGAAATCAGAGATCTGGAGAGACCAATGGGGTTGCAGGAGGATTTTATTTAATGTGATCATGGGCTTAGTGGAATTGCTTCCTAATTCTGAGCAAAAGACAGAAAATGGGATGTCTTTATGCACCTGGGTGGTATAGGATGATGAAGCAGAAAGCAAGTTTACAGATGCCAGAACAAAGAGCAGTTAATTTTGATGTATATTACATTTGAAGAGTAACAGTTTGAGAAACACATTTCACAGTTACAGGTTTATCTGCTTTGTGACCTTGTACCTGGTCATCAGGAGAACCAGGGATTTCTAGATGCCTGGAAACTTTGCTAAGAATGTAGGGAGAATAGATAAGGTTCAGTGGTTTGCAGGAAGGCAGTTATTCTGCCTTAAACACAGCTGGAGGCATTAAACAGCACATAACACAGCAAAATTTACTTTATTATATAGCCACTACAAATTATAAGGTTTATTGCTCTTTAATTTCCTTCAACTTTTCAGGTATACTGATCAAAGGTAGATTTGGTCATATTTCTCGGAGACTTTGTATATTTCTTTTCACTCTAATCTTGTCTTCTCGATTTATTTTAGAGTTGATCTTTGATCTCTGATATCCTTTCTTCTGGATCAATTCAGCTATTGAAACTTGTGTATGATTCATGAAGTTCTCATGCTATGTTTTTTAGCTCCATCAGGTCATTTATGTTCACTCTAAACTGGTTATTTAGCATTTCATCTAATCTTTTTTCAAGGTTCTTAGCTTTCTTGCATTGTGTTAGAACACATTCCTTTAGTTCAGAGAAGTTTGTTATTACCCATCTTCTGAAACCTGCTCTGTCAAGTCATCAAACTCATTCTCCATCTGCCCTTGCTGGTGATGAGTTGTGATCCCTTGGAGGAGAAGAGGAGGCATTCTTGTTTTTGGAATTTTTAGCCTTTTTGTTTTGGTTTCTTCCCATCTTTGTGGATTTATCTACCTTTGTTCTTCAAAGTCAGTGACCTTTGGAATGGGTCTCTGAGTAGATGTCCTTTCTGTAGATGTTGAGACTATTTCTTTCTGTTTGTTAGTCTTCCTTCTAACAGGCCCCTCTCCTGCTGGTCTGCTGGAGGTCCACTCCAGACCCGGCTTGCCTGGGAATCACCCGCAGGGGCAGTAGAACAGCAAAGATTGCTGCCTGTTCCTTCCTCTGGTAGCTTTGTCCCAGCAGGTTACCTGCCAGATGCCAGCCAGAGCTCTCCAGTATGAGGTGTCTCCCAGTCAGGATGCATGGGGGTCAGGGAACCACTTGAGGAGGCAGTCTGTCTCTTATCCGAGCAGGAACGCTGTGCTGGGAGAACTGCTGCTTTTTTCACAGCTGCCAGGCAGGTACATTTATGTCTGTTAAAGCTTTGCCCACAATAGCCCCTTTTCCCAGGTGATCTGTCCCAGGAAGGTAGGACGTTTATAAGTCCCTACTGGGCTGCTGCCTTTTTTCAGTGATGCCCTGCCCAGAGAAGAGGGAGTCTAATGACAGTCTGCCTGCAGAGGCATTGCTGAGCTGCCATGGGCTCCACCCAATTCAGATTTCCCAGCAAGTTTGTTTACGCTGATGTTAAAACCACCTACTCGAGCTTCAGCAATGGTGGATGCCCCTCCCCACCCAGAGCTCGAATGTCCAAGGTCAAGCTTAGACTGCTATTACTGGCAGCAAGAATTTCAAGCTAGTGGAACTTAGCTTGCTGGTTTTTGTGGGGTGGGACCTGTTGAGCCAGATCACTTGGCTCCCTGGCGTCAGCCCTATTTCCAGGGGAATGAATGATTCTGTCTCGCTGGTGT
Organism: Callithrix jacchus; assembly: GCF_049354715.1. Classification (NCBI taxonomy): domain Eukaryota; kingdom Metazoa; phylum Chordata; class Mammalia; order Primates; family Cebidae; genus Callithrix; species Callithrix jacchus. The sequence continues at coordinate 121,520,046 of NC_133502.1, forward strand.
TCTAGGCACCACTGGGATATAAAAAAAATCTGCTACAGCTGGCTTGGTGTCTTCCCAAACAGCTGCCCAGTTTTTGGTTGGAAACCCAGGACTCTGGTGTTATAGGCACCAGAAGGAATCCCCTGATCTGCAGGTTGTAAAGACTGTGAGAAAAGCACGGTATCTGGCTGAAGTGCAAGTGATGACTGTTTTGTTTCCCTAGGCTAGGAGAAGGAGTTTCCCAGCCCCTTACACTTCCTGGGTGAGGAAACAGCCCGCCCTCCTTGGGCTGCATCCACTGTCCAACCAGTCCCAATGATATGAACCAGATTTCCAATTTCTCAGTTGGAAATGCTGAGATCACCTGCCTTCTGTGTCGATCTCGCTGGGAGCTGTGTACCAGAGCTGTTCCTATTAGGCCATTTTGCCAGCAACCTTTTTTTTTTTTGAGATGGGGGTCTTACTGTCATCCAGGCTGGAGTGCAGTGGCATGATCACAGCTCACTGCAGCCTGGACCTCCTGCACTCGGGTGATCTTCCCACTTCAGCCTCCCAAGTAGCTGGGCCTACAGGTGCTAATTTCTATTAATTGTAGAGACAGGGTCTCACCACATTGCCCAGGCTGGTCTCAGATTCCTCGGTTCAAGTGATCCTCCCATGTTAGGGTTACGGGCATGAGCCACTGCACCCAGCCAATCCTTGGTACTATTATAAGTTACGTTTTTCATTAGTATCATCAGAACATTGTGCCTCATATATATAATTTAAAATCACCTATCATTCTTAAGTATAACTGTTAATGTTTTAACTAGTCTTCCTCTTCCCCCAGTATAGCAGCCACCTATTTGGAAATGTTTTGTTGGTTTGTTTGAATAATAGCCACTCTTTTCATTATTCTCAAAGAAGTACAGTTTGTCAAAGGACATACAATTTGTCAAAGGGAAGTCTACTTAGATATTGTTCATACTTCCATCTCATTTGCATCCCTAGATCTGATACACATTAACATCCAGAAAGAATGAAAAAAACCTTGAAAGCAAAAATTGAAATGTTAATTTTTAAAAATATGTTATTTAGGTAATTATTAGACATCGTCTCTCTGTTCTTACCCCAACACACACTTACCATGGCTACTCTTCTCCTACTTTGGAGAAGGTTTTAGTTAAAGGTTTAATTCTGCAGTGATTTCTTATCTCTTACATTGTTGTCCTTTTTTTGGTTTTCATTTATCACCAGTCAGTAATTTTCTAACAAATAAGGTAGGACAGGGCAAAAATAACAAATTTTGCCTACTTGGATCTTTTATTAATCCAGTCGTCTCTTAGTATCAGGACCTCGAAGGATACCCAGAATCTGATGCTCAAATCCCTTATATAAGTTGGTGTACTATTTGCATAACTTATGCACATCCTCCTGTATATTTCAAATCATATATAGATTACTTAGAATATCTAATATAACATAGACACTGTGTAAATAGTTGTTATACTGTATTTTTTAAATCTGTTTTTTTTTTTTCCTGAGTATTTCAATCTGTAGTTGGTTTAATCTAAGGATGTAGAACCCTCAGATGCAGAGGCAACTGTATAGTTCATGGACCAGGCTGGCAAACTTTCTATGTAGGGCCAGAAAGTAAATATTTTACACTTTCTGGGCTACATAATCTATCACATTCTTGTTTTATTTTTCAGCCATATAATTAAAAATACTTAGTTTGAGGGTAGTTAAAAACAGGGTAAGCCAGGTTTGGCCAAAGTTTGCCAATTCCTGGACTAGTCTGCTGAATCTTTAAAGCTTATGTAAAATCATGATTGCCATGACTTTGAAAAAATCATGACTGTAGCTGGGTACGGTGGCTCACATCTGTAATCCCAACACTTTGGAAAGCTGAGACGGGTGGGTTGTGAGGTCAAAAGATTGAGACCATTTGGTCAACATGGTGAAACCCTGTCTTTACTAAAAATAGAAAAATTAGTTGGGCATGGTGATGTGCACCTGTATTTTCCAGCTACTTGGGAGACTGAGGCAGGATAATCCCTTGAACCCGGGAGGCAGAGGTTGCAGTGAGTCAAGATTGTGCCAGTGCACTCCCTGGTGGCAGAGCAAGACTCCATCTCAAAAGAAAAGAAGATAATAACTAAATCCTGTGAACTAGTCGCTAATAAAGAAATTTTTGTTGTTTTTAAGCTTGAATCCTAAACAGAAAAATTATCAGATTGCCACTCTGAATTAGAGTGCTGCAGATTACTACCCTACGTGGCATAAATTGTACTAGTACAAAAAGTCTTAGGAGGAAAAAAACCCTTTATAGTCTCCTTACCTTTGAAGACCAATTTATTCTCTGTGTAGATAATCTTCTATATCACTTATTTCTTTCAGCTAACCTCAAGAGAATTTGCAAGACAATAGTTGAGGCTACAAATGACGAGGAGAGACTAAAAGCTTTTGCTCCCATTGAGGAAATGATGACTTTTGTGCAGTTTGCTAATGATGAATGTGATTATGGCATGGGGCTTGAGTTGGGAATGGACCTCTTTTGCTATGGCTCACATGTGAGTAAAAAAACTCCACCTGCCACCCACTGCCCCACCTCCTTCCTCTACCCCCAACACACATGAATACATGCACATTTATACCCCCAAATTCCAGCAGAGCTAAGATAGAGATTCAGCTTGTATTTCAAAATGAATTTTTTGAAGTGATATTTTTTAAAGCATATGTCCTAAAAGTATTTGAAATTCATCTTATATTCTAGCAAAGGTAATAACCAAAATTATTTGCATTCAGGCTTACATTAAAGTGAATTTACTTATTAGGCACATTATAGGGATATGCCTTCTTGCTGTGTGTATAGATTTGGGGCTATGTATGGGGATGTGTGCACACACTTTAGGCTCCATTGTAGTGGGGGTATTTGTTATTGTGCTTGAAATCTTAGATGAAAAATACACTTTAAAAATTGTTTAAGCTTTGTAAGAGATACTGTTTTACCATTAACTAATTTCTCATTAATAAGAAAATTTCACTTAATAGCTAAACCTGTGCTTACTCAACCATAGTTGTCTGAAAGTCAGAGACAATAAGGTATAGCAGGCATGACATGCTTGTGGGGCTAAACTGGTTGTAAATGACATCTTCCCCAGTGTGTAAGATTGGGCAAGCTTTCCAACACCTTTGTATCCGTTTCTTTACCTGTAAGCTATGTCTGCACACCCGTTCGCAGAGCATTTAATTCTCATTTAACCTACTTAGTAACTAAGTCACAGAGAGGCAAAGCATCTTGCCCGGGTTGACAGGAGCAGTCTGGTTCCAAAGTCAGTGCCTAAATGAGTGCAGTAATTCTCAAACTATAAAATGCATTTGACTTACCTGCAGACGTTGTTAAAATGCACTCTATTGGCAGGTCCAGGATTAGATCTGAGACTGAGTATCTGTCATGCTTCCAGGTGATGGTAATGCTGCTGCTCTTCAGACCACAGGGGAAAGAGCAAGACTAAACCAGTAGCTTTCCAGCTTTAGCATGCATCAATTGGGAGGGCTTGTCCAAACACACACTGGCACTCTTCCCCACCATCCCCAAGTTTGAGATCTAGGGTAGGTCCTGAGAATTTGCATTTCCAACAAGTTACCAAGTGAAGTTGATGCTCCTGGTCAGGGGTGCACAGTTTGAGAACCCTGCTGTAAACCATCTTATACTACTATTTGCCAACCTCATAATTATCAGTAAAAGTAATCAAAATATTTAACAGCCAGAATGACAGTCATCAACCAATCCAAATGGTGCTTGACCTGCTAAAGAGGCCCTAACCATAAACAGAGCCATAAGATGTGAACCAGTGAATAGCAAACTTGATTGTTATGAGAATGAAACACGTGTAAGAGTTATAAAAAGATTTCGCACAGGCTGGGCACGGTGGCCCACGCCTGTAATCCCAGCACTTTGGGAGGCCAAGGCAGGTGGATCACGAGGTTAGGACATTGAGACCATCCCGGCCAACATGGTGAAACCCTGTCTACTAAAAATACAAAAATTAGCCAGGTGTGGTGGCGGGCGGCTGTAGTCCTAGTTACTCGGGAGGCTGAGGCAGGAGGATCACTTGAACCCAGGAGGCAGAGGTTGCAGTGAGCTGAGATGGTGCCAAAAAAAAAAAAAAAAAAAAGATTTAGCACAGTACTTACCACATGTTAAGGGCTAAATGTATGATCAACAAAAAGGTGGTATATGTAGATAACAGTAATGTAAAATCTTTTGATAAACCTAAGGCAGTGGCTCTTAACAGGGATTGGGAGGTGGTACATGTTGGGGATTGGGGAGAAGGAATTTGAGGATAAAGGAAATACGATCTGAAAACTCACTTTCAGCATAGCTATTGTTACAGAATCCAGGAAAATAAAGCTTAAACTTTTGATTAGAAATACACTGGAGAGAATAAAACGTATTACGGGCATAGTTCGGGGTGATACAAAATTGATAAAACCTATAGAAAGAAGAAAACTCAAATTTAGTTTTCTTAATTTTCAAAATATGCCATTAGTCTTCTAGAGCAACAAGATTGCCTCTTAGAATGCCCAGTGCCTGTCCCTAAATTGTGTTCACTTATCACTTGAGAGTGTAGCTAAAATGATTTTTGGAAGTAGCCTTTGTTAAGTGCTTTTTTTTTTTGATATGTTTTCTGCTACTTACTAGGATATCTGCTATGTTCTCTACTTCATGTTATTTTTCAGTATTTTCATAAAGTTGCTGGTCATCTTTTACCTCTTGCTTATAAACTGTTGAAGAGGAATCTGTTTGCAGAAATCATTGAGGAACATCTGGCAAACAGAAGTAAAGAGAACATAGACCAACTTGCTGCATGAGTAAGAAGGCTTATTTGGTGTACAATATTTCAAAGGACTAATATTAAACTTGGGATTTTTGTTTTTAAGGAATACAAAAAATAAACATTTACTAAAAATATTTATATGGTTCTTCTGCCTGGTTTTCCTTCTTTAATGTGCAAGCAAGTGGCAGTCAAATCATCTAAATGGTCATCCTAATCACCCTTTGATATTGTCAGAGGAAGCCACTGTCTAATGCCTATGGTTAACCAGACCATCCTTAGAGCCTTGTTTCAGTATTTATCTTATGGGCAACTAAGAATATTTCTTCTGAGTGAGTCTTCGGTTAACGGCTGTAGCTTTAAGGATTGGGTTTATGGTGGGTGAGGAGGGGAACAGAAGGAAACTCTGCAATCAGCACTCTCCCAGGGTGCCTGACCGTGACCTACCCAACTTCATGGATGGGGCTGAGGAATGTATAAGCTTTTTTCCCCTTTCTATGAAGTTCAAGATAGAAAAGCCCCCAGGTCATCTAGTTAAACCTCCACATTTTGTAAGATTGACTTCATTTACTCAACTTCTTGACTAGCCAGTAGTTCCCCAAAGTTTTACTGTCAGCTGTCTCCTTAAAATATATTTGAGGTACTTATTCTTTTTTATATAAGCGTATGAGTAGACTATTAAAAGACAACACTTGGAATTTTAAATATAAGTAGCCTTCCTCATCTTCCCAATTAGGCTGCAAGCTTCTTAAGAGCATATATTTTATGGATATATAGCCCACTCAGTAACACAAACTTTTGGAATTGTACTTACTGAATAAATAGACCTGTCACATCTTCCTAAGTGCCAGACAGAATCAAACTGTCAAGAGCTGAGAAACTGGTAAGATGCCTGGGAGTTAAGGATTCTTGACTTCTCAGACAAAAAGTCTTCTGGGGTCAAAAATCTCTGCCACACCCAAAATCTGTTCCTTTTCTGCCAATGGCTCATGCATTTGGAGGCAGGTAAGATGCTTTCTTCAAGGTAGGCATATTTGTATAATATCTTAACCAAAATGAAACTGAAAAGATCTTCAGCTTTCCTTTTATAACTGTACAGGAAATTTTACAGCTCTAATGGAGAGGTCTCATGTTTTAAGGAACTGCCATTTTAGTTAGGTAAGTACCTCCAAGCCCTGGAACCATCAAACTATTAACTTGTTTTAGATTAAAATATTACAGTAACAATTAGCTCACACATATTAGAAAAGGTGGCCAAAGCACATTGGTCTTAATTTTAGACCATAAATTTTAAATAAAATTTTAGAAGTTCAAGCTTTGTTCCTCAGATTTCTTTATTTTCTAAGGTGTTCAACTATTTCTAAATACTGCCCCTAATGTTAACACTTTTAAAATATTCAAATTCATGTATCGCCCATTAAAGATTTGTTTAGCTAGAAATATTCGATTCCTTTAATTTTGCCACTTGGTGATCCAACAGTCTCAACTGTGTAGTTTGTAAATTTTTTATATGCCTTATGATCAGTAATACGGATTCCAGAAAGATTTCTTATGAAGAAACAAGTGAAAGAGGACAAAAAAGGTGAACTGGCTTTTCATCCTTTCCTTACAGAAACCTTATGTGAATGTGTATTTCAGGAAGCTGAGTATATTAGAGCCAAGATAGAAATTGGACACAAACCCTAAGAATATGGTGGTTATAATTCAGATATATAGTTGTGAATGGCGTTTCCTAAAGACAGCAACAAAAAATGTGGATTCCCAGTCTCAACTCCAACCAGTTTTGTCAGAGGTCTACTAACCTGCTTCAGGAGGTACCGATCTTCCAGCTTTTGAACACTTTTCATTAAAGAACAAGCTCCCTGCAAGAAGATGCCAGACCTTATCTTTTTCCTTCACTAAAGGCATAGTCCTATTAAACCTAGTGAACTAAATATTAGCTACCTAGGATCTGGTCACTCAATGGCTATAGTAGATTCCAAATGGCATCTATCTACCTCTATTCTCTGAGAACACGGTTTAAGTGCCTAGGCTCTTTCATGAATGAAGAACCTTGATCCAATCAGGATTTAACAAAATCCTTACCCAGTTCAAATTTAGCTAAGCTCACCTCTCAGAGTTCAATAATGGAGTTTCCATATAACCTCTCAAACATGTATGTAGAATAACACCCAAGGAAAAATGAAAGCTACAAGACAGATTGCTATAAACTACTTGGCACTGTCCTAAGACCTTTGCATTACCTCAAACACTGACCTTAACAGCTTAATACCATTCTGTCCAAACTTCCTATAATAATTTTAACATCTGGCTGGGCGAGGTGGCTCACATCTGTAATCCCAGCACTTTGGGAGGCCAAGGTGGGCAGATAGCTTAAGCCCAGGAGTTTGAGACCAGCCTGGGTAACATGGTGAAACTGTCTCTACTAAAAATACAAAAAAATAGCCAGATGTGGTGCACACGTGTGGTCTCAGCTACTCAGGCAGCTGAGGTGAGAGGATTGCTTGAGCCTGAGAGGCAGAGGTTGCAGTGAGCCAAGATCATGCCACTGCATTCCAGCCTGGACGTAATATCTATGCAGTTGATCTCTACAGTAGTAACCTCTCAGTTCCTTGACTTAGTCTTTCAGTGATCTAGATTAGGGGTTGATTGACAAATTAGAAACTAGTACCTTCACAGTACCAATAACAAAAACCTCCCAGATCTCAATTTCAAGCATCCTACTGTCTTAACATCATCACTCATCCTTTCCATCTCTTTCCCTCTAGTACCCCAATAATTTTTCAATACAGCAGTCCCCTACAATTCACAAATGTGACCACCTTTTTCATTCTCCCACTCCATTCCTGATTCTCTCCTTACCCAGCCTTTGGATTCTATTTAACATCATTACAGTCGCTCCTATATCCTCTACTCCATTGCCCTTCTCTCCATTTGTTTTATTTATCTGTTAATCTTAAGCCACATTTTTAAAACTGCCCATTCTTTACCTGAGTTTGTTCAGTAACAGTTGGCTGGAGAAAAAATACAACCATGGCAGCTCATCTTACTTTAACCTCAAGTTGGCCATGCTGGATGTCCATCAATCCTACTTCCTCATCTGTCAGCCCCTAACCACCACCTCCCCACCGTGCCCCGCCATCCTCAGTTTATTTCACTGAAAAAATAGAAGCAACCAGTAACTTCAACAGAATCCCACTGCCTTACCAACTACCCATTATACATCACCTTTCCTCCTTTCTATGAAGGTTGAATGTGTGTCCAAGACCCCATCCTCCTTTGTCTACTCAAGCACCTCTCCTCTTATTTTTCCTCTCAAACATTCCTATCATTAACAAAAAAGCTATAATTTCCTGCATCTTAAAGCTATCACACATTACTCTTCTGAAAACCTCATAGAAATGCAATGGTTGTCTTCAATTCTTCCAATCTCTGTTGGACCCACTCCTTTCAGGCTTTGGCTTGCCAACACAGTGCTGAACCTGCTCTGGGGGAAGTTATCAGTTATCTCCACATTGGTCCCTTTTGGGCCCTCATTTATTTCATCTATCAGCAACACATGACAGTTAATCATCACTCCTTGAAACTACCCTTCTTTTTTGAGACAGGCTTGCTCTGTCACCCAGGCTGGAGTGCAGTAGCACCGTCATAGCTCACTGCAGCCTCCCAACTCCTGGGCTCAAGCAATCCTCCTGCCTTAGCCTCATAAGTAGACTACAGATACATGCTACCGTGTCCAGATGATACTTTATTTTCTAGTTTTTTGTAGAGACCTGGTCTATGTTTCCCAGGCTAGACATGAACTCCTGGGATCAAATGATCCTGTCCCCCGCAGCCACCTGAAGTGCTAGATTTACAGGCCTGAGCCACCACACCCAGCTTATGTTTTAATAAATCCACCAGTGATACCCTTCTTTAAATGGTATTCACTACTCCCAACCCAGCCTCGCTAGCTCCCTCATTTGCGGGCTTCTCACCTCCCCAAATTTAAAAGTAAGCATATGTCAGTACTGGGTCCTTGTACCTCATCTCTGTCTGCACTCAGCCCATGGTACTGTCCTGTCTCAGGATGATGCCACCTAGTGTAGCTCTTGGGTTGTGAGCCTTTCTCCTGATTTTGAGTCTGATACATGCTGATGCCTATATGACACCCCCAATTGGAAGTCTAAAAGAAATTTAAAACAATGTCTAAAACCAAAACTCCTCTGCACACAGCACCCCACCCCCAAATCTCTTCTTAAAAGCCTTTCCTACCTCACCCAGTGGCCATTCCATTGTTCTGTCATTACTTCAGCCAAAAAGTGTGCAGACGTCCTTGAGTCCTCACACCACATTCCACGTCCAATCCATTCCCAAGTCCTGTCTATTCCGCCTTCATGTCTAGAATCCAACCACTTTCACCACCTCCACCAGCTTCAGTCAGGTTCAGATTTCCTTATCTCGCCTGAATTATTCAAGAGCCTTCTAGGTGGTCTGCTTTCACTCCTGCCCCTTATAATCTGTTCCAACAAAGGAGTCCAAGAGATCATTTTAAGTCAGATTGTGTGACTTTACTGCCTCACTGGCTTCTCATTTGAAATAAAAATCAAACCCCTACACCCCCAATCTCTTTCCTTACCACTTTCTTCCCTATCACTCTCCAGCCACAGTGACCTACTCAGTGTTACTTGAACCTAGCAGGAGACTCCTACCTTTCTATATAGCATTTTCTCTTCTTACAACATTTTTTCTCACAGATAAATGTCCTTCTCTCACTTTCTGTAGGTTTCTGCTCAAATCTTCCTTATCTCTGAGGCTTTCCCTGATCACCCTCTCTAAAAATGGGGTGGGTGTACACAGGCACACACCTTCACTTTTAGAAAGACTTACAGTGAGGATTCTTGACTGATTTTTGTACATTCATATCAGTGTGCAGCACATAAAAATCACTTTTTAAAAATTGCTGAACTAAACCACATTTATCATCATCTGACATACTATAGATTTCTCTTCCTGCTGGAATGAAAACTTCAAGAACACAATAGTGCCTAGCGCCCAGTAATTGTCCAGAAAATAATCGGTGAATATAAATGATCTACTCTGGACTTTTAGTGTGTTCTTTTTACTGAAAGCTTAATATTAAGAGACCACATCTTACTGAAAGGTTGTTACCACCCTCTTTCAGCAGTTCTATTAGCAAATGTCCATTGTAATTTTTTAAGATGTGTAAATAAATCGTTTTACCTCTTCTTATGCAAATAGCATAATTTTTCTTGCAAAAAAAATCACATTTTTGAAAGTCAGCTGAAATGAAATCGGTTTTCTGTAGACCTGCAACTTTCACTGACAAATGGAGGTGCTAAGCCTGCTGTCAATCCAGCATCTATCTAACTTCATTCTATTGCTCCTTGCTTGCACGGTGTAGAAATGCTTTGAAACCTGAGAGAAGCATTATAATTATTATCTTTTGGGGGGGCTACCAGTGCCAGGCATATCAGCCTACACTGTGTAGGGCAGCAGTGAAGAGGGAGGACTGTTATAGATATCATTAAAAGCCAAACCACATTGTCATATAGATTTTCATAGATTTTCCAATTAACTCATCACAGTAATCATTTTTACTGTAATGATATGCAGCTTTACTACACTACTGTAAATAAAAACAGATCAATACAGCTCTAGGCAGCATCACATATTAACAAACTAAGCATTCTTCATGAACCAAAACTGAAAACAATTATTAAGAAGAAGAAATAAAAAAGGGAAATATGGAAAATAAAATCCATGTGAAGTTTAATGTATGAAGCTATCTTCAAAGAAACTGATTTCTTTTTTAAAGGCTTGTAACTCAGAACAATTAAGTTACCCAGTGGCCATGCTGAGGAGTTCATAGTCTAGCAATATATTGTACACAGCAAATACACAAGACAAGTTGGAGACACACAGAGCTATCATTTAGAAATGATTTTACTCTGGATGGCCAAAAAAACTTCAAAAGGCTATGAATAAAACTTGAAGTCAGTCAAAGGACGGAAGTAACAAGGACTAACTTTAGGCAGATAGCACAGCTAAGAATGTTTCCTAAAATGCCCAAAATTGTGCTCAACTTTCATTCCTCATTCTTATATGGCTTCATGATCTTATAAGTCTTCAGGATCTTACAGATCTTAATGGGTATAATTAAGAACTAGGAAGTGAAGAATCACTTTCAAAATGTTAAACCAGCTCATTTCCAGTTGTGTTTCAGAAAATGTCTGTCTGGGTCAGGCACAATGGCTCACACCTGTAATCCCAGCACTTTGGGAGGCTTAGGCAGGTGGACTGCTTGAGCTCAGGGGTTCGAGACCAGCCTGGGCAACATGGCAAAATCCCATCTTTACTAAAAATAGAAAAAATTAGCCAGGTATGGTGGCACATGCCCACAGTCCCAGCTACTTGGGTGGCTGAGGCAGGAGGATCACTTGAGACCAGGAGGTTGAGGCTGCAATGCACTCCAGCCTGGGTGACAAAGTGAGACCTTGTCTTAAAAAAAAAAAAAAAAAAAAAAAGGTGGGGCATGGTGGCTCACACCTGTAATCCCAGCACTTTGGGAAGCCAAGGTGGGCCGATCACAAGCTCAAGAGTTCTAGACCAGCCTGGGCAGTGTGCTAAAACCCCCCAGCTACTCGAGAGGCTCAGGCAGGAGAATCTCTTGAACCCGGGAAGTGAAGGTCACAGTGTGCCGAGATCACACCACTACACTCCAGCCTAGCAACAGAGCAAGACTCTGTCGCAATAAAATAAAATAAATAAGATCTCCAAAAATTTTTGAGAGGAAAATAATAGCTAACCTAAAAAAAGGAAAAAAAGCTAATGATATTTTATAAGATGTTTTTGATATATTATAACTTGAATGGTAAATATCCTAGCTCTAAATGTTGCTGTAGACAGAATTTACATGTAATGGGTTTTACTGTAATAAGAAAAACATTATTTTTTAGATGGTGATCATCATTACAAATTCACAGTATCCATTGATCATAAACATCTAATAAATATTTAGAATACCTAGCAATGTTTTATTTTCAAAATAAGTTTCACATTCAATCATTATAGTTAAAAATAAATGTACCATCTTAAGAAGAATCAATATCATGAAAATGGCCATACTACCCAAAGTAATTCATAGATTCAATGCTATCCCCATCAAGCTACCACTGACTTCCTTCACAGAATTGGAAAAAACTACTTTAAATTTCATGTGGAACCAATAAAGTGTCCACATAGCCAAGGAAATTCTAAGCAAAAAGAACAAAACTGGAGGCATCATGCTGCCCACCTTCAAACTATACTACAAGGCTACAGTAATCAAAACATCATGGTACTGGTACCAAAACATATATATAAACCAATGGAAGAGAACAGATGCTTCAGAAAAAAATGCCACACATCTACAACCATCTGATCTTTGACAAATCTGACAAAAACAAGCAATGGAGAAAGGATTCCCTATTTAATAAATGGTGTTGGGAAAACTGGCTACCCATATGCAGAAAACTGAAACTGGATCCCTTCGTTACATCTTATACAAAAATTAACTCAAGATAGATTAAAGACTTAAAAATAAGACCTAAAACCATAAAAACCCTATAAGAAAACCTAGGCAATACCATTCAGGACACAGGCATTGGCAAACACTTCATGAATAAAACACCAAAAGCAATGGCAACAAAAGCTAAAATTAACAAATGGCATCTAATTAAAGAGCTTCTGCGCAGCAAAATAAACAATTATCAGAGTGAAAAGGCAACTTGGAGAATGGGAGAAAATTTTTGCAATCTCCATTCAACAAAGGGCTAATATCCAGAATCTACAAAGAACGTAAATTTACAAAGAAAAAAAAACGCTCATCAAAAAGTGGCCAAAGGATATGAACAGACATTTCTCAAAAGAAGACATTTATGCAGCCAACAAACATGAAAAAAACCTCATCATCACTGGTCATTAGAGAAATGTAAATCAGAACCACAATGAGATACTATCTCAGCCCAGTTAGAATGACTATCATTAAAAAGTCAGGAGACAATAGATGCTGGAGAGGATGTGGAGAAACAGAAATGCTTTTACACTGTTGGTGGGAGTGTAAGCTAGTTCAGCCATGGTGGAAGACAGTGTGGCAATTCCTCAAGGATCTAGAAATAGAAATACTATTTGACCCAGCAATCCCATTACTAAGTATATACTCAAAGAAGTATAAATCATTCTATTACAAAGACAGATGCACACATGTTCATTGCAGCACTGTTTACAATAGCAAAGACTTGGAACCAACCCAAATGCCCATCAATAGACTGGATAAAGAAAATTTAGCATATATACACCATAGAATACTATGAGCCATAAAAAGGGATAAGTTCATGTTCTTTGCAGGGACATGGATGAAGCTGGAAAACAACATTCTCAGCAAACTAACACAGGAAAACCAAATACTGCATGTTCTCGTTCATAAGTGGAAGTTGAACAATGAGAACACAGGGATGCAGGGAGGGGAACATCAGACACGGGGGCTTCTTACGGGGTAGGGGGATAGGGGAGGGATAGCAGGGGTTGGGAAATAGGGGAGGAATAGCCTTAGGAGAAATAGCTAATGTAAATGATGGGGTGATGGATGCAACAAACCTCTATGGAACGTGTATACATATGTAGCCAACCTGCACATTCTGTACATGTACCCCAGAACTGAAAGGATGAAAAAAATTAATAAAAATAAATGTATCATCAACTCTTGTTAGCTTATAATGTATTTGCCTCTTCTATATTAAAAAGAAAAAAGAATAAAACAACTAAAAGAAAAAAGTAAATTTGAAAACATTTTTGAACTAAAAAAGTTAAATTCAAAGTAGTAGTGGGAGGATCCAAGATGGCCAAATAAACAGCTCTGGATTGCAGCTCCTAGTGAAAACTCAGAGGGTAGGTGATCCCTGCATTTGCAAATGAATTTTTACTGCCCACAGATAAGGAGATTCCCAGGCACAAAAGCACCATGAGTCTCCAGCATGGCTGTTTCAGCTGGTGCAGCAGGTCTCCATACAAAAACTCACACAAATCCATGTGCCATTTCAACTGGCAACTGGAATGCCTGGGAGACAGAGTTGCCCATTCAACTGAAAAAAAAGGTGGGGCTGAAACAGGGAGCCAGGTGATCTGGCTAGGATGGTCCCACCCCCACAAAGACCAGCAAACTGAAATGCTCTGGATTGAGAGTTTCACAGCAAGCACAGATGAACCCGGGATGGTCCAGCTCTGTTAGGGGAAGGGCGTCCACCATTACTGAGGCAGTCCACCATTACCGAGGTGGTCCGCCATTACCGAGGTGGTCTGCCATTACAAAGACAGTCTGCCATTAGGCAGTCCATCATTACAGAGACAGTCGACCATTACTGAGGCAGACCACCATTACCAAGGCAGTTCTAACTATACCCCTATAAACAAAACTGCAAGGAAGTTCACATAGCAGCTGGGCAGAGCCCACAGTAGCTCAGCAACGCCTCTGCTGGCAGATTGTGACTAGGCTACCTCTTCACTGGGCAGGGCATCTCTGAAAAAAGGGAGCAGAATGACAGGAACTTATACACAAAGCCCCGCTTTCCCAGGACAGAGCACCTGGGGAAAAAAGGCGGTTATGTGTTCCTCTGCAGCAAACTTAAATGTACCTGCCAAGCAGCTCTGAAGAGAACAACAGAGCTCATAGCTCAGCACTTGAGCTCCTATAAGGGACAGACTGCCTCCTCAAGCAGCTCCCCAAGCCCCATATAACCAAAGAGATACCTCATAAAGGAGAGCTCAGGCTAACATCTGGCAGGTATCATTCTGGGACAAAGATAACAAAAGAAGAAACTGGTAGCAACCCTTACTGTTCTGCAGCTGCTGCAGGTGATACCCAGGCAAGCAGGACCTGGAGTGGACCTCCAGCAGTCCTGCAGCAGGGGGGCCTGACGGTTAGAAGAAAAACTAAGAAACAGAAAGAAATAACTTCATCAACACCAAAAAGGACATCCTCAGAGATCCCATCTGAAAGTCACCAACCACAAAGACCACAGGTAAGTAAATCCACAAGATGGGAAGAAACCAGTGCAAAAAGGATGAAAACACCCAAAACCAGAATGCCTCTCCTCCAAGGGATGACAACTCCTCACCAACAAGGGAGCAAGGCTGGATGGAGAATAAGTGTGATGAATTGACAGAAACAGGCTTCAGAAGGTGGGTAATAAGAAACTTCTCTGAGCTAAAAGATCATGTTCTAACCCAATGCAAAGAAACTAAGAACCTTGAAAAAAGTTTGACAAAATGCTAACGAGAATAAACAGCTAAGAGAGGAATATAAATGAATTGATAGAGCCGAAAAACACAACACAAGAACTTCACAAAGCATACACGAGTTTCAAAAGCGGAACGGACCAAGCAGAAGTAAAGACATCAGAGGTCGAAGATCAACTCAATGAAATAAAATGAGGAGGCAAGATTAGAGGAAAAAGGAATGAAAAAAGTCTCCAAGAAACATGGGACTATGTGAAAAGACCTAATCTACGTTTGATAGGTGTACCTGAATGTGACGGAGAGAATGAATCCAAAACACTTTTCAGGAGAAATTCCCCAACCTACCAAGGCAGGCCAATATTCAAGTTCAGGAAATACAGGGAACACCACAAAGATATTCCTTAAGAAGAGCAACCCCAAGGCACATACATAATCATCAGATTCGCCACATTGAAATGAAGAAAAAAATGCTCAGGGCAGCCAGAGAAGAAGGTCGGGTTACCCACAAAGGGAAGCCCATCAGACTCACAGCAGATCTCTCAGCAGAAACCCTGCAGGCCAGAAGAGGGTGGGGGCCAATATTCAACATCCTTAAAGGAAATAACTTTCACCCTAGAATTTCATACCCAGCCAAACTAAGCTTCATAAGCAAAGGAGAAATAAAATCCTTTATGAACAAGCAATTGCTCAGAGATTTCATCACTACCAGTCCTGCTTTACAAGAGCTCCTGCAACATAGAAAGCAACAACCAGTACCAGCTACTCCAAAAATATACCAAATGGTAAAGAGCATCAACACAGTGAAGAAACTGCATCAACTAATAGAGAAAACAACCAGCTAACATCAAAATGGCAGGATCAAATCCACACATAACCTTAAATGTAAATGGCCTAAATGCCCCAATCAAAAGACACAGACTGGCAAATTGGATAAAAAGTTAAAACCCATTGGTGTGCTGTATCTGGGAAACCCATCTCACATGCAAGGATACATATAGACTCACAATAAAGGGATGGAGGAAGATCTACCAAGCAAATGCAGAGGGGAAAAAAAAAAAAACAAGCAGGAGTTGCAATCCTAGTCTCTGATAAAATAGACTTCAATAAAAATCAAGAGAGACAAAGAAGGACATTACATACTGGTAAAAGTATCAATGCAACAAGAAGAGCTAACAATCCTAAATATATATGCACCGAATACAGGAGCACCCAGATATATAAAGCAAGTTCTTAATGACTTACAAAGAGACTTAGACTCCACACAATAATAGTGGGAGACTTTAACACTCCATTGTCAATATTAGACAGATCAACAAGACAGAAAATTAACAAGGATACCCAGGACTTGAATGCAGACCTGGACCAAGCAAACCTAGTAGACATTTACAGAACTCTCCACCCCAAATTCACAGAATATACATTCTTCTCAGCACCACATCACACTTACTCTAAAATTGACCACATAATTGGAAGTAAATCACTCCTCAGCAAATGGAAAAAAATGGAAATCATAACAGTCTCTCAGACCACAGTGCAATCAAATTAGAACTCAGAATTAAGAAACTAATTCAGAACCACACTTCATGGAAACTGAATAACTGGCTCTTGAATGGTGACTGGATAAACAATGAAATGAAGGCAGAAATAAAGATGCCATTTGAAACCAACAAGAATGAAGACACAACATATCTGAATCTCTGGGACACATTTAAAGCAGTCTCTAGAGGAAATGTTATAGCAATAAATGCCCACATGAGAAGCAAGGAAAGATCTAAAATCGACACCCTGTCATCAAAATCAAAAGACCTAGAGGAGCAAGATCCAAAAAACTCAAAACCTAGCAGAAGACAAGAAATAACTAAGATCAGAACAGAACTGAAGGAGAAAGAGACACAAAAAAACTCTTCAAAAAAATTAATAAATCCAAGAGCTGGTTTGTTGAAAAGATCAACAAAATAGACCACTAGCCAGATTAATAAAAAAGAAAAGAGAGAATAATCAAATAGATGCAATAAAAAACAATAAAGGGATATCACCACATATTCCACAGAAATACAAACCACCATCAGAAATTACTACAAACAATTCTATTCACATAAACCAGTAAACCTGGAAGAAATGGATAAATTCCTGGACACTTACACCATCCCAAGCCTAAACCAGGAAGAAGTCAAAACCCTGAATAGACCAATAACAAGGGCTGAAGTTGAGGTAGCAATTAATAGCTTACCAACCAAAAAAAACCAAATCAAGATGGATTCACAGCTGAATTCTACCAGACATATAAAGAGGAGCTGGTACCACTCCTTCTGAAACTATTGCAAACAATCCAAAAAGAGGGAATCCTCCCCAAATTATTTTATGAGACCAACATCATCCTGATACCAAAACCTGGCAGAGACTCAACAAGAAAAGAAAACTTGGGGGGACTGACTCAAGATGGCGTGGTGAGAACAACCCAGGATTGAAGCTCTCAGTGAATGCGCAGAGGGTGAGTCAGGGCCGCTTTTCCAGATGGATCTTTGTTGCCCACAGAACGGGGAAATTGCCAGGTATAAAAGAGACACGGGGCACCAGCGCAGCGGTTTTGGCTGGTGCAGCTGGCGGCCGGTGCAGCCGGCAGCTGGCACTGCAGCGCAGCGGTGCTCCACAGTGCTCCGCACAAAGCGCATGGGTCCGGGTGCCCTGTTGAACTGGCAGTCTGAGACTTGAGAGGGCAGATAGGCATATCCATCTGATTGAACAGGACTTGGACAGTGAGCCAGGCCAGGAAATTCCAGGGAAATGGCATTTGGGCCAGCGCAGTGGGACAAACAAAATGGTGATTCCAAATGCTCCGGGTGGAGAGTTTCACTGTGGGCCCAGCTGAACCAAGAACGGTGCAGCTGGGTGGGGGAGGGGCGTCCGCCATTACCGAGACAATCTGCCCCTACTGATGTACACTCCCATTGCTGATGCAGCCTGCCATCTCCGAGGCAACCTGCCACAACAGAGAGACTCCACCACAGGGCATAGCCCGTGGCAGCAGGGTGGAGACCACAGCAGCAGGGCAGAGCCTGCAGCAACAGGGCGAACCTCACACCAGCACAGCGGAGCCTGGCAGGCAAATAGTGACTAGACTGCCTCCTAGCTGGGCAGGACAGTGCAACGGACACTCATAAAGAAAGCCCCAACCCCCCTGAGACAGAGCATCTGAGGAAAAAAGGGTCTTTTTTAATGAGTTCTGCTGCAAGAGAATTAAACATAGCAACGTAACTGCCCTGAAAGAAGAACAGAGCTCACAGCTCAGCACTTGAGCTCCTAAAAAGTACAGACTCTCTCCTCAAGCAGCTCCCTGACCCCTCTATATCCAGAAGACTGACATTTGGCAGGCATCATTCTGGGACAAAGATAGCAGAAAAAGAAACTGGTAGCATCCCTCACTGTTCTGCACCTGCTATAGCTGCACCCCAGACTAGCAGGGCCTGGAGTGGACCTCAGCACTCATACAGTGGAGGGGCTAGACTGGTAGAAGGAAAACCAAGTAACAGAAATACTTCATCATCCAAAATCTGGGCATCCCCTCAGAGACCCAATCGAAAAGTCAGCAACTACTCAGACGACAGGTGGATAAATCCACAAAGATGGGAAGAAACCAGCGCAAAAAGGAGGAAAACACCCGAAACCAGAACACCTCGACTCCTACAAAGGACCAAAACTCCTCACCAGCAAGGGAACAAAGCTGGACAGAGAATGACTGTGATGAAATGACGGAATTAGACTTCAGAAGGTGGATAATGAGAAACTTTTGTGAGCTAAAACAACATGTTTTAAATCAATGCAAAGAAACTAAGAACCTTGAAAAAAGATTCAAGGAAGTGATAATAAGAATGGATAACTTAGAGAGGAATATGAATGAATTGAAGGAGCTGAAAAACACAATACGAGAACTTCGCGAAGCATGCACAAGTTTCAACAGCCAAATTGACCAAGCAGAAGAAAGAATATCAGAAGTCAAAGATCAACTCAATGAAATAAAACAACAAACCAAGATTAGAGAAAAAAGTGCAAAAAGGAATGAACAAAGTCTCCAAGAAATGTGGGACTATGTGAAGAGACCTAACCTACGTTTGATAGGCGTACCAGAATGTGACGAAGAGAATGAATCCAAGCTGGAAAATACTCTTCAGGACATTATCCAGGAAAATTTCCCCCATCTAGCAAGACAGGGCAACACTCAAATGCAGGAAATACAGAGAACACCACAAAGATATTCCTCAAGAAGAGCAACCCCAAGGCACATAATCGTCAGACTCACCAGGGTTGAAATAAAAGAGAAAATATTAAGGGAAGCCAGAGAGAAAGGTCGGATCACCCACAAAGGGAAGTCCATCAGACACACAGCAGAACTCTCAGCAGAAACTCTACAAGCCAGAAGAGAGTGGGGGCCAATATTCAACATCCTTAAAGAAAAGAACTTTCAACCCAGAATTACACATCAAGCCAAACTGAGCTTCATAAGTGAAGGAAAAATAAAATCCTTTGCAAACAAGCAAGTACTCAGAGATTTTGTCACCACCAGGCCTGCTTTACAAGAGCTCCTGAAAGAGGCACTACACATAGAAAGGAACAACCAGTACCAGCCATTCCAAAATCACACTAAGTGCTAAAGAGCATCAACATAATGAAGAATCTACATCAACTAACAAGCAAAACAGCCAGCTAGCATCAAAAGAGCAGTATCAAATTCACACATAACAATATTAACCCTAAATGTAAATGGACTAAATGCACCAATCAAAAGACACAGACTGGCAAATTGGATAAAAATCCAAAACCCATCAGTGTGCTGTATCCAGGAAACCCATCTCACATGCAAGGATACACAAAGGCTCAAAATAAAGGGATGGCGGAAGATTTACCAAGCAAATGGAGAGCAAAAGAAAGCAGGAGTTGCAATTCTCATCTCTGATAAAATAGACTTTAAAGTAACAAAGATCGAAAGAGACAAAGAAGGTCATTACATAATGGTAAAAGGATCAATACAACAAGAACAGCTAACGATCCTAAACATATACAGACCCAATGCAGGAGCACCCAGATACATAAGGCAAGTTCTTAATGACTTACAAAGAGACTTAGACTCCCACACAATAATAGTGGGAGACTTTAACACTCCACTGTCAACATTAGATCGACCAGACAGAAAATTAACAAGGATACCCAGGGCTTGAACTCAGACCTGGAACAAGCAAACCTGATAGACATCTACAGAACTCTCTATCCCAAATCCACAGAATATACATTATTCTCAGCACCACATCAACCCTACTCTAAAATTGACCACATAATTGGAAGTAAAGCACTCCTCAGCAAATGCAAAACAACTGAAATCATAACAAACAGTCTCTCAGACCGTAGTGCAATCAAGTTAGAACTCAGAATTCAGAAACCAACCCAGAACCACACAGCTTCATGTAAACTGAACAACTGGCTCTTGAATGTTGACTGGATAAACAATGAAATGAAGGCAGAAATAAAGAAGTTCTTCAAAACCAATGAGAACGAAGACACAACATGCCAGAATCTCTGGGACACATTTAAAGCAGTCTCTAGAGGAAAATATATAGCAATAAGTGCCTATATGAGGAGAATGGAGAGATCCAAAATTGACACCCTATCATCAAAATTGAAAGAGCTAGAGGAGCAAGATCAAAAAAACTCAAAACCTAGCAGAAGACAAGAAATAACTAAGATCACAGATGAACTGAAGGAGATAGAGACACGAAAAACTCTTCAAAAAATCAATAAATCCAAAAGCTGGTTTTTTGAAAAGATCAACAAAGTAGACAAACCACTAGCTAGATTGATAAAAAAGAAGAGAGAGAACAACCAAATAGATGCAATAAAAAAAGATAAAGGGGAAATCACCACAGATTCCACAGAAATTCAAGCCATCATAAGAGAATATTACAAACAACTCTATGCGCATAAACTAGTAAACCTGGAAGAAATGGATAAATTCCTGGACACCTGTGTCCTCCCAAGCCTAAACCAGGAGGAAGCTGAAACTATGAATAGACCGATAACAAGGTCTGAAGTCGAGGAAGCATTTAAGAGCCTACCACACAAAAAAAGCCCAGGTCCAGATGGGTTCACAGCCAAATTCTACCAGACACACAAAGAAGAGCTGGTACCATTCCTTCTGAAACTATTCCAAATAATCCAAAAAGAGGGAATCCTTCCCAAATCATTTTATGAGACCAACATCATCCTGATACCAAAACCCGGCAGAGACCCAACAAGGAAAGAAAACTTCAGGCCAATATCCATGATGAACATAGATGCAAAAATCTTCAATAAAATATTGGCAAGCCGATTGCAACAGCACATCAAAAAACTTATCCATCATGATCAAGTAGGATTCATCCCTGGGATGCAAGGCTGGTTCAACATATGCAAGTCTGTAAATGTAATTCACCACATAAACAGAACCAAAAACAAAAACCACATGATTATCTCAATTGATGCAGAGAAGGCATTTGACAAAATTCAACAGCCCTTTATGCTAAAAACCCTCAATAAACTCGGTATCGATGGAACATATCTCAAAGTAATAAAAGCTATTTACAACAAACCAGCAGCCAATATCATACTGAATGGGCAAAAACTGGAAGCATTCCCTTTTAAATCCGGCACTAGACAAGGATGCCCTCTTTCACCACTCCTATTCAATATAGTATTGGAAGTTCTAGCCAGAGCAATCAGGCAAGAAAAAGAAATAAAGGGTATTCAAATAGGAAAGGTGGAAGCCAAATTTTCTCTATTTGCAGACGACATGATAGTATACCTAGAAGACCCCATTGCCTCAGCCCAAAAACTCCTGAAACTGATAAGCAACTTCAGCAAAGTCTCAGAATATAAAATCAATGTGCAAAAATCACAAGCATTCCTATACACCAATAACAGACTTAAAGAAAGCCAAATCAAGAATGAACTGCCATTCACAATTGCTACAAAAAGAATAAAATACCTAGGAATACAACTCACAAGGAACGTGGGGACCTCTTCAAGGAAAACTACAAACCACTGCTCAACGAAATAAGAGAGGACACAAACAGATGGAGAAACATTCCATGTTCATGGTTAGGAAGAATTAATATCATGAAAATGGCTATACTTCCCAAAGTAATTTACAGAATCAACACTATCCCCATCAAGCTACTATTGACTTTCTTCACAGAACTGGAAAAAACCACCATGAACTTCATATAGAACCAAAAGAGAGCCCACATAGCCAAGTCAATTCTATGCAAAAAGAACACAGCGGGGGGCATCACACTACCAGATTTCAAACTATACTACAAGGGTACAGTAATCAAAACAGCATGGTACTGGTACCAAAACAGAGATATAGACCAATGGAACAGAACAGAGGCATCAGAGGCAACACAACATATCTACAACCATGCAATTTTTGATAAACCTGACAAAAAGCAAGCAATGGGGAAAGGATTCCCTGTTTAATAAATGGTGTTGGCAAAACTGGCTAGCCATGTGCAGAAAGCAGAAACTGGACCCCTTCCTGACACCTTACACTAAAATTAACTCCAGATGGATTAAAGACTTAAACATAAGACCTGGCACCATAAAAACTCTAGAAAAAAATCTAGGCAAAACCATCCAGGACATAGGAGTAGGCAAGGACTTCATGAACAAAACACCAAAAGCATTGGCAACAAAAGCCAAAATAGACAAATGGGACCTAATCAAACTCCACAGCTTCTGCACGGTGAAAGAAACAGTCACTAGAGTGAATCGGCAACCAACAGAATGGGAAAAAATGTTTGCAGTTTACCCATCTGACAAAGGGCTGATATCCAGAATTTACGAAGAACTCAAACAGATTTCCAGGAAAAAAACAAACAAGCCCATTCAAAAATGGGCAAAGGATATGAATAGACACTTTACAAAAGAAGACATATATGAGGCCAACAATCATATGAAAAAATGCTCATCATCACTGGTCATTAGAGGGATGCAAATCAAAACCACATTGAGATACCATCTCACGCCAGTTAGAAGGGCAATCATTAAAAACTCTGGAGACAACAGATGCTGGAGATGATGTGGAGAAATAGGAATACTTTTACACTGTTGATGGGAGTGTAAATTAGTTCAACCATTGTGGAAGACAGTGTGGCAATTCCTCAAGGCCTTAGAAATAGAAATTCCATTTGACCCAGCAACCCCATTACTGGGTATATATCCAAAAGAGTATAAATTGTTCTACTATAAGGACACATGCACCCGAATGTTCATTGCAGCACTGTTTACAATAGCAAAGACCTGGAACCAACCCCAATGCCCACTGATGATAGACTGGATTGGGAAAATGTGGCACATATACACCAGGGAATATTATGCAGCAATCAGAAATGATGAGTTCGTGTCATTTGTAGGGACATGGATGAATCTGGAGAACATCATTGTCAGCATACTGACACAAGAACAGAAAATGAAATACTGCATATACTCACTCATAGGCGGGTGATGAAAAATGAGAACACATGGACACAGAGTACTAAACACTGGGGTCTATTGGGGGGAAAAGGGGAGGGCCAGCAGGGGGTGGGGGGGCTGTGGAGGGATAGCCTGGGGAGAAATGCCAAATGTAGGTGAAGGGGAGAAAGGAAGCAAAACACACTGCCATGTGTGTACCTATGCAACTGTCTTGCATGTTCTGCACATGTACCCCAAAACCTAAAATGCAATAAAAAATTTAAAAAAAAGAGAAAGAAAGAAAACTTCAGGCCAGTATCCATGATGAACATAGATGCAAAAATCTTCAATAAAATACTGGCAAACCAATTGCAACAGCATTATCAAAAAGCTTATCCACCATGATCAAGTAGGCTTCATCCTGGGGATGCAAGGCTGGTTCAACATACATGAGTCTGTAAATCTAATTAACTACATAAACAGGACCAAAGACAAAATCCACATGATTATCTCAACTGATGCAGAGAAGGCCTTTGACAATATTTAATAGCCCTTTATGCTAAAAACCCTCAATAAACTAGGTATCAATGGAATCTATCTCAAAATAATAAAAGCTATTTATGACAAACCCACAGCCAATATCATACTGAATGGGAAAAAACTGGAAGCACTCCCTTTGAAATCTGGCACTAGACAAGGATACCCTGTCTCACCACTCCTATTCAATATAGTATTGGAAGCTCTAGCCAGAGCAATCAGACAAGAAAAAGAAATAAAGCATATTCAATTAGGAAAGGAGGAAGTCAAACTGTCTCTATTTGCAGATGACATGATTGTATATTTAGAAGACTCTATCATCTCAGCCCAAAATCTCCTTAAACTGATAAGCAACTTCAGGAAATTCTCAGGATACAAAATCAATGTGCAGAAATCACAAGCATTCTTATACACCAATAACACATTAAGGAGAGCCAAATCAAGAATGAACTGCCATTCACAATTGCTACAAAGAGAATAAAATACCTAGGAATGCAACTAACAAAGGATGTAAAGACC
Organism: Callithrix jacchus; assembly: GCF_049354715.1. Taxonomy (NCBI): domain Eukaryota; kingdom Metazoa; phylum Chordata; class Mammalia; order Primates; family Cebidae; genus Callithrix; species Callithrix jacchus. Next base: position 121,544,657 of record NC_133502.1, read on the forward strand.
TCTTCAAGGAGAACTACAAACCACTGCTCAATGAAAAGAGAAAGGACACAAACAGATGGAGAAACATTCCATGCTCATGGCTAGGAAGAATCAATATCGTGAAAATGGCTATACTACCCAAAGTAATTTATAGATTCAACACTATTCCCTTCAAGCTACCATTGACCTTCTTCATAGAACTGGAAAAAACCACCTTAAACTCCATATAGAACTGAAAGAGAGCCTGCATAGCCAAGTCAATTCTCAGCAAAAAGAACAAAGATGGAGGCATCATGCTACCTGACTTCAAGCTATACTACAAGGCTATAGTAATCAAAACAGCATGATACTGGTACCAAAACAGAGATATAGATCAGTGGAACAAAACAGAAGCCTCGGAGGCTGTGCCACACATCTGCAATGATCTGATCTTTGACAAACCTGACAAAAACAAGCAATGGGGAAAGGATTCCCTGTTTAATATATGCTGTTGGGAAAACTGGCCAGCAATGTGCAGAAAGCAGAAAGTGTACCCTTTCCTGGCACCTTACATTATAATTAACTCCAGGTGGATTAAAGACTTAAACATAAGACCTAACACCATAAAACCTTAGAAGAAAACCTAGGGAAAACCATTCAAGACATAGGCATAGGCAAGGATTTCATGACTAAAACACCAAAAGCATTGGCAACAAAGCCAAAATAGATAGATGAGATCTAATTAAACTCTAGAGCTTCTGCACAGCAAAAGAAACAATCTTTACAGTGAATCGGCAACCAACAGAATGGGAAAAAAATGTTTGCAATCTACCCATCTCACAAAGGACTTATAACCAAAATCTACAAAGAACTAAAACAGATTTACAAGAAAATAACAAAACAAATCCATCCAAAAGTGGGTGAAGAATATGAACACTTTTCAAAAGAAGACATATATGAGGTCAACAAACATATGAAAAAATGCTCATCATCACTGGTCATTAGAGAAATGCAAATTAAAACTACATTGAGATACCATCTCACGCCTGTTAGAATGGCGAGCATTAAAAAATCTGGAGACAGATGCTGGAGAGGATGTGGAGAAATAGGAACACTTTTACACTGTTGGTGGGAGTGTAAATTCAACCACTGTGGAAGACAGTGTGCCAATTCCTCAAGGACCTAGAAATAGAAATTCCATTTGACCAAGCAATCCCATTACTAGGTATATATCCAAAGGATTATAAATCGTCCTTATAGTAATAAGGACACATGCACACAAATGTTCATTGCAGCACTGTTTACAATAGCAACGACTTGGAACCAACCCAAATGCCCATCGATGATAGACTGGACAGGGAAAATATGGCACATATATACCATGGAATACTATGCAGCCATAAAAAAACAATGAGTTCATGTCCTTTGTACGGTTATGGATGAACCTGGAAACCATCATTCTCAGCAAACTGACACAGGAACACAGAATCAAGCACTGCATATTCTCACTCATAGGTGGGTGTTGAACAATGAGAACACATGGACACAGGGAGGGGAGCATCACACACAGAGGTCTGTGGCTGGGGACTAGGGGAGGGACAGTGAAGGGTAGGGAAATGGGGAGGGATAACATGGGGATAAATGCCAAATATTGGTGATAGGGATGGAGGCAGCAAACGACATTGCCGTGTATGTACCTGTGCAACAACCCTGCATGTTCTTTACATGTACCCCAGAGGATTTTAAATGTTCTCACCATAAGGAAATAATATTGGAGGGATTTGCTAATCACTCTGATTTGATTATTCCACAATGTATACATGTACAGACACATCACATTATACCCCATTAACATAAACATCTGGTATTTGTCAAAAAAATGGATTTTAAAATAAAAATAAACATAAACATTCCTGGTCACATTTTTATGTAAAAAGAAAAGTCTTTTTACATAAAAATGCCAATAAGAAAATAAAAACAAAATAACTGAAGTGACTAAAATTATTTCCTTCAATATCAGGAACTGTGTCAGAAATAATCACATGGGAAAAACTTTAAGATACAACATAAGGATTAAAAATTTTTAAATAAAAACTACTTGGGAGGCTGAGGCAGGAAAATTGCTTGAACCTGGGAGGTGGAGGTTTCAGTGAGTGAGATGGCACCATTGCACTCTAGCCTGAGGCAACAAGAGCAAAATTCCATCTAAAAAAGTAAAAAACACACACACACAGTCTGGCCAAAACCTTATCTCTACTAAAAATACACAACTAAGCCAATGAGAATAGATTGTTTCACATGTCCTCTATTAAGTCCAATTTGCATCTTCTTACTTTTAAATATGTCAACAAAATAAAGTTAGATTTTAAATAATTACTAATATTTATACACAAATAATAAATTTAAAAAATAATTTCCTCTGGGTATGGAACATGAATAGCATTTGCTTTTCGTGAAAGAATTAATGGAAAACAACTTTAGAAAAATAAATTTGAAAACAAAGTCTCTACCTAGTATATCACCTATAAAGCTGAAATGTGTGCTAAAATATATTTGTAATGGTAATTACATACAATTTTAGTGGTTGTATTCTTTTCACCTACCTCCTCCAGGCTAAAAAGAACTCCTCCAATTGGTGCACCAAAAACTACAGAAATCCCTGCAGCTGGGGCAGCTGATAGCACCTAGAAAGATGATATGATTGATTGATTGATTGATTGATTTTTTTAGACAGAGTTTCACTCTTGTTACCCAGGCTGGAGTGCAGGGGCGCGATCTCGGCTCACCACTACCTCCGCCTCCTGGTTTCAGGCAATTCTCCTGCCTCAGCCTCCTGAGTAGCTGGGATTACAGGCACGCACCACCATGCCCAGCTAATTTTTTGTATTTTTAGTAGAGATGGGGTCTCACCATGTTGACCAGGTTGGTCTCAATCTCTTGACCTCGTGCTCCACCCGCCTCGGCCTCCCAAAGTGTTGGGATTACAGGCTTGAGCCACCGCGACCGGCCAATATGATTTATTTCATAATTTCTTAGAAATTGAAACATACCAAATAAAAATTCTTTATATTACTTGAATTTTCCAAATGTCTTTTCTGAATTTAACTTGCATGTTTTCCTTGCTCCCTAAGCAAAGGGCAAGTATTCATTTCTTCTATTAAGATTTGTTTTTTCCTCCTGTGCTTTAATACAAATGTCAGTTATACATTTACTATTCAGTTAAAAAGAAAAACATTTTTTCCAGATATACTAATGTGAGTGGGGTGTAAAGAAGAGGAGGCAATTCATAGACAAGTTTCCAAGATGTATGTTTGTGGAGATAAGAGGGGAGGGCAGTAACTTGGATGGAGGGTTATTTTTAAATAGGATATCATTTCTTCAAATTTTAGAGCTAACTGCTCCACCATAAATACTTACTGTATGCCAAATCCTAGCAAGATATGCAGGGAAGTGAAGATCTAGTAAGATTCCCTGTATTTTCACTACCCTATGCCCTCTGAAATACTGCTAAAATACTGTCAATCTAGAGATCCTCATTCTGAAAGCACACACAACAGCTTCTCAAGTTAAAGTCTCACCAACCAACACCTCTACAATAAAATTAAAGGAAAAGAAAAATTCAAGGACATACTTCCCATGTCCTCTCTCTAACTCCCCAGTATATCAGTTGGTCATGGTCTACTTCCCACCACTATGAAGCCAACTACACATATAATTTCACTAAGGTTTTATTTGTAATTCTTTTTCTAAGAGTCCATATTCCTTTGTCGTTTTTGTTTTGTTTTGTTTGTTTGAGACAAGTTTGTCTCTCATCAACAAGGCTGGAGTGTAGTGGCACAGTCTCCACTCACTGTACCCTCTGCCTCCCAGGTTCAAGTAACTTTCCTGCCTCAGCCTCCCAAGTAGCTGGGATTACAGGTGCCCACCACCACTCCCAGCTAATTTTTGTGTTTTTAGTAGAGATGGGGTTTCACAATTTGGCCAGGCTGATCTTGAACTCCTGACCTCAGGTGATCTGCCCACCTTGGCCTCCTAAAGTGCTGAGATCATAGGCATGAGCCACTGCACCTGGCCAAGAGTCTGTATTCCTTTCACCACTTTAATCCAGCAAATATCCAACGCTATCTAAAGTATTTCTTCAAATAGTCAATTGTTACATTCCAGAAGATAAATTTAAAATAATCAAAATTAATTTACACATAAAGATCTTTGTGAAATGCAACTAAAACCCAATGGACATCAGCTGTCTATAATGTAAGAGTAACTCGGCAACACTGGGAATGGATTCTAGAAAGGTGTTATTGATTATTCAGGAAAAGCAAAGCAAGCAAAAACTAATCTCAAAATTTTTAATCTGAGTACAGAATTTGTTATTTTTACACTAAGAAATTCTTTACTTAAACTCTATATAATAGATATTTTTCAGTCAAATTAACTACCAAAGACACTTACCTTCCTTTTTTTAGCTTTGTTTGTGCTATACTTTGGAAAGAGGTAGGAAAAGCTATTTCTGCAGCAACAGACAACATGGACCAGGGAACCTTCTTTTCCTAAACTCAAACCTGATGCTGCAGCCAGGACTAATGTGATGGTTTCAATTATTAAAGTGTATTTTCCCAAGTAACCTCTGATAATGATTCCACTCAAAATAGTTTTAATCTACAAGGCAAAGATTAAGGCAGCTTAATTTCCTTTCAGAAGCATGAGAACATAACGAATCCAAGTTATTTTCTTGTTTTACACACAAAAATGACCTTGCAAATTTTAGCAACCTATAGAAAAATTTACAGTTAGTCTTTTAAAAACTTTACCTATTATGCTACATATAAAAAATTTATATCATAATCTAATTCTCTACCCAAGAAAGGAGAGAGGGCAACTGAATCTCAGGAACAAAATCAAAATGTCAGGCCATGTTAAAATGAATATAGATCTTAATTATAAGGATTATACTTACATAACTAAGAAAGAGGCAAATTTGAATATTTCTGTTGTAAAAATAAGCATAATGTTTTAAATATATTTTGGACATTGTGTCAGAAATAAGAATATTATGTTTTCTCTGAGTACTGTAATTATGCAGAATTGTGTTTTATATTATCAAGAAGGATGAATGAAAACTGTTAGAGATCCAAGATGGCTAATTACTAGCAGCTCAGGATTGTGGCTCCCAGTGAAAGCGCGGGGAATGAGAGAACACCACACTTTCAGATGAATTTTTGTTGCTCACGGACCAGGAGATTCCCAGCGGAGGAGCCCCATGGGTCACCGGCATGACTCTTGTGGCCAGCACAGTGGTTTTGCCAGCGCCCCTGGCACAGCATTTCTTGGTGCAGAGTAGGCGGGACTGGGTCCCCCTTTGGTCAACATTTGGAGCTCCAGGAGGGCAGAGTCACCCATTCAGCTGACTGAAAGAGGGACTTAAGAGGGAAGCCAGACCAGAGATTCCCAGGCAGAAAGGCACTATGAATCAACGCCGCCGTTTTAGCCAGTGCAGTGGGTTACTCGGATTCCGGCACTGGGAATCAACAAGTTGGACATCCACTCAGAGACTTAATTTGAAAGTAGGTAATTACAAAGATGACAGGTGGATAAATTTACAATGATGGGAAGAAACCAGCATAAAAAGGCTGGAAATACCCAGAATCAGAATGCCTCTCCCTCTACAGGGGATCACAGTTCCTCATCAACAAGGGAACAAGGAGAACAAGTGTGTTCCAATAACAGAATTAGGCTTCAGAAGGTAGATAATAAGAAACTTCTGTGAGTAAAAAGAACATGTTCTAGCCCAATGTAAAGAAACTAAGAACCTTGAAAAAAGGTGTGATGAAATCCTAATGAGAATAGACAATTGAGAGAGGAATATAAGTGAATTAATGGAACTGAAGAATACAAGAACTCTGTGAAGTATGCACAGGTTTTAACAGTCGAATTGATCAAGCAGAAGAAAGGATTTCAGAGGTCTAAGACCAACTTAATGAAATGAAACGAGAAGACAAGACTAGAGAAGAAAGAGTAAAAAGGAATGAGCAAAGTCTCCAAGAAATATGGGACTATGTAAAAAGACCTAATTTATGTTTGATAGATGTACCTGAATGTCATGAAGAGAATGAATACAAGCTGGAAAATATTCTTCAGGGTATTATTCAGGAAAACTTTCCTAACCTAGTAAGGCAGGACAATATTCAACTCCAGGTAATACAGAGAACACCACAAAGATATTCCTCAAGTAGAGCAACCCCAAGACACATAATCATTAGATTCACCAGGGTTGAAATAAAGGAGAAAATTCTAAGGGCAGCTAGAGAGAAAGGTCAGGTTACCCATAAAGGGAAGCCTATCAGACTGACATCAAATTTCTCAGCTAAAACCCTACAAACTAGAAGAGAGTTGGGGTCAATATTCAGTATCCTCAAGAAAAGATTTTCAACCCAGAATCTCATATCCAGCTAAATTAAGCTTCACAAATGAAGGAAAAATAAAATTTTTCACAAACGAGCATGCACTCAGAGATTTCATCACCACCAGGCCTGCTTTACAGGAGCTTCTGAAAGCGGAAAGGAACAACCAGTATCAGTCATCCCAAAAACTTACCAAAAGGTAAAGAGTATCTTCATAATGAAGAATCTATATCAACTAATGGGCAAAATAGCCAGCTAGCATTAAACGACAATATTAAACTCACAAAGATCAATATTAATCCTAAATTTAAATAGATTAAATGCCCCAATCAAAGACACAGGCAAATTGAATAAAAAGTCAAAACCCATCCGTACCTGTATCCAGATCCATCTCATAAGCAAGGACACACAAAGACTCAAAACAAAGTGTTGGTGGAAGACTCACCAATCATATGGAGAGCAAAACAAAAACAAAAACAGTTGTTAACTTTCCTCTCTGACAAAATAGACTTTAATAGTAACAAAGACTAAAAGAATCAAAAAAGGACATTACATAATGGTAAAAGGATCAATGCAACAACAGGAGTCAATGATCATAAATATATATGCACCCAATATAGGAACACCCAGATACATAAGACAAGTTCTTAATGACTTATAAAGAGACTTGGACTCCTGCACAATAATAGCGGGAGACTTTGACACCACATTGTTAATAGTTGATGGATCAACAAGATAGAAAATTAACAGGGACATCTATGATTAGAACTCAGACCTGGCACAAGTAAACTCAGTGAATATTTCTAGAATTGTTCACCCAAGGTCCACAGAACATATATTTTTCTCAGTATCATATTACACCTATTTTGAAAGTGACCAGATAATTGGAAGTAAATCACTCTTCAGCATTTGCATGGCATTTCACAGACTTACATGAAATATTGGTTGGCTGTTTGTTATTTTCTTCCCTTATTCCTTCCTCTCTCTGCTGTTAAGCACAATCATCAGCATAAAAGAGGTCTTTAATACCTATTTTTAGATTGCACTCCAGCCTGGGCAATAGAGCAAGATTCCTGTTCTCTCTCCCCCTTTCTCTTTCTTTCTTTCAAAAAAAAAAAAGAAAAGAAAAGAAAACTGTTATATACTGCATGATATTGCTTTTTATGAAAGATATTCTTATTACAACCTTAAAGATCACTACAGTTCTATTTTAAAAAGAAATGCTTTAGGAAATAGTTGGTAACTTATTTAAGTACAGAAAAATAAGAGAGAGAGAAAAGAAACAAGTTCAAATCAAGTTCAATCAATCTACGTATAACTCTATTGTGATGAAAAATAAAACCCAAAAGTTTGTATTATTAACTCACTGTGATCAACTACTCTCTCAAAGCATAAAATGGCCAAAATCAAAAATAATTAACTTATCTAATCGAAAAGTAATTATAAAAAAAGAATGAATGTATTAAAATCAGGGTCATAACCACAAAATATCAACTAATCCACCAAAGAACATTAGGTCACAGGATACTTTTTCCAGGCTCTTGATGTTTAACTAAATCTTCTGAAAATTTGCCTAGTCATGTGTTAAATTAGTGGTGAAAGAAAAAAAAAATCAACCTCCATAGTAAAACATTAAATGACTATGAGGAACAATATTTTTCAACAATGTCTACAATCAGCCACAGTGACCTTTTTTCATATTATGAATAAACCAGCCCTTCCCTCCAACAAAGCCTACTGTTTTGTCACTAAGAGTAAAAACATATGCACCATAATAATGTTTAGTGACACTAAATATGACTTGGCTTACCCCTGGAATTCCAGAGCCACAGGCATATGGAGCAAATACCTTTACCAGGGAAACTGCAAGAGAGACAAAACTGAAAGCCCAGAAGATGTATGTTATGCAGTTCATGATTTAAGAACCAGGACCCTCAAAAGAAAATAATTCAAAAGTATTAATTTTAATTTACATTGTACCTCTAATGCAAATTCTTGCCATAAGAAACTTCAGTAAATGGCCAGGCATGGTGGCTCACACTTGTAATCCCAGCATTTTGGAAGATGGAGGTGGGTAGATCACCTGAGGTCAGGAGTTTGCCCTGGTGATTAAACTAGCCTGGCCAACATGGTAAAACTTCATCGCTACTAAAAATACAAAAATTAGCCCAGCATGGTGGCACACACAGGCACACACCTGTAATACCAGCTACTTGGGAAGCTGAGGCAGAAGAATCACTTGAACCCGGAGGCAGACGTTGCAGTGAGCCAAGATTGTGCCACTGCACTCCAGCCTGGGTGACAGAGTGAGACTCTATCTCAAAAAAAAAAAAAAAGTCTCCTACTTTATTTCCACAATAGTAAAAGCTTATATGAACAAATATTTAAGTAGAATATAAAAAATTAATGCCTCTATATACCAAGGAGCCTTGAGGCCATTTAATCTTTTTCCTAATCCCTAAAGTCTTGTTACCAACACTACTCAGCTATACTTCAACCTCTTCCTACAAACTATTTTTTGGAAACAGAGGTGGAAACAAATTGCATCAGCACTCAGATTTCATTCTGCTGCAAGTTTTCAGATCATTAAATTAAACTCAATTCAATTAAGCCAGGTGAGAAACAGCATTCTCCTCATCTTACTGCAACTTTTTAGCTCTGAACTTGAGCTAAAACAAAATTTTAAAAATACATCTATATGTCATCATGGAAAAAATACTTATATGACACCCTAAGTTCTAGAATGTTCTTTGTAGATTACAGTACATGAATTATTTAAATGCTGTTATGTCACAAATAAAAATCTCTGATTTTCTTCAATGTATCTCTACTTAGAAAGTTGATTTTACTAAATTATCTGATAATCATACTTTCATAATTTAAACTTCCCAATCTTGGTAATATATTAGTCTTAATAACTTGATTTCTTAGTAACTTTACACAGATCCTACTACAGTAACTGTCGCTTCTTTTCTACTATAGCTTAAATATATTTGCATCACAATCCAGTGAATTTGTTATATGACTACGTAGTTAACTAATACAAAAGCTTCTTGAAACAAAACTGCACTTAATTTTTTCTTCCTGCACTGTGTTGAGGGTGGACCCATTTAATGTGGATGCAATCCTCTAATATGTAATTAATTCTATAATTAAATGAATTGGAAACATTTTGCTATATCAGTTATTAATTCATCTTGAGAAAAAGCGAGACTTACCTCTAATTGACCTGTGATTAATTCTGCCCATGTTTTCCACTATGGACATTTATCCCTCTCTTCAAATGTTGTTTTATTAGATCCCCAACAGCACTGTCCGAGGTTGTACCACAACGCACTAAGGCAAATGCCCACCTTTCGGCCAGTCATCCAGTCATCAGCAATGTCTATTAATCCGGCCAACGCCCTGTAAAAATATGTAAGTCAACTTTTTGGGAGTTGAGAACAATCTAGTTAAAAGATGAGTGGAAAGCAGGAGACTCCTAAATAAAGGGTAATTTAAGAACTACATATAAAGTTAAGATTTTCACATTTTAGCTATAAACATATATTTTAAAACTGAAACGAGTTATTTTTTACAAAATTTCTATCTTTGTTTGGAATTTTAAAAAGCTTCATCATTCAAATTAACTGTGATTCAAAAAACAGTGTTAAAAGATACTATCTTCAAAAGACAACTACTTGGCAGGAGGTTCCAAAACCTACTTTTCAATCCATAACTTGATTAACAGACTTATAAATGAAATCAATCTTGTTAAATTTTAATGTCCATTAGAAATAATTATCAAAACTTATAGGATTCATATTTATAGTTTTTTCTTAAATAACAGAAAACCATATATCAAGATTATTTTACTGTGAGAATATAAAAAATACACAAATTTATGGTCAAATCTGGGTCCTTCTTATCATATAAAAAGATCAGTGGGTTACATACACAGAGGCCATAAAAGTATTAGGCATGCCAATTAGAATTATCAGTACATCCCTCTATTCGCTACAAAAATTTTAATTTTGTGGTCTTCTGAGCATAATCCTCCATCATGGAAGCTGAAAGTGATTATAACAGGGCTTAATATTTGTTTTCAGGTCCTCAACAGCTATTTCTTAAAATCTCTTACATTGGGACTTTGTGGCCATGCTGTATAGCAGGGTGATGAAGGGGATAGGGTCTTGAGCTAGACAGCTTTAATTCAAATCCTGGCTTAGCCACTTACTAAGCTGTATGACCTTAATCAGACTAACTAACTTTTCTTCTGCTTCAGTCCTCTCTCTCAAAATTGGTGATAATGACAGCACTGATGCCATAGGATTGCCATGAGGTTTAAATACATGTAAAGTTTTTAGAACGGTGTATAACACATAGGAAGCACTCAATACATACTGGCTATTTATCATGTTAACATCAAAAGACACTTTATTGATCATCTGATCCAAACCACTTATTTTACAAATATAGAAACTGAGCCCAGAAAGATCAGCCAAGCTGGATAAACACTTAAAGTGAATGAGCCAAGACTAGACTCAGAAGCCACCTGCTTCCTAGTCTTATATTTAAGAAAATTTTTGGAAGAAGAGAAACAAATGCTTTTTAAAATCCAACAGTACCTGAAAAAAAATTGAGGGAATAAGGGAAGAATGATTTATACTTCTGTTAATTAAGAAAGGATTGCTGGAAAATTTTCTTTACCTGATGCCAATCCTGTTAGTGTTACTACTAGCCATCCTAACCACACATCATACAAACTTTTTGTCATTTCCCATACTGATTCTTTCTTTTTGCTGTTGATCTGAAATTAAAAACATTTATGCTTCATTTTTCAAACTATGAGTAGAAGCCACAATTCTAGAATTTAGCAATTTTTCTTATTTACCATACATGGTACAGTAATTTCTGAACTAAGTAATGAAAAGGTAAGTTTGGGGCAAAATCACCATATTATAGACAGTTATTATACCTGTAAAGCAGATGGCAAGTCTTTACCCAAGATCTGCATTTTATTTTTTATTAAAAAGTTTTTCTTTTAATAAATGAGATAGGGCCTTGCTATGTTGGCCAGGCTGGTCTTGAACTTCTGAGCTCAAGTGATCCACCCACCTTGGCCTCCAAAGTGCTAGGATTACAGGTGTGAGCCACCATGTCCAGCCAAGATCTGCATTTTAATAAGCACCTTGAGATGAGGACAAAGGATCCACAAACTACATAAAATCTGACCTACATTGTTTTAAACTGAATTAAATTTGAACTTCAATTGGTACACATAACTATCTTTGATATATGTCTTTGTAAGACAATATGGTCTGAATTGTCTGTCATTCTCTGGTCTGCAGTTAAGTAGATTATAATGTTTTTTAAAAGATAGGATCTGTGTATAATAATGCCATGCCCATAAATACAACGTGTTACAGAATAATCATGTGGACAAAGGGATCACCTCCAAAACTTATAGGCCTTTTAATAGGCAGGTTTGGAGAACTCCAATCCCATTGGTAGACTCCAGAGGCTCTTTCTTTAGTATGTAAGGCAAAAGTGTCCTCTGTTGGATATAGTGTAGGAAGTTAGGAGATATTAACAAGAGAGTAATAGATTTTATCCAGATCTCACTCTACTAAAACACGAAAAGGTAAGTCTCACCTCTCTAACTAAGAATATATTTCTAAACCTGTCCTTAACTAGTTCATACCTCTTCTGTTCTACTAGAATTGTTGCCTTAAAAAAGCCATATTCTCAGCCCAGGACTGAGGGTTGCAGCTGGAATTCAATGACCCAGTCCATTTCAAACACTGGGTCTATTTGAAGTGACAATCCTCCATGAAAATGACTCAGTAAGTTCTAAGTTGAATGAGGCAATTTTACTTCTACCCTATAAGCAACCAAATACAGATATTGGCCATTCTTTAGAATTAAAAATAGGTTATTTCTTTTAAAAATAATCACTAAACTCCATGTTGCATTTCCTCAATTAAAAACAAATGTAATGTGTAAGAAAACATGATAATATTAAGTTATTTTCCAACTGAGTCACTGCTGTTTTCTTTATATAATTCCTTACACAGCACCACAGTCAGGTCACTTAAGCAGTTGCTTGATAGCGTACCAAATAAAAAGCTGTATGTATAGAGAATTCAATCATCACTGTTCCTAACAAAAATCTGGAAATCATTTAAATGTTCATCAATATAGCATCATATAAATAAATTGCAGTATACCTATGTAATGAAAATTCTGCAGCAATTAAGAAAGAATGAGATAGATGTAGTGTTATGCAGGAAAAAAGATACCTAAAAGTATGATAAAAGACAGGAATATAAATATATGCTTATATTTTCAAAAATCAGAAGATAAACCATAAAGTTAAAAATGTAAATTATTACTTATAAGAGGAAGAAGACAATAGGTTGGATGGGACAGAGGTAGAAGCTAGACTTCTTTGAACATCCCTGTTTTGTACATTTAACTTTGGAGCCATGGAAATATTTCATATATTTATAAAGAAACCAAATGAAATCTAAAAAGCAAACCTTAAAAATTGAAGTAAAATTAAATGACTCAAAGGTGCACCTAACTGGTAACATAATGACACAGAAGAAACTATCTCAAGGGACTTCACAACAAAGTAATTTGTATGTATAACTGTGGTGGAATAAATTAAGGACAGGCCAGACACAGCAGCTCACGCCTGTAATCTCTGCACTTTGGAAGGCAAAGGCAGGAGGATTGTTTGAGGTCAGGAGTTTCAGACCAGCCTGAGTAACATAGCGAGACCCAGTTTCTTTAATAAATAAATAAATGGCTAGGCATGGTGGTGTGCACCTGCAGTCCAAGCTACCTGGGAGGCTGGAAGCGGATTACCTAAAATTTTTCAGTATGCATATTATTGGTGACGGTGTCGGTACTGTTATTTTGACAGTGTTGTATGTGGGTATTGTGGGATAAATGAAATGACTATGTTTGTGATACTCAGATTTTTGGCATGACTTAAGGGAAATGCAGATTTCAGAACTAGAGGTTTAGCCCTATAGTTATAAATTTAAATTAGAAGAGTCATATAAACTTAGGAGGCTAGAAACAATATCCAACCCAGAAGTAATAAATACCACCTAGTGCCCAGATTGTACCTATATTATATTTTTCTTCAATGGAATCAGAGCTCCTAGGAAAAATGGCTGATTCCAGCTTTGCTGCAGGAAATTCTATGATGAATTGGGACTAGGATTAGGATTATTTAAGGAAATGACAGAGGACACAGATAGCAAACTAAATAAGTTCCCACTAATCTAAAATGAGTAACATGAACATCAATAAGGATAATAACTGTGATTGTTAAATCACACATATACTTAAATCCATAAAAAACACAAATACACTTAAATCCATGAGTCCATGAAGACACAGAAACAAACACAACCAAACAAGCAAAAAAATCTCATTGGTCAAGTTTGAGGATGCTGAGGAACATAGTATTTCAAGATTTCTTCCTTTCCTGTACCATCTGTACTTCAGCGAATACAAATGGTTGATGTGGGGTAAACTATCTTTAGAAATATGCAAGGTAATAAGTAAAAAAGGAACAACAATTAAACTGCAACCATTTTGTAAAATACCAAAATAGCAATATTTAAAATTACAGAACATCAATTTGCTTCAAAAGAATCTGGGGTAGGAAGGCTACGTACCAGTCTAACCAAAAAGTTCACAGAAAAATAAGAATTAGGTTGGGCATATGCACTGACATAGAAAGACTTTAAAACTTGATGTAGGCCAGGCACAGTGGCTCCCACCTATAATCCCAGCACTTTGGGAGGCCGAGACAGGCGGATCACTTGAGGCCAAGAGTTTGAGACCAGCCTGGTCAAGACGGCAAAACCCCATCTCTACTAAAACTACCAAAATTAGCCAGGCATGGCAGTGCACAACTGTAATCCCAGCTACTTGGGAGGCTGAAGCATGAGAACTGCTTGAGCCTGAAAGGTGGAGGTTGCAGGGAGTTGAGATCACACTGCTGCACTTCAGCCTGGGCAACAGAGGGAGTCTCTGCTAAAAAAAAAAAAAAAAAAAAATAAGAATAAAGAATGTTTTTTAAGAACAATAGAATAATAAATGTGTGGAATTTTCCAGCTTTAAAAATTTTTGTTTATATAAGCACAGATCAAAATATTGAAAACTATTTTTTAATTGGTCTAGGAAGAGAGATGATTGATAAAATTAGCTAGGACACATATTGGCTACTTCATATATTGCTATACCATTTGCAATGTTTTCAAGGACTGTAGACTAACCATTAACATACACAGAGAAAAACTGTTTTTTGTTTTGAAGGGTGACAGGGTCTTTCTCTGTCACCCAGGTTTAAGGGCAGTGATGCAATCATAACTCACTGTAACCTCAAACTCCCAGGCTCAAGAGATCCTCCCACTTCAGCTTCCAAAGTAGCTAGAACTATAGGTGCAAGACACTATACCCAGCAAATTTTTGTTGTGTTGTGTATAGATAGAGTCTCTGTATTTGCCCACACTGGTCTCAAACTCCCAGGATCCAGTGATTGTCTGCCTCAGCCTTCCAAAGCACTGGGAATTACAGGCAGGAGCCACTATGACCAGCCTGTTTTGGTTTCCTTTGGTCTCAGTTTTCTCTAAAAGTTTATGAACGCAGTGTCATGGATACTCCCCAGGTACCACACTTTAAAAACACTTAACTCCCAACCTGAATCCTCTTAATGTTTCTGAATGTATACTTCTAAAAACAATTCTATTTACCTAATGATCATATAAGACACAGGATTTATAGTGTGTCTGATCTAGACACTTTGGATTAAAATAGTGATTTCCAGAGTATGATTCACAGACACGTTGGAGGATCACTGAGACCTTTTCAAGGACTCTGCAAGATAAAACTGTTTACAAAATAATATAAGACATTCTGTGCCTTTTTCACTGTGTTTGACATTTTTGCTGAAAACGCAAAACCAATGGCAAAACTGCTGGCTCCTTTGCAAAAATCAGGCAGTGACACTCAAATGTACTGGCAGTCATTATATTCTTGACTGCCATGCTTCCCAGTAAAATCAAATAAATAAATAAAATGCCAGATTCAAATAAGAGCATCTTTGATGAAGCAGTAAAAACTGCTATGCCTCAATCACTGAGTCTTTTTAATATTTTGGGTGATGAAATAAGAACTATACATAAAGAACTATGCAAAACTACGTCTGCTGCATGTGGAAGTATGAGGCACTTGTGTATGTATTTGAGTTGCAAAATAAACTAGATACTTATATGGAATACCATTTTTACTTGAAAGAATGACACCAAATTATGGTTTTTCAAACTTGGGAATTTCACAGGCATTTTCTCAATAATGAAACCAAGTAATCCTGTCATCTTTAAGTAAAATAAATGTGTTTGTTTCTAATGATAGAATTTGAGCTCTCCAGTAAAAATTAGAATTTTAGGAAACTTGTATCTGTCACTGTGAGGATGATAGGTTCCCAATACTTAGATATTTCTCTGAAGAGATCAAAAGTAAAATTAACAAATGTGATTTTTAAAATATTATATTATACAATCAAAGTATCAACATTTAAAAGAGCCACACAAATCAGTAAATCACTATTTTTCCAAATGATAATTGCATAATTTTATGGAATAATGTATTCAAAGTTCAAGGTTCAAAATCCATGGATATTAATGTAACAGAAGACGAAATTCACTGATGCAGTTTCAAAGTACACCTTTCAACTAATCTTTAATAAACTAACAATTGTCACTTTAGTGTGGTATCAAAGAAGAATATTTGCAGTAATCTTAAAAGACTATTAAAATACTCATAGCTTTTCCAACTATATTATCTGTATATGAGGTTGAATT
This sequence comes from Callithrix jacchus, assembly GCF_049354715.1. Classification (NCBI taxonomy): domain Eukaryota; kingdom Metazoa; phylum Chordata; class Mammalia; order Primates; family Cebidae; genus Callithrix; species Callithrix jacchus. The sequence goes on from NC_133502.1 coordinate 121,560,882, forward strand.
TTCTTCATATACTTCCATAAAACCAACATGTAACATAATGAATGCAAAAGCAGATGAGAATCCAGCAGTGTTTTATTAAGCCAGACAATGAGATTTATAACAAATATAGCATGATGTCATTCTCTCACTAAATTTTTTTTGAAAATATATTTTTGTAAAAATGTTATTTATGTTAACATATAATTGGTTTGTTACTGTTATTTTTAAATGAATTAGTTTTCTAAAAAAAAAATCCTCAGTTTTAGTGTCTAATATGGTAAATATCTGTTGATAAAAAAACATGTAAACAAAAGCTCCTTGGGAGTCTTCAATATTGTTTAAGAGTTTAAAGGGAATCTGAGGCCAAAAAGCTTAAGAATCACTGGATTCAAATACTGATTTTATGTACTGTGTTTTATTTTTAGATATGCCCTAAAAGTATATATCAGCTAATAAATCTCAGAAGCTGTACCTTTCATAAACAATATAACATAATTTCAATTTTAGGTTTCACACACGTATACATTAATATGGAAGCTTATAATTTGTGTAAATAGTAATTTTCATTGACAAGTAAATTTCCAACACCAAAATTATATAGGGCCTTTTGAGATTTGGAATTTTATTTTTCAATAAAATTTTCTACTTTGGAAGGCTGAGGTCAGCGAATCACTTGAGACCAGGAGTTCGAGTCTAGCCTGGCCAACATGGCAAAACTGCCTCTCTACTAAAAATATAAAAATCAGCTTGGCATAATGGAACACACCTGTAATTGCAGCTACTTGGGAGGCTGAGTGCAAAAATCACTTGAACCTGAGAGGCAGAGGTTGCAGTGAGCCAAGATTACATCATTCCACTGTACTCCAGCTTGGGCAAAAGAATGAGGCCCTGTCTCAAAAATAAATAAATAATAAAATGTATTTTGGATTTCATTATCAGTAAGTCACAACCACAAACAAAAAGGATCCATATATTGTACTTTTATATGTTAAAGCCATGTTTAAAAAAACACTTAGTGACTCATTACAACACTCAATATGTTTTATTTGGGATCCATGTTGAGAAGTATCTCAGAATCAAATACTGGGAAGGGGATAAAAGAAAACAGCAAAATCCCTCAAAACCATCTGCCCCCGGTAGATTTCTTATTTTTCAATAGGCAAGAGTTACACAACGAGTTTCCTTTTCGCCTTTGAACTGCTGTACTGCTCCAAGTCAAAAATCATGCTGATCTCCATTATCTTGAACTTGGCCTGTTCTTCCCTCCAACTCCTGTGCTATATTTTTCCCTTTCCTTCTTATTTTGACTTCTCATTGTATTGCCTTTTTTTTTAGCTACCTGAAATCCTTTCTGGAAAGATAGGGCGTATAAGTGTAAACTAAAAAAACTAAACACAGAAAAAGAAAAAAACACGTACCCCATATGAAATGTAGACATTTATTTATATTAAATGTAAAACTATTTTGGCAGCCTGAGATCACTGGGAGAAATATATTATTAAATGACCTAATTATGCACTATATTTTTAGAAGTTACTAAAAACTCTTACCCGTCTATGCCTTTCTCTGTCTTTATTTTTCTCTCACCCTGTCGATAGGATGGAAATCATGATATGTACCAACACCTGGAACTGGTTGATCCAAAAGATCAGTAAATGTGCAGAACTGTTAATGCTGCCTCCATTTGTCATGGTATAATGAGTTCCTACAGAGGAAAAAAGGAACGATGAGTGTGTTTTAGAAGAGACAATAGTGAGCTATGTGACCTTCTTAGAAGTTCATTTTTAAGTCATACAGAAATATCACTTGAAATCATTTCAATTAGATAAAAATATTAAGAAAAACTATCCAGGACTTGGAAATAAGGCCAAAAGATTATGCCATGTTCTTCTAACATCAAACCCGAGTATCAACGATTAGCCTGCATAATAGTCACATGATGCTCTGGAGAATGTTGAATGACTACCACTGATTAGGGAATAGACTGTGAAATTAGAAAATGTCTTGTAAAAGAAAAATTGAAAACAGTAATTTTTGTCTGGTAAAATGCAAATGAATTCTGTCCAGTAGAAAAAATAACTCTACGAGTTGTAATGTTGTTTTTACCCTGTAAGAATTTGCTTTTCTTTCACTGATATGATAAACACTTCAGTCTCACACATCCTCCTCTGAATTAGCCTTATCATCAGGCTGGTTCCCTCATTATAGTCAAATATATCTTTGACACATGTTTACTATATATCTTATATGAGTATCACAGACTTGAGAAATGTATCAGGAAGGATATTAAAACATAGCTCAAGAAAAAGAAATACAGTGGCTTTTAAATATGAAAATATGCTCAATCTAACACATGAAATGAAAGGGTTGGGTGCGGTAGTGTACGCCTGTAATCCCAGCACTTGGGAGGCTGAGGCCAGTGGATCACCTGGGGTCAGGAGTTCGAGACCAGCCCTGCCAACATGGTGAAACCCTGTCTCTACTAAAATTACAAAAATCTGGCCAGGCACGGTGGTAGGTGACTGTAATCCCAGCTATTTTTGCAGGCTAAGGCAGGAGACTTGCTTGAACCTGGGAGGCGGAGGTTGAGGTGAGCTGAGATCACACCATTGCACTCCAGCCTGGGCGACAAGAGTGAAATGCTATCTAAAAAAAGAAAAAACAGAAATGCAAACCAAATTCACAATATCATTTTCCTCTACCTGATTAGTAAAGATAAAGTGTGTGAATGCACTAAGTTAGCAAAGCTATGAAGAAAGAGGCCCTATCACAAAATTTATAGTTTAAGTATGAACTGGAATAATCCCTTTGGGAAGATGAAAGCTAACTAAATTTAATATACACAGATGCTCTTCAATCTAGCAAGTTCACTTCTAGGTTTTTTTCCTTGCAGCTACCCTTGTATAAATCCTTGAATAAATTCATAAATTATGTACAATGTCGGCAGAACATCTTACTATGAGTGATAGAAAGAAAACAACAACATATTAATACCAAAGTGCTTATAATCTAAAATGGGTTGGCAAAGAGCCAGAGTAAATATTATAGGCTTTTCATGCCACACAATTGCAACAACTCAATTCTGCCGTAGTAGCAGAGAAGAAATCATAGACAACATGTACATGAATGAGTCTGAATGTGTTCCAATAAAACTTTATTTACAAAACAGGTGAAGGCCAGGATTTGGCACATGGCTCATACTTTGCCAATCGCTGATCTAAAGTCTGTACAGCAGAATTTACAGCTGAAGACTTCTATTAATAATTTTTTATATAAATAGCACTTTTCTATACAGTGTAGGAGATACAAAGATAATTTTTTTAAAAATGTCCCTGACTTCCCAGTGCAATATATAATATTTTTATAATATAACAAATTATTTCAAAACAAAGTTCAAATATTGAAGTTCCCAGGTTCCAATATACTTTGACTACAATTTCATGTTACCTATATTTAATTTGTTAAAAAGAAATAAATCTTGGGACTGTAGTACCTAGAACTAGGTGGGTTTAATCTAAGAAAATTTCCTAAAAAATATGGATTTTAAATTGTAATTTGAAATAAATTAGGCTATGGTTTCACAATGAAAATTATAGCTATACATTTCATGTTAGACACAACACCTATTTCTGAAAGAAGAAACATATGACATGAGTATAGTCTGTAAAAGACAATTTATATTACTGTTAGAAAAAGAGTTTTCGGGCCAGGTGCAATGGCTCATGCCTGTAATCCCAGCATTTTGGGAGGCCGAGATGGGTAAACTGCCTGAGCTCAGGAATTTGAGACCAGCTTAGGCAACATGGCAAAACCCCATCTCTACTAAAAAAAAAAAAATCTGGGAGTGGTGGTATGCACCTGTAGTCCCAGCTACTCAGTAGGCTAAATTGGGAGAATTGCTTGAGCCCAGGTTGGTTGGTCAAGGCTGCAGTGAGCAGTGATCAGACCATTGCAGTTCAACCTGGGCTACAGAGCAAGAAAAAGAGTTAAGAGTTTAAAAAATAGGCTGAATAAGAAATATGATAATCCAAGTGAAAATTATTAGACTTGACAGTGGAAGTAAAGAGATACAAGCATTTTGGAAGGCAATTTGGAAATTTGGTAAAATTTCCTATCAAAATATAAGGGTTGTACTTCTAGGAATTAATTCCACAAGTGCACAAAACCTTAAATATTTCATTGAACCATTACTTGTAATCCTGAAAAATTCAAATTGGTGGAAATATCTTGAATTAAATTATGTATATTTATGCAATGGAATATAATGCAGCAGTTAAAAAGAATAAGGTTGATCAATATATACTGATATAAAAAGTTGGCTACAATATATTGCAGTTTTTAAAAAGGGGCCAAGTGTAGAACAGCATTTTTAATATGCAAATTACTGTGCAAATTTATTTTGGTTTAAAATTATGCTTCACAGATAGGCTTATGAATACAGAGAAAATAGTGTGACCAAAGATTATCTCTGGGGATTAGAATTGACAAAAGCAGAAAATAAACTTTCATTTTCTACTTTAGAGCAACAAACTGTTATCAAAAGGCCCAGATTCTAGTCCTGGACAGCTGAGTAACTTTAGACAAGTCACCTTTAAATATTAAGTATCTATCAGCATCCTTGACAACTATATCATATATGCCACAGCTTATAATAAAGATATATAAGGAAAGAAATATTTAAAATTTTCCCAAGGCACTATAAACTTTGAAAACTTCATAATTTCAAATAGGTGATTTTAGCAAAAGTGATTATAAATTATATCCTCAGGATTCAAGATGGCGCGGGAAGAACAACTCATGATCGCAGCTCTCAGTGAACACTCAGAGGGTGAGTCAAAGCCGCATTTCCAGACGGATCTTTGTTGCCCACAGAACGGGGAAATTCCCAGGTGTAGGAGAGCCACAGGACGCAAGCGCAGCCGTTTTGGCTGTTGCGGCCGCTTCAGCCGGCACTGCAGCGCAGTGGCACTCCGCAACAATCCGCACAAAACACACTAGCCCGGGTGCCCTGCTAAACCGGCAATCTGAGATTTGGGAGGGCAGATTAGCATATCCATCTGATTAAATGGGACTTGGACAGTGAGCCAGACCAGGAGATTCTTGGGAAGTGGCAATTGAGCCAGCGCAGTGGCTCGCTGCACCAGAAATCACACAGCCGGTGTCCTAACAGTGGGCAACCGAAACACCTGGAAGAGAGCCATCCATTCAACTTTAAAAAAAAAAAAAAGAAAGGCGCTCTGAGGCAGGGAGCCAGGCGAGCAGGCTCGGTGGGTTTCACCCCACAGGGACAAACAAAACGACAATTCGAAACGCTCCAGGTGGAGAGTTTCACTGCGGGCCCAGCTGAACCCAGGACGGTGCAGCTCAGTGGGGAGGGGCGTCTGCCATTACCGAGGCAATCTGTCCCTACTGAGGTACACTCCCATTGCTGACGCAGCCTGCCGTTGCTGAGGCAACCCGCCATAACAGAGAGACTCTGCTGCAGGGCAGAGCCCGGGGCAGTAGGGCAGAGCCCGCAGCAACAGGGTGGACCCCACATCAGCAGGGCGGAGCCTCGGCAGGCAAATAGTGACTAGACTGCCTCCTAGCTGGGCAGGAGAGTACAACGGACACTCATAAAGAAAGCCCCAACTCCCCGAGACAGAGCATCTGAGGAAAAAAAAGGGGTTTTAATAGTTCTGCTGCAGCAGACATAAACATAGCAGCCTAACAGCCCTGAATGAACAATGGAGCTCACAGCTCAGCACTTGAGCTCCTATAAAGTACAGACCATCTCCTCAAGCAGCTCCCTGACCCCTGTATATCCAGAGTCACCTCAAAAAGGACTGATCAGGCTGACATTAGGCAGGCATCATTCTGGGACAAAGATAGCAGAAAAAGAAACTGGTAGCATCCCTCACTGTTCCCCAGATGCTACAGGTATACCCCAGACAAGCAGGGCCTGGAGTGGACCTCAGCAGTCATACAGCGGAGGGACTAGACTGGTAGAAGGAAAACCAAGTAACAGAAATATCTCATTATCAACAATCTAGGCATCCACTCAGAGACCCAATTGAAAAGTCAGCAACTACTCAGACAACAGGTGGATAAATCCACAAAGATGGGAAGAAACCAGCTCAAAAAGGAGGAAAACACCCGAAACTAGAACACCTCGCCTCCTACAAAGGACCAAAACTCCTCACCAGCAAGGGAACAAAGCTGGTCGGAGAATGACTGTGACGAAATGACGGAATCAGACTTCAGAAGGTGGGTAATGAGAAACTTCTGTGAGCTAAATGAACATGTTCTAAATCAATGCAAAGAAACGAAGAACCTTGAAAAAAGATTTGAAAAAAGATTCGAGGAAATGATAACAAGAATGGATACCTTAGAGAGGAATATGAATGAATTGAAGGAGCTGAAAAACAGAACACAAGAACTTCACGAAGCATGCACAAGTTTCAACAGCCAAATTGACCAAGCAGAAGAAAGAATATCAGAAGTCAAAGATCAACTCAGTGAAATAAAATGAGAAACCAAGATTAGAGAAAAAAAACGCAAAAACGAATGAACAAAGTCTCCAAGAAATGTGGGACTATGTGAAGAGACCTAACCTACATTTGATAGGGGTACCAGAAGGGGACGAAGAGAACGAATTCAAGCTGGAAAATACTCTTCAGGATATTATCCAGGAAAATTTGCCCAACCTAGCAAGGCAGGCCAACACTCAAATCCAGGAAATACAGAGAACACCACAAAGAAACTCCACAAGAAGAGCAACCCCAAGGCACATAATTGTCAGATTCACCAGGGTTGAAATGAAGGAGAAAATACTAAGGGCAGCCAGAGAGAAAGGTCAGGTCACCCACAAAGGGAAGCCCATCAGACACACAGCAGATCTCTCAGCAGACACTCTACATGCCAGAAGAGAGTGGGCCAATATTCAACATCCTTAAAGAAAAGCACTTTCAACCCAGAATTACATATCAAGCCAAACTGAGCTTCGTAAGTGAAGGAAAAATAAAATCCTTTGTGAACAAGCAAGTACTCAGAGATTTTGTCACCACCAGGCCTGCTTTACAAGAGCTCCTGAAAGAGGCACTACACATAGAAAGGAACAACCAGTACCAGCCATTCCAAAAACACACTAAATGCTAAAGAGCATCAACAAAATGAAGAATCTTCATCAACTAATGGGTAAAACAGCCAGCTAGCATAAAAATGGCAGTATCAAATTCACACATAACAATATTAACCCTAAATGTAAATGGGCTAAATGCACCAATCAAAAGACAGACTGGCAAATTGGATAAAAAATCAAAACCCATCAGTGTGCTGTATTCAGGAAACCCATCTCACATGCAAGGATACACAAAGGCTCAAAATAAAGGGATGGAGGAAGATTTACCAAACAAATAGAGAGCAAAAAAAAAGCAGGAGTTGCAATTCTCATCTCTGATAAAATAGACTTTAAAGCAACAAAGATCAAAAGAGACAAAGAAGGTCATTACATAATGGTAAACGGATTGATACAACAAGAAGATCTAACAATCCTAAATACATATGGACCCAATACAGGAGCACCAAGATATATAAGGCAAGTTCTTAATGACTTACAAAGAGATTTAGACTCCCACACAATAATAGTGGGAGACTTTAACACTCCACTGTCAATATTAGACAGATTAACCAGACAGAAAATTAACAAGGATATCCAGGGCTTGAACGCAGACCTAGAACAAGCAAACCTGATAGACATTTACAGAACTCTCCACCCCAAATCCACAGAATATACATTCTTCTCAGCACCACATCACACCTACTCTAAAATTGACCACATAATTGTAAGTAAAGCACTCCTCAGCAAATGCAAAACAACTGAAATCATAACAAACAGTCTCTCAGACCATAGTGCAATCAAGTTAGAACTCAGAATTCAGAAACTAACCCAGAATCGCACAGCTTCATGGAAACTGAACAACCGGCTCTTGAATGTTGACTGGATAAACAATGAAATGAAGGCAGAAATAAAGAAGTTCTTCGAAACCAATGAGAACAAAGACAAAACATACCAGAATCTCTGGGACACATTTAAAGCAGTCTCTAGAGGAAAATATATAGCAATAAGTGCCCATATGAGAAGAGTGGAGAAATCCAAAATTGATACCCTATCATCAAAATTGAAATAGCTAGAGGAGCAAGATCAAAAAAACTCAAAACCCAGCAGAATACAAGAAATAACTAAGATCACAGATGAACTGAAGGAGATAGAAACACGAAAAACCCTTCAAAAAAAATTAATAAATCCAAGAGCTGGTTTTTTGAAAAGATCAACAAAATAGACCACTAGCTAGACTGACAAAAAAGAAAAGGGAGAACAACCATATAGATGCAATAAAAAACGATAAAGGGGAAATCACCACAGATTCCACAGAAATACAAACCATCATCAGAGAATATTACAAACAACTCTATGCACATAAACTAGTAAACCTGGAAGTAATTGATAAATTCCTGGACTCCTGTGTCCTCCCAAGCCTAAACCAGGAGGAAGCCAAAACTGAATAGACCAATAACAAGATCTGAAGTCAAGGCAGCAATTAAGAGCCTACAACAGAAAAAAAGTCCAGGTCCAGATGGGTTCACAGCTGAATTCTACCAGACACACAAAGAGGAACTGGTACCATTCCTTCTGAAACTATTCCAAATAATCCAAAAAGAGGGAATTCTTCCCAAATCATTTTATGAGACCAACATCATCCTGTTACCAAAACCCGGCAGAGACCCAACAAGGAAAGAAAACTTCAGGCCAATATCCATGATGAACATAGATGCAAAAATCTTCAATAAAATACTGGCAAGCCGATTACAACAGCACATCAAAAAACTTATCCATCATGACCAAGTAGGATTCATCCCGGGGATGCAAGGCTGGTTCAACATATGCAAGTCTATAAACGTAATTCACCACATAAACAGAACAAAAACAAAAACCAGATGATTATCTCAATTGATGCAGAGAAGACATTTGACAAAATACAACAGCCCTTTACACTAAAAACCCTCAATAAACTCAGTCTCGATGGAACGTATCTCAAAGTAATAAAAGCTATTTACAACAGATCAACAGCCAATATCATACTGAATGGGCAAAAACTGGAAGCATTCCCTTTGAAATCTGGCACTAGACAAGGATGACATCTTTCACCACTCCTATTCAATATAGTATTGGAAGTTCTAGCCAGAGCAATCAGACAAGAAAAAGAAATAAAGGATATTCAAATAGGAAAGGTGGAAGCCAAATTGTCTCTATTTGCAGACGACATGATAGTATACCTAGAAGACCCCATCACCTCAGCCCAAAAACTCCTGAAATTGATAAGCAACTTCAGCAAAGTCTCAGGTTATAAAATCAATGTGCAAAAATCACAAGCATTCGTCTACACCAATAACAGACTTAAAGAGAGCCAAATCAAGAATGAACTGCCATTCACAATTGCTACAAAAAGAATAAAATACCTAGGAATACAACTCACAAGGAAAGTAAGGGACCTCTTCAAGGAAAACTACAAACAACTGCTCAATGAAATAAGACGGGACACAAACAGATGGAGAAACATTCCATGTTCATGGTTAGGAAGAATTAATATTGTGAAAATGGCTATACTTCCCAAAGTAATTTACAGAATCAATGCTATCCCCATCAAGCTACCATTGACTTTCTTCACAGAACTGGAAAAAACCACCATGAACTTCATATGGAACCAAAAGAGAGCCCAAGTCAATTCTAAGCAAAAAGAACACAGCGGAGGGCATCACACTACTGGATTTCATACTATACTACAAGGGTACAGTAATCAAAACAGTATGGTACTGGTACCAAAACAGAGATATAGACCAATGGAACAGAACAGAGGCCTTGGAGGCAACACAACATATCTACAACCATACAATCTTTGATAAACCTGACAAAAACAAGCAATGGGGAAAGGATTCGCTGTTTAATAAATGGTGTTGGGAAAACTGGCTAGCCATGTGCAGAAAGCAGAAACTGGACCCCTTCCTGACACCTTACACCAAAATTAACTCCAGATGGATTAAAGACTTAAACATAAGACCTGGCACGATAAAAACTCTAGAAGAAAATCTAGGCAAAACCATCCAGGACATAGGAGTAGGCAAGGACTTCATGAACAAAACACCAAAAGCATTGGCAACAAAAGCCAAAATAGACAAATGGGACCTAATCAAACTCCACAGCTTCTGCACGGCAAAAGAAACAGTCACTAGAGTAAATCGGCAACCAACAGAATGGGAAAAAATGTTTGCAGTCTACCCATCTGACAAAGGGCTGATATCCAGAATTTACGAAGAACTCAAACAGATTTCCAGGAAAAAAACAAACAAGCCCATTCAAAAATGGGCAAAGGATATGAACAGACACTTTACAAAAGAAGACATACAAGAGGCCAACAGACATATGAAAAAATGCTCATCATCACTGGTCATTAGAGAGATGCAATTCAAAACCACATTGAGATACCATCTCATGCCAGTTAGAATGGTGATCATTAAAAAATCTGGAGACAACAGATGCTGGAGAGGATGTGGAGAAATAGGAACACTTTAACACTGTTGGTGGGAGTGTAAATTAGTTCAACCATTGTGGAAGACAGTGTGGCGATTCCTCAAGGCCTTAGAAATAGAAATTCCATTTGAGCCAGCAATCCCATTACTGGGTATATATCCAAAGGACTATAAATCGTTCTTCTATAAGGACACATGCACATGAATGTTCATTGCAGCACTGTTTACATTAGCAAAGACCTGGAACTAACCCAAATTCCCATCGATGATAGACTAGACTGGGAATATGTGGCACATATACACCATGGAATATTATGCAGCAATCAAAAATGATGAGTTTGTGTCATTTGTAGGGACATGGATGAATCTGGAGAACATCATTCTCAGCAAACTGACACAAGAACAGAAAATGAAATACCACATATTCTCACTCATAGGTGGGTGATGAAAAATGAGAACACATGGACACAGGGAAGGGAGTACCAAACACTGGGGTCTATTGGGGGGAAGAGGAGAGGGACAGCAGGGTGGGGTGAGCTGGGGAGGGATAGCCTGGGGAGAAATGCCAAATGTGGGTGAAGGGGAGGAAGGCAGCAAAACACACTGCCATGTGTGTACCTATGCAAATGTCTTGCATGATCTTCACGTGTACCCCAAAACCTAAAATGCAATAAAAATTTTAAAAAATAAATAAATAAATTATATTCTCAAACTATTTTGTAATGTAGATTTTAATCCAAAAATTACCTAGAGGTTATTATTGAAAATGTAATTATTTGATATAGAATATAAAGAGTGGCACTCCGTACTAATGTTTAAAAAAACATTGTAAAAACAAAACACAAGACATGTTTATCTTGTTAGAGGACTTTTAAAGAATGGAGCAAAATTCCCAGACTACTCCTACAGTCTTTCTAGTTTAAACGAACTCATTCTCTTTTGTTTACAGGTAAAGAAACAATTATATATGTTAAAGCCAGAATCTGAACTTTTCATAATTACTATAAACATTCTTAGACTAGTGAAGGAGACCATTTGAAATCAATTTGAGGGTGGGATAAGGGAGGAATGTACAAAGAACCATGATGCCAATACTGTTGGCTAATCTTATTACTGCTGAGATACAAGCCAAATAAACTATAGAGTAGCTTTTTTTGATAATTCTAAGAGGCAGTAAGAACACATGAATATAAAAGGGGCTAATATTTTAAACAATAGTACTAATATATGTTTGTTTGCTTTTACCAGGTCCAACAGGGTTCTTGTTTATCTCCTGTTTATTACATTTAAGGGTCTGCCTTGGAAGCTGGGAGTGGTGGCTCATGCCTGTAATCCCAGCACTTTGGTAGGCTGAGGAGGATGGATCGATTGATCTCAGGAGTTAGAGACCAGCCTTGGAAACATGGCAAAACCCCATCTCTACAAACCAGCTGGGCATAGTGGTATGCACCTGTAATCCCAGTTACTCAGGAGGCTGAAGTGAGAGGACTGCTGGAGACTGGGAAGTAGAGGCTGAAGTGAGCCTGTGATTGCACCAACGCACTCCAGCCTGAGGGACAGCCAAACTCTGTCTCAAAAAAAAAAAAAAAAAAAAAAAGTGTGTGCCTTGGAACGGTGTAAAACTTCTAAAAGGAGAGTAGTACACTGATTTCAGTGTTTTAGCAGAAGTACTCCGAGAATAAATAATTTATACCATTCTTGGCCAAGGGTTTAAACGCTCAATCCATACATTGTGATGCCCATGTTCATTTACATACATACAACACATACTCAAAAGCTTAAACTTAAAGCTTTAATAAAGCTCTTCCCCACACCCTATCCTAATTTTACATAGTAATTTCCACTTTGCAAAAGCTACCTGAAAGGCTACACATTCTCTTGAGAAAAAGCAATCAGAGAATAAATATAACTAGAGAAACACTTATAATATCTTGACATATGTGAGAATCTCTGACTCTGCTTTCCATGTAATATTAAAACTGATCATTTAGAAAATGCATTCGCAGGCAAGAATCAAAAGCTTCTTCTGGCTTTCTGGTAAGCTATAGAGTACTTCTGTGATATTCTGACCAAAAACGTATAAAATGAATCTTATAAGGAAAAACCAGATACACCTAAACTAAGGAAAATTCTGCAAAATAAATGGATTGCATTCTTCAAAAATATCAAGCTTATAAAAGATAAAGAATGACTGAGGAACTGTTCTAGATTTAAAAAGATATGACAAATAAATGTAACATGTGCTTAAGGATTAGCTCCTAGACCGGGAAAAAAATCTTTCTTTTGTACTAAGAGACATAGTGGGACAACTGGCATATTAGAAAAGGGGCTGCAGATCATGTCACAGCAGGTATCAATGTAAATGTTCTGATTTTGAAGTGTAGACGTGTATAGTAGAAGAAATGTCCTTTCTTGAGGGAATACACAAGTATTTAGGACTAAAAGCACATTACATCTGCATTTTACTCTCTATATGGCTCAGAAAAAAAATATATAGTGTATACATGCCTTATATCTATATAAAATGTAACATATGCATATAATGGCATATATGATACTTGGAGAATAGAGAAATAATGAACAAATGTGGTAAAACATTAACATTTCAGGAATCAGGGTGACGGGTATATAGGCGTCTTTGTACTATTTTCAAACTTCTGTAAGTCTGAAGTTACTTTCAGAAAAAGCCTACTATGAAATACTTTGCAAACTTCATTTTCCCCCTTACACTGCCCCTCTCTGGGTAGAGCTGAAGAAACATGGACTACTGATCTTATTACTCTTTATGCAAAAAACAAAAAGCAAAATTTCTATACCACTTAGCATGTATCCGTAATACACTGCTAGCCCCAAACAAAATATACATTTCTCCGATAGACTTATGAATGACAAAGTAGAAAAGTACAGACTATTCTCATTTTTATGAGGTAGAAAAAGGTTCAATAGCGTGATCAACATTTACATCAGGCATGTGTCTTGCTTTCAGTGCCTTTCAAATAATTACTCTGTGAAAACTACTCTTAATTTATAGAACAATTCAGCAATCAAAATCTCTGAAGATCAGAAAATTTTCAAATATTTAAACATTTACTTGAGTATGTGACATTTTAAATACTTTATCATATAGTTTGTTCTACCAAATATGGAAATCTGATTAGTATAAAGAAGGGGAAGAAAAGGAAAATTTCTATCCTAAACTGGGCAGAAGACACCGTATTTCTAATGTGATCACAGAAATGCCTACATACTTTACATGAGAAGCAATTTTAAAGGTATTATGTTTGCTAACAGTAACAATGGCTTTAAAATAATTCTATTGCACTGTTTCTTTGCATATAGTTCTCTGAAACCTAGATTTGTATAAGATATAACTTACAGAGGCTAAAATGAGATAAATACAAAAAATCTATATATACATTAAAGATGTTTTTAAAGCAACAGTGTATTATCCAATTTTACCTCTCAATTTCATCTTAGGCATGAATAAAGGATTATCTTTTAGGTACTGTCACAGCATACATTGAAGTTCTCTTCTACATAAATTGCATCTCCTCTTTTTTCCTATAATAATATTTCAAAGGCTGGGTGTGGTGGCTCACACCTGTAATCCCAGCACTTTAGGGGGCTGAGGCAGGCAAATCACTTGAGGCCAGGAGTTCAAGACCAGCCTGGCTAACATGGCAAAACCCCAACTCTACTAAAACTATAACAATTAGCTGGATGTGGTGGTGTACAACTGTAGTCCCAGCTCCTCAGGAGGCTAAGGTGGGAGGATGGCTGGAATCTGGGAGACAGATGTTGCAGTGAGCCAAGATCACATGACTGCACTCCAGCCTGGGCAACAGAGCAAAACCCTGTCTCAAAAAAATAAAAAATTAAAATAGGTCAGGCGTAGTGGCTCATGCCTATAATCCCAGCACTTTGGGAGGCCGAGACAAGTGGATCACCTGAGGTCAGAAGATCGAGACTAGCCTGGCCAACATGGTGAAACTCCGTCTCTACTAATAATACAAAAAAATGAGCCAGGCATGGTGGCACAGCCTATAATGTCAGTTACTGGGAGGCTGAGGCAGGAGAATCGCTTGAACTCGGGAGGCAGAGGGTTGCAGTGAGCCAAGATCACACTGTTGCACTCCCGCCTGGGTGACAAGAGTAAAACTCCAACTCAGAAAAAAAAAAAAAATATATATATATATATATATATATATATAAAATATAAATGTAAATATATAACATATATAAAACATTTATATATAAAACATATTATAGCTATATAATTATATATTTAATATATAATATAGGTATATATAACATATATTATAAATATATAACATATATGTATATATATGGGGTTTTTTGAGATGAAGTATGACTTTTGTCTAGAATATACATATATATTTCGCTCGCCTAAAATATAAACATACATATATATATAAATTAGGAAAGTTAATTAGGAAATGACAATATGGCTTTTCTAAAACTGATATCTGGAGGAAACTCTAGAAGACAGAGAGGTCTTTAGGATGAAATAAAGGTAGTAGTGACACTGCAGCTTCCTTGATTATGCCTTTCTTTCTCTCCTCAGTAAAAGCACTTTTTAGAGTTAGATTTTATTAACCTAAAATAAAAGCATTTACCCTGGACTTCCATTTCTCAAAGCATATGCACTTCTCACTTATCTGTGAAGACTGTAGTGGGGCTACAGTGTAATACCTCTAGGAAAGACTAAGCAAGTTTCCTTAGTCCACACCATTTACTTGTCCCCTCCAAACACCTTCCCATTGCCAATTCAGTCAGAGACATCCATTGCCGTAAAAAAGAAATACACAGCAGAGCATGGAGAACACAATCTGATACTATGGTGTCCTAGTTTCAAATGTAGGCTTCTGAAACCCATAGAAGAGACAAATTCTTTTTATTTATTTTTTTAATTTAAGTTCTGGGATACATGTTCAGAACGTGCAGGTTTGTTACATAGGTATACATGTGCCATGGTGGTTTGCTGCACCTATCAACCCATCATCTAGGTTTTAAGCCCCAAATGCATTAGGTATTTGTCTTAATGCTTTCCCTCCCCTTGTCACCTGCCCCCAAACGGCCGCAGTGTGTGATGGTCCCCTCCCTGTGTCCACAGGCTGTCATTGTTCAACTTCCACTTATTTTATTTATTTATTTATTTGTTTGTTTGTTTGTTTGTTTATTTATTTTTTTTTTTTTTTATTTTTTGAGACGGAGTTTCGCTTTTGTTACCCAGGCTGGAGTGCAATGGCGCGATCTCGGCTCACCGCAACCTCCGCCTCCTGGGTTCAGGCCATTCTCCTGCCTCAGCCTCCTAAGTAGCTGGGATTACAGGCATGCGCCACCGTGGCCAGCTAATTTTTTGTATTTTTAGTAAAGATGGGGTTTCACCATGTTGACCAGGATGGTCTCCATCTCTTGACCTCGTGATCCACCCGCCTCAGACTCCCAAAGTGCTGGGATTACAGGCTTGAGCCACCACGCCCAGCTCAACTCCCACTTATAAGTGAGGATGCGCAGAGTTTGGTTTTCTGTTCCTGTGTTAGTTTGCTCAGAATGATGGCTTCCAGCTTTATCCATGTCCCTGCAATGAATACAATCCTACCCTTCACCATTACCATCCCTCTTTACCTTTGGTTTCAGTCCACTTGCTCCTATATTACTTAAAATGCTGCAATAGAAAATTACGGAGGTGACGAGCAGTGCTTTGCTCCCAGCACTCGCATCCTTATGCTTTAGCAGAAGTTTATGTTAAGAGTGCGTCCCCATTTTCACCTGCAGTTGTTCTAGGCATCTTATGCCACAGGAAGTGTGCCTTTACCCCAGGTGTACTTACAAACTGGTTTTCAAAATTCTTTTTTAGCTTTTGAAGTGTTTCTCAAAAGAAAAACCAAAGTTGAGAAATGTTTCTCACTGACATAGTATATGGATATGTACTTAAATAAAACCAAAGTTTAGTAAACAATACTTACTACATAGTGTATACCGCTATTTTACTTTCTGTTTGTAAATCTTTCCTTTTAAAATACTGGTCACGATTCCATTGGTTTTATGATCAACATGTTAAAACTTGACATTTGACAAACACTAAACTAGAAAAATGTAGGCATTAATAAAATTGCCTGCTTTCCCATAAATACAAATATAATTTTACTGACAAGCTTTCCACATATTTGCTGAACAGAACTTAAAAGCACAAAACCTTAGTTGCTGCACCTTAAACTGAGCATATTAGTAAGTATCACAGTGACATTCAAAGGAGCCTAAGTCTTTTCAAAGGAGTTTAAGTCTTTTCTCAAAGAGGTACATCCAAATAATAGTTTTACATGAAAAATGATGCATACAGTTATTTGATGAGAGTTACTTATTACCTCTGTGGTCAATCTCCACAGACGTGAAATAGTGATCCTTGTCATTTAAGTTCATAATGCAGATTACTGTTACATAAGACACACAGACAAAACATATGAACTTTTTAAAAAAATTGTAGAAGGAAGAAGGCAGAAATCCGAAATACTATGTATTCCCTCACAACCTAATTGCTTCTGTGTGTTAAGAGCAGAAAGTCTAGCCCTGAGTTTTTTGTTCTCCCTCTGTGACCTTACTGATAAAAAAAATTAAAAAAATTTAAAAAAAAAGGCCATCCTGGTAAGGGAGGGGAAAGTAAGCATCATAAATTGATAGTGGAAGTTCCAGAATGTTAGCAGACTCCAAATCAAATATTAAAAAGGTAGTAGCAAGAATAGTGCCTCATATTTAGCAGGTTGTCAATTAAATGTCTATTGGGTAAATGAATAGCATAAATGAAGCATATACTATTAAAATTTGTTCGGCCACTCAGTCATATTTAACTGTCTAAACTGCAAGGTCTTGTAAGTTAATACCAAATCCCAAAGAAGTTTACCAAAGATACACAACGAGGCAGCAGCAATGCTAAGCCCATTACTCAATTCACTGTTTTCTTCTCTGTTCTGTTGCCACCTCAAAATAAAAAGCCACATCCTTAGTTAGAGATGATAAAGTGGATATCGAGTCATCTGTGTAATTGGAAACAAGTTCCACATTCAATTATTATGTCTGCATATAAGATGAGCACATCTTATATGAGCATATGAATACAAAGATTTATAAAATTTGATAAATTTCATATTTTATAAATTTATAAAATTTATGAGAGAAACTAGAGCAAATCCATTTTATGACCAAATTAAAGTTGTAAAGGGCTACAAGTTCTTAACGACTTACAAAGAGACTTAGACTCCCACACAATAACAGTGGGAGACTTTAACACTCCCTTGTCAATATTAGACAGATCAACCAGACAGAAAATTAACAAGGATATCCAGGACTTGAACTCAGAACTGGAACAAGCAAACCTGATAGACATTTACAGAACTCTCCACCCCAAACCCACAGAATATACATTCTTCTCAGCACCACATCACAACTACTTTAAAATTGACCACATAATTGGGAGTAAATCACCCCTCAGCAAATGCAAAAGAACGGAAATCATAACAAACAGTCTCTCAGACCACAGTGCAATCAAGTTAGAACTCAGAATTCAGAAACTAACTCAGAACTGCATGGAAACTGAACAACTGGCTCATGGAAACTGAACAACTGGCTTATGAATGTTGCCTGGATAAACAATGAAATGAAGGCATAAATAAAGATGTTCTTAGAAACCAACAAGAACGAAGACATAACATACCAGAATCTCTGGAACACATTTAAAACAGTGTCTAGAGGAAAATATATAGCAATAAATGCCCACATGAGAAGCAAGGAAAGATCTAAAATTGACATATTATCATAAAAATTGAAAGAGCTAGAGTAGCAAGGTCAAAAAAACTCAAAACTGAGCAGAAGACAAGAAATAACTAAGATCAGAGGAGAACTGAAGGAGATAGACACACACAAAAAAAAAAACCTTCAAAAACTCAATAAATCCAGGAGCTGGTTTTTTTTTTAAAGATCAACAAAATAGACCACTAGCCAGATTAATATAAAAGAAAAGAGAATAATCATATAGATGCAATAAAAAATGACAAAGGGGATATCACCACAGATTCCATAGAAATACAAAACACCATCAGAGATTACTATAAACAACTCTATGCACATAAACCAGTAAACCTGGAAGAAATGGACAAATTCCTGCACACTTGCAACCTCCCACGCCTAAACCAGGAAGAAGTCGAAACCCGGAATAGACCAATAGCAAGGTCTGAAGTTGAGGCAGCAATTAAGAGCTTACCCACCAAAAAAAGTCCAGGTCCAGATGGCTTCACAGCTGAATTCTACCAGACATACAAAGAGGAGCTAAAACTCCTTCTGAAACTATTCCTAACAATCCAAAAAGATGAAATCCTTCCCAAATCATTTCATGAGAGCAACATCATCCTGATACCAAAACCCGGCAGAGAATCAGCCAGAAAAGAAAACTTCAGGCCAATATCCATGATGAACATAGACACAAAAATCTTCAATAAATACTGGTAAGCCGATTGCAACAGCACATCAAAAAGCTTATCCACCATGATCAAGTAGGATTCATCCCGGGGATGCAAGGCTGGTTCAACATATGCAAATCTATAAATGTAATTCACCACACAAACAGAACCAAAGACAGAAACCACATGATTATCTCAACTGATGTAAAGAAGGCCTTTGACAAGATTCAACAGCCCTTTACACTAAAAACCCTCAATAAACTAGGTATTGATGGAACGTATCTCAAAATAATAAAAGTTATTCATGACAAACCAACAGCCAGTATCATACTGAATGGGCAAAAACTGGAAGCATTTCCTTTGAAATCTGGCACTAGAAAAGGATGCCCTCTTTCACCACTCCTATTCAATATAGTATTGGAAGTTCTAGCCAGAGCAGTCAGGCAAGAAAAAGAAATAAAGGGGATTCAAATAGGAAAGGAGAAAATCAAATTGTCTCTATTTGCAGATGACATGATTGTATATCTAGAAGACCCCGTCCTCTCAGCCCAAAATCTCCTGAAACTGATAAGCAGCTTCAGCAAAGTCTTAGGATACAAAAATCAATGTGCAAATATCACAAGCATTCCTATACACCAATAACAGACTTAAAGAGAGCCAAATCAAGAACGAACTGTCATTCACAATTGCTACAAAAAGAATAAAATACCTAGGAATACAACTAACAAGGAACGTAAAGAACCTCTTCAAGGAGAACTACAAACCACTGCTCAATGAAATAAGAGAGGACACAAACAGATGGAGAAACATTCCATGCTCATGGTTAGGAAGAATCAATATTGTGATAATGGCTATACTGCCCAAAGTAATTTACAGATTCAATGTTATCCCCATCAAGCTACCAATGACCTTCTTCGCAGAACTGGAAAAAAACCACCTTAAACTTCATATGGAACCAAAAGAGAGCCCGCATAGCCAAGTCAATTCTAAGCAAAAAGAACAAAGCAGGATGTATCAAACTACCAGACTTCAAACCACACTACAAGTCTACAGTAATCAAAACAGCATGGTACTGGTACCAAAACAGAGATATAGACCAATGGAACAGAACAGAGGCCTTGGAGGCAACACAACATATCTACAACCATACAATCTTTGACAAACCTGACAAAAACAAGCAATGGGGAAAGGATTCCCTGTTTGATAAATGGTGTTGGGAAAACTGGCTAGCCATGTGCAGAAAGCAGAAACTGGACCCCTTCCTGACACCTTACACCAAAATTAATGCCAGATGGATTAAAGACTTAAACATAAGACCTAACACCATAAAAACCCTAGAAGAAAATCTAGGCAAAACCATCCAGGACATAGGAGTAGGCAAGGACTTCAGGACTAAAACACCAAAAGCACTGGCAACAAAAGCCAAAATAGACAAATGGGACATAATCAAACTCCACAGCTTCAGCACAGCAAAAGAAACAGTCATTAGAGTGAATCAGCAACCAACAGAATGGGAAAAAAATGTTTGCAGTCTACCCATCTGACAAACGGCTGATATCCAGAATTTACAAAGAACTAAAACAGATTTACAAGAAACAAACAAACAATCCCATTCAAAAATGGGTGAAGGATATGAACAGACACTTTACAAAAGAAGACATACATGAGGCCAACAAACATATGAAAAAATGCTCATCATCACTGGTCATTAGAGAAATGCAAATCAAAACTACATCGAGATACCATCTCACGCCAGTTAGAATGGTGATCATTAAAAAATCTGGAGACAACAGATGCTGGAGAGGATGTGGAGAAATAGAAACACTTTTACACTGTTGGCGGGAGTATAAATTAGTTCAAACATTCTGGAAGACAGTGTGGCAATTCCCCAAGGACCTAGAAATAGAAATGCCATTTGACCCAGCAATCCCATTACTAGGTATATATCCAAAGGATTATAAATCGTTCTACTATAAGGACACATGCACAGTAATGTTCATTGCAGCACAGTTTACAACAGCAAAGACCTGGAACCAACCCAAATGCCCCTCAATGATAGACTGGACAGGCAAAATGTGGCACATATACACCACGGAATATTATGCAGCAATCAAACACAAAGAGTTCGTGTCCTTTGTAGGGACATGGATGAACCTGGAGACAATCATTCTCAGCAAACTGACACAAGAACAGAAAATCAAACACCACAGGTTCTCACTCATAGGTGGGTGTTGAACAATGAGAACACATGGACACAGGGAGGGGAGCATCCCACACTGGGGTCTGTTGGGGGGATATAGGGGAAGGACAGCGGGGGTGGGGAGTTGGGGAGAGATAGCATGGGGAGAAATGCCAGATATAGGTGAAGGGGAAGAAGGCAGCAAATCACACTGCCATGTGTGGACCTATGCAACAATCTTGCATGTTCTTCACCTGTACCCCAAAACCTAAAATGCAAAACAAAATAAGAAGCATCTGTCCATTAAAAAAAAAGAAATTTAACATATGTTAATTTTAAAAACAAGAAACAAAACCTTAAAGTACAAGTTAAGCTATGCGTCTATTGCATAAACACAAAGCAGAGATCTCGATGCTGGGGAAAATAGCCAAAATGACAAACCTATTCAGTGTGATAGGAAATCTGTTCACACTTTGAAATCTTGATACAAAGCATTTCTGAGAAGCCATGAGATGGCACAAAATTAACCATACTAACGTGTCAGTTATTTTTAGAAAAGCAGGCTAGAGGTAGTAATATGAACCAGATTTCACTGAAGATTTGAAATTCAGATACTGTGGGCAAAATACATTTGGAAACAAGTTTTGTTTTATATTACTGTTGCAGAAACAAAAAGTTTTTGACACCAAATAAAGAATCTTTAGTTGTTCCTTTAATTTACAGACACTTAGATGGACTAATTTTTAAGAAGAGATTTTATTTTCTAGTTTGAGAAAATATTAGAGCTAATAAAAGTATAATAAGGATCTGAATCCTAAAATCATTTTACAAAGAGCCTACAGAATGTCTCTCTGGCATTCTCAAATAATGTGCAAAAAATACTAACTACTGATACTTTTCAGAGGAAAGAAAAAGGAACAAACATGTATTATAATAGAAACCAAAAAGTTCTTTTTAGATACATTGCTGAGCTAATGAATGTCAAGAAATAATTTCAGGTAGAAACTTGAAAAAATAAGACCCCAAATTTTTATTTCAATGGCAAAGCTATACTTCTTGCGGTTTAAGCCCATTGTGAGTCCTCCAGGATCTGGCACTCTTCTAACTTCCACCTTTCTACACTACGCCCTCTACAGACTCACAACAAACTGCCTTTCTTGTATCAAAACTAATCCAAGAACAACACACTAGGCATTTCCTCCCATCATAGAATTTGCTCATTTTAGTATATCCACCAGGAATGCCCTAACCAGTTCCTTTGTGTATGTGAGAAGAGTCTACTTTGAGAACACTAGTCAAAAGGAGACCCATCTCTTCCTCCCCTAAAGTCCCAAAGAACATTATTAAACATAAATTAAACATATATTTAATTTCTAGAACATTGGTATTTTATGAAGAAGAGATTTCTATCATTTCCATCATTCATTAGAAGTTTACTAACTTCCTTGGGATTTTGTTTGTCTTCAAACATCTTATTATGCCCCTACCAGACTTAAAACACAAGTCATGACGAAGATACATGTAGTGAAAAGCAGTTTAGCCTCATGATTAGCGTATGAGCCAAATATGTGGAGGGAATTCTGACTTTTCCTTAACATTTCCTTACCTCAGTCTTGCCAACTGGAAAATGGAGATTATAACAGTACTACTTCATAAACTTGTCATGAGGATTTAAATGATTTCATACACATAAAGCACTTAGAACAAACCGGGCACAGTGGCTCACGCCTGTAATTCCCAGCTACTCAGGAGGCTGAGGTGGGAGGGTCACTTGAGCCCAGGAGTTGCAGACCAGCCTGGGCAACATGGTGAGACTCTGTCTAAATAAAAATTTTTGTTTTTTTACCAGGTGTGGTGTTGCATGCCTGCAGTCCCAGAACCTGGAAGGATGAGACAGGAGGATCTAGGCCCAATAGTTCAAGGCTGTAGTTTGCTATGATCACTCCACTACACTCCAGCCTGGGTGAGAGAGTGACACCTCTCTCTTAAGAAAAAAAAAAAAACACCTGCTTAGAACAGTATCCAGCTAACAGGAAATACTAATAAATATTAACTATTATTATTACTATTTTATCATAATTCTCCACAGATATATATAGATGTATGTATATATACTCACTTTGAATGAAGCAATTAAATAATTAAATAATTTTTAAAGGCCCCTTATGGAATAAATGGAGGCTCAGGCCCAAAAGATCAAATCCGTTATAAAGGGTTGGTAGAAGAATGAAATTTGACCTCCAAAACTACTTAAACATCTTGCACACATTAAGAAGAAAGTCAAAGTGTATAAATAATAGTCCCAATAAGCCAAGTTTTTTTTCCTGATAAAAAAGTAAGAGACATTTTGAGAGTGTTTAATTGTTTCTAAACAGGAAATCTACCCCTAAAGATGGCTATTTCTGAAATGTCATCTTAATTTCTAATCTATCAATGGCATATTAAACTAATTCTATTTTGAATCTACTTATACTTCCAGATTTGACATTATTTATTTAAGTAGGAATACTTTACTATTTACCATCTCACCTTGAAAAGTAGTATTAAATTCAATTTATGCAGCAAAGGTAATCTCTGGCTATGGGGCTCAGGGATTTAGTAAACAGGTCCGTGTTGACTTGATTAAAATGCTTCACAATTTTATACTTTATCTGCTTCTTCACTATCAGCCTGAAGATCAGTTTTAATCATTACAGTTTTGTTATTCCTTACAGGGAAGCTGATTCCGTTTTTTCAATTTGTTAATTGCCTATCTCAATCAGTTCCTGTGTCCATGGCTACAAGAGGTCATAAATTATGGAAATCAAATAACATCCTACCCATAGACACTAGGATACTACGGTATGTTTAAAGTAATCCAGTGCAGTCAAGCAAGCCTAATAACTGACTTATCTCTACTACCAATACACAATGTTACTTTCAAATGACAGTGGCTTATATCAAAAGATTAAGTCTCATCAGGGGATAAAGAACCTATTTGAGTTTCCAAGAGTGGGACTGATTTAGATCCTAAGCAAGATTCTTAAATGATTATTTATGAAAGTACAATAGAAATAAAAACTTTTGTTTTGGTAATATCAGTAACCATGTCTACTCTCACATAAGTTTTGGCTTATTGCTTATTATTTGCATATTTTACACTAATACAGTAAGTTCTGTCCAAGACTGTCAAGCTTCACAGAAGGAATTTAAATTTCTGAAGCCCAGGTGTTCTGGTTTATCATCATGAACAACTAAATGTTGTAAGAGCATGGGAAAATACAGTCTGTTTTGTTTTAGTTTCATTACTGAGTACCAAATAATGCGACATTTGAATAGTCACTGTTCATTCACCTTGCTCCCTGTTTAAAGAAATCCTTACCAGAAAACTGACGATGAAAAAAAGGAAATAGAAGAACTTACAATCATAAAATTAATAATTAAAAAAAATTAAAAAGCTCTTGGTGGTATAATTATGAGAAATTATTTTCTTCCTTATGCTTTTAGATATTTCTTCCAGATGGAATGCTCTGTAAGTCTTATAGGTTTGAGGTATTTACCTGTTCTGTGTGTAGTGACCATGGCAAATGCCTGCAGGTCCCTTTGGGGAAGGTTAAGCGAAATAGTCTCCATATGTGTTGTGATGCTTTGAAATTTTCTTTCTCAAGACGACCTGCGTCCTTTTCAAAGGACTCTGGGTCTATGAAGTGACTCAGGCTGAAGACTGGAGGAGCAGTCACAATTCTTAACATATTGACTAAATTCAGGCAAAAGCTTGAAGTCAATCAGGCCCAAATTTTTTCATATATACTAGCAACTGGGTGAACTCCTTTTCAATTTCAGTCTTTAGGACTCCATGATCAAACAGTCCCATGTCATTACCCCAGCAATAACAAAACTAAGGAAGACAAAAAGATCATTTTTCACCCCTAAATATTTTATCGTGCCACCCTAAAAACAAAGGTCATTATCTTATAACACCACTACCATATCTAACAAAATTAACAAATTAATATCATCCAATACCAGTTAATATTAATGTATCTCCTCCTTATCCCCAAAATATCTTCTTACAATTGGTTTATTACAGTATATTGTATTATATTATGTCATAATAGAGTACACATTACATTAAAATACATTCAATAGACTTCTGGTTTCAGCTCAGAGATGTAGAGAGCTGAAAAAAAGCATCAGTC
Organism: Callithrix jacchus; assembly: GCF_049354715.1. NCBI lineage: Eukaryota > Metazoa > Chordata > Mammalia > Primates > Cebidae > Callithrix > Callithrix jacchus. Next base: position 121,586,258 of record NC_133502.1, read on the forward strand.
GCACCTTTAAAACAACAACAAAAAAGCTGCACAAAGTGGAAAGTAACTTTTCTTGAACTCATCCTGCAACTGAGATCACAGGGCAGACAAGTCATCTGCAATCTGAGAAGGAGAAATAGGATGGCAGCATTCACCAACATGGGCAGATGCCCCTCAAAGCCACATTGTCAGTAAGAAGCTTCCACTAGAAACTCTAAGTATGAAATAAGCATCTATGAGCCCATGCTGATGCAAATCAAGGATAGAAAAAATAAATGAATGAAGGTCATTGAAAATAACCCTTAGGACACCAAAATAATAACTGTAGAAAGATTTCATGGGTGAATGCTAAAATTATGGGGAAAACATTACAAAGAAACAGGATATTTACATAGCCTAAAGTATCTTGCCCAAATATTTATTATTTTTAACATAAGTACACTAATTCTTTGATAATCAACCCTCCAGGAGACAGAGCTTAATTCTCCTCCCTTTGAGAATGGACCATGCTTAGTGACTTGCCTGCAAGGAACAAACTATAGAAAAGGTAATGTAGGCCGGGAGGGGTGGCTCACACCTGTAATTGCAGCACTTTGGGAGGCCAATGCAGGCATATCATGAGGTCAAGAGATCGAGACCATCCTGGCCAACATGGTGAAACCCCGTCTCTATTAAAAATGCAAAAATTAGCTGTGCACGGTGGTGCACACCTGTAGTCCCAGCTACTCTGGAGGCTGAGTCAGGAGAATCGCTTGAACCCAGGAGGCAGAGGTTGCAGTGAGCTGAGATCACACCACTGCACTCCAGCCTGATGACAGTGCAAGACTCCATCTCAAAAAAAAAAAAAAAAGAAAAGGTAATGTAATAACTACATGATGGAGAAACCTGGAAGACACCGCCTTATTCAAACGATCACATTTAACAGCACCAGTAAAAAGTCGCTTTGATGTCAGATAGCCTTTGATATAATGTGATAAAAACAATATTTTACCTTTGTGGTATCTTTCCCCAAAACCTGTAACTCCAAGCTAATCATGAGAAATAATCAGCAAACCCAAATTGAGAAATAGTGCAAAATATCCGAACAATACTCTTCAAAAATGTCAAAGTCATTTAAAAAAGGTAAAGCCATGAAACTTCATAGATTACAGGAGAGAAAGGAGACATACAACTAAAGACAATGTAGTATCCTGGACTCATTCCTGGGAGAGAAAAAGGGCATCGATCGTAGAATGAATGGTGATATTCAAATCAAGTGTAATAGCATCGCACCAAAGTTAATTTCTTAGGTTTAGTAACTTTATCATGGTTATGTAAAACATTCAAATTAAGAGAAACTGAATAAAGGGTATGTAGGAACTCTGTATTGTCTTTACAACTCTTCTGTAAATCTAAAGTTATTTCAAACTGGAGGTTTAAATTTGATATATATTGGCCGGGTGCGGTGGCTCACGCCTATAATCCCAGCACTTTGGGAGGCCGAGGCGGGTGGATCACGAGGTCAAGAGATCGAGACCATCCTGGTCAACATGGTGAAACCCCATCTCTACTAAAAATACAAAAATTAGCTAGGCATGTGGTACACGCCTGTAGTCCCAGCTACTCAGGAGGCTGAGGCAGGAGAATTGCTTGAACCCAGGAGGCAGAGGTTGTGGTGAGCCAAGATCATGCCATTGCACTCCAGCCTGGGTAACAAGAGTGAAACTTCGTCTCAAAAAAAAAAAAAATTGATACATATTAACATGATATATGTTTATGTATGCAGCTGTTGATCTCTATCACTATTTATCTTATCTAATTATCTAACCAGACCTAGAGTGAGAGAGTGAGAGAGAGAGAGAGAGAGAGAGAGAGAGAGAGAGAGAGAGAGAATGCATTTGGATGTACACATTCCAATGTGACTTTTAAGCCAGTCCTTCTGATTAATGGAATGGCTTCACAGCTCCATTTAGTAAGGCTTAGGGCATTTCCTTTTTGCTAAAGAACAAGAACTTGATCACAAAGTTTTCCGATGGGAATGGTAACAGAGAAATTCTCTCCTGCGTTCTCGTTTAATTCTGTGGTGGTCAGAGAACATATCCTTTAATATTCCAATCTTTTGAAATTTATCAAAGCATTTTATCACACTGGTTGGGAATGGTCCCCCATGCATTTGCAAAGAACGTGTTCTGAAGTTGTTGGGTGGAGTGTTCTATAAGTGACAATTTTGTCAAGGAATGTGATAGTGTTATTTAGATCATCTAAGCCTTGTCTTTTTGCCTACTTGTTCTATCAACTACCAAGAAAGGGATGTTAAAATCTCTAAGATGACTGTAGATTTGCTTGTTTCTCCCTCTAGTTCTGTCCATCTTTGCTTCATGTATTTTGACTCTCTATTATTAGGTGCATACACATTATAATAGTTTTGTCTTTATGACATATTGACCCTTTTATTAAATACCACAAAAAGTCTCTATCTCTGGTGAATCCTGATAATTAGCGCTACTTTGACCTTAATCTAGCCACTCAAGCTTTCTTATCCTTATTATTTGTATCGTTTATCTTTTCCCATCTCTTTTTCAATATATGTATCACTATACTTAAAATGTAACTCCTTAGAGAGCATATAGTTGGACCTTGCTTTTTTATAAAGTTTCACAATTACTGCTTTTCAAGTGGAGTATTCAGTCTATTTATATTTAAACAATATGATTGTGGGTAAGTCTGCCATCTTGCCATTTGTTTTAAACAACTGTCTTAATAAAATTAAGAGAAAAGGCCAGGCGCGGTGGCTCATGCCTATAATCCCAGCACTTTGGGAGGCCGAGGCGGGTGGATCATGAGGTCAAAAGATCGAGACCATCCTGGTCAACGAGGTGAAACCCCACCTCTACTAAAAATACAAAAATTAGCTGGGCCTGCTGGTGTGCACCTGTAGTCCCAGCTACTCGGGAGGCTGAGGTAGGAGAATTGCTTGAACCCAGAAGGCGGAGGTTGCAGTTAGCCGAGATTGTGCCATTGCACTCCAGTCTGGGTAACAACAGCGAAACTCCGTCTCAAAAAAAAAAAAAAAAATTTAAGAGAAAAATAAATTCTAGTATTTTGTATTTATTCACATTAATTACCATTGAAAGTGCTCTTTATTCTTTTTTATGGATTCAGTTTTCCATCTGGTATTATATCTCTTTAACTTCAACTAAATCCTAAAGGATTTCTCACAGTTAAGGCTTACTGGTGATGAATGCTCTCAACTTTCATTTATGCTAATGCATCCTATTCTACTTTCACTTTTGAAGGGCATTTTCTGTAAATATAGAATGCTGGGTGGATATGTATTTTGAGGAGGTTTGTTTATTTGTTTAGCACTTTACCAATATAGTTCCATTGGCTTCTGACCTCCATCATTTCCATTTAGAAATTGCCATAATTTGTATCATTGGTCCCCCACCATGCAATGTATATTTTTCTTTACCTACTTTTAAGATTTTTCTGTTTATCTTTGGTTTTCAGCAATTTGATTGCAATGTGCTTAGGTAGTGAGGTTTTTTGAAGTATCTTGTTTGAGTTTGCTGAACTTAGGTGTGTAAAACTTACCTCTGTCACTAATTTTGAAAAATTTCAACCATTTTTTTCTTCAAATATTTTTCTATTCCAGTCTCTCTCTCTCTCTTTCTCTCTCTTTTCCTCCCCAATGAAGGAATCCCCAAATAGCACTCCATAATCTCCCTGTAGTCCAGTACCCTGCTGCATAAATTCCAGCCACTTGAACAGTCTTGAACTCTCACCTCTGCCTGCTCAGCTCAGAAAAAATCATCATAATGTGCTTAAGCCCATCAGCCTACACTGGAGTCAGGCAGAAAGATGAGGGCAAACATGGTTCCCACCCTGTATTAGTCCATTCTACCATTGCTATAAAGAACTATCTGAGGCTGAGTAGTTTGTGAACAAAAGAGGTTTAATTGACTCACAGTTCTGCAAGCTACAGAGGAGGCATGGCTGGGGAGGCCTCAGGACACTTATAGTTATGACAGAAGGTAAAGGGGAAGCAAGCACATCTTCATGTGGCAACAGGAAAGAGCGAGCAAAGGAGAGTGCCACACACTTTCAAACCATCAGATCTTGTGAGAACTCACACACTACCATGAGAACAGCAAGGGGGAAATCTGCACACATGATTCAATCACCTCCCACCAGGTCCTTCCCCTAACATTGGGAATTACAATTCAATATGAGATTTGGGTGGGGACACAGAACCAAATCATATCATACCCCTTGTATTTCCCTTCTCTCAAGCATCACAGTCCTGTACTGTTGTTCAGAGTCTACAAATAGATGATGCCCTGTATGTCTGTCCAGCTTTACAGTTGTTTATGATGGGAGGAAAAGTCTGGTAGGACTTACTCCTTCATGGTCAGAAGCAGAAGGACATCCTTCTCACAGTGTTAATAATAATAGGTAAGTCAAGATATAATGCAATTGTCCAGCAATAGTAAAGCAGTTAAATTATAATTGTATCATGGAAAACTAAGAAAAATTTAAAATTATATTTCATGGGAGAAATTGGTGCAGAAATATCAATGATACGGAGTTTTGTAAAAATACGGCATGACTACAGTAGGCCCTATTTGGTTTTGTTGGCCCTCTGGGCAATTAAATCCCATCACTTAAGGCAGTAGGTCTCAAATTAGTTTTATAGGTATTAACAATGGAAAAAATTAGAAGATGCATATGAGCAAAAGGAAGAAAATGAAAATCAACCCTGTAAATATATTTTTATAACAATAAAAGTTATTCTGCAACATTTTCTGGTCTCCATTTAAGTCATTAAGTTTTGCCTAAATATGATTTATAGGTAGAATATAATGTTTTAAAGGTCAGTGGAATGACAGCTACAACACTATAGATTGTTGATTATAGTATCTGCCAAAGTAGATGCTTTTAAAAGCAACAATAAAATTCACAGGAATCACTTTACTGTGCAGTACCAAATTAAGCAGTTTGAATGATCTTCTCTAAGGTCTCCACAAAGGCCACATTTGCACAATTTCTCCTACTCCCATTGACTCTACCCCCAACACAGGAAGTCCTATATCAGAGAAGTGTCACTAAGGAATTAATGGAAAAATTTTTTTAAATTTATGGCAAACAACTGCATGTCGTTAGTATACGCAATCAGATAATTACATCTCAATTGCTTATACAAGCTTAGTCCCAAACAAACATATTGACTGATAAGTGAATAGCTGAACAAGTCAAGAAGGAAAACTGTGACCTTCTTTTGCTGTACAGCTTGAAAAATTCAAGAGAAAAGGAGAAAAAAGATCACTGTTTCAGTATTTCTCTTTCAGACCACAGTAGAAAGTCCGTACATGGGAAGCTATATGTATGTACTCCTTTTTTATCTTTAAAATAAATATTGGTTTTTCTGAATTGCAAGAAAATAATTAGTATCAAGAGTAATAAATTTTCTAAGAATTGAAGGGCAAGATAAGGTATATCTACTAGGGAAACTTAAGGCAATGGTAGTGTCTCTTATACATGTGCATCTTGGAAGTACATGCTCTCTTGCACAATATACAGCAAGCGCCCCATGCGATTTACAGCAATCTTGGGTGGAGGGGAAGGAGGGTCATGATACTCTGCACAAGTATCCATAAGCTGGACATACATGATCCTCAAATAACACAAACTCATGAACCTTATGTTTGGAAGTGGTCTCAGAATTTAATCTTTTCAATCTATCCAGCTGAGGGACTCCCCGCCCCACACACCCACTTCAATACAATGCCTAGGAGTTGGCATTCATAGAAGTCTCTGGCCGAAAAAAAATGTATGAAAGAGTTAGCAGAGCGGAAAGAATGTCAAGGGCACTACAGTAAAGCTTTTCCCCCATTTTCCCTGAGGAAACCAACAGAGAAAGTTTATAAGAATGAGATTGGTGAAAGATTTTAAAGAAAATTAGAAAATCAGTTAGCCTTGAGAAAACACAATGACGGTGAACTTCGGGATAATGTTTTTCTCTCAGGGTATGACCAGTTTTCTAAATATCCAAGAGGGCTACAAAAGGAAACATCTTAAATCATAAGCCATTTGATTCTCTTTCTCATTCTATTTAAACATAAAGCAGAGAGAAGTCCTGAAAAGGAAAAGCTAAGTGCCACAGCAGACTCCTGTGGCTAAACTCATTCTTTGGAGATGTTTGAAAACTGGATTGATTTAAGTGTAGCCCAGGGCTGGGTATGGTGGCTCCCGCCTGCAATTCCAGCACTTTGGGAGGCTGAGGTCAGATCACTTGAGGTCAGGAGTTCGAGACCAGCCTGGGCAACATGGTAAAACCCGTCTCTACTAAAAATACAAAAATTAGCCAGGTATGGTGGTGCATACCTGTAATCCAAGCTACTCAGGCAGCTGAGGCATGAGAATTGCTTGAACCCAGGAAGTAGAGGTTGCAGTGAGCCAAGATCACACTACTGCACTCTAGTCTGGATGACAGAATGAGACTCTGTCTCAAAAAAGAAAAGAAAAGAAAAGGAGCACAGGATAATTTCAATTATGAATGAGGAAAATAAGGAGTTAAGCATAGCCCAAAGGCAACAATGGTTGCATGACCCCTTGAAGACCCCAGTACTGTGGTATCAAATGCACTGCCTCAGTCCTCTCCAGTGTTTCATATGCCTAGGGAATCCAGGAAGTTCATTGACTATGGAGGTCAAAGTTAAGCAGTCCAAGAATTCTGCAGCATTGCCAAGAAACTCAGAGTTTATTAAGGATTTTTAAGGTTGAGTGAGCAACTACAAGAAGGAGAGAGAAAAAGAAAATGCTTTGATGAAAACTCAAGTTTTTCAAAACAGTTCTGTACATTTTTGTATTCATTTCCCCTTCAGTTTGATTTTAACCTATCTACAAGGTAACAAGGTAGCCTGATATTGCTTCATGGATGCTGGCAGGAGACACAAGACCTCTAGTTTAGAGGCAAAGGACTTTGTTGCTCATGATACAGCAAGCATGCATCAAGATGTTTGTGTCAGTTCTACTTCTCCAATTCCCACAGCTCCTGCACATAGTAGGATGCTCTATGGGAAAGAAACACTGAGCTTGGGGGACTCAACATTTCATAGCAAGCAATAGGCAAGGTGACTCTTTGTCCCAGAGGAAGTTATTACTTCATCCCTCAAGGCTGCACACTGCAAATGCAAGCTTGGAGAAACAGCCTGGTGCAAAGCATGTTAGCCCTGCATTCTCGGCATACTCGGCAAGCTGTGTACAAGTGCGAGATACCCAGTGAAAATGTTCCTCCCGTTGTTTTCTCTCATTATCTCATTGTCTTGCCTAACCCTCCTTCCTTTCCTGAAGCTATGGGGGAAAGGAAACTCTATTGTGTGGGCTCAGACCCTTTCCATAGTCTAGCTCATCACACCTTTGAGGTCTGTGGTCTGAGAAAGAACCCCCTAAACTCAGGAATTCTTACCCCATTCCAGATTCTCAGAAATAAATGTTATCTCCATAATCTCTTCTGTGCGTGCCCAGGAGGTAAGTGGGCTGTTCCTGCTCCTCTTGGCTTCCTTTATGCCTCGCTGACCACAGTTTTCATCTCCTCCCGGCCCCAGTGTCTAACTTTCATCTCTGTTGTCTCAACAACACTTAAAACATCTGACCATACTCCATATACAGATCCACAAAAGTTCAGGGTTTGTTTTTTGTTTTTGTTTTTTGAGACAGAGTCTCACTCTGCCACCCAGGCTGGAGTGCAGTGGCATGATCTCTGCTCACTGCAAACTCCACCTCCCGGTTCAAACAATTCTCCTGTCTCAGCCTCCAGAGTACTTAGGATTAGAGGCATGCGCCACCATGCCTGGCTAATTTTTTGTATTTTTTGTAGAAATAGGGTTTTACTGTGTTATCCAGAAAAAAGCTCAGTTTCTTAATTCTGTCCCTTATTGAGGCACTGTATTCATGGGCATTTCTGAGAAAACACTGAAGCAAATGTAAGGTAAGAAGAAAAGAATTAACATTTACTGAATACCTACTAGGTATGACCCAATACTATACAAGGCAATTTATCCTATGGTATCTCACTTAGTATTCACAATCCATAAGGTAGGAATTATTGTTTTTTTCACGTAAGAAAATAGAGTCGGTGAAGCAGTTATCCTACCAACACCAGAGCTGTTGGGGAAAGTCAGCACCAGGTAAACAGAGATCCATGCGGCCTCCTATACTACAGCACATTTACTCAACCAGACCAAAGGGCTTCCACAAGTCACACAAGTGACTTGAAGTATTCCTCATTGGTCTGAGCTGTGTTATGATATATGAATGCCAAGGCAAACTGACCATTTGCACAAAGGAAGAGATTTTGCCTTCTTACTACACACACATACACACACACACACACACACACGCCTCTTGAATCAGAATTTTGTATCCAAAATAATTACACGTCTATTAAGGATTTGCTCTTTTTTTCTCATCTATGCTATGTGCTCTCTGCTATGTGACAATGAGAGGTGGCTGTGGAGTCACCTAGGGGCCCTAGGGGTATGTGGTTTCCAAGGCCTCTGGTCTGAATCACAAGAAGTTAAACAATAAAAACAAAACGAGAACAAGGTCAGGCATCTGGATTGATCATCACGAAGCTACCTGCAGCATTCAGTCCAGAAAGAAAGCCAAGTGTCCCTAGAGCTTATAACAGTTTTATGGTCAGGAGTAATCCATGAACAAAGCAGCCTGAGGATCATCTGGAAGCTTTGCTGAACTAAGGCAGAAAAGTTCAGAGCTCCCTACAAGCCTTAAGTTTGCTGACCAACTCTTACCCAGCTTCTGTCTTAGTTCCTTCATTGTTGGTACCTTCTTAGGGATATAATAGAAAGTACACAGATTTTTTAAATCAATAGATTTTAAAGCCTAGACCTGTTCTATGACCTTGAGCAAATAATGCACTCTATCTTGCATGTAAGCCCCGTAAGGACATAGACTACATCTGTACTCACAAATGCCAAGTATATATTAGGTACTTAATCAACATTTATTTATCAACAATAAATTTCTCTGAACCTCAGTTTCCTGGAGGATAACTGTATTAGTCTGTTTTGATTCTGCTAAAAAACATATACCCAAGATTGGGTAATTTATAAAGAAAAAGAGATTTCATACACTTACTATTGCATGTGACTAGGAAGGCCTCACAATCATGGCAGAAGGCAAAAGGCACGTCTTACATGGTGGCAGACAAGATAGAATTTGTGCAGGGAAACTCCCCCTCACAAAACCGTCAGCTCTCATGAAACTTATTCACAATCACGATAACAGTATGGGAAAGACTTGCCCCCATGATTCAGTTACCTCCCATCAGGTCCCTCCCATGACATGCGGGAATTGTGGGAGCTTAAACTCAAGATAAGATCTGGGTGGGGACACAACCAAACCATATCGATACTCACCTCAGATTGTGGAGGGACACAATGAGTTAATGCATTGGAACCTTCTGACAGTGTCTAACTTACCAGAAGTTTTTAATAGCTACTAGTCACCTGTCTCATTCCTTTCTGGACTGCCTGATAAAGGGTGCAAAGGAAGGTACCAAACACCTGCACACCTCTCTCTGCTTCTACTACCTTCCTCCTCAATTGAACAAGGAACCAGTGGAAGACATTCACTTCTCAGAAGAAGGCAAGGATGCAAGGACCTTCTTGTTTGTCTATGTTTCACCCTAAATTAGGGTCTTAAAAAGTATGCTTTAAAAACTGCAGTTCTTTAATAACAGGAGATTTGGAAGTACACGGGTATTTTATTTTACTAATCTCTCTCTGCCTAGGGGAATAGGTAATTCTGGCTCTACCTTCGAGTCAACACTGGCTCAATACAACCCATTTTCTTCCAGGTTTCACTTTACAGAAACAATTCCCAACAGCCATGACCACTGACATTCACTTCCTGGATCAGGTAAAATTCTCACCTGCCCGCTATAAGGCCACCTTTCTTTTCTACACCCAAAAAGTCATAATGACAGCAAGTAAAGTGATAGAATTATAGAGAAAGTTTAGAATACATCCTCACCAATTTGGTTAGAAAGCAAACCATTTGCAAGCTTGACTACTTTACCCTGGTGTTACTATTAAACCGTTGGTGACCCAACTCACAGCTGACAATCCAGCTCACAGCACTGTGGTGAACACTCATAATCAATTCAGAACTATTGAAATCTTCAGAGTGTAGCTAATACAAATTTTCATAAACATATTTCCTGCCAGGCATGGTGGCTCATGCCTGTAATCCCAGCACTTTGGGAGGCCAAGACGGGCAGATCACAAGGTCAGGAGTTCAAGAACAGCCTTACCAACATGATGAAACCCTGTTTCTACTAAAAATATAAAAATTAGCTAGGTGTGGTGGCACATGACTGTAATCCCAGCTACTCAGGAGGCTGAAGCAGGAGAATTACTTGAACCCAGGACGTAGAGGTTGCAGTGAGCCAAGATTGCACGACTGCACTCCAGCCTGGGCGACAGAGCAAGACTTTGTCTCCAAAAAAAGTAAAAAGTATTTCCTGACTGAATCTGTTTTGGCCTCAACATTTTTAAGTTAATTTGGAGAAATTAACCTAAATAATTACTAAGAAAATGTAACTGAGCTTTCTAAAGTCATGGGGCACTTCAGTTTTTCAGTTTTTGTTCAGAGAAGGGTTTCATTCTATTGGCTTATCTCTCTCTCTCTCTCTCTCTGTCTCTCTCTCTCACACACACACACACACACACACACACACACACAAAAAAAATATTATCTTATGTGACTTTACACTTGAAAGAAACAGTTTATGGCATTTACTTGGCTTCACCACCAACCAGTTACTTGTATAATACCTGAGGGGAGCAGAGTAGGAACAATCCCAGAGTCAGGCCTTCTTACAAAATATTCAGAAAAGAGTTAATTCAGCAAATAATAGGCCCACTATTTCTCCTAGTTCTCTACTGGGAAGCTTCCAAGTTTAGTCACTCAGCTATCAAAGAGATGATATGCTCTCTGTCTCTCTTTCTTCATCTATCTTAATATCTAATGTTCTTCAATCTCTCTGATTTTGATGTTCCCCAGCCATACTCATCATTCATGGGCTAGGTAGAGGTGAGAAGGAAAAGTCTTTTCCCTTCATATTTAATCATAGCATTTCCATGAAAAAATTTCTCTATAGTGGGGAACCACGGCTTTATGCTGCATTTATCAGCTCTTACCTTGCGTGGGCACTGTACTACGAGCTCTATCTGCTTGGTTCCATTTAACTATCACAGTAGTCCTCTGAGTTTCCTAATAGATGAGGAAATGGATACTGATGGGTATAAATGTCTTGCCCAGAGACCCCAGTGTCAGGCTCCAGAGCCCATGCTCTGTCTATAATGCTGTAAAAGAAGATAGCCTTCTTACTGGAAAGGGGTCCCAATCCAGAACCCAAGAGAGGGTTCCTGGATATCACACAAGAATGAATTTGGGGTGAATCCATAAGGAGAAGCAAGTTTATTAAGCAAGTAAAGGAATAAAAGAATGGTTACTCCACAGGCAGGCCAGCCCCGAGGGCTGCTGGTTGCCCACTTTTATGGTTAAAGAAGGATGGATAACATGCTGATTATATGCTAAACAAAGGATGGATTACTCATGCCTTCCCTTTGTAGACAATATAGAGTAAACTTCCTGACTTGCCACCGCATTTGTAAACTGTCATGGCATTGATGGGAGTCAGCAATGAGGACAACCAGTGGTCAGTCTCACCACCATCTTGGTTTTGGTGGGTTTTATCCAGCTTCTTTCCTGCAACCTGTTTTATCAGCAAGGTCTTTATGTCCTGTATCTTGTGCTGACCTCCTATCTCATCCTGTGACTTAGAATGCCTTAACCATGTGGGAATTCAGCCCAGTAAGTCTCAGCCTCATTTTACTCAGTTTCTATTCGAGATGGACTCATTCTGGTTCAAATGCCTCTGATAGCCTAAGAACCATTTGTAGAACTTAGAGTGTTACTGCAAGGAAATCATTGTTCACTTGTTCACTTTGCTAAGGCTCAAACAAAAGAACAAGAACTTAAGTTACATGGAGAGAGGAGTTGGTTTGACAAGTTGGCCATGATCCCCTGAAACAGAAAGCTCGGGGAAGGAATAGAAGCGCCATCCTTGAAAGTGCCTATAAGAGCAACAGTAATTGCCTGTCTTGGGTGGTTAGGGAAACATAAGAAACTTTTTTTTTTCAGGGTTGAGTAACTCGAAGGGGAAATTTTAATCAAAGAAATTCTCATTATTAAGATTTAATGTGGTACTTTTTCTGTGTCAGACTCTATCCAAGTGCTTTATATTAGGTAATGGAACTGAGATCAGAAAAAGTAAAACAGTTTCTTCCTTTGAAAACTAAACTCTCTTCAAAGTATTTTTAAAATTACAAACAACAAATCTCCATTTCACAACTACCATCAAAATAATACTTCAGCTTCAAGGGCAGTAAAAAAAAAAAAATAGCAAGGGGATATAGGAGAGGAAAAAAAAGAAAATAAAAGGAAGGCAAAGGTGGGTAGCAGTGAGGAGAAAGTAAAGAGAATACGAGGGAAACGCATTTAAAGGTGGGGAATGGGGAGAAGAGAAAGAATCAGAAGGAAAGGACAGGAGAGAAACTGAAAGATAAAGATACAAAGCGGAACAGCTAAAGGAGAGAAAAGTTTCATAAGATTATTTTTGCACACTCTGCTATTCATTGAGGTCATAAGTGGACTTTAGACCAAACTATCAATGAGTTCTGCTAACAGAAAACTTCAGACAAGTTAAATCTGATGGAGTTTAATTGAGGGAAAAAAATGCTTGCAAATCAAGCAGCCTCCAGAATCACAACAGATTCAGAGAGACCCCAGGGATGCCTTGTGGACAGAACAAATTTATAGACAAAAAGTAAAGTGACATATAGGAATCAGAAGTGAGGTACGGGAACAGTGCGATTGGTTACAGCTGGGGGTTTGCCTTAATTGTACACAGTTTGAACACTCATTAGGGAATGAGTGGTTGAGGTACGGCTGCTGGGACTGGCCAGCACTCAGCTATTGTTACAGCTGCATACTACTAAGTTAGGCTTTCGGTCTTGTCTGCCTCTTTAGCGAGGTTACTGTTTGTCCACAAGGAGTCAAATACAGAAGTATGGAGTCCTTTTCAGGCCATATTTAGTTGTCTTTAACAGTTCTTTCCTTTTACAATGGCTATAGTTAATTGTTTAACCATTGTTCACAGGTTTTCAATGTCTCATCAAGTTTTCAAACTCTCAGCATGAACTGGTGTAATACCAGCAGCTATTGGGAAAAATTACCATCCAGGCCACCCTGCAGATAGCCAGGAAGTGTTGCTTTCACACTGAGCAAAATCAAAATGAAAAGGAAATTGATCCTTAAGTCAGAAGTCAATTTAATACTCTTTAAGGAAACTGATTGGAACTACATGATTTACATCTCAGTTCAATGCCAAAAAATAAAATAAAATCTAGCTAGAAGCATAATATTATGAGGCGTTCTCAATGGAAGAAGTCTATTCTTGGTAGGACTCTAGATTTCCTCTCTGTGGAGAAATCCCTTGCTACATCTATTCCTCAAGCTAGCCAATGAATCTTCCTTCTAGTCTGTAAGTTCTGTCGGCCAGTCTTGTCATCTCCTCAAAGAAATTCTCTGAGGTGTTTCCTGTTTCATAACAATGCATGTAGTGGCTCCTCCAGCCTCATTCATCTTCATTCATCTTGGCTTTCCATTCATTACTATGTTCTACCCTAGCTCAAGAAATCAGGAATAGTAGCACATTTTTAAGTTAAGTTGAAAATTTTCCAAGTTCCCTAAGTCTCCACAGACAACTTTACAGATTTGTATAACACAAAACGGAATTTTGAAAGCAGAGTGAAGCTGTTTGGAATAGTCAGAAAGTCACCAGATGTTGCGGTTACAGGGCACATGAAATGCTTTCTTCTAAATGTGCATGTGATTAAATCTTGGGGAACTACTCTATCATTATAGTAATGGATTTTTTTCCCCTCACAAAATTGCATTTTTTCTACTCAAAGTCTCTTTTGACTAAATGAATTTCATATGTGTAACCAAAACATTATGCATGTCATTGTACTTGGAGTTAATTTGAGCAATTTTTATTAAAAACGACTCACATGGTAAAAAACTCTTTGAAAAGAATTTCATGAAGGAGACTTTTTAAAGTTATTCTTTTAAACACAGCTATGCATCTTTGCTTTCACTACAGCATTTTTATTTTGTTTTTACCAAATGGGTGTCCTTACATGCATCAGAATGTATCCCTGTTGTTAAGCAACCCATGTCCATATGCCCAACTATTAACAGTGGTAATCTCTAGAAAATATAATTATAGAAAACTTTCCTTTTCTTATTTTGCATTAACAGTGTGTTCTACTTTTTCATTTCTTTGAGACATGGTGTCACTCTATTGCCTAGACCAGAGTGCAATGGCACAATCTCAAGTCACTGCAAACTCCACCTCCCGGGCTCAAGAGATTCCCCCAGCTAAGCCTCCTGAGTAGCTGGGACTGTAGGTCGTGCGACCATGCCTAGCTAATTTTTATATTTTTAGTAAAGGCAGGATTTTGCCTTGTTGGCCAGGCTGTTCTTGAACTCCTCGGCTCAGCGATTCGCCTGTCTCAGTCCCACAAAGTGCTGCGATTCCAGGTGTGAGCCACCATACCTAGCCTACTTCATAATAAATATATGTTGTGTGATTAACAAAACTACTAGATATAAAGATTCACATTTCTTAATTGCCACATGCTACCAATAAAATAGTATCTTTAGAGAGAGGAGTCACAATGCTGAACTTTTACCAAGCACATACTGTGTATCAGGTATCATTTTGGGTTTAAAAAACACAAAAATCAATAAGACATGGAATAAGCTCTGACAATTTGCAGTAAAGCAGGCAAACATGACACATAAAGGGAGCGCTCTCAAGACAGCAAGGTAATATTTCTAGAGAGATATGTGTACTATGTTACATAAGCCCAGAAGAGGCTGGAAAGCTGTCCAGGAGCAAAAGGAGGCTTTGCACTCAAGGGGAAGGGAGTATGAATCCTCATGGCAACAAGAGATGTGTCCTCCAACTTCTCAGGGAAAAAAACCCAATTATTACTATAATATGTTAGAAATGTCAGGAGTAACAAAATCAGCTGCATAAACTGTGAGCCAGAAGCCACATTTCTGTTTACATGAAACTAAAATTTACCAGTACCACATCTAAAGAATCTGTGTGCTCCCCAGCAACCAGGTCACCTCCCATCATGCTCACAGGTAAGTCTAATGTCCTGAGTCCTGAGAATGAGAATGAGTCCTAAGTCCTGAGAATGAGTAGGAAATCTCCAAGGGGATAAGTGAATCAAAAGCAGAGGAGACTTTTCTGACAAAGTTAGGGTGGAAGCGATGGCAGGGAGTTGTTAGAGGAAAGGTTTGGAGGGAAAAGGAGACGCTCATCCCTTGCGGGAGGAAAACTAGTAGGGAGCCAGGTGACAGGGCTGACTCAAATTTCCAGAAAACCACAGTGAGAGAAAGGAAGACTTCGTAAGAGAGTGGGGAGGTTGCATTGGATTTTGCACTGATGGAGACATGAGCCTGTAGAATATGGATTCCTTGTCTCACTTTGGGAGGCCAAGGCAGGTGGATCACTTGAGCCCAGGAGTTCAAGACCAGCCTGGGCAACATGGTGAAACTCCATCTCTACAAAAAAATACAAAAATTATCTGAGCATGGTAGCACACACCTATAGTCCCAGCTACTTGTGAGGCTAAGGCAAGAGGATCACTGGAAACTGGACAGGGGATGCAGAGCTGAGATGGGTCCATTTGCACTACAGTCCAGGCAACAGAGCAAGACTCTGCCTCAAAATTAATTAGTTAATAAATTAATTAAAGTTGTTCAAAAACGATTTACAAACAATCAAAATGTTCAACAGTCAGTGATTAATTATGTCATTTTTAACTTTTTATTTTGAAATAATGTTAGACTTACCAAAAAGTTGTTTAATAGTACAGAAAACTGGCCAGGCATGGTGGCTCATGCCTGTAATCTCAACACTTTGGGAGTCCGATGTAGGCAGATTGCCTGAGGTCAGCAGTTCGAGACCAGTCTGGCCAACATGGTGAAACCCCATCTCTACTAAAAATACAAAAATTAGCTGGGTGCAGTGGCATGTACCTGTAACCCCAACTGCTCAGGAGGCTGAGGCAGGAGAATTGCTCGAACCAGGGAGGTGGAGGTTGCAGTGAGCCAAGATCGTGCTACTGCAGTACAGCCTGGGTGACACAGCTGCCTCTTTTTCCATGACATCTCTCTGACCAACTCTTCTGCCTTCCTCTTCCACATTTAAGGGCCCATGTAATTACACTGGATAATCCAGATAATCTCTTTTCAATTTAAGGTCTAGGACCTTAATTCCATCTGCAGTGTTCCTTTTGGCATGAAATGTAACATTCCATAGGTTCCAGGGATTAGGACACAGACATCTCTGGAGGAGCAGGGAGGGTCACTATGCCTACTACAACCATTCACTCAGCTTCTGCTAATGAAAACGTCTTGCAAAATGTAATTATTAAAGGTAACAAACTAACCTTAGTATAATACTAGTAATTAAAGTACCAGTTTTATTCAGATTTTACCAGTTTTACCAGAAATGACCCTTTACAGAAAATCCAATCCAGGATCCCACCCTGCACTGATTGTCCCATCTCCTTGGTCTCCTCCAATCTGTGACAATTCATCATTTCTTTGTTGTTAATGACACTGACATTTATGAAAAGTGCTGGTCAGCTATTTTGTAGAATGTCCTTAATTTGGGCAACATAGTGAAACTCCGTCTCTACAAAATACAAAAATTAGCTGGGCGTGATAGTGTATGCCTATAGTTCCAGCTACTTGGGAGGCTAAGGCAAAAGGATCGCTTGAATCTGATGTCTTGGCATGATTAAACTGAGGTCTAAAATTATCCATTTTGGGCAACAATCCCACAGAAGTGATATGCCATTCACAGAGTGTCACACTAGGGAATATATGATGTTGACATGCTTTATTACTAGAGATGTTAACTTTCATTATTTGGTTACAGTGGTGTCTGTTGGGTTGTCCTGCTGCAAAGTTACTATTTTTCCCTTTGTAGGGAAAATACCTAATAAATATTAATATCTAATAAATATCTTATGGGAGATACTTCAAAACCAAGCAAATATCCTCTTTCTTTTCAAATTTACACCTACTAATTTTAGCATCCCTTGAAGGATCTTGTTTGAAGCAACTGTCACTGCATTCTGCTGCTCATTTCCTAGATCCTCATTTCTTCTGAATTTATTAATTGGAATTGTTCTGTAAAGAATACCTGTCCCTTCTGCATTTTATTTACTCTATTACTTATTTACATCAGTATGAACTCATGGGTATTTATTTTTCAAGTTGGCTCCTGTGTCTTGTTGAAAGCCTCCCATCTTTTTTTTTTTTTTTTTTTTTTTTGAGACAGAGTTTGCACTCTTGTTGCCCAGGCTGGAGCGCAATGGTGCAATCTCAGCTTACCGCAACCTCCACCTCCTGGGTTCAAGCGAATTTCCTTCCTCAACCTCCCAATTAACTGGGATTACAGGCATGTGCCACCATGCCCAGCTAATTTTGTATTTTTAGTAGAGATGGGGTTTCTCCATTTTGGTCAGGCTGGTCTCAAACTCCCAACCTCAGGTGATCCACCTGCCTCAGCCTCCCAAAGTGCTGGGATTACAGGTGTGAGCCACCATGCCCAGCCATTTTCTTTCTTTCTTAAAGCACTTCTCTACTCTCTGCTACAACAAGATGCTCCAGGCTCATCTTGTGTTTTCTCCACACCAGCTCTGGAATAATCACTTCACAGAGCTCTCATTCCTGTTACAGCAAAATATACTTAGATGCTAAGATCTGGGTGTTATATGAGTTTATTGTTCTTGAGAAATCATTACTTCTAGGCATTCTCGATAGACAGAATTTGGAATACCAATATAGACGTATATTAACCCATTCTTATACACTTTTTGTAATTTTTCCTCGTGTGTGTGTGTGTGTGTGTGTGTGTGTGTGTAGATTTAAACTGATAATTCTGATTTCTAATTCTACATCAATGGTTTATTCTATACTTTCTCTTACCTTTTTATGTAACTCTCTTTGTCTTTCTTTGACAGTGAGAAATCTGGTTTTTGCTTTCTACTGTGTATTTATTTGTTCAATTCTAGTATACATCAAAGTCATCTCAGAATTACTAATCCATAACCCTCTAAAAAAATAGAGTACAGTATTTATATACAGTTCTTTTTGTCTTTAGCCACACAGTGTCTAGCCAGAATACTATTAAATAACTTCAGTTGGTTCTTTTCTTCCCTGCTGCCTTCAGTGTTATTTGTAATACAGTTAGGTTCATTTATTACTGTTTGTATTCCCCCCATGTTCTGATTTTTAAAAATATTTTACCTAAAGAAAACCTGTTTCTGCAATGTACAGTCCTATGGGTTTTGACAAATGCATAGTCCTGCATCCATCCACCATCATAGTCCTGCTATAGGGAACTTCCATCACTCTAACACTTCCTTCATGCTGCCTCTCTAGTCAATCCTCACCCATTCCCTACTCTTGGCAACCACTTTTACTTTTCTTCCTTCCAATTTTGCCTTTTCCAAAATGTCATATGAATGGAATTATACAATAGGTAGCCTTTTGGGTATGGCTTCTATCAATTAGTAAAATGCATTTAAGATTTATCCATATTGCCTTGTGAAACAATAATTTATTCTTTATTGCCAAGCAGTATTTCTTTGTATGATGTTTCACAGTTTACCCACTTATCAGTTGAAGGGCATCTGGGTTCTTGCCTATTTTTGTCAAGTATAAATAATGCTACAGGTTGGGCATGATAGCTCATACCTGTAATCCCAGCACTTTGGGAAGCCAAGGTGAATAGACTGCTTGAGCCTAAGAGATTGAAACCAGCCTGGGCAACATGGCGAGACTCCACAAAAAATACAAAAATTAGCTGAGCCTGGTGGTGCATGCCTGTAGTCCCAGCTACTCTGGGGGTTGAGGCAGGAGGATTGCCTGAGCCCAGGAAGTGAAGGCTGCAGTGAGCTATAATCATGCCACTGTACTCCAGCCTGGGCAACAGAGCAAGAGCCTGTCTCAGAAAAATGAATAAATAAAGTTACTATAAACATTTGCAATTTGCATACAGGTCTTTGTGTGAAAATAAGTTTTCATTTCTTTTCGGTAAATATCTAAGAGTGGGACTGCTGGGTCATAAGTCAAGTCTATATTTAACTGCATAAGAAATTGGCAAACTGTTTTTCATAACGATTGAACCATTACGTATTCCCAACAGTAACACATCATTAGAGGGGATACTATACAGCCAGGTAAAATCCTGTAGATGAATACTGATGAACAAATAATATACTCCTAAAACATTATCATGTTTAAAAAGCAAGTTATTAACATTACCCAATGAGCATTAAAAGTCATTTTTCTTCAAAAATCATGATTTTAATTACTTGTATAATATTTCATTAAATGGCTATATCATTTTACTAATCTTCTGCTCTTGAATATTCAGGTTATTTCTAATTTTTCACTAATATAAGTAGAAACACAATTTAAATTTTTGTATATAAATCCATATATACCCTTCTGGTTATTTTCTTAATACATTTTCTTGGAAATGCAGTTACTGGGTCAGAGGAAAATTACTATTACCATTTTTAGGTACATTGCCAAATTATTCCCAGAACTTCCTAGCACAGCACTCCATTGTGGTCTTCTAATTTGATTCCTGATCTCTAACCCTTCCAGGTAATCCTCCTTCCCCTTCCCCCAGCCAACCCTCCACTCTCTTCCATTTCTACTGGGAACTGGGCCTCCCGCCTATCTACCCAGACTGACTTCCTCAGCAGATTAGAGGGAAGTTCTGCATTCCAGTGAAGTTCCCACCACAGTGATTAGTTATGCACAGGTTGATCCACAATTCCTGTTTTGGCAGCTATTCCACATCTGTTAACCTTCAACCATCACTTTATCCTCCCCATTTATTTCTGAATCATTAGTTATAATTTCAACTTATTTCATACCATCAGAAAACTGACTGTACCTCACAGTCTTTGTTCTGACTTTTCAGCTGGCTTTGGATGTTTTACTGAGCCATTAAACATGTGGATCACTTCAGTCTAAGCTGATGGTTTTCAGGTATTACATCTAAAGGCATCAGAGAGATATAAAATATTAACAGTAATACCCAGAATCTCCATTGGAATCACTGATCAACCCTTCAGGGAAATTCCACATAAATAGCATAATTCTGTGCACTCACTTTCTAATAGTAAGAGACTGGATAGGCTTGTGTTTATATGATTCTACTGAAAAGAAGAAGAGAAGCAAAGATTTACCTTAAAATTTTGCATCAGATACAGTCGCACACATCCCCACCTTTTGAATACTGAAGATTATTCTAAAGCAAAATATGCCCACAGTACAGATGGAGGGAGGACCATGACCTCATAGGAAAGAAAAGTGAAATATAGTTCTACTTTAATATGGAGTAGGGACACAGGCAAACCAAACCCTTCCTACAGTCTAGATATGGCTCACACACCACCACCACTGCCCTCCCCCAACTTGAAGAAGCCTGTGCTTTTCTGTGGAAGCAGAAAAACATTTTAGAAAATTATAGTCCAAGGAAAAAAATACTCCTTTATTATCACTAAATAATTCTAAAATAACTTTGGAACAAATTTAGATTAAGCCCACAGAACATTTTAGTACATGCTTTCTAGGTGACCAAGGGGAATCGCTTCACCAATTCTGGAGCTTTTTTGTGGGAAGGATATGAGTAAGGTGCCCTTTGTACAAGCTTAGAAACCCAATGGGCACCTCGACTTTGACCAGGCTAATGTAGGACTGTGAGCCCCACATTGCTGATGGCGTGATTATAACAGAATATTGAGTCTCCATCTCCTGTCTGCAGAGGAAACCTAGAGAAATACAGACAATCTAACAATGTTCAGAGAGAATTTTTTTTTTTTTTTTTTTTTTTTTTTTTTTTTTTGAGACAGAGTCTTACTCTGTTGCCTAAGCTAGCATTCTGTGGCGCTATCTCGGCTCACTGCAACCTCTGCCTTCCAAGCTCTTGCCTCGGCCTCCTGAGTAGCTGAGATTACAGGTGGGTACTACCATGCACAGCTAAATTTTGTATTTTCAGTAGAGATGAGATTTTGCTATCTCTACCGAAAGGTGGCCAGGCTGGTCTCAAACTCCTGACCTAAAACAATCTGCCCCACTTTGGCCTCCCAAAGTGCTGGGATTACAGCCACTGCACCCAGCCCCAGATAGAAATGTTGAAAAGCATAAATCAGTGAAATTGATGATCAATTCCCAGGAAAATTCTAGAATCGACCACTACTCATAATTCGGGAAAAGGTAATTAAAAAAAAGCATCGGCTAGGCACAGTGGCTCACCCTGTAATCCCAGCACTTTGGGAGACTGAGGCGGGCGGATCACAAGGTCAGGAGTTTGAGACCAGCCTGGCCAACATGGTGAAACACTGTCTCTACTAAAAATACAAAAAATTGGCCAGGTGTGCTGGCAGGCACCTGTAGTCCCAGCTACTCAGGAGGCTGAGGCAGGAGAATCATTTGAACCTGGGAGGCAGAGGTTGCAGTGAGCTGAGATCACACCACTGCGCTCCAGCCTGGGTGACAGAGTGAGACTCCAACTCGAAAAAAAAAAAAAAGAAAAGAAAAAAACAGCATCATGAGACAATGTAGGCTCACAAAAATTAGTCAGACTAGGTTGCTGTCTTTGACTTTTGTCAAAGAGCTCCAAGATTCATAGAATAAGAAAATACCATAGAGACATAGAGGGTCTTTAAAAAATATATATCTGTGACCAGTAGCAATTCTGTCCATTGACCCACTAAAGCACTTATCATATCTTATTAAACATATTTGTATAAATGTGGTACTCATTATTATTTTCTTTATATCCCTTGCACAATGCCCATGTATAGTAGGTACTCAAAAATGTTTGCTGAATTGATTTTTAAATGACGCTGTACTTTAATTTTCTTTGGAGATTCCAGTAAAATTTTCAATGAAAGGTTAGCATTTCAAGAAAAGATCCTAAAGATAAATAGAACAAGGGGCTCTGGTTTCCTTTAGCAGAAGAAAGGTAGATAGATTTTCCCTCTCAAATTCCCAGATGATAGGAGGAAATTCATTTGTTGGTGCTCATAAAACAAACACTTGAAGTTCCATTAAATTCCATTTGTCCTCAACTACTACCCATGAACCCTTATTTTCAGTCCCAAAATCTGAATGGCCACTAACCCAATTCATTTTCTCCAATGTCCTTGGAAGTTAATTTTTTCAAAATAATAAAATTTAGCATGACCTGAACTATACCAAAACAGTAAGAGAGCTGAGTAGAGAGAAGGAAGGAGCATGATATAATCAGATTGAGTCTCACAACTCTTCTAAGACATGTCCTTTCCTCATGTAGATAACCAGCTTGATTAGTTTTCCCTCATTTGCTTGTGCTGTTTTAGACTGAAGTTAAGTGTATGTTTACATTTCTAAAATGCTATCATTTCAATAATTCCATCTCTGTGCCAGAGAACAGAAGTCTTGATTTCCCAACTGCCTCCCTGGTGCTTAAAAAATTTATAGAAATTGAACTTTTAAAAAGAAAGAGAGAGAGAGAGAGAATTCAGCTCTCTAACTAAGAGGAAACAGCTAATCTTCCTAAATGTTTAAGTTACAACATAAATGACAGGTAACTCCCACCATAAACACAGCTGCACTATCTCGTCTCATGACATTAATGACAAACACTCCTCCATCAGGATCTCAGGAAAAGCAGCAGAAGTCTGCCTTTGTAGAAAGCAAATTAAAACAGCCCTGTTGGTGTTCCCCAAAACACAGTGCATTTGAAGATGTGGGCAAACAAACTAATCCTTCCCATCCACTCTCTCTGGCTTCGAGATAAGTAGGAACTTTTTTTAAAACAGCTTCTAGATGAAAGGAAAGGCTTTCCAGCTGGAATGGGAGCCTGTGTGTCAATGACAAACACATGCACTGAATGTCAACAACACAGTATGAAGCATGACAGGAAGTGCTTCAAATGACTCTTTTCAATGTAGAGCTAACTAGCCGTGCTGCTGAGACATCATTATAAAGGGTCCACAGGCATAGGTACGGAGCAGCCCCACGCAATGAGAGACTGCGCAGAAAACCTCCAAGGAAGTAACAGACAAAGCAACTCATTCTTGAATGACTCAGATAATCTCAGTGCCACTGAGATAGTTTCAAAGCACCTAAGGACAATAAACATAAAAAGGAAGAGAAAATATTTTGCATCTATTTTTAAATAGATCTATGGCTTTGACATCTGTAAACAGAATGGCCAGAAATAGGAGGAAGGAGGGAGAATGGAGGAAAGAAGAAGAAAGGAAAGAGGGAATGATGAGGAGATAATCCTAGCAAATATTGGGTTGAATCACAGAATTTTAGAGCTGGATAGAACTTTATGATGTTACTCAGTGGTTTTCAAGCCCACTGTACCTCAGAATCAGCTGGGGAACTCAGGAAAGGATGAAATAGATAAATAAGATAGTCACCCACTCACTCACCTCCAGACTCTGATGGATTTGAGCTATTCTAGGGCTAGGGTAGAAGTATATTTTTAAGCTCCCAGGGGGAGCATTCTCTAGGAAAGTTAGGGGTCACAAACACTGGTCACACAAAGTATGTTCAAGGCCAGGAGACCAGGGGTTCGGGGTGTTGTGGAATCACAGACAAGGAACCCCCTATCCCCATGTGACAGACTGGAAGGAAACTGTGATGTGCTGCTAAAACAGAACCTTAAGGAATAAATCATTGGACAAAGAAAAGAGAAGCAAAGATAAAACCGAATAAATAAGCAACGTAGCTATAGCACGCTAAGGAGTCTGGCAATTATCCAAAGATGTCGAGGCACTGTTGCAAGACTTTGTACATGGAATGTCATGTACATCTGCTGTGTTTCCCTGCCAAGGCTCCCTTCCCCCTTGGGCTGATAACAGACCCGATTCATGGTGTTTCAGTGGGGCTGATTCTGTCTTCCAAGCTACAGAGGATGGGTGTATAACCTGGCCTGGCCAAAGAGAAGGCTTAAAGCATTAGCAAATGATTCAGGAAGAGACCAGTGAGCCTCAGTGGGACCTTTCTGCCAAAATCACAGAGGAAGAGGTTCTTTTTTTGCTGGATCGTGCAATTGGTAGGGTCTCAGTCCTGACCTGTTAGTGGCCACCACATCCGGCAATGCCCGTGTTTGAAACTCTATGTCAAGCTGGGCCTGAAGTCAAACCCGTCTCCTGGATTTCTCAGAGTTGTGGGTCAAATAAACCCCTGATTTGCTTAATATAGTTTGAACTGGATTTCACTCACTTGTAAACAAAAAAGCCTGGCTAATACAGAAGCACTATTTTATTTTAAAAGAGCTATGTCCACTGGAAGGAAGAGAATGGCATACCATTTCAAAGGTGACTGCAGTAATGGAGGGGAGAAGAAATGCAGGCCTGACCCAGGCATGAGCAATGGGGGTGGTGAGGAAGTGGAGAGAGAGGGAAAGAAAGTGAGAGAGAAACTGCCTGACCATGATGTTTGGAAGATGATACATAATAATCAAAAAAAGAAATGATAGATGTGGCCAGGTGCAGTGTCTCGTACCTGAAATCCCAGCACTTTGGAAGGCGAAGGCAGGTGGATCACTTGAGGTCAGGAGTTTGACACCAGCCTAGCCAATGTGGCAAAACCCTGTCTCTACTAAAAATACAAAAACTAGCCAGGCTTGGTGGCAGGTGCCTGGAGTCCCAGCTACTTGTGAGGCTAAGGCAGGAGGATCACTTGAACCCGGGAGGCAAAGGTTGCAGTGAGCCAAGATCACACCACTGCACTCCAGCCTGGGAAACAGAGCAGGACTCTGTTTAAAAAAAAAAAAAGGCAAATAAACAACAACAAAATGATAGAGGTATGCATTCATTTGATATGTGTTTAGTTAATGCTTACTGTGTAAAACAGAAATAACATTTCAGGAGGAAGTTGTGAGGATTTAAAGACTCAGTGCATATTAAGAGCATGCCTTGGTAGACACTGAACATCAGGGTGACTACAAAAGACAGCTTGCTATTCAAAGATACTTTGTTGGTACCTTTGAGTCTACATTTCCAGTCATTTTCTATTCCAAATCTGTCAACATGATCACATCATTATACATTGCCAGTAAGATATTAACAATGATTTTATAATGTGGAGGAAAGCTTATATTAATACATCTTAAAACATAGTTTTATTAACTATGCTACTATAAAGTAACACCCCAGGTTAAAACTACCAAGCTCAGCACAAATTATACATTTCTAGTGATTCTTGGAGATCTTTTTGTTTGTTTGTTTGAGACAGAGTCTCACTCTGTCACCTACGCTGGAGGGCAGTGGCACAATCGTGGCTCACTACAACCTCTGCCTCCCAGGATCAAGCAATTCTCTGCCTCAGCCTCCCAAGTAGCTGGGATTACAAGCACCTGACACCACACCTGGCTAATTTTTGTATTTTTAGTAGAGATGGGTGTTCCATCATCTTGGCCAGGTTGGTCTTGAACTCCTGACCTCGTAATCCACCCACCTCGGCCTCCCAAAATGCTAGGCTTACAGTTTTGAGCCACCACGCCCAGCCCTCATTTTTAAAATATGAAGGGAAAGAACATTCAGGCGTATCCTTAGATTAATTTACTAACAGAAAATTAATGAACAGAAATATAAGAAATTTGTCAAAATAAAAAGGCAAACTTGATATGGGTATAGGCTATTAAAATTTTGAGGTAATTCAAAAAAGTCTATTTCAGTGAAACACAGGCAATTATATATGATAGATAGACTAGAAAGCCTAATAAAACGAGTAAAAGAGACCCCAAGAGAACTAAGATTATGCACCAAGGACATAACATCAGTGATGGAGTTCCAAAAACCAAGTCTCCAGTTTTAAATAACAAGTTTCTACAAGTTTAATAAACTATGCATCGTTCTAGATAAGTAAAATTATTCTGAGACTGACAGCAATAATGATACACTGCAGCATGGTACATATTGGCAGAAAACGTTTGCTTTAATGTATGCCAAGCCATCTCCATCACACGGCTTGATGATCTGCAAAGTCTTAAATGTAATCTGCGTAGGGTAATACAAGAGAAGTTATCCTTTGCATCCATTTAGCCCCACATATCCTCCATTATTTAGTAAGATATTGTCAGCCACTTCCTGGATGTGGACAGAAAGCCTTTATAATCTGTGAAAATTTGTCCACAGTGCATTGAGGTGTTATATACGCACATACACAAAAAGAAAAAACAAAAACCAAAAAATGAAACCTTCAAATTTTATCTGAATTCATCAGGATTGTGCCATGCACATAGTTATTTCTACCTGAGGAAATTGAGTAGTTTTTCTTGATGTGTTTCATTACCTCTTTTTCAACATTGCACGGTGTTCAAAATGTTGTAGCCATTCCACTGATTTTAGCTTCCACATAAAATGACTGTGAATCAGAATCCTTCACCAAATTCATAAAAATTAAGACCCAGATAATTTTAAGACAGCTTAATAGGTGTACTTCCATCTAGAGTATGAATTCTTCCCCATCTCTATCAACTGATTTATCTGTCTCAGCTTAAATACTTCCAAAGATGGGACTCTCTCCAACCTATGCTATATTCTGATAACTTTGACTTTCTGCTTTTTGATAGAACAAGGTCTATCTTTTTAGGTATTTCCTTTTAGGAAACATTCATTTCCTCCAATAAGCTACTGACTAAAGAGGTGCTCTTCAAATCTCCCTTAGCACAGATGTCACCTTGATCTAGTCACAGGTGATATTTGTGATCACCTGGGCAGAGCTATATGCAGCCTCATATATTATCAGATCCATTGAAGCAGATCCTTCAAAATCTCCACTTCCTGGATATCAAATGAACCAGAGTTCTTTGCAGCATTTTCTAGAAACTCCCACTAAGACTGCTGGAAAAATTGCCTACTTCTCTAGCTGTTCTCATTCTCCCTTGATTGAAAATTCTTTTCTACCTACTTGGTTCTATTCTCTAGGAACCAAAGCCTCTTCACTATAGAGTCCATGGAGAAACACTGATGCTTAACATTTTTTAGCTTTATTCATGTAGTAGTAACAGAGGCATCGTTTTTAAGCTGTAGTCAGGATGACTTGATAATCATCTAGTGCTTTGGTTCCTAAACGTCTGCAGAAGAACTAGGTGTCAGAGTGATGCTGGCAAGATGATGAACTAGGAAGCTACAGGCCCTTCTCTCCCCTACAGAGACACCATGTTAACAGCAGTATATGGACCAGAATATACTGCTAATACCTAAAAAGATAGACCTTGTTCTATCTGGAAGGGGTATATGGACCAGAATACCCCTGTGAGAACTTTGGAGACCAGCTGAGATGCTACAGCACCCAGGCCATTGTAAAACAGAGAAAGGATTCCAGAAAGGGGTAGAAAGCATTGTGGCAGTTGGTGTACCTGTGCATGCTTCTGCACCTTCATGGTATACTGTGGAGAAACTGGGAGGAAATCTTCATACTAAAGGTCCTCCTTCAGGACAGAAACAAAAGAGCAGGCATTGCACCCAAAGTTCTGCCTTGTCGGGGGCGCTGTCTGAGAGTCTGCTTTTGCCTGGACTAAGAGCAGAGGCAGGATCAGAAGCCGCTGAAAACAGTCTAGCAGCACATTAGATGTGTAGTTCTACAGGCAGATGCCAGGGGGAGCAAGAGATTGGAAAAAGTTTGAAAGGTTCTTAGATAGCTAGACTGGTGACGGGTTCCACCTGCACAAATCCAGTATGCAAACTGTTAGGGGTGGGTGCTTTTTCCAATGCCCAAATACCAGACAAAATAGAAAGTTACAAGATGTACAAAGGAATAGGGAAACAAAACCCAATCAAGGGAGCAAACTAAAACTACATAAAACAACCCTAAAGAAATGCAGATTTATTAGTTATTTGACAATTTAAAATAACTGTCACAAAGATACTCAATAAACAACAGATACACAACTAGATGAAATCAGGAAAACAACATATGAACAAAATGAGAATATCAAACAGAGGCAGAAGCTATGCAAAGAACAAAACAAAGATTCTGCAGTTGTATGTGAATAAATTGGATAAACTAAAAGAAATTGATAAATTCCTAGAAACACACACCTACCTAGACTAAATCATGAAGATATAGAAAACCTTTCTGTAAATCATTGAAACAGTAATCTAAAACCTCTCCATAAAGAAAAACCCAGGACCAGATGACTTCACTGGAGAATTCTAACCAACAATTAAAGAAGAAGTCAAATCAATTTCAAGAGCGTTAACATCAATTCTGAAACTCTTCCAAAACACTAAAAAGGAATACTTCCAAGCTCATTCTATTAAGCCCTGATACCAAAACGAGACAAAGAAATTATGAGAAAAGAAAACTACAAATCGATATCCCTAATAAATATTGATGCAAACGTCCTCTATAAGATACTAGCAAACTATTCAACAGCATATTAAAAGGATTATACACCATAACCAAGTGGGACTTATTCATGAAAAGCAAGAATACTTTTACATACAAACTTCAATCAATGTAATATAACACCATAACAAAATTAAAGACAAAAATGACATGATCATCTGAATTGATAAAGAAAAAGCATTTGATAAGATTCAACATCCTTTCATGATAAAATCACTCAACAAACCCGGACCAGAAGGAAACTACCTCAAAATAAGAAAAGCCATTTATGAGGCCAGGCACAACGGCTCATGCCTCTAATCCCAACACTTTGGGAAGCCAAGGCATGTGGATCACTTGAGGTCAGGAGTTCAAGACCAGCCTGGCCAACATGATGAAACCCCATCTCTACTAAAAATGCAAAAATTAGCAGGCATGCTGGTGCACACCTGTAGTCCCAGCTACTTGGGGGGCTAAAGCAGGAGAATTGCTTAAACCCAGGAAGTAGAGGTTGAGCTGAGCTGAGATCCTGCCACTGCACTCCAGCCTGGACAACAAAGCACGACTCTGTCTCAAAAATAAAATAATAATAATAATAATAAAACCCATTTATGAAAAGCCTACAGCTAAGATTATACTCTGTGGTGAAAGACTGAAAGCTCTTCTTCTAAGATAAGGAAAAGGGCATAATACCTGCTCTCACCACTCCTATTCAACATAATATTGGAAGTCCTTGCCAGAACAATTAAGCAAGAACAGAAAAATTAGGAAAGATAAAAATATACAAATTGGAAAGGTATTAAAATTATCACTATTCACAGATGACATGATTTTATATGTAAGAAAACTAAAAGTTTCACACCAAAAGAAACCTTGTTAAAATTAATAAATTCAGCATAAGTTGGAGGATACAAAATCAACACCAAAAAAAACCATCATATAGCTACATACTAACAATGAACAATCTGAAAAGGAAATTAAGAAAATAATTCCATTTACAATAACATCAAAAAGAAAAATGCTTAGGAATAACCTAACCAAGGAAGTTAGAAGCTTATACACTGGAAACTAGAAA
Organism: Callithrix jacchus; assembly: GCF_049354715.1. NCBI lineage: Eukaryota > Metazoa > Chordata > Mammalia > Primates > Cebidae > Callithrix > Callithrix jacchus. The sequence goes on from NC_133502.1 coordinate 121,615,890, forward strand.
GTATTACTTAATGAAATTAAAGTTGACACAAATAAATGGAAAGTCACCCAGTGTTGAGGGATTGGAAGATTTAATATTGTTAAGATGGACATACTACCCAAAGCAATCTACAGATTCCAAGCAATTCTTATTAAAAACCCAACAGTATTTTTTGCAGCAACAGAAAAATTTATCCTAAAATTTGTAAGAAATCTCAGGAGATCCCAAAAAGCCAACACAATTTTGAAAAAGAAGAAGATATTTGGAGGACTCATACTTCTTGATTTCAAAACATATTACAAAGCTACAGTAATATAAACAGTGTTACACTGGCATAAAGATGGACAATAGACCAACGGAATAGGTTAGAGAACCCAGAAATAAATGCTAGTACATATTGTCAAATAATGTTCAACAAGGATGCCAAGACCACTCGATGGAGGAAGGACAGTCTCCTCAACAAATGGTATTGGAAAAATTGAACATCCACATGCAAAAGAATGAAAATGGGCCCTTATCTTACACCATATACAATACTTAAAATAGATTAAAGACCTAAACGTAAGAGCAAAAATTATACAATTCTCAGAAAAGAAATAGGGAAAATCTTCATGACTAGGACTTGGCAATAATTTCTTAGATATGACACCAAAAGCATAGCCAACAAGAGCAAAATAGGCAAACTGGAATACACCAAAGTTTAAAAATTTTGTTTATCAAAGGATACAATCAACAGAGTGAAAAGGCAACCCAGAGAATGGGAGAAAATTTTTGCAAATCATAGCTCTAATAAGAGGTTAATATCCAGAATGTATAAAGAATTCCTACAACTCAGCAACAACAACAAAAATACAAACAACCCAATTTAAAAATGGGTAGGCCAGGTGCAGTGGCTCATGCCTATAATCTCAGCACTTTGCGAGGCTGAGGCAGGTGGATTGCTTGAGCTTAAGAGTTTGAGACAAGCCCCTGGGACACGGCAAAACCTCGTCTCTATAAAAAATATAAAAATTAGCTGGGTGTGACAGTGCACACCTGTAGTCCCAAGTACTCAGGAGGCTGAGGTGGGAGAATCACTTGAACACAGGAGGTTGACCTGCTGTGGGCCGAGATCGCACCACTGCACTCTAGCCTGGGCAACAGAGTGGGACCCTGTCTGAAAAAAAAAAAGGGGAGGCGGTAAAGGATTTGGATAGACATTTCTTATAAGATGACATACAAATGATCAACACCCATGTGAAAAGATGCTCAGCATCAGGGAAATGCGAATCAAAACTTCAGTAAGATCACCTCACACCCATTAGAATGACTACTATTAAAAAATAATAAGTGCCGGCAAGTGCTACAGTTTGAATATTTGACCTCCAAAACTCATGGTGTAATTTAATCCCCCATGTGGCAGTATTGAGAGGTAGAGCCTTTAAGAGGTTATTGGGTCATGAAGACTCTGCCTTCATTCGTGGATTAATCTACTCAGGGATTAGTGGATTAACAGGCTAATGGATTAATGGGTTAACATGGGAATGAGACTAGTGGCTTTATAAAAAGAAGAGACACTTGAGCTAACATACTCAGCTTCCTTGCCATGTGATGCCCTGTGCCATCTTGAGACTGCAGAGAATCCCCATCAGCAAGAAGGTTCCCACAACATGCAGCTTTTTGACCTTGGACTTCTCAGCCTGCATAACTGTAAGAAACACATTCCTTCCAGCCTGGGTGAGGGAGCAAGACCCTGCCTCCAGAAGAACAAAAAGGAAAAAAATTTCTTTTCTCATGCATTTTAGGTATTGTTATAAACAACAGAAATCCAAGAGAGCAAAACATGGAGAAATTGGAACCCTTGCACATTGCCGATGGAATTGTAAAATGATGCAACCACGATAGAAAACCACATGGAGATTCCTAAAAAAATGTTAAAATAGAACTACAATATGAGCCAGCGGTCCCACTTCTGGGTTTATAGGCAAAAGAATTAAAAGCAAATTTGGCCAGGTGCAAATGGCTCATACTTAATCCTAGCACTTTGGAAGGCTGAGACAGGAGGATCACTTGAGCTCAGGAGTTCAAGACCAGCCTGGGCAATATAGTGAGGCCTCATCTCTACAAAAATTTTAACATTAGCCAGGTATAATGGCACATGCCTGTAACGTCAACTACGCAGAAGACTGAGGCTGGAAAACTCCTTGAGCCTGGGAGGTTGAGGTTGCAATGAAATATAATCATGCCACTGCACTCCAGCCTGGGTAAGACGTTATATCAAAAAAAGGAAGGAAGGAAGAAAGGGAGGGAGGGAGGGAGGAAGGGGGGGGAGGGCAAGGGAAGAGAAGCAAAGGAAGGAAAGAGTCTCAATGAGATATCTGGATGCCCATATCCACAACAGCACCATTCATAACAGCCAAGAAGTACAAGCAACCCAAATGTCCATCAACTGGTCAAGGAATAAACAAAACAAAGTATACACCTACAATGAAGTATCATTCAGCCTTTAAAAAGGGACATGCTGCCACATGCTACAACATGAATGAACCTTGAGGACATTATGCTAAGTGAAATAATCCAACAACAAAAAGACAAATAGTAGATGACTATACTTACATAAGGTAACTCATTTACAGAAGCAGAAAGTAGGATGGTGATTCTCAGAAGCTGAGAGGAGGAAAAAGAGAATCATTGTTTAATAAGTAGAGTTCAGATTTGTAAGAGAAAAAAGTTCCAGAGATCTGTTTCACAATAACATGAATATTTTTAACACTACTGAACCGAACATTTTTAAAATGATGAAGATGGTAACGTATATGTTATGTATGTTTTTTCTTTTACCACAGTAGAAAAAATTTCTGTGGAGACCTTCAAGAACCTGATGAAGGTTCTGCCCCCAACCTTGCCAGAAAAACACACAAACATTGTATACCATTTCAGGTAGTCAAAGGACATCCACTGGGAGAGATGCACAGATAAAAACTGCTGAGCTAGGCTAAGTTTCATACTTGTAAGATAAGAAAAACAACGAAGAGAGAAGGCAAATTATTTGCTCTGAGATGTCAGAGGACAAGAGTGACAAAGCTAGCTTTAGATCCTGGGTATCCATGCCTTTTCTCCCACTGCATGTTGCTTCTTACATTGGGGGCTATATAACCATTAAAACTGGGCAGAAAGTGGAACTGCAATTCAGTTGCAACATGGACTCAGCTGACCCTATGAGGAGATCTGGAGCTGAGAAGGCCAATCTTAGTTGTCTGAAGTTGGAGAGGGTCCAGAGAGTGGGATCGGGACCCTGGTGCCTCGTTCCTCCCCATTAACCAGTCAACAGATGCAGCTGCTCAGAAGGCACGTGACCTTTGGCCAGAAAAGCTCTTCAGGACCTCAGCTGAGAGAGCCATCAGCTATCAGTACTCCCAGCAGGACAATGAAACGAATACCTGGATCCTGGGGAGAGGGAATTTGGGCAAGGCAGCATTACTTCCAATACAGGGGGTGTGGGAACACTTGCAACAAACAAGTCTCTTCCTTTTCAAATAACCTCAACATTTTAAAGTCATTTTCCTCTCCTTCTTTCATACTTCCTAAAGAACTAAGGTCAACCCATAGATTATCGAGAGGAGAAAGAATGCAGCTACGACGCCTGAAGCTTATCTGCGTGGGACTGAGGACTCTTCTAAACACTGTAATGACAATTGACCTTGACAAAATTGGGGAGTCTATTTCTGAAAATAGTCTCTGGGGGATCCCAAGTGTAATGGGAGGAAATTGATCGAGCAATGCACTGTTTCGCTTTATAGCCTTTCCATTTGTCACACAGATTATAATGAATACTTATTTCTTGATTTACATTTCGGCCTTCACACAATTTGCAGCTCCTGCCATGTTTACATGCGCCATCTGGAAGAACTAATGAGTCAAGGAGCACCAGAAATTATAATTTGCTTTGACTAAACCTAGAAGATTTTTACTGGCAATAAAATGATTTTGCTTCTCCACCCCCGCCCAATTGCAAGGAGATTAAAACATGATTTTCACTGAGTTTAGGGCAGAAATATGCAAAGTGAATTTTAATAGAACGAACCTGCAGGCATCTGGCATTCCTAATCAATTCAGAATAATTTAGTCATTACAGCAATAGTCTCATGATAGAAAGTCTCTTCTGACACTGGAATTCTTAAAAATGATTACCTCGCCTGTACTCAAATGTCACAGTGGGTCTCAGTGGGCACAAGAGGGAACACACAGGAATGCTAAGTAGCTTAGAGTTTAAGAACTTGGTCTCTCTCTCCCATGGCGTTAGAGCTCACGCCTGGCACTTATGTTTGATATGACACTGGACAGGTTACCTAACCTCTTTAGATATCAGGTACTTTGTATACAAAACAGAGATAATAAGAACCATATAATGAGGGTACTGTGACAATTAAATGAGATAATAGAAGGAAATTACACTGAACTGTTAGGCATGACACTAAAGCACTCAATAAACAGTCACAGTTATGTCCCAAAAAATAGATTATTCTTTCAAAGGCAATTTAGTCTCTCTTGGGTCACAATTGTCCCACACAGAGAGTAACTAAAGATAATATGGATGAGTTAATTAAATACAACCATGGTTCAGTCGAAGTGTTCATTTCTGTTCCACGACGGACTGTGAAGTTCTTGGAGTTAGCCCTGGCCTAGCAAGCTAGGTCCAATGGACTCCAAGAAATTTAAATAAAGACACAGATGGGTTAACTACTTAGAAACATTTCACATTTTAATTCTTCTCAAAAGTTAAATTTAGAAAAGGAAATAAATGGCTGTTCTAATCATTTCTCTTGCCATAGCAAACATCTCTCCCACTGGTAAAGTGAAGGAAAAAGGTAAATATTAGGACTACACATTAAATCCAAAAGAACATAGTTGTAATTCTTGAAAGACTCTACTAAAAATAATGCATTCAATTTAGCATGCTATAATTAATGTAATTTGTATAGGTTTATAAAATAGTATTTATTTCTGTTTATAAAACAGAAAATTGTGTATTGTAGAAAGGTTAGAAACTACGTTAAACTTCTGAAGATAAAAAAAATCACCCAAATTCCATAATTCAGAGATTAAACACATAATATTAATAGATTTCCTTCTGGTTTTTCCTATGCACAAACAGGTTGGTTTGCTTTTTTGCTTTTTCAGAATTATGATCATACTATATGTTCAATATTTGACCCTGTTCTTTTCATTTAAGATTTACTGCTTACAATAAACACTTTCCAGTGTCATCGTTTTTGAAAATGTGATTTTTAGCAATGTGTAACATCCTCTTACATAATTTCTTCTATGAATCATTAGTCATTTTTAATTTTTACTCTAAAACATAAAGCTGCAGTAAACATCTTTGCTCATTAATCTTTCTCCAAATCTTTGCTTTTTTAAGAATAGGTTCCTAGAAGTGGTATTATTACAAAGACTCTATTTTAAGCCAATTAATGTCAAACAATTGCTTTCCAAAAAGATGTAAGATGATGCAAAATGTAAGATGATATCAACTTACATTTATATCAGCAATGCATGAATACATTGAACCTTTGCCAGCACCAAATTTCATAACTTTCATAATGGAAAAGTATACTTCATACAAAATAACTGATATCTTGACAAGAAGGTTATTTTGTCTACTATTGGTTAAAATTTGAAAATTAATTTATAATTCAAAGTTAACTGTTACCTAATCTCTATGATGGTCAATCTTGTGGTTGAACTGATTGTGTATTCCTTCACCTGTTGCCACCACCACTGGTTTATTAGCCTCTGGAAAGCAGCAAAGGATATTATGCACCTCCCACACCACCTAGCACAGTGTCTTATACACAGTTCATGTTCAACAATTATTTGTGGATTGGAACTGATTATGCTATCTAGCCTTTGGGATTATTTTGGTCAATCTTGGGAAAGGGAGAGATACAGATTTCAATAGACAGATGCCTCTCTCTCGTCACCCTAGTTTTGTTAAGATCAGGGAAGAATAAAAACAAACCACCACAGAAAACCATCTTGGCAGTGACAACACTGACAAACCTTACATTAGATCAGTATCTTGCAAATTTTTGCCCCTGACCCAGAATAAGAACAACATTTACATCGTGACTCAGCACACACATAGAGATCTATAATTAAAACAAATAGCTTATTCTTCTCTATACTACCTATGATATAGTCTAGTGTTTCTTTTCCTATTTCAATGTTTAAGGAATGTTCCATTTTTAAGGAATTTTTAAGGACTAAAGACACCATTTCCTAACTCCTTTGTAAGACTATTCACAGATTATGTGAATAACCAAATTATTTCACAATAGATGGTTTGGAAAATAACTCATTTGAGCAAGATCATAATTGGCCACCAGTCCCATGGCAGCCTTATAGGCCAGCTGCTTCATACCTATCAGAGGCTGGGGAGACCTCCCTAGGCTTTCACTTGCTCTTTCTTACACCAGCAAGTCTACAGAGGCAACCCTAACCCCATAAGGTCCCACCTATGTGCTCTTGTTTTCTTAGACTCCATCTCCAGGCAACAGTTGGTAAACCTATACTAGTGTTACAGACTGGCCTGTGTCTCAAGGAAGTTCAGTGCGAATAAATCTTTAATTGTTGAAAGGAGAACTTGCATAGTGAAAACAGATGGCAATATTATAATCAATTTAAATGGATGAAAACACTTAGGAAGAAGGAATAGATTTCACACTTAGTCCTCGGATTCAACTGATTTTCTCCAGAAATCAGAGCAACTCAGAAGTATGACTCCAGCTTTTTCAAATTCCAAATGTCAGTTTTCATCACAGGTTGCTGAAGGCCGCAATACTTTTCACAGGGTTGAAGAAGCTGCCTTTTTCCTGCTGAGATGCTCTCACAACCATTTTCTGACTCTGAGATTCACAAGCAATCAACAGCTCTACTAATTCCCAGAAACTCGAGTCCCAAATCATGGCATTTCTGATGAAGGCTACAAATGAGACAATTATTGGTAAGACGAAGGGGGAAACAGCCATGACGGTGTGCAAGGTCACCAACACCCTCACAAACACCAAGTCCAGCTCTCCATGCCAGCAGAGAAAACTCTAGGCTGATGGAAAATGTGAATTACTTTGTCATTGTGATACAGTGAATCATCTCCTGGGGATAGAGCTATAAAACAAATATACTAGCTAAAAACAATTATTTAATAAAAACTACCCTAACAAAAGATAAGCATCCAAGTAAATCTACCGTTTTGTTCATAGTTAATTGAATAGTTATGTCCCAACTACCATATTAAGTCTTACAAGAATTATCTCATTTAAGTCTTACGATTCTATCAGATCAATCTCATTTTCCAGATTAAGGAGATGAGACACAAGAGATGTAAATAATTCATCTGTGTACAAGAACGCAGTTGTCTCCCAACATCTCTTATCCTCTTATTTTAATAACGAACCTCTGAGTTTTAGTTGGGCACACAGCCACCAGACTAAAGACAACATTTCTCAGCTCCTCGGTAAGATCACTGTCTTAGTCCGCTTGAGTTGCCATAACAAAATACCATAGACTGAGTGGCTTCAACAGCAGAAATGTATCTCTCACAGTTCTGGAAGCTGGTAAGTCCAAGATCAAGATGTTGGCCAATTTGGTTTCTGGTGAGGGCACTGTTCCTGGTTGCAAACAGCAGTCCTCTCACAAGGCAGAGAGAGACTGACAGACAGCAAACTCTAGTTTCTTCCTGGAAAGAAGCTAATCCCATCATGAGGACCCCATGCTAATGGCCTCAGGTAAACCTAAGTACCTCCCAAGTTTCCACCTCGTAATACCATCACTTTGGGGGTTAGGGCTTCAAAATATGAATTTGGATGGCGAACACAAACATTCAGTTCATTAACACTCATGCACTTAAGTCTTAGGCAATGGGCTGCAACTCAAAGTGACCCACTGACTTCTCCTGTAAAGGGGCATGCCCTCTACTTCTCTTCTTCCCTTCCCAGTGGCTGAGATGCAGATTTGGTGGTGGGAGCTGGAGCAACAATTGTGGGTCACAAAACAGATTCTATGGGTTGAAGGTGGGAGAGCAATAAGAAACTAGATACGGTGAAGTTGTCACCTCAGCCCTAACATGTATAGAGTGATACAAACTTCTAACCTACTGGAGCCTCTTTACTGTGGCCTTTGCTGCAACAGCTGAATCCGCATCATAACTAATTCATTATCCAGTTCACATCCCTGATAAATAATAGAGCCTGTTATTTGAACTCTACCCTGTGTAAATCTAAAGCCCAGTCTCTTACTGACTAAACAGTGCTGCCTACAAAAAACAAAAGGTGAAAGTATACCAAAAGGAGGTCAAGCTGACACCTAGAGAAAGTGCTAAATGCAAAATAACTTGAGTTCTTCAAGGTCTGAAACAAGCCTGTGCCACTCACATTAAAATCTCCAGTGTCCCAATTGTGAATAAAAACACTAATAAACACCAGGAAGAATGAGGAGCATACTGAGAAACTGAACTACCCAAGTACGATTCTGATAGTGGCAGATAAGGGCTGGACTCAGGTTTACTGTGGGAAGCAACAGTTGTAAACAGCCCACGGTGATGACACTACATGAGTGACGCTTTGCAGCTGATGTCTAATGTGGCAGCACCAAGGTTCTCTGCGTTTTGAAAGCGCAGATCCCAGTAGCACCCTGGAACCTGAAGTTGGAGAGCAGTCACTTCGAGATCTACACTGAAAGAATCAGGTCCGGTCCTACCAGATAGGCCACTTGGAGAACCTAAGCAGGCATTTCCCCCTCAGCAGGAAAGCTTCCCTTTCCATCCCAAAGCTGCTCTGGGAACATTCATTTGACTTAGTTGAAATGAACAAACAAAACCTAAATCATCTGTTTTTAGGCCTGAAAGATTTTCAATCCCAGCAATTAAGCACTCTTTGTGTGTTTTTCTATCTACGCCCCTGCCCACACCCTCGCCACCACCTCCCTGCCATCTTATGACACAAACACTGTGAGGAGGCACTTTAATAGAAATAGGAGGATTGTGAAGAAACTGTGCCTATTTCTTTTGTTTCTGAAGACATTACTAAAATCCATTCTGACCCAAATGACAGAGCTAGGGGCCACATCTCACAGCCAAGCAACAAGGCTTCCAAACCAAAACAGCCCCAGCTTTTTGTGACTGTGGAAGAATGTAGTCCAGGAATGCTTTCCAGCCTGCCCAGTGGCAGAAACAGAAATCCAACACCCTAGAGAAAGTCCCAATTCCCTGTAAACAAAGACGGGAGGAACTGTTTATTACAGCCACTGAAGTCTTAATATAAGGCTCCAAGTATGTCAAGCACACCAAACAAATTTAGCTTCACCACCTGTTCCGGAAAAGAAACACCCATGCCAAAATCCCCCCAAAAGTGCATAGATATTCTCAGTGTGGATTAGCTGGGAGTCTTTTCAAATATGTTCTATATTGGAGTTTGTAAACTGGGCACTTGATGTACACCACATGGCTGCTGTGTAAGGCATGCAAAGTTTTTGTTCTGAGCCTCAGAAAATCACACTCTTTTGCTCCACAGTTTTTAGAAAACGTTTTACAAAATGGTAAGACATTCTAAAAAAAAGAGAGAGAGAGAGAAAAGGAAGAAAGGAGCCTATAGTCTTACTAGAGGAAAAAAAACACATACTTGAAAAATTCCATTATCTAAGAGATGTATCAAGAGAGTGTGGTTAATTGCCAAAAAAGTGGGCTAGGTGATAATTCACAAAACACAGTTGTGTAAGTATGTCAGGGCCACAAGGTATAAAATGCCAGAGCATAGACAGGTGACAGAAAAGCAATGCCACAGTTACGCCGTGCAAAGGGCCAGAAAAATAAAATTAGGGCAAATTCCAAAATCTAATTCCACTCAACATTTACTTGCAAAGCACCTTCTAGTCTATGGATTCCGATAGATCAAATGAGAACACCTGTAAATTGTTCAGGAAAATGCCAAGCACCTACTAAACTTTCAACAAATACTCACTGCTGCAGTTGCCCTTAAGACAAAACTGCACCCCAGGGTGTGCTGCACCTCCATGAACCTGCTGAACTTCTGTCCTTCCTTTAAGACTCAATTCAAAACTCCTCTCTGAAGCTTTCCTTGGCCGCAGCTCCCCTCCCCAGGCAGTGTCAGGAGCCCCTTTGTCAGGGCTCCCAATGCGCAGTCTTATATACACAGTCTCCCTAGAGATTCAGAAAGAACAAAAGTTAGACACAAAACTATTTATGTTTGTATCTAATATCTACTTTGAAACATGCTTGAAGAATGAATGAGCACTCAGTGCTAGGAGGAGGCAGGAAAACAGACCAGTGGATATGCCCCAACCTCACCGATCTCCAGATACACATGAGGTCTCATTAACATTAAACCTCAGTGTAAGGGCAACAAACCTACTCATATTACTCACTCTGGAACCCAATCCTTTCCAAAATTCCCCTGAGTTTTTTCTGAGATTCTCCAGAAAGTGTTTTCAGGTGCTCAGAAGTCAGTTCTGCCTACCACTTCTCATTTTCCTTGGGAACTGAGCCCACACGTTCCCTCATGACACCTCTGCCTCAGCAGCTGTACCGTGGGATTGGAAGCAGCACCTCTGCCAGGCCGATCCCTGCAGTACAGCCTCTGTTTTCTGGCTGTGTGTCAACAGCTGGAGTGTCCCATGAGAAAGTAGAAAGGCAAGGGGCACGCTCCCTCCACCACAAAACTCAGGAAATGGATTGCAGCTGAGGGTGGGAGCAGGCTAAATCATCAGATCGCTGAAACAGGATTATCAGGTAACACACAGCTGCCATTTCTCTCCTTCTTCACTGGGTGCCTGTGGGCATCCAGAGAAGCAGAGTTAGAGTGGGGGCAAGTATCAGAACCCTTAAGTCCTCCTGCTGAGTCTGAATTGGGGTGGGACCCCCCCCCCTTCTTTCCCAGACAGGAAACTTTCTAGGGGTCTTGCCTCAGGGTTGTTTTATCCACTAGGTGCTCTGGACACAGTGCCCGAGGCCTTCCAGCTATTCAGTCAACAGCATACAAAAATGGTGAAACCTATAAAAAGTATTTATTCCAAAATATTTTTTGAAATATTGAAATAAATAAATCTTTATCTAAAATGTTTATCAAATGTAACGTTACATCAACTCAGATACTATTTCCTTATTAAAGACATTTACCATAACATGGGTGCATTTTCATTTGTTAGAATGATATGGGATGGTGTCTCCAAAAGAAAGAGCCCTGAGAGCCTCTGTAGTCAAAACAGGCTGTTCCTCCCTGCAGCCTACTTCCTCTGACCATCTTCAGCCTCCTAACTCTGCCAGGTCTGCCTAAAAAGACTGCAGCTCGATTACAGGTACTCTTCGTTTCTTCGGAAAAAAATTGTTATGGAAATATTTGACTACACAGAGAAGAATACTGTCAATCGTATGTAGCACCCAAGACCCAGCCACAATGTTTATGAACTCGTGGCCAATCCATACCTCCTTTACCTCCAGCAAATTCCAGGTATATCATTTCATCCATAAATATTTCATATATATGCTTAAATATATCAAAAATCTTTAAAACCTTTTTCAACCTATATACAATAGTATGATTACACCTAAAATACTGTGATTAATAAATTCTAATACCACAAAGTATCCAACAAGGATGTAATCTAATTTTTACCTCTTTCTTAGTCTTCAGGTAAATCAGTCAACCGAAGTAGTTTGGTTTTGTTGTTGTTGCTGTGGTTGCTGTTTTGAAGGGGTCACTTTACCCACCATCTAAATCGGAATTGATTTCCAGCCCAGGAAAACTCCTAATCTTTTATACCCAGCATGAAAGAGACTGAAAGAGAAGAAATGAAAAGGAAGATGCAGCTGGGTGTGATAACGCACACCTGTAATCCCAGCATTCTGGGAGGCCGAGACGGGTGGATCACGAGGTCAAGAGATGGAGACCATCCTGGTCAACATGGTGAAACCCCGTCTCTACTAAAAATACAAAAAATTAGCTGGGCACGGTGGCGCTGCCTGTAATCCCAGCTACTAGGGAGGCTGAGGCAGGAGAATTGCCTGAACCCAGGAGGCGGAGGTTGCAGTGAGCCGAGATCGCGCCATTGCACTCCAGCCTGGGTAACAAGATCGAAACTCTGTCTCAAAAAAACAAAACAAAACAAAAAACCCTTCTCAATACTTGAATCAGCTCCAACCCAACCTAATTCAAACTCTACTTAAGTAAACTAAACCCTGTTCAACTGAGTTCCCTAAACTAAATTTCACTGTGTTTAAAGATGCCTTGTGTGGGTGTAGTTTTTGGAAGAATTTGAAGAAGTCTGCATCTTACATCTAGGCTTTAGCAGCACAGACTGAAGAAAAACATGAATGCAGTGTCAGAGTACCATCATCGGAATGAGTTTCCTGGGAATTTGCAGAAACCTTACAGATATTTCTACAGGCTGTGGTTTCAAGCCACTTTATCTTAAACTTTAGATATCAGATCAAAGGCTCCCAGCTGATGTAAGTTAACAGACGTCTAAAGCTTTGAATATGCATATGTAGATAAATGAAAGTAGGAAAATTTTTTCTGGACTGAAGGATTTTAGCCCAGAAATGCATGGGTTAAAGAGCAGAATTATGGCAATGAGCAAGTAGAAAAGAAAGCCTTTTTCAACCTACATACAGTAGTATGATCACATCTAAAATACTGTGACTAATCTCTAATACCATGAAGTATCCAATAAGGATTTAATCATTTCTACCTCTTCCTTAGTCTTCAGGTAAATCAGTCAACGGAAGTAGTTTGGTTTTGTCGTTGTTCTTGCTGTGGTTGTTGTTTGGAAGGGGTCGCTTTGCTTTACCCACCATCTAAATCAGAATTGATTTCCAGCCCAGGCAAACTCCTAATAGGTAAGACTAAAAGAGAGAAAGAAATGAAAAGGAAGATGCAGCTGGGTGTGATAACTCACACCTGTAATCCCAGCACTTTGGGAGGCTGAGGCAGACAAATCACTTGAGGACAGGAGTTGGAAACCAGCCTGGCCAACATGGCAAAACTCCGTCTCTACTAAAAAATACTACTAATAATAATACAAAAATTAGCTGGGCATGGTGATGCGCAGCTGTAGTCCCAGCTACTCGGGAGGCTGAGGCAGGAGAATCACTTGAACCTGGAAGGTGGAGGTTGCAGTGAGCTGAGATTGTGCCACTGTACTCCAGCCTGGGCAACAGAGCAATACTCCATCTCAAAAAAAGAGAAAAAAAGAAAAGGAAGATGGTTAGGGAGCTGGGAGGCAAGGAGGTATCTGTATTCGACTAGGGAAGGGTTTTACGGCAAGGAGAAATGGGAATTTTGGAGAATGAAAGAGGGTCTGGAAAGAACAGGAAGAACTAGGCAGACGCCAAACACAAACCTGCCTGTATCCTGAGGGTCTGCTCTTTCAGTGAGCAGTTATGTCTGAAACACGTTCAATCCTTCTGTTACAACAGCGAGCAGGAGAGGTTGTAACAGAGGTTCTAACGCCAAACGCAAACCTGCCTGTATCCTGAGGGTCTGCTCTTTCAGTGAGCAGTTATGTCTGAAACACGTTCAATCCTTCTGTTACAACAGCAAGCAGGAGAGGTCTCCACACTCTGCGGGAATCATTGAAGATGATCTTTGAGGGCACTAGCACCAGCTCTGGGACTTCACCAGCTGAATGCAATAAGTTTCACAAGCCTGCTCCTCTTGAAGAGAAAATTGTTTTTAAGTGGATTTTATTTCAAGGCAGACCGGCAATTCAACAGACATGGGCAGGCAAAAATGTTAGAGCCAACAGCAAGTTTTGTTTTAATGATTTAAACAAGTTTTAAAAAGTTGTTCTCCCTATTTCAGGTAGCAAGTGTTAAACAAAAACCACAGGAAGCCATTGTTTTGAACTCAGCTCCTGCACCAGACCCCAATAAGCCAAAACAAAACAAAATGGAGTCAAACATGCTAAATGCCCCATCATCAAACTTTTCTTTTTTTCTTTTTTTTCAGACAGAATCTTACTCTGTCGCCTAGGCTGGAGTGCGGTGGTGAGATCTTAGCTCACTGCAACCTCCACCTCCTGGGTTCAAGCTATTCTCCTGCCTCGGCCTCCTGAGTAGCTGGGATTATAAACACACACCACTACACCTGACTAATTTTGTATTTTTAGTAGAGATGGGGTTTCACCATGTTGGCCAGGCTGGTCTGGAACTCCTGACCTCGGGCGATCCACCCGCCTCAGCCTCCCAAAGTGCTGGGATTACAGGCGTGAGCCACTGCACCTCACCATCAAACTGAAACTTTAAGGAAGCAGATAGGTCCCCTAACAGACCAGTTTTTCCTGAAAATGGGAGATTCCAGTCTACCTTAGTCAGCATAATAAATAAGTCCCATTGGGCCAGCTGTGGTGGTTCATGCCTGTAATCTGAGCACTTTGGGAGGCTGAGGCGGGTGGATCGCCTGAGGTCAGGAATTCCAGACCAGCCTGGACAACATGCTGAAACGCTGTCCCTACTAAAAATACAAAAATTAGCCAGGCATGATGGCGCACGCCTGTAATCCGAGCTACTCGGGAGGCTAAGGCAGAAGAATTGCTTGAACCCAGCAGGCGAAGGTTATAGTGAGCTGAGATCCAGCCACTGCACTGCAGCCAGGGTGACAGAGCAAGACTCCACCTAGTAATAAATAAATAAGTCCCATCTGCTGTAATCCTTACCAAAATAAAGTAATCTGATGTGAAGAAATCAGTTTCTTAAATATTATTGTTTCCTTGCTCCCACCTTTAAAAATGCACTGTTCTGCCATTGCCCAGTCAGAGCTCTCATTCTATTTTACAGAATGGAGGTTGTCGCAATTCATGAATCATAAACAAAAGCCAATTGAATCTATAACTAAATTTGTGTAATTAATCAGGGATAGGCATTTTACAAAACATATTTTGGATAGCAAACCTCTTTAGAAATAGCATTTTTGAAATATTATTGTTTAAAGCACTGTAAAAGAGTACATCTGGCATACCAGGGTGGAATGAAGATGTGTGATTGTTCATCACCTTTTGAAACGATACTAAAATAAATTAAAGGACTTTAAAATGCACGAACCCACAAAGACAAAGGAAAAACAAGGGAGAGGAGACACCTGGCAATGAGGTTCAAAGACGGAAAAGAGACAAGGGAGTATAAGCAACTCTAGCAAAGGGGATCTAGCATCTGAGCACAAAGAAAACGAGCAACAAATGGAGCCGTAGCACCTGCAGCACCAGGAAAGGTTCAGGAATGGAAGTACCAGGAACCGGAAGGCAGGATGAGAGTAGGAAGGAAAATCTGTATACAAAGCAGAGAGTAATCAAATACTATGGACCCTTTTCCTTTCCGCACTTCCTTGCAGCCAGGCTACTGGCTTTCTCCCCATTGCTTAGGAGAATGGAAATGTGGTCTCTGGAAAAATATGGGCCAGAGAGACTCAAAAGTCACTAGCAGTACAGAGCTGTCTGAAGCATGGAGCTCAAAAGAGTGGGATTAAAAACACCTTCAATGGTAAATGTTGGGACTACATCTTCTTACCCTACCGCTGGAAAGTATATTCTCTCTAGGAAGTATGTTAAAGTATTCTTGTCTAAAGAAAGTGAACAGCATGAGAGGGGAAGAAACTCTAAAGATATTGATATTAGAGGATCTCTTAATGAAAAAGTCAAATCACAAACCCAAGCCTACATACTTCCCTATCAGCTACCAATATGCCTTAAGTATTATTGTTTTAATGAGAAGACAGCCAATATCCCCAAATATCTGACCAAGTTGGTAGCCTTACGCTACCTGACTTCAAGACTTTTGATAAGCTGTGGTCATGTTGCTATAAAGGTAGACATATGGAGCAGTGAAATGGAAATAGAACTATACATGTATGGTCAGTTGATTTTTAACAAACATGACCAGTTAATTCTCTGAGGAAATAACTGTCTCATCAGTAAATAGTGCTGGAACAACAGGATATTTATATGAAAAAAAACTAACCTCACACTATGCACAAAATTAACACATAAAAGCAAAAGCAATAAAACTTCTAGAAAAAAAAAACAAAAAAGTATCTACCATTTTGAAACAGACGATGATTTTCTTATAAAGACATAAAAAATACCAACTATTAGGAGGTGTTAAATAAGTTTATGGGAGGTGGTTGTTTTGGAATGAGCCCCTGCACTGGGCCCCCACAGATCACAGCAAACCAGAATGAAATCACATCTGCTAGGCGCCACGTAATCATTCCAAACTTTAAAACAGGCCTGTTTTCAAAAACAACAGGAGATTATTTAGGCACAGTGGCTCACACCTGTAAACCTGACATTTTGGAAGGCTGACATTTTGCTTGGGCCCAGGAGTTAAAGGTTGCAGCTCACTGTGATCACACCACTACACTCCAGCCTGGACAATAGGGTGAGACCCTGTCTGAAAACAAAGACGAAACAGAAGAGTCACCGTAATCAATCAAAAGGGGCCCAGTGCAACTGAGCTGGCATGATAAGGAAGCCCCCTCAGCTGTAATTCATAGAAGGGAAGTAACTTGAAGTAACGGTGTCAATCCACTTTTTAGACTATGCTGTTTCCTTGTTCCTGCTTAAGCCACCTTTAAAAACCAACTGTTTCGCCACAACTGGAGTTCTTATTTATAGACTGAATGCTGCCAGTTCATATATTGCTAAAAAATGTTTTTAAATTAATTGCTAATCAATCTTTAAACTCAATTTGTTGAAATTTTGTTCTTTGACACATAAAGAATATTAATAATGTATTTTGTTAAAAATTTTTTAACTTTTTCTTTATAAAATGCCCATTGATAAGTAACGGATAAACAAGGTAATATATCTATACAATATACTACTACTCAACAGTAAGAAGAAGTAAGAATAGACACTCTGACTGAGGTGACTCACCCCTGTAATTTCAGAGCTTTGTGAGGCTGAGATGAAAGAGTTACTTGAGGCCAGAGTTGGAGACCAGCTAGGCAACAAAGCAAGACCCCATCTCTTCAAAAAGGTTTAAAAAAAAAATAGCCAGGTATGATGAAACACCTCTAGTTTCAGCTGCTTAAGAGGCTGAGGTGGAACCAGTCAGACAACAAAGTGAGGGCCCATCTCTACCAAAAAAAATTGTTTTTAATTAGGCAGGCAAGGTAGCATGTGTCTGCAGTTCCATCTACGCAGGAGGTTGAAGTTGGAGGATCATTTGAACCCAGGAGTTCAAGGCTATAGTGAACTATGATCACAACTGCACTCCAGCCTGGGTGACAGCAAGACATATATGGTTCGGCTCTGTGTCCCCACTCATATCTCATCTTGAATTGTAATTCCCACGTGTTGAAGGAGGTTACTGGATCATGGGTTGGAGATTTCCCCACCTCCCCTGGTTAGAGGTGACTGGATCATGGGTGCAGATTTCCCCTTTACTATTCTTGTGATAGTGAGTTATCAAGAGATCTGAAGGTTTAAAAGTGTGGCACTTCCCCCTTCACTCTCTCTGTCCTTCTCCTGTGACCACATAAGATGTGCCAGCCTCCCCTTCACCTTATGCCATGATTGTAAGTTTCCTGAGGCCTCCCCAGCCTCAGGAATTCAACCTCTTTAATTCAATTAAACCTGTGAGTCAATTAAACCTCTTTCCTTGTTTTTTTTTAACAGAGTCTTGCTCTGTGGCCCAGGCTGGAGTGTAGTGGGGTGATCTCAGCTCACTGCAACCTCTTGATCCTCGGTTCAAGCAATTGTCCTGCTTCAGCCTCCAGAGTAGCTGGGATTACAGGCACATGCCATGCTCAGCTAATTTTTGTATTTTTAGTAGAGATAGGGTTTCACCATGTCGGCCAGGCTGGTCTCGAACTCCTGACCTCAGGTGATCCACCTAGCTTGGCCTCCCACAGTGCTGGGATTACAGGTGTGAGCCACTGCAGCCAGCCATAACTTCTTTTCTTTATAAATTACCCAGTGTCAGTCATTATTTACAGCAGTGTGAAAACAGACTAATTCAAAGATCCTGTCTAAAAGAAAGGAGAAGAAGGTAGAGGAGGAGGAGAAGGAGGAGAGGAGGAGGAAGGGGAGAGGAGGAGGAGGGAAAGGGAAGAGGGGAGGGGACAAGAGGGGAGGGGAGGGAGGGAGGGAAGAAGAAAGAAAAGAAGGAAGGAAGGGAGGGAGAGAGGTGAAGAGAAGGAGAAGAAGAAGAGACACCGTAACATGGATGAACCTCAAAAACATTCTGAACAACGAGTCAGATATAAAAGACTCTAAGTGTACGATTCCATTTATATGAAGTTCTAGAGCACACAAATCAAATCCGTAACAACAAATCAGTGGTTGTCTGGCACTGGGGACAGGGGTGAAGGGATCCATTACAAAGGGATATGAAGTAATTTGGGGGGTGACAGAAATGTTCTAAATGTGGATTATAATTATGGTTGCTCTGGTGTAAACATTTACCAAAACTCATCAACCTGTCAAATTATAATAGGTATATTTTATTGTATGGAAATTATACCTCAATATATAAGTAGTTGATGTTTTTAAAATCTATTGATACTACCTCTTCCTCCAACTTCTGCTGTATTTCTCTGCTCCCGTTACAGGTATACTCTCCAAAATATTTGTCTACAACTGCCAGCTCTATTTTTTCTCCTCTTAGGAGTCCTCTCTAAGTCAGGCTTATAACCAACCACACCATGCACCAAAACTGTTCTTGTTAGAATCACGAATGACTTCAACTTTCCTAACCCAAGTATCAATTGTATACTGTTTCTCACTCCTTCTTCTTGACCTGCTTAGAAACACACCTAACTATCCCTTTTGGTTCACCTCCTACCTCACTGCCTATTCCTTGTCTGCTTTATTGGTTTCTTGTCGTCATTCCAAACTCTGCTTGGAGTTTCTCCGTGCTTAGCAATCCTGTATTCTTCCTCTACACTCACTTGCTAGGTGATCCCATGCAGCCTCTGGCTTTAAAAATTATGTCTAAAAGAATGCTCCCAAAGCTGTATCTTTCTCTCAGACCTCTTCCTGAACTCTAGACTCACATACCAGCTGCCACTTGATATTCCCCTTGAATGTCTAAGAGGTATGTCAAACTCAAAGCATCTCTGGTATGCTGAATAATGGCCTGCACAGTTATCCAGGTCGTAATCCCTGGCACTTGGAAAGGTTACCTTCTGTGGCAAAACAAACTGCAGATGTGATTAAGTTGAGGTTCTTGAGATGGGGAAATTATCCTGGATTAACCAAATTGACCCTAATTATCATCTCAAGCATCCTTATCAAAGGAAAAGGACTAGAGAAGAAGACAATGACATACTCACTAAAGTTCTCTAACGTAAAAAGTTGACTTTGAAGATGGAGGAAAGGATCACAAGCCAAAAAATAAACACAAAGAACGCAGTTCCAAAAGCTGGAGAAGGCAAGGTTACAGATTCTTCCTTAGAGTCTCTAGAGGGAGTGTGGCCCTGCTGACACCGGATTTTGGCCAATAAAACTGACCTCAGAATTCTGACCTCTAGAATTGTAAGGAATATGATTGTTTTAAGCCACTAAGTTTGTGGTAATGTGCTGTCTAGTAAGTAGCAGTAGGAAACTTAATACTATGTCCTGAAGTGAACTCCAGTCTCTTGCCTCCAAATCCCCATACCACTCTCATTCTCAGTAGATGGCTCAGGCCAAAAAACTTCTAGATACACATTCCACAAGGAAAGGGACTTTGTTTTATGCATTGCTGTATCTCTAAGCATAAAATGCCCAAGTAGGGATTCAACAATCATTTGTTGAACAAATAATTAAATGAGTGC
Source organism: Callithrix jacchus (assembly GCF_049354715.1). NCBI lineage: Eukaryota > Metazoa > Chordata > Mammalia > Primates > Cebidae > Callithrix > Callithrix jacchus. The sequence goes on from NC_133502.1 coordinate 121,635,674, forward strand.
AGAAAACAGAAGATCAATATAAAACTATCCTTAATATCTACTTTTGCATCCATGAAACAAGAATGAAATAATGTAGTATTTAAAATAAAAAAAATAATACAAAGAGGTCTTTGAAATTAAAAATATCTTTGCTAATGTTTTTTAAAATGCAACATAAAGGTTGGAAAAGTAGGATGAAAAGCTAAAGGTAATACTATAGAAGACCAAAAAATTAGGATTGACTTCTAATTTTAATCCAAAATTACAATCAAGGCCCATGATCCAATTAGCAGACATTCCAGACAGTGAAAACAGTGAAAGGGGGAAGAAAAGAAATTACTAAAGAAATAAAAGAATTTTCATCTGGGCGAGGTGGCTCACACCTGTAATCCCAGCACTTTGGGAGGCTGAGGTGGGCGGATCAGGAGATCAGGGGTTCGAGACCAGCCTGATCAACATGGTGAAACTCCGTCTCTACTTAAAAATACAAAAATTAGCCAGGCATGGTGGTGCACACCTGTAATCCCAGCTACTTGGAGGCTGAGGCAGGAGAATCGCTTGAACCCGAGAGGCGGAGGTTGTGGTGAGCTGAGAGCACACCTTTGCACTCCAGCCTGGGTGACAGAGCGAGACTCCACATCAAAAAAAAAGAATTTTCAAAGCTGAAGGACATAGGTCTTCATGTTGAAAGAACTCATGAGCACACATAAAATAAATTATGGAAGGGCCACATAAAGGCAAGTATCGATACAGAGGAAGAGAATTTTCCACAAATGATAAGGGCCATGGCACAAGAAAGAGTGTCATTTCTCAGTACCCTGTGCTGCACGGGACCAGCAGAGTGAGAAAACCAGGGAAAGGAGCCAGTGGGGTCAAAGAGAGACCACTTTCTAGCAACACCTGGCTATGAGAGCTCATTACTCCTCTGGTGAGCAGGGCATGGGAAACTAATAACACCATACGTTGCTTTGTTGTTTTTAGATTTTGCACATGAAGTTTTACCATGGAGAAATGTGCTTATGGTTCTAATAAACACTAGGTTCAATCATTCTCAGCAAATATCCTTATCCCCCTCAGCAAGACCTGAGGTCTGCAGCCCTTCAGGTATGTCATACTTAGAAATCTGCACTGGCCAGGCCGTGATGCCTCACACCTGTAATTCCAGCACTTTGGGAGGCTGAGGCGGGCAGATCACTTGAGGCCAGGAGTTCGAGATCAGCCTGGCCAACATTGTGAAACCCCGTCTCTACTAAAAATACAAAAATTAGCCAGGAATGGTAGCAGACACCTGTAATTCCACCTACTTAGGAGGCTGAGGTAGGAGAATCACTTGAACCCAGGAGGCAGAGGTTGCAGTGAGTCAAGATCATGCCACTGCACTCCAGTGTAGGTAATGGAGCAAGACTCGGTCTCAAAAAAAAAAAAGTCTGCACTGGCCAGAATCAAGGGCAAGTTCAATGAAAGGTCCTCTGACAGAAAGCTAACATTAATTGAGTCATTAGTGCTAAGGCTGTGTAGTTTATTGATACATAGCTACATCTTTATAAACATATTTTCATTTATATAAGGCTGCCAGGCTTGAGGGTTGTCTATAGTCCACAAATAACCTTTGACCAAAACAAATAAAACCCCTTTGTTTCAAAACAATGCACAAGTACTTTTTTAAAAACTCGAATTACGTTCAAAGAATTGTCTATGTAACCCAGAGGTAGTGGGGACTAAACAATTAAATGCCAAATCCGGCCTCTGCGCTTACACCAAATATCAAAAAAACCCTAGCTAGGAAGTTAATGGGTGGTAAACTACTAAACACAGATGGAGGTACTTCTAAATAAAAGAGGAGACTTCTAAGAAGTTTCCAAGATGGTTTCTTTTTAACCTAAAATCTGGGAGGTTTCTAAAACTTTTCATTTCACAGTTGCATGAGAAGCATTTTGCAATAGGTGTAACTCCCAGGCAACTTCAACATTGCTGTGGCCCTGAAATACCATTTCAGTCATTCCTGGCCAGTAACCTGTGCAGAGTTATTGATGGGTAACACCAGAGCAACCTGGTGAAGCCTGTGACTCAGGAGTGTCTGCTTCGTGGGTATGCCCATGTACGTCTTCACACACACATGCTCAACCGTATCTGGCTAGTTACTGTGGAACGAGGTGGCTATTATGCAGTTGGTTTCATAACATGGGTTCAACTCTTTAGTGAGAGCATGGAATTATGGTTCAAGCGACCTGCCCTGGCACTTAGTCAACCTGCTTCTGTTTCCTCCTCTATAGAATGACAATGATGATATCTCATTCATAGAGTTTTGTGAAGATTAAATGAGTGAATAAACATACAACACAGAACAATGCCTGAGACAAAAGAAGTGCTATGTTAAGGACTGGCTATTGCTATTATTCCTGCATTTGTTTATTTATTAATTTATTAATGCATAAATATTATTTATGCATTTGTTATCATAAAGTCTAAGTTAAAGAACCCTCAGAAGGATTCTCAATGAAAGGGAACTGAATCTGGTGGATGCAGTGAAACTCTGAGGCCAAGAAAGCTGTGTCTGTGTTAGGCTGGCCAAGTAAACTGCAGCTCTAGGTTCAAATCCCAACTCCTCCATCTTTGCATTGGGAGCAATTCTTAAATTGTTGAGAATAGAAATTACTTGAGTTACACTCAACCTGAAAAATCATGAGGGCTAAGTGAGTACTATCAATATTTCACTTAGTAGCTAACACGTAGCTGGTGCTTCCTGAGCAGCATTTTACTTGCCATGCCCTTAAAGTGTCAACCTACTGTTCAATATGCTCCACTGAGACTGAATCAGAGCATGGGTATCACTAGTGCAGTAAATAAGTGACTGCACTGAGTATGTGCTCACTCAATAGTGGTTGTATGAATACATGAATACACCTATTAACCAACTGTTGATTAATAAATTAGTGACTGTACTTGCAAAGGATATATTTCTCTGAGGTCACACCATTCCTTATAAACTGATGTTCAAACAGAACATTTAACTGAATTGATCTGCCCTAAGCAATAGGTATGAAAGAAATTTAATTGAAGTGGTGTTGGGGGGGGTGACTAAAATAACTATAACAGTCTCCAGACAGGGGATATTGTGAAAAGATTAGAATTAACCTAAAAATTATACAATAAATGAGATTTGAGTCAAAATACTCTCTAATAAAAACTCTAATAAAATATGACATTTCCATTGGGAAGGATGGCAAAATTAACAATAGGGAAAGATTACAGTGATGAAAAACATTTTTATTATGTAAATTAGAAACCATGTTTCTAGTTCTGAAGATGTCTGGCCTTGGAGGTAGGTAAGTCCAGCAGGAATTATTCATTTTCAGGTAAGACACCAATGCTTTAGGGAATAAATTCTTCTGTATAGAATGTACAAATGAGAGCATACTAGAAAACTCATCCTGAGAGTGGGTAAACAAAAGGGTATTAGGCATTTGTTACTCCTGGGATGATACAAAGCTTACATGATAAAAGCCACCTGAAGAGCACAGGAACACAAAAAGCATACACAGAACTGAGGATTCATGGACTGGCCCCAGAACGGACCTTGTCCCATTGCAACAAGTGCTGAAATAAAACCAAAAGAGGAATTTGGAAATGTTTTAAGTCACCAAATCACTATTGAAAGAAATGCCTGGCAAATCATTATTGAAAAAAATGGCTGGTCCCCCATAGAGATTTCTTTGAAGAGCACAATGTCTATTTAGAAGTAGATATTTCTATTTGCTTGCTAAAATTCAGTCTCACCTTTTTATATTATACTTGATGATGATTAGAGGGAAACGTGGTATTTATTAAGGGTTGCATGATCCAAGGAAAATTTCCCATGACAAGTAAAATTTACACTCGTGACCCAAAGTTCTATAAGGACACAACAAAAAAAGGAAATGCCCTAATTTTCCATGGCTTGGGAAGTGGCAACAAATAGTCAAGATGTGAACTTGGTGAAAGAGTGACCTCAAGTACAATAATGCCCGCGTCATCATTCCAGAAAATGTATTCCAGAAATGTTCATGCACCAAATGTACCCATGTTATGTACCAACTTCTCCATGTCAGAACACAGCCAATTCTCAAATATTCTTGTTAGAGAGACAGAATTCTGAATAATATACCCAATTTTTAAAATATCTTTGTTTTCAACTAGCAGTCTAGCCTTATGGGATTTTTTGTTTTTTTAAATTATCCCCTTCCCACTATTGTTAATGATAAAGATCCCATACAAGGCTGGGCGCGGTGGCTCACGCCTGTAATCCCAGCATTTCGGGAGACCAAGGTGGGCCGATCACTTGAGGCCAGGAGTTTGGGACCAGCCTAGGCAACATGGTGAAACCCCGTCTCTACTAAAAATACAAAAATTAGCCAGGTGTGGTGGCGCCGCCTGTAATCCCCTGTACTTGGGAGGCTGAGATGGGAAGATGGCTGAGCCTGGGAGGCAGAGGTTGCAGTGAGCTGAGATGGTGCCACTACACTCTAGCCTGGGCAATAGAGCGAGACCCTGTCGCAAAACAACAACAACAATAACAAACTCCATACAAAAAGTTTACATTATTGTCATCCTGTAAAAAGAAAAATCTCATACTCAAAAATTTTTTTAATTTTTATTTCTCCCTGTCTTAGAGGGGAAAAATACAAAGAGGAGCATGGCTTTGACGTCTTCTGACCCCCCACACACATATGGGGACTGGGGAACGAAGTCACTTAAATAACAACTCAGACCGCTTTCCCTCACAAAACAGAATAATAGTGGGAACATTTCTGTGACTCCACGAAAGCAAATGTTTCTAATTAGTGACAACATCAGCGGCGGTAGCTGCTCAGGGTATCAGCACCTCTCCTTAGGAGCTCTATCCTGTTGACAAAGGAAAATCGCCTGAATTCTGTTTGTGAAGGTTGCCACCTACTGAAGAACATGCAGTACTACAGCTGGATTTAAGGGGAAAGGATGCTGGGGTAGTAAGGGAAAAGCACTTGGTGATCCTGGGAGCACGGAGAGTTTCCATGCCAAAGGAAGTCAGAAGCGGGCATGTGACTGACCTGGCAGGGCACAGCTATGGGATAGGTGAATCTGGAAGGCTTTGTGTTGAGCAGGTTCTTAACTGTGCCTTAAGGAATCTTAGGGTTTGCCAAAGCAGTGAGGGTTGTATTCAAAATGGAAGCAGTTAGGGCGCAGACACAGCAGAGAGAAAAGGCACCGAAACGACAGGGTCCAGAGAGCAGATGTCACTGGCTGTAGAAGATCGTCTGCACTGGAATTTATGGGAAACGCGATTAGATACTGAGGACCTTCGATTGATTAATTAGGACTTCTGTTAAGGTCGGCAAATGACCTTCAATTCAGAATCAACGGAATAGGGAAACAGAGCTCAATTAGAAATCACCCCATGGACTGCAAACCTCTTGACTCCTTGGAAATTGCCTCAAAGGAAACTTTAAAGATTGAAATGAGGATTTTACAAGTAACCTGCACCCTGGGCAACCATCCTCCCCCCAGCATTCAGAGCTACTGCAGCCGTGGCTACCCCAAGATCTGTCAGTATTGGAGCCCCAACCCTGCCCCCCAAGGCACCAAAGCCCCCATTCTGCCTGCACATGCACCTCTTTCTCTGCTCCCATACAAGCAATGCACCCACATTTCTACCCCATTCATTTGTTTTAAATGTATTAACAAAGCCCCACCCACGTTCCTGGCATTAGAATTAGGCAAAAGGTGGAAAGACACATATGATCAGCTAAGATCTAGCAGAGCAGGAAGACACGAATTAAATAACCACACAAATGCTAGTATAAGAGTAACAAAGTCTCAAAAAATCAGGCTTGTGAGAGCCTACAGAAGAATAACTGAGCTAGTCTGAGGGCGGTGGGAGGCATGGATGGACATTCTTACTAAGGAAACAGGATTTGGCCAGTTCACATTGACTTTCACAGAAGACGAGCATGAGTTTGGAGACCTCAGGTCTGGTTCCACCTAGTAACTAACAGGGGTATTTCTTTGAGCAAGTCACTTTAATTCCTAGTCTCATTTTGCTTGTTTGCAAAATGAGGAAAGTCGTGGGAATAAATGATAAAATTCACAGAGTGCTTGGCACGGTAATAACAACATCGTGTACCTAAAATAAATGTTGGCGGATGTAGTTTTTGATATTATCTATCCTGCCTTTCTGTTGAAGTGCGGTCAGTGAGGAAGGAGAGAGAAAAGAGAAGACTTGCATCTAAAGGCTGGAATTGCTACACACTATTTATATGTTATATGCTTTTCAATGTTTGGATTCCTCATACATCATAGGATCCATTGAGATATAGAAGCAAATAAAAACTAAAATACTATCAGAACTCTATCGTGCTGGAAATTGAGCCATTAATTGTAGCACTTTTTATACGGGAAAAATATGTTCCAATCCAAATAAAATTAACCACAAAAATTTTTTGAACACAACACATTTGAAAATTGAGGACTTTCACTTATTTCACTGGAAGAATTCTATAGGGAAGATACTGTAGGTAAGATAGTACTCCTCATCGCAACCTGGGAAACAGCCATGGAACCTTAACAGTGATGGGTAAATGCACCTGGGGGGCCAAAGCCTCTTAATCGCAGTTTCCTTTCTTAAATTTCATTAAAGTACTGCCCCAATAAGATGGGATGTTTTCTCTCCTCTGTGTCTTTTGTTACGTTCATAGGACCAATCTATGTAAAGAAAACAAAATGAGCAATTTGCACAGTTTCTGATGACTCGGCTTATTTGAATAATTGGCCATTTCAGGCAGATGCATGGTTCAATTTTTAAAATAAACCGAAGTGAATATTCTATCTAAAATGAGGTCTGGGATATTGAAATGTTTTAACTCTGTCCAAAACTATTTACAAACACAAAAAACCCTATGCATCTAAAGAAAAGACTGGAGGAAAGTGTATTAAAAATGTATACACACTACATATTGGTGGGTCTCCTATTTTTCATATTTCCTCTATTTTCAAATTTTCTTCAGAGTATAAGTTTAACATACAAAGGAGGCCGGGCTCAGTGGCTCACACCTGTAATCTGAGCACTTTGGGAGGTGAAGGAGGGAGGATCACCTGAGGTCAGGAGTTCAAGACCAGCCTGGCCAACATGTTGAACCGTAGTCTCTACTAAAAACACAAAACTTAGGTGGGCTTGGTGGCAGGCTTGGTGGCAGGCACCTGTAATTCCAGCTTCTTGGGAGGCTGAGGCAGGAGAATTCCTTGAACTCTGGAGGCAAAGCCTGGGTGACAAGGGCAAAACTCCATCTCAAAAAAAAAAAAAAACATGTAAAAAGGAAAAACTTTTTCTGCATGGTGGTGGGGAAGGCATATAACAGACCAAAGATGAAACTTCCCACAGTTTGAGAAAGGGTACTTATTTCCCACAAATCTCAGTAATTCCTCTTTATACTCAGGTACCATGGAAATAGCACAGAAATTATGTAAATATTTTAATTTTTTAATTGTATTGCCTGGAAGCAGTCCAATTCCCAGAAAACTATTTCAATGACTTGCCAAATGGACTTAGGGAAAATTGGTTTTCAGAAAAAAAAAAAAGACCTATAGCTGTATTGTTCAATTACTTGATAAAATAATAAAAATATATCTAATTTATGTCATAAACAGTAGTGCTGTCAATGAGTCGACACAACATTCCTCTCCATGATTCTTCTGAATTTGGATGCTTATCATTTACCTGAAAAGAGTTCAGTGGTTTCTAATGCCATTTCAGTAAAGTATTTACATTCTCAAGGGCCCCTAAGGAAGTAGTTCTTTTCTCTATTTTGTTGCTGAGACCATACAAAGGACTGGATTCTCAGATCCACCTCATCAGAATCTGAGATCTTATCCCACATTAGGCTTTTTGGAATAGGCAGGAAGAGGTCCGAGACCTCCGACACAGCTTCCCAGGTGCTTGCTTGCCTCATCAGACAATATTTAACACATGCAGTAATCACTTTCACAAAAGAAAGCTATTTCTGTCATAAAACATCCCCTTTTCATATTCCTATAGTTACAGGCTTATGTGACTTTTCCCAGGGAGCCACTCCCCATAAATCCATAGATTCCTTGCCTGTTTACCATGATCAATTCCAGACAGACCAGGTATATTCTGCTGTATACAGGATAAGGATTCTCCCATTGCTGAATGTCATTAGAACATTAGTGTATTTGAGAAGTCTGTCATTAACATGTTTATAAGGAGACTTGACCAACCCATCTTTCTTACCAGGGGGTCTCTCAGTAAAAAGGAGAGAATGGATTGCAGTTTTAGTGCTATCCTCTTCCTGCCTAGCCACCAAGAGGAAAATTATTTGTTTTCATTTGTTTCTTTTATTTTCATTTAAATATATATGTGTGTGTCAAAAAATACAGATAAGCAAAATAAGAATATTGAAGTCAACATAAATTCACAGTATTATTGAAGTGACGACGGAATGATGGTCCTTGAGACACATGCGAATTACAGAAAAGAAAGAGAATAGATTTCTGGAATGGCAGTGTGAGTGAGACAGCCAGGTAGGAGGGGGTACCCAGAGAATCTCCAACCAACCTGCACAATGGGAGGAATGTGAACTGGGGTGGAGACATAGGCAGTCACCACTTTCACAGCAGGGAGGAGACTGGCGCCTCCTCTTCTGGGGTGGAACCTGGGATTCAAACTGCCAGGTGAGAAGTGCTCTAGCAGCGACTCCGTTCTAGCGATAGTCCCTGTTTCCCTCTTTTCTTCCATTTCACCCAATAAAACCCTGTCTTAGTCACCATTCAAACTGTCTCAGAGCCTGAATCTCTGTGGCTGTGGGACAAAGAACACTGTCTTTAGCTGAACCAAGGGAAAGTCCTGCAGCATGAGGAGCTCTGCAAACCTATTCCCCTGAAAAATAACCGTAACTGGTAAAAATTATTTTTAAAATTGTTAAATACTGAATGAAATTCTCCTCAGGACGTTCAGCAAATGGAGAAATATTTATTCAAGGAAACCTCCCAGTAAGAACAAGAATTGGTGATACTCCATACCCACACACATACCCGCCCACTCCCTGCACAGCCTAGAATGATGGAAGCACAAATCCAGGCTAGTGCAGCCAAGGATGCAGGGCTCTTACTTCTCCAGCTCTCAGTCTGGGGCTGCAGCAATACTCCAGGAAGGTGGGGCCGCTGGCATTTCCCATCCCCCCACCTCCTCCCCAACTTTGTGCTGCCAAAATTCTATTCCAGGTAAGAACATCTGAGAGGTCTTCTCTCAACTCACAGGGCAAAAGTTTTACCCCAAGAATTACAGGCTAAGAGTAATGAGGCCCAAATCACCCTCATCACAGCTCGCTTGTAGGCAGAGATTCTGTGCCAGGAAAGGCAAGCTGAGAAGTCCACAGGTAACTCTCCTACTCAGCACCTTGCCCACCAATCAGAGGTGTCACTCTGAGAAAGGTAGCCAATGTCCCCACCCCAAGCTCTGGAGCTGTGGCAGAGAGGTTTTGCCCAGGGGATTGAACAGACCATAAGAACAGAAAGCTTTGAATTTCTGCTCAAATAAATGGTTTTATTTGAAACACAGTGTGAGGAAGTTCAAGCCTAAGGGCACTAGTGAGAACAGTGAAGATTTTAGCAGTAAGCAATGAGTCTGATGCTGGTAGCTTTGTAAGAAAAATAAGCTAAATTGTAGACCAGTAGAAGTTAACAGAGAGGACTAAGGGAAAAAAAAGAAAGATAACAACAGCCCTCCTGGGATCAAAATCTGCCTCAAAGACTACCCCTGCAGAGAGGCTCAAATTTAATTATAAAATATTGTGGAGCAATTTATGTCCATATTGTTTGTCAGAAAAATAGACCAATCATCTGGCAATGAGTGGAGTCTAGCAGCTAGAAGTGATACCAACAGAGGTGGAGAGGCCAACAGAGACTAGGGAGAGAGTCAGAGCAAGGCTTGCTACAACCACCCCATTATGACTGGCGGGACTGTGTGCATGCCCAAGGCTACCACGTCTGAGGAGCAATACCAGAGGCATTATACTGGGGGAAAATAGACTACCAGCCAAATCACTTGTGAAAGGAAAATCTTAGGGCCCCAAAATCACTAAGCTAAAGGGAAAAGTCAGACTGGGAATTGCTTAGGGAAAACTTGCCTCCTATTCTATTTCAAAGTCATTCCTCTGCTCACTGAGATAAAGACATATCTGATGGTTCCTTGGAAAGGCTAATCGGAAACTCAAAAGAATGACCATTTGTCTCTCACCTACTGTGACCTGGAAGCCCCCTCCCTGCTTCTAGTTGTCCCAGCTTTCCCGCTTTCCAGAGGGAATCAATGTGCGTCTTAACATATGTTTGTTGATTGATGTCTCATGTCTCCCTAAAAGGTATAAAAGGAAGCTGTGCTCTGACCACCTTGGGCACATGTCATCAGAACCTCCTGAGGCTGTCATGGGCATGGGTCCTCAACCTTGGCAAGATAACATTTCTAAATTAACTGAGACCTGTCTCAGATATTCAGGGTTGACACACTAAACAAATAAATTAAAAGGAAATGGCACGAGAAAGTAATTTGAATTCCCAGAAACAATGAAAAGAACCAGAACAAGTAAATAAAGAAGGATCATACAGCAAACACTACAGCTAAAAAGTTAAAAGTCACTTTCTGAAAATTGGCCCTTCAGTTAACATTCTAGCTCTATTCTTCTGGAGACCTGATAAAAGTGGTGAGAAGTCTGGTCCCATGGGAAATAAAACCAGAGAGCAGGTACCTCTCTTTGGGCCTCTTGCTTACAAGCCCATAGTAAGTAAATAAAAGCTAAATGTGATGCTCAGATTGGCTTGTTATCTTAAATGTACCACCTCAATACTTCATTGCTTAACAAGTAAAATATCAACTATGATACTAAACAGCATTAATGATAAAGATGACTGTTGGTTGGTAAATTGCATCTGGACTAGGATAGATATAAATGAACTCTAAATACCTGATCAGACAACATAGCTGTGGGTTTCCCTGATAGTGTGACTCAATAACTGGAATGTTCCTTGGGAACTCAGGGAGCCTATTGAAACTGCCATTGCAAAATTGCAACTGAGACAGCAAAAGAGATCTGACCTAACCAACTCCATTTTGCTTCTAACCTCCAAGCTGTCCTTGTTCATTCCTGGACACAGGCCGAACTGACTTTGAGAGGAACTTAGTTTATAGTTTATAGTTTAAAACAAAGATGATAACAGGCCTTTCCCAAGGAAAATCTCCTTCTTGCCTGGGGACTAGACTGCCTTTCCGGGAATAACAAATTAGCCACAAGATTAGAAGTTACGGTTTAGGAGTCATGCAGCTGGAAGCTACAAGATTCTGACCCTACCGAAGCTGCTCCAAAGATCAGTACTTGAGATATTTTGCAGACCCTGCACTTGAAGGATCAGCTGGCACCACCTGGATCAATAAACTGGCTCATCTGATCTTGTGGTCCCTACCCAGGAACTGACTCAGCACAAGAAGACAACTTGACTCCCCATGATTTAATCTCTGACCTGACCAATCAGCACTCCCAGCTCACTGGCTTTCCCCCACCCACCAAGTTGTCCTTAAAAACTCTAATCCCCAAATGCTTGGGGAGATTCATTTAAGTAATAACATAAGTCCTATCTTCCGCATAGCCGCCTCTGTGTGAATTACTCTTTCTCTATTGCAATTCCCCTGTATTCATAAATTGGCTCTGTCTAGGCAGCTGGCAAGGTGAACCCACAGAGCAGTTACACTATTAAGTTGTTAAAAGAAATGTTTAGCCACTGTGAAGTTTGAGGCCTCCAAGCCATGGCAGTTGCCTATCTAATGTGCTTTGCCTCTCCTGGTACCACATCTGGACTGGCATAAGAACTCACACTGAAAAGGAATGCCTGATGCTGCCCTGTAGAGGCACTGTGGTTCCTGTCTGACACCTTCCACAGCAGCCTGAGCCAAACGCATCCTCTGATAGTTTTGAGTCTCAGTGTTTAATTGATTCTAACAAGCCCCTTATGGGTATTGCAGCTACATAAACACATATTTATCTATCTTTATAGAAAGTTAATCATCCCATAAAGTCTGATTCGGAGCCACTTTTATCACTTAAAATATCATGGTCATCTTTCTGTTGTTAAATATTCTACATCTATATTATTTCTAATAATTGCATAATATCTATTATGAACATATAATTTACTAAACCTGGTATTGAACATAAAGGCTTTTTCTTCTTTTTTTCCTTTTTGCTTTTAATTACAAATCATACTTTAAGAAATATGGGCTGGGTGTGGTGGCTCATGCCCATAATTCTAGCACTTTGGAAGGCCAAGGTGAGAGGAGAGTTTGAGCTCAGGAGTTTGAAACCAACCTGGGTGACATAGCAAGATGCCATCTCTATTTTAAAAAAAGGAAAGAAAGAAATACAACTGAGTGCTGTGGCTCATGCCTATCATTCCAGCACTTTGGGAAGCCAAGGCAAAAAGATTGATCACTTGAGTTTGAGACCAGCCTTGGCAACAGAGCAAGATCCTGTCCGTACAAAAATATTAAAAATTAGCTGGGCATGATGGCATACACCTGTAGTCCTAGCTACTCAGGAGGCTGAGGCTGGAGGATTCCTTGAGCCCAGGAGTTCAAGATGGTATAAACACCCATCAGGTTCTTCCTGTTCACTGCAGAAACCAAATCAATTCACAGAGACTATGGCACTGCTGACACAGGGTCAGCCACACCATGTGGGAAATGGTGTCATTACTCAAATCAATTTCCCTGAGCATTTGGGGTCTAGGAACATTTTCCAAGGTAGTTTGGGGGAAGCAGTGGGGTGGCTAGGTGTAGGAAATAAGAATAAATAAAAGGTTCCTCTTCAAAGCTTTCCTCTTAGTTCATTACGAATGAATAATAGTATCTTCAAATGTTAATTAATTTTAAAGTTTCTGCTAATAATCTTAAAGTAGCTGTTAGTCATATGAAGAAACAAGTGTGTCCAGTGTTCTTAGTTCATACACATTAGCCTAGATACTTGCCCTGACATGCTTAGACAAGCCCAGGTGAGTCTTAGATCATAGCTTATTCCCCTTCCTTATTTGGAAATGTTATTGCTTCTCAAAGCATTCCTCAAGTTACTTCCTCTTTTTCTTTGTTCTCTGCCTTTACATCTCTAGGAAAGTTTTAAGTTGTTAGCCAATTGGGTGCAGACTAGACTGTGAAGTCCAGTTCCAGCCAATGGAATCAGGACACAGCAGTAGGGCAGATGCATTAGACATAAATGGCCCTGCTTCCTTTGTTCAGGGTCCTCTCGTGGCAAGATGGCTAACAGGAGCACTCTTTCTGGAGAAAGTAAAGTTGCCTTGCTGAGAAAATTAAGTTTATATTAGAGTGCTACTTCTTTTTCGGCACCTAAAGCTCTCATATAACACTAGGCAATAGGTGTCTGCTGCTGACTGGTTGAGGATGCAATCCTAGGGGTATGGAAAGTTATCCTCCTGCATGCTGAGTTGCTTCTGGGTGGGGCCACAGGAGTGGTTGGCAGATCCAGGTGGAGCCATCAGTGCCAGACATGCAAAAATCCTGGAAAGATATCTCCAAAGGCCAACCTGAGGTTCTACTATAGTGATATTATCTGCGGGAGTAATTGGGGAAGTTGCATATCTTGTGACCTCCAGAATAATAGCTGGTAATTATTTATGTCTACCTCTTAGCAGAATTCAGGCTCCTCTATCCTCCTAGCCTGGTGTTCTTTTATTAGCTTTACAAAGGCAGTTGAGTTTTGGGGGAAAGTTATTATTTAAATTACAAACTAAATGTCTCCCAAAGTTAGCTTGGCCAAAGCCCAGGATTAATTAAGGGCAGCTTGAAGGACAACGGCAAGATGAAGATTGCTGAAATCAGATCTCCTTCACTGCCATAATTTTCTCAACATTACAATTTTTGTGAAGGCAGTTAAGGCAGCAGTGAGCTATGATGGTGCCACTGCACTCCTGCCTGAGTGACAGAGCGAGACCTTATCTTAAGAGAAAAAAAAGAAAGAAAGACAAGAAGAAATATGTGTGTCAAATAATTTAATATATCTATGATTATTTCAAGGATATGTTTGCAGAACTGAAAAAGTAATATATATTCTGCTTGAGTTCAGGCTAATTTTAAAATTTCTACAAAATCCGACTATTTCTCTGAGATGCATGCTTTTTTCAGCTCTTCAATTCACTAGGTGAAAACCTTATCCATATCTATTTTTCAATGATCTCTTTTTTGTAATACAAACTAAGTAGCAAATATTATTTTTCAGAAATTTTCCATAAAATAAATCTACTTGATAATGGTAAGTATACTGATTTATAAATCTAACAATCTAACAGTCATGGATTTTTTGGTTAAAGAATAAAATGAGTTTATAGCCTATACATTTCTTTTTTCTTGACAGTGAAATGGAGACAAGGAGAAGTTTCCTCAGTTCCTGAAGCATGTTTATAAACCTCTTCTAAAATTAGAAGTAATTTATGAGTAAATGTTCTGTGCAATACAGCTGTGTATCCATCTGGCCCTTGTGCTTTATTACCTGATATGTCTTGTAGGGCACTTTTTAAACATTTCTTTTCATCCACAGAGCATATTTAATTTCCCTTTGCATCTGGCCTCAATAATTCCAAAACTCTATTTCATCCTCATAGCAAATACACAAAATAAATCCCATAATACTATCTGTTATTTCCAGGGGTTACACTTGTAAGGCCCATAAATCAATGAGAAGCTTCAAAAAGAAGTTTTCTTAAAGTCTATTCAGAATTTGCTTATCTTGTCCATGAGATAAACTTTAAGTAATTTTGAAAATCAGCTTTCATCTCATTGATATATGTCATTTTAGAATCATAGATCTATCTACAAAGAAGTTGCTAATGTCCTACAAAATTTCATTTCAAAGAAGTGACCATTTCTAGGGAGTTACTTATAATATCTCAAAGGGCAATTTGGATAGGTCAATTCAACAGGCATTTGGTAGGCATTCTCTGACTTTAGGCCTGATAGTAATAAGGAAATTATGGGCCAGGAGTGGTGGCTCACGCCTGTAATCTAAGTACTTTGGAGGCCAAGATGGGCAGATCACCTGGGGTCGGGAGTTCAAGACCAGCCTGACCAACATGGTGAAACCCCGTCTTTAAAAAATTAAATTAAATTAAAAAAAAAATAATGGTTGCCTTTGTTGGATCCCAACAAGACTAATATGGAGGGCTATCTCCTGGGAAGACTGGGAATCCTGAGCCAGAGCTACCAAGATGTATGCTGTGGTTAATTATTAGAGCAGGGCAGGGTGAGCGCTTTTCATTCAGGTAAGTATCTAGAGAGAGATTTTGAGGGCCCTCACTCCCATACTCCACTGCATCTGAGACTTGAGGGCACAACCAAGAGAGAGGCAATGGGAGGGGATTATTTTTAATGTCCTTTGTATTAATAAGTCAAAATGAGAGGAACCCCATACCCCCTGTGAATGTAAAAAGGCAGGATGCTTCTGAAATAGCATAACCCAGAGACTGAACTCAGGCAAACCCTAAGAAAACTGCGCTGATGACCTTGGAGAGGTGCTGGGTCCAAGTGAGAGAGTGAAGGAAAGTCTGTGACCTGCTCAAGTCACTCCATTGTCCGTATCTCCAACAATCAAACCAAATCACCAATTGGCCTTGATGCCAAAGATCATGGTAATGACCATAATGATCTCCCCTTAAAAGCAGATGAGTTGCCCAGTTTAGAAAAGAGGTGGGCGTGATAGGGTGCTTCCCATAGCTCTAGGGTACTAAGCTGTACATTCTACAGTGAACCTTGACCACGAGATTGAAAACCATCTACTTAAGGTTTGTTTTTAGTTTTCTTAGGAGACATGGAAAAGAAGTTTGAAGGGTCTAAATTATCAACAATGTTCTCTTTAATTCAAAGCATTTAACCAAATAGCTAATAGTGCCTGCTATTACTTAAGGACTACCTCAGTGCTAAGCATATCACAAGTAACACTCACTTATTAAATATTAGATCTAACAGAGTATAAGAATTAGTAGTATAAGCTGGGCACAGTGGCTCACACCTGTAATCCCAGCACTTTGGGAGGCCAAGGCACGTGGATCATGAGGTCGGGAGTTCAAGACCAGCCTGACCAAAATGGTGAAACCCTATTTCTACTAAAAATACAAAAATTAGCCAGGCATGGTGGTGCCTGGCTATAATCCCAACTACTCAGGAGGCTGAGGCAAGAGAATTGCTTGAACCTGGGAGGAAGAGGTTGCAGTGAGCCGAGACGGCACCATTGCACTACAGCCTGGGTGACAGAGCAAGACTTCATCTCAAAAAAAAAAAAAAAAAAAGAATGAAGTAGCATAAGACTGCAGGGTTTGCATCTAGATTTCCTTTTCTTTTCTTTTTGAGATGGAGTCTCGCTCTGTTTGCCCAGGCTGAAGTGCAATGGTGCACTCTTGGCTCACAGCAACCTCTGCCTCCTGGGTTCAAGTAATTCTCCTGCCTCAGCCTCCCAGTAGCCAAGGGATTACAGGTGTGCACCACCACACCCAGCTATTTTTTTGTATTTTTAAGTAGAGACCAGGTTTCACCATGTTGGTCAGGCTGGTCTTGAACCCCTGACCTCATGATCTGCTCGCCTCAGCCTCCCAAAGTGCTGGGATTACAGGTGTGAGCCACCATGCCTGGCTTACATTTCCTTTTCAACAAGAACAATGTCTTCTTTGTCTTTGCATCTTGGGAGAGTACTGGGCACACAGTGGGCACTCCACAAATATTAAATAATCCAAAGCTATAACTATTTCAAGCAGTGAGAAATCTTCCAAAGAGACGAAAATCTTTCCATTGTTTCAGTAATTCAGCATTGATTTTTAGTAATGTAAATTATACCCCCCAAAAGTTATGTCCCCTATATAGTACTGTTTTCTTTAAGTATGACGTTTCAGAATACAAAAACCAAAGCCTGGGCCTGTTCCAGAAGAGGCATTAAAATTTACTTCCTTGCTGAGAGTGGATTCACGAAACTCTCCTGGAGCAGGAACAGTCCCCAAAGCATATTCTTCGGGCATCATTTCTGCAGAAGACTAGGTCATGTGCATAATCCGCAACAGCATCAAAGGGGATCTTTGGTCAAATCAGAGTGGTGAATGCTGGGCTAAGAAAGGGTAAACCAGTTTCTTTGCGGGAACACATATTAGAACCCCGACTGCACTATGTACCTTGTAAACCTCCCTCAAAGAGCATATGGACTGTGGCATTTCTCAAGTCCACTTCTGCATGGAACTGCTTCTTCATGATACGTCTTCAGGAGTAACCATTTACTGAACTCTCCTGCCTACCCATGTCTTCAGTGGTGTTCTTTTGGTTCTGCTTTTCCTCCCTGTCATAATTTTTAGTAGGTGAGATTCTTCTTCTGTTTGTGGTCTAGAACATTAAGAGAAGAGGCAAGAAACCAGGTTCCAGAATGATAACTTCTAGAGCACCAATTGCTACTGATGAACCTAAGAAATGCCTTCAAATCTACTTGGAACTATGGGTAAAGGTGAAAGGATAATTAAGGCAAAGAAAATAGAAGGTGGGGGATACAGAGAAGAGGAGGGCAGAGAAAAAAATTAAAAGACAACACAAGACGAAATACATGGTCAGAAGGAATGCAAAACCACAATTAACACGCCACCTTCCACCTTAACACAAAAACCTCAGAGATGAGTCAAATTCCAGCCATCAAGGAGGTAGTATTCCTGCAGGAGCAGAGGACCAGTGACCTGAAAAGCAGCCTTTCTCTAGGTCCCCAGTCCTTAGCCAAGGGAAGTTATCCAAGCACACTGCAAATCTTTCCCATCACTCTGATGTACTCTTAATGTTTCTCACCATTAGGCTTTCTGCTATGTTGAATGCATAATGTACTGTCTACTAAAATGCTTCAATCTTAACAAAAACAACAGCACACAAATGTTGACTGGTGGGCAGAGACCATCTCTATTTGGCTTAGAATCGCAGATTCACAGATGTTCAGAGATTAAGAGACGTTAGAGGCAAGGTTGTTTCGGTGACTGTCTTTTAAGCAGCCCACAGAGACGCATGTTTTTATAAACCTTGCTTTCTTTATCTGAAGTTCCTTAAAGGTAAACCATTCAAGTCACCTGTTCATTGTGGCTTCCTATCCAGAGGGACAGTTTAGATGATTTCTTGGAGCCTGTCAACTCTTACTCAAATATTTGGACTGACAGAATCAGAGGCAAGCTGGGATATTTGGAATGCTATCTGCAATAGTGACATCTGGTGGCTTCTAAGTACTGTTGCACCTCCTTAAGGCAGGAAAGCAAGCCTGGCTTTTAAGCAGTATTTGTGAAAACATAATTACATGAGTTCTGGAAAAGGACCTCAGAAATGGTATCATTTAACAGTCTCCACTTGAATGCTTATGTTGCTCACTATATTAAAAGCTATGGTGCTTGTTTCAGCAGCACACATACTAAAATTTTGAAAACTACAGTGATTAATATGTGCAAGGATGACATGCAAATTGGTGAAGTGTTCCCTATTTTAAAATTTATATGTGTACATTTTTTTTGAGACAGGGTCTTGCTTCTGTCACCCAGGCTGGAGTGTAGTGGCACCATCATGGCTCATTGCAGCTTTGACTTCCAGGTTCAAGCGATTCTCATGCCTCAGCCTCCCAAGTAACAGGGACTACAGCTGTGCACCATCACGCCTGGCTGATTTTTGTATTTTTTGGTAGAGACAGGGCTCCACTGTGCTGCTCAGGCTTATCTCAAACTCCTGGGCTCAAGTGATCCACCTGCCTTGGCCTCCCAAAATGCTGGGATTACAGGTGTGAACCACCACACCTGGCTTATGTAATTATTTTTACCAAAAATAAGAAAAAATTATAATGAAAGAACTATTATGATATGAATCCTTGTTTCTAAAGGAGAAGCAGCTAGAGAAATAGTCAGCTATTTTGATCACAAAGGGTTTCCAAGTGGGGTTTTGAGTTAGTGTTTCATGTCTGCTCTGTGATGTCCCTCATCCATACCTGATAAATGGGTGATGAGCCAGGTAACCCCACCCTGTACCCCCTGCACCATGATTTTACAAATAAAGTGAACAATAAACATTCTCTTTTAAGAATTCTGAGGCGGGTGGGGAGTTGGGGAGAGACAGCATGGGGAGAAATGACAGATATAGGTGAAGGGGAGGAAGGCAGCAAATCACACTGCCACATGTGTACATATGCAACTATCTTGCATGTTCTTCACATGTACCCCAAAACCTAAAATGCAATTAAAAAAAAAGAATTCTGAAATTGGGAGAGTTAAAATATTGTCATTTATCTAGGGAATTGAAAGTGGAAGTATCCTATGAGGTAGTAGATTAACAAAAATGGACCCTGTACAAGATAAAGTTTTGAAGAAGCAGAATCTATGAAGACACAAGGTTGACCAGACAAGAGAAGAATAGAATAAATGTGCAGACAGGCCACAAAATCTGAAGGAAAGATAGGGAAATCAATGGAGAGGGAGGCAGACCGTGAGACGGTGGGGCTTGATCCTGGGGCTACCTTGGTTGCTGCCCTTCCTTGGGCTTAATTGTACTTTACTTAAAAAAAAAAATGTCCCAGAGGACACTTGAGGGATTTCCTAGACATAGACAGAGGCTTGACTACTCCTAATTAAAATATCAAGTTTTTTCACAAATCTGAATTTTGCTTCTCATCCTGCACTAATTCTGAAATACTCATTTCCTGTTTTCCCTATTTCTTGTCAATGCTCCACAGCCCTGGTAGAGAGGGCTTCTTGCCTGAAACTATATTAGACATGCTGCTTCCACATTTTTGCATTAAAGGCTGGTCCCCCGTAAAAAAACATGGACTCCTTTGTCTTTTACTCTTCAGTTCTGCACAGGTGCTAACTTAGAGTCAAACCTCACACGTTCAACTCAGCTTACCCATCATCCCCACTCATCCTGCCAACCCACTCACCCCTTATACCACCAACTTTCTCCCAAGAATCTGTGCCAGAAAAGTAGAAATCATTCTAGGCCCTCTCTCACACCCCAGATCAAATTTGGTGTCACTAAATTTGTTTAACTTAAAATTGCAGAAGCATAATCTTAGCCATCAACTTGCTTTGTGTAATTTCCTTATGCATTGCTTCATTCCTTTGCTCTAAAGGAGAAATGCTTCTTAAAGAGTTAACACATTAAATCTAATCAAGTCTCTCACCATTGTTGACTGTCAACACCAATGGGTGTTTTTTCCTGTTGTAAACTGGTTTGGCTATAAATCAAAATTGTTTTAGTCCTGAGTCAACACTTACTTATCCAACAAATACTTTAACTAAATAATATGTGTTGGGCACTCTGCTGGACAGGCTAGAAATGTGATTAATTTAAATAACTCATGTTTTTTAAGTTAATCATATTTACTTTCAAATTAACTGTAACTAAATGATATGCATACTGTAATACACAGATGAAAAATATCAGGTAACAGAGGAAGAAACGAGGAGTCTTACCCAAGGAATGGAGATGTGAAAATGATATGAACCTTCAAGTCAAGTAAATATCACAAAACAAAATGTAAGGAATATAATTGTGCCAACTGTTGCAAAATACAGAAAAATTCATTCTAATACACAATTTATGTACAAATAATATGTGACTACATTCAAGTAAACATTACTTCCAAGCTTTTTTACTGCCACCTTATAAAAACAGGAGCAAAACAGGGGCAAGATGAGATTTGGCTTTCCCAGGACGAAGGTGGTAAGGCCAGTAAAGACAGAAATTCTCCACATTCTTCCATCACCAGGCCAAAAGGCAGAATGGATGGAGCATGTGCTAAGCTGGCCTCAGGTGCTACATCCTCACCACCCCCGAGCCTGGGCCCATGCCAAGATGTCTCGGTTGGTCATATGCCCATCATAATAACGGGCAGAGATTTTAGCAACCTTACATAAGGCTGGAGGTCTACAAGAAAATCTTGCCCACTGACCAAGAAAGAACAAATCACTTGAGACTCTTCTCATGAATTAGAACCACAGGGGACAAATTACCACTGCCAAGCCATATTGTGCTGAGGAGGAGGTAGCCTAGAAGCTTCCTTTTCTAGGTAAAGGGGGAAGCAGTGTGGATTCTTTAGTGTGTTCTGATAGCCATTGTCACTAAGCACTTCTTCAAGTCTTTACATCTCCTCCTGCTGCATTTTAAAGCATTTTAAAACATTTTTATAGCAAAAAAAAAAAGAAGAAAATGTAAGGAATATAATTGTTGGGCAGTTTTGTGTGAAAATGGACACCAAGCAAAAGGACACAAAGAACACAGTATTTTGTACTGGAGTGTTTTCTGAGAGGAACAGACAACTTACTGACCTCCACATTCTCTCGCCAGGTTCAAGGCCACCTCGATAGGAGGGTGGTGTCCTCCTCCTTCTTCCAACAGGCCCAACATGGCAGGTTCTTCACCTGTTCAAAATCACGGTTCTCAGAACAACATCAAAAGCAGTGATTTAAAATCTGTTTTCTTTCTAAAAAGAAAACTCAGGAGGTGAGGAGAAGCAAGGCCTTAAAAGCCTCCTTTATTTGGAATACGAAGTTGCACCTGAGGCCTACTAAATTGTGACTTTCTCTCCCACCTTTGGAGATCTTACTCCTTTGGAGTGGGAATATGGTGATTCACATGGTAATATGGAATTTGAATAGAAAATAAATTGTGCTGAATCTCACGTATGATGTCCTAAAAGTGTCCAAAATGATGTCATTAAAAAGGCAGGGAGGGGGACTGCAATTAGATGGATGAGGAAGAGGCAGTTGAGAAAACAGATTAATGATGCCTTTGACACAATCAGCCTGCGAGGAATACTGGTTTCTATGACAACCAAACCACTTAACCTCAATTAACAAAGCTGTTAAAAAAGAAAAACTTGAAAGATGGGGAGGGGAAAAGCCAGCCCATCTTCCTTGGGGGAGTGAAGTAGGCTGTCCCCTCAGTGCCTGGGAGAGGAGCACATATTAACTACATACCCGCAGGGTGTGTATCCTCCTACACTCTCCAGTTCCCAGTAATTAGTTTTCAGAAGCAGCCCAAAGATGTTGAGAAATTGCAACTCATTAGCACGGTTTTCTGACAGAACAGCCTTATTATCCTGATTGAGCCTTAACTAAACAGCATGGACAAGCAAGAGACAAAAGGCTCCCTCTTGCTTTTTCCAAACTTAGTGTTGCTGTTCACACACACCTAGTTCCCAACATCTTCCAGGAGCTCCTTTCTGAGAATTAGGCAGGGCAGGCTGGATTCTGCCTTATGTTTTAACAGAGAATAGTTGTTTTTAGAATGAAACACCCAGGCCATTCACGATAAAACAACGTTAAAATCAAATAACAAAAAGTTTATTTATGGTTTTGGGAAAACTGGCTAGCCATATGCAGAAAGCCGAAACTGGATCCCTTCCTTACACCTTATACAAAAATTAACACAAGAGATTAGAGACTTAAACATAAGACCTAAAACCAGAAAAACCCTGGAAGAAAAATTAGGCAACACCATTCAGGACATAGTAATGGGCAAAGACTTCATGATTAAAACACAAAAGCAACTGCAACAAAAGCCAAAATTGACAAATGGGATCTAATTAAACTAAAGAGCTTCTGCACAGCAAAAGAAACTATTGTCAGAGTGAACAGGCAACCTACAGAATGGGAGAACATTTTTGCAATCTATCCATCCGACAAAGGGCTAATATCCAGAATCTACAAAGAACTTAAACAAATTTACCAGAAAAAAAAACCACCTCATCAAAAAGTGGGTGAAGGATATGAACAGATACTTCTCAAAAGGAGACATTTATGCAGCCAATAAACATATGAAAAAATGCTCATCATCACTGGCCATTAGAGAAATGCAAATCAAAACCACGATGCGATACCAGAATCAGGCCAGTTAGAATGGCGATCATTAAAAAGACAGGAAATAACAGATGCTGGAGAGGATGTGGAGAAATAGGAAAGCTTTTACACTGTTGCTGTAAGTTAGTTCAACCACTGTGGAAGCCAGTGTGGCAATTCCTCAAGGATTTAGAACTAGAAATACCATTTGACCCAGCAATCCCATTACTGAGTGTATACCCAAAGGAATATAAATCATTCTACTATAAAGACACATGCACACGTAGTTTATTGGCGGCACTGTTCACAATAGCAAAGACTTGGAACCAACCCAAATGCCCATCAATGATAGACTGGGTAAAGAAAATGTGGCACATATACACCGTGGAATACTATGCAGCCATAAAAATGGATGAGTTAATGTCCTTTGAAGGGACATGGATGAAGCTGGAAACCATCATTCTCAGCAAACTAACACAAAAACAGAAAACCGAACACTACATGTTCTCACTCATAAGTGGGAGTTGAACAATGAGAACACATGGACACAGGGAGGAGAACATCACACAAACCACTATAGGACATGTATACCTATGTAATAAACTTGCACATTCTGCACATGTATACTTAAAGTATAATAAAAAAATGTTTATTTATGCACAATTTAATGTCCTCCATGTAATGAAAGGAATTGGATTTTCCAGAGTCACTCTTAAGTCAGTGGAAAACTCTCTTCATATTTTCCTGGGTCTGAGGTGGGTTCGTCTGGTTTGCAGTGGGCATGAGTAAAGTAAATCTAACAGAAAAGAGGTGGGAGAAACATCAGAGAGGTTCATCTTTCTTAGCATGTAATCCAGTCCCAATTCCAACACTGCTCCATCACCTACAGAGCCTGAAGGTGGTAGGAAATGGAGACTTTTGTTGGATTGCCTCTTGATCGTTTCTGATAAAAATATATCTAGTTATTGATATTCTACTATCAACACAAATGAGAAGGAAAAAATAAAAACCCTAACAATATCAAGAGCATTGTCAATTTTAGCATTTTGTATAGGTTTTTCTTGCTGGTTTTATTAGAAAAAAAGTATTATAAGGAGAAATTAATTTACAATGAACCCTTGTTAACATATATTAAATTTTATAAAAAACTAATAATACATTAGGGTTGTAAAAAATAAAACAAGTTTCTGTCAAGCTAAATTTTAATAATTAAATCTAAAAGGCAAAAATATGCATTTTAAAAATACATTTTTTTTTAAATAAATAGCCATACACATCTACACAGGAATATCTCCTGTTTCACAATGTTGTTGTAAATTTTGACTCACATTTTGCCTCCAATGCTGGATATGAAAAAAAAATCAGTTCGTCCATAAATAGAAGCACTAACAGTCTGACAGAAGAGTACCTCAGTTTAAATGTTATCTTTTCCTTTTCAAATGCTAGTGATGATGGGCTGGGTGTAGTGGCTCAAACCTGTAATCCTAGCACTTTGGGAGGCCAAGGCTGGCGAATCACTTGAGGTCAGGAGTTTGAGACCAGGCTGGCCAACATGGTGAAACCCCACCTCTAATAAAAATACAAAAATTGGGCCGGGAACGGTGGCTCACGCCTATAATCCCAGCACTTTGGGAGGCTGAGGCGGGTGGATCTCTAGGTCAAGAGATCGAGACCATCCTGGTCAACAAGGTGAAACCCTGTCTCTACTAAAAATACAAAAAATTAGCTGGGCATGGTGGTGCACGCCTGTAGTCCCAGCTACTCGGGAGGCTGAGGCAGAAAAATTGCTTGAACCCAGGAGGCAGAGGTTGTGGTGAGCCAAGATCGTGCCATTGCACTCCAGTCTGGGTAACAACAGCAAAACTTCGTCTAAAAAAAAAAAAAATACAAAAATTACCTAGGTGTGGTGGTGAGAACCTGTAATCCCAGCTACTCATGAATCTGAGGCATGAGAATCACTTGAACCCAGGAGGCAGAGGTTGCACTGAGCCGAGATTGCGCCACTGCACTCCAACCTGAGCAACACAGCGAGATTCCATCTCAAAAAAACTAAAAATAAAAAAAGTTAGTGATGATGTATATTTCTTCCTCATGAATTGCCTATGGACACTTTTTCTGCTAGAGTTTTAGAATTTTTCTTATACTACTGAGATTTTAAAACAGTAAAACTCTTAACATTATTCTTGCCATATTTATGAAAAATATTACCCTAGATTGTTACTTTTTATTTTTATTTTATTTATTTATTTATTTTTAGATGGAGGTTTGCTGTTGTTACCCAGACTGGAGTGCAATGGCACGATCTCGGCTCACCGCAACCTCAGCCTTCTGGGTTCAAGCAATTCTCCTGCCTCAGCCTCCTGAGTAGCTGGGATTACAGGCGCGCACCACCATGTCCAGCTAATTTTTGTATTTTTAGTAGAGACGGGGTTTCACCTTGTTGACCAGGATGATCTTGATCTCTTGACCTCCTGATCCACCCACCTCGGCCTCCCAAAGTGCTGGGATTACAGGCGTGAGCCACCGCGCCCGGCCTACTTTTTAATTTTACGATGTTTTAGTATACAAAAGTTTTCTTTTTTTTGTAGTGAAATCTGCTAATATTTTCCTTTGAGGTTTTACCTATTATTTTTATGCACAGAAACTTCACAGTCCTGCCAGGTGCAGTGGCTCACACCTGTAATCCCAACATTTTGGGAGGCCTACATGGGTGGATCACTGGCACCAGGAGTTGGAGACCAGCCTGAGCAACATGGTGAAACCCCGTCTCTACAACGATAACAACAACAGCAGCAAAACAACAACAACAAAATAAGTTAACCAGGCATGGTGGTGCATACCTATAGTCCCAGCTATTCAAGAGGCTGAGATGAGAGAATCACTTAAGGCAGAGGTTGCAGTGAGCTGAGATCTTGCCATTACACTCCAGCCTGGGCAAAAGAGTCAGACCCCGTTTCAAAAAAAAAAAGAAAGAAACTGCACAATCCTCAGAGCAGTTCAACATTCATGCACATTTAATGTAAAGATTTATGGCTCTAACTTGATATAATTATCTGCATAATCAATTTTTCCAATACATTTTTTTTTTGAGACAGAATCTCACTTTGTTGCCAGGCTAGAATGCAGTGGTATAATCTTGGCTCACTGCAATCTCTGCCTCCTGGGTTCAAGCAATTCTCCTCCCTCAGCCTCCTAAGTATCTGGGATTACAGGCGCATGCCACCACACCCAGCTAATTTTTGTATTTTTAGTAGAGATGGTGTTTCACCACTTTGGCCAGGATGGTCTCTAACTCCTGACCTCTTGATCTGCCTGCCTTGGCCTTCCAAAGTGCTAGGATTATAGGCGTGAGCCACCACACCAGGCTCAATACATTTTTACTGAGCTATAATGTGTGCAACATAAAATATACCATATATTTTTTTTCTGAGACAAAGTCCCCCAGGCTGGAGTGCAATGACACAATCTTGGCTCACTGCAACCTCCGCTTCCCAGTTCAAACGATTCTCCTGTCTTGGCCTCCTGAGTAGCTGGGATTATAGGTGCCCACCACCACACTTGGCAAATTTTTTGTATTTTTAATAGAGACAGTGTTTCACCATGTTGGCCAGGCTGGTCTTGAACTCCTGACCTCAAGTGATCCACCTGCCTTGGTCTCCAAAAGTGCTGAGGTTACAGGCATGAGCCACTGCCCAGCCCATAAAATGTTGAAGTGTACAATTTAATGCTTTTTAGTAGATCCACACAAAGTTGTGCAACTATCACCACTATCAAATTCCAAAATATTTTCATCATCCCCAAAAGAAACCTCATGCCTATTAGGAGTCACTTCCCATTCCACTCTCCCCTCATATCCTGGCAACCACTAAGCTACTTCCATCTATTCTGGGAATTTCCTATTAATGGAATCATTTATGGGATTTTTCATGTCTGGCTTCTGTCTCTTAGCATAATGTTTTCAAAATTCATCCATGTAGCAGCATGAATCAGTACCTCTTGACTTTTTTTTTTTTTGGCTAACATTCCAATATATCCCAATATAATATCCCATTATATATCTCAATATATCAATTACTATATGCATTATCCATATATCAGTTGATGGACATTTAAACATTCATGTACAAGTTTCTGTGTGGATGTACATCTTTAACTCTCTTGTGTATCTACTAGGAGTGAAACTCCAATACTTTTTGTTTAGTAATCCCTTTTCCAGTGATTTATGAGCCTTGCTTATCGTAAATTAAATTTCTGGTTTCAGGGCTTTCTAATCTGTTCTGCTGTCCTGTCACTTCTTTTGCAAATACAAGCCCTTTTCAGTTTTAGTAGATGTATGTTTTATTCATTCATAAGGCAAGACACCTTTAACTTTCCTTTCTTAAATTTTCTTACTGCTGCTTATTCTTCACTCTCAAACTTTAGATTCTACTTGTCATGGTATTTTGATTGGAGATGGGAAATTGATTTGGGAAAAATGGATATATTTGCAATATTTTATCTTTCCATCCAGATACGGTCTCTCCTCTTTTATGCAAATCTTCTGCTATACCTCCCACTACATTTTGTGACTTTCCTCACACAGGACTCACCCACTTTTTGTTAAGGAATAACTAGACACTCTAACCCCTGAGGGGGTGAGAGCTGGACTCACACCAGATGAAAAGTTAACCAAGCAAAGACTTGAGGGAAATCAACTGCAGACACAGCAAAGGATGAGTGCGAAGGCCACGAGGTAAGCCCAGGCAGCAGGAACAGGGAGAAGGCGAGTGTGGCTGGGTCAAAGTGATAAAGGAAGAGTAGAAGAAGTTGAAGTTGGACTTAGGCAGGCCCAGATCAAATAGAGCCGTAGAGGCCACATAAGGAGCTTAGACTTTTGCCCTATGCAAATCGAAAGCCACAGGAGATTTTAAAGCAGGTACTGACATGGTCTTGCATGAGGGCAACTACCTCTGGTCCAGCGAGGAAGTTGCCCTCTCAGTGTGATCATATGGCTTCTGACCTGTGGCCAGTGCCAAGACCTAACAGACAGACAGCAACTTCAGAGAGCTAGGAGAAGTGAGTCCACAAAAACCTCTGAGTGTATCATCAGGATTGCGACCCCCACAAGCCACACAATTATTGTGCTAGAGGCTGGTCCTGAAGTCACCAGCACCACCAAAGGAAACTGGAGGTCCCAGGGAAAGAAAATCCTCAATTCGACATCTACCTTCACACGCCTACAAAAAAATCCAGCGTGATGACTGTAGCCATGACACTTCTGGAGTGAAGCAGGCAGGTAAACACCCTCCTCCCTCCAACCTTCCCACTCTTCTCCCACAAAGCTGCTACCAGAAAGTGTGGGCTGGGACTTCCAATACCAAGGAACGTGCCAGGAGTCACCGAACCACCCAGAAATCTTAAGGGGATTGTCCTGGCCTCTTAGTCACCCAGCTGGAAGCTGCTATCTTCCCGGCAGGAATTGCCTCCCCCTCCACCCCTGCTATTGTGCCAGATGTTCAGGTTGCCTGAATACATCTGCCCGGGTGGACTACTTTGGGCACCCCTGCCCAGGAACAGTTCTGGAGGTCACGCCTGGAACCTACTTGACCAACACTTCTAATTATTTTGTAAACACCTAATTTCTCGTGTTAAATTCTTTTCTTATTCTTCTTCTTTTTTTGAGATGGAGTTTCGCTCTTGTTACCCAGGCTGGAGTGCAATGGCGAAATCTCGGCTCACCGCAACCTCCGCCTCCTGGGTTCAGGCAATTCTCCTGCCTCAGTCTCCTGAGTAGTTGGGACTACAGGCGCGCACCACCATGCCCAGCTAATTTTTGTATTTTTAGTAGAGACGGGGTTTCACCTTGTTGACCAGGATGGTCTCGATCTCTTGACCTTGTGATCCACCTGCCTCGGCCTCCCAAAGTGCTGGGATTATAGGCGTGAGCCACCGCACCTGGCCAAATTCTTTTCTTCTTAAAGTACCTAGAGTGATTTCTGTTGAACCCCAACTAATATTCAAATAGCAGCACCAACACTGCCATAAGAGATGCATCATGAGTTCCCGTCCTCAGCAATCTCCAACACCTTCTACTCAGCCTATTCACCTCGCTCCATGAAACCATTCCACCCAGCCACCGTCCTGGTGAGAAAACTGCCTCCACTTACAACTTTCCCCTCTCTACACTAAGGCTTAGTCCTGTGTCAAACCTGTAAGAACCTTTTAGGTTTCTCTTTTCTGTCTATTTTATGTGGCCGTCCCAGAAGGCGACACAACCTGAGGTCCCCCAGCAAAGGCAAGTCCAGAAAAGGATTTCTGACACCAGCAATCCATGGGTTTATTTAACACATACTGATGGTCCACGTTTTGCCAAGGCTATTTGCAAGAGACCACAAAAGTTCTTAAAGTCCCTGCATCAGCAAATGATTGCTATAAAGGTAATCCTGCAGGGTACCAAAAGGCGGCCAAACTGCCCTTTCCAATCAACTTTCCCCTGACATTTGAAAAAGGAAAAGAGGGCGTCAGTGTTTTGCCCCCACTGCAGCATGCCAAGTTGTCTGGAGTAAACAGCAAGCTTGGCAAAGTGGACTGAGGCAACTGTCTGAGTCTGCAGCTCCTGCAGCTCCAAAACCCAACGGGAGACTTTCAGTGGGGCAGCCCCCTCCCACGGATGAACTTCACGCAGGTGGAAGACAAGGTGAGAAAGTGGGAAGGCTCATTCAATCTTGTAACAATCAGAATATTTCTGCACAAGGCAAAAAGACTTGTCCTTTGTGTGCTGTGTGTTCATACAAGAACACAGGCACGTATTCACTACTGCATTGGTAGTGATCTTAGGGGAAAGCAATCTCTCGTGGTACCTTGGAACGTCAAGCAAATACTACCTGGTGCTGTGGTTTTCACCCTTTGGCCAACAGACTATAGTCGGAATTGGTTCAAGTCTACGTAGGCTTTAGTATACAAAAAACATATCAAAGATATTTTATTGGTTAAAGAGCAATGAGTGGAGTTTTACTGAATTATTAGTGAAACTGGGTTTTGTTTGTTTTTTTGTTTTGAGACAGAGTTTCGCTCTTGTTACCCAGGCTGGAGTGCAATGGCACGATCTCGGCTCACCGCAACTCTGCCTCCTGTGTTCAAGCAATTCTCCTGCCTCAGCCTCCCGAGTAGCTGGGAATACAGGCGCGCACCACCATGCCCAGCTAATTTTTGTATTTTAGAGACCAGGATGGTCTCGATCTCTTGACCTCGCGATCTACCCGCCTTGGCCTCCCAAAGTGCTGGGAGCCACCGTGCCCGGCCCAAAACTGGGTTTTTTGATACTTCTTTTTGTATTGGTCTGCTCCAATAAAGCCCAGGCTGACTACCTCCAGTCAGCCCCACTCAGAAAGAGCCCTTCTCTGGCCCTCTGGGGCAGAGAAGCCCTTCTGGGGCATCTAGAAATAACAGGCTCTGGTCTGCTGTTATATGACTGGCCCAAAGTCCCACGGGCAGAATTTTTGTCCCTCCTGAGCAGATGAGTGCATACCTCTGAGGTTTGCAGCATGGCAGCCGCCCTCTCCAGACAGATCTCCACAATGCAGTTCTTGGCCTTGATGCATGAGTGCTGGGACCTTAATTCCTTCCTTTTTCCCTTTCCTCATTCAGTCAAGGGGTGATGGTAAATGGCTATAAAGCTTGTTTTATTGAACTAACATCTAATAAGCTGAGTTCTCTGAATTAGGTCTACTCAGAAAAGAAGTTGTAGAACTTAAACACCTATGCCCACTGGAAATGTACAGAAAAGGCTGCATGAGGGCCTTTTCTCAAACTAAAGAAAGGAATGCCCTATTAACAGACTTTCTACTCTTTTATTAATAGTTCATTTTTAGTATCTGTGTTTTCTTCTGTTAATTGCCATTTTCATCCTTTTAATTTTGTATAATTGCCTACCATTTAAAACCCTTCCTGTTTCAGTAAGTATCTGGTTATTCATACTCAACAATATTTGAACAATTTGGTATAACAAATAAAATATACCATAGAGAAGAAAAAAGTGTACATTTGCTTGGAATAACACAACAAAAAGCACAGCCATCACAATCATCAATCGTCCACATTACACACGAATTGAGCTCTAAACCCAGGGACTTCAGGATGGGATGAAACGCCTAGGAAGTTCCCAGCTTTCCTTCTGTCTATCACTCTCTGCCAGTGAAGACTGAAAGCATGACTTACCTTCCTAAGTGTGCCAAGGCAAAGTCTAACAGAATCTCCTTTGGTCATTTTAAATCCTGTTTTAAGGCTAAACAAATGTCCAAGCTACAACCCAGGATAAAGAAGCACAACCTCGTCTGGGCATGGCGACTCACGTCTGTAATCCCAGCACTTTGGGAGACCAAGGCAGGTGGATCACCTGAGGTCAGAAGTTTGAGACTGGCCTGGCCAACATGGTGAAACGTCATCTCTACTAAAAAAATACAAAAGTAGCCAGGCATGGTGGCACGTGCCTGTAATCCCAGCTACTGGGGGGCCAAGGCAGGAGGATCACTTGAACCTGGGAGGTAGAGGTTGCAGTGAGCTGAGATCATGCCACTGCACTCCAGCCTGGCAATAGAGCAAGACTTTCTCTCAAAAAAAAAAAAAAAAAAAAAGAATCACAGCCTGAATGACTGTCCCAGGTGACAGCTTGGAAGCCCAACCTGGGTGTAATCACCAGCTCAAATGTGAAGTACCTGTGTTGTTTTATTGCAACACATCCAACAAAGATATGTAACAAAGCAGTCTTAGCATCATCTCCAGGTCATTCCCAAAAAAGGGGGGCTACTGTCAGAAAAGCTAAAAGTGGCTGGAAGGCTAGAGACTGTTAGCAGCAGGAAAAGGAAAGCTGGGAACTTCCTAGGCATTTTATCCCAACCCGAAGTCCCTGGGTTTAGACCTCAATTTGTGTGTAATGTTAATGATTGATGATTGTGATGGCTGTCATTAACAAAAGGCTATAACAAGAGGCCAGTTGGTGGCTGGCTGGCTGCTAGAGGCCACGTGGAGGAAGAAATTTGCTGGCCTTGGAATAGGAGTCTTTTCCTTTGGGCTAAGCTTTAAAGAGTCTTCCTTTGGAGGGCAGAAGATGGCTCAAATAATAAAGAAACCAACTTTATGAAAAAACAGGTGAGAAAGGAACAAGATGAAATTAAATCTATTATGCTTCCTAAGATTTTGGTAGACTTCCAAGGACCAATGTTGGGGAAAATGCAAACTGAGCATCAAATGTTAATGGAAAAATCACTGTGGGGGATGTGGAAAAAGAAAGTTAATCTGGAAGGAAAAATGGAAAAATGCTGAGTGTGTGGGCTTCCCAGTGGCTTGTGTAAGAGCCACAGAAATGGATTCCAAATCTAGAAGATTCTGTTGACCTGGCATTGACCTGTTGCTCCATGACCTGATGGGGGACACAGGGTTTTAGCATCAGTTATTGAGATTTTGTGCTCCCTCAGTCACCCCATGCTACCCAACAGTGATCATACAGCCAAGGATTATTTTGATAATCAAAATCGCAGATACCTACTATGTTTTATGTGTTTGTGTAACCTAAGTCTAGGGACACAGAGCTCATCTAGGAAGATGAGGAAGAGGGCATCATAAAGGTACAGGGCTGTACTCCATTCTGAAACTCTCTCCCCACACCCCCACATCATCTCAGTTTCTGCTTAAACAGCAATAATAGGTAAAAATAGCTTTGATGCTGCCTCTCCACCCCATCCTCCCCATTCCCTGAATAAAGATTTGTAGAATTTAAGATGTGAAAAGTCGGAAACCACTGCACTAAACCACATTGAATCCAGTACTCCATACACAGATTGCCAAATGGCTGAAGACCAAGGTCTGGCCCTTAAAATGAATGAAGCTGGATGGCTAAAAGAGCATCGCAACAGAAATCTTTGTTCTACAAGTGAGCTGAACCTACCCAGATGGTCCTGACTGTAAGGCCTATGGCATCTTTTCTGAGAGCCATAATTTTGTTGACAAGGAACACCATGCTGCTATTTTTAAAAGAAGCATCCATCTTTCTGACAGCTAGTCAGCAAATCACTTTTTATGGTCAAATTTTGCATGACTTGGCCTTAGGAAGATCACCTGGGTGAGAAAGGGTAGAAGAATGTGTTCTTCGTCCTACTGAATAAAAGCTATGCATAAATCTCAGACAAAAATTAGAGAAAAAAGAATCCTCACAGCACTAAAATGTCAGAATATACATTTCCTAATTGATTAATGAGCACCATAAATATTTACACAATCTGCTGATACACCTAACTTGTAGGGGGAATATGGGAACGGGGGGAAAAAAAGACAGATAAATATTAAAAGGTATTCTTAAATAATTATGCTGTAATCATTTTTTAAAAATCTGTTTTTCTGAAATAAAGGATTCTGTCTCTTTTTGGAGAAGCCATTTAAAAGACAAATTAAAGAGAGTTTAGTTCCGTCACTATAGTGGTTCATTATCACCACTAATCGCCATGGTCCCCTAGAGTTTGCCAAATAGAATTTTGGACAAATTGAGATTTGTTTATTTAATAATGTAGAAGAAATCAGGAAATAGTTGGTGTCTTAAGACTTTAAATGAACATATGCCTTCAATCTGGGTTTTAAGAAGTTTTTGTATTAAACGTAACTTCAGACACAGAAATAAAAAGCAAAAAGAGAAATGTTTTTCTCTTTTAATAAAGAAAAATATAAAGGCTCCAACATATTATTAAAATGACTTTGCTTTTAATTTCAGCATGGAAGTGCTCTGTTTAAAACTATTAATAGTTTATTAACATAAATCTTTACTAAGAGAAGAAAAAAATGAGATGGAAAACTTTCAAGGCTGGAACGAGCTCTTATTTTCCATTTAATATTTGGGTAGGAACAATTCTTGGAAATGATCACAAACGCAATAATTACTGGCTTAATCCTAAATAGATTTGCAGCCGTTCCTTTTCATGTTATTTTTGGCATGCTGGCTGTGGCATGCTGTAATGTTGACATAACTGGTTTCTCAGAAAACAAGATTTGTGACAATTTGCTCCATTTTGCTCCAAAGACAATCAATCTGAGGCTTTCAAAGCAGGGCTAAAAATGCACACACATCTCCCCCCTCGCAGCTGCTTCTTGTTTAACATTGTCAAATTTTCTTAATTAAAATTTGAGATTTTATGCTTGACTTCCTCTTCCCTTCCTCTAAAGCTCAGATGACACTTCGCCTTTTTTAGCTATATGGAAGTCTTTAAAAAGCCAGACAAAGGCCCTAATTGTTTTATCAGAAGACCTCATTTTTTTTTTTTTTTTTTTTTTGAGATTTGTATTTTTAGTAGAGATGGGGTTTCACCATGTTGACCAGGATGGTCTGGATCTCTTGACCTTGTGATCCACCCGCCTCGGCCTCCCAAAGTGCTGGGATTACAGGCTTGAGCCACTGCACCCAGCCCCAGAAGACCTCATTTTTAAGTTTGTGCTTGGTATTTTTCATCTATAATATATTTTATCCGATCTGAATCTTAGCAGGCTTAATTCAGCTTTGAGGGGGAACAGAACATGTATTTCACCCAAAATCATAATTACTGATGAAATATCAGAGGCATTTCCTGAGGTTTTCTCATAAGTCTTCAGTCACATGGCTTTTGATGCCATCTGTATACCAAAGACTCACAACATTTTATCTCAACCCAAGCCTCTCTCCCAAATTCCAGTGTCATTTATGTAATTGCCCTCTCAACATCAAGATGTCTTATAAGATCCTTAATAAGGATTTTACGCTCATTAAAATCCAAAATGACTTCTGAGCATTCCTCCAAAACATGCTCAGTCTGCCACTTTGCCCATCTCAGCTGATGCAACTCCACCCTTCTGATTATTCAGGCCCAAACCCCAGACATCACATCCTCTGGTCTGGGTCACTGTGATGGCCTCATCTCCTGCTTTTACCTCATCCATCTCATCCTACCCTCAATATGCAGTCTTTTCAAAACATGTTAGCCCATGCCCCTCCTTTGCTAAAAACTGCAATGGTTCCTTGTTTCAGTCAGAGTAAAAGTCAAAGTTTTAAAAATGGCCCCATTACCTTCTAAAGGTAACTTATAAACCTGCCATTAGGGGACAAGGTCTCTTGCTTTTCTGCATTTCCTCAAAGGAAAAGGCACTAAGTGGCTTCGTTTCAGATTAGCTTTTTAAAACTGTTTGGAGTGAGTGGCTTTGGAAGATGTATCTCCCTCTAGAGAAGGCAGGTTTGATTACTGTTCAGTGTGCAGCAAAGAAAATGTCTCTCTTCTGAGCAAAGGGCAAGAAAGTTTGCTTGCAGACTGCTATAAAAGATTCAGGTTCCCTAAGCTTGGGGTTCCTCTGCTATGACACAAACCCACTGAGGGTGCAGCAGCCCCCTGAGCCCCTCCACATCACCCTGTGGACTTGGTTGGCAAGGGGTACTGACACAAATATGCCAGTTCATGCTGCTTTGTTATGCCATGAGTAATAAAGCATTTTTGTCTCTGACCCAGGAGTCTCATGTCTTCTGCCAGAATCCACAAAACTGTGCAGGCTAACCTTGCTAGCTAGCAAGGACGGTAAAATCTGACTCTAGTTAGTACTTACCACCTATGAGACTCATCTCCTGCTACTGTTCCCTTAGTCCCTTAGGCCAGCCACATGATCTCCTCGTTGTCCTCAGGACTTATCTGACACATTCTTTTCTTTTCTTTCTTTCTTTTTTTTTTTTTTTTTTTTGAGATGGAGTTTCGATCGTTACCCAGGCTGGAGTGCAATGGTGTGATCTCAGTTCACCGCAACCTCTGCCTCCTGGGTTCAGGCAATTCTCCTGCCTCAGCCTCCTGAGTAGCTGGGATTACAGGCATGCACCACCATGCCCAGCTAATTTTTTTTTGTATTTTTAGTAGAGACGGGGTTTCACCATGTTGACCAGGATGGTCTCGATCTCTTGACCTCGTGATCCACCTGCCTGGGCCTCCCAAAGTGCTGGGATTACAGGCGTGAGCCACCGCGCCTGGCCCGACACACCTTTTCTTAAAGCCTTTGTATGGGCTTTTCTTTTCTGCCTGAAATGCTCTTCCCCCAAATACCAATTTAGCTCCCTCCCCTCTGTTAAGTCTTTGCTTTAACTTCACCTTCTTGATGAAGCCAACTGTAACCATCCTTTTTAAAACTACGAGTGACATCCTTCCCTAACTCAGCATCCCCAGGTCCCCTTACTTGAATACTTTTTCTATACAAATGCACCTACCACCTTTACAGATTATTCAGGGGTCAGTGAAGGTTTTCTTAATAAGCCAGATAGTAAACATTTTAAGTTTGTATGCCTTAGGTCTCTGTTGCAACCCTCCAACTCTGCTACTCCATTGAGAAAGCAGCTGTAGATAATCTATAAATGAATGGACATGGCTGTGTTCTAGAATACTACTTATAAAGTAGGCAGTCTGCCTGAGGGCCTTAAATTGCCAGCCCCTGCATTATATAATTTACTTATACCATTTATTGTGTAATGCCTGGCCCATCCCATCAATATTAGCTCCAGGAAGGACACAATCAGTTTATTCACTAGTATATTCCAAGTGCCTGGAACTCTCTGACAGGAAATAGCAGCAACTCAATAAATACGTGCTAAACAAAAGTGTAATCAGGGAACATACAGTTGTGGATCACTTTTCAAGTAACCTAAACCAGAGTTAGATTCCAAATCATAGATGATGTTTTGGGGGTAACTTACCTGGGTTATAATGACACTTCCCCTTAACTATCTCACCCACCAGTCCATAGGGTAAACTGCCGGCAGCCACATTTGTTCCAAATGACCCTGTTCCCTTAGTCACAATTATTTGAAGGGAGAGTCACCACACCTCTCCCAAGCTAGGCCAGTAAAAACTCCCCCTATGAGGGCTTGGAAACTGTATTGAGAAAAAGAGTCACAGAATTTTAATATGTGAACTCAAAACCATGGATAGATGTGGTAGAATTGTACTTACCTGTCCCCTTGAATCTGGGCATAACCACAAGACTTGCTTAGTCCCGTGAAATATGAATGGAAATGATCCATGTGAAAATTCTGGGTGGAAGCTTTAAAAGTCAATGTGCTTTTCAACAAATGGTGATGGGACAACAGTATCAAGAATGAAGTTGAGCCTCTACCTCACATCATATACTCAAATTACCTCAAACTGGATAAAAGACCCAAATTTAAGAGTTAAACTATAAAACTCTTAGAAGAATACATAGGTATAAATCTGTATGAGCTTGGATTAGGCGATGGATTTTTAGATATGATACTAAAATCACAAGCAACCAAAAAAACCAAAAAACCACATAAACTGGACTTCACAAAAATTCAGAACTTCTGTGTAGAAGAACACTATCCAAAAAATGAAAAGACAAATCACAGAACAAAATATTTGCAAATCACATATCTGATAAAGATCTAGTAAGAAAACCAAATTTTAAAATGAGCAAAAGCTTTGTGTGGGTCAAGATGGCCAGGGGGAGACCAATGTTAGTTCTAGCTAAATAATTACCAGCTTGATTGGCTCACAGTACACTGAAGTTTATACACTGAACTAAACTATATTGTTGGTGCAGTTAATTAGAAATCAAGTGGCAACAGGAAGTCTAAGGTAAAGACCATCTGAGAGCACAGTAACACCAGGGAACACCTTGGGGTGGCTGCAGAGCAGAGAATACTGCTCTGGTCCCACAAATGCCTTCTCAACATGGAGTCTGCAAGAGGGCCTCGTAAAGAGGGCTTACGCAAGGATCTCTGAGAAGGGAGGCAACCTCTGCTCACAAAATCTGGGAGGGTCTTTGCAGATGGGAACTGGCAAGGAGGAGAAAAGCCTTGCAGGGCAGAAATCACGGAACATCTCAGGCTCTGCCTAGGTTCTCAGAATATGGAGTGATTTTAATAGCTCTACGTCCTCAATGCTTGGGAGATAAAAGCCCCTTGATGCATTGGGAGTGGCCAGACCAGGTGGCTCCTCATCTGCTATACTTCTGATGCAGCAACACCCTGATAACAATCAGTGATAAACTCAGAGTACTAGTTTAGCATATCTTAGAAGGATCTAAAGTGCTGTTGGATGCTCAGAGTACTAGTTTAGCATGTTTTAGAAGGGTCCCTAGTGCTTTCCACCCGGCTATCTTACCTACACCTTTACTCTCCCCTTCCACACCCATAAGATCAATGAGATTGTGCAGGTAATAAAAGTGTTTGGAGCCCAGAGCTTGAGGCCAACACATTTTCCACACTTGCGTTGGTCCCCAGGACCCATGCTGTAACTTCCATTCTGGAGTCTCTGTCTCTATTTCCCTTTCTCAAACCCTTGTCACCGCTGGGACTAAGGGCACCCACAAACGGGTTGGGCTGGTTCACAACAGATTTGAATAGCTTTTTCTCTCCAAAGAACATATATAAATGGTCAATAAGTATATGAAAAAATGCTCAACACCATTAGCCATTAGAAAAATACAAATCAGGCCAGGTATGATGGCTCACACCTGTAATCCCAGCACTTTGGGAGGCCGAGGCAGTGGCATCACCCGAGGTCAGGAGTTTGATACCAGCCTGGCCAACATGGTGAAACCTTGTCTCTACTAAAAATACAAAAATTAGCTGGGCGCAGTGGTATATGCCTGTAATCCCACTACTCGGGAGGCTGAGGCAGGAGAATCGCTTAAACCTGGGAGGGGGGGGTTGCAGTGAGCCGAGATCACACTGCAGCACTGTAGTCTGGGTGACAGAACGAGATTTCACCTCAAAAAAAGTAAAAGCAAGAAAGGAAAAGAAAAATACAAATCAACCATGACGGGATACCATTCATTATTTTGTATTTTAATACGAAGTAAATTTTGTATTAAAGGCAAAATTATAGCTATAAATAGGTCAGTGTTTGCCTGGGCCTTGGAGGTTCAGTTCAGAGATTGACAGCAAAAGGACAAGAGGGAACTTTCTGAAGTGACAGATGTGTTAGAAAACTGGATGGTGGTGATGGCTGCACAAAAGTATACAGTCACTAAATGTAGACCTGTGTTTTAAAAGGAGTAAATTTAATGGTATTTAAATTACACCTCAATAAAAGCATTATCATTTTTTAAGCCACTATGCAATTTGCCGAACTTCTTTCTCTTTGCCATGGCAATGAGTATCACCGCAGATGGTGAGGGTCCAGTGGCCTCCACAGTGCAGAACAGAGTTCGCTACTGACCAAAAATGCACACGTAGAGTGAGCAAGAAAGAAACTGTTACTTTAAGCTGGTGAGACGCGCGGGGCTGTTTGTTACTGTGGCAAATCCTAGCCCATTCTAATTAATACAGAAATCAGTTCGAGATGGTATTAGCTCAAGTTAATATTAAGTTTCATTAATTAAGGCAACAGGAATGAGTAATGTCTTAGACATACTGTGGTGTAGTTATTTGGGATTTGATACTGTATCAAATAGACTAAATTTTTTAGAGAATTGTACTGAAGAACCACCTGCACTGAAAAAGACTGTGACTTTTTGAGACTTAAAATGATCCTTTGGCTCCAGTGTGAGGCAGGAACAGTTGAGAAAGTTGCTCTGTTCCTGGAGAGGGCAATTTCTTTGACAGTCTCTTCAGATATGGCCAAGAAAAATTACAGAAAATAAAACATCTCAGAAAGTGAACCCAGGTGTCACAGAGACCAGTGAACAAGAGCACTACTCCAGGAAATGGACTCAAGGCCCAATCAAAGAACATTTTCTATTCTCAAGATATGGAAGCTCAAAACATGAGATTTCAGAATCATTACAGCAGACCAGTGTTCACTGTGGTATCCCATGCTTCACTTCTCTCCTTCTAAGTGGGAGAGTTCATTGTGTTTATCCCACTTCTGTTCAACCAGAAAGAGAGTCATTTGTGCTGTTCATCATCTACTTCTGGTGCTTCTTCCAGATACATTAGGGTTGTACTTTCCTGCTCAGTTGAAGTTAGGTAAAGCTGTGTGATTTGCTTTGGATGTGAAATACGTGTCACTTCCAGGTGGAAGCTGTATGACTGAGACAGCCAGTAAAAAGGGATCCCTGGAGAACCTCCGACT
Source organism: Callithrix jacchus (assembly GCF_049354715.1). Taxonomy (NCBI): domain Eukaryota; kingdom Metazoa; phylum Chordata; class Mammalia; order Primates; family Cebidae; genus Callithrix; species Callithrix jacchus. Next base: position 121,675,612 of record NC_133502.1, read on the forward strand.
GGCCTGAGCACTGGGAGGAGTGTGCGCTGGGGTGGAGCCTCGGAAGTTCACACCGTTTGCGGTGGGGAGGAGCCTGGACTCTCCTGTTCTGGGGTGGTACACGGGACTCAATCTGTGAGGTGGGAAGCCTACTAGCAGGACTCTCACTTTGCTGAGAATCCCTGTTTCCCACTTTTTTTCTTTTTCACCCAATAATCCCTGCCCTTGTTACCCTCCAAACTGTCTGCGAGCCTAATCTTTCATGATCATGTAACAAGAACCCAGCTGTTAACAGAACTGAGGAGGAAGTCCCACAAGACCATTTTACATACACCATGCCTCTTTCCTCTTCTCATTCCGGATAACGGAGTCTCTGGCAATCCAGGGCCCTGTGTAAGGCTAAGATGGAGTTCATCCCTCACTGGCCTGAAATAGAGACGGATCATGAGAGGAAAATTAGCCTTTGCTGTGTGGACATATTCCTCCCATCAAGTCTCTTAAGGAAGCACAGGAGAGACAGAATAAATACTCTCCAAGTCTCTAAGGCTTTTCTATTCTGAATTGACATACTTCCTGAGTACCTCCCACATTCTTGCCCCTGAATTCCACAGACACCCTTTATCCATTTACTAGACAGCTGCTCAAGTTTTTGTTTTTAAACTAGCTTGAGTTGCTTACACCGAGTTGTAATTGATGCCTTTGTAAATCTATAAAGCTCCTCATGCCAAAGAACAAAGAAAAGACAAACAGGAAAGCATGGAACACATTGGGAGAGTCATAGTGGACCCAGCCCAAGTGGAGATGTGGCAGAGACAAGCCAACTGTTCACCATACCCATTGCCTCTTTTTTCCTGAGCCCATGGCTAGACCATTTCTCTGCCTCTTTTGTCATGAAGTAAAGCAGTGACTGAATTCTAGCTAACGGAACTTAACAGATATGTACCATCTCCCTCACACATCCCTCCATGCTTTGTCCCCTTCAATAGCTTGATGCAAAAGACCACAGTGGCCTCAGCAGATGTGTGATGAAAGCAGAGCTGCAAGATTGAAGGAACCTCGATTACTGAATCACATCGTGAAAAGCCACCCACTGACAGAAACAACTAGTTTGTGACGGACATGTTTGCCCTAACTCACACAGGGGAGGAGGGGAAGGATTTCATGTTGGATTCGCCCTTTGTGGTCTTGCATACCCCCTCCTCTGATCCTCCTTAGAGCTGAATAAAGTAGTGGAATTGTCCCGACTTTACAGCTGGGTAGGCAAAGTTCAGAGAAGTTAATGTCTAGGGAGGGGGAGCACATGCCATAATCTAGCCAGAACTAGCCCCAAATACAGAAGTCCTGCTTCCCAGAGCCTATCACTTATTCCACTGCGCTGTACCCTGAATGCTAAAGATTGCTCCTTAAACCGAACATGTCAGCAGCTAATCTAACTCTCTGAGCTATTAAATAAATTACAAAACAATGATAGAAAAGGCAATCCTTCCTTGAGACAAGTGTACCATCCCATTTATCTCTTCACGTCCGGGGCTTCGCCAAGAACATGGTAGAGAGAAGGGTCTTCATACCTGTATATTACAATTTAAAAAAAAAAAACCAAGAAACAAAAATTCAAGTTTATACCATATTGACAATTAAAGACCAGCAAAACAGATGTCATGTGCTGCTTCCACATGTAGACCAACTAGAATAAGGCTACAATTCCATCAAGTGTAATTTATTTAAATAACAATTAAATTGCATGTTAAGTAAACCAGTTGTAGCAATATGAAAATATAGAATTCTGAGAAAACCTGGCAAATTAAACCTGTATCTAAACACAGCTTATTCTGTGATACTAAGGAATGAAAAATAAAATGTGTTGACTTTCAAGTTGGGATGATATATTTGCATTTAAAAATACAATTTCTAAGATGACATCTGTTTTCAAAAACGTCTTAATGGTAAAAATAGGCTACAGGAACTGTTGTCATGTTGAAATTTTAGATTTTATATTAGCATTAGCTTACAAATCGTAGATGATAACATTAACACAAAATCAGCAAGAGAATACTCATTGGGAACAGTTTTTATGTTAAAAATATCAGAAGTTCACAGTTTTCTTCTTTTTTCTTGACTTACATTGATAAAATGCTTTGATAGCTACAATCGATTTCACTTAGTACCAGATCCAAGGCCTACTTGATCAGCAGATGGATGTTACTAACACATTCATTTTATATAGAACTCACACATCTTCAGTTTCTAAAAATGTTTTGCTCTGCAGAACTGTGACCGCTGAGTGGGAAAGACAGAAGACTAAAATGTAATGAGAAGAGAGAAAGATAAAATGCTGACAATTTTTACTAACAGAACATTGAATCATAAACTACATACAGGTAGCTTTGATGATTCAACAGGAAACTTCACATTGGTTTACAAAGTGCTATGGCCTCTCATTTTATTTTTGTTTAATACAAACAAAAGTGAAACCACACATTATCAAAGAATTCTGAAATCCTTCTACATGTCAAGTTAACAGAGGTTTTTAGGTGGCCAGACCACAAGACAGGTTTATTTTATATGTTTTAAGGCAAAGCAAAATCTCCCAAATGAAACATCTACAAAATACATTTGCTTTGAGAATAAATTTCAGTAATAAAAAAATACTTCTCACTTATTAAATATACATATTTGCCTTTACATCTGATTTAGCAACTTGAATCAAAAAATGCAAGTGTTCTAAGAACATTTGCAATTCAATATTTTTAAACACCAATACATAAATGAGTCAGTTTTCATTCAGGTGTTTGGATGTCAACAGTCAGCAAGAGAAAAAAAAAACCAGACTACTTATAGAATTTTCCTTAACATAATATGAGAATGCAACATATTCTTGAGAATGAAGTAATTTTTCTGGACCATACATATCAGTGAAACACATATGTTCTCCTTCTGCAAATATTAAATGGAACTCAACAGTGCTTAAGCTATTAAATTTAACCAACAGTCTAAGATTTAAAATATTTACCATAATCTCTCTGTGAATTATTTTCTTAAAGAAAAAACAAATCACTCTATAGAAAGTAACCGTCTACGTTGAAGAATAAATCACTTTGGGGAAAAAAATGTGAATAAAAGCTGAACTCATTTGTTATTCCTGAAATTGCTACCTGGACATTTGTCTACATTAAAAATAGGAATGACTTAAAAATGTCTACATTATCTCCAAAGCAGAGTGTCATACCTTCAAATTAGTGAGACCATTGTATTACTCCATTCTCGTGCTGCCATGAAGAAATATCTGAGACTGGATACTTTATTAAAAAAAAAAGAGGTATAACTGACTCACAATTCTGCATGACTTGGAAGGCCTCAGGAAACTTACAATGGTGGAACGGGAAGGGAAAGAAAGGCACCTTCTTTACAGGGCTGCAGGAAGGAGAAGTACTGAGCAAAGGGGGAGAAGCCCCTTATAAAACTGTCAAATCTCCTAAGAACTCACTCGCTATGATGAGAACAGCATGGGGTAAACTGCCCCCATGATTCAATTACCCCCCACAGGATCCCTCCCACGACATGTGGGGATTATGGGAACTACAATTCAAGATGAGATCTGGATGGGGACACAGCCAAACAATATCAACCATGCAGCACTTCAAAATAATATAATTCCTTTAAAAATGAAATAATAATATTCTTTATTATGCTCATTCTTTATTCAAATTTTTTGACTATCAGTCTGCTACACTGAGACAAATCTGTTTCTTCCCCAAATGGTGCCCAACAGACTACCAATAATTAAAACTAAGTTTGCTAGAAAATATTAAGCAACAATAAAACTGAAGCTGTCACTGGGATATGCCAGCATCCCTTACATTCAGTGTTTAAATTGGTCTTTCTGAAAACTATGAGATTAATATGCAAGGCGTACTGTATGTTAATATTCAACAAGCTTTACATAATGAAGTTTGTTACTAAAGTACCCTGATTTTCCCTATTAAATATCCAATCTGTCCGCATTCTTTTCAGGTAAATACAGTGAGGCAGCTGCTTTGATTTTTCCATGCAATGTCCTGTTACAGTGTTACTGTGCTAAACACATGTCCTGGGTACACTGTAACCAGAAGGGAATGAGGCGTAGACTTCCTCTGAAGCTAGATCCCACTATTTCCTCTGGATAATTCAGGCCAAGAACCTGCTCAGCCATCTCAGTCCACTAAACAGTCCTTGCATCATTTCTTTCAGCAGCTATGAAGTTACAAAATGACTAGAATGGACTTCTAAGAGGAGAGTCTGTCAAGATCAGATAGCAACTGCTCAACATAAAAGATATCTTCCCTGACGATAAATTCTGATGTGTCCTTTTCATTACATTTCAAGTTCAACATTTCAAAGTAACTAAATCTAATAGCAAATGTATAAAAGACAAAACTATCAACAACAGGCAGTAGAAACAAGCAATCTAACACTTAAAGACAAAAATATGTAAATAACTGAACTGGGGGAGGGAGAATTTGAAAAAAATCCTGCGTTTCTTTGGAAAGAACTGTATAAAAACATTGTCTATTTATTATTTGTATGTTGTTCTGTATATAGCTATCTATAGATACATGTATGTTATGAAGAAATAACTAGAGATAAAAATGTCATATATATGCATATCACTTAGGTATCATACATTCAAAAATATTAATAGGCAGCAAAAGGCATAAATATGTCATGTTATTTGTGTGTTTGTTTTTGAGATGACATTTCACTCTTATTGCCCAGGCTGGAGTGCAATGGCGCAATCTCGGCTCACTGCAACCTCCGCCTCCTGGGTTCAAGCAATCCTCCTGCCTCAGCCTCCCAAGTAGCTAGGATTACAGACATGTGCCATCACACCCAGCTAATTTTGTATTTTTAGTAGAGATGAGGTTTCTCCAAGTTGGTCAGGCTAGTCTTGAACTCCTGACCTCAGGTGATCTACTCTCCTGGGCCTCCCAAAGTGCTGGGATTACAGGCGTGAGCCACCGTGCCCGGCTTTGAATATATATTTTAAATAAACCATCTGCAAAATTATTCTCTAAGTGGTAACATATGTCTTTAAATCTTTATTTTATATATAGATTTTATATATAGCATGATCTTAGTTCACAGTAGCCTCAAACTCCTGGGCTAAAGGGATTATCCCACCTAAGTCTCCCCAGTAGCTAGGACTACATGTACACTCCACCATGCACAGCTAATTTTCTTGTTTTTATAAAGAATATTGCCCTGGCTGGCCTCACACCCCTGGCCCCAAGTGATCCTCCCACTTTGGCTTCCCAAAGTGTTGGGATTACGGGCGTCAGCCACCATGCCCAGCTTCTAAAAACCTTTAAATAGTAATATTGGCCTAGTTGAGAGAGTCAGTATTAAAACATTAGTAACAAAGCAATTGAAAAGGTTTCACTAGATTTCTCAGAATAATTTTATCTTAGAAAATATTAATCATGAAATTTATCTTCTCAAAGATGAGAATCACTCTACCATGACTCTTAACAACTGTACTTTGTAAAAAAGCAAAGAATGTCTGTAAAATCAAATTAAAATCATAATCTCAAAAATCAAATCTCTCCATCTAGTCCATAAGGAGGGCAGAATAATGTTCAAATATGCCAATGACATTGACTGTCTGCAGAATAAACATGATGAAATGAAAGTTTAAGGGCACTTAAACAGAAAAAGCAAACTTCACAGATATGTATGTGAAGCACAAATCAGGTTATCATAGCAGACAGCAAGTAAAAGCCAGAACTCTGGAAAGCAGGCCATTGGGAGGCCTTTAAGCAGAAGTGCAGTGCATATGAGTGAATGCTCCCTTAGCATTCAGCCCCATTCCCATATGTACTGTAAGTCATTCCAGTGCTCCGCAGCCATGTGTGGCGAGGGGCTACTGGGACTGGACAGAGCAGGACTGAGGGGAAACAACACTGCTTACAGGCTCTGCTTACAGACTCATGAGGATGAGGTAATTTTCTAAGATCCATTCCAGGCCCAAGAAATCACAATATCTTAGGGTATTAAAACATCACTGGAGCCTTCATTAACTCATTTTAACTAAATGTATTTGAATTTAAGATTTCTAAATACAGAGATTATAAACAGCAGGGGGGAAAAAACAGAAATACAGGGGGGGAAATGAATGAAGAATTAGATAATTCCAAAAGATTTTCCAATTGGTCACAAAGAACTTTTTAAAAATTATTTTTAATGTCCAAGCTGGGGGAAAACCCATCTATTTATGAAGATCAACAGACTCACTTTAAAAAGGAGTGGAATCATAAGTATTAACAGCAGGGATTGTTAGCGTCTGTCACAACTACCTCTAATAGTAGCTTTGAAGGAGAAAACATTCACTTTTATTTGAAATGGTCGGGGGGAGAATTTTTTCTTCACACATTCCCCACTGATTTGAAGCCCTAATAATAGCATCGTAGAGTAACCTCAAAGTTCAATTAGTCTAAGCTGCTAGGACAGGCAGAAATGGCAGTCACATTAGCCCTGCTAAACTCACCCCTTTGCAGAAAAACTGGTTATCGATTGTAGACTGTTGGATTTTCCAATAATGAAAAATCTTCTAGGGTGCTGATTAATCTGGAATTCAGCTTCCTACAGCTTTTATCCACTTGCCTCATCTCTGCTCTCTGAGGATGAAGGCAGGATCAGTGGACTTAATTTTCCTACATAACTTGGAAACTTCTTATATCAAGGAGCATAGAAAACATTAAAATATATGTTCAGATAAGAGCAGAGGCAGTTCACCTTTCATTCATTGTCAAGGGGAAATCATGCCTTCCTTGTCACCATCCCTACAAAGCACTTAAATTTATATAGTTACTTAAATATATACAGCACTTAATATACAAAGCACTTAAATTTATACACTTACTTAATTTTATATAGCACCATTCAGAACCCTGACTCTCCATTAGGAAAAAAAAAAAAGCCAATTATGCCAGGAACTACATGAATTGCACTGTCAAGACACATTGGCAACCCAACCCCATCATAAATGTCCCTCAAAAACTAGATCAAACTGTCACTTCAGTATTCATTCTTCACAGAGCACCCTAATAACTCCAAAATGCAATATTAGCTGATGCCATAAGAAGCTGGGGCCACTACAATATTTTGGACATAGCAGGAAGCATAAATATTTGTAGCATTTTGATATTATAGGAGTACTAAAAGATCCACTGGATATACTGTCCATGGTATCAGGCAACTATACAAAGAATAGGAAATAACAATAAAATAAAATATAAATAACAAAAGATTTTTATATGGAGAAGATGAATTTCTTTTATATTTGTTTAGTAATGTGGAGTTAAAATAAAAATGGCCACTCTAAGCTTAAAATTATTTCATTTTATACCCAAATGAGAATTTTTTTTACTGGCTTGCAGCTTCTCACAGTAACACAGTGAGAATGCTCAGTGTACCCACAGTCACAATACGGGTGTATGCTTCCAAAAATAATGTCACCAAAGCTCTTCTAAGAACTTCATAAACTTTTTTCCAAAGCTATACACAAATAATATTTAATGTTTTCCACTACTAATTATAATGACAGTTAATTTTATTTTCTATTTTGTCTGTACCTAAAGTTATACTGTTAACAATACATTGGTATCTACTGCCATAGTATCTGAACGGGTGGTACTCCGACTTGAGTTCTATTAATCATCTTTCATTGGATATACATCCTCAGTGTTGGTCAATAATCAGTACTCTAAGGAAAAGAAGCCACACACTGCTTGATACAGGTCCATGTGGCAGGGAACAACAGGAGCAAGTTCATATAACCTGGACTACTGTCAACATCAAACACATGAATACACTGAAACGTATTTGAATTTCTATGCTTCTTTCATTTTACAACACAGACCACAGTATCAGCCACTACTTATGTGTTGATACTGTAATCCATGCGTAAAAACCATAATTATTCCAATAACTCATACTTTTGTATAGCCTTTTTCAGTTTACAAAAAGCTATCATATGCTTTATCTAATTGAACCCTCACAAGTACCAAACACTACACTGCTATCCACACTGGGGCAACTGAGCCCCCGAAAAGCTGAGCTACTAACTCTGTGTCATAGAACTATTAACCCACAGAAATGAACTCCTGACTCCCAATAGGTGGCTCCTTCTGTTAAACTGCAGAGGCTTCTGTGACAAGTTATTCTTCAAAACGGAAACAGAAATAAGACAAGGCCCAGATTCATCAACTCATAAATTGCCTTTCCTCACTCTGGATGCAACCTGGTCCTCATCCACAACACATACATGTGGGGGATGAGGGGCAATGGTGATGACTGAAAAATAAACCACTCCAAGTAAGAATGGTTTACATTCAACATTTTAAAGTTGTTTGTTGAAAATAAATACCTATTACATAGACTCACAGTTATAAAACTGAAAGAGATCTTGAAAGTCATCTGTTTTTTAATTTAGATTTCACAGAAGAAAACATGGTGACACACAGGGCACAGTGGACTCGCTAAAGGTCACCTCACTAACTGCTAATAGGGGAGCAGAACAAGGACTATCTGGGGTGTCAAGCTGTCTTCTGCTCCATGCCCTGAATCTGTTTCCCAAGGACTAAGTGAGGTCCAGGTATCTACAAGGAGACATCACAGTGCTAGAGAGATTAGAAAATTAGGTCTTACCAACATCTTAAGTGTAAAAATTACTGATACTTTACATATCATTTAAAGTAGCAGGAACTTTACTTCCTATAAGAAAAATAACCCATATATGTATTTTAGGCTCTCACTGCTAAGGTTAAGAAAAATTCCTAAAATATGACACTTTCTTCCCTTTAAATACACAGGAGGTTTTGAATTTTGTTACTATAATAGACTTAAGTACATTTAAACTCAGTCTCTCCAAAATGTCACCACCTTTATTCAAATGAAGAGTAAAAAACCAGTAACTGAATACTGCATCATCCTTTATAGATACAGGTCTTTTCAACCTATGAAGTACATTATGGCCCATCTGTGTTCATGTTCTCAGACTGTCTTTTTCAGAAGTCTTTTGAAGGTCATTGTTAAACTATTTTAAATGTAAGTGATACTTATCCACCTTCTGAAGTTTAAGTACTAGGCAACAAAATATCTCTGAAGTTTAACTACCCAACAAATCTAAAATTGGCTCAACTTATAAGCTAGTTGCTAAACAATATTAATTTCCACATTAAAAAAATAAATAATCTAATTAGACTATTGCATTTGCAAGTCTTTTAAATGACTTATTTACCCCCAATTCAAATCTAATATGAAATTATTTTGGGGGAGGCAAAATATAAGAATTTTCTAGATAATACAGAATGCCATTCCATAGGAAAAAAAATTGTGTAGACCAACAGTAAACCTCTCAGATGATAGAAAATATTAACAATAACATTGTTTTTTTGTCTCTTATTCACAAGATCACTTTTCAACTTTAATATAAGGTTTAATCTATATAGCAGATGTTGATGCTAATTGAGGGAAAATTCTATCCTTCAAGTTCTGATCAATCTGAGGAAGGTTTTCTCCAGAGGTGAAGAGCTGCCTGAATTCTGAAGTGTAGTCTGGATTCCAAGGAGTAATCTTTGTAGTTGTTCCTGAAAACAATAACAATAAAATTGTACAGTCAAAATGTCTTTATATACCAGGGTACCACCACCCTCCCATTCCTCTCTCTGATCTGCGTATTTGCTTTCAAACTTTAATATGCGTAAGAGATCTTAGTAAAAAGCAGATTCTGGTTCTGTTGGGGGAATCTTTGGGGGAACTGCAATAATCTGCATTTCTAGAAGCTTCCTGGTGGTCATCTAAAGGTCATATTTTGAGTAGCAAGGTTCTGCTTAATTACCAAACCATTCATAAGCACAGCAAGAAGGTTGTGAAGAGGGCTGTACAAATTTTGTGAACTAGTCCTAAATAATTAGACTTCCTTTTTTAAACTGAAAAATTATAAGGTAGGTGCGTATAAACATGGTGAGCATGATCACATAGATAAATCACTCAAGAAACCCAAATGAAACAACTGCAACAAAGACAGCAGAATTACCTAATGACATCAAAATTATTTATTCCAATTCTCACATGCAAATATCAATGGTTTGGCCAATAATTGCATAATAATTAGGCCGATGTCTTTAAAAGGGGACACAGAAATCCAAAGATTATTTAAAACCTGAGTAAGAGCATTTATGTTGACCTTCCTTTACTAGAATTGTTAAGAATCAGAAAAATGAAATACTTTTACATACTTCCTTGGTCCATGAGTGAGCTAGAATCACTTTCTTTTTTTTTTTTTTAAAGATGGGGTTTCACCATGATGGCCAGGCTGGTCTTGAACTCCTGACCTCAGGTGATCCACCCACCTCAGCCTCCCAAAGTGCTAGGATTACAGGCATGAGCCACCGCGCCTGGCCTAGAATCGCTTTCTTTACAGTGACACTTACTTCTACAGCCCTTCCTTTTGAACAGGTTTAAGGGCTACTCACTGGTAATGATGATATAAGGGTTAGTAAAATGTATTATTCATAAACTAAAATCAACACCTTACTAGAGTTTACCAAAGGATGGAATTGAGTATTTTCCTAAATGTCTGGCCACCAATCTGGGGACCTTTGCAAAGCTCCTAATAGATAAAGGGAAAGTGTAGAGTACAGTCTTGGAATTACTGGGAAGTATCTTTATGTTTGAATCATCAGTATTGTCTTGAATAAGTGGAGGCTTTTCATTGCTTTTTAGTAGTGAGTTACAGGTCTTTTATTTTTGTCATTATAAAGTTGCCTTATTGCACATTGTGTATTCAAATAATGAATATTTGGAACAGCCGTATTTATAATCCATAATGCTCCAACAGCTGGATTTGAAGATATCTATATGTAACACATAAAATATCAGTCATACTCCCAACAAATTGACTTTAAAAGCAACTTGCTGTCATATCACCTATATACAAATATTTTAAGGAAGCCCTTCTTGGCTCTACCAGGCCCCTAAAGCTTTTGCCCCATTACAATATTCTATTTACAGCAAACATCCTAAAAGTGTTGCCTAAAGTGTCGCTCCATTTCACTTGTCACCTCACTTGTCAAGGTTCACTAGTGATCCTCATGCTGCCCAATTCAGCAGCCACTTCTCTGGTCTTACCTTGTGTGACCTCTTAGCTGCTGCCCTCATAACTAACCACACTTTTCTTTTTGAAACTCTATTTGGTTGGCTTTCCTAGATGTCTTCCTAATACTCTTAATCTTCTTAATCTTATCATTGAATGCCTAAGAAGATGCCATATACCAGACACTGTACTAGACCTCTTTCTCTAGCTATAGCACATTCACAAAATGACTTCATCATGTGCCATTGCTTTAAATATCACTATCTCTGTGCTGTTGACTGAAATCTCTACATTCAGCCCTGACCCTACCACTGAACTCCGTGCCACGTATGAATGCCAACTTGCCATCTACCTAATATGAGTACCTAATAGCCATCTCAAAGAATCAGTCTCAACAGAAGTATGTTTCCTTCTCTCCCCAAACATGCTCTTCTAAGTATTCCCCAGCACAGCAAAAAGCATCATCACTGACCCAGTGGCTCAACCTCCTCAATGTAGATGTTCATTATGACTTCTGCTAGGAATGTTCCCCACCTAGTTAGTTGGTCAACTTCTGATGATTCATCTCAAGACTGGCTTTACTTATGCAAATCTCAGCTACGATATCACTTCCTCAAGGATATATTTCAATCTAACGTGAAGTAACATCCAGGCACCATGTATCATATTATAAATCTCAGCAAAACACATACCACTGATATTTTTCTTGCCTATTTAATATCTCCCTCTGGCTAAGAGAGCAGAAACATTGCCTGCTTATAGTTGTCTCTCTAAAGCCTTTATTAGTTTCTGACACATAATAAGTGCTCAGTGAATAATTGCAGAATTTGAATAAATGAACAAATCACTATTTATGACCTAGAGCTACTCTAAATCACTCATAAACAGTGATTCACGACCTAGAGCTAAAGAATGCCAGCATTCTTTCTCTACTACAGGAAGTAAGTGTTGGAGGCAAACAGGCCATAGGGTTTTTGCCTTACCTAAGTGATCCATGATCATGGGTCTAAAAGCTATTGTCTATCAGAATGATAAAAATATTTTGGGGCCAGGTGCGGTGGTTCACGCCTGTAATCCCAGCACTTTGGGAGACCAAGGCAGGTGGATCATGAGGTCAAGAGATCGAGACCATCCTGGTCAACATGGTGAAACCCCGTCTCTACTAAAAATACAAAAATTAGCTGGGCATGGTGGCGTGTGCCTGTAGTCCCAGCTACTCGGGAGGCTGAGGCAGGAGAATTGCTTGAACGCAGGAGGCAGAGGTTGCGGTGAGCCAAGATCTCGCCATTGCACTCCAGCCTGGGTAACAAGAGCAAAACTCCGTCTCAAAAAAAAAAAAAAATTTTGAAACTGCCAAAATAAACAGGAAAAAAAAAGGAGTCTGGGTAAGATCTGCAACCTTCACAAGATCAATGGCTCTTCAAGGAAATAATAGATATGGCTGAATACCTCGAAGGCTGGCAACCCAGGCTCCAAGGGCCAAAAAAAAAACACACCCATTTATTTACATATTACCTTCTATGTCTTCTTTTGATATAATGGAGTAGTTGGAATGGAGATCTTACACTATAAAGCTAAAAATACTTACTGTCTAGCCATTTCCACAAAAAGCTGGCCAACCCCTGATATAGAATAGGATAAGTTAGAAATCTCTCAGATAGATGCCCATAATCACATCTGTAAATAGTCACAGAATGAGGCAGTAAGAGGGTTTTGGAAACAGCACAATTACAGCAAAAGCCATGAGCAAAAATCAATCAGAAGTTAGCAGAAGTAGCATGATTACTAATTTGACATTAATTTATTAATTTTTAAGTATATAATATTACTGCTGTTGTTATAGCAGTATGGACATTTCTGACTCTGTAACAATCAAGGAAAAGCTGCCTTCAACACTTACCTTGCAGTTTCTAGGAACTTTATGGCCTTGTCCATTTCCCCTTGGCTTTTATATAAAAACGCCAATTCAAACAGAGTGAACGGCACTAGGTAGTGGTCATACTTCAGTAGCTTTTCACTGAAAGGGCAAAGGAAAAGCAAGTAAATCTTAACAGAAAAAGAAATATATATTTTTCTAAATATATATTATTCCCATTCCTCAGAAAATATGTGCAGCACCAAGTCTATCATAGAAAAGTGGCCATTGTATAGTTATGGAACTCATTAAACTATGGCAATAAATAATGTGCCTTTCATATGTTAATCTTTTATTTCGTAATATAAACCCAGCATTGATGGTTGACTGCTGCCCCTTAAGTAAATCAGTGCATACAGATCTTTAAAGATTAACCCTAGAAATGGCAAGATCATCTTTCAGAACATGGATATGTTCAGAAAATGACTCCATTTAGAAATAACAGAGTTGCATTATTTTTAAACTAAGGTTCAACTCCCTTTGTATTTTGAAGTCTTGTAATATTTAAAAGGCCAATAAAGAAATGGTCAACACCTCTGTTTTCAGCACCATTATGAGAACTGTCTGGTTACAAAACATCTAGAAGCACCAAAAAAAAAAAAAAAAAAAAAATATATATATATATATATATATAATATATATATATATATATAAAACTAACACCATTCCAAATGCATAGCTTGGCTCACCAGAATGTAAGAAAAAACCCTCAAGTGCCAAAAACAGCTAGAATTGAAAAAGCAAAACTCTACATATGTGGGATGATGCTGAATGAGCCCTGTGGTCTGCCTCCATCTGAGTAAGGGCTTTGTATCCTAATGTCCATTCAGGAGAGGGGGTCTTGGGTACACAGAAAGCATGGAGTTGAAAGTAAGACCTCTATTTAAAGCTGGGATCCTTACAGGACTATTCTTTAAGAGAAAGGCAGATTAGAACAAACCCACTCACAGGCAAAGGAGGAAGACAAAGACAGTTGTCTCCTTAGCCAGCATTTTCGATGAGAAGAAAAAAGAATTCCTTAGGAAATTAATAACCAATAGGCCTGCCAACATTGAATGTGCAATTCAAATTTACATTGTCTAAATGATCCAAGAAGTAAGCAATGAAATTAACATGAAAGTAGCCCATGGCAGAAATAAAATGCAAAATCACTGTAGAGCAACTCTTCTTCAACACAGCCTCATAGGAAATCTCAAGATAAAATTCCACTGACGGTGAGTTCACAATCCAAAATTATAAAGCCCATGAGCAAACAATTCACTATGAGATTCACACACAAAAAACAGCACAATGGGTCATCCTTTTGATCATCCTTTTAATCCTTATAGAAACACTAATAAAATAGAACTCCATGGATAGTTCATTAACTAATTACAGAGTATTACTAAAGACAGGACATTTAGGAAATAGATATTTTCTCTTTATTCTTATAGGGGCACCACTCCTCCTACATTCCCATCAGTACTGTCAGGAAGACAGGGATCAGGTGGCCATGGATGGAAGGGCACATGATACATAGCACAGGATGTCCACCAGCAGTCTACAGCTGTGATCATTTTGGCTTGCACAATATTTTCAAAAAATTTGAGCCAATATTTTAAAATCAGGTTTTATATAAAATCCATATTCTAGGCTTTTCATGAAAAATGGTAGGAATTATTGCTATTGGGGCCACACCGTGTAGAGCAATAATCAAATAGAGCTGAGGAGTGGCTGTACGCTTCAGAGAAAACACCCTAACCTACAGAGCCTTCCAATCCTATTCCTGCCACCACTCAGCCAGCCTGAACAAGTAAGGTTACTTGTCTGGCCCCTGTAGATACTGCATTTGTGATACAGAGAAAAGGGCCAGGCATCAGAACCTTGATTCAACTCTGTGGTTAGTAATAGAGCAGGACATCATCATCAATGCCACTGGGGGAAAATAAAACCAAAACAAAACTCAATTATATACAAAAGAACTGCCTTTGCCAAAAGAGAGATAGTTACATGCCTCTCTTTCCTGTCAAATTACTATCACGGTGATGGCAAGTCTGTTTACTCAGCTCTGAATCCCTAGAATCCAGTACAGTCTCTGGCATACAGTGGGTAGTCAAAGATCCATGGAATAAATGAATGAACAAACAAATGCATGAATTAAATTAGTATCAGAAGCCAGGCATAGTAGCACACACCTGTAGTCCCAGCGACTCAAGAGGCTGAGGTGTGAGTATCTCTTGAGCCCAGGAGTTCCAGGCTGCAGTGAGCCATGACTGTACTACTGCATTCCAGTTTGGGCAACAAGAAAAGTCCCCCATCTCTTTAAAAAAAAAAAAAAAGAAAGAAAACAAAAACTAAAGAAATATATTAAAACATTTTTAAAAATTAATGAGTAGCCGAGGTTCACTATGCTGCTGCCGGAGTTTGGCCAGACATCTGTTAGCTCAGCTACAAATAGAGTTTTGTGAGTCATCTTTAAATACCAACTGGAAATGCATAAAGCCATGTTACACCTAGACTATAATTTTGTTCATGAGGAACAACAACAAAAAACACTACTGGATTCTCTTTCTTGTAAGAGTTCAGCAGTAAGAGATAAAAGCATTTTGCATCACTTTCTCACAGCAATCCCCCAGAAACCACAATTTGCTCTCAGGTTGGTTTTATCGTTTGGTCTTACCTTTCCAAAACGTGATTGTAACATAGTTCAGCTTGTAAGGGCCGCTGTAAGTTCTTGAGACAACATCCTTTCAGTAACTTCACTAAGCACTCATCATCCACAGAGAAGCTGTTAAAATCTTAAAACAAAAAACATACAAAGAAAAATACTGTTTAAGATCTTAAGAGAAAGAACAAAGTTTCAGAGGATCATTTAAAAATAAGGAAAATGTTTTTAGCATGTTATGCCTTACTAAATAAAATACAATGAAATTATTTTAAATGAACAGAGCTGAGCACAGTGGCTCACACCTATAATCCCAGTGCTTTGGGAGGTCAAGGTGGGAGGATCACTTGAGCCCAGGAGTTCAGGACCAGCCTGGACAATACAGTGAAACCCTGTCTCTACACAAAAAATTTTTTTTAATTACTGGGCATGATGGCACATGCCTGTAGTCCCAGCTGCTCAGAGATTGAGGCAGGAAGATCACTTGAACCCATCAGTTTGAGGCTGCAGTGAGCTATATGATGGCACCACTGCACTGCAGCCTGGGCGAAAGATACATACATACATTCCTACATGCTGAATTTACTATATAAGAACATAATTTGATTAAGGAGTTCACTCTATCCACCTTAAAATATTCTTCAGGTGGCCACACTCTGAGCTTTGTGACCTTAGATACAACAACCCGAAATCTGAACTCTAAATAAAGTAAGAACTTTAATAATTCTATAAAAGGTAAAGCCATGGTGAACAAGAAGGCTGCTTCCTCCTGTTGTCTGGCTTCGGTGTTGGCTTCACTACAGGAGAGGATAACGCTTCCATATGGAGAAGCAGATGGTCTTATCCCCATTAAAAATTCAGGAAGTAGAATACCCTCTCCAGATCATTATGTTTACAACTTATCAATTCTCCCAGGTTGTGTTCTTTTTGGGGGAAATTATGCCATAAGATTAAACAAAACGGTTCTGAAGTGCATGAAAGGCATCTCAAATCTCCACAAACTTCTAACTGCTTGAGGAAAATGTCAAGGATTTTCTTTCACTTTTTCACTGTTGAAAATGCTCTCTGCTTTCTACAGCCCAAGGCAAATGTGTGTTAAACAGAAGGAACCATATTATGTGTGACATCTATCTGACAAAGGTAGCCATTCCGCATTTACACTTCTGAAATTTTTTTTGCAAGTTATAGGCAAGTACAAAGTCATTCCAAGACAGACTGGTAATTTCACATTTCAGGCTGTGACAGTAGAGAAGATGGCAGTAAAGGGAACACACGAGGCCCTGGGAGTCCCTCCTATTGAAATCCTCCTGCTTTCAGCACAGACCTCAAAAATCATCATTAACACGTGCTGGCAGCTGAGATGGTAAACCACTTGTCTATGGGGATTAACTCACTTTACTTCTAGGTGTTAAAAACTGAATATTCACCTCTAACTTTCAAGCTCTGATAGGTCACTCACTGAGAAAAATCACAGGTATCAATAACCCATTACCTTTTCTATAATTTATTTAGAATCATCTTTCTACCAAAATAAAATTCTATCCATTGCTTTTAATCATGGATGTTAAAATAGACACTAAAGAAGTAATATCTTTTAGGACCTAGAACCAAAACCAAGGGTCCATATCGGATGCTACCTTTTAGTATCACTTTTGTACATTGTACTGAGTTTCCCGTAGCATTGTATCGACAGTTTGTGTTATCACAACATTCTGGTGCTCAATGAATGATGATTTTGTTGAACAGACAACATCATGGGAAGTTAAAATACCAGTAAAGCCACATGTAACTTCTATGTCAAACTTGACTTAGGCATATGGCAAGTGGGTTCAAAAATGCTATATTTCTCCAAAAACCTCAGATAGCAAAATCATTATTTCCTCAAATTTCAGACCATTATCTATCAGATGATTGTTTTCCCTTAAAGTATAAATGCTTTGTCATGATTTTCAACCTCATGAACGTGTTCATAAATGAACATAACACACAACACACATGTAACATGTTTCCATTTTACATTCAAAGAAAATTACATGATAAAGCTGCCAGAGTACAATTTCATAACAAAAGATCTGCTGAACTTTTATGGTGGATAGGCTGAGAAACAGGGAAGTCTGAAGCCCAAACTACAAAAAGTATCTATGTTGAAATTTTTAGAAGCTAGCTAAAACGCCCCCAAGAGAAAAATCGGAAAATACATATAGAAAGTAAAAAGTCATAAAGTCAGCATCACTTTCCCTTTTACATAATTCTCATAATGTTTGCTATATAATTTTATTAAACGAATTAGTCAAAGTGGAACTTCTGGCTACATGTTGAATTTAGTTAGATTTCAAATGAAACACTATTGGAATTAATACCAAATGCTGACTCCAGGGATGTCACCAACTTCTGTGCTGTCTTCAAAGTTCTATCTTTTGTATCAGTGACCAGCATTTAATAACTGTGGCCAGAGCACTGCAGAGTAGCAGATCAGTAGTACCCTCTACCATCTTTTACTTCAGACACACCTGCAAATCTGGAGAGGCAAATGCACATCCAGTTTCCAATAATGGGGCAGGGATGGGGTAGAAGATGATGTAACCTCAGGTTTACAACTTCTCTCCATTTTCCAATTATGGATTTTTCTTCCCTGCTCTGAAGGATATGCGCTTAATTACTAAACTGTCCTAACAGTTCGAGGTGGGGAGGAGAGCAGGAGACAATCTTCTTGCAGAAAATGAGTCCTAGAAGAGGTCATCATAAGTGTCACATGCAATATCTGGCAAAGGTGATCTTCAGAAAATAAACTAATTCTTTCATCCAGAGAGAAGACACACAAAGCCAAAACTATGAGTATGACATGACTGTCTCTCTGTGTCAGCTCCCCACTGCCTGCTTAAATATCTCGAAAGCCTTTCATCTCAGCATGTCATAAAGAGAAAAAGGAATGGGTGGAGGAGAGCAACTTGGTTTTCTAAATTTCCACTGTATTTTACTTGCATAATCTGATAAAATATACTTCCCCTCTAATTTTGCCCTCAACCAGTGGAGGGAATAAACAGGGGGTTGGGGGTAGTGAAGAGCTTGCTCAAATAGACAGTGGCTGGGCTCCTGGAGTGCCTGTCTTTTCCCAGTTAAGAAAAATTAGTTAACTGTTATAATTTCCCCCCACCATTCCTGAATTTCTATGCCCTTTACCATGTTTATCATCACAGAAGTTTTCATTTTATTTCTGTGGTTAGAATATTACAAAAAATAAGACCATTTATCTTGGGATAATACCTAAGTGACTTGGCACTGAAAATAAATACAACAAAGGTTATCACTTATGTCATTGTCTACCCCCATTAAAAATACAGAATTGAAAAATGTCAGGGCAAGGTAACAACGTTGGATAGCATCTGGTCCAACATTCCTCCCACTTCACAAGAAAACAGAAGTCTGATGGCTGCAGAGCTGGGACTATAAGCCCAGACCGCATGATTCTCCTCTTACCACATCAGCTGCTCCCAGTCAACTGAAGAGTGGCCTCTAGCACAGCCAAACATAATGGGTAGAATAAACTGTGATAACATTTTACCTTAAAAACTGTTCCCTGGGTCTGCAGAAACACACTAACTGTTAGAGAGCAATAAGGAGGCACAGCGTCACAGTAGGCCAGGCGTGTGGTGGCTCATGCCTATAATCCTAGCACTTTGGGAGGCTGAGGCAGGTGGATTATTTGAGGTCAGGAGTGCGAGACCAGCCTGACCAACATGGTGAAACCCTGCCACTACTGAAAATACAAAAATTAGCCAGGCATGGTGGTGTGTGCCTGTAATCCCAGCTACTCAGGAGGCTAAGGCAAGAGAATTGCTTGAACCCAGGAGGCGGAGGTAACGATGAGCTGAGATCATGCCACTGTACTCCAGCCTGGGTGAAAGAGTAAGACTCTATCTAAAAAAAAAAAGAAAAAACAGAAAAGAGGAAGAAAAAAAAAAAGTCAACTTAACCCAGAGGGAAGTGGACATTTCCTTGTGCTGCTCCAAAACTCCAATGCTGGGCTTCCTCCCTTCATCTTTTTGTCACAGTTTTAAGATATAGTTCACATAGCATACAATCCACCCATTGGGAATGTACCATTCAATGGTTTGTAGCAAGTTTACAGAGTTGTACAGCCATCACCACAGTCAACTGTGGAACATTTTCATCACCTCCCTCCCTATCATAACCCCTAACTTTCAACCTCCATCCCTAGGCAACCACTCATCTACTGTCTGTCTTTATAGATTTACCTATTCTGAGTATCACATCAATGGAATCATACAATGTATGCTCTTTTAAGGCTGGCTTTTCTCCCTTAGCAAGATGTTTCCAAGGCTCATGTAGTTGCAGCGTGTATGATTCCTCCCTGCATCTGGACTGCAATCACCCAGACCCCTGCAGCTCAAGTTCTTTGTCCTTATGATGTACACAAATTAACACAGGCAGATGAGCACAGGGAAAAGACAGGAGAGTGGTCATGGAGCAGAGACAAAGACTCCTTGGTCCTTACTTTGCATACTTACTTTGATTTTGTAAAGCTGCCTCAGCTTTTTCAACAGTTACCAACAGATTTTCAGAAAGGTCTTTCCTTTTGTTCACTATTGAAAAACCATTCCAGACATACATCATTTCCTAATGAGAAAAAATGGAAACGATTTGCAGTTATATGAGGTTATTCAATGTCCTTTATGATCCCCAAACGATGTTCACGCGTTTTGTCTTGGTTTCTAGGAATCTCAAGACAATATTTACAGACTATTTTCCTTTGCTTTTGCCTTTTATACTGTGAAGTAATTCAGTATATAATGTTTTCACTGAAATTTTAATTTATTCATACATATAACAAATATTTATTAAATATCTACAAGCATTGAATTCTTTTGGAAGGTAACAGGATACAGATACAGAAATAAATATATTAAACCGATACTACGAATAATTCTGTTTAATGTAAACTTTTGTTACTTTTAAGTAAAGAAAAATATTTTTAAATGTCTGCCAGTTGTTTACATAAAATGTTTCCAAGAATATTACTGGATATAAACACTGGAATATTTTACTGGGCTTAGGATCTTTTATACCATTAGAAACATGTGACGGTCCAGTAATGCAATCCAATATGCAGAAAACGTATTCATTTAAAAGCCATATGGCTGAATGACAGCTCCTAAAATGTAAACTAATGATTTCTCATTGCAGATTATATTTAATGGGCTACCAGATGAGAATTTTTTTTTTTTTGGATCAAAAGCAAGTGTGCTTTCACTTGAAAATATTTTTCTAATGTTCCTGATAGCATAGTTCATATTTTGAAGGGTATAAAATAAGTAGAGTAATTAGTATCTTCATGGAGATAAATTTTAAGATGATAAAATATCACTTGAAAAGCCTATTACCAGGAAGTAGTGGAAATGAGGATGAAACACTCAGGGAGAATGGAAACAAAGGTATCTTTACCTTACACTGACAACTAAGATCAGGACACTCTACCTTCAATTTTACATGTAACAATTTCTTCTTGCTAAAAGAATAAGAGTTCAATTCAATAACAGAATATTTTTTAAATGATAATGATGACCTTTTAAAAATTATTTTTATTGATAGAATCTTTTTATCAGAAGGAGGCAAGTCCATATCTGAGACTTTATGAAAAAAAAGGCTTTTGGCAAAATTCCTAGGTACAAAAAAAAAATCCCAGTACCAACATTTCAAGCCAATTTCCTATATATTCTACATCCATAGACATGGAGAAAGAAGTGCAGTGAATTAACCTTCCCTAAAATTCTTAATAGTCAAAGCAGGACACAGTTATGTACATACTGGTATCTAAGTACTAGGCAAAGAAAGACAATGATAGTCTAGAAAATTTTCAGTAGACTTCTGTGAGACAGAAAACCTTCCCAGTACAAACCACTTAATAAAAATGAATCAGGCATGGAGCTACATCGATCATTGGTAAAGCAGCAGCAGGCTTTCATGTGAGCTGGGAGAGGGGGATGTTTGGTTATTTGTGTGATTTACACAAATCTTGTGTAATTTTTATTTGTGCTCAGACACGATTACAGAGCGGTCATATTTTTATCTTGCTCCATCACAGTCACAAAAGGACGCTGTCTGATGCTGAAGTTCTCTGAGGTTATAGTAGGTGGGAAACACATGGACCTAGGTGCTAGGCTCAGGCTAACTCCTGTCTGACCCCTGAAAGGGAGGGGCTGCATTGTTCTTTATTTCTATATATAAAGGGCTCTCACAAGTCATTAAGAAAACAATAAACAATCCAATGAAAAATTAAGGAAGAATATAAACAACAATTCACACAAGAATAAATAAAAATGAAGAAACACATAAAGAGATGCTCCACCACATCAACAGGGAAATGCAAATTAAAATGGTAAAACACTGTCAGTACTTATTTAAAGTGGCAGAGCTTTTTTGGAGGGAAATTTGACAATATCTACCAAAATAGTAAATGTATATATTCCCTTCAACTAGGAATTCCATTAAAAAAAATCCTTCCCAGAGAATTATATGCACATGTACAAAAAGAGGATAATCATTTTAGTTTTCAATTTTAAAAACCAGAAAAACCTAAATAACTGTCAAAGAGGAATAATGAAATAAACTCTGAATTTTTAAAAATAAAAACAAAAAACCCTCAGGAAACACCAGAGGGGAGGACTGCAGCATCAGCTTACAACGAACAGCTTTCCTGTGCTATCTATACAAAAACTAACGTACCAGAAGAGTCATAGTAACTTGATATATTCAGTATTTCTCTTTTTTGAGATGGAGTTTTGCTCTTGTCGCCCAGGCTAGAGTGCAGTGGTGTGATCTTGGCTCACTGTAACCTCCACCTCCTGGATTCAAGCTATTCTCCTACCTCAGCCTCCCGAGTAGGGATTACTGGCACCCGCCACCACACACAGCTAATTTTTTTTATTTTTTGTAGAGACGGGATTTCACCATGTTGGTCAGGCTGGTCTTGAACTCTTGACCTTGTGATCCACCGCACCCAGCCTTACAATGGTTTTTAATTGAGCTAAACTTCATAACCAAATTTAGACACGCTCCTATGCTCCCTGCTGCTGTGAATAGATAATTTATTTCTAGTACATGAAAAAGTAAATAAAATAAAAGCAGATACCAGGGCAGGTAAGACGAGCTTCACAGGTGCAGGCAAGGAGGCAGAGTAACGGCGAGCCTTCCTCACAGCAAACTTCTCAGTAGGGAGAGATTTTCCGGCAATTCTCTGCTTCAAGCTCTCCACCTGTCTGTGAAGAGCCCCAGCCCAGCCCCAGAGAAAGATCATGGCAACACATACATTATTTACACCTGTGATTTTCACAATGAACATCACAGACCACCACCACCAGCAGCAGCACTTGGGAAGCTATTTGAAATGCCATTTTTCAGGCTCTACTCTAGACCCACTGAATCAGCAACTCCAGGGCTGGGGCCAAGAAATCTGGATTTTGATAAGCCCTCCAGGTGATTCTGAGGCACACTCAAGATTGGGAACCACTGATTGACACATATTTCTTTCCAGTCAACTTAGCTAATGGCTTAAATCAAACACACTCCAGGAAATCTAGGTATGAAATTGGCGATTTCTACAAGTAAGCAGGAAAGAGTCCAAAATATTTACTTATGTTGTGGATGCTCAGGGAGAGCGAAAAGGGTACACTGGTATATCTCCTATTCCTATTTGCAAGTATTACAACAATAATATGGCTCAAAAGATAGCCATTAATTAATGTATAATTTAAGAAAATGTTTCCTAAACACAGGTGGTTTGGGAAATAATCAGCTTAGAACATGTACCATGTTTACAAATTTCTTTTCAAAATTCTAAAGAATTCCAATTATGAAATTCACAAGCAGGTAAAAATGAGAGTAGGATGGGGAGACTACATGTTCCTGGGAATACCTTCTTATACAAAATTTTATGAATGCATCAAACAAGTTGTTGAGAAAGAATTCAAGGAAATAGTCAATTACATGACTGAAAGAAAAAGTAACATGAAATAATATACCTCCAATATGAGGCAAGCTTCTGTTAGGTTACTTCTGGGCATAATATAGAGTTATGGGTTTTAACCTAGAGTGTCCCATCAATCATTTATGTTCACTACCATCAGTGGAAAAGGTGGTGGAAATGTGAGGTGGGGGTCAGGAGAAAGGGTTCATGTCTCAGACAGGAACCCTTGTAGTTTAAAGGTAACAGCATCTTTATGAAGAGACCATTCATTTTAGAACTCTCATTATCCCAACAACCTAGAAGCTGTGAAAGAGCACCTCAAAGCTTTCTCCTGAAAATAAAATGATTACATCTTTCACAAAAACTGTTTTGATATGGAGAAAACTTAATCTGCAGTGGAAGAAAGAGAAGGAGATTGAAAAGATTTTAGTGTATCTTAATACTCCCATTAATTATTTCTGTGAAATGAGAAAATGAACTTTACAATAAAAGGTGACATTTATCATACCATGGCTTCTACTAATGTTGATGCTGATGCTACAGTTAGTATACATGGTCTTTTTTTTGGAGATAAGGTCTCACTCTGTCTGTCGCCCAGGCTGCAGTGCAGTGGTGTTATTTGAGCTCAATGCAACCTTCATCTTTCAGGCTCAACCAATCCTCCCACCTAAGCCTCCCAAGTAGCTGGGACTACAAGCACATGCCACCAGGCGCCCAGCTAATTTTTTTGTATTTTTTGTAAAGATGAAGTTTCACTCCTTTATACCCTCAGGGCCTTTATTATAGAAATAGTGTCTCACATACCTGAATAAAGTTACCACGTTCTCATTCGTTGCTGCCACATCCTCCTCTGGAAGCATGCTCAAAATTGCAGCTTTCAAGAACACATAAGTTGCCTTGGGAAAAAGAAGGAGCTTATTACAAAACATCCCTAGGTACATGACATTTCTACCTCTCAAATCAGGAATAACCTACAACTCTTCCAGATACAGTATTAAGAGGCATTAAAGAAATCAGAGGAAATGAAATCTTATATTTCCTGTTCAAAATGAGAACAACTCTTTTTGATTATCAGTAATTTAGACCATTTCCCTATTATATAACTACGGCATTCATAGGTGAGAAAGTGGGCAAAATGGACAAGAAAAAATTATCTCACTGTCCCCAACTTCTCATAAGTGGATCAGAAATAATTTTCATTATCATGAAAAGCCTGGGCATCAGGGCACTGGGAAGCCCAAACAAAATTATCAAGATGATTAAGATTTCATAACTTTATAAGTACGATTAATTTTTAAAGATAAAACCTCAAATTTAAAATAACTTTTTGCTTTTGTTTGAGACAAGGTCTCCCTCTGTCACCAGGCTGCAGTGCAGTGGTGTGATCATAGCTCACTGCAGCCTCAAATGCTTAGACTCCAGCTATCCTCCTGCCACAGCTTCCCACATAGATGGGACTATAGACACACACCACCATGCCTAGCTAATGTTTTTACTTTTTGTAGAGATAAAATCACCCTGTGTTGCCCTGGCTAGTAGAAAACAATCTTCCTGCCTTAGCCTCCCAAAGGGCTGGGATTACAGGTGTGAGCCATTGTGTTTGGCCCTAAAAAGAACTGTGGATGGCTTTTAAAGCATGTAATGCTGAGGACAGTACCTATAAACAGTAGGTACTTAAGGCAAATTTCCTCCTTTCATGTATCTCTAAATTGAGAAACCACTGTGGTATCATACTATTGAACAAATAGTCCTAAAAGAAAATCATCCTGGCCACATATTAGCAAACGAAGACATTAATCAAAGTACTGCCCTTTACCTTGGACCATTTACTCTCTTTGCAAAGCAGATCTGAATAGTAATATGCCTGCATCCAGTCTTGTTGGAAAACATTAATCCACATTAGCTCCCAGTAGCAGAGATGGTGAAACTGTTTCCATTCTTCTTGAACTGAAACACATTTTTTAAATACTTCTTGTGCCTGTAAATCAATTGCATAAAGTTGATCATCCAGATGTTAGACAAGGAGATAATAGCCTAATGAAAAATGCATAAAACTCTCAGTACAAAAAGGACAAAATTATCACTCATTAAACCTCTCAATAACGATATGTTTTTTCCTTACAGGCAATGGTTCAGTTAAGTTCTGCCTCTTTCTTTAATTTTATGAGGAGGGCTTGACACTTTATAATGTAGGAGTGGGGAAGTTCCATTCCAAGGAAGATATCAAATGTAAATGTCATTAAAGAAAAGACTGACAATAAAGTTACAACTTCCACACAACAAAACATCGTGAGCAAAGTTACAGGCAACAGACAGGAAGAAGATGTCACTATCTACATAAGTGGAAAAGATTAACCCTTGGGGCGGGGCACGGTGGCTCACGCCTGTAATCCCAGCACTTTGGGAGGCCAAGGCGGGTGGATCACGAGGTCAAGAGATCGAGACCATCCTGGTCAACATGGTGAAACCCACGTCTCTACTAAATATACAAAAAATTAGCTGGGCATGGTGGCGCGTGCCTGTAGTCCCAGCTATACAGGAGGCTGAGGCAGGGGAATTGCCTGAACCCAGGAGGTGGAGGTTGCAGTGGAGGATCGCGCCATTGCACTCCAGCCTGGGTATCGAGCGAAACTCTGTCTCAAAAAAAAAAAAAAAAGATTAACCCTTTTATCATTCAACAACTTAATAAAATTCTGTAAGAAAAAGAAAATGCAGAAGAAAATTGGCAAAGATGTAAATAGGCAAATCAGAAAAAATATATACACAAATGACAGATATACATGTGGAGAAATTTGTAAACTAGGCAATATAAACTTAAAAATTTGATTCTCATTTTTAAGTCATCACATAATGTCCCGAGCTGGCAAAGAGCCCTGGAAACAAATATTTTTATACCTTCACTGGAGTTTACATTGGAACGATCTTAAGTGAGGAGGGCAATTTGGCTGGATTTATAAAAATACAAGCACCTTTTGGTCCAGGAATTCTACGAATCATAATCTGTCATCTATAAACAGACCTATGCACAGAAATATACATACAACGATGTTTACAACAGTTTGTAGTGGCCAAATGTCTATGAACAACAGACCACTTCAATAGGTATAGTGTATCCATCCCATGAAATGAAACCCAGCCACCAAAAAGAATGGGAGACATTTAGGTATACTGACCTGGAAAGAGATCCAAGATGTATTGCAAATAGAAAAACACAAATCACAGAAAAATACATGTTTGATCCCATTTATGTGGAAAAAATTGTTTGTGAAGGTATATATATAAATGTCTCCTTACTGTTCTACTTCTGACTCTGATGCTTTCTTTTTTTGAGAGAATTGGAAAATATTTCCTTTGATAAGGAGCCCATATGTAGTAAGCAGACTTGCATCTCATGCAGGGGCTAGATTCCAAAGTCAGTGTATAATACAGAAATGGATAACAGTCACAGTTTCTTGAAAATCTCTGAGCTTATTTATTTGGTATATACTACCCTAAAGTACTTAATATACTCTGTGTATAAATGTAGGCTATATTCAGTAATCCACTGCACAGATTTTATATAACAGAATGTATATACACTTTAAAGTTTTGGCTTTTTACTTATATATTTTTTTCTTTATTTTTGTCTAATCCATACAGCTAAATTTACTTTTGTTGAATGAGTAGGATGCAATTCCACCATACAGACAACTCCCCTACACAACCCCCACCTAATAAATTACCTCTTCAAGATTCCCTTTCAGCAACTCTATTCGAGCATGATAAAACAACATGAGTGAGCCCTGCAGAGCAAAGAAGAAAACACACCGTTCAACAGTCAACACTGGCTGCTTAATTATGGATGAAACATACACTTTGAAATACTAAGCATACATTTGGAAACTCCTGGAGGAAGGGTGCCAGGAGACGCTCTGCTTCGGCAATATTCACTTCTCCTGTACCTAGAAATTTAACAGGAAAAGCCTCAGTCTTCATAAGACATGGGGATATTTATAAGCAACTCTCCAAGTTTCATTACCATATAGTAAATAAAGACCTACTCATGGAAAAGATGAAAACTATTATTTCATCATGTTTACGTCTAGGGAATAAAATAAAGACCAGTCTTACCTATAACTTTAGTTTCAGAAAGCTCTAGGACACACTAATTCTTAAGAATGCAGGTGGCTGTCTCAGATTCCTAACTGGAATTTCTGGTTCTAATAGCAATAATAACTTATTTAGCAAAAATTTCATTTTTTGCAAAGAAAATAAATCTAATATATGACAAAATAGATCACCTTAACACAGAAATTTTAGCTGAGAACAGATGAAAATTATTTAATGAAAGAAACTACCTACTCCCTCTGCTAAATGTCACAAAGACAAAGGACACTATTTTCTGCCTTTATTAAAAAAAAAAAGTAAACAGATATAAACTACTAGCTCTTGCTGATCTTTCTAAATTTTTACATACTCAGATTAATCAACTTTTTGTTTTGTTTCGTTTTTAAAGCTGGAGATAGGAGATCGCTCTGTCGCCCAGGCTGGAGTGCAGTGATGTGACCATAGCTCACTGCAGCCTCAAACTCCTGGGTTCAAGTGATCCTTCCACCTCAGCCTCCCAAGTAGCTGGGATTACAGGTGTAACCCTCCATGCCTGGCCAAGATAATCAACGTTCAATGAAACAATCTCATCCAGATCTTACCGAGTATTAGGGAGATGTAAGTATGAAAAGCGAGGATGGTTAAGCAGCACAGTACAGACCTCATGCTTCTTCCTGAAGCACCTTCCCTTAAGTGCAGGAGGCCCAGCTCCTATGGGAATCAAGTACATTTTAGAAAGAGAATATGACTAGAAAATCATATTCAGAAACTTTTTAAACATTTTTATATATTTCAAGGGTTACAAGTGCAGATTTCTTACCAGCATATACTACACGGTGGTGAAGTCTGGGCTTTTAGTGTACCCCTCACCCCAAGGGTGAACATTATTCCCAAAAGGTAATTTTTCAACCCTCTCTTCCCCCACCCCTCCCACCTTTGGTCACCTCCAATGTCTATTATTCCACTCTTTATGTCCATGTGTATCATTGTTTAGCTCCCATTTATAAGTGAAAACATGGTATTTGACTTTCTATTTAAAAACTCTTTAACTTTTTTTTGAGACAGAGTCTCGCTTGTTGTCCAGGCTGGAGTATAGTGGGAGAATCATGGTTCACTGCATCCCCTACCTCTCCAGACTCAGGTGATCCTCCCACCTCAGCCCCCCGAGTACCTGTGACTACAGGTGTGTACCACCATGCCCAGCTAATTTTTATATTTTTTGTAGAGACAGGATTCTAACATGTTACCCAGGCTGCTCTCAAACTCCTGGGCTCAAGGAATCCATCCACCTCAGCTTCCCAAAGTTCTGGGATTACAGACGTGGGCTACCATGCCTGGCCTAGTCAGAAACTTTAAAATGCTAGTTCATATATCCTTATCCTCCATGAAGGCAGAATTTCTTCAAGAAATTAGAATGGCAGTAATGCCTAACTAGAAATGAACCTTACATATTAAACTGGCATAAGACACTCTCATAAATCCTTTTATGTCATGTGATTCTAAAGAGAGAAAAGGGCAGTGTTCATTTCATGGAGATACTCTGTAGAAATACTCATTAAAACATATGAGGATCTAAGTGTAAGGCATCATGGTGGGTGTGAACAAACATGGGCTATGTATTCAAAGATCTTTCCATCAAATAGAGAATAGAGTATGTGAATACATGACCTTATTAGAATATGGTGAGAGACGTAAGAAGGATAAATAGCTAATTCTGAAAGTCAGGAATGCTTTGGCCTCACTGAAGGGGTATGAAGACAGCTTTGCGAGATAGATGGCATTTATCTCAACCCTAGTGGATTGAGGGGCTCTTGAGAGACAATTATTAGGGAGGAAGTCAGTTGGGGAAGATATCCAAAGCAGAGAAAAGCAAAAGCATGGAAACAAAAGCATAGGCCTTGCTGGGGAACAACCAATTGCCCAGTTTAACAAGAGTACTGGGAATGTGTGGAATAGTACTGGGAATGTGTGTACGGCTGGAAACGCTGGCTAGAATCAGACCATGGGGTCCTTGAAGCCATACAAGTTTGAACCTTATTCGAGAAACAATTTAAAGCCTCTGAAGGAATTGGGAGAAGGTGAATGCTTAAGGAGAAGGGTGACCATGAAACACAGCGTCAGAATAGACTACGTCATAAAGGAAGCAGGTAAGTACACAATGACTCACACAGAACACGGACCGTACAATAAACAGGAAAACAGTGAGAGCTGTTTATACTTGCTCTCATACATTTCTCAAAACCTGCTTTTTTAATCAACACTTTTTGCAGTGAGGCAACTCTTCTAATACCATATTGAATGTTATGGTTAATAAATGTGATATACTCACTACAAAACCACAAACACACAGAAATTTAATAAATAAAACTCATGGAAAACAAATGTCCACACTTGGTTTTATAAGGAAACTTGTAGAAATACACGGAAATCCAAAATAGTGCAATTATGTTGGGTCCATGGTGTTTGATCCATGAACATCATAAAATATTAGGGAAATCCAGCCTAATTTCTTCATCTTAAGGAGGACAACTCTGGGGCTGCTCAACTATTAAGAAGGCATAGGAAGCCACGTGAGAGTAATAAGATCTGGCAAGCAACAATATCAGCAACACGTAATTTTTTATCCCAGAATTTGGGTAACAAGGGTGAACATTTTTAACTTTCAACAGAAAAACTGTCTAACTCTCGAAAAATATGATCAAGAATCAAAGGCTTATTTTCTGTCCTGCAAACAAGTTGCCAATAATTATTAAGCTAGTTATGAGGACATGCTGCACTGCCCTCATATTCAATAACAAATGTTTTATCTTCCCTGTCAAAATTAAGATAATATTAAATGTGTACCCTGTTTCCAGAAAATCCAATAAATTCCAGGAGTCTGATAATCCTTGCTGGTAAAAGGGACAGCATCTGTAAGAAGAAATATACAGTGTTCTTACATGTGTTTCTAACTGCAAACAAATTTAAACTCCAAACAACTTACAGTTTTAATGCTTCAGTAACATGAGAAATTAGATACAACTTTTTTTTGTTTGTTTGTTTTTTGTTTTTTTGAGATGGAATTTCACTATTTTTGCCCAGGCAGGAGTACAATGGCACAATCTCAGCTCACCACGACCTCTGCCTTCCAGGTTCAAGCAATTCTCCTGCCTCAGCCTCCCAAGTAGCTGGGATTACAGGCATGCACCACCAGGCCCAGCTAATTTTCTATTTTTAGTAGAAATGGGGTTTCTCTATGTTGGGTAGGCTGGTCTCGAACTCTTGACCTTGGGTGATTCACCTGCCTTGGCCTCCCAAAGTGCTGGTATTACAGGTGTGAGTCATCGCACCCAGCTAGAAACAAGTTTTAACCACCAGATATTTCTGTGACCACATACTATAATAATCATTTATGAATTAATTTCATTTAGTTAAGACAATGAACCTTTAAAAAGTTTTTGTTGTTGTCGTTTTTGGGATTTTTTTTTTTTTTTTTTTGAGACGGAGTCTTACTCTGCTGCCAGGCTGGAGTGCAGTGGCACAATCTTGGCTCACTGCAACCTCCACCTCTTGGGTTCAAGTGATTCTCCTGCCTTAGCCTCCCAAGTAGCTGATACTACAGGCAAGCACCACCACCTCCAGCTAATTTTTGTATTTTTAGTAGAGACGGGGGTTTCACCATGTTGACCAGAATGGTCTCTATCTCTTGACCTCGTGATCCACCCACCTCAGCCTCCCAAAATGCTAGGATTACAGGCATAATAAAAGGGTTTTTTTTAAAGCCTGGTCTTTCTAAGATTCTCTAAAGAATACTGGGACCTTTGATGTAGTGTGAGGCAGTGACAAGAAGACAACCTCTCAGAGCCCATGTCTAGGCAAGGTTTCTTAGTTTCCTTTCCCAGAAGCAAAAATCAGTCATATTCTGTGCAATGTGCAGACACCACCCAGAACTGGACAGCTGCAGCACTACCACTTTTCTCTGGGATGTTCCCGAAGGACAGTGGGGAGGGAATATTCTTCCATGGGCAGAACCTTGAGCAGTGCACCTAGTTATGTATTTTGCTTGGAAGGAGAAATGGCCAGATATGCAATTATATGCTGATTCAGGGGCTGTAGACAATGGTTTGGTTGGATGGACAGGGGCTTGAAAGGAACATGATTGGAAATTTGGTGACAAGGAGATCTGGGGAAGAAGTATGTGGATAGATCTTTTTGAATGGGCAGAAAATGTAAAGATATTTGTGTCCCATGTGAACACACACCAAAAGATGACCTGAGCAGAAGAGGATTTTAACAACCAATTGGATAGGATGGTCCATTCTGTGGGTACCAATCAACCTCTTTCCCAGTCATCCCCCAATAGGCTCATGAGTAAAGTGGCCACAGTGGCACATACACTCATATGAATGATTCTCTTGACCACTTTATTTTCTCACTAATTCCACTATACCATTAATAAAATTTTAAAATCCTAAATAACATATTGGAATTTGACAGATTACTACTCAGACTTCGTCTCCTTAGGAATCATAAAAAATCATTCCTTAAGTTATACAGGTCCCTCACACATTTTCAATTCCAGAGCCATCATTGCCATTGCAACATTTCTGATGTGGAAATGGAAATGAATTCCACTGTTCCTTGTTACCAAAAACCTTACTAGTCCATTCAGAGTACCACACACTTCCCTTATATGGCACAACCCAAAGCTACTCTGAGCATGCGCGTAACTTAATAACACATTGGGTCACAATGCAGGAAAGCTGATCCCATTCTAGCACTTTGTCAACCATCCCAGGAAGAGGTTCAGGCTGAGGTTCAAATGCAGTGGAGAAGACACAGAAAACCTTAGGTTCTTCTGCAAAAGTTCTGGTTTCTACATAGTTATATCCTTACCAAATTAAAGGCCCCAGTGCCAAGCTTGACACCCCCTTCAAACTCATAGAAGAATTCCTGCTGAAGTTTGTTC
Organism: Callithrix jacchus; assembly: GCF_049354715.1. Lineage (NCBI taxonomy): Eukaryota > Metazoa > Chordata > Mammalia > Primates > Cebidae > Callithrix > Callithrix jacchus. The sequence continues at coordinate 121,708,299 of NC_133502.1, forward strand.
TTCTGAATTTCGTGCAGGATAGAAAGACATTCTCTGGATTAAAGAAAAAAAAAGTGATGGAGTAAGTTGACCATGATTCTGAAAATAAATATTAAATCAAATTTTACAGTTATACATGATAAAATAAATGTCATTAATTAAAATACCATTGAAATTTTAAATGGATGATGCTGTGCTGAGTTTACTCTTAAGGATACCAGGTAATAATCATCAAGGAGAAAGGAGACACTCATTTTTACAGTGTCTAACAGGACCAGTGTTTCTGTGCTTAAGGAGAGGGCTCATCCATTAGCAAGCACCAGCCAGGAGCCACAGGGCCACAGGTTGCCATCCCACAGCTTCCGGTAGCATCTGACAGTGAACTCTCAGGGAGGGTGGGGCTCCTCAACCACTGCAAACATTGCAGCAATCTGAGGAAAGGAAATGCTACTGGCAAGAAGATCTGAATTTCAGTGTGACTGCCATCATCTAAAACAGACCAAATAAATTAGGGCTTGGGACCAGGAAAGATTGAAACAAGAAAGCAAAGGCTATCACAATGGCTCCACCTGTCCTCTGCTTTCTTCCTGCTCATCCATACAAATCTGTCCAACTTCTCACTTTAATTTATTTTCTATGTATTTCTCTCTTGCCTGTTCACATCACCTTCAAAAGGCAAATATTTAATCAGAATAATACAAATTAGAACAATGACAAAAATATAAAAATTGATAATACCTGGGAATTGCTTATCAAATTAACAATTTTTTTAAATAATAAGGAACAATGAGATATCATATATCACTTGGTATGATGCAATTATAAAATGTGCAACTACACCTGTGATACAGTCTAGCCAAACATTTTTAAATCTAAATCTAGCAAGCCTATAGACCTAACTTCCAGTTTACAAAAAAATGTAAGAGTTTAATGTTGGGCATGGTGGCTCATGCCTGTAATCCCAGCACTTTGGAAGGCTGAGGCAGGTCGATCACCTGAGGTCGGGAGTTCAAGACCAACCTGACCAACATGGAGAAACACCATCTCTACTAAAAATACAAAATTAGCTGGGTGTAGTGGTGCACACCTGTAATCCCAGCCACTTGGAAGACTGAGGCAAGAGAATCACTTGAACCCAGGAGGCGGAGCTTGCAGTGAGCCGAGATCGCACCATTGCACTCCAGCCTGGGCAACAAGAGCCAAACTCCGTCTCAAAAAAAAAAAAAAAAAAAAAAAAAAGTAAGGGTTTAGAGAGTCAATTCAAATGTCTACCAGCCTAGGAGCATCCCTGCTGTCATTTCCCCTGAGTCATTTAGATCCCATTTCCATTTGTACTTTTTACTATGGTATATTTTGCCAAGATAAAATGATGAATGTTTATTTGGTCAGGTCAATCAATTTCTTCTGATTTCTGATTTTATGCCATGGTTAAAAGACCTTTGAAACTGACATCATGTACCTAATGATATCATTTCTATGGTATTTTTGCCATAGGTTCATATTCTGAATTTAATCATGAAGAAACACTAGAAAAGTCCATATTGAAAGATGTTCTACTAAATAACTGGCCAGTTTATTCTTTAAAATGTCAACATCATTAACGACAAAGACTGAGAAACTATTCCAGATTAAAAGAGACTAAGGAAACACAATGACTAAACACAACATCCAGGATCCTGTGTCAGATCCTGAGCCAGAAAAAGGGAACTGATGAGACAACAAGAGAAATGTGAGTAAAGACCGTGGAATAAATGTTAACACTGTGCCCATGTCAGCGTCCTGATTTTAATAACTGTACTGTGTTGCCACAGAATATTAACATTTGGCAATCTGAGTGAAGGCTATACGGAAATTTTTTGTAATAATTTTCAAATTATTTCAAAGTGAAAAAAATAAAAAATTTTAAAGCCTTTATATTTAAGAATTATTAAAATACTTTATGTTTCCTGCTAGAATTTTTAAATATTTTATTAAACCTATATGCAATTTTTTCATCTTAATGATTTTTCCCCAAAATGAACAATTTTCCCAAAAACATTTACTGAAGTATGTATCTTTCTTCACTGTTTTGAAGGGCCGATCTATATAAAGAAATTTAGTATATTTTGAATTCCCAGGTAAATGTGTGTATGCGTGTGTGTGCATGTACATACGTAAATCCATGTGCACGCACACACACACATACTGTCTCTTTTAAAACCCTGAAATCCACTTCACTGATATGTAAAGGCATACCTTGTTTTATGTCCTTCACTGTAATGCACATTGCAGGCATTGTATTTTTTACAAATTGAAGATTTGTGGCAACCCTGTGTTGAGCAAGTCTATTGATGCCATTTTTCCAACAATATGTGCTCACTCTGTGTTTCAACGTCACATATTAGTATTTCTCACAAAATTTCCAAATTTTTCATTATTATTGTATCTGTTAGTGGTGATCCGTGATGGAAGATCTTTAATGTTACTACCACTGTAATTGTTTCAGGGTGCCATGAACCGCACACATATAAGACAGCGAAAGTTATGAATAAATGTTGTGTGTGTTCTGACGGCTCTACTGACTGGCTATTCCCCCATATCTCTCCTCCGCAGGCCTCCCTATCCCCTGAGACAAAGCAATATTGAAATTAGGCCAACTGGTAACCCTACTGTGGCCTCTAAGTGTTCAAGTGAAATGAAAAGTTGCACCTCTCTCACCTGAAATCAAAAACTAGAAATAATTAAGCTTAGCGAGGAAGACATGTCAAAAGCCAAGACAGGCCGAAAGCTAAGCCTCTTGTTTCAAACAGTTAACTTGTAAGTGCAAAAGAAAAGTTCTTGAAAAAAAATTAAAAGTTCTATTTCGGTGAAGGCACAAATGGTAAGAAAACAAAACAGCCCGACTGCTGATGTGGATGGAGAAAGCTGGAGTGGTCTGGATAGAACAAACCACCCACAACACTCCATTAAGCCAAAGCCTAATCCAGAACAAGGCCCTAACTCTTCAACTCTATAAAGGCTGACAGAGGGGAGGAAGCTGAAGAAAAAAAAAGTTGGAAGCGAACAGAGGTTGGTTCATGAATTTAAGGAAAGACACCATCTCTATAAAATAAAACTGCACAGAGGCCCACGCCTGTAATCCTCGCACTTTGGGTGGCTGAGGCAGGTGGATCACAAGGTCAGGAGATGGAGACCAGCTTGGACCAAGCATGGTGAAACCCCGTCTCTACTAAAAATACAAAAAATTAGCTGGGCATAGTGGCGCATACCTGTAGTCCCTGCTACTCGGGAGGCTGAGGCAGGAGAATCGCTTGAACCCGGGAGGCAGAGGTTGTAGTGAGCCGAGATTGCGCCACGGCACTCCAGCCTTGGAGACAGAGCAAGACTCAATCTCCCTCCCCGCAACAACAACAAAAAGGTACAAAGTGAAGCAGCAAGTGCTTATGAAGAAGTTGCAGCAAGTCACCTAGAGTATCTAGCTAAGATCACCGATGAAGGTGGCTGCACTAAACAACAAATGTCCAATGCAGACAAAATGGCCTTCCACTGGAAGAAGATGCTATCAAGAACTTTCATATCTAGGGAGAAGTCAAAGCCTGGCTTCAAATCATCAAAGGTCAGGGTGACTCTTGTGAGGGGCAAATGGAACTGGTGACCTTAAATAGAAGTCAATGTTCATTTATCATTCCAAATAGCCTAAGGCCCTTAATAATTGTGCTAAATCTACTCTGCCTGTGTTCCATAACTAAAACAACAAATCCTGATGATAGCACATCTGTTTACAGCATGGTTTACTAAATACTTTAAGCCTACTGTTGAAATCCACTGCTCAGAAAAAAAAGATTTATTTCAAAGTCTTATTGCTCATTAACAATGTGTCTAGTATCCCAAGGGTTCTGAAGGAGATGTATGAGAGGATTACGTTGTTTTCACACTTGCTAACACAACATCCATTTGCAGCCCAGGGATCAAGGAGTAATTCTGACTTCCATGTCTTATTTAATTAGTATATTTTATAAGGCTATTGCTGCCATGGTGATTCCTCTGATGGATCCAGGGAAAGGAAATTGAAAACCTTCTGGAAAGAATTCATCATTCTAGATGTCATGGAGAACATTCATGATTCATGGAAGAAGATCAAAATGTCCACATTAACAGGAGTTTGGAAGTTGATTTCAACCCTCACAGAACATTTTGAGAGGTTCAACTTTGGTGGAGAAAGTAACTTCAGAGGTGTTAGAAACAGCAAGAGAACTAGAATTACAAGTGGAGCCTGAAGATGTGACGGACTGCTGCAATCTCATGATAAAACTTTAATGGATGAGGAGTTTCCATTTATGGATGAGCAAGAAAGTAGATTCTTGAGATGAAATCTACACCTGGTAAAGATGCCATAAACATTGTTGAAATGACAACAAAGGACTTGGAATATTAGATAAACTTAGTTGATAAAGCAGCAGCAAGATTTAAGAGCATGGACTCTAATTTTGAAAGACATTCTCCTGTGGGTAAAATGCCATCAAGCAGTATTTCATGCTACAAAAAAATCTTTTATGAAAGGAAGAGTCAATAGGTATGGCAAACTTCATCATTGTCCTTTTTTAAAAAATTGCCATAGCCACCCCAGCCTTCAGCAACCACTACCCTGAATGTCAGAAGCCATCAACAAGGAGGTAAGACCTCTACCAACAAAAAGATTATGACTTGCTGAAGGCTTGGATAATTGTTAGCATTTTTTTTTAGCAAAACAGTATTTTTCAATTAAGGTATGTATATTTTTTAGATATTATGGTATTGGCAGACTTAATAGAATACAGTACAGTAGCAATGTAACTTTTATGTGCACTAGGAAACCAAACGCTTTGTGTGACTCACTTTATTGCAATATTCACTTTATTGTAGTGGTCTGGAACCCACACTATCTCTGAGGTATACCTGTATGTCTTTGCCTCTATAGGCCTGTTTTAATTCCTTTAGTATTTTTAAGTTTTGATGACTAAAACAGCAATTAACATTGAATTTAACATTTGCTTATATCTTCTAAAAATATTTCACAAAGAAATCTATAAACAGCATGTCAGGTATCCCAAATCTACCACCCGCTTCCAGGATTTTGAGTAAAACACAATTTTGTGAAAGGATTTTCAGTGAAAGTACCTCTTAAAATACTAAATTTTGGTTCTACTACCAGTAACAGCAGGGTAGCGCTTATGTCAGATTAACTTTCCCACAAATAAATGTTATAAATTCTGGAAAAATATAAAATACACATTTAAAATATATTTTTACAAAGTTTATAAACAAAGGGGGCAAGTCTCAGGAGAGAAGAAAGTAAGAAAGGGGCAGAAAAAAAGTTTGAAAAATTACAACCAGAAATTTCTCAAAATCACACTTAGGCACAACATAGTCAAACTGCTGACACCCAAAGGTGCAAACTAGTCAGTCTTCAAAAAGGCCAGAAGAAAAGACACATTACATATAGGAGAACAATAATACAAATGAAAACTGACTTCTAATCATGAATAACAGAGGACTGAATACAATAGGAAGGCAGTTTTAAAGGGCTGAAAGAAGGAAAAAAACCCATCGACTCAGAATACTACAGTTAGCAAAAATAAACTTGAAAAGAAAAAGTAAAAAGTAAATATATTTTCAGATAAATGAAACAGAATTTGTTGAAAACTGACACGCTATAAGAAATGCTGAAGGAAGTTCTTCAGTCTGAAAGTAAACAGGAAATACATTTACCATTTTGAATAGGAAAACCAGAAATGGTAAGAACGTGAATAAAGAGAGAGATGACGACAACATTTCCTGATGAACCTTCAGCAACAGTATTGTTGCTGACCCTGTATTGTAGGGTTTATAACATCTGTAAGTGTGCTAAACATCATAAAAACAGCATAAAGGACAAAATGTGGTAAATGAAGCAATACTTTTTCAAAGTGTTTACAATTTATGTCCAGTGCTACAATATTAACTCTAAGTTGACTATAGTAAGTTAAAAGGAATATTATAAACACTAGAGCAACCCAAAAAAATTAGAGAGTACAACTAAGAGAACAACAGTTTTACAAATGTTATGAAAGCAAAAGACGACAGGAAGAAAGGGGGAGGCAACAGATAAGGCAAAGAGAAAAAGCAAAATGGTAGTCACAAGTGCAAACACATCAATTGTCCAACTACGTGCATCTACAGGAAATACAATCTAAATATTTAAAGACACAATTTAAATATGAAAACAAAGAAAGGTTTAAAGTAAAAGAACACACACCATACAAAGACTGATTATAAAAAGCATGAGGGCTTATATGAATACCAGACAAAATAGATTTCAAGACAAGGAATATTACCAGAGTTAAGCAGAGACATTTCAAGACGATAAAAAGGTTAATTAATTAGGAAGACAGAACAATTATAAATACATAGGATATGTGCCTAACAACACAGCTCCTAAATATATGAGGCAAACACTGACAGAACTAAAGGAAAAAAAGGATGACTCCAGATTCAAACTTGGAGACTTGAACACTCTGAGTAAATAACAGACAACTAGATAAAAATCAATAAGGGGCCAGGCAAGGTGACTCACACCTGTAACCACAGCACTTTGGGAGGCTGAGGCAGGCGGATCATGAGGTCAGGAGTTCAAGACAAGTCTGGCCAACATAGTGAAACCCCATCTCTACTAAAAATACAAAAAATGAGCCAGGTCTAATAGTGTGCACCTGTAATCTCAGGTACTCGGGAGGCTGAGGTAGGAGAATCATGTAAACCCAGGAGGCGTAGGTTGCAGTGAGCCGAGATTGCACCATTGCATTCCAGCCTGGGCAACAATGCTGAGACTCCGTCTCAAAAAAAAAAAAAAAAAAAAAATTAATAAGGATATGAAGAACACTATGGCCATATCAGTCCAGCATTTCCATCCACTGCAGAAAGGTCTACTGGGTAGTGCTGCTCTGGACTCTGAATCAAAGATATTACTGTAATTTTAAATTTATAAATTGTTCTAAGGAGAGAGAAACTAAAATTATTTAATCAGAAATTATGTCAGTAGCTTTATTTTCAGCTAATTTGCTCTTAAAATTGTATTTAAACTTAAATTCTGTTGTCCTGCAACACTAAATATACACTTAGCAAAAAATCAAGTTCATTTTTACCAACACCAAATAAAAAATCCTAGTCAAACTTAATGTATGAGAACTGTGAAGAACAAAGGAGTATACAGCACCAAATTATTTAAAAAGCCACATCTTACTTTTTGACTTACTTATATATTTGGTAACTTGTTCTAATTTTGAGTCCACCTTTGATGAAGTTGATCATATTTTCATCCTAAAAATAATTCAGTTAAAAAATTAGATTATTTTGCAAAAAATTTTAAATTGCCCCCACAGTTGCGTGTTTGTGTGATTAGGAAAAAAAAAGTATCTTGATAACATAATTTTGAAATTAACACATACGCTTGTTTTACATTTAAAAGGTTTTAGGGTAATTTTTCTTCCATGTTAGAGGACAACAAAAAGAAAATATTCATAAAATATTTGATTATTTTATTTATTTGATTATTTTATATTACTAAGGAGGTAATCCTCACCAATTGGGGCCATATGTGGTCCAAATTATTTTAATAAACATTGACACCTACTGAGCAATTTTCTTCTGGGTTTAATAGAATCCAGAATGGATGACTTTAAAAATCTGCTCTAAGGTCAACCCTTCCAGTATATCATACCCAGTAAATAGAACAACGGTTCTTCTTTCACACAGTACCTTAGCAGAGTCTATTTAATGTTGCGAATTTTACTCATACACATTTCCAGGCCCAAAATAACTGGTCTGGCTTCTGAAGTGGCTGTCACTACTATGCAATTTTGCTTTAGGAAAACAAAACCACTTCAGCTCTCTTTATCTGATGGTCATCGACCACAAAACTGAGGCAGCTGTTCTCGATGAATGGCATTTTCTGGGTCAGCATTCTAGGATCCTAAGACAATCTCTCAATAAATTACATCAAATAACCACTTGAAGGAAGTTACCCTAATAGATGGTACTAGTGAAGACAGTCCTACGTTTTGCATTTCCAGAAAGTTTTTTTAATCTATTGAGATCAGAAAGATGCTCTTATATGTATTTCTCATGTACTTAAGCATCCTTATGTAGCAAAAGAAAAACTGAATTTATTTTACTAATGTCATTAATCACTTAAATATGCAATGTTCCAATTATTATAAGAATCAATAGATATAAAATTCAACATTTATCTTAATTTAAAGAATCTTATGGTTACATAAGATCCAATACCAACCAGAAAAGAATTTCTTAAATTAGCTTTAAATATGCCTCAGAAAACCCCCATATTTCAGGATTCATCAAACGTAAACTTAATGCCTATTTTATACCAGGCACCCACATGCAAAAACAGACGAAAGTAATGTAATATGTTAAGGGAGAGCGTCATGCACAGGGGCAGGGTCACACACAGGGACTGAGTCACGCACAGGGGCAGGGTCATGCACAGGGGCGGGGTCACACACAGGGATGGGGTCATGCACAGGGGCGGGGTCACACACAGGGACTGAGTCATGCACAGGGGCGGGTCACACACAGGGACTGAGTCATGCACAGGGGCGGGGTCACGCAAAGGACGTCATGAGAACACAAAGTAGTGGCATGGAGGGGGCCAGAAATGTCTCCTGGAAGCATTGGTGCTTTAAACACAAAAATAATTAGAAACTGACCAGGTGTAGAAAGGCAAAGCAGACATGAACTTTGTAAGCAAAGTAAAACTCAAGTGGAAAGACAGGGTGCAATTAAGGATCATGTTGGGTTTGGCCATGTGTGCATATGCAATTCCGCACTGCTGAAGAATCTATTGCAAAGAGAACAACCGCGGAGTTAAGACGGTTACCTCCACCCATGCTACTCAAGTATGCAACCCCATCAGTGGCATCCAAGGACACCTGTAAGGTAGTGGGGTAGGGAATATGGAGAGGAGGTACTAGTTTTGTTTGAAAAAGTACCTCCCTCATTTGTGATATTCTGACACAGAATACTGCCATAGTCAGTAAGAGCTACTGAATGCTGAAGCAGACAAGTGACCAGGTCAGAGTTTCCTTTTTAAGAGGGTACTCAACCCTCAACTGCAGAATAGGGAATGAGCTGAAGGCAAAAGAAATTAGAAAGGGAGATTCACTAGGTTGATGTCAGTCAAGCAAAGAGTGGATAAGCACCTCTACTAGACCAATGATAGGAAGAGATGGAACTGCACAATCTTTAAAAGGCTAAAGCAGCAAGAATATAAAAATGATTGGGTGGGAGGCATGAGGAAGAGGGGACAATCATGGCTATCTCTTTAATTTCAAGTCCCCAAATATAAAATAAGCCTTCAAATCCCAGATTTGATCGCCAAATCCCAGTTTGGAAAACAAAAAAACTTGGGCCTCCATGACTATCATTATGATGCTTACTGAGGCAATGCTGCTATCAACCAGCCTTTGTAATGGGTGGGCTTTAGAAAACAGGGTCATGGGCTACACTGATTTAGTTTTACTAAACCAGAATCCAACCTAAGAGGTAAACCTCCAGGAAAAGAAAGAAGCAACTGTCAAATAACTGTGGCTGGGTGCAGTGACCCGCACCTATAATCCCAGCACTTTGGGAAGCTGAGGCAAGTGGAACCTGAGGTCAGGAGTTTGAGAACAGCCTGACTAATATGGTGAACCCCTGTCTCTACTGAAAATACAAAAATTAGCCGGCACAGTGGCACATGCCTGTAATCCCAGCTACTTGGGAGGCTGAGACAGAAGAACCACTTGAACCTGGTAGGTGGACATTGTAGTGAGTCAAGATCGCGCCACTGCACTCCAGGCTAGGGGAAAGAGTGAGGTTCCATCTCAAAAAGAGACAATTGTGATTGAGGAAGATTTTCCATTTTACAGTTGAATTTCTTTCTGATTTCTTACACTCTCTACCCCACTTCACCCTTACTGTAGCTATCACTATCACCCATGAGGCCATAATGTGAAAAGGTATGTTTTACAGAAGCATTGGAAGATACAGAAATAGGCGAAGTACTGACTGTACCAGTTCCCAGAGGTGCAATTAAAATGTCGCATAAGAAAAGGATTAACTGTTTAGTGACTTTTTAAAACCACTCTTCCAAAGGAAGAAATAAAAGAAAGGAGAATGAGAATAGAAAGAAGGGGAAAAATAAAATTTGAAGTATACATTAACTTTCTATGCATGTACAAGTGAACTTGACTGAGGCATGTGGTGTAGAGGGGACACCTCCTCTGCCTGGGCCACTCCCAGGCACAGCCTCTCCCAGCAGAAAGTGCAAAGGGGAATATTCTCTATTTTCACACAGATGCATCTTGAAATTAAATGTGTCAGCTGCAAAGCAATTTCTTTAAAGTTTCTTTTTGAGACCGAGTCTTGATCTGTCACTCAAGCAGGAGGGCAGTGGTGCAACCTCAGCTCACTGCAATCTCTGCCTCCCAGGTTCAAGTGATTTTCCTGCCTCAGCCTCCTGAGTAGCTGGGATCACAGGCATGCACCGCCATGCCTGGCTAACTTTATTTATTTTTTTAATTTTTAGTAGTGATAGGGTTTCATTATGTTGGCCAGGCTGGTCTCAAACTCCTGACCTCAGGTCATCCTCCTGCCTCAGCCTCCCAAAGTGCTGGGATTAAAGGCATGAGCCACCACGCTCAGCCTAAACTTTCTTTAAAGACACAGTCTTTAAAGGGCAATGATTCCCAGTGTAGTGATTTGAAATAGATTCTTAAGTGCAGTAGAGGGGGAACAAAGCTCTCTAGCATCTTTCTTCAGCCAAAGCTTACCAGAATAACAATATTTTTCTTTACAATTCTAAGTCAAAAAAATTGAAGCTTGGACATAGAATGCGCCACATATTTCTATGCAGCACTGGCAGTCTTCCCAGCCAATATGTATTCTAAGCCAAATATTCATTACCTGCACAAACGTGAGTGCTGCTTTCTGTAGGAGACACTCGGCATAACAGATTTCAGCATGCATTTCCTCTATTAAAAACAAATACAGTTATATTAAGTAAAATCCCACATCCAAAGTGATTGCTCTATGATGTTCAGGAAAGACTGGCAGATAAATGAACCCAAGGGAGACCCCAAAACTTAGATCAACCTTGTACATCCATAAAAGTGGAATGATGACCCCAGTTTTCACTTGTCAGCAAGATTTTCCTGGAATGTGTGAAATGTTCAGGGAAGTCATCCCATTTAAACATAACTGCAAAGAGTCAGTCACTTGGTGTTGGAGACCCAAACTCAGCTCACAAGAGGAAATGAACATTTAAAAGCACTTTCTTAAAATGGGAAACCATGTATTGTTTAAATTAATAGTAACATAAAACTTTAACATGGTTTTAAAAATAAAAAAAAAACTGGCCAGGCACAGTGGCTCACTCCTGTAATCCCAGCACTTTGGGAGACTGAGGCAGGCGGATCACGAGGTCAAGAGATAGAGACCATCTTGGCCAACATGGTGAAACCCTGTCTCTACTAAAAATACAAAAATTAGCCAGGCATGGTGGTACATGCCAGTAGTCCCAGCTACTTGGGAGGCTAAGGCAGGAGAATCCCTTGAACCCAGGATGTGGAGGTTGCAGTGAGCCAAGATCACACCACTGCACTCCAGCCCAGGTGACAGTGTGAGACTCTGTCTTAAAAAAAAAATTGAAAAACAAACTGAATTATGAATGCTAGCTTCTAAAATATGAAGGTTTGGTAACCATGACGCTAACCATACACATTAGCTACCTGAAGAGACAGCAGGAATTCTCTAGAGTTCTTTCTATGAAGAAGAAATGCCCTGACTGCCCAAGTTAAGTCTCCTCACACATGAAGACCTGGTATCAGAAGAGGTAGCACGATCCCAGTTTTGGGCTACTTTGATCATGTAGAAGTCTAGCACAAAAACAAGGTACTCACAAAAAGGGGCTAGGTGAAGCTCTGCGCATCCTAGGGACCTGTGGAGTACCCCAAAACACACATCCTAGCTTCCCAACAATCCACTATACTTGCAGAGAATGGAGAGACAAGTCTTTCCTTTTTTCCATAAACAAGTCAGCAGATTCTTGCTCTATCCACAGGATGCAAATTGGCATGATAGTTAAGCAAATGAGCCTGGGGTATTCAATAGCCTGGGCTGCTAAAAAGGCTCTGCCATGTACTGGCTATAGGACCTCGTCCCCTCTCTATTGGTTTACACATTTATAAGGCCACTAATACCACCTCTAGTTCACAGCTGAAGGATCAAATGAGTTGCTGCATGTAGAGCTCACGATACAGAGTGTAACTGTATCACTGAGATCACTGTCCTTGATCTACCACTGCTCTTACGTAAAAGCTCAGAAAGCAGAAAGCATTTTTATGTGGAATGTGACTGAAAATAGGTTATTTCTGTATTATTGGGATTACTGCTAAATAGACTTAGATGACGACTAGTGCTTTCTTGCACTCACACACACAGATCCCACCCTCACCCTACACACATACAACCCACTGGTTCTCACAAAGTGGTTCAAGTTCCTGCCATGCTCATATTCCAAATGTTTAATTTACAAAAAAAGCACCTCTGCAGCTAAGGTCTTCAACAGCACACAGAGAGATGGGGCCAAACCCAGGACAGGCCAAACTTGAGGAGTTATAGCCTACACATTCTGGCAGCATCCACAGTCACCTTCAGAACACCTCTCCTCAAAGTGTGCCCATTGATTTTCCAGCTGTGATCAGTGGGATACCAACCGGTAATTTACTTTTACACAGTCACCTGAATATCCTCTTCCTAGGTAATTCTGTAACGGCGTGAGAATCAGGAATTATTAGCTCTGAAAGTCTGCTTAGGAATACAGACTGCTGGCTCGGGGTACATGCAGAGGGGATGAAGTCCATGGTGCTGATGGCGAAGGGAGAGTCGGGGAGAGAGGGGTAGTGGAGGGGGCGGTGGAGGGAAGTGTGTCAGTAACAGAAGCAAGGAAAGCCCAGAGCACCTTCAGAAAAAGCCAGTCAAGGGAGCAGAGGGCAATGAGGCTGGAAGGGTAAGTTGAGGCTCAATTATAAATGGCCTTGAATGTTAGAGTCTACACTTGATCAGGAGGCAACAGTGAGTCAGTCCTTACAGCGATCCGAGCAGACAGGTGGGCAGATCAGGGTTAAGTGAAAGATGAACAAATCTAAGAGTGGCAAAAGGGATGTGACGAGAAGGCAGACAGAAAAGGCAGAAAATAAGCACCCTTCATATTAAATCCCTTTCACATGCTAGGTACTCACTGCACTTAAATATCTGTTAGTAAAGGCAATTTGAAACCCATTTGGGGCAATCCACCAGCCACAAGAGAAAAGAACTAGTATGTTCCATGTTAAACCCATGAAAAGTTTAATGAAATATACTCACTCCTGTAGACAACCAGACACTCAAGGATGTAAATGAAAATTACATTAAAATTAAAGAGGAAAAACAAATCACACACTAAAGCTACAATGTTTTGACATGCTCCCTCGAACACAAAGTCTGTTTGGGTTGCAGTTGACAGCCAAACTCCTAAGAATAAAATACAGCTTGATTTATAAAAGTCTTATTCTTTCACTGTGGCTGATTTACATCGCATAGTTCTTTAGTTCTCAAAATTAGCCATTAGGCACTTATAAGTAGGTAACTACCAGGAATATCTCTTAATTATAAATTCCTTAGTCCACAGGAGTAAATATCTTCATGATGCACTGAAATAATGTTAGCTAAGCACAGCCTTTAGATATAAAAATCTAAATAAACCTGTATTTCAGAATAGGCTATAGTCCCAAGCTAGTTTATTTTATTTTTATTTATGTAGAGAAAGGGTCTTGCTCTCTCACCCAGGGTGGAGTACAGGGGCATGATCTCAGCTCACTGCAACCTCTGTGATATGGTTAGGCTTTGTGTCCCCACCCAAATCTCACCTTGAATTTTAATCCCCACCATGTCTGCATGTCAAGGGTGGGACCTGGTGCGAGATGACTGGATCATGGGGTGATTTCTCCCATGCTGTTCGTGTGACAGTGAGTGAGTTCTCAAAAGATCTGATGGTTTTACGTGTCTGACAGTTCCTCCTACATGCACTTCTCCTCCTGCTGCCTCATAAAGAAGGTGCCTTGCTTCCTCTTTGCCTTCTGGCATGATTATAAGTTTCCTGAGGTCTCCCCAGCCATGCAGAACTGTTGAGTCAATTAAACCTCTTTCCTTTATAAATTACCAAGTCCTGGGCAATTCTTTATAGCAGTATGAAAACGGATTAATACACTCCACCTCCTGGGCTCAAGGGATCTTCCCACCTCAGCCTCCCAAGTAGCTGCAATTACAGGCACAAGCCACCATGCCCAGCCTATTTTTTATAATTAGTAAAAAGTAATTTTCTACTGTATTCCAGATTTCCTAAAGTGTCATTGTTCAAAGACATTATAAAAACATAACAATACAGTATCATCTATTTTCAAGATGACTAACATAGAAATAATTCAGTATTTCCTTCATCCATATATAACACATTTTGTGCTCTTCTCTACTCGCCTACAGGAGAAAGTGTGGGTTACAGTGGAAAGAGTTGTGGCTTAGGGAAAGGCAGATGATCAGTTAACCCTACTTTGCTGGGTGGGGAACCCTGACCATTTGTTTACATCTCCAATCAGTTCCTAGTCTATGAAGAGGAGGTTAGATTAGTTAATGTTAAGAAAAGCATCAAGGACAGTATATGGCACATACAGGGTGCTTTTTTATAATGGAGCATTCTCATCTTATTTTTCAAATTATTATTATTTATACTCATACAAAAAATACCATGCCACTCATGCCAAAACTCAGGTAAAAATAATCTCAAATATCTGCCTTCATACTATAAGGAAAAAGGGAGGCTTCCCACTGGAGGGAAGCCATAGGGAGGGTAACAGAAAGGAGAATACAACAAAAAAGTTCAATTTCTTTTGGGCCTATTTGATTTCTCATTAACCCACATTGGTGAACATTAGGTCTAATGGAACCAATTTACATAAGCGGCCCAAAGATGTAAAATATGTAGACATATTCTATCCAAAGTCAAAGGGATAAACGAATTCTTAAAAATAGTGGGAGGTCAGTTTCTAGAGAAAAAGATTATGGGTTTCAGCTGCCTAGAGTGACCAATGAAATGCCATTCTGTTTGACCGTGGTTTTGGGGTCAACATCATGCCCCTTTGAAACAAGTCCCAAAGATGTGATTTGTCTCATAATTCCTCTCCTATAATCAGTACTCTAGCTTCACATCATGCAAATGTTCCCAACATAACACTTTGATAATACTCATCTAACAAAATAAACAAAACTTCCTAATAAAACACACTGAAAAATGTGTCTGCCATACACCTGACAATTAGAAACAACTCTGACAGCAGTATCCAGAATTGCTCTTGCTCTCATCAGCCAAAGCTACTTCTAGTATTTTGTGTTACCTCTTCAGAGAACACGTTTGACAATGATAATGCAGGCACAGATTCTCCTGGGATGGCAAAAGCTTTATTCTACAATGGTCACATTTGAAGGACATTTTTTTTTCTTCTACAGGAATATCTAGATGTTCCTTTCTTTCTAACTATTCTGACTAGAGTGTAACACTGAAAAGACAGAGGCAATCTTGAACCTTCTGCCCTAGTCCCAGGGGGCACATCGAGCAATTGACAACAACAGTGGTCATTTCCTGCCATCCATCTGATCAGGGTGCTGCAGCTGGCCATTCCTGGATTCTCGAGTATTCCTAAATGTCCACAAACCAAACGCCTTCTATACTGTGAAACATTATCTTTTTTAAAAAAGATATCAAAATTACTTTCACCTTGAAAAAAATTGTAATAGCTTGTGGAAAATTAATTCTCAAAGATGAATGGTAAGAATATAAACTGTCCTATATCTTTGGAGAAAAAAAAAGTGACAATATCTATAAATATTGTAAATTTTCAAACTGTCAGTCCTGGTAATTCTACTTTTAGGAATCCAGCTTACGAAATACTTTTTAAGATGCAAAAGGATTCTAGGACAGCATTATTTATAACAGTGAAAAAATAAAAACAAAAGAGAAAATCCAAGTACAATACACCAATCCTATGGAATACCACACAGCTGTTAAACACACAAACATAATGACCTGAGAAAATGTCAGTGTCAAATTCACACTGTAGGGCAACACCTATTATGTGATTCTATGCTTGCAAAAAACAAAAACAATCCATCAGCAACAACCAAAACCCTAGGTGTACCTTATTTATGTATTTGAGTATGTACACAGAAAAGTCTGCAAGGCTTATACTTCTGGAGGGTGAGTATGATAAGGAAGAAAACAAGGCATTCCATTTACTTTATACGCTTCAGTATGGAATTCTATGAGATAAACATTTTTTAATTTTTAAAATCAAGGGAAAAAGTGATCTTTTAAATGACTCTTACCTTCACTCAGTTGCTCCAGTGATCCTCTAGAAAGAAGACTTGAGAAAGAGTCTACAACTGTGTATTTTTTCCTGTATCTACATTGAATAAACAGAAAGAGAGATAGAAAATGGAAAAAGAAAGTATCAGGCTGAGCTCATTTTCATTTAACATTCATTTCTTTTTGACCAGAGAGTCAAAAAGCTGAAACCCTAAACCCTGAAGTCTGTAGGACACAGACCATCTTTTTCCAACACTCTCCTCTCAGCACTGGCTAGCCACTTGTGGGAACTCAGTCTGTTACTAAACACCACACATGGGGAAACCCTCACACACCAGTGAAAACTAACCTGCAAAGTACTTTCCCTTATCCCTGTAACTAAATCAGTATTAGTGGCAAAATTCTCCACAGGTTAAATATGAAGTTAAAGTGCAATATTTGGAAGCTCTCTTCATTTGAGGAGCTTACAACACAATTACATCAGGATGTAATTTCACCCATGTTAACCTTCTGATCATGAACCTTCTGCCCCAATCCCAGGGGGCACATCAAGTAATTGATAGCAAGTGGGGTCATTTCCTCCCATCCATCTGATCAGGGTGCCACAGCTGGCCATTTCTGGATTCTCAAATATTCCTAAATGTCCACAAACCAAGCATCTTCTATACTGTGATACATTTATCATTTTTTAAAAATATCAAAATTACTTCCACCTTGAAAAAAAATTTTGATAGGGTCTTCCTATACACACAGAGTAAAGCTTAAAATAAAACTAAAAACCTATCTCATTTTCCCCAAACAGAAGTGTTCAAAAAGAGGTTCTTCTTAAACATATAAAACATCCCCTCATGAATTTGCATCTCTCACTTAAAAAAAGAATGCTCCTTGCGTGGCTTGGTTTGGCATGCAGTAATACCTAATGTCATCCACCTTGACAGATGCTTGCTTCTAATCCCACTGAAATTCCACCCTCTCCACCCCAGGGCTCTGTAGTTCAGACCCCAGGCTACCAAAAAGAAAAGTGGAATAATATAGATGCCAAACGGGAATCCTTCAGCTCCGAGGCTGAAGTCCTTTTCTGTAACTATGGCCAATTTCAAACACAGAGCTCTTGGTCAGGCAAATGACATTATTTTTGTCACACAGGCATAAAGGTCTGCAGTCCCATCTCAAGCAGTTGATGACTCATCATACTTTTGGCAGGTTTGTAAAGCGTCCTTCATGGCAGAAATGCCATTTTGGATGTCCTGTTGCTCGAAGGTCAGGACAGCCTGCAACACCACAATGGTACTGTAGCCCAAGGCATGGTACATACTCTCCTTAGCCCTGGGGAGAACAGAGGAAATTCAGACATTTTAATTCAATGGAAAAACACCCCGTTTTATCTGATACTGATCATAAGAAATTCTAGTAAATGCATGTCCTGACTTGCACAGTAACTGTTATTCCTTCGCCATAATCATAGAAATTATATGGGCAGTGAAAACCTCTAAAGAATTCACGTACCAAGGACTTTCCAATGTAAACCCACTCAGGCAGAACAAAATGTTCAGATTGAAGTGGACAATATGCATTTCCCTATTTCAACACAAGAGGGCAGCCTGCAGGCAGATTGCAAACAAACCAACTGTTTTCTGTTGAAAAAGGGGCAGCATACCACCTTCGGCTCTGAAATAAGGGCTACAATAAAGTCTGCTGGGAAATGTAATTTTTTGACAGAGATTCTGATACATTTTATCAAAAATAAAGGCTAATTTAAAATCATCCCTCTCCTGTCCAGCCAAAGGCCAAGATGAAACAAGATTTTGGAATAAGTTAGACTGGTCACAAGGCCTCTGACCAAAGTAGATATCAGACCTTGTATCTAACTCCAACTCCATTATCTGAGATTCCTGATCAAGTTCTTGATACTTCAAATCATCAAGTTACAGTGAGAACTGCTTCAGGATACTTAAGGATGTTAATTAGCCCTAAAGGACGGCAGACATCCAGATTCTCTGGCTGTGAGAACATCATCATTTATTTTCCAAACCTTCTTAAGCTGCATTCATTATTTATAAGGTTTAAAATAGTAATGCATGGTTTTGTTTTTAATTTCAATATTAATGCATAATAGCCTGCTACCATGCAGAACAAATGCAAGCCACATTATTCTTTGCCCCCATGGAAATAGTCTAAACATCCTTTGGTAAATTGCAGCTTGTCCTGAATATTGAGGGCACTATCTGTTCAAAAGAACCACAAGGAATCAGAGCAGCCCAAAGTTAATCATTAATTGTGGTTTCAAACCTCACATTTTTAACTGAAAGCCTGTTCAAGAAGCCAAAAAATGATTCAAGTGAGGAAAAAGTTTTTGGGTGTTTTGCTTTTTTTGAGATGGAGTTTCACTCTTATTGCCCAGGCTGGAGTGCAATGACACAACCTCAGCTCACCGCAACCTCCTCCTCCTGGATTCAAGCAATTCTCCTGCCTCAGCCTCCTGAGTAGCTGGGATTACAGGCATGTGCCACCATGCCCGGCTAATTTTGTATTTTTAGTAGAGATGGGATTTCTCCATGTTGGTCAGGGTCTCAAACTCTCAACCTTAGGTGATCTGCCCACCTTGACCTCCCAAAGTGCTGGGATTACAGGCATGAGCCATTTTAACAGCAAAACATGTACAAAAATCGGAGACTAGAATCATTCAGTACTGACTGAATACAGTACTAAATCATTTATTTTCATTCCATATTATGACCAGCTGGGTGTCAGTGGCAGAGAAGGACTTGTTTGAATAAAAATCAAAGAAGATAATGGGTACAAAAATACAGTTAAATAGAAGAAATAACTTTTAGTATTTAATAATAGAGAAATTAGTTAATAATTTATTGTATATTTCAAAATAGCAAGAAGAGAAAAATTATAAATGTTCCTGACACTAAGAAAAGATAAATGTTTGAGGTGATAGATAACCCCGTTACCCTGATTGATCATTGCACATTATATACAGGTATCGAATTATCAAATGTACCCCAAAAACAGGTACGGCTATGACTCATCAATAAAAACATTAAAAACCCAAAGAAGACAGGCAGGTAGCCGGAGAAAAGAGACCGAAGGAGAGATGAGAGAGGGAAAGACCAGCAGACAGAGAAGACAAAGGTAGGTAGACACAGAAGACAGAGAAATCTGAGGGACTGAGAAGGACAGGGAGAAAGGCAGGGGACAGGCAAGGTGGAGACTGTGAGACAAACGTTGAAGATCACACCAGAAAATCTCTTCAGACTACAGGGCTTCACCATTGGTTTCATCATTTGTTCTTAACCTGTGAAATGACAGCTGACCCATCTTGATTACAGCTATTTTAAATCTTAACAGAATTACCATAGCAGCTCCTCAGCAGGTCAATTAATCTCTAAGATTCAAATGACCAGAGTCCAGCCACCCTGGTGACCACTCCAAGTAAGGAATGAGATTGCCCACTTTTGTGCCCAAGTAATCTTCTAGAAAATTATTATATGAGGTCTAAGCTTCATTTAAGAAAGTGTTGGAGGGCATACAAGATTATTCTCGTCAAAACAAAGGCCAAGTAAACAGGCAAGCACAGGTTTTGGTGCCACATTTGAAAACTTAATAGGTATTACTGAGATAAAATTGCTTATTTGTCGAACAAATAGAGAACCTCAATAATACTCTTATTATCTTAAATTTATTTTTAGCATTGAGATCAGTATATTCTGGTTCTTCCCCTCCCCATTTCAAAGGAAAATTTTTTCAATAATACTTAAAAGGACAATCATAAAAATATTTTACTGAAGAAAGCGAAATTGAAGCCTTATAAAACTACATAAGACGACACAATCTGAACAAGGAGATTAAAATATGTGAAACAATCAGAAATTTTCTACTAATTATATTTGAAAACTCAGATTTCTAAACTGATTATTAAAAGCAACTAAAGTAAGGAGGTCTCAACTAACTTAGCTAATAAATATTCAAATGGAACAGATAAATTAATTTACAAGCATGATATCAAGCCATCATCAGAAACATCTGAAAAATATTTTATCTAAAAGACACAAAATAAATTACCAGGGGCGAAGCAATTCTAAGGCATCTGTAAATTTGTTACTTAGAAATAAGTTCAATGCCACAGCACATTCTTCAAGGCCACTTTTGAGATCCACCTTGGTTGATGATGAACTAAAGATCAAGAAAAAAACACAGAGAATTTCTATAGCTTTTACCATCAGCATGTTGTCCCTAGCGGGGGTGTGTGTGTAAATTCTGGAGACAGGACAGGGTGGAATTCTAACTTTGCTACTTACTGTCTATAAGATCCCCGAGTCTAAATTTTCTTATCTGTAAAATGGGAAGACCAACACCTACTTCGTGAGTCTGCTGTGAGGATGAGGTAAACAGACAAATAGTGCTCATAGCAGGTGCTATGTAGATGATAGTTCCCTTCCCCATTACTTCAAAGACCGTAAGTGTAGGAATTCCATACTTCAGTACATGGAGGAGGGGAGATTACTTTGTTTTAGTTTGGTTATACACAGGAAAAAAACATACTTCATTGAAGAAGCAAGCACTATCGAGACTCTAGAGGAAACCTCCGCAGGTGATTAGATTCTGATTCTCAGGGAGCTTCCAGGTCTGTAAATTGTAGATAACTAACAGCAATGCAAAACAACTGTTGTCTACAGACATGTTAATTTTATCCTGGCCGCTAGAGGTGCAACTAACTTCCCTCCCCCACTGTGGAATAAGCTAGTTTTCTTGAATTTGCACATTAATTTCAACAGTACTTTACTTCACAGAAATTTGTTACAATGTCCTCTTCTATAATAAATAATTAATCGGTGATTAAATAAAATACTTACCATGTTCATTTTTGCATCTATGAGTCATGATTTTATCCTTTTTTGAAAATTATCTATTAATCACTTATGATTGACAGAAATTTTGTTCCTTAAAGCCATCTCTAAAATGTTTTGTTTAATGACTTTTAATGACTTCAGAAAGTAAATGAGCAATAGAATGATTTGGCAAACAAAAATGCTGATAAGAAATAAACAGCAGGCATGGTTGGCTGATGCCTGTAACCCCAGCACTTTAGGAGACTGAGACAGGAGGAATGCTTGAGGCCACGAGTTCAAGACCAGCCTAGGAAACAGAGTGGGCACTCGTTTCTATAAAAAAGTTTTTAAAAATAGCCAGCCACAGGCATTGGGGTAAAAGGATCACTTGAGTTCAGGAGTTTGTGGCTGTAGTGAGCCATGATCATGCCACAGTACTCCAGTCTGAGCAACAGAGTGAGACCTTGTCTCAAAAAAATAAAATGGGGCTGGGCGTGGTGGCTCACACCTATAATCCCAGCACTTTGGGGGGTCAAGGCAGGTGGATCACTTGAGATCAGGAGTTCGAGACCAGTCTGACCAATATGGTGAAACCCCATCTCTACTAAAAATACAAAATTAGCCAGGCGTAGTGCTGCATGCCTGTAATCCCAGCTATTCAGGAGGCTGGGGTGGGAGAATCGCTTGAACCCAGGAGCCAGAGGTTGCAACGAGCTGAGATTGCACCACTGAACTCCAGCCTGGGCAACAAGAGCAAAACTCCATCTCAAAAAAATAAATAAAATGGGCCAGGCGTAGTGGCTCAGGCCTGTAATCCCAGCACTTTGGGAGGTCAAGGCAGGTGGATCATTTGAGGTCAGGAGTTTGAGACTAGCCTTGCCAACATGGTAAAACCCCATCTCTACTCAAATACAAAAAATATCTGGGTGTGGTGGTGTACTCCTACAATCCCAGCTACTCAGGAGGCTGAGGCAGGAGACTTGCTTGAAC
Organism: Callithrix jacchus; assembly: GCF_049354715.1. Lineage (NCBI taxonomy): Eukaryota > Metazoa > Chordata > Mammalia > Primates > Cebidae > Callithrix > Callithrix jacchus. Next base: position 121,730,553 of record NC_133502.1, read on the forward strand.
CTGGAAAGCAGAGGTTGCACTGAGCCAAGACCATGCTGCTGCATTCCAGCCTGGGCTACAGAGCAAGATGCCGTCTCAAAAAATAAATAAATAAAATATAAATAAATAAACGTACTTGATAAGTATTTAAAGTTGAGTTTCCAACCCACCAACCTCTTCAAATTCACTCTTTAAAACATGAAAGCAAAGTGCCCCTTCAGTGACTTCTCTAGCGGGAAAGGGTTCTAAAGGCAATGCCCACTCTCCTTCAGGTCTTCTCACGGCTCCTTCTTCTTATCCAGATCTCAGCTAATGCAGAGCAGCCTGGCTGACCCCACTTCATCCTATCTTAGTGTTTTTTCTCCATTATTACCATCCAAAAGTATCTTGTGCATGTAGCATTTGTAGACATGCTTGTCTGTCTTCCCTCTCTAGGACATAAATGAAAGGAGGTTGTTTTAGTCATTCCTGTGCAGCAGTGCCTTCGACAATACCTAGAACGTTACATGCTCAAAAATACTGTTGAGTGGTAAATGGGTGGATGGGTGGGTACAACCGCTCTGGGTAGAAACAGACACTTCTTCATGCCTAGGGTTTGAGGCACCTCCTCTAGGTGGAGTAGTAGAACTGAGGCAAGCTCTTGACGGAGGGCTAAGAATTGTTTTGTCCTTAAATGTCCAGTGAAGAGATCCAATAAGTATGCTAGGAGGTCACTAACCTCTCACAGCAAAATTTTTCACAAGAAAGTTGCCTGATATCTCCTAATTCACCAAATTTTATCACCAAATTTTGCCAGTGTAACCTCCTGAACGTCTCTTGAATTTATCCTGTCTCATGTCTACCAGCCAGTCCAGGTTAGTCATCTTGTGTTGCCTGGGGTCTATAGACCCATTTCTTTCCCCATCACCTACCTCTCCTCCCGCTCATCAAATCTTCGCCTAGAATCCATTCAACCAATATTTATGCTAAATATGTGCCAGGTACTCTTCTAGGTGCTGGCAATACCGCAATGAACAAGACACACAGGATTCCAGGCTCTCTAGGAGCTTTCATTCTACTGGGGAAGGCGGGGGCAGATTTGCACAGCAGACCAAGAACTGACTAGGGTCTTCCCTGATTGAGATAAGCGGTCTGGGACAGAACCTAGTTTTTCCAGGAGGCAGGGATGGGGAGAACATTAATGAGGACGGTCAGGAAAAGCTCTCCAAAAATGTGACGTCCAATTGCTGTACAATGTAGCCAGCCATGGGAATGTCTAGGTTGAGGGCAGAGGGAGGATTCTAAATTGGGAATGTGATGAGCAAGGCAGAGAATGGGAGAAAATGAGGACAGAAAACAGGCAAAAGCCAGAAACCAAAGAGGCAGAGAGGATGAATTTTATTCTTTGAACAAAAGGCAATACATCAGCTCTGAAATTCTCACTCTTTTTTTTTTTTTTGAGGAGTCTCGCTCTGTCACCCAGGCTGCAGTGCAATGCTGCAATCTTGGCTCACTGCAACCTCTGTATCCTGGGTTCAAGTGATTCTCTTGCCTCGGCTTCCTGAGTAGCTGGGATTACAGGCTTGAGCCACCACGCCCAGCTAATTTTTATATATTTTAATAGAGACAAGGTTTTGCCATGTTGGCCAGGCTGGTCTCAAACTCCTGAACTCAAGCAATCTGCCTGCCTTGGCCTCCCAAAGTGCTGGGATTACAGGCGTCAGACACCGCGCCCGGCCCGTCACTCTTTTTCTAAACATCCCTTCCCGTCAAATATTAGGTTTTCCCATTTTACCTCCTGCCAATTATCTCTAAGGTTACAGCTCATCCTTCATTACCAGGAAACAGACTGTGAACAGATACCAGTCCTCTTGCCAAACATCCACCTCTGCTTCTCAGCTGGCCACACTGTCACCCGGGAGGATGCACTATACACACACCCACTTACATACACAAAAGTGGGAGCTCAGCACCTGCGAACACGGTAAACTCAACTCTTCTGAGTGGTTTACCATGATGTTCACCTGGAATTAACACTCCTCTCCGGAACACAAGGGCTACTATGTGTTCTGTAAGGAATGACCAGGAGCACAGCTTTCACCAGGGCCAAGACTTCCGTCAGGTGTCTCTAGGACACAGTTGTTCCTCTTCATTTCCACTGCCATCACATTAATTGAGACTCATCACTTCAGTTCTGAATTCCGAAATACTCTCCAAGAATGCCTTCCTATTACTGCTTTGATTCCACGGTTCTCCAACTCCAGCACACATCAGACACCCTGGGATTCCCCTCTCAGGCTGCTCTCTTCCTAAAACAGATGCTCATCATTCTACCTCCCTAGATTAAAAACCTAAAGTAGCTACTCACACCTACCCCGTGAAGTGGAAATCGGCTCCCCAGACCTGTCCAACCAGGCTGGAATGATGAGCAAGGCTGTTTTAAAATGGTCTAGTATTTTGCAAGAGGCTCATCAGCACAGCATCCCCCTCAAGTATGGCATGATGTAATTAATGAAAACAGTCGGCCGGGCAAGGTGGCTCAAGCCTGTAATCACAGCACTTTGGGAGGCCGAGGCGGGTGGATCACAAGGTCAACAGATCAAGACCATCCTGGTCAACATGGTGAAACCCCGTCTCTACTAAAAATTACAAAAAATTAGCTGGGCACGGTGGCGCGTGCCTGTAATCCCAGCTACTTAGGAGGCTGAGGCAGGAGAATTGCCTGAACCCAGGGGGCAGAGGTTGCGGTGAGCCGAGATCGCGCCATTGCACTCCAGCCAGGGTAACAAGAGCGAAACTCCATCTCAAAAAAAAAAAAAAAGAAAAAGAAAAAGAAAACAGTCCTAGACTGGAAATCAGAAGTCAGCCAAGTCATTCTCTAGCCTTGTGACCTTCACCATGCCCCTTAACGTCCCTGAGTCCCTAGCCTCACCTTCAAAGTGCTCTCATTTCACAATGTCTGCAAGACAAGCCAAGGAATGGTTACTATGAGTGTGTTTTATGAACTTTCAAGCCCTATTCAAGTTAGCAACCATGTCTAATTCTCAAAAAACTGGTGCTCAGCCCACAGAGTCACCTTCCTGATCTGCTGGGGACATGCCCGGGTACCTTCCATAATATATATCATCAGTGAGGTGACAACTCCTCGTGTCTCTAAAAGATTAATTTAAGGCAGGATGAGTTTTTTTGTCTATTTTAAAATATATACATTCAAAATGAATACATAACTTACAAAAATTTGGAACTATGCTAGTATCATTATCACTTACATTCCAATTCTTCCTTTATTAGTTACTTAATACCCTTGGTTACAAAAAAAACTACACAATAAATGAGCATGTGGGCTCTGGAATCAGAACCTTTTATTCATTTCCTAACTCCCTTTTACCTCAAGAGAAGTCAAAGGTTTCCCACAATATACTGATTCCACTGAAACTGTGACCCTAGGGAACTAGGCTGCATCCTCCCAAGGCCATTTTCTATTGTTGATCTGGAGGTTTGTCTCTTTCATCTAGAAATCACAATTTTTACTCACTTATGTTGGGCAGGGAGATAACTGGTGACTTTTTTCTCCTCTTTCCAAATTATCTGAACTCTGCTCACATTACTTTTATAATGAAAACTGATTTACAAAAATTTTAAAGCATAAAAGTAACATTTTAAATAAGAACAAAGGAAAAAGTCTCTTCTCCACCACTTCCCAGTTCTGTAACCTTGAACCACTCACTTTACCTCTGTAAGTCTCAGTTTCCTCATCTGTAAGATGGGGATCATTAAGCCTGCAGTTACTGCTGTACAAGGTAGTTGCAAAGATGGAGGAAGCTTCTGGATTAAAAGTATAAGCATTTACATATATTGAGGCATTACTACAATGCTCCAGGAGTATCAAACTGCCCCGCCTCCTCTGCTAAGAACCACATACGATGCACATATGTGGTGACCTGGCAGAGTTTCTCTGCACTTTGCTTATAATCTGATGACTTCCTACTATTAACATATCTGATTACTGAGATCTATTGATTTAAAGGTAAAGAAGGGATTTTGTTACTTGTGTAACAATAAATAAAAGTCTACAAAACCAATGTATAATAATCATATCCCCTCACCCTTCTCCCCTGAAACAGGTCACAAGACCCTCATCCAAGAGGTGTCCTCTCTATACCTTGAGGAAAGGAACATCCTTATTTCCAAGGCCTCAGACTTCCCTGAATAGGGAAGTATATATTCACTAGATGAATGCTCCTGGACTCCCCCCTCCCCCCTCCCCCCTCCCCTCGTTGTTCCTCCTCTGGGAAAGGAATGAATTGGTAAATTGGAAAGAAACACAGGGCATAAATGGCCCAGCCCCTTTCTCTGCGATGCAGTGAGCTAGTAGGGCAGGCTCTACCACCCCTTACCCCTTAACCACGACCCTCACAAGGGAGGCCTGCAATTTGGGGCTGAAATTCTATTCAGGGCTATGTCAAAAAGAAGCCATTTTTCCACACAACTAAGCTGTAATATATCCTCCAATACAGTCTTTGTGAACAATGAAGCTGAGATTTGATCTCCATAGGTCTGACTCTTGCATCAATATTTCAACTTAGGCCACAAAGGAACCATTTTTCCAAAGCAAGAACTAAACCCTTAGAATCTGTATGCACAGAATGATGGGGGGACAAGTTTACTCTTCAGAGACTTTTACTAATGTGTGTGGAAGTATCCAGGGTTCTTTTGCAAGCAAATCCAAATCAAGCCCCTGCATCTGTGGATTCCAGATCTCCCTGCCCTCAAGAGCTCCAGGGCAAGAAGCTTCAGGTCTATTGATTCAACCGTGTGGAGTCCAGAAGCTCAGAAGCAACTGTGGCTAGACAGTCAGACTACAGAAACTCCAGTTGCCATTTCTCATTCATTATCCAAGGGAAAACAGGGACCCTGTAAGCTCATAGTCTGTAGCGGGCTGTGTTAGATGGTAAGATTTCCAGGCAAGTCATTAACCTCTCAAGTCTGTTTCCTCAGCTATGAAAGGGATATGAGGATATGACAATATCCATCCCATGGGTATTATTAACATTGCCACTGTGAGCATCAGAAAAGATAAAAATGTACATGTAAAAGGTAAAAATGCAACTATGTTATGCACTAAAAGGAAAGATGTAAACATTATGATCTTTGAAAGAATAAAAGTGCCTGGTCTCTCCTCGTGTGAATAGTGTGTTCATCCTTCAGACTCAAATGGAGAAGCAGAGTTCTTTTTTTTTTATTTCCAAATAATTTCAGGCTTCCAAAAGGTTGCAAAAAGAGGACAGAGTTTATATGCCCAGTTCCCCCAGATAGCCTCTTACATAACATTTTTGTAGGGTGCTAGCATTTATTTTATAGCATGTCCCTTGGGTCTGTCTGCTGTTTCCTCAAAATCAGATTCAAGTTACACATTTTGGGCAAGAGTCTACGGCCATATCACCCTAAACACATCCTGTGCTGTCCGATCTCAGAAGCTAAGCAGGCTCAAGCCGGGTTAGTACCTGGATGAGAGACATTTGGAGCAAGAAAACCACAGCAGTGATGCCGTGTGCTCAGTGCGTGATACCAGGGCTATGAGCTTTGTGCACTGCTTGTTTCTGGTGATGACGGCATAGCTAGGGTGGTGTCTACTGTGAGGTTACTATTGTTCCCTTGGGAGTCACTAAGCATCTTCAGGGGAGGTTCTCAAGACTCTGCAGACACCCCACTTCACAACACACATCGGTCCCTAACTTCAGTGTCCACTGAGGGTTCTTGTCTGTACCCATTACCATTGTGGTTTGTCAAACAGCAATTTCCTGTTCCCATCATTTCTTCTACATTAGTCAGAATGAGTAGGGAAGAGCTCTCCCTCCCACCACTGACATGTTTACCCAATTATTCACATCCTATGAACACATAGATATTAATTGATTCTGTGGGCTATATAACGCATTACAGTCGTTATTTCTTTCTCAAATTGACCTGGATTTGGCAACCGGAAGCCCCTTTATGTTGCTCCCGTGTTCTTTCGACAAGCCCTGTCATTTTTTCCACAATTCTTTACTTTCTAGCACAAGATCTTCTAGGTTCATCGTGTACTTTACCTGCCCTGGCAATCAGCCAGGAGCCTTGGTTTCCTTTGTTAGAGAATGGCATCAGAACAGAGGCCTTGGGTACCAGGTCTCTGCATCTAGCCCCTAGGAGAGCAGAGTTCTGATCCAGAGCCACTGCTGTGGTACCACAGTGCTCAAGTTATGTCTACTTAAATAGATCTGTTCATTAACAGAAAGAGTTGGGTTTTGTTCATTTTTTTTTAAACAAAAGCACTTAGTCTCCATAACCAAAACATGATATATAAATTCACTTATTGTACCTTAATGCCACTTCTTCCTACACCAATTTGTTACTATTATAATAGGCTGCTTTTCGTTGTTATATAAGGTAATGCTTTTACATTGCCTAATATGTCTCTAATAAAAATAACTTATTGTGAAATGGCTTCTTGGCAAACACTGGTTAACTACTTTGGTTAAGCAACTAAGCCAGCTCATTAGGCGAAGGCTCAATGAATTAGCAAGAAGCAAGAAAGAGTAACATAAGTACAGTGAGAAGGTGGATGTGTTCCCAGGAACCGGCCTCAGCATGCCTGAGCCCAGTCAGGGTTTCTGTTGCTGTAGCTGTTAAACCAAGAGGGATCATTCCAAGAGGGTACGGCACAGACATGGTAACGGCATGCAAAATACACCTGGCACCCTTCTAACACAAAGGAGGTAAAAGCCAGACTTAACTCTATGTAATAACAGCTGGGTGATCTGTCCTGCATTCTTTTTTTTAAAAAAATTGTGGTAAAATACGCATTACATAAAGTTATCATCGTAACTATTTTCAAGCATACAGTTCAGTAGTGTTAAGTATAGTCACGCTGTGTGAACCACACAGGTGTGGCTCATCACTTCAATCTTTAGAACGTTTTCATCTTGCAAAACTGAAACCCTGTACTAATGAAACAACTCCCTCTATCCTGCATTCTTTACTAACCAATCCAAGGTAGAGTCACCCTCTTCTCTCACAAGCCCTTGGCCAACATTTTGCCATAACCTTCATGACTGAGCCATTTGGACACCTCATCCCACTTAACAGTCTCCGGAACTCAGTCTCCTGAGCAGCCTGAACTCCCTGCATAATTCTGGGATTTCCTAATGCCAACCAAAGCCACCAATGCTCTGTACCTACACGGCGCTAACATAGCTAGGCTTGGTAAATGAAGTATGAAGAAGTCTATCAAAGGTTTTCTCCCGGTTTTCTCCCTGCTCCTTTCATTCTGAGGCCCTAGACCCCTGTTCTGCTTGGATGACTTTCTCAAGTAAATAAAAAAGACACATTTTATCTTAGAGATGGTAAATTGAGCAACCTTGTGTTCAGCCCATTTCTCCCACCTCTAATGAAGAGATGTGGTAAGAGGAGAAAGTAAGTGATGACAAAGCTCTGGCCAGGGTGGAGAGTCTTTCCTCATTTTTCCAAAGTGACCTTAACACATTTGTTTCAAAAACTAGATGGTAAACAGATGTGAAGTGATGAACACAAAACTGTCAAATGTCTTCAGGTTTATCACTGGTGCCCTTTAAGGACACTGGCAGGAAATTCTAACTCCAAGAATTTCAGAGTGACAAGGCATTTTAGCGGATCATGTACTTCTCTGGATGAGTATCCTTTTGTGTGAAGATTCTCTCTTGGCTCTTTCAAGGTTGGAGGGAGAATCAAAAGAAACTGTGGTTTTCAAAACACTTTGTAAGGCTAAACAAGTGAAAGGAATTATAAGCAAGAAGGCAAATGGGTTTATGAAAGGTGACTAGCCTGGAAATGAGAAGGTGGAGCATCAAGTTGCAATTCCACCACGGCCTGGCTGTGGCAGCGGCTATGTCACTTGACATCCAGCATGTCTCACTTGTTAAATGGTGACCTAAATTCCCTCCCTGGCTGCCTCACAACCTTGTGTTGAGAAGCAAATGGCTATGTGTGGAGTGAGGAGTCCCAGGAGGAGTAACGTATGAGGTATGGCACTATCACTTTCTGTTCAGACTAACCGTGTCAGAGCCACACTTCTTGTCCACATCCAAGCTTCCTCCACTTTGCAACTGTTCTTTTAGGCTGCTCCACATTACATTTCTAAGGGCTTGCTTTGACACATGCATTAGAAGACTTATTAATTAAAAGGCAGAGTGAGAATGTCTATTATTTAGTTTTTAAAAAGAAAAAGACTATGAAAATTGCATATGTGAATACAGGTTGAGCACCCCTAAACTGAAAGTCCAAAACTGAAATGCTCCAAAATCTGAAACTTTTTGAGCACCCACGACATACATACACACAGACACAGACACACACACACACACACACACACACACACACACACACAAATCTGCTCACTGGAGTATTTCGGATTTTTGGATTAGGAATGCTCACCCTGTGCTACCATGAAAACACTTCAATTATTTCTTATATTTCACCTCCATTTCCTCCTTTATATATCTATAACCTCTTCCACTCTTTGACTCCTTCCCAATTCAGAAATATACACAAATCTCATTCATTTCTATTTAAAGTAAAACTACCAAGAAAGATAACTCCCTCAATCTTGCTTTCTCTGCCAACACACCCTTCTCCCACTCCTTCTCTTCATAGGCAAGAGCTTCAGAAAAGAAACTGATGCTCACTCTCCCTACTTCCCCAGCTCCCATTCACCTGTAGCCACGCAGCCTGACTCCTTCCCCAACTTCCCTGAAACCTTATGAGCTAAAGGTCTCTAATGACCTAACTATGAAATGCAAAGGATACTTTTCCACCTGTATCCTTGAAGACCCCTTTGCCACATCTGGCTCTGCTGACTGCATTCCAGAACTCACCCCTCCCCCAAGTCCCTTGCCTGTCCTGTGGCTACCAACTCGTAGAGTCTTCCTCTCTCACACATCTACGTAGCTCTTGCTTGAACTGATAATGGCCTCAGCCATCCTTCAGTGTTCTGTGTTCCCGAAGGTTCCCTCCTCCATCCTCTTCTGTTATGGCTATCTGGGAAACACAGGCGTGGTTCATCACTTCAACAACTACGTGCACGCGAAAGACTTCCAGTCTACAGATGCAGCTCGTTGCTGTCTGTGCATGTCATACCCTTATTTATAATTGCTTTCAGTACTCTTCATTTATTTTATTACAGCTTTCAAACTCAGCATTATAAATGTTGATACAATAGTTACTTAGGAAACTATTGGATGAGTTAGGGGCTAACTGTGAAGGAAGAGCACTTCTTTTTGAAGAAAACACAAAATTCCATGAGCAGGGACATACACAGTAAAAAAGGATAGGAAAACAAATGCCTTAAGATCCTTAGAAGTTATTTTCAACTTTATCTTCATTCTATAACTTTTTCTGTATATTGTGAGGGTAGAATCCTAAGACAAAATGTTAAACCCATGAGTATAAAGAACATATGCACAGCTGAAATTTCAAATGCAAAATCCGAATTGCTAACGATCTGCTGTATAATTTTAAAAGTTTAATAAACTTGTAAGGATGGATGAAAAGTGCTTTCTCATGTACTAAAACAGCTTTAACAGAGCTGCCTTAATAACTCATAAAAAACAACTCTCATATTCAAAGAGAGAATCTATTAATTCTAAAATAATCTGGAAAGGAACAAGCATTAACCAAGTATGATATCACAGAAAAATAACTAATGGAAGGGGGAAATATCATGCTATATTAAGTTATAAAAAGATTACTGAACAGTATATTTAATATGATTCCAATTAAGAATAATATTTAATATGAGAGAAAAAGAATACACATAAAAATAATTAGAATTATAGTAATACATATTTCATTCTCTTTGTGCTTTCTATAGCTCCTGAATTTTCTACAATGAATACTTCTTAAAATGTATTTTTAGGCCAAGATTATGAGAAAAATGTAAGAAAGAGAAAGAATCATAACATAATATTTGATGAAAAATTCTATTATGGCTACAACTGTGTCAGGAAGCACATGCCTAGGAAAAGACTGGAAGGAAAGACACCAAAATTTTGTGTTCAAGTGGTCATCATTATGGCTGACGGTTCTCCTTTTCTCCATCTTCCCCAATGTTAGGCAATGTGATTTATTATTTTATAATAAAAATAACTGCTAAAAATATTTAAAGATAAAAACGACTTGAAAGGGAGTTGTGCCCCAAAGGCTGAATTTTGTTTTGCTTTCATGTAACAGTGCCACCTGTTCACTGAGTGCCTTAGCAACCACCTTGTCTCCTTCCCTGATTTATAAAGTGAGCACTCTACTTGTCTAGGCCTCTCCTGACCTCACTGGTTTGTCAAATGCAAAGCACTATGCAAAAATCAGTATTATATTCCTTCAAGGGTTGGACTGTTCTCCCCTCTTTCCCCAGGAATGCCCCAACCCTTCCTGACCTGCTCACAGTAGATGCTCCGCGCTGTCTGGGTGCCTGCTTATCACATGACGCAAAGTGAAGGCTGCTTGTCGCCATATCTGAGTGAGAAGATCTGTTAATTAAAAAGGCAGAGTGAGGTTTTTTATTTCTTTGTCCTGTGAGAAAAGTCTACACCGGTGCCATTACACAATACAAGCCTTCCAATTATTTTTATACATCTTACCTCCATTTCTTATCAATTTAAAAAATTAAGCAACAAAAATCTACTGTTATGTGTCAAACATTCCTGAAATATAGCCCTAATAACCTTTTTTTCATTCTAGTACACAACAAATAAGTTAACTGAAATTACTACACAGCTCTCCACCCAAAGATAGGATTGTACCTTGTATATATCCTTCCAGGTTTTTTCCCCAAGTAAATCTATACATATTTTAATGAAACTTTATTAAAGATATTTATTATAATGGGTTATGATATACAGTATAATTAATTATATACAGGAATTATCCAGAATCTTTTCTTCTCAATAAATCCAGAGCTGCTTTATCATGGCATCTGCAGCATTCTACTGACAGGAAATACCATAATTTGTTACCTGCCCTTCATTTTCAGGCATGTAGGTTGCTCCCAGAGTTTTGGCATTACAAACTACTATAATAAGCCCCTTTACTCACTTGCCTAATTATTTCCTAAAAATACATACCTGAAGGCAAGGGTACATATTTTGCAATTTCCCATTAAATATACACCACAGAAAGTTGAAGTAACATAAAGAAGGAGAAGACCAATCTGCCTTGCAGAATCTTAGGCCAGTTTATTGAGCCAAAGATATCTCAACAGACATACCATAAGGGCAGGTCCATTCAGAGAAGGAAACTTCGAGAAAGAGTTTAAGAGTAAGTCCTGCCGGGCGTGGTGGCTCACGCCTGTATTCCCAGCACTTTGGGAGGCCGAGGCGGGTGGATCACGCGGTCTCAAGAGATCGAGACCATCCTGGTCAACATGGTGAAACCCCGTCTCTACTAAAAATACAAAAAATTAGCTGGGCATGGTGGCGCGTGCCTGTAATCCCAGCTACTCAGGAGGCTGAGGCGGGAGAATTGCCTGAACCCAGGAGGCGGAGGTTGCGGTGAGCCTAGATCGCTCCATTGCCCTCCAGCCCGGGTAACAAGAGCGAAACTCCATCTCAAAAAAAAAAAAGAGTAAGTCCTGCCCTGTATTATAATACAATTGCCAATCTCCTTCCACTTCCACTCACCTTAACAGTACACATCTAACAAAGAAGAGCTTGAGTCATTAACAAAAGAGGTAGAAGAAAGATTATTGACTATCCAATTGGAGAAGTTTTTTGTTTGTTTGTTTTGTCTTTTATTTCTAAGATACACAATGGGTGCAGTGGCTCACTCCTGTAATCTCAGCACTTTGGGAGGCCGAGGTGGGTGGATCACCTGAGGTCAGGAGTTCAAGACCAGCCTGGCCAACATGGTCAAACACCATCTCTACCAAAAATACAAAAGTTAGCCAGGTGTGGTGGCTCATGCCTGCAATCCCAGATACTCAAGAGGCTGAGCAGGAGAATCACTTGAATCCGGAAGGCAGAGATTGCAGTGAGGCAGGATCGTGCCACTGTACTCCAGCCTGGGCAACAAGAGCAAAACTCTGTCTCAAAAAAAACAAAACAACAACAAAAACAAAAAAAAGCAAAGATGTACAATGCCCTCAATTAAGTAGAGTTTGTTTTTATCCCATTGAAAGTTCAAACTTTCCAATGCACTGTAATATTTGACATTAGACATTCATTTTTATCTTGGACATATCAAGTTTCCTAAATTTTACATTTGTATTGGGTAAAACTAAAGTTGTTCTTACAAGGGTGGTTAGGTGTGGGTGGTAGGAGGGAAGAAAACTCCACAGGCAAGGGGAAATGTCATTTGAAGGCAGGTTATTTCCATCACAAAAAAACTTTTTATTTGGAGAATATAGGTCCCAATTCCATAAATAAGACTCTGGGCAGTGACCATCAGCTCTGTCTACAAGCAGGGAAAGAGGAAGTGACTGAAAAGGCTATCTACCCATTTGGACCATTCTTGCCCATCTGTTCACTTACAGACTCATTTTCAAGGACTAGAAACACACAGTCTCTGAAATACACTGTTAAAATATCCCCCTTTTCACATTTGCCTTTAGCTTTAATAAAAGTCTCCCCAATATTGAAATTTTTACTTAGTCCTAACTATCATTTTTTTCTTTAACATTTCTGATTTTGAGGGCATACTTAGAAAAACCTTCCCTCTACAAAAATTATATAACAGTTTTACCTGTGTTTTACTTTTTAATATGTAATTGGTTTATTCATTTATAATTTGAATAGATGGTACAAGATAGTGCTGTGTAATTTTTTCCCTAATCTTTTGCCATGTCACATCTTTTCCCCCAATGATTTGAAATGTCAGATATATAACACATTAGCTATAAGCATAGATTTGCTGTGCCAGGTAAATATTATATGTTTCAAAGTGCTAAAATAATTGGGGCTGGGAGAAGTGGCTCATGCCTGTAATACCAGCACTTTGGGAGGCTGAGGCAGAAGGCTCACTTGAGGCCAGAGGATTGAGACCACCCTGGCCAACATGGTGAAACCCCGTCTCTACTAAAAATACAAAAACTAGCCAGACGTGGCAGTGCTGCCTGTAATCCCGGTTACTCGAGAGGCTAAGACGGGAGAATCGCTTCAACCCAGGAGGCAGAGGTTGCAGTGAGCCAAGATCACCCCACTGCATTCCAGCAATGTTTCACAAGAGTGAAACTCCATCTCAAATATCAACAATAATAATAATAATAACAACAATAATAATGATGATGAATTGGGAGGCCATTCAGCAAAGATGGTTCCTATATAAGCAAATGGAAACTCAACTCAATGTAAACAGTGGAAATGAAACTTAAACTTAGCCCGTCAGAAACCGCCAACTCACCTCTAACTAGGAACTTCCACTTGTTCCACTCAGATATTTTCTTTGTCTTGCTTCTTCAAATACTTCATAAGTTTCCCCCTCCCACTCCTTAGGTAGAACACTGAACTGCTCGTGTTCTAATAATATTCGATTCAGGAATCACTCAATGCTCAAACTAGTTAAAATATTACTGTGACTAAATTAATCTGTTAATAAAAGCTAAAATTATTGTATCTTTACCTGGTACAACATACTTGAATTTAGCAGAATATAAGGATTATTAATAAAATAATATTTTATTCATCTTCTCTAAGGTATAAAAGTTTAGATTTAGATTCTTCTAGTCCTTTATGTTTGTATACACATGTACATGAAGTCACAGAAATTCTATAGTATGTCTAGATTTATGTTAATATCACAATAAGCACATCATGCTACAAACTGATTTTTTTATTCAACAGGATTTTTTTAGATATAGACCCAACTCATTTATTGAAAGTACTGTCTAGTGTTTAAGAACCCATTTTCTCATTTTTTTAGTAAGAAGTGCTTCAGATTTATAAAGTAGAGAAAATAATATTGCAAACACACAAGTATAATCTAGAATCCACTTTCTGTATAGTCTGAGCTAAATTTAATTCTTTCCTGCATGGATCGGCAAGGAATAACTCATCTACTACCTGTTATAATAGCCTGGAAACAAGGCAAATCGAAGACCTTGGAGCACTTTCTGTCAGGCCCATCCAAGGAACATTTACTTCTCTAGGAAGTATATACCTTTATTTGGCTTCCTATTTACCAGTAAAACCTATACTCTGTAAAATTATGTTAACTTATAGATTTTTTAGCATAATTTCTCAAAGGGTCACCAGTTTTGTGCATAACAAAACTTATTCCCCAACACTTTTTCCTCAGTTCTCCAAATGCTCTTACCAGCTTTACCATCCTGCTGATTTCCTCACTGACATGTGTTGATTCCACAATTATGATAGTTTGACTTACTGGATGATCCTGCAATCTCTTACACATAGCGGTTTTCCACACATGCACAGGTCTGTTTCTGGGCACACATTTGCCTCTCTGCACTAGTCACACTGTTTTTATTATCATGCCTTTCTGGAGGCAAGTTCTCTACTTTATTAAATACTCTTTCTGTGGGGTTGCTGTTATTACATCTTCATTCTTGTTTATGAATCTCAGTTAGTCATTATAACATTACAAGCAAGTCCTGCTGGAGTTTTGACTGTGAATTCATTACATTATTAGGGAAATCTACAGAGAATTGTTGTCTTTATACTATTGTATGGTCACATCACATTTATTCAAGTCTTCTCTTATTTCCTTCAATAAAGGTTTTTTAATATATGAACACTGCACTGATGTACATGTACCTTTGCAAGAGTCATGCTAAATCTTCATACTGTTCCAAGTTTAGAACCCGTACCATCAAAGAAAGCATTGTTATTAAAACTCTCACTGAATAAAAGGATGTGTTTCTTCCACTCCTGAGTAGAGCCTAAATGTTATACTCAGATGTTAGAAGAAATGTGTTTTTAACTAGTGAAAAATATTGTTATTTGGTTGATGGAGGCTATGAAAAATACCACACCGAACTTCAATTACAGCTAGTACATTGGAATATGTGCCCTTATTTTGCCCTGTTTTTACTGCTCTAACTTTTGGGTTTTTTTTGAGATGGAGTCCTGCTCTGTCGCCAGGCTGGAGTGTAGTGGCTCGATCTTGGCTCACTGCAACCTCTGCCTCCCGGGTTCAAGCAATTCTCCTGCCTCAGGCTACTGAGTAGCTGGGATTACAGGGATGCGCCACCATGCCCAACTAATTTTTGTACTTTTAGTAGAGATGGGGTTTCACCATGTTGGCCAGGATGGTCTCGATCTTTTGACCTCGTGATCCACCCACCTCGGACTCCCAAACTGCTGGAATTACACGTGTGAGCCATTGCACCCGGCCAACTTTTAAGTTTTTAAACAGCTTTATTGAGACATAATTCACAAACCATAAAATTAATCCAATTAATGTTTACAATCAATGATTTTTAGTATATTCACAGAGATGTGCAACTATTGCCACAATCTAATTTTATAATATTTTGTCACCCAAATGTATCCATCTATTAGCAGTCACTCCTCATTCCCCACTCTTCCTCCTCTGGTCCCAAACAACAACTAATCTACTTTCTGTGTCTACGGATTTACCTATTCTGGACATTTCATATCAATGGAATCATAAAATACATAGTCTTTATGCTTGGCTTTTTCAGTTAGCATGTTTTCAAAATTCATTAACATGGTAGCATATAACAATACTTCATTCCTTTTTATTGCCTAATATTATTCCATTGTATAAATATACCACATTGTTAATCATTTGTTGATAATATATGGGCTATTTGCATTTTGTGGTCATTACAAATAATGCTGTTATGAACATCCATGTACAAGTTCTTGGTTGGGCATGGCGGCTCACACCTGTAATCCCAGCACTTTGGGAGGCCGAGGCAGGTGGATCACCTGAGGTGAGGAGTTCAAGACCAGCCTGGTCAACATGGCAAAACTCCATCTCTACTAAAAATACAAAAATTAGCTAGGCATGGTGGCACACACCTGTAGTCCCAGCTACTTGGGAGGCCAAGGCAAGAGAATTGCTTTAACACAGAAGGCGGAGGTTGCAGTGAGCCAAGATTGTACCACCACACTCTAGCCTGGGAAACAGAACAAGACCCCATCCCCCCCACCCAAAAAAAAAAAACAAGTTCTTGTGTGGACATTGATTTTCATTTCTCTTAATTATATATCTAGCATTGCTATGGAGTGCCAAATATATGGTATGTGGAATTGCTATTGGTAACTCTATGTCTGACACTTTGAAGAACTACTAGACTGTTTTCCAAGGTGGCTGTGTGATTTTTCTCTTTTTTTTTTTTCATTTTTATTTTTTATAGAAATGATGTCTTGCCATCTTGCCCAGGCTAGTCTTGAACTCCTAGGCTCAAGCAATCCTCCCACCCCAGCCTCCCAGAGTACTTGGGATTACCAGCATGAACCACCATGCCTGGCCGGCTATGTGACCAACAATGTATGAGAGTTCCAATTTCTCAACAGCATAGTCAATACTTGTTCTGGTCTATTTTAGTGGGTATGGTGGTATCTCACTGTAGTCTTCGGTGTGCATTTGCTTAATAATAATGCTGAAAATCTTTTTAGGTACTTAAATTGTATATCTTCTTTGGAGTAATATCTATTCAGATTCTTTTCCCATTTTTAATTGAGTTACTTATCTTTTTATTGTTCATTTGAATACTGCTCTAATTTTTAATCACTAAGTAGAACTATTTTCAAGTGAAAAGTTTACAGCTATCTTTGTTTACACTTTTTCTCTCAATCAAATCTTAGCAGAGCCAATTTAAATTTAACTTCCCCAATAAATCCAACACGATATGCTATGTTCCTGTACAATGAGATCAAAGCTAGTCCATATTTAGAAATAAAATAAACAAAATTTCAAAAATGAATAAAAATATAATATCCTTCAAGCTTTTCCATCAATGTTAAAATCTCTCCTTAGGAGAGAAAAGGAATGAGTGTTGATAGGCCAGCCGATGTGCTCTGGAAGTCACCATATTTATAATCCAGAGTCAAATGGTATCCACCAAGCCAATGCATACCTCTTAACTCCTGCAGAGACCTCTCACCAGGGGCTCCCCCCAGCCACCCCCACCAGGGCTGGTGCTTGAGCTCATATTCATGGGCAGGCTAGGGAATCCAGTTCTGCCCAGCTGTGCCTCCCCTCCCCAACCTGAACAGGAACCCCAAGGCATCAGGCACTCCTCTGTCCAGCTCATCACCTGAAACAACATAGGGCAAGTCACAGTAAATAAAAGTCAAGTACATACCCATTTGCTTGTGCAGCCACTGGCTCTGACCCATAGTGCCACCTACTGGCCTAAAGGTCACACTGTACAGCCCAATATAAAACCTGGAAACAGAAGTATGCAGGGCTATAAAAGTGAAGCCAAAAGACCCAACACAACATACTTACTCTATAGTTACACCACTAGAAGAGGTGGAAACAGAAAGGGGGGAGAAAACCCCATCTAAATGAAAATAATTTTATTTTTATTTATTAATTTTTTTAAAGATGGGGTTTCACTATGTTGGTCAGGCTGGTCTTGAACTCCCAACCTCAGGTGATCCACCCACCTTGGCCTTTAAACTGCTTGGATTACAGGCGTGAGCCGCCACTCCCAGCCGAAAATAATTTTTTTTAAAAAAAAGTGGTAGCCTCTCTAGATGAGAAGGAACCAACATAAAAATTCTGACACCATGAAAAATCTAAATGTTGTGACACCACCAGAGGATTACACTAGCTCTCTAGCAACAGACCTTAACCAAATGAAAACTCAGACATGGCAGATAAATAATTCAGAGTATGGATTGCAAGTAAGCTCAATGAGATCCAAGAGAAGGCTGAAACCATGAATGTAATCCAAGAAATAAAGAAAGAGACTAATCTCCTTTAAAAAAACAAAAATGGGGAGAAAAAAGCCCACCACTTCTAGAAATGAAAAATTCACTTAGAAAATTTCAAAATATAGTTGAAAGTTTTAGCAATAGACTGGACCAGGCAGAAGAAAGAATTTCAGAGCTTAAAGACCTCCAATCCATATTGCTAACTAATAATTTTTTTAAAAAATAGCTTGAAAACAATCTTTCAAATTAACCTAGACAAAAATAAAGAAAAAATAATTTTTAAAAATGAACAAAGCATTTCAGATGTACAGGATTGTGTAAAGCTGCCAAACCTATGACTTAACAGGTATTTCTGAGAGGGAAGAAGAAAAAGTTAGCAACCTGGAAAATATATTTAAGGGAATAATTCAGGAACCTCTCTAATCTTTCTAGACATATGAACATCCAGATACAAGACATTCAGAGAACACCTGCAAGACGCTATGCAAGATGAACTTCACCAAGGCTATCCAACGTCAACACTAAATTAAAACAATTTTAGAGGCAACTAGAGAGAAGGGTCAAATCACCTATAAAGGAAAACCCATCAGACTAACAGCAAACTTCTCAGCAGAAACCATACAAACCAGAAGAGATTGGGACCTATTTTTAGCCTTCTTAAAGAAAAAAAAAATGCCAGCCAAGAATTTCACATCCTGCCAAACTAAGCTTCATCAATGAAGGAGAAATTAAAAAAAAAAAAAAAATTCTAGACAAGCAAATACTAAGAGCGTCTGTCACCACTAAACCTGTCCTACAAGAAATGCTGAAGGGAATTCTAAACATGGAAATGAAAGGACAATACTCACCATCATAAAAGAACATGTAAGTGCAAAGCTCACAGACCTTATAAAACAATTACACAATAGAAACTGAAAACGACTAGCTAACAACACAATGCAGGAATAAAACCTCACTAATTAATCAACACTAACCTTATATGTAAATGACCTAAATGTCCCACTTAAAAGATATAGAGTAGCAAACTAGTGTTTTTAAAAAAATACAAAACCCAACCATCTGCTGCCTACAAGTGACCCACCTACTGGCTAAAGACAGCTTTAGACTCAAAGTAAAAGGGAGAAAAAAGACATATAATGAGAATGGAAAACAAAAGTGAGCAGAAGTCACCATTCTCATATCAAGTAAAACAGACTTCGACAACAGTTAAAAAAAAAAGACAAAGGACATGATATATAATGATAAAGGATTCAATACAACAAGAAAATTTAACTAATCTAAATATACATACAATCAACACTAGGGTACCCAGATTTATCAAACAAATTTTACTAGACCTAAGAGAACAGAATGATATCAATACAACAATGAGGGACTTCAACACCTCCACTGACATCACTAGACAGATCATTGAGGCAGAAAATCAACAAAGAAATTTGAGACTTAAACTGGACCACCGACCAAATGGACCTAATAGACATTTATAGAACATTCTACTGAACAACCGCAGAATACACATTTTTCTCATTTGTGCATGGAATATTCTCAAAAATCAACCATATATACTCAGCCATAAAGCAAGTCTCAATAAAATCAAATCAATCAAAATCATATCAACTATCTTCTCAGACCAGAGTGGGATAAAATTAGAAATTAATTCCAAGAAGAACTCTCAAAACTATACAAGTACATGGAACCTAAACAACTTGCTCCTGAACAACTCTTGGGTAAACAATGAAATTAAGGCAGAAATTTAAAAATTCTTTGAAATGAATCTAAACAAAGATACAACATACTAAAACCTCTGGGACACAACAAAAGCAATGCTAAGAAGTTTATAGCATTAAATGCCTACATCAAAAAGATAGAAAGACCTCAAATTAACAACTTAACATAACAAATCAAGAAACTAGAAAAACAAGAACAAACCAACCCAAAGCTAGCAGAAGAAAAAAAAATAACAAAGATCAGAGCAGAAATAAATGAGATTGAGACCAAAAAAAAAAAAGGATCAACAAACTGGCCGAGCATGGTGGCTCCTGCCTGTAATCCCAGCACTTTGGGAGGCCCAGGTGGGTGGATCATGTGATATCAGAAGTTTGAGACCCGCATGGCCAACATGGCAAAACCCTATCTCCACCAAAAACACAAAAATTAGCAAGGCATGGTGGTGCATATGTGTAGTCCCAGCTACTTGGGAGGCTGAGGCAGGAGAATCATTTGAACCCTGGAGGCAGAGGTTGCAGAGAGCCAAGATCATGCCACTGTACTCTAGCCTGGGTGACAAAGCACAACTCCATCTCAAATAAAAAAAGAAAAAAAAAAGAATCAATGATCTGAGAAGTTGGTTCTTCAAAAGGATAAACTAATTGGCAGACTATTAGCTAGACTAATCAAGAAAAAAAAGAGAAGATTCAAATAAGCACAATCAGAAATGATAACGGTGATATTACAACCAATACCATAGAAATAGAAATAATCATAAGAGACTCTTATGATTTCCTTTATGCACGCAAACTAGAAAAACTAGAGGAAATGGATGAATTCCTGAAAACAACCTCCCAAGATTGAAACAGAAAGAAAAAGAAATCCCAAGCACACCAATAATAAGTAATGAAATTAAACTAGTAAATAAAAAATCTTCCGACAAAGAAAAAAGCTCATGACCAGATGCATTCATAGCCAAATTTTACCACATATATAAACACAAGCTACTGCCAATCCTACTGAAACTATTATAAAAGTTGAGAACGTGCAATCACTCCGTAACACCTTCTATGAATCCAGTATCACTCTGATACTAAAATCACACAAGGACACCACAAAAAGAGAAAACAGCCAACCAATATCCCTGATGATCTGCAGATGCAAAAATCCTCAACAAAATACTAGCAAAGTGAATCCAACACACATCAAAAATACAGTTCATCGCAATCAAGTGAGCTTTATTCCAGGGATGCAAAAATGGTTCAACATATGCAAATCAATAAACTAAAAACGAAAACCGTATGATCATCTCAATAGATACAGAAAAAACAATTGATAAAACTCAACATTCCTTCCTGATAAAAACCCTCAACAAACCAAGGGACATACCTCAAAATAGTAAGAGCCGTATGTGACAAATCCTCAGCCAATATCATATTGAATTGGGAAAACTTGAAAGCATTTCCCAAGGACTGAAACAAATGAGGACACCCACTTTCACCACTTCTATTCAACATATACTGGAAGTTCTAGCCAAAAAAAATAGGGCAAGAGAAAGATATAAAAGGCATCCAAATTGGAAAAGAGAAAGTCACATTATCTCTGTTCTCTGAAGACATAATCGTATACCTAGAAAGCCCCCAAAGACTCCTCCCAATAGACAGAAAACCCAAGACTCCTCCAAAGACTCCTAGACTTGATAAATAACTTCAGTAAAGTCAATATACAAAATCAATGTACAAATATCAGTAGCATTTCTATATACCAATTATGTTCAAGCTGAGAACCCAATCAAGAACTGAATCCCATTAATGACAGCCACAACAAAAATCCTAGGAATACATTTAACCAAGGAGGTGAAAAATCTCTACAAGGAGAACTACAAAACACTGATGAAAGTAACGTAGATCACCCAAACAAATCGAAAAACATCCCATGCACAAGAGTTAGAAGAATCAGTATCATTAAAATGACGATATTGGCTGGGTATAGTGGCTCATGCCTATAATCCCAGCACTTTGGGAGGCTGAGGCAGGCAGATCGCTTGAGCTCAGGAGTTTAAGACTAGCCTGGGCACCACGGCAAAACCCTGTCTCTACAAAAAATACGAAAATTAGCCAGGCATGGTGGCATACGCCTGTAGTCCTAGCAACTGAGGAGGCTTAAGCGGAAGGATCACTTGAGTCTGGGAGGCACAGGATGCAGTGAGTCAAGATCACACCACTGCACTCCAGCCCAGGTGATAGAGTGAGACCCTGTCTCAAAAAAAAGAAAGTATTTGCAGACTATGCCTCCAATAAAGAACTAACATCCAGAATTTACAAGGAACTCAAGCAACTCAACAAGAAAGAAACAACCCCATTAAAAACTGGGCAAGGCCGGGCGCAGTGGCTCACACCTGTAATCCCAGCACTTTGGGAGGCCAAGGCGGGTGGATCATGAGGTCAAGAGATCAAGACCATCCTAGCCAACATAGTGAAACCCCGTCTCTACTAAAATATAAAAAAAAAAAAAATTAGCTGGGCATGGTGGCGCATGTCTGTAATCCCAGCTGCTTGGGAGGCTGAGGCAGGAGAATTGCTTGAACCCTGGAGGCGGAGGTTGCAGTGAGTGGAAATTGCGCCACTGCACTCCAGCCTGGTGGCTGGCAACAGAACAAGACTCTGTCTCAAAAACAAAACAAAACAAAACAAAAAAAAACTGGACAAAAGGCCTGAACAGATATTTCTCAAATAAAATAATACAAAAGGCCAACAAACACATGAAAAAATGCTCAACATTACTAATCATCAGAGAAATGCAAATTAAAACCACAATGAGATATCATCTTACACAGTCAGAAGGGTTACTAAAAAACCAAAAACAACAGATGTTGGATTAGCTATGGAGAAAAGGGAACACTTTTACACTGTTGGTGGGAACAGACATTGTGTCAACCTCTAGGGAAAACGGTATGAAGATATCTCAAGGAGCTAAAAATAGCACTATCATTCAACCCAGCAATCCCACTACCTGGTATCTACCCAAAGGAAAAGACATCATTATATCAAAAAGA
The DNA here is from genome assembly GCF_049354715.1 of Callithrix jacchus. Lineage (NCBI taxonomy): Eukaryota > Metazoa > Chordata > Mammalia > Primates > Cebidae > Callithrix > Callithrix jacchus. The sequence continues at coordinate 121,753,143 of NC_133502.1, forward strand.
CAACTTCACTCATATGTTTATCACAGCACTATTCACAATAGCAAAGTCATGGAACCAACCTAGGTGTCCACCAATGGTGGACTGGATAAAGAAAATGTGGTATATATACACAATGGAATAGTATGTAGCCATAAAATGGAATGAAATCATCTTTGCAGCAACTTGAACGGAGCTAGAAGCCATTATTCTAGGTGAACTAAGTCAGAAGTGGAAAATCAAATATCACACGTTCTCACTTGTGAGAGCTAAACAATAGGTACATATGCAAATAAAGATGGAAATAACAGGTCTTTGGCACTCCAAAAGGAGTGGGAGAAAGGAGGTGAAGGTTGAAAAATTACCTTTTAGATACAATGTTCAATATTTGGGTGGTGGGTACGCTAGAAGCTCAATCCCCACCATTACCCAATATACTCATGTAACAGACATGCACATATACCCTCAAATCTAAAACTTTAAAAATAAAAAATGGCATCCAATAGCATCATGAAATGCAGGACTCTGACATGCCACTGGAAATCTGTTGCTTAATATTATTGAGTACATAAACAGCCTTTGTCTTTCTTACTAAAGAAAACTGCTTGCCAGACCAAATTCTGCCCAAGGATGATTCTTCAAAGAGCTGTTCTCATGGCCAGTGATCAGAGGAAGGAGGAGGTCCTGCTGCTGACAATGAGAAAGCAAGAAGAACCCAGAAATAAAAGAAACTCCCCAAGTATCATTTTACTGCCAACTCCAATCCCATTGTGCCAGGCCTGTCGCCAGTGCTTTCAGAATCAAAGGAATATACTTTCAACTCTTTCTCTCCACTCTGGCCCTGTTCCTTTAGAAAAAACTAAGCTGAAAAAGGCCAAAGGGCAAGTACCAACAAAGGATTTAACTGTTCTATTAAATGAGAAACTGGTGAATTGATAAACTAGATAATCTGCTCCCTAAATAATCTATGCTTAGACTTCTTACAAAGCCTTCCTCAATCAAAACTGTAACCCTTAGTATTATCTGCAGGGTTTGGGCAATCTTTAGATTCTTTGCACTTTTCCATGTATTTTTAAAATTTTTTTCAAAAACGTTCATGCACTATTTTAACAGTCAGGAAAAAATGTTAAGCATATATTTTGAGTAATTTAAGTTTATATTCATGAAGGAAATATTCAAATATTCATTTATGGAAACACCCTCTGATCATCCCTTTTATATCACACGTAACTCAAAATAGTTCTCCTAAGAAATATGCAAAAACGGTATAATTTATTCTTTTTAGCGCTCTCCACATGAAGAAGTCAAAATGCATCACTACTAAATGTGTTTCTCATGTTATTTTAGACCTTTTAGAAGTCTTCCAAACTTTCACTCCTTTAAAAAAGTCAGTTCTTGAATGTGGTTTTTCTAACTTCATCTCTTCTGTTTCCTGCATTGATAACATGCTTCAATAGGTCTACTATTATATTCCTGAATTGCTTTCAAACTTCGTACTTCATGCAGATTTACCATCTCAATCTGGCCCTTAATGCATCTACCTTTGCTAAAAACAAAGGAAGATGATTCATGTCTTATTGAAAGAACTGGCCCTCATAGGAAGCTAAGAGACGCTTTCACGAGTCCTCTAACACCGGCCTTGTTTCCCATCTTTGGCAGATGAGAAAAATGCAGCACATGAAGGCCGTGTGAATGTGATATTTGCCATGTGTCCCTTAGCTCTATATGGAAAATGGGGAATGGCAAGTTCATTCAAATAGTTGGATTCATAACTGTTTGAACAGCTTCTCTCAAAAGGCACGTCCCTTTATCATGTGTTTTACATTTGTATAAGAAACAGATTAAAATAGAGAATGCAAGGTAAAAAAACACTGCAAAAAATTGAAACTGGGAAAGATAGCAGTGAATGGATCATAATTTAAAAAGATAATGCTCTAAGTGGATGACTTATATTTAGTAAATGAAAATTTAATTTTTATCCATAAACATTTAGGAATGTCATATTCCAGACACGGTATCAGATGTTAAAACACACAAAATAATAGAGTGCCCACTCTCAAAGATGATACCTGAGTGAGAATAAATTATAAATTTTTGAATCTGAATCCAAAAAAATCTAACTCAATGAAAGCAGGATAAAAGAGATATGACTTAGCCGGGTGTGGTGGCTCACACCTATAATCCCAGCACTTTGGGAGGCTGAGGCAGGTGGATCACAAGGTCAACAGATCGAGACCATCCTGGTCAACAAGGTGAAACCCTGTCTCTACTAAAATACAAAAATTAGCTGGGCATGGTGGTGCGCTCCTGTAGTCCCAGCTACTCGGGAAGCTGAGGCAGGAGAATTGCCTGAACCCAGGAGGCGGAGGTTGCGGTAAGCTGAGCTCGTGCCATTGCACTCCAGTCTGGGTAACAACAGCGAAACTCTGTCTCAAAAAAAAAAAAAAACGTGACTTAACAACATGGTAAAAAGTTGTGAATTATTTTAAATGAACATATGAACACAACAGAATGTGAACCCTGATACAACTTAAACTGTATTAAGAAAAGTATAGCATCTAGAATGAGGAAAACAATAATCTTTCCTAAGTTTCTTTTAATTAACTTTTTTTTTTTTTGAGATGGAGTCTCACTCTGTCACACAGGCTGGAGTGCAGTGGCACAATCTCGGCTCACTGTAATCTCTGACTCCCAGATTCAAGTGATTCTTCTGCCTCCACCTCCCAAGTAGCTGGGACTACAGACACATGCCACTCCTGACCTCAAGTGATCCACCTGCCTCAGTCTCCCAAAATGCCGGGATTACAGGCGTGAGCCACCGAGCCCAGCCTAATTAACTCTGGCTTTAAAATATTGTTATCTCTTAATCAGAGTACAAACTTCATAAAGGCAGGATTGTATCACAGCACCTAGTCGTGTCTTCCAGGTAATGATCTTTAATTACACTGTTGCTGGTTGATTAAATAAATAAAGGAGCAAATGAAGGATAACATCATTCTCCTCTACTCAGACCAGTCACACCTGGCTTACCTGATGTTCTAGACATATTCTTTTAAGAATATCAACAATGGGAAATGCAGGACGGGCACGGTGGCTCATTCCTGTAATCCCAGCACATTGGGAGGCCAAGGCAGGTGGATCACTTGAGTACAGGAGTTCGAGACCAGCCTGGGCAACATAGGGAGACCCCCATCTCTACAAAAAAAAAAAAAACAAACCCAAATTAGTAGGCATGGTAGTATATGCCTGTAGTCTCCACTACTCGGGTGGCTGAAGCGGGAAGATGACTTGAGCCCAGGAAGTGAAGGTTGTAGTGAGCTGTGATCCCGTCACTACACTCCAACCTGGGTGACAGAGCAATACAGATGAAAGAAGAAAGAAAAGGCAAAGAAAAGAAAGAGAGAGAGAAAGAAAGAGGGGAGAGAGAGAAAGAAGAATTGGAAGAAAACCAAGAAAACGGAATAAGGAGGCTCCTTTTTTCACTGGAAATATTTTGGTTCATCCTTCTAGACCACCTTCTCTGGAGCAAAATCCTACTCTCAAATGACTCTGAAAAATACATAATAATGTGTATATGTAGAGCAATAAAACAAATATGGCAAAATGTTAAAATTGAATTAAGGGCATTCAAAAATTATCTGTATTATTCTTGCACTTTTTCTGTAAGTTTGAAATTACCACAAAATTAAATTTTTTTTTAAAAGACAGCTTACTGGCATGGAGGATCCTGTAGCAAAGGGCAGAGACGGGGGTCAAGTGTGAGTGGCCACTGGATCTCAGGAACCTGTGGGCCAACCAGCGCCAGTGGAGAATGTCAAGCCCTTGGGCCATGGGCACACCAACAGTCCAGCAGTCCTTTGGTGACAGAAGCAGCAAGAAGAGAGGCCAATGCAAGGACAACAGGATGAGACCCTCTACCAGGCAGCAGTCCCTAGACAGGGGCCATCCCTACACCACCTTTTCCTGCACCCAACATCATCTCAGAAGGAGGAGGGAGAGGAAAAACTTTAAAGAAGGAAGATATAGGCCTGACACAGAGTTTAAGTTTTGACTTAACTGGGCATTTACCCCTCCCACATCTCCCAGAAAATGTGAGTCACTCCAAAAGAGACTGCTAGAAATATGAACAGATGATGTAACTTTTAATTGACAACTTAATATGCTTTTCTGTCCTTAATGGAGATGAAAAATCCAGAGCAAAGGAGAACAGTTGAAAAGAATAAAAGTTCATAAAATACAAAGTATGATTCAGACCCTACTCATTGAGGGGCAGAGCAAGATGGCAGAATATCAGGCTCCACTGATCATCGTCCCTGCAAAGAGACCAATTTAACAACTGTCTACAGAAGAAAAGCACCTTTCTAAGAACCAAAAATCAGGTGAGCAGTCATGTTTCCTGGCTCTAACTTCATATCGTAGACACTGCTCACTAAGAAAAACAGAAGCAGGCTGGGTGCAGTGCCTCACATCTGTAATCCCAGTGTTTCGGGAGGCTGAGGCAGGAGGATCACTTGTGCCCAAGATTTCCAGATCAGCCTGGGCAACACAGCAATACCCCATGGCTACAATAAAAAATAAAAAATTAGACGTATGTAGTGGCATACACCTACAGTCCTAGCTACTTGGGGGGCTGAGGTGAGAGAACAGCCTAAGCCCAGGAGTTCAAAGCTGCAGTGAGCTTTAATAGTACCACTAAACTCCAGCCTGGGCAACACGGGCTGTCGCCCATGCTGGAGTCTCTAAAAAAAAATTGTTTTTTCACTTAGAAAGAAAATGGAAGGTAGTGCTTGCTATCTCTTCCAGCAAAAGAAACTACCCAACAGATACTGTTTTCCTTGCCCATAGTCACAGCTAATTACTGACCAAATTGGAAACTTAGAACCAGAACCTGTGTCTTTTCAAATTCTTGCCATAGGCAAGCAAATCATACTCCTTCACACTATTTAAAACAAACAACAGTGGAATGTTGGATTGGCAAGAGATAGGTACAGCTCCTGTTTCATTTTGCTAGTTTTCTTTGCTGATATTTTGATTAAAAACAAACAAACAAACAAAAATCCTTTCCCTGTTGGAGGGTTCTCTTATTTCTAACAGAAAACTTCTTACCTAATCTATGCATTATCCTTTCTGACCACGGGTGACTTAGGAGAAAGCATGCTGGGACACGCAGCAGGCCACTGCAGTCCTGTCCAGGTATGCCAGTCACTGGCAGGCAGTGTGGCTTTGGGAAATTCCCTCACCTCAGTGGGCCTTAGTGTCCCCATCTACAAAAGCAAAGCAGCAGTAACAACCTGCCCTATCACCCTCCCAGGGATACCACAAGGAAGGGGCATGCTCCATTTTGTAAAACCACTTTTTAAACTGAAACATAACATAAACGTAAGGGAATTAAGTGGTGCTGGTGTTATTGGTAAAACCACTTTTTAAACTGAAACATAACATAAACGTAAGGGAATTAAGTGGTGCTGGTGTTATTGGTGGAGTTATGGGAGCCAATAACTTCCCATTAGACGGACCATTACATTCTGGCTATTCAGCAGTTCTGCTTAATGCTTCCTGCAGTCATGGGGCAGAGGCCCAGGAGGCAGCCTTTGCCATTTAGATGCTTTCAGATGTAGAGCAAATGCAGGTTTTCAGTGAGAAACTGAATGGCAGGGAAGTTGTTAGTCTTTTCTTTTAAAAGATCACGACCTGGCCGGGCGCGGTGGCTCAAGCCTGTAATCCCAGCACTTTGGGAGGCCGAGGCGGGTGGATCACGAGGTCGGCAGATCGAGACCAACCTGGTCAACATGGTGAAACCCCGTCTCTACTTAAAATTACAAAAAATTAGCTGGGCACAGTGGCGTGTGTCTGTAATCCCTGCTACTCAGGAGGCTGAGGCAGGAGAATTGCCTGAACCCAGGGGGCGGAGGTTGCGGTGAGCCGAGATCGTGCCATTGCACTCCAGCCTGGGTAACGAAACTCCGTCTCAAAAAAAAAAAAAAAAAAAAAAAGATCACCACCTAAAACAAAGAGTAACAAAGTTTTTCTAAAGACAGTTCTGACAACAAAGTTCTAACAACAAGTTTTCCTTTTATTTACCATGGAGGAGGGGGAGGAGGGGGAGGAGGGGGAGAGGGGGGGAAGGGGAGGGGGAGGAGGAGGGGGAGGAGAAAAAGGCTTTTGAAAAGTCATTTTCTCAGACTAGTATGTTTCTTCTCTGGGTTCTTTGGATGGAGTTTGTAACTCATAGTATAATTATTGGTCTACTTTTCAGTTACAATGAGTAGTCTAGAGGTGTCTTAAAAATAGGAACTGTCTTCTTAGCCCAGAGATGTCCAAAGACTGCTTGATCAATCAATGACATTCTTCCTGACACAGTTAGCCCCCCGAATCACATACGGACTTCCTACTTTGCATTTCATGTCGCATATGTAGATCATGAAAAGTACCCATGAATATTTTATCACAGAAACCTTCACTCACAAACAAGCAGCTTTCAGTAAATATAAGGGCTCTCCGACAAACATCTATTAGTAGGAAAAACAAATAAAACTGAAGAAGGAGCATATAAATACTCAACTAATTAAACCCTAGAATTTTTCTTTAGCTCTTCAATATGTGGCTGTTTCCATAGTTGATGTGCTGTATTTATTCAACCTGTGGTATCGAGCAGGCATATTAAATGGTTTTGCTATACAGGGATGCTATTACTTTAAAAAATAAAAACAAAACCACCCAAGCTAATATTAAGGAGGGATGATAGCAAATAAATGCTATATATTGGGTCCTGGTTTGCTGGAACATGGAAGGGCTCAAATTCTGTCCCAACTAATAACTAAGAAAACAATGACTACAGTCCGAAACCATAAGAGAAATTCAAGTCTTGGTTTCATGCTTCCTTGCTTTCTAAATTACAGCCACCTATAATGGCTTGAAATAAAATATTATATAACCCATTAATCTAAAATGATCACCAAAGAAATCCATTCATACCACTTGGTCACTAAAGACTTTCCATACCTGTAGACTCATGAAACATCAAAAGAAAAGTAAACCATGCATGAAATTCACATCAAACCCAAGTTCTGTTTGCTCTTCTGCAATTACCACCTAAGTCTCTCTGGCTAAGGCAGTGAACTTGGGAAGAATGGCACTATTAAGTCATTTCTTACCCAAATGAATCACCAGGTTCACATACCATTTTGATTAATGTCTTGCTGTTAGTCTGCAGAGGGCTCTCTAATACCCACAGCCCTGTCTTATCTAACATGTTTATCATGCCTTCAGTGAGGATATCCTCAATATTCTAACTATATATGTTGACAACACAGCCACGGAATGAATAATTCATCTGATGGACACCAGAGTCGAGATTCAAATAATTTTGAAAAGAATACAGTCATCCCTTGATATACTTGGAACAAGAGATTGGTTCCAAGACCCCAGAGGATGCCAAATTCCACAGATGCGCAATCCTTGATATAAAATGGCATAGTATTTGCATGTAACCTATGCACATCTTCCCATATTCTTTAAATCATCTCTAGATTACTTACAATTATCTAACACAATGTAAATGCTAGGTAAATAGTTGTTGTACTATATTGTTTTTATATGTATTATTTTTAATTGTTGTACTGTTATTTTTTTCAAACATTCTCCATCCACAGTCAGTTGAATTCTCAGATATGGAACCCACAATACAGAGGCTGACTGTAATTCTAGGAAGAACTCAAGGAGAATAAAATTTGTCAGGCCTCCATGTGCAAGCTCATACCCAGAAAGTCTAAAGTCCTGCCTGCCTCTGCTGATTCCCCCGCCCCCGACGCCCTCACCCCAACTCCCCACTCCACCCCCACCCCCACCATTCAAAGCGCACATTTTAACAAAATTGTCACAAGCAAAATAACAACTATACAAGTACAAGATGAGGAGATTTGCCTTAACAAAAATTCAAATCTAACACTTGGGATTTTAGTTGAGGAGTTTAAGGTGTGTGACTTAGCTGGAAATAGAGAGCGGGACAGAGACCAATAATTTGGCAAGTATGGTAGATTACAAATGGCCACAAATTCTTTGTCATCCTTCCTGTCCAGAAGTGAGGTCTATGGCCCTGCTCCTTGAATTGAGGTGGTCTCTGTGACTACTTGACCAATACAACACTGTGTTAGTTTGGAGTCTAAGCCTTAAAGACTAGCAGTTTCCACTTCTTGTCATTTGAAATACTAAAGCTTAGAACTACATTGCCATGCTGTGAGGAAGCTCAAGCAACAACACGGAGAAGAGCAAAGCCCCTGACCAACAGTTCTAGCTAAATTCCCAGCTGACAACCAATACTAACTGGCCAGCCAGGTAAGTGAGCCATCACAGCAATGGCTCCTCCAGCTCCAGTTGAGCCACCCCAGGTGATTCCAAGTGGGCAGAGATGGGCCATTTCCTCTGAGACCTGCCTAAGCGGCAGATTCATAAGGAAATAAATGATTGTTTTTGTTTTAAGTCTACTAAGCTCTGTGGTGAGTTGTTACACAGCTATTTATATGTAACACAGGAAACATTAACAGAAGAAGAACATTACTGCATCATGAGAAAAAAATGACCCATTTGCACTCTTGGCTGACCAGGCTAAACTAGAAATAGTGTCCAGTTTGGATTTTAACCATCTAGAAACTATGACCAGTCAAATGTAGAGATCAGAATGGAGAGAAGCCTGGAATACGTTGCAGGAGGAAGAAGTGACAACTAAGAACGTGTAGCTTGGGTATACAAAGAGGCACCAGGGAAGCAGGGAGAACATTTTACATATTTGAAAGACTAGTTTGTAAAAACACTAGAGTGGTTTTATCTTAAGATCAGTGGGTGGGAGGCTGTAGAGAGGAAAAGTTCATCTTCGATAAGGAAGACTTCATTCTAAGGAAGAACATTCTAACAGTCTTTCAGAAAGGAAATGGACAAATGGCCTTCAGAATCAACATGTGCTAGAATATCTCTCCTGAAGTTACTCCCTACCCTCAATTTTCAAATTTGCAAGAATTCCAACTCATTATGGGAGACAAGTCCTGTGTACAACTCTGAACATTCCAGCCCTATAGGGAATTGCTGATGTTGGCGGACAGTATTCTGGACCTAAAATTCAAGAAACCCTTGATTTTTCCATTAATATTCCTCTTCTAAGATGTATGTTTTCCATGTTCCTTAACGGGCCTGCCACTGAAGCAAAATCTGCCCATATGTGCAGTCCTGTCCTTTTGAAAGTGAACCAAAGACATAAGTGTAAATGTGCTGTTAACAAGTAGAAAGCGAGTGAAAAATGTTAGAAGACCTCTGGGCATGAGGCAAAAAACTAAGCATTTTTTATGTTTCATAATAGCATGATACTTAGGAGTACACTGTGGCTTTAGGAGAAAAAGTTAAAAAAAGAAAAAAGGAGAGGGTTCCCCCAACCAACCTGGGATGAAGAGACATAATCCAACAGCTTCAAGAAGCACAGACTTGCCAACTTTTAGCACGACGGAGTTACAATCAGCATTTTGAGTGACCCTGGGCAACTGAGTTAGCCTTTGTGAACCTCATTTTCCTCATTTTGTAAAGTGGGACTATCAAGGTCAAGTTGAAGATTTTTCTTTAAAGACAAAAATAGATTTATCATAGGTACTGGGCCTGACACAGAAGAGAATTAAAAAAGAATCTAGTTTGTTTCTTCTCCAGTAAAACAGGAAATTGATGACAGAACATTCTAACACAGCCAATTTCCCTTCCTCTTCCACTAAGACTATGAGCTCCTCCAGAGCAGAACCATTTCTTACTTACTGACCTAAACCCAGCACTTACTATAGTGCTGACCACATGCTTCTTGAACCAATTAACTTATTTCCAACATCTCTTTCCAGCTTAAGCATTCTAGGGATCTGTGGCTTCAGATCTGGGGCAGAATTAATTGCAAGTATTTATGTGTCTTACATGTTTGGCCGCAAAATACTTATACTTCTATAGGTGAAAAATTACCACAATTTTAACGAAATTAGGTAATCAGTTTTTGAATGCCTTCTTCATCTGCTAAAAATATCTGCTCCATGAGGGCATCATATCCCCGGAGCCCAGGAAGAGCTTTGTAACAGATGTAAACATTTGTTGAATGAATGAATGGATGGATGGATGGATGGATGGATGGATGGATGAATGAAATAACTGAATGAATATAAGATCTTTGCAAGTCTAAGTAAGGCAGAATTTCCTAATGTTAGCAATCCTTCCTAATTAAATTCAAAGTTGCTGCATTTAGGTATGACAAAATGTCTAAAAATAAAAACAGCAGATGTTTGAACTCTGGGTGGTGGAGAAAAATTCTTTTTTTAAATCCTTGATTTATTTTACCCTGCAGGAAGTCAACCAAAATACTGGCACCCAAAAAGCTCATATAATATGTCAGCCTAAGTCAAACAGATTCTGCATCTACAAAGATGACTGTTACCAGTTGGTGTTTAAAAGTATTTTGACTACTGATCTCTGAACATATCAACTTTTAAAAATCATTTCAGCTAGTGTAATTTTAAGATGAAGGAACAAGATCAGAAACCAAATTATATGAATCAATTCACTAAAATAATACTACTTTTATTTAACAAAGACAAATCAGGAATATATGGGGGTTATGGTGAGAATGAAAAATTAACCTATCTTTAGAGAATGCTTAAAACTCACTCACTAATTCAGCAAGGATACAATTCTAGTGTCCAGGAAATTCCAAAGGGGGAAAGTGGGACACGATGACTAAGGACAGATGTTAAGACTTCAGGTTCTGCGTCACAAAAAAAAAACCAGCATTGATTCTGAGGGCACAATTTTAAAAGGTGGCCGTACAAAGGTCACTTTTTGGTGGCTCACATTTACTGTAATCTGCTACAAAGAGATCACTGAAGCCAGCACAACAAGGTCAGAGGTGAGGGTCTAGGACAATCAACACATGCTGTTTCTGAGGACAAGACACTTTACTAATCTTTAAGGTTCTAATTATCCTAACAAAACACAACAAAATCCTATAATGAAGACAGCAGAGGACACAAGACAAACAGTAAATAGTAAGAGAGGCAGCATCATCCTGCCATTGTTCTGCAGCAGGAGGCTCAGCCACCCGGACGGACGCGCACACACCTAGCAGCAGCAATAAACCAGCCATGGCATCCGGGAAGCCCAGATCCTCGGCAGCAGCCAGTCACACTATTTTCTCCAATTTCAGCACTCACCTTAGGAACTTTTAAAAAGGTGCAGGGGAGGCTTAGAGGGGAAGCCAAGCAGGCTTGACATGAAGCTCTTAATGAAGACAATGTTATCTAACAAAAACTGCAGGCTCCGGTGAAATTTAACTGTGATTTAAAAATTTACATAGCCTTCCTTAAATTAAATCCTCATAGATTTAAAGAGAACATTCGAATCATACCCCCAGGAACTGCTAAATAAATACAACATACTCACAGATTTAGAGCAGCTGTAACTTTGAAGGAATGAATACAGTCCCACTATGAAGATGTCTTTCCCTCTCTTCTACCAGATTTTTTTTTTAAAGCCAAGAAAAAGAAGAGACAATCCTTAATTTTAAAGCCAACAAAAATCCTCAATTTCTATTTTATTCCTTGGTCTCCAATGAGACTCTCAATTCTCAGGCACAAGCAAAGTAGTTGCCGAGGCAGCTGACAGCATCCCAGGGTTTTCCAGGGCAGATTTTAAGACATGTCAGTTAAAGTGGCAGCTACACTCACTGCTGTAGCGGTGCTTCAGCAGGAAGGGATGCCGGGAGATTTTTTTCCCCCAATCTCTGCTGCAGCCGAATTCTAATCCATCACTGTTTGATTACCTAGAGAAACAGGCAAGGAAAATACAAATGGCCTAGATTTATAAAAACCACAGAATCTTTTAATGATTTTGCATCTAATCCAGGGATTCGTCTCCTATCTAAAAAGGGCCAATTGAGAAAAAAGAAAATGAATGATCTCTGGTTTTAAGGAAAATGTAGGCTGTTATTCACAACTTAGATTTTATAAAATACTAAATAAGAGAAAATCAAATTTTCCCCAAAAGTTAAATTAGCAAAGGGAATTAAACACACATATGACATGACAGTCATACCAACATAGTTGGAAAACTCTACTTTTAAATTAATAATTGATCAACAGTATTTGAAGTGGTTCTGATGAAACTAGAAGATAGGAGGCATAGGAAATATTAGTTCAAAGAGTCTAAGAACACAGTGCTTAAGTTCAGCTGTACTTTTTTGGTTTAAATAAATAAAAGCTCTCCTGGGGAACAAGGTGGTCAGTGACTTCACAAATTTCTTTTCTTTTTTTTTTTTTTTTGAGACAGAGTTTTGCTGCTGTTACCCATGCTGGAGTGCAATGGCGTGATCTCGGCTCACCGCAACCTCTGCCTCCTGGGTTCAGGCAATTGTCCTGCCTCAGCCTCCCGAGTAGCTGGGATTATAGGCGTGCGCCACCATGCCCAGCTAATTTTTTGTATTTTTTTAGTAGAGACGGGGTTTCACCACGTTGACCAGGATGGTCTCGATCTCTTGACCTCGTGATCCACCCGCCTCGGCCTTCCAAAGTGCTGGGATTACAGGCTTGAGCCACCGCGCCCGGCCTGACTTCGCAAATTTCTTATCTTGCCTCAAGGGCTCTTGCACATGCTAAAATTGAAACGTTTTTAGTATAGGATTCACTAATTTTTCTGATTATAAAAGTAATACCAGGGCCAGGCACAGTGGCTCATGCCTATAATCCCAACACTTTGGGAGGCCAAGGCAGGTGGATCATGAGTTCAGGAGCTCGAGACCAGCCTGGCCAATGTCTCTACTAAAAATATAAAAACTAGCCAGGCATGGTGGTGCATGCCTGTAATCCCAGCTACTTGGGAGGCTGAGGCAAGAGAATTGCTTGAACCCAGGAGGCAGAGGTTGCAGTGAGCCAAGATTGTGCCACTGCACTCCAGCCTGGGTGACAGAGCGAGACTTTGTCTCAAAAAAAAAAGTAATACCAGGAAAAATATTCTGGTATCTACAAATTATAAAATAGTAAATGTCAGGTCTCCAATATGCGAGCCTGGAGCCTGAAAGTCTCAAGTGCTGCTTGCCTTGACTGATATCTCCCACCCGCTGCCTGCATTTGCCATTGCCTCTGATCGCCTTCCCGGCAAGCCCCTCACCCAATCCTGCCATCTTAACTATCCTTATGATAATGTAAATGCCTCTCACCCAACCCTGCCATTGTAACTGAACTTGTCAGTCAGGTATACTCCTTGCCCCCTACCCCCCACCACTGTAACTGAACTTACTCTGTAACACCCCCGCCCCCCAAAAAACTACCCAAACCTATAAAACCAACTCCTATCCCACTGCCCTTTGCTAATGCCCTTCTCAGCCTTAGCCCACCTGCACCCAGGTGAATAAACAGCCATGTTGCTCACACAAAGCCTGTTTGGAAGGTCTCTTCATTCAAAGCACGCATTTTCTCAACAATAAACTCCTTGGAAAGAGCTTAAAAACAAAGAAGAAAATGAAAGCCAGCCATAATCTCATAATCCAGAGATAATCATTCTTAATGTTTGCAATAATATACTTCTAGTCTTCTTCTTCTCTATATATACACATGCACACATACACATGCACACACACCCCTCCACATGCAAACATACACCTCATACAGAGGGGACAAGACAGCTAAATGTATTTTTGATACTATTGTTTTAAATTACCCTTTTCACACATAATTATGTTACAATTATTTACCCAAAAAGGTAACCTATAGTTAACCACCCATATTTCTAAAACTGTTCAAAAGAGTTATCATATGCAATGACAGTCCATTTATATCTGCATGCCTACTATGTGCCAGGCACAGGGGATATAGATAGCAGTGAGCACAGCACACATGTCCCTGCTCCCCTGGAGCTCTGGTCCAGTTGGGAAGCCAGATATTCACCAAACGACAGCAAATATCACGTGTGCTATACTATAAAAGAAAACTATAGATTCTTTAGAAACATGAAAAGACCTGGTGTTGTGAAGGTGAGGCTTTTTCGAGGAAGGAAAAGAGAACTGTAAGCCCAACTGCAAAATTATTAGTATAGTGCATCTCACACCCTAACTTCCCTTTAGTATAAAAATCTCTCATCTCATTTTTCTTTTTTCTCTTTCAAAATTAATTTTAAGTCCAGTTTCCAACTACATTTTTGTGAATAATATGTTATATGCAAGAGAATAACTGATCTAATGTGTGCAGATCTTAAGTATTTAATCAATTACAAAATAGCCTTTAAGAAATTACAAAAGGTGGGCCGCCCACATGATGTAGATATTCCTTAAATGGTCGGTTACCGCAGGTTTCTTAGTATCTCCAACCTAAATTAAACATCCTCAGAATCAAAGCAAACTACATGTTATGGGTATAACTTCTTTTAAATTAGGCTGAAATTTTTAAATGGCAAAGAATCCCTTAAACCAATGATAGATCTGACACACAGAACTTTATACACACACACACACATATACACACTGACCTTTTTTTTTTTTTTTTTTTTGCATAAAAGTCAAGTTACCCTTGCAGAAAACTTTCTTAACTACTAAAATAAGTAAGAAACAAAAGCTTATAGCTGTATTGCCTACTGGGGAGACTAAAAACTATGCCTGCACCTTTGAAAAGGCTAATTCATCAGAGCTACATGGTGTTTTAACATTTTTCATTCTAACTATAACATTCTGCTTATAGGCAATTTTAAAAGACCCCTGCTGGTATGAATATTTTCATTCTAGACAATATAAATTAATAAAGTAATATAGAAATTACTTTATATAATAACAGAAGTTATATGTAAATCCCCAAATATCTCTTCAGTTTTAGGCAATTTCAGGTTTCTTCCAATTTGTTGGTGGCCACAAAGTCTTCAGACTGTTTATTAAATGTATATCATGCATGATTGGTTTAGGTACAAAAATGCAACTAAACCAAATATCACTATGCCTCTGAGGAGTTCTATTCTCTGGTCTTAGAATAATGTTCTACGACCAGAGACAAAAGGGGGAAAGAGGAAAGAAGGAAAAAGAAAGGGAACCAGAGAGACTGATGAATTTTCAGAACACAAACAATGAAGAAGTTTGGCACATTTCAAAAGACAAAGCTCCCAAGTGCCTGCTTTTGGGTGTTTTATTAGTCACCTTAGATTCCTGTTTTTATCATGAGGCAGATGAAAAGGGAATGGATGAAGGAATCAGAAAAAAAAAAGATGTCAGATAAAAGAGAGTAAAAAGTTAACAAAAGGCGATGAGCTCATTGTATCCTTTAAGATTCTGATGGCTCATTTATACAAACTTCAAGTGAAAAGTGGGTCGGCCCATCACAGAAAAATAGCAATACAGACACCAACAATTATGGATAGTGTTTACTATGCCCAAACATTTGGACTTCATTCATGCATGCATTTGAGTTTATGAACACAATCAGCCACAATCCTTTTTTTAAATGCTCATTCCAAAAGATCCATTAATTAACCATTTGAATAATCACAGCAATTATCATTGTGCCCTATCCTCATTCAGAACTCAGTGATGGCTAGATTTTTTTTTTCTTTAATGTACTGCAAATCCTAGCAGTCTACTCTCAGGATCCATCTATATCGTCTTAACAGTACATGCTAGGGTCTAATGTTTGTGTCCTTCCAAAGTTTATGTCAAAACCTAACTCCAAGGTGATGGTATTAAGAGGTGGGGACTTTGGGAGGTGATTAGGTCATAAGGGTTTCACCCTTGTAAATGGGATTAGTGCCCTAACAAAAAGACCTGAGAAAGGTTTGAGGGAGTCTCTTTGCCCCTTTTTCCTTCTTCCTTTTTTTTTTTTTAACTCTCTCCACTCTTTTTTGCCTCCTTTTGTCATGTAAGAAAACAAAGAAGTCACCATCTATGAGGAGTAGGTCCTCACCAGACACTGAATCTGCTGCCATTTTAATCTTGGACGGAAGATTAAAGATTAATCTGCCTACGGAATTGTGAGGAAATAAATTTCCATCTTTTATAAATTACCCAGTCTAATGGATTTTGTTACAGCAGCCCAAATGGACTAAGATAGTATATTAATTTCACACATTCTTTTTCAACAAATATATACTGAGCATCTACTATGTGACAAGCATGGTGCCTAGGTGCCCAGTACACCATGACAAGCAAAGTAGATCAGACCCATCGTTATAGAACTTAGAGCTCAAAAAAACAGATGATCAAAAAACAAGTAGCAATTAACTGCAAAATGAGAAATGGAGTGACACACACAAACAAGATGCCAAGACAGAGAAATGGGGGAAGGGTAATTATTTTGGTGGAGTCATTGAGAAAGTGGGAGGATACACCAGCCGAGAGTGGAGGATGGCCAGCAAGAAGTCCACAAAAGAGAGAGCAAATATGCTGAAACCCGGAGGAGCAGAGGGTTTACTCAGACAAAACAATGGATAAGGCTTGTGGCTGGAGGGTCACAAATGACGGCAAGAGCTGCCCTTGATGAGGCTGAAGCAGTATATGGGAGCCCAACCATACCTGAAGCCTTATGAACAAAGGTAGACTGGGCCTTCAACTTTACAGACATGTAAACTCACGGATGGATTTTTAAGCAAGGAAGTGATGTCATCCCATTTAATATCTAAAAGGGTCACTCTTACCCTGATTCACACGAACATACTGTCAAAAAATAAATGAGACAGCCGGAGAAACTTGAACACTGACAAGTTATCGGAGGAATAGTACTACGTTTTAGGTGCAATAACAGTCTTGTGATACCTTTAAAAAGTGACCTTTGCAAGCTAAAATACAGATAAAATAATGTCACATAAAGCATATAGATTAAATTAAATTATAGCTCTATATCAATGCTAATTTCCTGATCTTGGTATCTGAATGGTAGTTATGAAAGAGACTGTCTTTGTTTGCAGGAAATATATTTTAATATATTTAGAGGTAGAAATAAATTACCATATCTAGGATTTGATTACCAATAATCTGGAGGTGGGATATGGATAAAATAAGATTGGCCTTGAGCTGACAACTATAGAACTAAGCAATTGGTATATAAGGTTTGGTTTACAATCCTCTTTACTTTCTGTAGATGTTCAAAATTGTTCATGTTAAAATTCCTTTTTTTTTTAAGACAGGGTTTTATTCTATCACCCAGGCTGGAGTGCAGTGGAGTGATCACAGCTCACCACAGCCTTGACTTCTGAGTCTCAGATGATCCTCTCATCTCAGCCTCCCAAGTAGCTGGAACTATAGGCATGTGTCATCACACCTGGATAATTTTTTGTATTTTTTGTAGAGAAAGGGTTTTGCCATGTTGCTCAGGCTGGTCTCAAACTTCTGGGCTCAAGCAATCTACTTGCATCTGCCTCCCAAAGTGCCGGGATTACAGGCATGAACCACTGTGCCCAGCCTAAAATTCTTTTTAAAAATAAGATAACTTGGGCTGCTGTATGGAGAATAAGTGGGGTACAGTTGGAAAAGTGGAGGGAGAGAACAAAAGAAGCAGGAACACACATTAGCCATTAGCTCGCTCTTAAAGTAGTCCAAGTAAAATCATATAGTCACTTAAGCTAATGTAACAGAGTGGAGAGAGAGAAAAGTGAACAGATGGGAAATATATTTTGGAGGTAGAAATCATCAGACTTGGTAATGTGGAAATTAAAAGAAAAGAAAGGAATCAAGGATGTCTCCCAAGTTTCTCACTTGAACAAATGGGTGGATGGTGGGTGGGGACATTTACAGAAAAGGAAAAGATTTCAGATAAACAAAGCGGGTGAATACCAAGAGTTCAGTTTGGGACATAAAAATTAATGTGTTTGTGAAACATCCTAGTGAGTGATCAAAGAAGCAATGATTGGACCTCTTTCCCATTACAACTACCAAAATAGCCCAAGACAGCAGCACAGAGCAGCAGCCATGTCAAGACTGTTCCTTACGGAAGAGGCAAGAAACTCAGTGTAAGAGCAAAGTCCTGGCTTTCAGACAAAGCTGAGCATCGCTACCAGGGCTGAGAGGGTCAGAGAGGATACTGAGCCTGCAGAAAGGCAACCACAATCACTACAGGGGTTCAAAGGTCATTCACTTTGCCACCAGTAACACCCCGACCACAACTCAGCCTTTCATCTCTGCTGGCCCTTCCTTGGTAAGATGAGATAATTGGACCCATGTCTTCCTGAGGAGCTATTCTTCAGAGGCTTTCCTTAGAGTTATGAAATCTTGTCACTCTTTGTAGTGAAAAGAAGCATTTATAGGAGCTATATCTTAGAACATGTACACCACACATTCTCCGTCCCGCTATGAACTTACATGAAGAACTTCACAGTGACAGGTCTAGACACAACAGCAGGTCGTAACGGTAGATCTGATAGCACAAAAGAAAATACAAAGAGAAACAAACCAAATAGTAACAAAAACAAGGAAAAAATACCAGGAATGCTGTTTACCTTGAGCTTTTTAAAGAACTTTTATTTCCATTTACTATATCATTGATCTATGACATACGATTTTTCATCATGAAATATCCTTAAGCCCAAGATACATCTTAAAACTGACAGCAGCTTTGACTACCCTAAATCAAAGTTAAGTTCTTAGGAAGAGGATCTGCATTTGCCTCTGCCAATTACCCGAGGACACCACCAACCTGATCCACTTAAACTTAAATAACCTGCTTGAAGTTGTTGGGGGTCACACCATTTATATATATCCAGACTCTAAACTAGCTTAGGATTCAAATTCTAAAGAGCATTAAAACATTGAACACAGGTTCACCATACAACCCACCAATTCCTCTTCTATGTCTGTATGACAGATAATTTAAAACACGTTCATACAAAGACTGTACACAATTGTTATAGCAGCATTATTCACAATAGCCAAAAATTGGAAATGATTCAAATGCCCATCAACTGATGAACAGATATATATAAAATGTGATTATTTATACAAATGAATATTATTCAGCCATAAAAAGGAATGAAGTGCAGATGGTCCCCGACTTAGGATGGTTCAACTTAGAATTTTTCAACATTATGATGGGTTTGTGAGGGTATCAAATGCATTTTCACTTACTATATAAATATATATATACTATATATATACTATACAGTATATATACATACTATATATATACTATACAGTGTATATATATACTATATATATACTATACAGTGTATATATATATACACAGCATATATATAGTACATCCTATTATATTACATATAATATAATATATATGGATACACATATACTACATATATATATATATATATATATATATTTTTTTTTTTTTTTTAAGACGGAGTTTCGCTCTTGTTACCCAGACTGGAGTGCAATGGCGCAATCTCGGCTCACCGCAACCTCCGCCTTCTGGGTTCAAGCAATTCTCCTGCCTCAGCCTCCTGAGTAGCTGGGATTACAGGCACTCACCACCATGCCCAGCTAATTGTTTTTGTATTTTTAGTAGAGACGGGGTTTCACCTTCTTGACCAGGATGGTCTCGATCTCTTGACCTCGTGATCCACCCGCCTCGGCCTCCCAAAGTGCTGGGATTACAGGCGTGAGCCACCACACCCGGCCACACTTGCTATATTTTTCATTTATGATGAAGTTATCAGGATGTAACCGCAACAGGAGTCGAGGAGTATCTATCTGTACTAACACATTCTACATTTTGTGTCTACACATTAGATTATTAATAAAATAATACTTTTGTGTCTACACATTAGATTACGATTATTCTATTTATATAAATATTATTAGATTATTATATTTACATAAAATATCTACAAAAATTAAATTAGTGGTTGCACTATCTAAAGGTGACAGAAATTAGATTAGTGGATGCCCCAGCTAAGGGCGGGAATAGAGAATGCTATAAAAGGGCACAGATCTCTTTTTCAGATGATAAAAATGTTTTGAAGTTAGATTGTGGTGATGGTTGTATAATTCTGTAAATATATTAAAATGCATTAAATTGTACATTTAAATTGGAATATATAGGAGATATAAATTAATATTGTAATAGTGCTGTTTTAAAAAATTATCTGGGTGAAGAATCTCATTAAAGGGTTTTTTTTTTCCCTCCCTACCTAATACCAAGGTTGAAACACACACATTTCCTTACTGTACCTTTCTGCATGAGGATTTTATTTTTCCTTTTCTTTATGCAAGGTCTCCTAGAAAACTCCTCATTGTGTTTTCTTCCTTTCTTAGGAATATATAAGATAACAATACCTACAGTATCTTAAGGCCAATAAAATAACCATCAACTTGGTTAAGAAAATCAAATTAAGAGAGGACAAAAACTCCCTTTCCAGACCTGAGTAACACTTAACATTACCTACAGGGGAAAACAGGGGCCAAAAAAAAGCAGAGAAAAATGAAAACAAATCTAACTCTGCCTGTAGTTACTATTTACAATTTAACCACTCTGAAGAAAAATATCAGATGTTTTCCACTATCATTCACCAGTATTCACCCTTAATTAAAACAGACAAAACTATTGTATCACCAATTGATCTAACCTAATGAGGAGAAAAAAATGGCTCTAAAAGCCTTACCTCACTCTAATCTACAATTTATAGTTCAAAAGAGACGATGTGGAGAAGGAAAAACTTTGTTAGAAATGTTACAATCAAAATATTTTTATATCACACTTGATCTTAGACAAAAGGCCAAGAAGTGATCAAAATTTTTTTATTTCCATTGTAAGCTTCTAATTACCTGGCTAAAAATACCTGCCTATTTCACCTTCTACAGGTAAGTACAAATTCAGAGCAGTTCTTGAAAATAAACATGTTCATTCCCATTGTATTCACACCACCTTGGGACTCCATTGAACATATATGGATTTCTATGTAAGGATAAATTCAAAATTTTCATAAGATACTCTGGAATATGAAAGACCACTGCTGAGAATATGTCAAACCTGCATCTGTTCTAACAGTCTTTGCACATGTTTGATCTGTCTTCCCTGACTTCTCTAAACTACCATGAAAAGAAAACCTTAATTTATCAGTGCCTGACCAGGCCTCCTGGTTAGATATTTGCCCCATTGCCCCCTGCGGTTTTTATAAGAAAGAGGTTAATCAAAAACACCCCCAGCCAGGTATAGTGACTCACATCTGTAATCCCAACACTTTGGGAGGGCCAAGATGGGAGGATCAATTGAGTCCAAGAGTTAAGGACCAGCCTGGGCAACATAGGGAGACCCTATCTCTACAAAAAATAAAATTAGCCAGGTGTGATGGCACCTGCCTGTAGTCCCAGCTATTTGGGAGGCTGAGGTTGGAGGAGCGCTTGAACCCAGGAATTTGGGGTGGCAGTGAGTTGAGAATGCTCCACTGCACTCTAGCCTGAGAGAGAGAGTGAGATCCTGTCAAAAAAACAAAAATGAAATAAAACCAAAAAACACCAAATCACTATGACTGTGTTAGTCCACTCTCCCCACTAGACAAAGCCAGGAGTCCTCCATGACCCAACTTCATTTGTCCAGGGCCCCAATGGTGTTTCAAACCAACTGCTCTGTGCTCTGGCCACTGTCCTCAGAGCTGTTCACCTGGCATGTCCCTACCTCTGAGCCTCTGCATTGGCTTCACCAACTGAAATGCCACCCACCCCTCAAAATCCAAAGCAAATGCTAGCAGCCCCATCTCCCAACCAAAAGACAGCTTACTTTTGGAGTTCCCAAAACACTATATTTACTCTTCACATGCCATGTCACAGTTAAATTATCAACATATTTATTACACCCACCATTACATTGTCAAAGATGGCAACTGGACACTAACACTGAGAAAAGAGGACACTCGATCATCAGAGCACTAGAAGTGCAAACCAGCATGGACCTGTTAATCAGGAAGCAAGAGACCACCGCTAATCTGGAACTGCATATTATTTGTGACAAATTTCTCTATATCATGTGATGGGTCTAATTTACAATTCCTCCTTAAGAGTTCTCCTATTTATGCCAAACAGGTCATAAAGTTCACAAACTGTTTTAATTTTTTTTTAATCTTCTTTTGTTTTTTTGAGACAGAGTCTCACTCTGTCACCCAGGGTGGAGTGCAGTGGCAAGAACTCAGCTCACTGCAACCTCTGTCTCCTGGGTTTAAGCGATTCTTCTGCCTTAGCCTCCCAAGTAGCTGGGATTGATTACAGGTGTGCACCATAAAGCCAAGCTAATTTTTGTATTTTTAGTTGAGATGGAGTTTTGCCATGTTGGCCAGGTTGGTCTTGAACTCCTGACCTCAGGTGATCCGCCCACCTCAGCCTCCCAAAGTGCTGGGATCACAGGTGTGAACTACCACGCCTGGCCTATTTTAATTTTTAAAAAGAACATGTTCAATGTACCACTAACTTTTTTTTTTATATATATCTCTAATTTTTCCTTCAATTCTAAATGGAGATTTTTTTTTTTTTTTTTTTTTTTTTGAGATGGAGTCTCACTCTGTCACCCAGGCTGGAATGCAGTGGCTCAATCTCAGCTCATTATAACCTCTACTCTACCTCCCAGGTTCAAGTAATTCTCCTGCCTCAGCTTCCTGAGTAGCTGGGATTACAGGTACATGCTACCACGCCCAGCTAATTTTTATATTTTTAGTAGAGACAGGGTTTCACCATATTGGTCAAATGGATACTGACCTCGTGATCCACCTGACTCGACCTCCCAAAGCGCTGGGATTACAGGCATAAGCGGCCATGCTCGGCCAATTGTGGAGATTCTTATATGACCTACCAGTTTACAAAACTAGCAATTTCTCAAAATAGTTAAAATAACACAATTGTTACCACAAAGATCCAGAGGTAGGAAAAATCTTTGTTGGGAGTGGTAAATCCATTAGGCAGAAGAAGAAAAATAAGAAACAATTGCCTTTGTGGAAACAATTTAAGGCCTCCTTCATCTTTCAGTGTGAATCCTTTCATTAGGCATTCAAGAGAAAATTTTACCTACAAGAAATTAATCATCAGGTTGGCAAGAGGACTGCATCTTGATACAGAGAGATTGAAGCATTTGCTCTCTGCACTAGAAACATAAGATTAAAATGTAGTTCAATAAGTGTAAGGAAAAAGAGCTCTAGTAAATTTTGCAGAATTCACAAGGGGAATGTTACTGCATCACAAATTTAAGAGGAAATGAGAGAAATATTGACAAACTCTGAAATTAGGACAAACAAAAAGTTCACATAAAAACAACTGAAGAAATTTTTTACAATGAACGTGTATTTATAATCAGAGGCCTCCGAATTGGACTCCTGTGTCTCCAGCTTGCTGAGGCGGAACTGGGGACTTCTCAGCCTCCATAATCACAGGAGCCAATTCCTTACAGCAAATCTCTTCACATATAGACATAAATCTCTCCTATTAGTTCTACTTTTCTGGGGAACCCAGACTCTTACAAGGGAGAGCAGAAAAGTACCGAGATTCACTGAGTACCTACTACGTGCTTTGCTCCCACTACCATATTTAACTTAAATTTCATTTAATCCTCTTAATAAATCTATGAGGAAAAAACAAGCTCAGAGAAATTGGTCCCAGGCCTCCCGGCCAGTAAATGGCAAACTGGGACTAGAGTTCAACTCTGACTGTGATGTCTGTGGTCCCAACTCCCCAAGAAGGTACATGTAGTTGTGTGCACGAAGGCAAAATGAAACCACACTGCTGTGCTTTGGGGTATTATGGTTGTGTGTAATATTTTCTTTGTTCTCTCACTGCCATTTTTGTCATCACCAACAAGCTCCACTTCAGAAAATGAGGGAATGTGTTCTCTTTCTGCATCCACAAGGGGGCGTAGTTTTAAGGATAAGAACTTCCCAGCGCCATGTCCCTCTGCCATGCCTCTCCAACCAGGAGATTTAATGGCCTCTGTTTTCATTTTTGCGGGCAGGGGCAAGGGTCAAAAGTCAATCACTCCAGAGGAAGTTCTAAGGAACTCCTTTCATTGGCCTGGGGACTTAGAGAAGGTTCCTGGGTTCCTCCCAGGTTAAAAGTCCCCTTCTTCGTCACCCCTTTGAACTCCATGTTTGGATCCCCTTCCACAAAGTCTCTCGTGGAAGTTGTCTTTCTCTCTCCTGGATTTCCCCTCTGGGGTCCTCTTCCACCCAGTGTGGAAGCTTTCTCTCTTCCTCTCCTTTTTCTCTTTCTCTATCTAAATAAATCACTTTCTGCAAACTGTTTAGGTTCCAGTATTTACTTTACGAGTGCCCGTGGTCTCCTCTCCCATTCTTGAGAGAGTGCTAGACCAAGAACCTGAAGAAACATCCTCTCAGGGATGCTGAGGGCTCCCCTGAGCCCCAGAACTCCAACAAAACTACCCCTCACAATACCTCTCAGAACACTGTAAGGCAAAAGTATGCACAAGACCAAAAGGCAAAGTTTATTAAAATCTGATCAAAATCAGCCAGGTGCACTGGCTCATGCGTGTAATCCCAGCACTTTGGGAGGCCAAGGTGGGTGGACCACCTAAGGTCAGGAGTTCTAGACCAGCCTGGCCAACATAGTATAACTCCATCTCTACTAAAAACACAAAAATTAGCTGGGTGTGGTGGCAGATACCTATAATCCCAGCTACTTGGGAGGCTGAGGCAGGAGAATCGCTTGAACCCCAGAGGCAGAGGTTGCAGTGAGCCAAGATTGTGCCACTGCATTCCAGCCTGGTGGATAACTGTGAGACTGAGTCTTAAAAAATAAATACGGCCGAGTGCAGTGGCTCACGCCTATAATCCTAGCATTTTGGGAGTCCATGGCAGGCGGATCATGAGGTCAGGAGTTCAAGACCAGCCTGGCCAATATGGCAAAATCCCATCTCTACTAAAAATACAAAAATTAGGCATGGTGGCGGACACCTGTAATCCCAGCTACTTGGGAGACTGAGGCAGGAGAATCGCTTGAACCCGGGAAGTAGAGGTTGCAGTGAGCCAGCATCATGCCATTGTACTCCAGCCTGGGCAACAGAGCGAGACTCCATCTCAAAAATAATATTAATTAAGCAAATAAAATAAAATCAGATCAAAATCAACTGTAGACTCTGAATGGAGGCCTCTGCTACAAGATTCTTCGAGTATAGACTCCAGCATCTAATCTGGCTACCCCTTCTGGCTTTGGGCTCCATTTCTCTCTATGGGAGAAGGGTTCCCATAATGTGTTGCTGTGACCAAGACGAGAGGAGTGGAACATTTCAGCAGCACTGAAAAGGAAACACAGACATTGGAGTGATAGTCTAAAGGACACGAGAAATACTCCACAGCAGGAACCGAAAAGAGCAAGATGAATTATAAAATGGGTAAACCTCTGGATTTCTTACACTGAGCGAGACAGGGAAGTTAAAATTAGAAAAGAGAAAGAAACTGCTGGCAGGTAAACACAGCCACAGAAAAGTTCCAGAGACAATGAAGGGAGAATGTGTGATTGTTAGAAACTGAGGCAGTGTTAATGGGCCACAGTCTTCAGGATGAGAAAAACTATAACACAGCTGACAGTAAAACAAAAGACACCAACACACACAATGCTTCTCGAATTCCCCACTTTAAAAGTACATGAAGGAGGTTCTCTAGCAAATATGTAGGATGAACAAGCTAAAAAAATCTAATGTACAACAAGAGGACTATAGTTAATAAATAGTACACTGTATTCAAGATTTTTGATAAGTTATAGCTACTTGTTGCCATATAAGAAAAAAAAATGGATAACTATGTGAGATGATACATATCTTCATTTGTTCTTCTCTAGTAACAATTTTACTATCTTATAACATCATGTTGTATACGTTATATATACACAATAAAATACTTTAAAACAAAAACAAAAGTACACAAAGGAGTTTCTGATAGTCACTAATCAAAAGCATCTCCATTACAGGAGTCATTTTTGGATGATGTTCTGAGAACCAGATAATGTTAATATTAAACCATCTAATGCGGTTGAACGAAAGAGTTGTTTTCGTGCAAACACAGGCATCCTAGATCAAAGGAACTGAATGGAAAGTCCAAAAACAGTGTTGTTATTTTAATGAACTTATTTGATAAAGGAGGTATCATATATAAATTCCTTCCCGCATGGACCTAGCAAATGGAGTTGGAATAATGGGCTAGCAATTTTAGGGCTGGTGTGAGATAGGAATCTAAATTAACTTCATCTGGGTTGAATTCAGGGCTTTTGTTTATTTCTGTGATTTGATTTTTAAAAAACTAATAGATGTTAAAAACTATTTGCAATGCCTTCATGACATCCCAAAGGTAAAGCCACTACCAGCCTACTAAAGCCATTGAGAGCTCAGAGAAGCACAGGCGTCAGTGTGCACTCTTCATGGGTCATACTAGTCCCATTGGTCAGTGAGACCTGTCCTCCTCTGTGAGGCCTGCACCCCTCTGTGGTGTGTGTGGCATGCTAGCTCTCAATGGGAAAAGCAGTGTCTCCTCTGGTCAACTCCAATCTCCAGCCCCATGGCCCAGTCCTTTTCCATCCCCTGGACTATGGTCTCCTACTACAGCCCAAGCTCAGTTCCTGCTAACACCCAGGGAGGAGGAGGGTTGAATAATAATGGCAATAACTTGCCCAACATAAAAGTGATTTTTTTAAAAAATCACATAAACAGCTATCTTCCAACGAGTACTGTACGAAAAGGGAGGGGGAGAAGGGTAACTTTACAGTGGAAAAACCCAACAAATGCTACCTTGTGCCACGTGACCACGTTCAACATCGGTAGTGCTAAGTCACACTGATATAGTAGACCTTTGCTATGATGTGACAAGCATGGCCCTTTCCATCTGAGGTCTTCCACCCAAAAACACATGACCACAGTCAAATCATGAGGGGGGAAAAACAGACCAATCTCAACCGAGGGCCATTCTACAAAGTAACAGATAGTACTCATCAAAACTATCAAGGTCACCAAAAACAAGGAGGGTCTGAGAGACTGTCACAGCCAAGAGGACTCTACGGAGACAGAAAAACTAAATAAATCTGGATAACGTATGAACTGTAGTTAACAATAATGTAGCCATATTGGATCATGAATTGTGACAAATGTGCCATGCTAACTTAGAATATTAATAATAGGGAAAACCAGGTGTGCAGTACCCAGGAACACTCTCTACTACCTCCTCAATAATTCTGTAGGACTGAAACTGCTCCTGACTAATCGGTTAATCCCAATCACAATTACTTTTTTTTAAAAAATCATATAAACATTAAACTTTTGGACAAAATAAAAATGTATAACTCTAACATAAAGAAAAATTGTGGTCTGGGGAAAGTATCTATATGAAACATAACAAAAGATTAGTGTATATATAATTTAAAGTCCATAAGTATGCCAAGAGAAACATTCAGAGAAAAGCTATGAGACGAAAACTAGAAGTCATACAAAAGATGCAATGCACTTTTTAAATAATTTTTTAAAATACTAAAACAGGTATCATTTAAGTTGCAAAACTGTTTTTCTTTTTCTTTTCTTTTTTTAAAGTACTTTTTTTTTGAGACAGGGTCTCACTCTGTTGCCAGGCTGGAATGCAGTGGCGCGATCTCAGCCCACTGCAACCTCTGCCTCCTGGATTCAAGTGATTCTCCTGCCTCAACTTCCCAAATAGGTGGGACTACAGGCGTGCGCAACCATTCCCAGCTAATTTTTGTATTTTTAGTAGAGACGGGTTTCAACATGTTGGTCAGGATGGTCTCGATCTCTTGACCTCATGATCCACCCGCCTCAGTCTCCCAAAGCACTGGGATTAACGTGTGAGCCACCATGCCTGGATACAAAACTGTTTTTCAAATAATACCCAGTGATGATAATGCGATAGTTCAAACCACTTTACTTAACACAGCATTGGTAGCCAAGTAAATTGATAATACTCTTGTGGAAGTACTGTAAAACAAACTGTACTCCCAGCTCCCACCTGTACATGCACATGTTAAAGCTCAAACTCCCAATGTGATGGAGTTTAAAGATGGGGCCTTTGCGAGACAATCAGATTTAAATGAGTTCAGGAGAGTGGGGTCCTCAGGATGGGATTAACACCCTTATAAGAAAGGACATCAGAGAGCTTTCGCTCTCACTCTCTCGACCATGTAAAGACATCTCAAGAAGGAGGCAGTCTATAAGCCAAGAGGAGAGCTCCCCCCAGAACCCCAACCATGCTGGAACCCTTATCTCAGACTTCTAGCCTCCAAAATGGTGAGAAAATAAATTGTTGTTGGTTAGACCACCCAGGCTGTTGTCTTTTGTTATACTCACTGAAGTTTATTAATAAAGAAAGGCAATTAGAGGCATATACAGAACAATAAACATATTTATCTCTTTTAATTCAGTAATCCTACATTTGTAATGATAACCTTTGGAAATAATTCAAAATGTGACAAAGCTATACACATGTAAAAACTTAGTTTTATGTTTTTAAGCCAGTGACATGCTAAATGTCTAACAATGGAGAAGCAGGTAAGTAAATTGTAATATTCCATTTCATCTAATATGATTTAGTCATTTACAATTATTGCAAAAACTATATAGGCTTACAGTGAATGCTTTTAATAAAATTAAGTGCAAACTAAACACGAAAGTCTACAAAATGAGACTAATGATATAAATATGAACAAGTATTAAGAGAGTTAGCTATAAACAAATAATTTGTTGGGAAATTTTGTTACAAGAAATCATACTCAGAAACCTATTTGAGAGTATTATTAGATAAGATGTTTTCTTAAACGTAATCACAGCCCTCTTTAATTATAGAAAAGTGATTTTTTTTCTGAAAGTAGCCACTGCAGTACTCTCCAAAAAATGAGAATGAGCCAGGTGCAGTAGCTCACACTTATAATCCCAGCACACTGGGAGGCTGAGGCAGGTGGATCACCTGAGGTCAGGAGTTTGAGACCAGCCTGGCCAACATGGCGAAACTCTGTCTCTACTAAAAATACATAAATTAGCCGGGTATGGCAGGTGCCTGTAATCCCAGCTACTTGGGAAGCTGAGGCAGAAGAATCACTTGAAGCAGGGAGGCGGAGGTTGCAGTGAGCTGAGATTGTGCCATGCACTCCAGCCTAGGCAACAAGAGCAAAACTCCATCTCAAAGAAAAAAAATGAGAATGAAATATGTACTTTTCATGTAAGACAACTATCATTTTTCTTTACTACATACTTTCTATTATGTTATTATTATGTTATTACTTACATTGAGATGGTTTCCAAGGCATCTTCAAAAATGTCCTGGGGGAAACAAAAAATACAATGAGTTTCTCAAGAATTCTAAATGGAGAAGAGAAAGTGAATACACACAACGGGAAGGGTGGTCCTGATGGGAAGGTACAGCAGACAGTAGAATCAATCAACATAATGTTCATGGAATTCTGTTTACAGAAATCAAGCACATGAATTTCAATGAGGTTTAATTTTTTTTTAAGTAATACCGGTAAACTACTCAGCAAGTGATGAAACTGGGCTAATTTACAGAGAATATGACATCTTTTACAAAGTTACCTTTCATTTCCTAGAGCTCATTCATCCCAATCATAGAGTACAATAAATAACAGGACTTGCCCAATGCAGACGTTTCTTTCTCCATGGCTAGCCAAGTGAGCATCCTCTGGGCCTTCATTTCACATCTCATTGCACCACCCTCTCAGCTTGTCTCTCTGTCACCAGCCTTTCCCCAGTTTACTCAGTGCCACA
Source organism: Callithrix jacchus (assembly GCF_049354715.1). NCBI lineage: Eukaryota > Metazoa > Chordata > Mammalia > Primates > Cebidae > Callithrix > Callithrix jacchus. Next base: position 121,782,803 of record NC_133502.1, read on the forward strand.
CAGAACAGCCCTTTGCTTCATGCCACACTGGCCTGATCACAGCTGCAACAGGAGAGAAACACACACACACACACTTGTACGCACTCAGAAGTCCACACACGCACTCCACATTCAGACACAGTGTCTCACACACAATCTCACAGTCACATGCACAAACACACATGCACTCACTCAAAAACTCACACATACACAACAGCTTCCTCATAGCTGCAAAAATCAACCCTAAGCGCCTCATCCCAGTATCTGGGGGCCACCATAACCCAGCCTACTCTTCCAAGCATCCTTCTCCAATATCCCTACCACTCTCGCCATAGCCCGAACCCTGGGGACTCCACAAGGGTCACCTCACTGTTGTCCCTACTCCTGTGCTTGACTCCCTCCATTCAATTCTTTACATGGCAACCATATCATTCTTTTACTTCTTGTCTTCAAATAAGCATACACCATTCCAGTTTTCTAGACCTCTTTGAGAGCTTTCCATTGCCCTTAGAAAAATCCCAAACTCATTCTCCCTGTCTAGAGAGCCCTAAAACAGCCCCGCCAGCCTCTGACCACATCCTCGCCCATCTTCCCCTTACTCACTCCACTCCAGCCACAGATCTGTCTTTCTGTTCCTTGGACAAGTCAAACATCCCACAGCTCTCTGCACTGTCCCCTTTCTTACAATGTCCTTTGCTCAATTATTCCCATGGCTGACTCCTTATCATCCTTTGGTTTTCAGCTTAGAAATCTACCTCCTCAAGAAGACCATCTCTGATCACCCTAATTAAAATTACTAAGAATAGCAGCTTACAGTTCCTTATCATCTCTTTGTTTCATTCATAGCACTTATCATAATCTCTAACGATCTTCCTTGTTTACTTGGTTACCCTCTGTCTTCATCAGAGCAGGCTCTTACACACACACACACACACACACACACACAACAAACAGGGCTTGACATCAAGGTTTGCTCAGTAAATAGTTGTTACCTCATGAATGAATGAATATGTATGAATGGAATGTATGAATGGAAACTGGATTGCCAAGGGACTTGCCATATCACACCTCTTTTAAAGTTATGCACAGAAATAAAGAAAGGGGGCTAGAGATCTTTTCCTTTGTGTGGCCATTAAGACTGAACGGTGTTTAGACCATACTGGATTTTGCATTGAGGCCGAAAAAACAGAAGTATAAACATTAAAAGAAGGCTGGGCAAGGTGGCTCATGCCTGTAATCCCAGCACTTTGGGAGGCCAAGGCTGGTGGATCACCTGAGGTCAGAAGTTCAAGACCAGCCTGGCCAATATGGTGAAACCCTGTTCCTACTAAAAATACAAAAATTAGCCAGGTGTGGTGGTGCATGCCTGTAACCCCAGCTACTTGGGGACGCTAAGGCACAAGAATCACTTGAACCCAAGAGGCGGAGGTTGCAGTGAGTCAAGATCATGCCACTGCACTCCAACCTGGACGACAGAGTGAGACTCCATGTCAAAGACAAAGAACCGACACTGTAAACAGTGGCAGAACTGAGTTTGAATTTGGGACCCTGACCTATATTAATCTACATTAATATCACACGCTGTAAGGAAGGTAAAATCAAGGGCTGGCGCACAGGTTATCACGTGAGTAGTTACAGAGAAGGGAGGAAAATGTGTTCTCCAGTAACCCAAATCTCACTATGAATAAGCCCAGCTGACAGTCCCTCTGGCAGCTCTGCTGATGCCCTCTGCACTTACCTTTAACAATAAAGGGGTACATGGACAGTCCACTCCCAAAAGCCTTCTGCGCCTTCTTCTCCTCACAAACCTCAACGTGGACACTAAAATACTTACTGAGTGAGCTCCACAAAGGATAACCTGGGAAACCAACCCTCCATGTAAAGGAGACAAGACTAATATTTTCATCTCAACAAAAAGTAGTCCCACCCCTCCATCAAAAAAAAGAAAAAGAAATAAAAGAATATCAAGCCAGGTATGGTGGTGTACACCCATAGTCCCAGCTACTCGGGAGGCTGAGGTAGAGAGATGGCTTGAGCCCAGGAGTTCAGCCTGGACAATATAGTGAAACCCTGTATCTAATAACTTTTTTATTTTAAAAAACATCAACAATATCAAAACTCTCCATTTTGTTGAAACAGTAATCACATGGAGAGAGTTCTCTAAATAAAGCATACTTGGTCTACAAGGGCCAGACAAAAGGTGGAAGTTTCTTAATTTTAAAAAGAGGAAAGGTGAAGAGAAAAACTAAGATTTGCTGAGTATCTATCACATGCCAGGCACCTTATAACCTTACAAAATCCACCTCATTTGTTCCTCCCAACACACAGCAAGTTAATCCAGTTGTAGTTTAATCACCTGCCCATTATCACACAGCTGGTAACTGAAGAAACTGGGCTTCAGTCTCAGGTTTAATTCCAAAGCATTTCATTAATGTTAATAATAACTATCCAAAACTTGGAAATTCAGACAGTTGGGCAGGATGGGGAGGGGGTGGGAGATGAAGCAGGGGGCATATCCTCTCAATGTCATGTGATAGCATTGCTTTACAAGCCTCCCAAGAATGATTGAACCCTCTAGAAGGGTATACTTGTGTTTAATTTTGCCATCTGCTGTCTGGAGTCTGCACACTGTGAAGTTACATGTTAACTTATACATAACTAACATGTTACATGTTAACTTTTTCACCACTAAAAAACTTACAGGTTTCTTAGTGGTGAAAAAAATTACCTCAAAGATGATGATTTTGTTGCTCTGTGAGAGAGCGTTCCCAACCTTTTTGGTACCAGGGACTGGTTTCGTGGAAGACAGTTTTTCCACAGATGGGAGAGGGCAGTGGGGAAATGGTTTCAGGATGAAACTGTTCCACCTCAGATCATCAGGCATTAGATTATCATAAGGAGTGTGCAAACTAGATCCTTCACATGAGCAGTTCCCAGTAGGGTTCGCACTCCTGTGAGAGTCTAATGCCACCGCTGATCTGACAGGAGGTGGAGCTGAGGTGGTAATGTTCGCCCACCCACCAGCCACTCACCTCCTGCTGTACAGCCCGGTTCCTCACAGGCTACAGACTAGCACCAGTCCACAGCCCAGGCACGGGGGACCCCTGCTTTAAGGTATTACCCACCTTTATGCATAACCTAGCAATCTTAATTTAACGTTGTTCCTTAAACCTATAAATACTAGTTCCTCAAATACTGTTTGGATCAATTTACCCTTTCACTGGTTTCCTACTTGGTGAATGACATAAAATTTTTGAGATGTTCATTTTATATCTTTATGAGAGTCATATTTCCAATTCTGGGAAATTATACTTGGACAATGGATATCACTAACCACTCCCTCCCTGTAAATACAGGGCCTGCAAATACAATTTCCTGCCTCCTTGGGAAAAGTGATGTGGGGTCCACGTGGAGGACAAAAACACCAAAAGGCCGAGACTGCTCATGCCTCTGTTCCATATCCCTATAGACCGTGCTTCTTTTTCCTCCTGTCTGTCTAGGTCCCCACACTCCGCTCAAATTCTATCCCTTTTCTGCTGCTGCCTCAGGGAGCTCCTTTTCCTTGTGTAAGATTTCTATCAGGGCCCTCAGGTTTGGCACTGGCTGCTATTCCACAGTCTCCCACCTGGCCCTCGGTAGACACATACATATATTCTCCATGCAGCATGACTAGGTATTTCCACCAAAGCCTCTTTGCTTCTTCATACTCACCATCAATTTCCCAGTGCTCCTCGGTACTTCCCTTAGCTCCCAGAACTGGCAGGCTCACCATGTGCTCTCCAGTTACAACAGGCACAGTCAGAGGAGCATCCAGACTCCTTCTGATGTAAGGAAAGTAAGACAGGAGAGCTCACACTGCTGACAAATATAACGTGTTCACAGGAACGTCCTGCTGTTTAGTTCCCTCCTTGAAGGCAGCTGCATTTGCCTGCCCCACTCCCATGCCAGGGGTAGCCTTGAAGTGCTACAACTCTAGGGTCTGGTGTGACAAATGTTTTCCTTGAACCACACCTGGCTCCTAATCATACACTGCCTCAAAACAGTATCTAAGTTTCCCAAAAGCCTATCTTGACTCTAGTTGGAGTCAAGGGCCATTCCACTCTTTATGAATCTATTTTCTAGCCCAGCACAGTACTCTGTACTTCATGGACTCTTGGCAAATCATGGTTAGCTAACTGGCTGGCTGAGCACCCTTGTCTTGAGGTGGAAGGTTCTTACCTTGAGCAGTTCCATTTTGCACATTAGAAAACGGGCTCATCTGTTAGGTGAAGGATTTCCTAGGTGAGCCGACAGATGTAAGGCCAGCACCCAGGGCCTGCTCCCTGCTGGGAGATCAGCCTGAAACCTACCTCTGCCTCCAGATCATAGAAACTGCCACTCTGAGCACAGAACTGACACAGAGTGAGGAAAGTTGATGGGTGCTACATCACCTACTAAGGCTTTTCCAAACAGTTTCCATCTTAACCCGTTAACTTTGACATATTCTGAGTAGAAAAAATGCATCAAAGTACATGTGAGTGACAGGGCAGGTTCTTGAAGTTCATTTAAGGATCTTAATGAGATATTATGACAAAAGCGTTTATATTATTTTTATCTCTAAAGAGCAAAGAGTAAAGAAGACAAATATGCTATTAACAGTAGTAGTTTCAATACTCTGTATTAATTTCCAAAGAGACCAAAGAGATTTACAAATTCTTCAGGCCTCCCCATCTGATTTTTAATTCACTTTGTGGTCTGAAAAGGAATATGTGGCAAATATTACTCCAAGAAGTAAAGGAAAGTAGGAAGCAACATGACAAAAATTAACACCAGCTACTGTAAATCCACGAAGTTGAATCGCTTCTCTAGAACTCCCTGTTCCTCTCTCCCCTTCCCTCCTCCCCATGCCTCCTCCTCACCCTCAGCCCTGTCCTCTATTTTACCCTCTTTCTAATCGGGATGACTTCACAGGCCTAAGAACAGATGCTACCATGCTCTCGTTTAACCACTGCACTTTAGCAAAGATGACAAGGTTTGAGAGGGCTTGCAGATTCCTTCCTCCTCAATGAAGACCACCTGCCCACCCTCACGGAACCAGGCCCTCCTGACTGGAGATTTCCCACCCAACATTCCATTCCACTGACCAATGAAGTTGTGTGTTTGATATCACAGACTCAGTGCTAGAACTGTTGAGAACTCTGGCAAGTCAAGAATTATTTTGGGGCACATCTGGACGATTCCCATGGAGATGAGACATGAAGAAGATGCCCCAACTTGCCCCAGGACTGAGGCAGGGATTAGAGCCACGGGTATTGGGGTTCTAAGGAATACAAACACATGTCTGTGGCATCTACCCCTGTAAATCAAGATGTCCAAAATGAAACTAGACTGACATCAGAAGCATTATCACGGTGACTAACACACCTGGAAGGATTCCTCAGATACTGAATTTCTCTCATAAACAGCACATTGCTAGTTAAAGGAATCATGAGAAATGCATAAACCTACGTCACATTATTCCTTATTAAAACCTCAATAAAGTATTGGTTTTTCTAAGTCAAAATTAATTTAAAATATACCTTTATTACTGTGCAAAAATCATTTTAAAAAATATATATGTACCCTGAGCTCATCTGTCAGGAATAATTTTTCATTCTGCTTACATCTATCATTCAATTCTCTGTAATCTATTTGTCAAGCTCAAAAAGTAGGCTTCTACAGCATTTAAACTCTCCAACTAAATCCCAAAGGCTACCAACCAGCTGCATCTTATCTGCAGTGGCACATTTTTTAAAAATTGCGTATTGCATGAGAAAGCATCAATATTCTTTGAAGGCAAATGTAAAAATCAGCTTCAGCTCCCTCATAACTGGGTTTGCAGGGATAAGCACCCCTCACGCCCTCCTTAAAGGATTAGCCTCAGAGCAAGTCCTTTGTGAAACCTTAACTGACCTACCGCAATCAAAGGGAAAGAAAGCAAGAGGGGCCCACACAACAGACACACTCACATTCCAAGTCCCTGCCTGTAACAACTGTTGTTGGTCCTTGCAGGAAACAAAACATGACCTTCTCAAATTTCAAATATCACACTAAGGCAATTCTGAAATATGGCAGACCAACACAAAACAGGAAAACAAAACTAATCCCAAATTTATCTTCTTAATTTGTCCAGGTTTGTTAAATTCCAGGCAAGAAATTTTTTTAGATTTTTTTTTTTTTTGTACAGACTTAGAAAAAACTGGAGGTTTTCAAATATTTTTTCAGAAATAGGGATTTTTTAAAAAATAATATAGCAGTAAAATCATCTGCCAAAACATAAAAAGTTCATGCTTTAGAAATTTTGAAACACTCATCACTTGAGATTAAAAATGATTTTCCATTTCTCCAGCTGTAGGATTAATATAGCTGTCTAGCTGCTCTTGTGCCAGGTAAGTGGTCTCATATAATTCCAAGTAAGTTCTGTGTGCATTTATTATTTTTTTCCAAAACAGAGTTTCACTCTTGTTGCCCAGGCTGGAGTGCAATGGCATAATCTTGGCTCACTGCAACCTCCACCTCCCGGGTTCAAGTGATTCTCCTGCCTCAGCCTCCCGAGTAGCTGCGATTACAGGGATGCACCACCATGCCAGCTAATTTTGTATTTTGAGTACAGTCAGGGTTTTTCCATGTTGGTCAGGCTGGTCTCGAACTCCTGACCTCAGGAGATCTGCCTGCCTCGGCCTCCCAAAGTGGTGGATTACAGGTATGACCCACCGCGCCTGGCCGGTTCTGTGTCCTTTTGTTTTGCTTTGCTTCTCTAGACCTTTAGAACTGATCAAGTAAGGTTCTGTTTTTTAAAGCTTCATTTTTACCAAAAATCACAGATCTAATAGTAGAAACTGGGAATGTGAAGTAAAGGAACTTGAAGGGAAAGATCACTTTCTACACATTTGGGAACTACCAGCATCAATATGCCAAGCGCTAGTGAAACTGCAACAAAAGAGTCCTTACTTTAAGGAACTTACAGTCTCCTGGGAGAAGGAGAATAATGATGAAACCACCAAGTAAAGGGACCTTACTTTATCAGGAGATAGAGGCAGGGAGGACATGAGGAGCTTGGTGGGGAAGGAATTAGGCAGGGGGAAATGTGTAAGGTAAGGCCCCAAAGCAGAAAAAGAGTTTACTACAGTCATGTTGTCTACAGTTGTAAGAACAATAATGCCCACAGAGCTCACTATTATGGATTAAGGGAGCAGAGGAGAAATGGAAGATGGTCCATCTTCGCCGTGTTTATAAAGTGCTAGTAATAAAGCAGCCTAAAAGTGATCTACACGCAATGCTTTGAAGATCTTTTTTTAAAAAAATTTTAAAAGATCTCAGGAATAAAGAAGAGTGTTTAATGTCACATTTGTAAGAAACAAATGCTGTTATATAAATACCATGAAACCATGACTGACTCAGCAAGGTGCCCTCCGAAGCAGGTAGTTTGCTGGTATCAGGGGACCTGTGACTTGACTTCAACTGTTACTATGTGGAAAAGTTTAAGAAATTTAAGAAGTTATTAGTAGGACATCTCACTTTGTCTACAAAGGTCCTTTGGATTTGGCAGCAGAGTTATAATGAACTGGAAGAAAGGAAGGGGTAAAGTGCACCTGCCTGGCTCACTATTCAGTTTATCAAGTTCAGCACAGGAGGGCCAGATACAACACAAGTGTGCTTCAGACCTGCTGTTCATCCACTGTCTCCTCCTTTTTCTTCCCTAGTATCCCTATAGAAAACCCTTTTTCCCTTCCATTCTGGTGTCATCTTCTGTAAACTGGAGATGCCCATAGTACCTACCCTAGGAAGCTGCTGGGAGGACCGAAGGAGATCAGAGGGGAATGTGCCTGGCACAGAGCCAGCGCCCATCAAGGTAGTCACGACTTGACGACATGAGCCCTCCCTCCTCTCACAAGCACAAAACACTCCTGGATGTGTCCACATAGTCACTATATAAAGTCCATGTCATGTGCTCAAGTGTCTAGGAAGCAAGTTTGCCTCTACTCCCTAAGTACTACCCACTATAAATAAATACACGTGTGATTTTAATTAACAGCCTGTGTAGTGGTGTGGAAAGCATCAATTTAGGTTTGGAGGTTAGACCTATCTGGGACTAAATTCTGGCTCCACTTCTGACCCTAGGTGAGTCTAGCCCTTTCAATCCTCTACCTCCTGTTGTGTACAATAAAGATTCCAACCACCCCCTGGGATTGAAAGGATGTGAGATGACGCATAGAACAGATCCAGCTTAAAACAGACTCAATAAATAGAACTTCATAGGATATTAAATTCTCAGATACCGGACCAATCAGTAGACTCGGGAGACGGGGCTGAGATCCCTAACTGTAATTCCTCAACAATTTTTTTCACATCAAAGATGCTGAGCTTCTTTTGAATGAGAGAAAAGCCAGGTGTGGAAATATGTATAGCAAATAGGTAGTGAAAAATGTTAACTGCCTTTGCCCTCTAGCCTTTCACTCTCAGGCGTTTCTTACTCAGTGGGCTGCCCAGCATAAAAAACATAATTTCTGAGCACAGAGCCCAATGTCACACTTCTCCCCGGTGGCACAAAACCCATAAATCATGGAGTTCTTCTCACCAAGGAGCAGGCGACCTTGGCCAACACAGTGAGAACTTGGCCAACATGGTGAGATCCTGGCTAACATAGTAAGACTTGGCCAATACAGTGAGACCCTGGCCAACATGGTGAGACCTTGGCTAACATGGTAAGACCTTTGCTAACATGGTAAGACCTTGGCCAATACAGTGAGACCTTGGCCAACACAGGGAGACCTTGGCCAATACAGAGAGACCTTGCCCAGCTTGGGGAGACCTTGCCTAACATGGGGAGACCTTGCCTAACATGGGAGACCTTGCCTAACATGGTGAGACCCCGGCCAACACGGGGAGACCTTGGCCAACACAGGGAGACCTTGGCCAACTCGGGGAGACTTTGGCCAATATGGGGAGACCTTGGCCAACACGGTGAGACCTTGGCCGACATACTCTGCTTCTCAGTGCTCCAGCCTCCTCAGGAGTAAAGCAAAGAGGTTGGCATAGATACCATCCCTTATTCAAAATCCTAAGTTCTCTGAATTAAAGAAAAATCCTTTCCAAGACAGCTGTTTGCCCATCACACATACTAAAATGTTCATTCATCCATGGAAGGCTGTTGTTCCCTTCAGAGAAGGGCTGCATCCAAATAGAACCCTGAGCTTTTCAAAGTTCAAGCCACATCAGAGACTAACTTGATCCTCAATAGCTAGTAGTGTTAAATGCCAAGCAAAGCAGTTCACACACTGATTCTTTGGAATTTCTAACAACCCGCTAAGCACAGGGAAATCATGAAAATTAAAAAGGAACCACCAGATGTCACTGTCACAAAAAAAATTTGAATTGGATAACACTGGTTTAGTTTCTACTAACACATAGATTAGTGAGCTAAAAATAAAATAAAAAGGTTAATTATTAGTTATTTAATTTGTGGGGGGAATATTCCTTTTCTGCATTTCATTACAGAGTTGAGTTGCAGCTTAAGGCAGGGGTTAAGGCCTAAGGTCAGTACTTAAAGAAAAGTCATGTATATATAGTCAATGTTAACACTGAACAAATACTTTAAATTGCCATTATCATAGAATCCTCGTAGTTCTGGACATAACCCCACAGAGAAATAAGTATGCAATAACAAAAAATATACACAGTGATGTATGGTATATAATAGAATGCATATGTAAAATATAATTTTTTACAATTATGTTACCATTGAAATTTAACATAAATGACAAATGATTTTACTCCCATGTACATATTTCTAAGTTACTGCTTTTATGGCTGTAAAATGCACCTTAGAAATCATTTACTGTGTCAAGCATACCTAATGCCTATCCTCTAATGCCAATGTAATCTACCTAATTTACAGTAAACAAAGGAATATCTAGAGCTGTTTTTGCAGGGAGCAATTTTATACAAAACAAACAACAACAAACAAAACCAAAAGACTGAGTTTTAACATTTTAATGTTTAATTTTGAAACCATCACTAGTGGAGATATTTTTAAATTAAAAGGATCATACATAGCTTCTTCCTATAAATAATCATAAGTTCTATCTATTAACACCTAGGCACTATGCTGAATACTTCTTATATGCTTATTACTAATTCACAAATACTCATAAAAAGTGAGGATTTCACCTCTATAATTGCTACTATATTCTGGTAATAACAGCAACACTTGATTATAGAGTTGATCACACATTGCTCTAAATCCTTAACATGTGTTAACTCATCTAATCTTCATAATGACCCTATAAGATAGGACAATCATAATGTCCAAATGAGGAAACTGAGACTCGGAGATTTCATTAACTTATCCATAACTGAACCTCAATTTTTCATCATCTGTGCAATGGGAATAATACTGCTTAATTTCCAGCATTGTGAGATTTTAACCAACATAATATATTTAATGCACCTAGCACAGTATCGACAAAACAGACACTCAGTAAATCATCGCTACTGTTATTAAAGTGTTTCTACAGTTGAAAGTCTCTGGTGTAGCCCAGGGATGAACAAAAAGAAACCTCTTGCATGATCTTGCTCCACCCTTGAACTATCCAGCTATAACAGAAAATTGGCAGAGTTAGCAGTCCCTTACTTGTAGCTCTGCTCCAAAGTAAATGTCTCAAAAAGAGAACACAGAACCTTGTCACTGAATATGAGTATTCGGAAGAGGCAGTTCCCAAAGAGTAAGCCTTCAAAGGTGATCTCAAACTGAGAAATCCTGTAATGTGGGAGAGAGAAGGTAAAGGGACGTGAGCTCAAATGCTTCGAACCACTCTGTCTGGGTTCAAATCCTAGTTTCACCACCCACTAGCTCTGTGACCTTGAGCAAGCCCTTTTCCTTAGGGCCTCAATTTCCCATCTCACTCAGCTGTCCACAGATTAATGTCAGATGTGAAAAGCACTTAGAAAAAGGCATCTAGTAGGAAGATTAGTTATAAGCACTATTACTGTGCCTCGAATCTCCTAAAGGTACTGTTGAGTGGCATTATGTGTTGCAGCTTGGAAAAGATTAGGAAGTGGACCAGGCACAATGCTTGGCACTAAGAATCCTAAGTCACCTTCTCTGCAGCTGACATGTCCTGATGTCCCCAGATAGATCAGTCTATTACTGTTGGTGTCAGGAATCTACAAACAGGGCCAAATCCCACCTGCCGCCTTTTCTTTTTTTTTTTTAAATAAAGTTCCTTTTTTGCTTTGAGACATAGTCTCACTCTGTCACCCAGGCTGGAGTTCAGTGATGCGATCTTGGCTCTCTGCAACTTCCGTCTCCCGAGTTCAAGTGATTCTCCTGTCTCAGCCTCCGGAGTAGCTGGGACTACAGATGTGTGCCACCACACAGGCTAATTTTTTTCTATTTTAAATAGAGACAAGGTTTTGTCACATTGGCCAGGCTGATCTCAAACTCCTGGCCTCAAGTAATCAGCCGCCTCAGCCTCCCAAAGTGCTGAGATTACAGGCATGAGCCACCACGCCCAGCCTGTAAAGTTCTATCGAACAGCCACAACTCAATCAACTGACATATTGTAAAAGGCTGCTTTCCCGTAACAATCGCAAGCTGAATAGCTGCAACTGAGATCACAGGGTCCTCAAAGCCGAAAATATTTACTCTGTCCCTTTACAGAAAGTTTGCCAACCTTTGCATAATGGATTAAACTTTGTTTCCTTCCCTACCGCAGTGGATGCTTTGAGGACAGAGTGAGAAACAAATGTGAAAAATCTATATATAAAGTTTAAAGGTTGGTAAATATGAGAATTTATTTAGCCCAAAACACTCACTGCCTTCAAGATTTAAATTCAAGGGAGAAGCAACACTAAGAACACAGGTTGCAGAGTCCCACCATCAGCTTTATGACTTATCAACTATGTGTGGCCTCAACAGGGATGACAAATACCCCCTTTCTGCTTAGCTGACACCACCAAGCGGCCTCTTGGCCCTTGGTATGGTTGCTGCAGCTAGCTGGTGGAACAGGGGCCAGCAAGGGAGTTTGCTAGAAGAGGATCAGGATGGGCAGTGGGCATCCCTAAAAGTTCATATATGGAGAACTTAGCTTGAGTCTGGTCCTTTAGCAGCCTTTAGAGTCGAGGCACTATCCATTCTTGCCAGTCTCATCACAGTGCTTCCCAAAGAGGCTGTTTTGAGTGTTGAAAGGATGAAAAACAATGCAATTATGCCAAACAGTATTGAGTAGAATAATTTATTCCTTTTTTCTTTCTTTTTCTTCTTTTTGGTTTAAATCATTGGTCACTATTCTGGAAGAGGTACATCCCAGCATTTAGCCCAGATGTCCTTTTCTGCAATAGTTATTTTAACAAATATTTTTTTTAATTTTCTTCCTTTTCTCTCTCTCTCTCTGAACTAAAAAGAACAAAAATCTAAAAAAAACAAAACAAAACAAATCCGCTATGTATGGTCTTGGGCAAGATAGTTAACTTCTCTAAGATTCATATTCATCATGTGGTTGAAGGATCAAATGAGATGTATGCAGGGTTTAACATGACGCCCATCCATAGTAAGTATGCAATAATGTCAGTTCCCATTAAATTATTACTTTCATTGTGGTTGCTGCAGGGAAAAGTTGTGTGTCCAAATACTGGACCACTCATACAGTGCCCTCTCTCTCAGTATCTATCCTCATAGGTAATTTTGTATTAACAAAGCAGAGATACTGAGAACTTAAATCTGTTCTTTTGGGGCAATCTAAGGGAGAAAAACTTAAGATTTCCACATATTCACTTCTGCTAAGATTAAATTTTCCTCCACGCCTACCAACATTCCCCCTGCAAGAGGGGGAAAAAAAAAATTAGCAAGAAGCTAAATGCCTCTCTACATATTTTTTTTTTCCTTTTTGAGAAAGGGTCTTACTCTGTTACTCAGGCTGGAGTGCAGTGGCATGATCTTGGCTCACTGCAACCTCTGCTCCCAGGTTGAAGGAATTCTCCCACTTCAGCTTCCCTGAGTAGCTGGACCTATGGGCACACACCAACAAGGCTGGCTAATTTTTTGTACTTTTTCATAGAGACGGGGCTTGACTATGTTGGCCAGGCTGTTCTCAAACTCCTGACCTCAAGTGATCTACTACCTCAGCATCCCAAAGTGCTAGAATTACAGGCATAAGCCACCACACCCAGACTTACCTACACATTTTATTATGTTTGAACTTTAAATTATACTGTAAAACAAATTAACTTGTTTTACATTCCAAATAAATTTGATTGTAAATTAATTTGTTCACCAAATTGCTTGGTGAACCAATACTATTCTAAGTAAAATGCTGACATTTTGGTTTCAAACAAGAAGCAATTAAATGGCTGGGTTCAGTGGCTCCTGCCTGTAATCCTAGCACTTTGGGAGGCAGAGGAGGGTGGATCACGAGGTTAGAAGATTAGGACCAGCCTGACCAACATGATGAAACCTTGTCTCTACTAAAAATACAAAAATTAGCTGGGCATGCTGGCACGTGCCAGTAATCCCAGCTACTTGGGAGGCTGAGGCAAGAGAATCACTTGAACCAGCAAGTCGGCAGTTGCAGTAAGCTGAGATCGCACCACTGCACCCCAGCCTGGCAAGAGAACGAGACTCCATCTCAAAAAAAAAAAGGATAGGGATCCAAGATGGCCAAATTGGAACAGCTCTGTACTGCAGTTCCCAGTGAGAAAAACACAGAGGGAGAGTAATCACTGCATTTCCAAACAAGTTATTACTGCCCACAGACCAGGAGATTCCAGGCTGAAAAGCGCCACAAGTTTCCAGCACGGCTGTTTCAGCCAGCACAGGTCTCTGCACAAAAACTCACACAAATCTGGGCGGCCGTTTCAACTGGTGCCTGGAATGCCTAGGATATAGAGCCGCCCGTTTAACTGAAAAAAAAAAGAGGGCTGAAACAAGGAGCCAGGTGATCGGGTTCAGTGGGTCTCACATCCACAAAGACCATCAATCTGAAACACTCTGGATTGAGAGTTTCACAGCAAGCACAGCTGGACCTGGGATGGTCCAGCTCTGTGAGGGGAAGGGAGTTTGCCACTACCAAGGCAGTCTACCACTACCGAGGCAGTCTATCATTACAGAGGCAGTCTACCATTACCAAGGCAGTCTGCCATTACCAAGGCAGTCCGCCATTACAGACAGTCTGCCATTACAGAGGTAGTCCGCCATTACAGAGGCAGTCCACCATTATTGAGGGAGACCACCACTACCGAGGCAGTTCTAACTATACCTCTATAAACAAAACTGCAAGGAAGTTCAAACATCAGCTGGGCAGAGCCCACGGCAGCTCAGCAATGCCTCTGCTGGCAGACTGTGACTAGGCTGCCTCCTCGCTGGGCAAGGCATCTCTGAAAAAAGATAGCAGTACATCAGGAACTTATAAATAAAGCCCTACCTTCCCAGGACAGAGTACCTGGGAAAAAAGACAGTTATGAGTTCTGCTGCAGCAGACTTAAATGTACTTGCCCAGCAGCTCTGAACGGAACAATGGAGCTCACAGCTCAGCACTTGAGCTCCTATAAGGGTCAGACTGTCTCCTCAGGCAGCTCCCAGACCCCTGTATATCCAAAGAGACACCTCATAAAGGAGAGCTCAGGCTGATATCTGGCCGGTATCCTTCTGGGACTAAGATAACAAAATAAGAAACTGGCAGCAACCCTTACTGTTCTGCAGCCCCTGTGGGTGATCCCCAGGCAAGCTGAGTCTGGAGTGGACCTCCAGCAGTCCTAAAGCAGAGTGGCCTGACTATTAGAAGGAAAACTAAAAAACAGAAAGAAATAATTTCATCATCAACAAAAAGGATGTCCACTCAGAGACCCCATCTGAAAGTCACCAACTAAAAAGACCACAGGTAGATAAATCCACAAAGATGGTAAGAAACCAGTGAAAAAGGATGAAAATACCCAAAACCAGAATGCCTCTCCTCCAAGGGATCACAACTCCTCACCAGCAAGAGAACAAAGCTGGATGGAGAATGAGTCTGATGAATTGACAGGAACAGGCTTCAGAAGGTGGGTAATAAGAAATTTCTCTGAGCTAAAAGAACATGCTATAACCCAATGCAAAGAAACTAAGAACCTTGAAAAACAAGGTTTGACAAAATGCTAATGAGAATAAACAGCTTAGAGAAGAATATAAATGACTTGATGGAGCTGAAAAACACAACATGATAACTTCACAAAGCATACACAAGTTTCAATAGCCGAATCGACCAAGCAGAAGAAAGGATATCAGAGATTGAAGATCAACTCAATAAAATAAAACAAGAAGGCAAGATTAGAGAAAAAAGAGTGAAAAGAAATGAACAAAGCCTACAAGAAATATTGGATTATGTGAAAAGACCTAACCTACATTTGATAGGTGTGCCTGAATATGATGGAGAGAATGAATCCAAGCTGGAAAACACTATCCAGGATATTATCCAGGAGAACTTCCCCAACCTAGCAAGGCCGGCCAATATTCAAGTCCAGGAAATACAGAAAACATGACAAAGATATTCCTCAAGAAGAGCAACCCCAAGGCACATAATCATCAGATTCACCGTGGTGGAAATGAAGGAAAAAATGCTAAGGGCAGCCAGAGAGAAAGGTCAGGTTACTCACAAAGGGAAGCCCATCAGACTCACAGTGGATCCTCTCAGCAGAAACCCTACAAGCCAGAAGAGAGTGGTGGCCAATATTCAACATCCTTAAAGAAAATAACTTTCAACCTAGAATTTCACATCCAGCCAAACTAAGCTTCCCAAGTGAAGGAAAAACAAAATCCTTTACGAACAAGCAATCGCTCGGTGAGAGATTTTGTCACCACCAGGTCTGCCTTACAAGAGCTCCTAGAGGAAGAACTAAACATGGAAAGAAACAACCAGTACCAGACACTGCAAAAACATACCAATCCGTAATGACAATAAATGCTATGAAAAAACTGCATCAACTAATGGGCAAAACAGCCAGCTAGTATCAAAATGTCAGGATCAAATTCACACATAACAATATTAACCTTAAATGTAAATGGGCTAAATGTGTCAATCAAAAGACACAGACTGGCAAATTGGATAAAAAGTCAAAAATCATCAGTGCGCTGTATCCAGGAAACCCATCTCACATGCAAGGACACACATAGGCTCAAAATAAAGGGATGGAGGAAGATTTACCAAGCAAATGGGAAAAAAAGCAGGAGTTGCAATCCTAGTCTCTAATAAAATAGACATTAAACCAACAAAGATCAAAAGAGACAAAGGGCATTACATAATGGTAAAAGGATCAATGCAAGAAGAAGCGCTAACGATCCTAAATATATACGCACCCAATACAGGAGCACCCAGATATATAAAGCAAGTTCTTAATGACTTACAAAGAGACTTAGACTCCCACTCAATAATAGTGGGAGGCTTTAACACTCCACTGTCAATATTAGACAGATCAACCAGACAGAAAATTAATAAGGATATCCAGGACCTGAACTCAGATCTGGACAAAACAAACCTAACAGACCTCTACAGAACTCTCCACCCCAAATCCACAGAATATACATTCGTCTCAGCACCACATCACACCTACTCTAAAATTGAACACATAATTGGAAGTAAATCACTCCTCAGCAAACGCAAAAGAATGGAAATCACAATAAACAGTCTCTCAGACCACAGTGCAATCAAATTAGAACTGAGAATTCACAAACTAACTCAGAACCACATAACTTCATGGAAATTGAACAACTGGCTCTTGAATGTTGACTGGATAAACAATGTAATGAAGGCAGAAATAAAGATGTTCTTCAAAACCAACAAGAACGAAGACACAACGTACCAGAATCCGTAGGATCTATTTAAAGCAGTCCTTACAGAAAAATTTATAGGAATAAGTGCCCACATGAGAAGCAAGGAAAGATCTAAATTCGACACCCTATTGTCAAAATTGAAAGAGCTAGAGGAGCAAGATCAAAAAACTCAAAAGCTAGCCAGAGACAAATAACTAAGATAAGAGCAGAATTGAAGGAGACATAGACACAAAAAAACTCTTCAAAAAAAATCAATAAATCCAGGAGCTGGTTTTTTGAAAAGATCAACAAAACAGATAGACCACTAGCCAGATTAATAAAAAAGAAAAGAGAGAATAATCAAATAGATGCAATAAAAAACGATAAAGGGGATATCACCACTGATTCCACAGAAATACAAACTATCATCAGAGATTACTACAAACAACTCTATGCACATAAACCTGTAAACCTGGAAGAAATGGATAAATTCCTGGACACTTGCACCCTCCCAAGCCTGTCCTCCCTCCAGGTGGCAAGTACCATAAGGCCTATCTACAAGCTCTATCCACAAGCAGCAAGGACAGTGCCTACCCACAGCAGCTGCACCAAGATACTACTGGAAAGAATAAAGAAACAAATGAGTAGGTACAGGAATACACTAATGTATTTATTTACATATTAAGTGTAACATCACTAAAGACAGAAACTTTACTCACATGTGTGTATAAATATGGTATTTCTTAAATACAAGGCTATTCTGATTAAGAAGCTGTAACACTGTCACAAAACATATCATTTCTCTGTCACTATCGGGATATTTTTCAGCACATCTACACAAAGCATTAGCTTTTGCACTTTTATGCACTGTCTCATTTAAACCTGACATTTCTCTAAAATAGGTGCAATTATAATCCCACAACTAACAACTGGTGTATACACAGGCCTATTTGACATCATAGCCTGAGCTCCTTTTCATGCCATGAAAACTTTTTTACATAGCGAGAACTCAGCCAATAAAATTCGCAGCAGAACTCTCAATGGAACCTGACAAGTAGTTCTAAAGTTATTGAGAAGGAAGAAAATGTGTAGGATTTGCCCTGACAAATCAAAACTATGAAATTGGCATAGGAACATATATAGAGAGATCAACAGAACATAATAAAAAATACAGACAGGCATTCCCGTACACAATTAACTGAATTTTACTATTCGGTTAATTGTGTACAGGAATTTTACATTAGGGCCTGGTGGCTCACACCTGTAATCCCAGTACTTTGGGAGGCAGAGGCAGATGGATACCTGAGGTTGGGAGTTCAAGACCAGCCAGGCCAACATGGCGAAACCTGTCTCTACTAAAAATACAAAAAGTAGCCAGGTGTGGTAGTGGGCACCTGTAATCCCAACTACGCGGGAGGCTGAGGCAGGGAGAATTGCTTGAACCCAGGAGGTGGAGGTTGCAGTGAGCTGAGACTGCACCAGTACACTCCAGCCTGGACAACAGAGCGAGACTCCAGTTCAAAAAAAAAAAATTTTATATTAGAGAGAAAATATTTAATAATTGATGCTAAGGATATTGATTATTGAGACAAAAGTAAAATTAAACCCATATACAAGTTTCAATATAAAAAGATAAATATAAAAATAAAAAATGTATGAGTATATTTTCTAATAACCTTGAAACAGGGACAGGCCAGTCTTTCTAAGCAAAACACAAAGACCAGAAGAAGGCTTAAAGAGTAAAAGATCTGGCTACATAACAATTTAAAACTTCTAAGACAAGCAACTGGCAAGAAAAAATAATTATGGCACTTTAACAGGTAAAAAAATCACTATTTGGAATAAATAAAGAACTCCTACAGGTCATAAGAAATAGACAACCAAAAGGAACAACAGATAAAGGCTGTGATGTGCACTCTTCACAGTGCGCTGAAAAAGAAACCCATTAGCCAATAAATGTGGAAATGTGTACTTAAAAAGACATATTATTTTTGTCCCTGTGATTGGCAAAAATTTACAAGGTTGATAATAACCACAGTTGGCAGAAATGCTAGAAAATGAGCATATTCTATTGTTACAGTCTGTTTGGAAGTCAGTTTTGCAGGATCCATTAAAAAATGTAAACAGGCATACATTGACACAGAATACTACGTCCAGGATGCTGCATTATTAAAATTTTCATGTACTACAGTTTCATGTACCAAGATTATGATACACAATATGTTGTGAAAAAAATTAGAAATTAGAATTAGACCCAAATGATCTTCAATAGACAAGTAATTAAATAAATTATGGTACAATTACCCAACTCTGTTCAGATGTTATATAAAGAATAAAGCAAACAGTGTAAATATATCTTCAAGATATATTAAGTGAAAAATGTAATCCTGGGAAAGGTGTATGGTACAAAATCCAAAATCCCATTTATTTTATTATATTATTAAAAGCTGGATTTGCATTTACTTAATAAAAGCCAGATGTGCAGTGCATGTTTCCTAAAAATAAGGATATTCTCTTACATCGCCACAGCAGAGTTATCTACTTACACAAATTAAACTATTCTACACTATTGTCCACAGTCCAATTTTGTCAACAGACGCAGCAATGTCCCTCACAGCATTTTCTCCCCTGCAGAACGGGAATCAGTCTAGGCTCAGCTTTCGCCTCTGGCTGTCACAATTCTTTAGCCTCCTTTAATCTGAAACATTTTCACAGCCCTTATATTTTACAATATCAACAGTCTTGGAGACTACAGCCCTCCTCTCTTTTAAACAGTAGTATCTTCCTCTTCCTCATTTAAAGTTTCTCTGATGTTTCCTTGTGATTAGAGTCAGGTTAGACTACTGCGGAATAAACAGTGTCCTTCTAAGGGCATTTATATCCAGAGGCACAGATGTTCATCTGCTTCCACCTGTGTTGTTAATTTTGGCCACCTGGTCAAGGTGTTGTCCTATTTCTCCACTGCATAGTTACTGTATTTGTCTTGCAATTAATAAGGAGTCTCTGGTGAGATAGTGTAAGATCGGGTAAACATCATGCTCCTCACCCAAAGTACTCCTAGATTTAGCTCCTAGGGTGGTGCTACTTGACTGCATCTTTACAATGAATGACAGCTGGAACTGAGCTCCCAAAGTCAGCACTCCCGCCACTTCTGTCAATCTGCCTCTAGCATTCTACTAAAGCAAAAGCCTTCTGTCTCCCTCATTTATCTATCTAGTTATTTCTTTATCATCCATATGCACTCAAGGATTCCTATTACTTTCTATGGTCCATAATACTCTACTGTTCTTAATTATTTTGTCACCCAAATTGTCCCAAATTTGGCCTGGGCAACTTTTCAATTTCTCAAAATGTATCCCCTCTCAGAAAATTCTAATACCTAGAACTAGCTGATTATGAGAATTCTGTTTTGTCAAGGAATCTTACAAGGCTAAGAAATAGCTAAACTTCAGCAATAAGACTAAATTATTTTTCTAATTCTCCTAAGGAAAGCTGAGTTATGTCGCCATGGACATACATATTTGACACACCAATGTTCATTATAAAATGAACTTTATTAAAATAAGGATATTGGGGGTCTGCTTGATTTGCCATTGTCTGAAGCTGAGTTTCATTACTAAATCTTAACTGCTCTGTTTACTCTGCTGTAAATGCTTGGAGGGGAGCCCAAAGGTCCATCTGTATTCACATGAGAATAATAGTGTAGATCACTAAAACACAATCTCTTAAAAACATTTCTTATTAAGAGAGAGGGAGAGAAATCTATAGTGACATCTGACAAACCTGCGAGATCAATCTGAAAATAAAGAACTGTGAAAATTAAGAAAGCTGAGAAATGGCTACAGACAACAGAACAGGTCAATCGTAAGGAAGAGATGATTGTCTACAATTGCCACAGTTGAAATGGGATGCTTTGTGGTCTTTAACAAAAGAGATAAGAGTTCATTAAGCATGTCACATGTCCCTCAGTCTTAAAATGTCAGAGTCTAATCTATTGTCATGTGGTACCTGCTTCCCCAAGCTTACAGACCTAAAGTACCCTCTTGGACTGGGCTTGTAATTATCAAACAGGGGCACCCTCATTTAAGTTAAAATGTAAACTCCTCCACCATAAACTAGAGAGATAAAAGCAAGAAAACCTTTAGAAAAAGTTTCTTTCTAAGCTAGCAGCTTTACTTTTTAAATTTTAAATATAATTAATTATACAGTGAGGCTTATAGAGCCCCACACCTTAATAAAGTCATTTCTACCATTTATGAAATCAAACTACATTTGAGTTATGTCTGATGAAAAAGGATACCAAGAATCTCAATGTTTTCTATCAAAGTTGGGAGAAATACCAATACATCCATATGATACGAACAGGAAACAAGGAAATACTGGGAAGAAGAGGGCGGTTCCCTGGCAAAGGCCCCATCCTCAGGCCTGGTAACCCGCAGGCCTAAATGAGAATGAGCATTCCTGTTTCTGCACCCAAAAGTTGCCTTTTGGCCCACCACATCTCTCCTATCCTATAACCATATAAACCCCAAAACTCCAGCTCCACAAGGAAATGAACAGAACAGAAAAATGGCATAATGGCACAGCAAAGAGAAGAGAAGGAGCATCTGAACATTGAGAGGAGTTCAGCTGGGGATTGTCAGAGAGGAAATCCACTGCTGGACAACCAAACTCCAGGGGAAGATCATCTTCCCACTCCATCCCACTTCCAGCTCCCCATTCATCCCACTGAGAGCCATCTCCACCACACAATAAAACCCCTGCATTCATTCTTCAAGTCCATGTGTGACCTGATCCTTCCTGGACATTGGACAAGAACTTGGGTACCAAGAGGGCATTGAGCTGGTTAACACTTAAGCCATCCATGGACGGCAAGGTTAAAATATGTAACATATGCCACTTGGGCTTTGGGAATCACAGACAACCACCCCTGGATACTGCTGTGGGGCTGGAGCCCAGGGGTGCTTGCCCCAGCTTCTGCACCTGCCCGTCTGTGTGCTCCCATCTGAGTGTTTGAGTATGTTAGGCAGCCAAACAGACAAGCCACACCCAGTCACACATCCTGTGAGAGGAGTCAGGGAACTCTCATAGGCTATTATTACTAAATAAGCAAGTTGTTAGAAATGTGAAAAACCCAGACCTATAGGAGCACTTAATTGCAGGCTTTTAAATTATAATTATCCTTATTTTTGTGAATGTTCCTTATCTACCCCAGGTAGCAAGTTGCATACATTATATGATCTAGCCCCACTGTATGAGTGAGAAAACTGTGGCTCAAAGTGCCTTGCCCTTGGTTACCTGGCTTGAGCCAGTTCTCCAAGAGGACATTTACCACTCTTTGCATTTAAAAAATAAATAAAAACAAAACCTTTCTTCCCAAAAATAAAATTACTATCAGCAAATGAATATATAATACCAAAATATTCAATATGGCTAGTTGCAGTATTTTAAATAATCTTATGATTCTTTCCTGCTCTGTAAAACTCTGGTCACTTGAATGTACTTACAAAAAGTAAACTATACACAAATGCTAATTAAATTAATGGCTGCAAATAAGTATTTAAAGTGTGCCAGGCACTGAGGCACCAGAGCTGCACACAGCCACTACGAGGCAGACATTAGAATCCCCATTTGATTGATCTGGAGACTGAAGCTTACAGAGAAGTTAAGTTGCTTGCTCAAAGACATAATGCCAGCAAGTGGCAGAACTCCACCATGTCTGAGGCCTTGCAAGCCTACCCATGTTCTTTCCTATCTCCCATATGCCTTGCTAGGAACAGATACCACAAATCTGAAATTCACGTATGCCAGGAAAGAGGCAGATTTTTTTTTTAATTATTTGTCCTACTTGAGACTTTCCATCCAGTGACATTCCTTTTGGTTCAATTGGTAATGGCTTAGAAATGCAACTGTTTGTGTATCCTTCCAGCAGGAACCTAATCACCTTGGATAAATAGCAGCTGCCTTAAGGAATGAATAGAAAATTAGTAAAAGTCATCATCTATATGATCTACATATCATCTGCCCTCTTGCAAACAGAACAAATTATTCATGTGGGCAGGCGTAATTCACACAGCGCTTGACCCCCTGATGATGTCCAGTGTGAGAGCCAAAGCCAAAACTGACCCAAAAGCACCCATGCTCTCCCAGTGTTGATTTGTGAGGCCTAACCCCTGTGCTTTTGCCTCATCATATATAACAACTGCTCACTTTTATTTCTACCTGGGAAATTTTACTTTCTCCTGATGATTTTTAATTTTTTAATAATTTTAAGTATTACAAGTATACTAAGGTGAGAGGAAATGGTTAGAGAAATCTTTATGGGGTGAACTTAAATTGGATTGTGGGGACGGCTATGCAACTTTGTAAATTTACTAAAAATCCACTGACTTGAACATTATGTTAAAGGAAGATAAAATCTCGGGACCTAAACTCAGTATGCCAAAGGGAAAAGTTAAGCTTGGGAACTGAGCCATGCAAAAACCGCCTTTCTTCTGTTCCTAAACAGATAGCTGCAATGATAGACGCTCACCTATCTCCTAAGGCAGTCTCCCTCACAAATCGCTCACAAGGAATTTGGGGCTTTGTGGGCCCCAAAATCCTTACCAAAAAACAGAGTTCTGTTGAATCTCACCCTGAAAATATAACTTAACAGCTTATCTTCACAGGTTTGGGACAAAGATGAGACTAGAAATCGTCCTATCACCCACCCAGAGACAAATGCATGTTTCATCTCTTCCTCTACTCTGCGATTACTTTATCTTAGGTAAAATGCAGATTTAAAATGCAGAATGCATAACTGACTGCTCCTCTACTCCCTCCTTTCACGTCAAAGAGGTAGATTCAGTGAGTGCTAATCAAAGTGTGATATAGCTGGCCTAGAGTTAGAACCGGTACAATGCCATTTTATAAAATGAGAAAACTGTTTCCATTCTCCTCACAATGACTGCTAGCCATGGCCTCTGTAAACTGCTAAGTTTACTTTGCAAAATGCAAAGAGAGGTAAAGCTGCATACCTTCTCTTATCTGTAACTGCCAGAATTGCTGGCCTGTTTACTGGTACTGACCAGAGTAAGCACCCCCAGATAATTCCATCCTGGCGCCAAGCAACTAAAAAAATCTGTGGACCCCACACCTGTCCAAATAATGTATAAACTAATGTTTATCTTAACTTCTGTAAACCTCTTAAGTGGCAATCAAAATGACAAAAGTCCCCTGGCCCTTGGAATGTCCGGAGCCCCCTCACCCTCCTCTCAGCCTAGGAGGTGATTGACAGCTTTCGTTCCCATCTCCACTCCTCACCCCCACTCCCAAGGTGGTTTTGCGGATATAAAAAAGTCTTGTCATCCTTCTTTCTCTGCCACGGGTTGGAGAGACGTGAGTCCTCCGTGGTCGCCGGCAATAAACCCTGCAATTTGGCATACTTTTGTCTTGGTGTTGACTTTCTATGCTCTGTCCGATACAACAAAAGGCTCACAATGCATAACATAAGAATGTGACCCCTTACCTCACTACCTGCCTACCTTTTTCTTTCCTCCTTTCCCCTTCTGCCACTCTCTCCTTTAAATGTTGAACTCCTCAAAATCATCTTTGGAAAATGCACAGGGCACAGATCCTACTGTAACTGTCTCCTTCCCAGGCACATCCTCAACCCTGGCAACATAATCCTCTAAACAGAAATCTGTCTCAGACATTTTTTGGGTTAAACTTAAAAGGAGTACTGCAAAGCACACCTCAATAAAGCAGGGTGAGTTAAAGTGTATTGAGATAATGCTAATGGATTATGGAGGTACGGTCTCCCTCCTGACTGAGAGGATAGAACTCTCACATTGATAGACAGCATTAAAGGAATTTCTTTGCTGCTTTTTATGGAAAAGAGCCACCATCTCTTATGGGAATACACTGTCCACAGGAATAATTTGTTCCATTCATGATTATGGTTTGGCTGTGTCCCCACCCAAATCTCATCTTGAATTGTACCTCCTACAATTCCTACATATTGTGGGAGAGACCCAGTGGGAGGTAATTGAATCACAGGGGCAAGTCTTTCCTGTGTTATTCTCAGGATGGTGAGTAAGTCTCATAAGATCTCATGCTTTTAAAAGGGGAGTTTCCCTGCACAAGCTGCCTTTCTTTGCCTGCTGCCATACATGTAAGATGTGACTTGCTCCTCCTTGCCTTCTGCCATGATTGTGAGGCCTCCCCAGCCACGGGGAATTGTAAGTTCATTAAACCTCTTTCTTTTGTAAACTGCCCAGTTTCAGTTATGTCTGTATCAGCAGCATGAGAACAGACTAATACAATTTGCAGGAAAGCAGATGATATGCAGCGTTCACATGGATTATGACTTCTCCTGATTTTCTATTCATTCCTTAAGGCAGCTGCTATTTATGTAACATGTTTAGTTAGGTTCCTGCTGGAAGGATGCACAAACAGTTGCATTTCTAAGCCATTACCAGTGGAACAAAAGAGACCAATCTCAAGTAGGACAAATAATTTTTTTTTAAATCAGCTTCTTTCCTGACACACCTGAATTTCAGATTTGTAGTATCTGTTCCTAGCAAGGCATGTGGGAGAGAGGAAAGAACATGAGCAGGCTTGCAAGGCAGCAGACACAGTGGAGTTCTGCCACTTGCTGGCAATGTGCCTTTGATCAAGTAACTTCTCTCTGTGACCATCAGTCTCCTGATCAATCTGATGGAGATTCTAATGCCTACTTCAGAGTTGCCATGTGCAGCCTGGTGCCTCAGTAACTGGCACACTTTAAATACTTATTTGTAGCTGTTAATTAGCAATTATGTATAAAGTTTACCTTTTTTAAGTACATTCATAAGGCTAGAATTTTACAGAGCAGGAAAGATTCATAGTTAATGACCACATCCCATTCCCGTTGGATGCAACAGCATGTATGCCAAAGAAGGAATTGTTCTTCTCAAGGCATCTAGGAATGCTAAATACAGACAAGAGCTGTGTGACTACAACACAGTCAGTGATGGACCACATACACCACGGTGGTCCCATAAAATTATAGTGGAGCTGAAAAGTTCTTATCGCCTATTCATAGCCATTATAACACATAGTGCAATGAGTTACCTACACATCAGTGGTGCTGCAGGTATAACCAAACCTACTGCACTGCCAGTCATATAAAAGTATAGCACATACAATTACATATAGTTCAGAATAATAAAGTATAGTACAGAATAATAAAAGCGACTGTTACTGGTTGATGTATTTATTATACTATATTTTTATTCGTGATTTTAGAGTGTATACTTCTCCTTCTACTTATTAAAAAAAGAACAGTTAACTGTAAAATAGCCTCAGGCAGGTCCTTCAGGAGGTATTCCAGAAGAAGGCATTGTTATCACAGGAGATGACAGCTCCAGGCAAGTTACTGCCCTGAAGACAGGGACAATGGTGATCCTTACCCTATGTAGGCCTAGGCTAATGTGTGTGTTTATACCTTAGTTCTTAAAAAAAAATTTACAAAGTAAAAGTCAAAAACTTTTAAAATAGAAAAAAAGCTTGAATAAGGACACTAAGAAAATATTTTGTACAGCTGTGCAGTTTGTGTTTTAAGCTAGGTGTTACTGTAAAAGTACCAGAAAGTTTTAAAAAATTAAAAAGTTTATTAAGTAAGAAAGTTACATTAAGCAAAGGTTTATTATTAAGGAAAAAAATATAAATGTGTACAGCCTAAGTGTACGGTGTTCAAAAAGTCTATACTAGTGTGTAGTGATGTTCTAGGTGTTCACATTCACTCATCACTCACTCCCTGACTCACCCAGAGCAACCTCCAGTCCTGCAAGCTCCATCCACGGTAAGTGCCCTATACAGGTATACAGTTTATTATATTGCGTGCCATATTTTACTATACCTTTTCTATGTTTAGATACACAAATACCACTGTGTTATAATGGCCTACAGTATTCAGTACAGTAACATGTTGTACAGGCTTATAACCTGGGAGCAACAGGCTGTGCCAGAGAGCCTAGGTGTATAGCAGGCTGTATCACCTAGGTTGTGTAAGGGCACTCTACGATGCTGGCACATGATGACATTGCCTCACAACACATTTCTCAGAGAACATATCCTCATTTAATGATGCATGACTGTAGTTACTGAGCCTGGAGGAGGAGGGGTGCCTGAGAGAGGTCTGAAATGATTAAAAAAGAAACAGGTGAGGGAACAGTGTATAAAGGTGGGGAGAAATGACCACCTTTTGGGAAATTGGTCATGAGAAAAGAAACCACAAGCACATCAGAACGGCTGACATTAAAAGTCCATGTTAGAAATGCGAGATCCTAGGCCCCACCCCAGACATACTGAGCAAGAATTGCTGTCGGTGAGACAAAGGGATGTGCATCGTCACAGGCTCCCTGTACCCCAGCCAGGTGATTTCTATGCACACTAAAATATGAGACCCACTTAGCAAGATGCTAAGGAAGGCCTCACATGTGTTCAATCAAGTTTAGCCTAAAGCTGCCTCCTTACATATTTTAAGTTTGGCCTAAAAGTTTCTCTGCACATCCTGAGCTACAATGGAGGTATACACAGACCTTAGCGACACTTGTGCCAATCACCGAGTTTTGGCCCATCAAACGTAGCCAACGGTTGGAACTGCATTCAAGTAAGGCAAACTCTGAGCCGTAACCAATCCTGCAGTCTGTCTATACCTCACTTCCCATTTTCTACACGTCACTTTCCTTTTTCTGTCCATAAATTATCTTCTACCACATGGCTGCACTGCAGTCTCTGAGCCTACTCTGGCTCTGGAGACTGACTGATGCACGAATCTTTCATGGCTCAATTAAACTCCTTTAAATTTAAATCTGCTGAAGTTTCTGTGTTATCGTATGTCACGCTAAGGTGTTTGCATGTTACCTTAAAGGCAATGAGAAGCTGTGGACAGGTTTTAAAAGGCAAGATGAAAATGGGCTTGCATTTTAGAAAGCGTAGTGTATTGTCAGCTGCCAGCAGCTCAAAAAAAAAAGGGCAGTCTAGCACAGAACACTGCTTTAGGGCAGAGTAAGAACCCTAGAGTCCCTCCAGGGCTCAGGAATGCTCGCACATTCTTACTTCCTTTACCTTTAGCCTCTTACATTCAATAACTGAACACAAACATACCTTTTACAGGCCATAGTCTCCTACTAACATCTAGGTGCTACATAAAAACGCTGTAAGAACTTTATGACATTCATCAGAACGTTTGGAGAAAACAAAAATTACAACACCATTTATATGTCAGTGACCAAATGCTGTTTCCAAAATATTACTGGCATTGTCACCTCCCTTGCTGACAAATATTAACACTTTTCAGTTTTAGACAGAGCTGGAACAGATGGCCCTTTGAGCCCCTGTTTACTACTTTATTTTGTGTGAAGTGGTTTCCTCTCCCACTCAGGAAAGGAAAGGTGGGAGGATGTAAACTTGAAGAATTTACCAGCTGGAGTCCTGGGTGTTCCAGCTGGAGCCTGAAAGGTGACTTATTTATTCTACAGGACTCCATCACAGAGGAAGGTTTTTGTGCAAGACTGGCTGGGCCAATCTTGACACAATGCCTGTGAGCAGCCACAGAGTGCAGCCTGGACAACAGTGCTACAAGCCAACTTCTGAGCCCCACACTAAGCGCTACATAGGCCTTTAACCCTCACGACAGGTTCTCCGCAATTTTTCTGGTGAATATGGAACACAGAGATTGAGTAACTTAGCTCAGGTTATACACATGGAGGAGCAGGGATTCAAACCCACGTCCAACTGACTCGAGAACTTACAACCAAACCAATTAATGGGATGTATCAAGTAATTTTCTATTTTTCATATGTTTTGATGCTTACATGTACATGAAGTAAATAAGCACACTTAATTCATAAGGCTTACAACATATTCCAAACAAACGTACAACACCCCTAGAAATCACCTAGTACAGAGGTCAGCAAACTTCCTCTATAAAAGGCATATAAATATTTAGACTGTGTGAGCCACACATAAAAGCCACACAAAAGCAGCCACAGGCAACACCTAAACAAATGGGCATGGCTGGGTTTTAATAAAACTTTATTTACAAAAATAGGCAGGAGATGGGCAGGTTGCATTTGACCTCTTAGTGAAGTTTGAGAAGTTTGTGGCCGCCTGACCTACTGGAAAGGACAATGAGTTTAGAGTTAGGGGACCAAGCCTCTAACCCTGATTCTGTGCCTAAGCCAGCTGAGCGACCTTGGGCCAATCACTTCCCTTCTGTTTCTAAGATGTGCACTTGTATAGAATTCTCTTCTCAACTGACTGCAAAAATAAGGTAAAAATATATTTTAACACACCAAAATGTTAGCTGCAGATTCTTCATCAAATCCAAGGATAATGAACCAGTAGCAGCAATACTTTAAAGTAAAAGCATAAAGAAAAAGTAAATTCACATTTTAATAGTACCTCTATGTGTCAGGTGCTTTGTAAAATATAATCTGACTTCATCCTTCATAAATGAAGAATGTCAGAGAAGTGAAATCACATGTTCAAGGTCAGACAGCAAATGGGAAGCAGGATCTAAGCCCAGCTGGCCGCTCCCTCAGAAGCTCAGGGCTGCTCTGCACAGGGGGAGCCAGTCTGGGTCAACGAGCCCTTGATCGATGATTCTGCACCGAGGATGACATATGAGGACTTCTGGGGGAGGATTTGGGAGTCGGGCCTCACCTCCCCCTCTTCAGGACTCTTTCTCTCTGTCCTCATCTGTCTTGTCCACCTCCTCTCAAAAGGATCATACTCCATTTGGCCTGAATAACAACGTGAGAATCTGAGATTTGTTTCCTTTGGTTCTGGGTGGAAGGACTGTGACTCATGGTTGTCCAGAATGCCAGGACAAAGTGGTCTGAGAAAGCAGGGAGGGAGAACAGGAGGACCAAGCACTCCCCCAAAGAAGCTGTGACTGGTCCTGCTGCCCACACCAGCACCATAGGGCAAGTCGGTTTTGTATCTCAGAACTTAGTCCGAAGGTAAAAGTCTATGTGATGAAACATAAACCTGTGAAATTACCCAAGTGTGCCTGACCTTGTCTGTCTCCTTAACTAACCACTGCATTTCAGTTTATAGGCATCCATTTAAAACTGTACCTTACAAATGGGGTTGGGAAAGGGAAAGTGAAACCAAACAGATGGGGATCATCATTGTTGCTTCCTTTACCCAAAAAGAAGAAAAGCAAAAATGTTCCCCAAATACAGAAGGGTGCGTGTGTGTCTCCACTGTCAAAAAAGGAAATTTTTTTCTTTTTTGGGACAGAATTTCACTCTTTTTGCTCAGGCTGGAGTGTGACGGCTCAATCTCAGCACACTGCAACCTCCGCCTCCCAGGTTCAAGCAATTCTCCTGCCTCAGCCTCCTGAGTAGCTGGGATTACAGGCATATGCCACCACACCTAGCTAATTTTTATATTTTTAGTAGAGATGGGGTTTCACCATGTTGGCCAGGCTGGTCTCGAACTCCTGACCTCAGATGATCCCCCGCAACTCAGCCTCTCAAAGTGCTGGGATTATAGGCATGATAATTGCCACTGCGCCCAGCCAAAAGCTAATTTTTTTAAAAGGCAGGGCCAGGCATGGTGGCTCATGCCTGTAGTCTCAGCAGTTTGGGAGGCCAACTCTGGGGGATCACTTGAGCCCAGGAGATGTTACAACCTGGGCAACACAGCGAGATCTCATCTCTATAGAAAAAAACTGGTTAGGCATGGTGTTACGTGCTGTAGTACCAGCTCCTGAGGTAGAGGGGAGCAGGGGCAGGCGATGTTAAGACAAGAGGATCCCTTGAGCCCAGGGGTTCAAGTCTGCAGTAAGCCATGATCACACCACTCTAATCTTGCCTGCATGACACAGCAAGACTCTGTCTCTTTAAGAAAAAAAAGAAAGAAAGAAAAAGGAAAAGACATAGCTAAGCATTCAAGGCCCAATTCTGATCAATGTAGCAGCAACAAACTCACATCAGGTCTCCTGCCTTAATCACTTAAAGTGGGCATACACAGTGCTCCAACTACATGGCCTCCATTCCACTTCACCATGCCTGAGGAGCACAGTTCCCCTGCTGTTCCCTCTGCTTGGAGGAATCAGGGGTGATCTGCTCCCTTGCTGCCTGCTGAAATTCCACCTCGTAAAGCCCAGATCAAATGTCACATTCTAGAAGACACATGTCAAAAGCTCAACTTCTCTCTGAACTTTTACAGACAGATCATCAGTTTCAACTCCCTCATATTGCCTGGGAGGAAAACAAGGCTCAAAAACATTATGGGACTTGCTGTAAGTCACACAGCTAGTCAGTAAAGACTTCATCTGGAAACCAAGTCAGCAGGTGGGATGGGCAGCAGGCAGGAGAATGTCCAGGTTGACCGCCCTATGAGAGCCCTCTTCTCTTCTCCTTGGAGCACAGGCCACTTGAACTCTCTCTAGACTCTGCCCTGCACTCCAGGTTACAGCTTCCTGTTTGTGTCCACATTTCTGACTTGTCTTTTTCAGATGTCCAAACCGTATCTTACCCTCATGTTACCTCAATGCTTCGGTTCCCTTGGGCCTTCAGTGAGTCCCAGTAGTCATTCAACAAACAAAACAAAACACCAGCCTCTGCCACTCTGGGTATGTCTACCTCCAATCAGCTTCCATGCCTTGCCAGGAGCCACCTAAAGTACTGCTCGCTCCCCACCACTCCTCACTGAAACCTGCAGACATACACCATGATCTCCACAATCTGATACAAGTCTCTGAATGGCCCTTCCTACCTGTGATGGTTAATTGTAGGTGTCAAGATGACCGGATTAAGGAATACCCAGATAGAACAGGTAAAGATTTTATTTCTGGGTATGTCTGGGAGAGTGTTTCCAGAAGAGACTGGCATTTGAATCCATGAACAGAGTAAGGAAGACCCACCCTCACCCAAAGTGTTGGGCACCATCCACTCAGCCGAGCACCCAGATAGAACAAGAAGAGAGAGGAAAGCCAAATCTGCTTGCTCTCTCTTTCACAGCTGAGAAGTCCTTTTTCTCATTCTCTTGGACATCAGAACTTGAGGTTCACCAGCCCCTGGTCTCCAGAACTTGCACCTGCAGACCCTCAGGTTCTCAAGCCTTCATCCTCAGACTAAGTTACAACATCAGCTTCCATGGCTTTGAGGCCTCTGGACTTGGACTGAGCCATACTACCAGCTTCTGCGGCCCTCCAGCTTTCAGACAGAATATGGTACGGCTTTTCAGGTTCCAATAATTGTATTCGTCCATTTTCACATTGCTATGAAGAAATCCCCAGGGCTGGGTAATTTATAAAGAAAAAGAGGTTTAATGGACTCACAGTTCCACGTGGCTGGGGAGGCCTAACAATCATGGTGGAAGGTAAAGTAGTAGCAAAGGCACATCTTACATGGCAGCAGACAAGAGAGCATGTGCAGAGGAACTGCCCTTTATAAAACCATCAGATGTCATGAGACTTACTCACTGTCACAAGAAGAGCATGGAAAAAAAAAAAAAAAACCTGCCCCCATGACTCAATTACCTCCCACTGGGTCCCACACATGACACATGGGGATTATGTGAGCTACAATTCAAGATGAGATGTGGGTGGGGACACAGCCAAACCATATCAACAATCATGTGAGACAACTCCCTAATAAATCCCTCTCATCTATCTATATATTTATGTCTGGAGAACTCTAACAAAGTAACCCTCCCGCCTTGTTTCCTGACACTCCACCTGTCCAGAGCACCACAGGCTCTTCCTCACCTCTGACCTTATCCTGCTATTCCTTCTCCTGGAACATACTTGAAAAGCTCCCCTCCCCACATCACTTCTCCATGGCTAACCCCTACCCATTCTTCAAGACTCCGAATTTTAAGAAATGACCTCCTCCAGGAAACCATTCCTGACTACCCTCTCTCCCAGGTGAGGTGCCCTCCTCTGTGCTCCCAAAGCACCCTGGCATCCCTCCTCCACCAAGTGGTTCTCAGCACACATGTCCCCGCTCTCCACTAGACCATAACCTGAGGCAGGAGCTGCATTTGCTTCTCCAGCACCTAACACAATACTCAACACATTAAGTCAGACTGAAAAATCGTCACTCACTAGTTACCTTCAGATCCAACAAACTTACAGTGTATCATTTCACCAAAATATTTTAAAATATGTAGGCCCTATGTATATGACAGCATAAGATCAGCAACAGCAAAGGGACATGTCCACAGATCACAGCAAAAAGCATTTACTACATACACAGTCTTTAAATAAAGAGCTTAAGATGCATGATGGCATTAGGAACTGCCAGGCACTCCCCACTTTAGTCCCTTTAGAGAGGTGTGATTACCTCACCAATATGGCAGCTGGCCATGGTAGCTCTGGGTATAAGCAGACTTGGTGCATCAGGAGGGAGCATAGATCCACAAAGCACAGGGAGAGAAGAGGAGAGTGCTGACTAAGGTGATGGCCAACAGGAGGCTCAAAAAAGGAAAATCCCTCACCCAAAGAAGCCTCAAAAGCACCCACAGGAGTCCCCAGGTACTCATCTTTGGGAAGTGAATACAAAGTAACTTCAGGAGACCCCACCTGAGATGCCCCACACAAGACTGGGGATTGGTGGGCTGTCAACAGATGGCTAGATGGAAACCCTGAGCCTCACTGAACTCACAGTATTGGATTCACACTGGGTGATTAGTAACCGGACCCATGGGCAGGGAACTGAGATAAGAAAGCAAGCAGCTAGCACAGGAAAAACTTATACTTGCCTTCAGAAGCATATGTGTTACCCAGACTTGAAGGGAAGGAAGTGGGTATCAAGGTACAGGGGGAGGAGGGGAGAAAATGAGGAAAACTTTCACTAGAAAAACAGCTGCCAAAAAACAGATAGGATTTCAAAAGAGACTCAAGACTGAACACTTCAGAAACATTTCAGGAAAATGCCTTTTTGTTAATTTCAGTTGGAGTTGGGACTGACGGTAAAGTGGTGATGCTGCTTCCTTCCACTAACTTGCATTACCAATTTACAAACACCCTTTCTTAACTCTACCCAAATGCATACCCTCAGGAACAAACCCTGGCCCACGCTCCACGATCAGAAAATTCAGTGGGCCACAGGGGTTAGTTTCATCTGCTTGTTGTCCTTCCCCATCCTCTACCCACCTGAAAGGAGACAGCAATGAGCTCTCCTCCTCCTCCTCCTTCTTAGGTGACAGCACACCCACCCAGGAACCCAGAATTATTATTCAATGGTTCCTCCCTCACTATACCACTGATCCTCAAACGGGGGGACAGGACACCAAGTCAAGTCCTCTTTCACGTTCTGAGAAATCCTTCAACTCTGGCCTCTTCTCTCCAATCCCACAGCCTCTGCTCTACTTCATTACTAATCATTTTCCACACTAACTGTTGCAACAGCCTTTTGTCCTTCTTTCCACCACCTCCACATCCTGGCTGCATCCACTTCACCAGATGTATCTTCCTAAAATCAGCAATCTTACCACAACTGCCTTGTCAAAAACCTTCAGGTGGCTGCGCACAGTGACACACACCTATAATCCTAGCACTTTGGGAGGCTGAGGCAGGTGGATCACCTGAGGTCAGGAGTTTAAGACCAGCCTGGCCAACATGGCAAAACCCCGTCTCTACTAAAAATACAAAAATTAGCCAGGCATGGTAGTGGGTGCCTGTAATCGCAGCTACTTGGGAGGCTGAGGCAGGAGAATCAGTTGAACCTGGGCAGTAGGGGCGGAGGTTGCAATGAGCCGAGATTACACCACTTCACTCCAGCTTGGGCGAAAGAGTTAAAACTCTGTCTCAAAAAAACAAAAACAAAAACAAAAAAACCTTCCAGGTTCCCATTTTTTAGGAGATACAACCCAAATTCCTTAGCGTGACATTCAGGACACAATGACTCATGATCCAAGGCAGCCTTTATGGTTTCAGCCCTGGACACCCTCCTTCCCACTGTGCCAAGTGCTCTCTTACTTCTGCCCATCTCAACTCCCCCCAAGCCCTTCCCCAAGGGGGGCCCAACACAATCCTGCTTGCCCTTTGAAACCTGGTTCAAGTACTATCTCTCCTTTCAAGTCCTTGCCAGCCCCTAAA
This sequence comes from Callithrix jacchus, assembly GCF_049354715.1. NCBI lineage: Eukaryota > Metazoa > Chordata > Mammalia > Primates > Cebidae > Callithrix > Callithrix jacchus. The sequence goes on from NC_133502.1 coordinate 121,817,662, forward strand.
CTAGGGAAGCCAATCATCCCTGTTTGTACCTGTTGTCTCAGTGCAATTCCTGAAAGCACTCATTTACTCAGAGTGCCCTGCTTTGAATGATACTTTATATGGCCCTCCTTTCTACCCTGACCCAAAGACAGAAATATTAGAGTGACTTGTGTAAATGTTTTGCTTGACCTCAAGTGTTTTGCCTGCTCCTCAAGGGTAGTAACTGTCTTCTTTTAGTGTGTTCTTGTTCCAGCATCTAAAGACTGTTAGCACCTGAAAGGGGTGAAATGAAAGAATAAATCTCGGCCAGTTGCAGTGGCTCATGCCTGTAATCCTAGCACTTTGGGAGGGATCACCTGAGGTCAGGAGTTCAAGACCAGCCTGGCCAACATGGTGAAACTCCATTTCTATTAAAAATACAAAATTTAGCTGGGTGTGTTGGCAGGCGCCTATAATCCCAGCTACTCAGGAGGCTGAGACAGGAGAATCACGTGAACCCATGAGGCAGAGGTTGCAGTGAGCCGTGATCCCACCATTGCACTCCAGCCTGGACAACAAGAGTAAAACTCCATCTCAAAAAACAAACAAACAAAAAATAAAATTTTCAACAAAGAAATGTAAAACAAAAAAAAGCCGGGCGCGGTGGCTCAAGCCTATAATCCCAGCACTTTGGGAGGCTGAGGCAGGTGGATCACTAGGTCAAGAGATTGAGACCATCCTGGTCAACAAGGTGAAACCTCGTCTCTACTAAAAATACAGAAATTAGCTGGGCATGGTGGTGCGCGCCTATAGTCCCAGCTACTCGGGAGGCTGAGGTGGGAGAATTGCCTGAACCCAGGAGGCGGATGTTGCGGTGAGCTGAGATCGTACCAATGCACTCCAGTCTGGGTAACAACAGCGAAACTACGTCTCAAAAAAAAAAAAAAAGAAAGAAATTTTAAAAAAACGAATAAATCTCAATTCTAAGAAAATTGTGGTAATGAATTTTATCTAAACTTCAAAGAAGAAATCTGCCAAATCAGAATTAGATCTAACAATTCCTGGGCCAAAAAGTAGGATGTGAAACCATGTCACATAAGCCATTTATTTCCTAGTCAGTGAGTCTCAGTTTTTTTCACTGTCAACCCCCAAGGGAGCCTAAGTAGAAAGCTTACTTTTTAAATTCAATAATAGGTTCAGAATGACTCAATAAATATTTTTAAAGTTAGGTTGGGCATGGTGGCTTACACCTGTAATCCCAGCACTTTGTGAGGCTAAGGTAGGTGGATCACTTGGGGTCAGGAGTTCGAGACCAGCCTAGCCAACATGGTAAAACCCCGCCTCTACTGAAAAAAATACAAAAATTAGCTGAGTGTGGCAGTGGGCGCCTGTAATTCCAGCTACTCTGGAGGCTGAGGCAAGAGAGTTACTTGAGCCCGGGAGGCAGAGGTTGCAGTGAGCCGAGATCATGCCACTGCACTCCAGTTTGGGTGACCAAGTGAAATTCTGTCTTTAAAAAAAAAAAAAAAGGCAGGGCCAGGCACAGTGGCTCACACCTGTAATCCCAGCACTTTGGGAAGCTGAAGTGGGCCAATCACCAGGTCAAGAGATCGAGACCATTCCAGCCAACATGGAGAAACCCTATCGCTATTAAAAATACAAAAATTGGCCGGGTGCAGTGGCTCACGTCTATAATCCCAGCACTTTGGGAGGCCGAGGCGGGTGGATCACAAGGTCAAGAGATCAAGACCATCCTGGTCAACATGGTGAAACCCCGTCTCTACTAAAAATACAAAAATTAGCTGGGCATGGTGGTGCGCACCTGTAGTCCCAGCTACTCGGGAGGCTGAGGCAGGAGAATTGCTTGAACCCAGAAGGTGGAGGTTGCGGTCAGCTAAGATAGTACCATTGCACTCCAGTGTGGGTAACAACAGCGAAACTTCGTCTAAAAAAAAAAAAAAATTAGCTGGGCGTGGTGGTAGGCACCTATAATCCCAGCTACTCAGGAGGCTGAAGCAGGAGAATCACTTGAACCTGAGAGGCAGAGGTTGCAGTGAGCCGAGATCATGCCACTGCACTCCAGCCTGGACGACAAGAACAAAACTCCATCCTCCCACCAAAAAAATAAATAAATAAACATTTTAAACAGCTATGAACATTTAACCTTATAACTGTATTTGCTGAGTGACTTTTAATATAATATTAAACATAATGCATCAAATAATATATGCAAATTATCAATTTATATAACTACATAATAGCAATGCAATCAAATTTTTAAAAAACATTCAAAACTGTTATTTTTCCAGTAACAGTAAAACCATTGCAAAAATTATTTTCAATAGCAAAAGTAAAACTATTGAAAAAATTATTTTCTGAAAGTGATTTTTTTTTGAAACAGGGTTTCACTGTCACCCAGGCTAGAGCACAGTGGCCTGATCGCAGCTCACTGCAGCCTCAACCTCCTGGGCTCAAGTAATCCTCCCACCTCAGCCTCCAGAATAACTTGAGACTACAGGCAGGCACCACCATGCCCAGCTAACTATTTACATTTTTATTTTTGCAGAGACAGGGTTTCACTGTGTTACACAGGCTGAAAAGTGATTTTTAGTGAACTTAACTTCTGTTTCATATGAGAGAATTTCTAACTTAACTGTTAGAGATTGATCCAAATACTGTCGATGTTTTCCTTTTTGGCACTTGAGATAATTATTGGTGAACTGAATAACTTTAATAGAATTAAATAAAAAAATATAAACAATTTTCATTCAATTCTCAAATCCTTATATTTGAGGGCCAAATATAAGCAAGCCACAAGGCACCCAAAAGTGCCTCAGAAGTATGTGAAGGTAACCAACCAAGATGACTTCAAGATCAGGCAACTGACAAGAGAGACAGTCTTCCAATCACAGCTAGTGTAATACCCAAGAAAACCCAGTGAGAGAAATTCAAATATTAAGAAACAAACTTTTGTTGACTGAGCTTTAAAGAGCCACAAACTATTATAATATCTAAGATGCTGTGCTCCCCAATAACCAATTTTTGCCTCCAACGAGGATGCAAGGCCTAACTTCAATGCTCCCAAATTTATCATACCAGCACCTACAAAACACAAATTAAAAAATCAGTTTACCCAAGAAAACCTCTATCCCACAGCTATCATGAGAGCTTTTCTACCATTATCATTCCTTGGCTACTTTTAAAGAAAAAGATTTCCATACCATTAGCGCTTCTCCCAAAAGAAACTCCCTTCCCCCACCCCACGGCCCCTCAAAAACAGCCTAAATCTTTTGAGCTAGAAGAACACTCAGGGCTCATCCAGCCCCTCTTTCTTCAGATAAGGAAGCTGAAAGAGCCCTCTGGGGTTAAGAGACTTGATCAATAAAGGTCAACCATCATGGGCAGGACCTTGCCTGTCTTGTTCACTGTTGTACCTCCAGGCTAGTACAGGGCTTGGCACCTAAATAGCTGTTTACACACATAAGTGATTAACAACTATGGGGCAAAGAGAGGTAAGAACCAGGTGACCTAAAACAAGCTATTTGCACACCTAGTAAAATTGAAGAACTGGGTCTTATGAACTCAAGGTTAGAGTTCTTCAAGCCCATTTACAGTATGGGACTTTCTACAAATAAGTCAAGGGTATCCAGTCTACAACACACAACTTCTTTATCTGCTCACACTTACTTGATCTCCTTTCTAGAGTTCTGGTACACAGGTCATAACTCCCTCATCAGACTGAGAACCCTAAAAAGGCAAAACTGTGTCTTCTCTAAGGCACCTACTAAGTTGGAACCCAAAGTAAATGCTCAGTAAATGCTTGCTTAGTTTATAGCAATGGAAGTGGTAGGCTGTGAGGGACAAAAGTAAATTTGGCATGAACAAAGAATTGTCTGTATTTAGCTCATCAACTAGGACTAGTATAGTAGCACGTAACAGAAGCGTAATAGTTGCTTTTCACAAGATGGCGCCGAAAGCGAAGAAGGAAGCTCCTGCCCCTCCTAAAGCCGAAGCCAAAGCGAAGGCTTTAAAGGCCAAGAAGGCAGTGTTGAAAGGTGTCCACAGCCACAAAAAAAAGAAGATCCGCACGTCACCCACCTTCCGGCGGCCCAAGACACTGCGACTCCAGAGGCAGCCCAAATATCCTCAGAAGAGCGCCCCAGGAGAAACAAACTTGACCACTATGCGATCATCAAGTTTCCACTGACCACTAAGTCTGCCATGAAGAAGATAGAAGACAACAACACACTTGTGTTCATTGTGGATGTTAAAGCCAACAAGCACCAGATCAAACAGGCTGTGAAGAAGCCCTATGACATTGATGTGGCCAAGGTCAACACCCTGATTCGGCCTGATGGAGAGAAGAAGGCATATGTTCGACTGGCTCCTGATTACGATGCTTTGGATGTTGCAAACAAAATTGGGATCATCTAAACAGTCCAGCTGGCTAATTCTAAATATATGTATATCTTTTCACCATTAAAAAAAAAAAAAAAAAAAGAAGCGTAATAGTTAATGAATGAAGAAAAATGAATGATACAGCAAAAAACTGAGAGCTTTTAAGCAACATCTTTTCTGCAGTCTTTCATTCATTCAACAAATATTTATTTACCAAGTACTAGGTGCCAGGCTCTCTGCTACTCTGAAACATAACTTCCCACACACAGTTTCACCCACAGAAACCTAACTCCTCTCATCAGCTAATGCACCTCTAGCGTTCACCTTGTAAGCAGTGAGCATAGCTGGGGTGACCATTTGTCAAAAAGTATGTTGGAAACAGTACCAGTTTACACCTATTATCCCAGTGCTAATTAATAATAGCACTGCCTCAACAATGCCCTAATCTAGAGAATTATATAGCCCTAAGTACAGCAAATCTTTCCCCACAAACACACCAAGATTCAAATATTTCACCCTACAGTCTTGGGACCCTCAACGCAAGGGAAAGGCTGTAACCAAGGGTCTGGACAGCCGGTTTGCCCTATGTCTCTCAGTCATGGAAGGAGGGGCAGTTCAGTTCTTGTTTTGTTTTTGTTTATTTTACGGCCCACATTTATTGTATTCCGTGTCAGGGGATTCCTGGCATTAAAGAGATAGACGGAAATCAACCGCCTCCTCCAGCTCATCCACTATTGCATCATTTGAAACCAAAGCCTTCTAAAGGAAGCGACTCCTACAATTCAAGTCAGGTAAGATGGCAGCAACAGCAACTGTGGGTGCTGGCTGCTGCTGGAGCCTCGGTCTCAACTTCAAGCGCAGGGAGAGCGCTGTCTCTGGAGCTGCCAGGTGCTGAAAGAACAGTCAATAAATCAACAGGTCCGGCGCGCCCGCTCCTGCGTGCTCAGGCCCGGGCGCGCCACGACTGTAGGAAGTGGCCGATTAGTCAAACACAGCTGAGACCAAAGGAGGCCGGAGTCAGTTCTCAAAGTGCTTTCCCTCCAGCCACCGCCGACTCTGAGGACCCGCTAGGGGAAGTGTCCGGGCCCCGTGGAGGGAGGGGGAAGCGCCACAGCCTGAGCTCCGGCTTCCGCCCTCCGACCCCGACCCCTGGCAGCCCTGCCCTACTATCGCGGCAGGTACCCCTCGACTCGTACTTCCTCCGGCAGTCCCCTCTTTTCATCAATCTTAAACCTTTCGGTTCTGCCACCAGGAAACTTCCATAGAAGGTCAGATTCCCAGGTCGAGAGATGATTCCAAGAAAACCCACAGGGCCAGTGTTGGGACGTCAGGGTCTGACTTCATAAAGCCCAGGCGTCGCTGGGCCCGCTCGAACAGGTCAGAGCTGCGGGTCCTCCGCTCCCGCGCCCTCACGCCCATCTAAGTGCCTGCCGAACACGGGTCCTCCATCCCCACGACCCACGGGGCCGGCGGCCCGAACCTCGGCAGCGTGTCCGCTCAGCGCGCCGCAGGCACCCTCCTAGCTCCAGCGGGGACAGACCTGCTGAGGCCGGGCGCCCCCACCCGGCGCCCGCCCACCCCCGAGAGGGGACCAAGGGGGCGGGGCCTCGGCCGAGCCTGCCCGGCTGGCTCTGCTGTCCAGGACTCCCGTCCCGGGATCCAGGGGTCGTGCCCGCACTCGCCATCGGCTCGTACCTCGTCCGCTTCCAGCTCCGCTCGGCTGCCTACGAGCGCCATGTTCTTCCTCCGGCTGCTGCCACCCAAAAACCAAGCAGGGGACTCGGAGCCGACTCCCGCTCTCAGCTCCGGGCTCAGCCCAGCGCAAGAGACAGAGAAAGGAGGACTGCCCGGCGCACCCTCCAGGTCTCGGGGCGGGGCAATGCAGCTACGCGGTTTCCCCGCCCCTGGAGCCGGCAAACCCCTAAAGCTTCCATTTTCTCCGCGAACGCCGCGCTAGAGGCCAGCGACTTGCCCGGCCCCCAGTAGGCTCGCCCCGCCTGTGGCCGCGGGGGAGCAGCCAACCAGGCTCCCACAGTGCGTCTCCGCCCCTAGCGGGCGGCCGCCCCGCCCACGTGGGCGAAGTCACCTCCCAGATAAAGTTTCCTGGTCTGGCACGCCCCCTCCGGAGGGTTCCCTAAGGTTACCTGCTGCATGTGCTCTGCGGAGGCTGGGTACACCTGTAAAGAAGCTAGAGAGCGCGGGGATGACAAAACCAAGGTCAAAGCAGCGCCCCACCTGGGGCCCGTGGAAGCATCCGCCTAGCCCTTGGTCTGGTGCCATTTTCCCTCGACAGATGGGCACTGCATCTCGCAGATGGTGTGGCCCGAGGGCACCCCTGGGTCATGGTCACTGGTCCCCGAGAGGTCTTTGACACACCACCCGCCTGGACACTAGGTGGGAGGACTCTGTTTGCCTCTGTGTTCAAAAAATAGAAAAAATACGGGACAGAGAATTATACATCTTGGAACTCCTCTACTGCCTCCTACCCGGACCGTGTATCTCCCCATAGCATCCTGTATTGACCCCTTTTGTAACTCCAAACGTAGGTATGTAATTCGTGCTTGAACTATAAACTCCATGAGGGTAGGTTGCTGTCTTCTTCAAGACTGTATCCCCAGCACCTAGATAGAACACTGTCTTGCATATAGTAGGTGCTCAACAGATATTTGTTGGCTGAATTTGAAAATTCAAACTTACTTCTCATATGTAAATAGAAAATTAAAAGCTAGATCTTTACGAGTTTGGGGGAGAGAGGTCAGCTTTACATATAGAAAAATACACCAAATTAAATGTGTAATTCAATGACAAGTGTTTACAAAACATCCCAGTCATAATATAGATAGAACATCCTGAAAAGTTTTCTGTGACCCATTGCTGTCAATTTCCTACCTCCACTCCCTGACCTCTGTCAATCACTGATCTACCATCAACATCGATTTGCCTTTTTTTTTTTTTTTTAAGACGGGGTTTCACCATGTTGGCCAGGCTGGTCTTGAACTGCTGACCTCAGGTGATCCACCAGCCTCGGCCTCCCAAAGTGCTGAGATTACAGGCATAAACCACCGCGCCCGGCCCGATTTGCCTTTTCTAGAATTTCATATAAATTTAATCAGAGCATGTGGTCTTTCATGTTTGACTCGTGAAAGACTATTTAATAGTCATCCAGTGATAATTGTAAAAACAGCTAGGCCAATCATGGTGGCTCATGCCTGTAATCCCAGCATTTTGGGAGGCCGAGGTAGGCGGATCACAAGGTTAAATGATTGAGACCATCCTAGCCAACATGGTGAAACTCTGTCTCTACTAAAAATACAAAAATTAGCTGGATGTGGTACTGGCAACTGCTTTACTGACACAGAAAGAAAGAGGGAAGGGTGGCTAGGGCCAGTACAAAGCAATGGTTATCAGGTAGGCCCTAGATAACCTGCTGGGGTTCAGATTCTGGCATTCCTACTTACTTAACTGCTGTCTGGTCTCAGGCATATTACTTGAACTCTCTGAGCCTCATCAGTTTACTCATCCGTAAGAGAACAGCACCCCGCTTTATGGGGTTATGAAGAATAAATGAAATGCTATATGCAAGAGCTTCAGTAGAGTCCTGACACATAGTAAGGACTCAATAACTATTAGCTATTTTTCTTTCTTCTTTCTTCTATTTTTTTGAGATAGAGTCTCACTCTGTTACTCAGGCTGGAGTGCAATGGCGTTATCTTGGTTCACTGCAAACTCTGCCTCCCGATTTCAAGCGATTCTCTTGCCTCAGCTTCCTGAGTAGCTGGGACTACAAGCATATGCTACCACATCCAGCTGAGTCACTTTGCATCCTTAATACTTGCTGTATGATCTTAATGGTTTGGTAAGTACTTTTACACTAGAAGAGTAAAATGGTTTCTGCACCAGAAATATTGAAAAAATGGGTTAGATCATGATGGTTGCTCACCTCTCTGAATTGTCTAAAAATCCTTGAATTGTATACTTACACTGGGTGAAATTTGTGATCATATAAATTATATCTTAGTAAAGCTGGTTTAAAAAAACTAGTTGACACAGGCTAGGTGTGGTGGCTCACGCCTGTATGGGATTACAGCACTGGGAGACTGAGGCAGGAATCTAGCTTGAGTTTAGGAGTTCAAGACTAGCCTGAGGCTAATAACTACAATTAGCCTGAGAAACATAGCAAGACCCCATTTCTAAATAACAATACTTTTAAGGCCAGGCACAGTGGTTCACGCCTGTAATCCCAGCATTTTGGGAGGCCGAGGCAGGTGGATTACCTGAGGTCAGGAGTTCCAGACCAGCCTGGCCAACACAGTGACACCCTGTCTCTACTAAAAATGCAAAAAATTAGCCAGGCGTGGTGGCAGGCACCTGTAATCCCAGCTACTAAGGAGGCTTAGACAGGAGAATCTCTTTAACCCATGAGGCAGAGGTTGCAGTGAGCCGAGATCACACCATTGCACTCCAGCCTAGGCAACAAGAGTGAAACTCCGTCACTAATAATAATATTTTATTATTTAGAATACACTTTCTGAACAGATGGAGTCAGATGGACTAGAAGAGACCTAGAGTTTGTTTAATTCCAATACCCCTGAAAATTTCCATTCCTTCCCAGATCCCCAACCCACTCCGACCTCCTCCTATGTTTCACTTTCTGAGGCTAGAATTCCTGTCCAGGTCCAGATTCTACTCTGTATTACTCATGCATGATTCTGTTTTTTAAAGTTCATTGGTTCCTAAATTGATAGCACATCTTTCTGACATGAAGCCATCTCGTTGGTAGCTTCCTCTCCCATATGCTGTTATTCTGCCTTAGGAATATCAACTCTTCAAATTTTGAAGAGATACGAACAAACCTGGCTCTAATTAGTGACAGAATTATGTTATAATGAGAATCAAGTGTATTATTTAAAAATCTATACTTATAAATGAAGCTTGACTGGTGTTTTTGTTGTTGATTTTTTTAGATATCAGGGAGCAAATCTGAAGTCCTGTATGTTTTAAATTCACATCAGAAGATAAGCAACATTCATGTTTCAATTATAAACACTGAATGAAGAAATGTATTCTAGCCACTGGAACCTCTAATTAAATTTGCTTTGCTCAGGGCAACTGTCAACTTTCTTTGCCCATACATGTGATTTTAGCATGTGTGATTTTATCATGAATCACAAATATAAAACACTTTTTCTTCAAAGAACAATTAGAATGGATTTGTTTTTCCACAGAATCCCCCTCGCCAGGTTGCTGGTAAAGTTACACTGTAGCAGTGAAGTAAGATTGCTCAGATAATCCACATCCCAGAAGTAATTAGCGTAGAGATTAAGCAAGAGGGTATCTGAATCATTTCATTTGGAAGCCACACCTACTGGAAGCTGTTTGGGCTTCAAAATAAATCTAATATTGCAGACAATCTGATCTTCTTTTAAAATTTTTTCTTTTTTTTTTTTTTTTCTTTTGAGATAAGAGTCTCACTCTGTCACCCAAGCTGGAGTGCAGTGGCTCGATCTTAGCTCACTACAACCTCCGCCTCCTGGGTTCAAGCGATTCTCCTGCCTCAGCCTCCCATGTAGCTGGGATTACAGGTATGCACCACCACACCAGGCTAATTTTTGTATTTTTAATAGAGATAGGGTTTCACCATGTTGGTCAGGCTGGTCTCAAACTCCTGACCTTGTGATCCACCAGCCTCAGCCTCCCAAAGTGCTGTGATTACAAGCGTGAGCCAACACACCTGGCCCAGACAATCTGATCTTTAGTATTCCTGAACATGTTACCTTTAACTGAAAGTTTTTTGTGCTGGTATTTGATTTTAATAAAAAATTGAATCTTCGGCTGGGCATGGTAGCTTATGCCTGTAATCCCAGCACTTTGGGAGGCTGAGGGGGCCAGATCACCTGAGGTTGGGAGTTCAAGACCAGCCTGACCAACATGGAGAAACCCTGTGACTACTAAAAATACAAAATTAGCCAGGTGTGGTGGCACATGCTTGTAATCCCTGCTACTCAGGAGGCTGAGGCAGGAGAATCACTTGAACCCAGGAGGCGGAGGTTGAGGTAAGCCAAGATTATATCATTGTACTCCAGCCTGGGAAAGAAGAGCAGAACTCCATCTCAAAAAAAAAAAAAAAGATAAAAGAAAAAGAAAATTGAATCTTTATGATTTGTGCCATAGGAGAAGCTCAAATCTATGAAATAAGTGCTGGTCGTAAATCATGTGTTTGTCAATGGCTATGTCTCATATTCATGTCTTAGCTCCTCAAGGAAAACTTCCCCTTCTAAAACAGCCCTCCCTCTCAGTCACACTCTACCACATCCTCCTGCTGTATGTATACCACTGTTCACTACCGGGAACTCTCTTGTTCGTTTGTTTGCTTGTTTATGTCTATGTCCCTTAACAACAGCACACTATAATATAAGCTCCATGAGGAAAGGGATCTTGTATTTTATGTCTAAAGCAAAAACCCCAATGCCCAACACATAATGACTACTTAATAAATGGCTATGGAGTGAATGAATGAAAGTATAAAAAGTTCATAGTACATTAAGCATTATTGTTTAGACCTAGCAGCCAATGTTTTAGCATAGTCCAGTAATAATGAGGGAGACTTAAAGAATGAAAATCATGTGTAGTCTAAAATATAAATTGTTTCCTAGGGTAATGTACAGGCTTGAGGATTATCTTTAACACATACTCAGTTTTTCAAAATTACATAAGAGTTAAGCACTTAGAGGTCCCTCAGTGACCTAAAGAGGAATAAGTCACCTCCCTGGGAGAGGTTTCTATGCTAAGGGGAAAAACCTCATCACTTAATGGAAGCTGAAATCTTCCCTTCAGAATATCCTTTTTCCAGGCACTCGAAGCTAGGCAAACATTTATTTTGCCCTACTTATTGTTTGTTCACTTTTTTTATATACACACACACACCAAAAAAATATATATGTGTGTGTATATATATATATATATATATATAATCTTTCCAATTGCCTTCCTGTTGATTTTCATCTCTTTAAACTTAATTAATATCATTTCTTCAGACAAAGAAAGTAAAACCCAAAGAAGAGAGCAACAACAGGAAGAGTAACTTTGGCAATACACAATCTCAGGGCAGAGAGTCAAAGATTTAAAAACAAGACCAAGCAGACATGAAGGTACGCCAGTAGTCCCAGCTACTCTGGAGGCTAAGGCATGAGGAGGATCACTTGAGCCCAAGCATTCAAGTCCAGCCCGGGCAACATATCAAGACCCTCATCTGAAATGAAGAAAGAAAAATGAAAAAAGAAAACGAAAGGAAAGGAAAGGAAAGAGGAAAGGGAAGGAAAGGAAAGGAAAGGAAAGGAAAGGAAAGGAAAGGAAAGGAAAGGAAAGGAAAGGAAAGGAAAGGAAAGGAAAGGAAAAAGGAAAGGAAAGAGGGGAGGGGAGGGGAGGGAGAGAGAGGGGAGGGGTGGGAAAGAGAGGGAGGAGGAAGAGAGAAAGAGAGAGAGAAAAGAAAGAAGAGAGAAGGAGAGAGAGAGACAAAAGAAAAGCAAGATCAATAAGAATAAATAACTAATTGGCAGCAGAAGCTGCTTATTGCCACCTGCTGTTCATGCTCCCGTAGCTCCATCAATAGGAGCACCTGATTTTTTTATAGAGCCCACATTCTGCCTAGCTAAATGACAGCATTTCTAAGGGTGCCTTTGCAATTAGGAATGGCCAGTGAAACTCATTTGACATCCCTGAAGGCTCTATGAAGAAAAATTACTCAACTAGAGTATGTGCCCTTTTGCCCTCATTCCAGTGAACATATGAATAATAAGAAAGAAAAAGAGCCTTATTGCTGATATTAAGAAAGTTGCAGTGGTCTGGATAGAAAATCTAACCAACCACAACATTCACTTAACCCAAAACCTAATCCAGATCAAAGCCTTAACTCTTCAATTCTATAAAGGCTGAGAGAAGTGAGGAGGCTGTAAAAGACAAATGTCAAACTAGCAGAGGTTTGTTCATGATGTTTGAGGAAATAAGCCTTCTCCAAAGCATAAAAGTGCAAGGTGAGGCAGTGAGTATTGATGAAGAAGATGCAGCAAATTATCCAGAAGATCTAGCTCAGATCATTGATGAAGATGGCTACACTAAACAAAAGATTTTTAATGTAGACAAAACAGCCTTCTAGTGGAAGAAGATGCCATCTAGAATTTTCATAGCTGGAGAGGAGAAGTCAATGCCTGGCTTCAAAGCTTCAAAGAACAGGCTGACTCTATCATTAGAGGCTAATGCAACTTATTATGACTTTAAATTGAAGCCAATGCTTATTTACCATTTAAAAAATACCAAAGCCCTTAAGGATTATGTTAAATCTACTCTGCCAGCGCTCCATAAATGAAACAACAAAACTTGGATGACAGCACATCTATTTACATAATTGTTTACTGAATATTTTAAGATGACTGTTGAGGCCTACTGCTCAGGAAAAAAAATATTCATTTCAAAATATTGCTCATTGACAATGCCACCTAGTCACCCAAGACTTCTGATGGGGATGTACAAGGAGATTAATGTTGTTTTCATGCCCACTAACAAAAAAATCCATTCTGCAGTCCATGAATCAAGGTCTAATTTTGATTTTCAAAACTTAGTGTTTAAGAAATACATTTCATAAGGCTCTAGGTGCCATAGATAGTGATTTCTCTGATGGATCTGGTAAATGTATATTGAAAACCCACAAAGGATTCACTATCCTAGATGTCATTAAGAACATTTGGGATTCATGGGAGGATGTCAAAATATCAGCATTAACAGGAGTTTGGAAGAAGTTGATTCCAGTCCTCATGGATGATTTCAGTGGAGGAAGTCACTGCAGATGTGGAAGAAATAGCAAGAGAAGTAGAATCAGAAGTGGAATCTGAAGATGTGACTAAATTGCTACACTCCCATGATGAAAACTGAATGGATAAGGAGGTGTTTTTTTGGTTGGTTTTGTTTTGTTTTAGAGAGAGTCTCACTCTGTCACCTAGGCTGGAGTACAGCAGCATAATCATAGCTCATTGCAGGCTCAAACTCCTGGGCTCTAACAATACTCCCACCTCAATTTCCCAAGTAGCTAGGACAACCAGCAAGCACCACCACACCCAACTAATTTATTTCCTGTGGAGATGAGAACACACTATGTTGCCCAGGCTGGTCTTAAACTCCTTTCTTTAAGCAATTCTCCTCTATATTAGTCCATTTTCACACTGCTATAATGACATGCCTGAGACTAGGTAATTTATAAAGGAAAGAGATTTAATTGACTCACAGTTCCACATGGTTGGGGAGGCCTCAGGAAACTTAAAATCATGGCAGAAGGGGAAGCAGGCACAGCTTACATGGAATCAGGTCAGAGAGTGAGCAGGAAGAGGAACAAACACTTGTGACAGAACTGCACGAGAACAGCATGGGGAAACACCCCTCATGATCCAGTCACCTCCCACCAGGTCCCTCCCTCAACACATGGGGATTATGGGGATTACAATTCGAGATGAGATTTGGGTAGAGACATAGAGCCGAACCACATCATACTACCTCAGCCGCCTAAAGCACTGGGATTTCAGGTGTGAGCCACCATGCCTAACCTGGAATTGTTTCTTATGAATAAGCAAAAACAGTGTTTTCTTGAGACAAATGTACTCTTAGTGAAGATGCTATGAACATCTTTGAAATGACATCAAAGGATTTAGAATATTGCATAAACTTAGTTGACAAAATAACAGCGTTTAGGAGGATTGACTGCCATTTTGAAAGAAGGTCTACTGTGGGTAAAATGCTATCAAACAGCATACATGCCACAGAGAAATCTTTCTTAAAGAGTTAACTGATGCCAGACAAGTTAACTGATCACACCTGTAATCCCAGCATTTTGGGAGGCTGAGGTGGGGAGATCATCTGAGGTCAGGAGTTTGAGACCAGCCTGACCAACATGGTAAAACCCTGTCTCTACTAAAAATGCAAAAAATTAGCCAGGGATGGTGGTGCGTGCCTGTAATCCCAGCTACTTGGGAGGCTGAGCAGAGAATTGGTTGAACCCAGCAGGTGGAGGTTGCAGTGAGCCAAGATTGTGCCATTGCACTTCAGCCTGGACGACAAGAGTGAAATTCTGTCCCCTCCCCCACAGAAAAAGGTTAACTGGTGTGGCACATTTCATTATTGTCTTATTTTAGAAAGTTTCTGTGGCCTCCCCAGCCTTCAGCAATAACCACCCTGACTAGTCAGCAGCCATCAACAACAGGGAAAGATCTTCCATCAACAAAAAGATTACAAGTCACTAAAGTCTCGGATGAGTGTTAGCACTGTTTAGCATTAAAATATTTTTTAATGAAGGTACATATATTTTTAAGACATAGTGCTATTGCATATTTAGTAGACTACAGTGTAGTATAACGTTAACTTCTATATGTGCTGGTCAATCAACAACTGTGTGCGACTGGCTTTATTGAAATATGTACTTTATTGCAGTGGTCTGGAATCAAACCTGCGATATTTCCAAGGCATGCCTGTATGCACCGCCCCTATCCTGAGGAGACCTCCGCAGGTCCTGATTCTGTTGTGCCTTTTATTCTGGCATCTTTTTTCTCATATTGCTAACACATTTTATCATCCCACAAATTCAAGTATTCTCTACATTTTAGAGGACACTAGCATCTTTTAAAAAATGATATTCTCATTGTATTTCCTGCAGAGTTCAAGAAACTAATAATTATTTTGACCATCTTCAGCAATTCTACTCTCATTGCCTCTTTTAGGCCTAGCATTTACAACACTTCTGATTGGGCACTTTGGGTTTATATTAAGCAGCTCCTAAATTCACCTACCTACCTATAGAAGGAGTCACAGATACAAACCTCTGTAAGACTTATGCATAGCAACATTTATATTCTAAAATCATTAGCCAGGTGTGATGGCACATGCCTGTAGTCCCAGCCACCTTGGAGGCTAAGGCAGGAGGCTTGCTTGAGCCTAGGATTTGAAGTCATATAACTGCCCTCCAGCCTGGGTGACAGAGTGAAACCCTGTCTCAAAAAAAAAAAAAGGAAAGAAAAGCAATTATGACTTAGCACTACAATGATTAGTTCTAAGTGTCTCTAAAAAGCAATGGTTCACAAGCCTGAGCATACACACGGAACTCTTAAAACACAGATTTTTGGTCCCAGCCCCCAGGATCTTCAATTAGGTCAGTCTGAGGTGGGTCCCGCTTGCTGCTGTTGCTGCTGCTACAGCTCCTGCTAATTCAACAACCACACTTTGAGAACCACTGCTCTAAATCATGGTAAGCAATTTGAGTCCTTTCAAGCATAAGCAGTCTGCCTGGCTTCCAGATGTAGCCCACCAACTACAAGTTAAGGAGGAAGGTCTAGAAAAGTACTTTCATACTGTGCTATGGTTTGAATGTTTGTGTCCCCCTAAAATTCATATGTTAGAACCTAATGCTGGATGTGATAGGATTAAGAAGTGGGACCTTTGGGGAAATTATTAAGTCATGAGGGCTCCATTCTTATGAATGGGGTAGTGCCCTTATAAAAGAGGTTGAAGGGAGCTGCCTTGCCCCTTCTACCATTTAAGGACACAAAAGAAGCCATCTCTAAAGCAGAGCATGAGCCTTTACCAGACACTGAATCTAGTAGCACTCTGACCTTGGCCTTCCCAGCTTCCAGAACTGTGGGAAATAAATTTCTATTACTTATAAATTACCCAGTCCCTGGTATTTTGCTATAGCAGCCTTCTGAGACATGTTGCTACTTAGCACATATGGTCTAACCTAAATGAAAAGTTGTGAAAATTTTTCCCTTGGTACTTTTCCATCAATAAGGAAAACAATCCAAGTGGTAAGAATATATCTTGTTTATGTGAATCAATAAAACTACTTTATTTGCATAAAATCTTATTTTGTCTGATTGATATATAGCTATCTATATCTATATATACATAAATAGACATAAAGCTTGGTTCTCATTGCTCCAAGACACAGCCTGGCTCCACACAGATATCAGACCATCAGTAATAAAGCCACATCTACTAGTCCTTGAGACCTGGGTTTCTGACCTTGAACAGTCCACTTCAGTTCTTTTCATGGTGTGTGTGTGTGTGTGTGCAATATAGAATGAAGGGCTAAAGTATATAACCTTCCATATCTTAAAAGCTATAGTTCGGAGATGCTAGAGATTAAACTGAAGGAAGATCTTCTTGATCCACAGTTATGAGTGAAACTGGGATGTGGTGACTGGAAGTAGCCAAGAAGATGATTTAACATGTTCCCAAAGTACCACATATCTTAAGTAATTTCCCCAAAATATCAGGCTAGCTAACGTGTTGGGAAGGAAGTTTTTTTTGAGACCGAGCCTTGCTTTGTCACCCAGGCTGCAGTGCAGTGGCACAACCTCTGCTCACTACAACCTCCACCTCCCAGCCTCAGGTGATCCTCCCACCTCAGCCTCCCAAGAAGCTGGGACCCACAGGCATGCGCCACCACAGCCTGCTAGTTTTTGTGTTTTTTTTAATCTCATCTTTCTCATCAAAAGATGAGCTCTTGCCATGTTGCCTAGGCTGGTCTTGAACTCCTGATGTAACTGCCCAAGGGGTTCCCCTTGCCCACTGCCTAGACAGAACCAATTTTTCAAGACAAGGGAATTGTGAGTTATTCATACAGAGCCAGTTGTGTTGGAGGCCAGAGTTTTATTATTCCTCCAATCAGTCTCCCCAAGAATTCCAGGAGCTGAGTTTTTAAGGACAACTTGGTGGTTGGGGGAAAGTCAGTAAGCCAGGAGTACTGATTGGTCAGAAATAAAATCATAGGGAGTCTTCAGGCTATATGTGAGGCCCATAATCATGTGTAATCATAGCTGTCTTCTTGCACTGAGTCAGTTCCTGGGTGGAAGCCACAAGATCATATGAGCCAGTTAATCGATCTCAGTGGTGCCAGCTGATTCATCAATTGCAGGGTCTGCAAAATATCTCAAGCACTGATCTTAGGAGCAGTTTAGGTAGGGTCAGAATCTTGTAGCCTCCAGCTGCATGACTCCTAAACCAAAATTTCTAACGTTGTGGCTAATGTTAGTCCTACAAAGGCAACCTAGTCCCCAGGCAAGAAGGAAGTCGGCTTTGGGAAAGGGCTGTTGTCATCTTTGTTTTAAACTATAAATTAGGTTTCTCCTAAAGTTAGTTCAATCTACTCCCAGGAATTAACAAAGACAGCTTGGAGGTTAGAAGCAAGATGTGGAGTTGGTTCAGTTAGATCTCTTTCACGGTCTCAGTCATAATTCTGCAAAGGCAGTTTCAACGGGCTCAGACAATCTACCTGCCTCAGCCTCCCAAAGTGCTGAGTTTACAATGCACTTGGTTGGGAAGACTTTTAAGGTGAAACAATTTATTTATTATTTATTTATTTATTTATTTATTTTTAGATGGAGGCTTGCTCTGTCACCCAGGCTGGAGTACGGTGGCACAATCTCAGCTCGCTGCAACCACTGCCTCCCAGGTTCAAGCAATTCTCCTCCCTCAGCCTTCCCAGTAGCTGTGATTACAGATATGCACATTATAGCCATGGCCAGGCTGGTCTTGAACTCCTGACCTCAAGTGATCCACCCATCTTGGCTTCCCAAAGTGCTGGGATTACAGGCATGAGCCACCATGCCCAGTTAAAGTGAGACAATTTATGATATTCTATTTACTTTATACCATGTATATACATTAATGTCTTTTTGACTATTATGGCTGGCTGACTCAAATTTCCCTATTAGTTTCCCAGCAGACAGATTTATCTGGAAATACATTTAAAAGTTGGAAAGTAGGCACCAGGCTGATGGACCTCACAAGTAGCTTGAGAGTCTCTGATCTGGCTCAGCAGTCACTGCTGGGCTCAGAAGCAGCACAGTGTCATTTCTGTATAGATGATCCATTTTATTATCTTCTTAGCACTTTTTAAACAATCCTGTGAGATAGGCAAGACTTATATCTTAGAGATGAGGAAACTGAGGATGCAAGATGTTACATGACTGCCCAAAGTCATTACTGAGTGAGGATAAACATGTTAAGGCCCTTTTCTAAAGGATTTCTTTTTTTTTAGACAGAGTCTTGCTCTGTTGCCAGGCTGGAGTGCAGTGGCACGCTCTCGACTCACTGCAACCTCTACCTCCCAGGTTCAAGCGATTCTCCTGCCTCAGCCTCCCAAGTAGCTGGGACTACAGGCACGAACCAACACACCCAGCTAATTTTTTGTATTTTTAGTAGAAACAAGGTTTCACCATGTTGGCCAGGATGGTCTCAATATCTTGACCTGGTGATCCGCCCACCTCAGCCTCCCAAAGTTCTGGGATTATAGGCCTGAGCCACCGCACTTGGTCCTAAAGGATATAACTTTGGTCTGGAGAACAATTTTATTTTATCTTATCTATTTTAGAGATAAGGTCTTGCTCTGTTGCCCAGGCTAGAGTTCAGTGTCATAACTCTAGCTCACTCCAACTTTGAACTCTGGGGCTCAAGTGATTTTCCTGCCTCAGCCTCCTGAGTAGCTGGGACTACAGGCATGCATTACCACACTCCGTTAATTTTCTTTTCTTTTTTTTTTTGGAGATACAAGGTCTCATTACGTTGTCCAGGCTGGTCTCAAACTCCTGGCCTCAAGTAATCCTTCCCAAAGTGCTGGTATTACAGATGTGAGCCATTGTGTCCAGCCTGGAGATTTTTTTTTTTTGAGAGACTAGGAAAAGTTTAGATACCCCAAAAGCTGTCTAGTACAACAGACATATCCCAGAAGCTTGTGAGCTCCTCTATCACTCACCTCCCACCATAATGTAATTTGTTTTGTCATTATGAGGCAATTCTAAGACCTTTGAAGCCATAAACTCTTAGTGTACTAAAAATGTCTTTTCATGGCATTGGTCATATACAGGGAATCTATAAAAATCACAGATGTTCTACTGTGAAGAATGTTGAAATAATTCCAGAAAAGTTTGTCAAATACCAAAGCGTTCTTTAGAAGAAAAGATAAAAAATGTTTAGTCTGTGCAAAAAGTATAGAAAATCTATATCAAAGAGAAGAAAGATCTCAAATCAATAACTTAACATTCTGCCTTAAGGAGCTGTAAAGAGAAGACCAAACTAAATCAAAGCTAGCAGAAGGAAGGAAATTATAAAGATTAGTGTAGAGATGAATAAAATATAAAGAAATCAATCAAACCAAGAGTTGATTATTTGAAAAAAATCAACGAAAGTGAATAAACCTCTAGTTAGTCTAAGACGAAAAAGAGAAACAACTCAAATTATTAAAATCAGAAATGAAAGTGAGAACATTACTAATGACCTTATAGAAACACAATTATAAAAGGATACTATGAACAATGATACACTAACAAATCAGAAAACCTAGGTCAATGTTTTGTACACAGAAAGCTAGAAAACCTTGTTGAAAGAAATTAAAGAAGACCTAAATAAATGAAAAGACATCTATGTTCATGAAATGGAAGACTTAATATTATTATGATGTCACCACTTCCCAAAGTGATCTACAGATTCAGTGCAATCTTTATCAAAATCCCAATGGCCTTTTTTTGCAGAAACGAAAACGCTAACATCAAAATAATATGGAATTGCAAAGGGCCTTGAATAGCTAAAACAAATGATATGGTTTGCTGTGTCCCCACCCAAATCTCATCTTGAATTGTAGTTCCCATAATCCCCATGTGTTGTGGGAGGGACCAAGTGGAGGTAATTGAATCCTGAGTGTAGTTTCCCCCATCCTGTTCTCAGGATAGTGAGTTAGTTCTCACAAGAGCTGATTGTTTTATGAGGGGCTTCCCCTTTTGCTGGGCATCATTCTTTCCCTTGCTGCCACCATGTGAAGAGGGAGATGCTTGCTTCCCCTTCCACCATGATTGTAAGTTTCTTGAGGCCTCTCCAGCCCTGCAAAACTGTGAGTCAATTAAACCTCTTTCCTTTATAAATTACCCAGTCTCGGGTATGTCCTTACAGCAGCATGAGAACAGACTAATATAGTAAATTGGTACTATACTATCAGATAGTGGGGTGCTGCTGTAAAAATATCTAAAAATGTGAAAACAACTTTGGGCCGGGCGCAGTGGCTCACGCCTGTAATCCCAACACTTTGGGAGGCCAAGGCGGGTGGATCACGAGGACGAGAGATCAAGACCATCCTGGTCAACATGGTGAAACCCCGTCTCTACTAAAAATACAAAAAAATTAGCTGGGCATGGTAGCACATGCCTGTAATCCCAGCTACCCAGGAGGCTGAGGCAGGAGAATTGCCTGAACCCAGGAGGCGGAGGTTGCGGTGAGCCGAGATCATGCCATTGCAACTGGGTAACAGGCAGAGGTTGGAACAGTTTGGAGGGCACAGAAGAATATAGGAAAATGTGGGAAAGTTTGAAATTTCCCAGAGATTTGTTGAAATCATTGACTAAGATGCTGATAGTGATACAGATAATAAAGTCCAAGTGGAGGTGGTCTTAGATGGAGATGAGGAACTTTTGGGAACTGGAGTAAAGGTCACTCTTGCTATGCAAAGGGACTGGTAGCATTTTGCCCCTGCAAAGATCTTTGGAACTTCGAACATGGGAGAAATAATTTAGGAAATCTGGCAGAAAAAAATATTAAGCAGCAAAGAGTCCAAAAGGAAGCAGAGCATAAAAATTTGAAAATTTGAAGCCTGACAATGCAGTAGAAAAGAAAAACCCATTTTGTGGGGAGAAATTCAACCCAGCAGCAGAAATTTGCATAAGCAACAAGCAGTCTAATGCCAATCACCAAGCCAATGGGGAAAATGTCTCCAGAGCATGTCAAAGCCCTTCGCAGAAGCCCTTCCCATCACAGGTCCAGAGACTTAGGAGAGAAAAATGGTTTCCTGGGTTGGGTTTGGGGCTCCCTGCTGTGTGCATGACTTGGTGCCCTGCATTCCAGCCATTCCAGCCATGGCTAAAAGGAGCTAAGATACAGCTTGGACCATGGCTTCAGTGGGTGCAAGCCCCAAGCCTTGGCAGCTTCCACATGATGTTGGGCCTGCAGGTACACAGAAGATAAGAATTGAGGTTTGGAAACCTCTGCCTAGATTTCAGAGGATGTATGAAACTGCCTGGATATCAAGGCAGAAGTTTGCTGCAAGGCTGGAGCCCTCATGGAGAACCTCTGCTAGGGCAATCCACAAGGGAAATGTGGAGTCAGAGCCCCCCACCGAGTCCCCACTGGGGCACTGGCTAGTAGAGCTGTGAGAAGAGGGTCACCATCTTCTGACTCCATGGTAGATCCACTGACAGCTTGTGCCAAGTGCCTGAAAAAGCCACAGACACTCAATGCCAGCCTGTGAAAGCAACAAGGAAGGGGGCTGTACCCTGCAAAGTTATAGGGTCAGAGTTGCCCAAGGCCATGAGAGCCCTCCTCTGACCTCAGTGTGCTCTGGGTGAGATATGGAGTAAAAGGAGATCATCTTGGAACTTGAAGGTTTAATGACTACCCTATTGAATTTTGGACTTGCATGGTAGCCCCTTTGTTTTGGCCAATTTCTCCTATTTGGAATGGGTGTATCTACCCAATGCCTGTATTCTCACTGTGTCTGGAAAGTAACTAACTTGTTTTTGATATTACAGGCTCATAGGCAGAAGGGACTTGCCTTGTCTCAGATGAGACTTTGAGTTAATACTGGAATGACTTAAGATTTTAGGGGACTGTTGGAAAGGCATGATTGTGTTTTAAATGTGAGGACATGAGATTTGGGAGGGGCCAGGGATAGAATATTATGGGAATAGATTATTCCCATAATCTCCATATGTCATGGGAGGGACCAGGTGGAGAAAATGAATCCTAGGGGCAATTTCCCTCATCCTGTTCTCATGATAGTGAGTTAGTTCTCATGAGATCTGATGGTTTTATTAGGGGTTTCCCCTTTCACTGAGCGCTAATTCTTCTTCTCCTTGCTGCCATGTGAAGAAGAATGTTTTTCCTTCCCCCTCCATCATTACTTTAAGTTTCCTGAAGCCCCTTAGCCCTGCAGAAGTGTAAGTCAATTAAACCTCTTTCCGTCATAAATTACCCAGTCTCTGTTATGTCCTTATAGCAGCATGAGAATGGACCAATAGAACAATCATGAAAAAGAAGAACAAAGTTGGATGACTCATATTTTCTGATTTCAAAACACACTACAAAGCTACTACTAAAAATACAAAAATTAGCCAGGTGTGGTGATGCACACCTGTAATCCTAGCTACTCAGAAGGCTGAGGCAGGAGACTCTCTTGAACCCAGGCAGCAGAAGCTGCAGTGAGCTGAGATCACACCACTGCATTCCAGCCTGGGTACAGAGTGAGACTATCTCAAAAAAAAAAAACCCCAAAAGCAAATTGGTTACTTCCTAGATACAAAGGGGGTACAGACATTGGGTAAATATAGCCATTCCAAATTTGAGCAATTGGCCAAAACAAAGGGATTACAAGCCCCATGCAAGTCTGAAATTTAGTGGGGCAGTCAAATCTTAAAGCTCAAAAATAATCTCCTTTGACTCCATGTCTCACTTCCAGGTCTCGCTGATGCAAGAAGTGGGTTCCCATGGTCTCCACCTCCCCTCCAGGCTGCTAAATAAAAGTTGGAAGCAAAAAGAGAGAAAAGGAAATGGTATTCTAGATCATTAGTCATTAGAGAAATGCAAATTAAAGCCACCATGAGACAACATTTGATACCCATGAAAATGGCTATAATTTTTTTAAATGAAAAATAAGTGTTGGCAAGAATGTAGAGAAATTGGGAATGTAAAATGGTGCAGACACTGTGGATAACACTCTGGTAGTTCTGCAGTTACTTAAACGTAGAATTACGATATGACTCAGCAATTCTGCTCCTAGGTATATATCCAAAAGAATTGAAGTCAGGTATTCAAACAAATACTCATACAGGAATGCTAATAGCAGCACTATTCACGAAGCCCAAAGGTGGACAAAAAACAATTATTCTTCAACAGATGAATGGATAAACAAATGTGGCATATTCACACAATGGAATGTTATTCAGCCATAAAATAAAACTGATAACATGCTACAAACATGAATGAACTTCCAAAACATTATGTGAAGCAAAAGGTCACATCTTGCATAATTTCATTTCTATGAAATATCCAGAATAAGTAAATTCATAAAGGCAGAAAGCAGATTAGTGGTTGCTTGGGCTCAGGAGAGTAGGAATGAGAAGTGACTATTTAATCAGTATAGGGGCTCTTTTGAGAGTGATGAAAATGTTTTAAAACTTTTAATAGATGAAAGGCAATGGTTACACAACATTGTAAATGTACTAAATGCCACAGAACTATATAATTTTAAATGGTTAATTTTATGTTATATTAATTTCTCCTCAATTAAAAAAAAAAACACAAAGTAGACTTGCTTCTATATTTTCAGAAAGGCAACTGTCTTCTCTTCCCGGATCCGGTAATAAGACACAAGGCTTCATGGAATCTCCGTGCTTTCAAAAAAACACTTGCCTACGTGTATAAAAAACAACTTCATTCATTTAGCACCCACTCTGTGGGGCTGATATTCAGCTCAAACCACTATTATGGATTACACTGTGCTGATATGCAGGGATATTTCTCACTGGTTGAGAATGTTCTTGACGCCCGTGCCATGCTGGGGTTAAACACTTGACATCAGCCTCGTCATTCTGTCAGGCACTGTCCTGAGCACTGAGAATGCAGTTATGAACAAATCAAACAAAACTCCCAGCCCTCCTGAAGTTTACATGCCAGCAGGGGATGAGAGAAAAGAAACAATGAAAAAGTAATGTAGTACGTTAGACATAGATAAGTTCTAAGGAGAAAAACAGAATAGAAAAGGGGAAACGAAGTGTTAGAAATTACGTTCCCAGTCATGACAGAGGAGCTCCTATGAGACCAACCCTGCTGCTGGTAACAACTGTAAACTCTGGACCAAAAACAAAACAAAAAAACAAGAGCAACCTGACTGAAGAGAGACCCAAAAAAGGCAGATTCTGAGGGGTCTGGGAGCTTTAGCCTCAGGGCAGCCCCCAGTTTGCACCAAGGCATAGAACATGTGCAATGTATTAGTTCGAAGAATCCAAGGACAGAGTTCAGAAAATCATAGCAGCTGGAAATTGTGAACAGAAATCCAGGAAAAGGGAACAGTAGAGAGGAGAAGCTCCAACTTCTCTGGGTATCAGCCCTTCGCTGAACCTGGCTGACCTGTGAACCAGGCACATAAGCCAACTCCAAGCTGCCCAGCTAAGGTTAAAATAACTGAACTGAAATTCTGCCACTTACCACAATGAAAACAGTGTTTACTGTTGTGTTCAGCCAAGGCAACCAACTGATTTAAAAAATAAAAAATATATATTATTCAGAAGATCTAAAAGAATCCAACTCAAACTCTGGTGTGTTAAAAGCTATCTTCCTACCTACTGCACCTCACCTCTTTACAATCTACTTAAGGAATCTCTTTTTAAGCTTTGTTAGATGGGAATGAGAAAATTAGCACATCTTTCCAGAAAACACTCTGGCAAAAAGTAACAAAAGTTTAAAATTGTCTGTATCCCATAATTTAAAAAAAAAACAAATTTAAACAAAAGTTTAAAATTGTTTTGATCCCATAATTCTGCCCTAGGATCTTATCTTTGAGAGATAAGCAGATAAGTGTTCGAAGATAAATGTAAAAAATGTAGAGTGGGAATATTTTACTTTTTCTCTCTACATACCCCAGGTTCTGCCACAATGAAACAACAGTTCGCAACCATGAGAGTGGCAATTTTTTTTTTTGAGACAGAGTCTCTGTCGCCTAGGCCGGAATGCAGTGGCACAATCTTGGCTCACGGCAATCTCTGCCTCCTGGGTTCAAGCAATTTTCCTGCCTCAGCCTCCTGAGTAGATGGGATTACAGGCGCACACCACCGTGCCCAGCTAATTTTTGTGTTTTTAGTAGAGATGGGGTTTCACCATGCTGGTCAGGCTAGTCGCGAACTCCTGACCTCATGATCTGCCCACCTCAGCCTCCCAATGTGCTGGGATTACAAGCGTGAGCCACTGCACCCAGCCGCGGTGGTTTTTAAAAATGGAAAATAAGGCCAGGCACAGTGTCTCATGACTATAATCCCAGCATTTTGGGAGGCCAAGTTGGGAGGGTCACTTGAGACCAGGAGTTCAAAACCAGTCTGGCCAACATGGCAAAACCCCATCTCTACTAAAAATACAAATATTAGCCAGGCATGTTGGCATACACCTGTAATCCAAGCTACTCGGGAGGTTGAGGCAGGAGAATTGCTTGAACCTGGGAGGCAGAGCTTGCAGTGAGCCAAGATCATGCCATTGCACTCCAGCCTGAATGACAGAGCAAAACTCTGTCTCAAAAAAATAAAAAATAAAAAGGGAAAATAAGAATTAGCAAGAATATAGAGAAATTGGCTGGGGCCATATAAAATTAGACTGACAAAAGACAAATGAACAAGAGAAATGGTTCATTTTTCAAATGCAAAAGCTTATCAACATGCGCATTGGAGCATACATATGTGACTATTCAGTGATAAGTTCTAAACAAGGGGTAGTTTGAACTTGAGCTTATATCTTAACAAAGAGCAAAAGATTTTTATAGAAGTGACCAGACAAAGGGAAAGAACTTTGGGCTTCTAGGGGTGACAAACTGTGGAAAGGTAAATATATGGGGGAAATAATGGAAGTTAAAGGATAGCTGGTAAAATGTTTTATGGTTCCTCTGATGCCGCCTCTGGGCTGATTAGAGTCTAGAGTTGACTCCAATGATTAATTTTTAACTCTTTTTTAGAGACAGGATCTTGCTTTGTCACCCAGTTTGGAAGGCAGCAGCACAATTGTTCACTGCACCCTTGAACTCCTGGGCTGAAATGATGATGTTCCCACCTCAACCTTCCAAAGAGCTGGGATCACAGGCATGGGTCATCCTCCGCACTCAGCCTCCAGCGATTAACTTTTATCCTTCCTGGGACAGGGAGACACCTTTACAAATTTATGTCTTGCTTTTATGTAAGATAACTTTTTTTTGTATCTGCTCCCTCTCAATTGCCTTCAGCTCAAAATAATCTTCATGCCAAAGTGGCATATATTGGGGTGGCATATTCTGCTACTTGTCAAAAGTTTTTACTCATAGCACTGTTTTTAATTTTTTAATTGCTTATTACCTATGAGATAGGCAAAGATTTAAAAGTTTGAGAAAATGCTATAAAATGCTATGTTGGAAAGGCTTATTGTTGATATTGAGTTGTTTTGTTTTGTTTTGTTTTGTTTCAGGCAGGTCTCACTCTGTCAACCAGGCTGGAGTGCAGTGGCATAAACACGGCTCACTGCAGCCTCAATCTCCTGGGCTCAAGTAATCCTCCCACCTCAGTCTCCCATGTAGCTGGGACAAAAGACATGCACTATCACACCTGGCTAATTTTTAAAATTTTTTCTAGATAGGGGGTCTTGCCCACACCAGTCTTGAACCCCTAGAATCAAGCAATCCTCCCACCTCAGCCTCCCCAAGTACTGGGATTACAGGTGTGAACCACTCTGCCCAACCAATATGAGCTTTTCATTGCAACAACTGTAATGAGGGCAATTTCGCAATAATCAACCAGAATTACAAATTTGCAGCAATTCCACACCTGGGAACTTAGTCTACAGATACTCACATATATGTGAAGCTGTTAAACCCAAGCGAGTTAGAAGGAAAGCGCCACACTAACTGAGTTCCAATTGAGAGTCCTTTATTGCCTGCGACTGAGAGTCAGCTCAAGCTCAAAATCTCTCTGCCGCCCTGAGGAAGGGGCTTGATTCCTTTTTATAACTTGCTCAAGAAAGGTGAGAGGGAGCCTAGCTGAAGCAGAATTTACAGAAGCAGAACAAGCAAGTTAGATAAGGAGGCTGGTAACTGGGAGGCAGGAGGCTACCATGATTGTTGATTACTAAGGAGAGTATACACAAGCGGTTCCCATGATTGCTGGTTACCAAGGAGGGTATTTGGTACTTGCCATACAATCAATCAAGGGGGTATTCATAATAGCAAGTGGGCTTTCCAAGCAGGATATGGTTACAATGGTTATATGCCCCTATAGTTCTAAGCACAGCATGACCCAGCACAGTATCATGACCCAGCTATGCACTCAAAGGAGAAATGGTGGGGGGGGTGGGGCAGTGAGGCAGAGGTTAAGATGGAGTCTGTCTGGCTCTCAGCAAGATGGAGTCTGTCAGGCTAACACAGGGTAGGTTAGCACAAAACTACCTATGTACAAGGTTACTCACTGCAGTGATATTTGTAACAATGCAAATTTGGAAACTACCTAAACTATCCATCAATGAGGGATTGGTGGGCCAGGCACGGTTACTCATGCCTGTAATCCGAGCAATTTTGTAAGCTAAGACTGGTGGATTGCCTGAGTTCAGGAGTTCAAGACCACCCTGGGCAACATGGTGAAACCCCACTTCTACAAAAAATAGCCAGGCATGGTGGCGCATGGCTATACCTGTAATCCCGGCTGAGGTGGGAAGCTCACTTGAGCCTGGTACATGGAGGTTGTGGTGAGCCAAGATCACGCCACTGCACTCCAACCTGCGTGACAGCACGAGACCCCCATCTCAAAAAATAAAAAGGACTTGTTGATACTACAAAACAGTGGCGTATTATAATTCATCCTTAAAAAATAAAAATAAAAACGCTGAGTGCAGTGCTCACGCCTGTAATACCAACACTTTGGGAGGCTGAGGAAGGCAAATCGCCTGAGCTCTGGAGTTTTGAGACCAGTCTGGGCAACATAATGAGACCACCATCTCTACACAAAAATTAGCCAGGTGTCATGTCATATGCCTGTGGTCCCAGCTACTTGGGTGGCTGAGGCATGAGAATTGCTTGAACCCAGGAGGCAGAGATTGCAGAGAGCCGAGAGGAGCCACTGCACTCCAGCCTGCGGGAACCAGGGAGACTCTATCTCGAAAAAAAAAATTTAGGAATCTCTTTAAGTATTTATATTGAATCATCACCAAGATACAGTAAGCAAAA
This sequence comes from Callithrix jacchus, assembly GCF_049354715.1. Lineage (NCBI taxonomy): Eukaryota > Metazoa > Chordata > Mammalia > Primates > Cebidae > Callithrix > Callithrix jacchus. Next base: position 121,846,037 of record NC_133502.1, read on the forward strand.
TAGGCAAGGCACCAAACAATATTAATTGTTCCCTATTATTCTTTCTCCTTCCTCTGAAAAGTTTTAGCCAGACATATGACCATCAGGAGTAGACTGCATTTTCCAGTGTCCCTTTCAGCTAAGAGCGGCTATGTGATTGAAGTCTCCTCAGTGAGATATGAGCAAAACTATCATGTGGCAGCTTCCAGGTCCCTTCCTTAGAAAGAGGTATTATGTGCCCTTTGTTTCTCCATTGGACACATCCTTCATTGGATTCACTCCATCTTGCTCCCTGGAAAGTAGTTCTTTCATCTTGGTTCATGATTTAACTGGAAGAAAATCATGTCCTTTTGGAGCTCATGAACCTCACAACTCTGGACCACTCTTGGAATTTCATATGACAGTGATATAACCATCTTTTTTAAACCATTGTTATTTTGGATTTCGGTTATCTTTATCTGAACCTAGTCTGATCTCTTACACAAGTATAAATTTTGTAAGACTTATAATATAGCTGGCTAAATTGCCCTGCAGAAAGACTGTGTCAATTTGCACTGTGATAAGTGCTCTGTGAATGTGTAAGAGCTCTTTTTGCAGCACTGTACTTTCTCCTGGATACCAGATGCCAACTGCCTGCTGGATCTAGAGACAACCACTGACTACCGAAGTAAACTTGATGTACTGAATCCATAATACATAACATTCCATTTATACCACTTCTGTGGTAAAAAGGTAAAAAGGATCTACAAATGTGGCCTGGATGCCAGGACAGGCAGAAGCACCAGTACCAGCAAGAAGCTTCAGAAATAAAGGCTGCTCTTTTCCCCACTGCACCTGACTGCCCTCCCTTTCTCCTGTCACTTATTTCCTACAGGTGCCAGAGCTCTACTCTTTTATCCAGGGTCCCTTTTTAATTAATTTATTTATTTTTGAGACGGAGTCTTGTTCTTTCACCCAGGCTGGAATGCAGTGGTGTGATCTCAGCTCAGTGCAACCTCCACCTCCCGGGATCCTGCCTCAGCCTCCCGAGTAGCTGTGACTACAGTCTCATGCCACCATGCCCAGCTAATTTTTGTATTTTTAGTAGAGACGAGGTCTCACAATATTGGTCAGGTTGTTCTCTAACTCCTGGCCTCTGGTGATCCTCTGTTATCCTGCCTTGGCCTCCCAAAGTGCTGGGACCACAGGCATGAAACACCACGCCCAGCCCAGGGTCACTTTTCATGCCTGACCCAGACCTATTTTTTGGTGGAAAACCAATAATTTGGATGCCTGCTGATTAAAGGAGTAAAGGATATGCCATCCCAAAATATGTAATATATTGGTTATTTTGAGTTTAAAATATTGAAGAAATTGTAGTTTCCAGAAAGGATTAGGTGATCTGCCTCGTCCGGCAAGCAGCAAGTCATAATGATTCCTCTAGGAGGGACACATCTCCCTTATCACCAGAGACTGGGAACTGGGGGCTGCAGCGGACCTGAATAAACTTCCCAAAGTAACACTTACCTTCTCCTCGCTTTACACACCGCCATATATATCTCCTACTAACTCCCCTAGAATTTACTGCCCCTAGCCAGATCCCTTTTGTCCTGTCATTTCTTCACAGATGTATCATTCTTTGGGGGATAAAAGCATCTTGTGTTTCAGACTTCACTCCCTTGTGAAGATCCCCATGTACCTGTAAAACTAATAAAATTTCCTTTCTTTTCTCTTATTAATCTGTGTATGTCAATTCGGTTTCTGTATCCAGCCAAAGAGCCCACATAAGAACTAAGTAGGACCGGGCACAGTGGTTCACGCCTCTAATCCTAGCATTCTGGGAGGCCAAGGCCGGCAGATTGCTTGAGCCCAGGAGTTCAAGACCAGCCTGGGCAACATAGCAAGACCTCTGTCTCTATTTAATTGTTTTAAAAACGAAAAAAAGAACTAAGTGGCAGGGAAAGGAGGCTGGAGGTGCTCTCACCCTCCCTGCACGCTCCCATGGAAAAGGGAAGGGCAGCCTTCCCTGGATGTCCACCCTCTGCCTGCTGAGGATGGCACTCACTGATCCACAGCCATGGAAAAACGAAAGTGGTGAGGATGGGGGACTTACAAAGTATAAACATATTGAGAATGGAAACTACCTAACCCCCACCACCACCCCTCCATACTCACATGGCTTACTCTTTACATTACCTTGAATTTACTATTTTATTACGTCCATTGCTATAACTTTACTTTGTCAGAATACTCTTGCCCAAATGATTGTATTATTATTTATTTTTATTTATTTATTTTAGAGACAAGGTCTTGCTCTGTGACTCAGGCTGGAAGGCAGTACTGCAGTCACAGCTCACTGCAGCCTGGAACTCCTGGACTCAAGCAATCCTCCCACCTCAGCCTCCCTTCCCAGTAGCTGGGACTACAGGTGTAGTATTCCCACCACCACAATCAGCTAATTTTTTTTATTTTTTTGTAGAGGCAGGGTCTCACTATGCTGCTCAGGCTGGTCTTAAACTCCTGGCCTCAAGCAATCCTCTGCCCTTCGGCCTCCCAAACAGTTGGGATTATAGGCATGAGCCAAAATACCTGGCCATAAATGGATTCCTTATTAAAAAATTATAGGAAAGAAGCATTCACTCTCCAACAGCCTCAACAGGCAGTTTATGCCCTAAGATTCTTCTAATCCCTTGCTCTTCAATTCTCTCCTTGCCATTTCCGCCTGTCCCAAACTGTTCATGTCATAATCCTTTCCCCGTCCACATCAAGTGCTCACAGTGAAACTCCCACCTGAAACCAAACTTCCATCCTCAGTAACTCTCACTTTGCCTTCCTGCCTCCAAGAAACCACTGAAGTTTTGAGTATCCTCTCTCACCATGGTAAGCAATAAACTCAGCTGTGTCTTATATCAACAGGTATAACTGGTGATATTTGGGAAGCCAGCATTCAACAATGGAAAAGCAAGAATTTGGGTGCCCGGTCATTACATGGTAAAGAGAAGTGAAACCTTCGCGGGCTCCCTCTCTGCCTGCTGAGTATGGCACTGGCCAGCAGCGTGGAGCTCACTGAGTCATGGTGATTTATGGAACACGCTGATAAAAGTGAACAATTTATACGTCATGATGATTTATGGGATAAGCTGGTAAAGAGTAAAAGATTTATATGATCTGAAGAGAAACCAGAGTATACATCAAACAAGCTGAAAAGGATAAGACATAAGCATGAAGCTATTTAACTTTATCTCCTGTTGGCCCTTCTGGTCCTGTTATTTTCTGAGGCTGGGTGGGATCTCAGGCAGGTTTCAAAACTTTTTACATTACTCAAGGATATACTAGAGTCGATTCCAGCCTAATCATAAAACTCCAGATGTCATTCAATTTAAAACGCCCTCCCACCCCAGTTCAAGCTTCTGCAGTGGAGAAAGAGAAGACACAGCCTGTGTCTTTTTACTCACTCCTCCTCCCTGCTCCTGTCACTAGTTACGACGTTGGGACCCTCTAGGGTTGGAATGACAGAGATAGAAGACACAAAAACTCTCACTTGGCTAGTACGGGTGCCGTCTGGGTGTAGCAGATCACAAATGCTGATCCTCCCTCTCACAGGAGGCATTTGTCATTCTTTGGAGACTCCCAGTTGACATGGGTTTTAATTTCCCTCATCCCCAGTGCTTCCCATGGAAGATGGTTCTTTCAGGGGCATCCTTAACCCTCTAGGTGTTCCTGGAGAGTATCTGAGGATCCCACTAAAGTCACCTCATCTAATGGAGTCTGAGAAACACACATTTGTCTCTGAGGTATGAGGAAGCATAACTTGTCTCCAGTGAAGCCATTCCTTTCTGCTAATTCCCAGCCAGCCCCTGCACTGACCTTCACCTAGACCTCCCCCAGCATTGTCAAACACCATTCCTATGTCCCAAGCTCCACTGGTGCATATCAAGCTTTCTGAATGGCTTCACCAAAACTCTACTTGAGTAGAAGAGAAGGAACACCCTCCTCCTCTGTTCCTCCACAGTTTTGGGGGTATATTAGTTAGTTTTCACACTGCTATGAAGAAATACCCAAGATTGAGTAATTTATAAAGGAAAGAGGTTTAATTGACTCACAGTTCCACAGGGCTGGGAAGGCCTCAGGAAACTTACAATCATCATGGAAGGTGAAGCAAACACATCTTTCTTCACATGGCAGCAGGATAGAGATATGCCAGCAGGGGAACGCCCAACACTTAGAAAACCATCGGATCGCATGAGACTCACTCCCTATCATGAGAACAGCATGGGGGAAACACCCCCATGATCTAATCACCAACCACAAGGTCCCTCCCCCAACATATGGAAATTACAATTCAGATTACAATTCAAAATGAGATTTGGGTGGGAACAGAGAGCCAGGCCATATCATGGGGAGAGGAAGAACTGCACAAGACACTAAGACTTTCCCCAGATCTTACTACTTCAGTGACCCCTAAGAATCTTTTTTTTTTTTTTAATTTTTTTGGGAAGAAGCGATGAAGGCAGGAAGGGAGGGAAGGAGGAAGGGAGGGAGGAAGGAAGGGATGAAGGAAGGAAGGAAGGGAGGAAGGGGGGACGAAGGGGGAGGGAGGGAGGGAGGGAGGGAGGGAGGGAGGGAGGGAGAGAAGGGAAGGGAGGAAATCAAGCAATGAGAGAGACATTGCTGACCTGGATCTACAGGTTTACAAGTTGATTTCTTTTTTTTTTTTTGAGAGAAGGAAAGAAAAAAAAATAAGTAAAGGAGAGGAAGAAAGAGGAAGAGAAAGAGGGAGGGTGAACGGAAATATTGCTTTATTCCGAAAAAAAATCAGTATTAATAATGGCCAATCAATGTTTCATTTAAACCTATGAGGAGGTGTGATGTGGTATTGACAAGAATGTATATTTTGTGTATTTGAAGTGGAGACCTCTATAAATATTTATTAAGTTTACTTGTTCTGGATCTGAGTTCCAGTCCTTGATATTCTTATTAATTTTCTGTCTCATTGAATCTAAGTCTCTATGTATCTGGGTGATAGGATCGTTAGCCCTTGTTGTTGCATTGATCCTTTTACCCCTGTATCTTTCTTGCTTTAAAATCTATTTTATCCGATATGAGAATTGCAACTCCTGCTTTTTATTTATTTATTTATTTATTTTTGCTCTCCATTTGGTTGGTAAATCTTTCTCCATCCCTTTGTTTTGAGTCTTTGTGTATCCTTGCATGTGAAACAGGTGTGGATGTAACATGCCGTTGGGTTTTGGCTGTGTCTTTTGATTGGGGGATTTAGTCGATTTAAATTTAGGGTTACTGCCATTTGATCTTAACTGGCTGTTTTATCCATTCGTTGATGTAAATTCTTCTTTATGTTGGTGCTCTTTACTTTTTGGTATATTTTTAGAAAGGCTAATACTGGTTGTTTCTTTCTATGTGTAATGCTTCTTTCAGAAGCTCTTCTAAAGCAGGCCTGGTGGTAATAAAATCTCTGAGTACTTGCTTCTTCATAAAAGATTTTATTTTTCCTTCAGTTGTGAAGCTTAGTTTGGCTGGATATGAAATTCTGGGCTGAAGGTTCTGTTCTTTGAGGATGTTGAATATTGGACCCCACTCTCTTCTGGTTTGTAGAGTTTCTGCTGAGAGATCTGCTGTAGGTCTGATAGGCTTGCCTTTGTGGGTAACCTGACCTTTCTCTCTGGCTGCCCTTAGTATTTTCTCCTTCTCCTTCATTTCAACCCTGGTGAATCTAATGATTATGTGCCTTGGGGTTGCTCTTCTTGAGGAATATCTTTGTGGTGTTCTCTGTATTACCTGGGGTTGAATGTTGACCTGCTTTGCTAGTTTAGGAAAATTTTCCTGAATAATATCCTGAAGGGTATTTTCCAGCTTGGATTCATTCTCTCGGTCGCATTCAGGTACACCTATCAAACGTAAATTTGGTCTTTTCACATAGTCCCACATTTCTTGGAGACTTTGCTCATTCCTTTTTATCCTTTTTTCTTTAATCTTGTCTTCTTGTTTTATTTCATTAAGTTGGACTTTGACCTCTGATATCCTTCCTTCTGCTTGAACAATTCGAGTGTTTAAACCTGTGCATAATTCTCGGAGTTCCTGTATTGTATTCTTCAGTTCCATTAATTCACTTATATTCCTCTCTAAGTTGTCTATTCTCAATAGGATTTCGTCAAACCTTTTTTCAAAGTTCTTAGTTTCTTTACGTTGGGCCACAACATGTTCCTTTAACTCACAGAAGTTTCTTATTATCCATTCCCTGAAGCGTGATTCTGTTATTGGGATGCGCTCGTTCTCCATCAAGCCTTGTTCCATTGTTGATGTGGAACTGTGATCATCTTTAGAGGAGAGGTGTTCTGATTTTGAGTATTCTCAGCCTTTTTACGCTGGTTTCTTCCCATCATTGTAAATTTATCCTCCTGTCGTCTTTGAAGGTACCAACTTTCAGATTAGGTCTCTTGAGTGGACGTCCAAGTTGTTAGTTCCCAGGGCCAGAACAGTGGCGTTAAGACTGATGGTGCTTTTCTGCCCAGGATTCTCCTGTCTGGCTTCCTTCTTGTGTCTGTAATAGGCGACTCTGCCTTCCTGGGGCTCCAAACCTCGGTCTGAAGGGGAACCAGTCTCGTTTACTCTGCCGACCCTAAGAATTCTTACCCTTCTCTTACATTATCTCAAAGTGGATAATAAGCCAAGGTCACAAAGTGAATTTGGAAACTCACTCCCTTTGCATGTTCATCAGAGATGGTCTAGTCATGTTTTACCGTGTAAATGTGAAGGTGAGAGTCCCTGGCACCCACTACTTTATTTTAGGCCTTCAAGTCTTCCAAAACCAGGAGTCAAGGATTACATTCAGCATCTTTTTTTTTTTTTTTTTTTTTTGAGACAGAGTCTCACTCTGTCAGCCAGGCTGGAGTGCAGTGGCATGACCTTGGTTCGCTGCAGCCCTGACCTCCTGGACTCAAGCAATCTTCCCATCTCAGCCTCTGGAGTAGCTGGGACAACAGGTGTAAGCCACCACACCTGGCTAATTGAGCATTGTTTCATAAGCCTGCCTTGGGAGTATTAGACTCTTTGTGACTTTTATTTGACTTATTGTTTACTAATGGTTCGTCCCTAGACTCATTTAAAGTTAAATGTTAGCTTATGGCCGGGTGCAGTGGCTCAAGCCTGTAATCCCAGCACTTTGGGAGGCTGAGGCGGGTGGATCACGAGGTCAAGAGATCGAGACCATCCTGGTCAACATGGTGAAACCCTGTCTCTACTAAAAGTACAAAAAAAAATTAGCTGGGCATGGTGGCGCGTGCCTGTAATCCGAGCTACTCAGGAGGCTGAGGCAGAAGAATTGCCTGAACCCAGGAGGCGGAGGTTGCGGTGAGCCGAGATCGCGCCATTGCACTCCAGCCTGGGTAACAAGAGCGAAACTCCATCTCAAAAAAAAAAAAAGTTAGCTTATAAGAGACTGATAGGTTGCAAACAAATTCTGCCCAACAGAAAAGGTTTCCCCAAAGCTTAAATTTGTAGTATTGCCCTGTTGTACATTAACCAGTTTTGCATCCCTCTTAGCTGCCTCATTTTACATTCCTAGGCTATAGACAGGTGGGTCTCTCCTGTGTTCCATTCATCTGCTATGCTCCGTTCAATCAGCATTTACTATCCTGCCAGCTATCTTAATAATAAAATAAATACATTTTTAGCATGTACTTTCTATATGTTTATATTAGACATGTTTTTAACTTTCTGAAATTTTCAAAATTATAATTTACATGTTGACGGAAGAAATAATAGAATTGCAATTATATCATTCAATTTACATAAAATGCACGTGTATAGTAAAATGAAACATCTGAAATAATTTTCACCAAAATAGTAATATGAGTGGTTTTCTCTGAGTGTGGTGGGATATAAAATTGTAAAACTATTTCTTTTTCCTGAATCCTTCTATTGTTTACATTATTTCAAAACAAATGTCACTTTTAAAATGAGAAAGCCAGAAAAAAATATAGCTATTTTACCTTTAAAATTATAATTTTTAAAAAATCTTCCATGTAAGTTTTACCTCAGCCATTGGGCTCTGGGCTTTAGAAGACAAGGATAACATCTCATTCATCACTAAATGCCCAACAGCTAGCTAAGTACCTATATACATGACTAAATGTCTTTTTCTTTTTTTCTTTTTTTTTGAGGAAGAGTCTTACTCTGTTGCCTAGGCTAGAGTGCTATGACGTAGTCTCGGCTCACTGCAATCTCTGCCTCCTGATTTCAAGCAATTCTGCCTCAGCCTCCCAAGTAGCTGGGATTACAAGTACCTGCCACCATGCCCAGCTAATTTTTTGTTTGTTTGTTTTGCTCTTGTTACCCAGGCTGGAGTGCAATGGCGCGATCTCAGCTCACCGCAACCTCCGCTTCCTGAGTTCAAACAATTCTCCTGCCTCAGCCTCCCGAGTATTTTAATAGAGATGGGGTTTCACCATGTTGACCAGGATGGTCTCGATCTCTTGACCTCATGATCCACCCGCCTCGGCCTCCCAAAGTGCTGGGATCACAGGCTTGAGCCACCGCACCCAGCCCAATTTTTTGTATTTTTAGTAGAGATGTGGTTTCACCATGTTAGCCAGGATGGTCTCAGACGCCTGACCTTGTGATCCACCAGCCTTGGCCTCCCAAAGTGCTGGGATTACAGGCATGAGCCACTGCACCTGGCCCTTTTAATTTTTTTTTTTTCTTTTTTGAGATGGAATTTTGCTCTTGTTTCCCAGACTGGAGTTCAATGGCGCAATTTCGGCTCACTTCGACCTCTGCCTCCTGGGTTCAAGTGATTCTCCTGCCTCAGCCTCCCAAGTAGCTGGGATTACAGATGCCTGCCACCACACCTGGCTAATTTTTATATTTTTAATAGAGATGGGGTTTCACCATGTTGGCCAGGCTGGTCTGGAACTCCTAACCCAGGTGATCCACCTTCCTTGGCCTCCCAAACTGCTGACATTACAGGCATGAGCCACCGCACCCGACATAAATGTCCTTTTCTCACCATTACCTAGTTCTTTAAATGACACACTTAAAGCCATACAAAGATTTTTCCTCAATCCTGTAATGAAGTTCTGCTTTTTGGAAATCACCAGTTGGAAGCATGAACCATTAGAGTGGACTTCTGTCATTTGCTTTAGCCACTGAGCATTTTAAATTCTGTGTTCAGGGAACTCCCTCCCCTACAAGGCAAATTTTACCTTCTTTACCTTCAGCTTGAAAAGCTGAAAATGCCAGAGCCTTACTTCCCTGGCCTCCTTTGTAGCTAGAATGTGAGCTATGACATAGGTTCCACCAATCACAAATGCCTGACCCAGGTATTGAGTTGTATATGAACAACCGGGCATCCTGCAGAATCTGCTCTGGAGATGGGCCGTCATGAGAGTGGAAGCTGCTACAAGCAATTTCCAGAGGCAAATGTAGCAACAATTCTAGTGATGGTGGTCAGTGCCCATCCAGCATTAGCAGCATGGGCAACACTAGCTGCAGTGTCTGTAAACAGTGGCAGTAATCTTCATGGGAGCAGCCCTGTGACATGATACTAGGCATTATTTCTAGTTGTGAAGTCTCTGACTGACTCAGTTCTCTGAGGCCTCTAGAAAACAAGCAAAACATCCTTCTAATGAATTCTCTCAGTTTTCAAGAAACAGTTCTGTTGCTAGCAACTACAAATCCAGACTGATACATACCTACACATATATGTATATGGATACATGTGTGCTCACACATGCGTATGTGTGTGTGATTGTCCTCCTAGATACTATTCTGAATATCAGTTTGACAAAGAGTAAAATTTTATTATTTTATTTTATTTTTAAATTTTTTTTGAGGTGGGCTCTGGGGCTCAGGTGATCCACTGCAGCCCCTAAGTATCTGGGACTACAGGCGGACACCACCACACCTGGCTAATTTTTGTAGGTTTTGTATGAATAGAGTTTCACCATGTTGCCCAGGGGTCCTGAACTCTTGGCCTCAAGCAATCCACCTGCTTCGGCCTCCAAAAGTGCTGGCATTACAGGTGTGTGCCACTGTGCCAAGCACAAATTTACAATTTTAAAGTTACAAGATTCTAAATAATATAGAAGATTTACTATTTGCTGACTAAAGGTCAAGGTTAAAAGGTGGTCCAGCAAGTTTGAGTGGCATAGATTGTCAAGGTCACCTACACGTTCCTTCTATTTTGTTGCTTCCCTGTCCTAGTTGCCTCAATTTGACCATGTGCCTAGGGTTGCCCTGGTCTACATGGTCATCTTGTGGATTGTCACTATCATATCTACATTTCAGCCAGCAGAATGGGGATGGAGGAAGTGGAGGGCAAACAGGTTCCTTCTCAGTATATTCACTTACAGCCTCTGATTTATTCTATGTGGTAGAAACTGTTTTGTTTCTCACTTTACAGATGAGGAAACTGAGGCTTGGAGAAGTGTGGCAGAGAATGCAATTGCTACCACTCTATCTATTCTCCCTTCTTCCTCAGCAATAGAAAATCCAATTTTTAGGCCAGGTGCAGTTGCTCATGCCTGTAATGCCAGCACTTTTGGAGACCGAAGCAGGTGGATTGCTTGAGGCCAAGAGTTCAAGACCAGCCTGGGCAACATGGTGAAACTCCATTTCTACAAAACACTTTGGGAGGCTGAGGCAGGCCAATTACCTGAGGTCAGGAGTTCAAGACTAGCCTGACTAATATGGAGAAACCCCATCTCTACTAAAAATACCAAATTAGCCAGGTGTGGTGGCACATGCCTGTAATCCCAGTTACTAGGGAGGCCGAGGCAGGAGAATCGCTTGAACCTGGGAGGCAGAGGTTGCAGTGAGCTGAGATCGCACCACTGCACTCCAGCCTGGGCAACAAGAGCAAAACTCCATCTCAAAAAAGAAGAAAGAAAGAAAGAAAGAAGAAAGAAAGAAAGAAAGGAAGGAAGGAAGGAAGGAAGGAAGGAAGGAAGAAAGAAAGAAAGAAAGAAAGAAAGAAAGAAAGAAAGAAAGAAAGAAAGAAAGAAAGAAAATCCAACTTTCAGCAGGGCACGAGCCACCTATAATAAAGAAATGCATTTTTCAGGCTGGGTGTGGTGGGTTCATGTCTGTAATCCCAGCATATTGGGAGGCCGAGGTGGGTGGATTGCTTGTGCCCAGGAGTTCAAGATCAGCCTGGGAAATGTAGCAAAACCCTGTCTCTAGAAAAAATTAGCTAGGTGTAGTGGCACAAGCACTGCCAGGTACCCAGGAGGCTGATGGGGAGGATCACCTCAGCCTGGGAGGTCAAGGCTGCACCACTGCACTGCAAGACCCTGTCTCAGAGGAGAGGAGAGGAAGGGAGGAGAAGGGAGGGGAGAGTTGGGAAGGAGGAGAAAGGAGGGGAGAGAGGAGGGGAAGAGGGAGGGAGGGAAGAGGAGTGCGAGGGGGAAGGAAGGTGGGAGGAAAGAGGGAAGGGAGGTGGGAGGGGAGGGGGAAGAGAAAGTGAGGTGGGAGGGGAAAGGGAGGAGGAAGGGAGGGAGGGGGAGGAGGGGCAGGAAGGAACATTTTTCATTAAATGGTTACACACCATGTTTTAGATCCCTATACTTTAATACAAAACTAAAAACACCTGATCTTTGTCCTGCTTCCTTAAATAGGAACTTTGAGCTAGACTCTTATCACATAAAAGTCTTTAAAGAAAGATCCCTGACCTAACGACCTAATTTGAATGGAAGAATATGTAATTTTGTTTTTTTGAGACAGAGTCTTGCTCTGTTGCCCAGGCTGGAGTGCAGTGGCGGAATGAATATATAATATTACAGTAGATAACTTAGTTCTACTATAATTTCCTTTTCTATGATTTCAATGCAGCATTTTGCAACCAGTAGAGAGAATGTAATACTAATTATTTTTGAAGCTTCTGCTATATTAAACAATGAAAGAAAATTAAAACTGCCATATGTGCTAGGCCCGACTTCCCCAGACAAAATTGAAAAGTCAGGGACTTTTTCTTTCCATCTCTTCTTCCCATTTACAGATCTGCTCCTGTGCTTTCACATTCTGTCATACGTCTTAGCACCCATGACCACACTGCCTCGTCCAAACTCTGGATTTTTTTTAAACTCATGATTTGCCCCTTCACGTTCATTTATTCAACAAATGTTTTTTGTTTGTTTGTTTGTTTGTTTTTTGAGAGGGAGTTTCACTCTTGTTACCCAGGCTGGAGTGCAATGGCGCGATCTCGGCTCACCGCAACCTCCGCCTCCTGGGTTCAGGTAATTCTCCTGCCTCAGCCTCCTGAGTAGCTGGGATTACAGGCACGAGCCACCATGCCCAGCTAATTTTTTGTATTTTTAGTAGAGACAGGGTTTCACCATGTTGACCAGGATGGTCTCGATTTCTTGACCTCGTGATCCACCCGCCTCGGCCTCCCAAAGTGCTGGGATTACAGGCATTCAACAAATGTTTTTTCTTTTCTTTTTTTTTTTTTTTTTTGAGACAGAGTTTCACTCTTGTTACCCAGGCTGGAGTGCAATGGCGCGATCTCAGCTCACCACAACCTCCGCCTCCTGGGTTCAGGCAATTCTCCTGCCTCAGCCTCCTGAGTAGCTGGGATTACAGGCACGAACCACCATGCCCAGCTATTTTTTTTTTTTTTTTTTTTTTTTTGTATTTTTAGTAGAGACGAGGTTTCACCATGTTGACCAGGATGGTCTCGATCTCTTGACCTCGTGATCCACCCGCCTAGGCCTCCCAAAGTGCTGGGATTACAGGCTTGAGCCACCGCGCCCGGCCCCAACAAATGTTTTTTATAGCCTACTATGAGCAAGGCACTATTGTAGACCTGCAGATGTAAAAATGGCTGAGATACTGGGCTTGGATTAAGGCAATTTGCTGACTGGTAACTAGTCATGAAAAGTGGCACATATAGGACAGATACATGTTTTGTGAACTGAAACTTGAGTATTAGGAGTTCTGTTTCACAAAAGAGCAACTGGAGAACAAAACTAGAAATACAAAATTAGATCAGTAGCTGCTACACTGGAAAGATGGCGGAGCAAGAGCAAAGAAAAATCCCTTTGGTTCCAGAAAATCTCATGAAAAAGAGGAAGGCTTATCAAGCCCTCAAAGCCACTCAGGCAAAGTAGGCACTTTTGGCAAAGAAGGAGAAGAGGAAAGGAAAAGGGCCCAGGTTTAAACGATTGGAATCATTCCTACATGATTCCTGGCGGCAGACATGTGACAAGGTGTGTGTCAGACGACTAAAAGTGAAGCCTCACGCCTTGGAATTGCCAGGTAAACATTCTTTGGCCTTTGTCCTACGCATTGAAAGGATTGGTGATGTGAGTTTACTGGTGCAGAGAACCATTGCAAGACTTCGCCTGAAGAAAATTTTTAGTGGTGTCTTCGTAAAAGTCACTCCCCAGAACCTAAAAATGCTGCGTATAGTGGAACCTTATGTGACCTGGGGATTTCCAAATCTGAAGTCTGTCCGGGAACTCATTTTGAAACGTGGACAAGCCAGGGTCAAGAATAAGACCATTCCTCTGACAGACAACACTGTGATTGAGGAGCACCTGGGGAAGTTTGGTGTCATTTGCTTGGAAGACCTCATTCATGAAATTGCCTTTCCGGGGAAGCATTTCCAGGAGATCTCATGGTTCTTGCACCCTTTCCACCTCTCAGTGGCCCGTCATGCTACCAAAAATAGAGTGGGCTTCCTCAAGGAGATGGGCACACCTGGCTATCGGGGTGAACGCATCAATCAGCTCATCCGCCAGCTGAACTAGCACTAAACTGCAATAAATTTTTATCAATGAAGTGGAAGCATGTGTTTTTGGGTTTGGAGAATTTGTATCAAATATCTTCAGAGAAGATTATTTCCTGCTTTATCTTTAAAAACTGGAAAGGAAGGGTCAAAGAAAAGACAGTAGCTGGCCAGGCGCGGTGGCTCATGCCTGTAATCCCAGTACTTTGGGAGGCTAAGGAGGGCGGATCACCTAAAGTTGGGGGTTCGAGACCAACCTGACCAACATGGCGAAACCCTGTCTCTACCAAAAATACAAAAATTAGCTGGGCATGGTGGCCCATGCCTGTAATCTCAGCTACTCGGGAGACTGAGGCAGGAGAATCGCTTGAACCTGGGAGGCAGAGGTTGCGGTGAGCCAAGATCGCACCATTGCACTCTAGCCTAGGCAACAAGCGAAACTCTGTCTCAAAAGAAAAAAGAAAAGAAAAAAACAGTAGCTATGTTCATGGCAAGCACCTCTCATCACAATCCAGTTCCAAGGAAAAATTCCTGCGTTTTCTACATTGGCTGCTGCCTCATCTGAAATCAGCACATTCCATGGAGGAAGGAGTCCTGCTTTGCTGCATCTCTTATCCTAGGGTTTAATGTTGGTAATTGAGTAACTCTAGCATTTGTGTAAGACTCCCTAAGACTCCTGCAGTAGTGGACAAGTCCAGGGACATAATTGAATCTAGTGATTCCTGGGGCCTTGTGAGAAAGACTTGAAATACACACATAGGAGGAAAGGTACAAAAATAAATGTTTATTTGTCTCTGCAAAAAAAAAAAAAGAAAGAAATACAAAATTAGTTATTAAAATGAGCATTTGCAGTGAGAAAATAAATCACTACAAACTACCAACTACCAGAGGCTTGGAGATTTCTTGTGACCTAGGCAATTTATCAGAAATGCTTTTATATAAATGCATCCTGGTTACAATCTGGCTTCCCCTTCCACTTAGATCACCCTTTAACTCTCTGTAAGTCCCAGCACCCCCAGAATCTGAGCAAGTGGAGGACCTGGAATTTTAAACCTTGGTAAAGTCCATCGGGAGACTGAGGCAGGAGAATCGCTTGAACCTGGGAGGCAGAGGTTGCGGTGAGCCAAGATCTTGGAGTTGTCCACTACTGCAGGAGTCTTAGGGAGTCTTATACAAATGCTAGAGTTACTCAATTACCAACATTAAACCCTAGGATAAGAGATGCAACAAAGCAGGACTCCTTCCTCCATGGAATGTGCTGATTTAACTGTTAAAGTTAATCTGCCTCTGAGCAGACACACCTTGTAAATACTCTCAGAATAAGGTTCAAAGTACCAAGGGCACTTGAGGAGGACATGGCTTTGCTTCAGTCAGGGAAGATTTCCCAGCAAAGTTAATGCATAACAGAAGCCAACAAAGAAATGGGTGAAAAACGGAAGAGGAATTAGGATTTCTGCCCAGTTGGGAATTTTGGTTTTTACAAAACACCATTGAAACACTTACTCTTGTGGTGGCTCATGTCTGTAATCCCAGCACATTGGGAGGCCAAGGTGGGCAGACCACCTAAGGTCAGGAGTTCAAGACCAGCCTGGTCAACATGGTGAAACCCTGTCTCTACTAAAAATACAAAAATTAGCCAGGTGTGGTGGCACAAGCCTGTAGTCCCAGCTACTCAGGAGGCTGAAGCAGGAGAATTGCTTGAACCCGGGGGGCGTATATTGCAGTGAGTTGAGATCAGCATGGGCAACAGAACAAGACTCTCTCAAAAAACAGACAAACAAAAAACAGAACACTTACTCAACTGTCATCTTACTCCTGGAAAGACAGAAGTCTTCCCTATAATGTTAAAGGGGACATATTTTCTCTTTTCTTCTTTCATCTCAGTCTCAGAATGGTTTCTTTTATGTTTTAGATTCAATTTTTTCATCTTTTTTTTTTTTTTTTGAAACGGAGTCACTCTTTTGCCAGGCTGGAGTACAGTGGCACCATCTCAGCTTACTACAACCTCCAACTCCCTGGTTCAAGCGATTCTTCTGCCTCAGCCTCCCAAGTACCTGGGATTACAGACATCCACCACCACGCCCAGCTAATTTTTGTATTTTTAGTAGACCATGTTGGCCAGGATGGTCTCAATCTCCTGACCTTGTGATCTGCCCACCTTGGCCCCTTAAAGTGCTGGGATTAGAGGTGTGAACCACAGCACCCGGCCCCATCTGTTTTTCAATCTTTTCAGTATAATGCCTATTCTTAAAGACCAAGAGATTAAAATTAAACACCAGCGTTTGTTAGCATCCAGGCCAAAATATGTATTAATATGTACATTTCTAAAGGTAAGGTCTAGTTAGGTCATGCTCTAACCTATAGACATGAACACTCATAAAAGGGAATTTGTCATTGCTGAGGTCCATGTTGTCATGGAGACAGAGGTCTGGGCTCCTCTGATAGATGTTCTTGTTCCTTATGATTCCTTATTCTTCATTCTCTTTTCTTCTCTAAACTATAGGATTCCATATACACCTCCTCTGACCTAACCCCTAAAGTGTTTTGACTAGACCCTTTCCTCATTCTGTGTGTTTTCTGTCTGGATAATCTTATCTACTACCCTTGTAAACAGTTATCTTTAAGAACAGGATTTCAAGTCAAATGCTGCAGCCAGCCCTCCACCCCAGCTCCAAGTCTGTGCTTTCATCAGTCACCATGACATCGCCTCTCACGCTTCTCCTGGTGCATCAACCATCTCACAGTCAGACCAATAGAAAACTCAGTCATTATTGACTCACTCCTCTTCCTCACCCCCATATTGATCAATCACTGAGTTGTATCGTTTCACCTTTCTAATGCCTGTTCTCTCCATCTGCCCAGAATAGGGGCAAGCAAGCATCTCATCATTTCTCACCTGAATTTTCAGGGATTTCACCAACTCCAATCCCTTGCTTCATCAAGGGGTGCTTCTTGTTTTGGAGACAAGATGGCACAGAGTAAGTGGCCAGGTTCCAACCTGGGTCAAATAGAATCTCCGCTCCCCTGCTTTGTGCCTCCTAGCAAGTCATCTCATCCAACTAAACCTCAACTGCTTTATGTAGAAAAGGGGACAATAACTCATAAAGATGTGGTAAGGAGTACATAAGATAATCTATATAAAACATCTAGTACACACAAGTACTTAATATATTTACCTGTTATATCATAACTCTTAATGTCTAACACATGATGAAGCCTCTATTTAAATGATGAAGCCCGTATTTGTATAAATATTTGTGTGTGACTAGAGAAATAATATTTATAGAAATCAATATTTAATATATACAGGCCTCATCATATTTATGCAAATAAAGGCTTCATCATGTGCTAGACATGACTAGTGCACACTGGGTTTTCTCACTTTTGGGGAACATGGAAGACTTCACTTCCCAACCACCTCCCAGTTAAGTGGGACCATGTGACTAGTTCTAGCAAATGAGCCAAAATGTAGTTTGAGTATGAGATTTTGATGAGCTTTCTTCTCCCTTTTGATGACCAAGAAGCCCACGTGTTCCAGGTGGCACTTTAACAAGATGGCGGAGACTCCTCAGCCTGGGTCTCAAGTTGCAATAGACACCGAGTATGAGCAACTCAGATTAGGGAGCTGTTATTATCGCGGCAAAGCTTAGCAGATGGTATCACAACTAATACAGGACATCTCATTTCCGACTGCTCAATCCTGGGGATAGGCCCTAACACATGTAGGATTTCCTAAAACAAATGAACCAGCAGACACCAAAAGTTCTAGTTATCTGGGGACAAAGGAATGTCTGCAGTTCTCATTTATTTGTCAAAGTTATTACAGGGTGGGACCATCTGCAGTGAAGACACATGGACTAAAACAGAGGAATGGAGGTTCCCCAGGAAAATCAGGGAACCACGCCCAAAGAAGACAGAATCAACACAGCGTAGGCAAAATGATAGATGTTTACTACAGACATCAATACGGTGCACATGGCAACGTTGGCGAAATGTATAATCAGTTAAGGAATTTTATGAAGTCCTGATGATAAACTTAAAACCTATGATGCCTGCCTGACCTTCAAAGGACCATCTTCCTTTTGTACCAAGTATTAGGTTGGTACAAAAGTTAATGCAGTTTAGCACCAAAGAAATAGATTGTAAGTGCTGGGCACAGTGGCTCACACCTGTAATCCCAC
The DNA here is from genome assembly GCF_049354715.1 of Callithrix jacchus. Classification (NCBI taxonomy): domain Eukaryota; kingdom Metazoa; phylum Chordata; class Mammalia; order Primates; family Cebidae; genus Callithrix; species Callithrix jacchus. The sequence continues at coordinate 121,863,920 of NC_133502.1, forward strand.
CACTTTGGGAGGCTGAGGTGGGTGGATCACCTGAGGTCAGGAGTTTGAGACCAAGCTGGCCAACAAGGTAAAACCCCTTCTCTACAAAAAATACAGAAAAGAAAGAGAGAGAGAGAAAGAAAGAAAGAAAGAGGAAGAAAAATAGCATGCTTTCAGCTATATACCACTCTCATTACCCCCATGCCCATCTTCTAAAACTATACTGGAAAATAATTTTAAGGATCCTGGCATAGTACAGGCTTCCTAGTCAAAGCTATTGTGATTTTAGCTCACTTTTACATTACTCATGTTCCCAAATGTGAGTAAAACTTGAAAGGAAAGAAGTGTAGCAGTACATCTGGTTTTCTTTTCTGTTGTTGTGCATGTTTCTATTTTCTTTTCTTTCGTTTTTTGCCTCATGGGTGAAACTCCCACATTGGCCATTCCAGCCTCCACATCTCTTTCCCAAGCGGGTGTTCCTCCTGAGAGTTTCTGGCTGCAGCAACTCAGGTGAAGCAGTAACAGGCCCAAAGTTGTATGTGAAGAGAATCACTCTCTGTCGATTTAATCTGCCTCTTTCAGTGAGTGGAGTCTTTTTTTTTTTTTTAAATGGGGTTTCACTTTGGGAGGCTGAGGAGGGTGGATCACGAGTTCAAGAGATCGAGACCATCCTGGTCAACAAGGTGAAACCCCGTCTCTACTAAAAATACAAAAATTAGCTGGGCATGGTGGTGCGAGCCTGTAGTTCCAGCTACTCAGGAGGCTGAGGCAGGAGAATTGCTTGAACCCAGGAGGCGGAGGTTGCAGTGAGCCGAGATCGTGCCATTGCACTCCAGTCTGGGTAACAACAGCGAAACTTCGTCTCAAAAAAAAAAAAAAAAAAAAAAACGGGGTTTCACCATGTTGGTCAGGCTGGTTTGAACTCCCGACCTCAGGTGATCCACCCACCTTGGCCTCCAAAGTGCTTGGATTACAGACGTGAGCCACCATGCCTGGCCCAGAGGGGTCTTAAGAGGAGAAATGAACATCAGGAGAAATTGAAATGGGACACTACTTTTTAGCTTGTCCACAGCTTGTGCAAGATGAAGGGATTTATGGATAAAACCATCTCCCCACTCAGGGTTGTGAGCTCTTCAAGGACTTAACATGTGCCTTTTTGACATCTGTCTCCACAGCACCCAGCACTATGAGGGACAGAGAGTGATGGACTCTGCCCCAGGTTGTTTATAGTCTAGTAAAAATATGGGATAGGAGTAACCATAATGTAAGACAGAGAATAGGAACTGACACTTGAAGCATGGGCAAAGCCTTTTGGGATTTCAAGAAAGTTATTACAGCTGAATGGACAAGCAAGCTTTAACAAGGAGGTAGTTTTAGAGGAGGTAAGGGAGGGATGGGCAGAGCTGGGGGTGGAAAATGCTGGGCAGAGGAACCATTAATAAAAGAAGACAAAAAGGTGACATTTTCAGCTTAATCACGAGTACCAGAATAAGAGAGGACATTCTTGCTTTGGAAAAACATTTTGGTGAGCTACTAGAATTTAGAGTGAGAACTTTAAATTCATGAACATGGGCCCAAGCAAAATCATGATCCCTGCACTATACTGGGCAATACAAGAAAGGGACTCACACGTAGCTAGATTTGGGGACATATGCCCTCCTATGTCACAATGGAGGGATGGCAAGAAGTTTGGAAGGGGCTGAAAATTTTAAAATTTTTATAATTCCAAAAATGTCATGTATGAATTTTACATATGTTATTTTAGGCTATTGACTGTTTTCATTCAGAACATCTTCCTTGTGAGTCATCCAAATTCTTGCACGTATCAATAGATTGTTCCTTTGTAGCTAAGTAGTGTTCAAGGGAATATATTTACCCCAGTTGTTTAACTATTTGCTGTTGAAAGATGTCTGATTTGTCAATTATCCCAGAATAAGAAAAAAAGAGAAAAATAACTGAGCTATTTTCAATTTTTGGCAATTACAAATAAACCTGTATACAGGTTTTTGTGTAAGTTATAATTTCTCTGAGTTAAATGCCCAAGAGCGTCATTGCTGGGTCATATGGTCATTGCATGTTTAATTTATAAGAAAGAGCCAAACTCCGTCCGAGTAGCTATTCTGTTTTACAGTCCTCACCAGCATTTGGCGTTTTCGCCATTTTTACGTTAGCCATTCTGAGAGGTGTGAAGTAATAACTCACTATAGTTTTCATTTGCCTTCTTCTGTGGCTAACGCTGCTGAACAGTTTTCCATATGCTTATTTGCCTCCATATATCCTATTTGATGAAACATCCAAACTTCGTTCATGCCTTTGCTGCTTTCTGATTGGTTTGTTTGTATCTTTACTCTTGGTTTTTGAGAGTATTCTGGATATTTGTCCTTTGTTGCGTATGTCATTTGCAAATATTCTTTCCATTCTGTACCTTGTCTTTTTACCCTCTTCTCATTGGCTTTTACCAAACCCAGTTTTTAATTTTGATGATCTCAAATTGATCAGTTTTTGTTTTCATGAATAGTGCTTTCATGAATCATTTATGAAATCATTGCCTAGATCTAGATACCAAAGATTTTTTTCCTATAATTTTTTTCTCAAAATTTTATTTTATTTATTTATTTTTTGAGACAGAGTTTCACTCTTGTCACCCAGGCTGGAATGCAATGGCACAATCTCGGGTCACCGCAACCTCCACCTCCTGGGTTCAGGCAATTCTCCTGCCTCAGCCTCCTGAGTAGCTGGGATTACAGGCATGAGCCACCATGCCCAGCTAATTTTTTATATTTTTAGTAGAGACGGGGTTTCACCATGTTGACCAGGATGGTCTCAGTCTCTTGACCTCTTGATCCACCCACCTCGGCCTCCCAAAGTGCTGGGATTACAGGCTTGAGCCACTGCACCCGGTCCTTTACTTTATTTACTGAGACAAAGTCTCACTCTGTCACACAGGCTGGAGTGCAGTGGCGCAATCTTGGCTCACTGCAACTTGTGCCTCCTGGCTTCAGGTGATTCTCTGCCTCAGCCTACAGAGTAAGTGGATTACAGGCATGTTCCACCATGCCTGGCTAATTTTTGTATTTTTAGTAGAGATGAAGTTTCGCCATGTTGGCCAGGATGGTCTCAAACTCCTGACCTCAGATGATCCATCTGCCTCGGCCTCCCAAAGTGCTGGGATTACAGGTGTAAGCCACCATGCTCAGCCAAGAGTTTATATTTTACATTTTACATGTAATTTCATGGCTCATTTTGTGTTAATTTTTGTATAAAGTTGAGTTTTAAGTCAAACTTCATTGCCTGATCATGAATGTCCCATTGTTCCAGCTGCATTTGTTGGAAAGGGTATCCTTCCTGCATTGAATTGCTTTTGTACCTTTGTCAAAAACCAGTTGAGCAGATTCATATGGATCTACTTCTGGGTTCTTTATTTTGTTCCATTGATCTGTTTGTCTAACCCCTCACCTATACCATGCTGTCCTGATTATTTCAGATACAGAGTAAGTCTTAGCATCAGGCAGAGCAATTCCTCCCACTCTATTCTTCTTTGTCAAGACTGGTTTAGGTATTTTGGAGGCCCATGCCTTTCCATATAAATTTTGGAATAATCTTCTGTCCATCTTCAGAAAGTTTCCTAGGATTTTGACAGAAATTGCATTATATAGATCAATTTGGGAAGAATCAACATCTCTGTTATGTTGACTCTTCTGAAATATAATGTCTTTCCATTTATTTAGATTGTCTTTGATCTTTTAACCAATATTTTGTAGTTTTCAACATACAGATCTTGTACGTTTTGTTGAGTGTATACCTAAGTATTTTGTTTTCTTTAGAGCAATCAAAGGGTATTCCATTTTATTTTATTTTTATTACAGCGACAGCAGCCTAAGAAGGTATTGCACTTTAAATTTCAGTTTCTCCATGTTCACTGTTAGCATATAGAAATGTGATTAATTTTTGTGTTGATCTTGTATCCTGTGATCTTGCTTAACTCACTTAGTTCTAGCAGATCTTTTTTCTTCTTCTGTAGAATCCTTGGCATTTTCTCTGCTGATAATCACGTCATCTGCAAATAGAGATCATTTTATTTCTTCTTCTGTTCTAAAATGTATGTTCTTTCCTTCTTTCTTTCTCTTCCTTTCTTTCTTTCTCTTTCTTTCTTTCTCTTTCTTTCTTCCTTCCTCCTCTCTCTCTCTTTTTTTTTTTGTGCTTACTGCAGTGGCTACAACTTCCAGTACTATGTTGAATAAGAGTGATGATTTTTAATTTTGATGATCTCAAATTGATCAGTTTTTGTTTTCATGAATAGTGCTTTCATGAATCATTTATGAAATCATTGCCTAGATCTAGATACCAAAGATTTTTTTCCTATAATTTTTTTCTCAAAATTTTATTTTATTTACTTATTTATTCGTTTATTTATTTATACTTGCCTCGTTCCTAATCTGAGAGTAAAAGCATCCTGTCTTTTACAATGAAATTCAATCTTAGCTGTAGGAATTTTTTTTTTTTTTTGAGACAAGGTCACACTGTTTCCCAGGTTGGAGTGCAATGGCATAATCATAGCTCACTGCTGCCTCAGCCTCCCAAGAAGGTGGTACTACAGGTGTGCACCACCACACCTGTATAATTTTATTTATGTTTTGGAGAGACAAAGTCTCACTTTGTTGCCCAGACCTGCTATAGGTTTTTGTAGATGCTCTTGATCAAGTTGAGATAAATCCCCTGCATTTTTAACTCACTGATACCTTTTTTAAAATCATGAATAGATATTAGATTCTGTTAAATGCTTTCTTTGTGATACGATTATGTGACTTTTCTTCTTTAGCTCTTTGATATGGTAGATTAATTACACCGCTTGATTTCTAATGTTGAGCTGGGCTTGCATGCCCGGACTAAATCCCACTCGGTTGTGGTGTACAATTTTTCTTATACAGTGTTGATCCATGTACCTTTAAAACTGAGAAACTGTGTATCATCCTGAACATTCCCCTCTCCTTCTCCCTCTTCCCAACATTGCCATTGCCATGACTTTTACCCCTATCATCCTTCTAATCAAAGCCTCTACCCCGTTCACCTGTCCTACTTTGACAGCCTCCTAACTGTTTCCCTGCATTAATTTTTGCTTGTCTCTAACCATTCTCCACACAGTCAAGGGCATTTTCAAAACAAAAATCCAAGCTTGATGCCTCTCTTCTTAAAGTTTTTCAATGTTTTCATGCCACTCCCAAGTTAAAGGCTCACGTCTTAAATGTGGCCTACAAGGCCCAGTGTGATGTGGCCCTTCTCTGCCTCTTAAGCCCACTAAGCCCCACTCTGTGCATCCGCCCATGCACCTTCTCTATTCCCTCAGCGTCACCTGCCATCCACTGTGGAGGCTTTGTGTGTGAGATGCCCACACACTCCTGTCCTGCTCCTTCCTCAGGATGACTCTTTCAACTGATAAATTGCTTCTCCAGGAAATGCTCCTGGACCAACCAGCTTGGTCAGGTCCAAGTGTTTATCATAGTTTCATAATATTTAGCACAGCTTCATAGTATTTAGCATGGCTTGTGGGTTATGTTTATTTGTATGGCTATTTGATTAACAGTAATTCTCGTGAGACTGTAAAACTTCATCAGTGCAGGGACTATGTTTTGCTCAACAAATGTATTTTGAATTAACAAATGGAATCAACTGTCCAACTTAATTAGTTCATCAATTTTTGTTTACTGAACATCATTTATACCTTATCAAGTGTATTAGGCCATTCCAGCAATGCTATCAAGAAATACCTGACCAGGCTCAGTGGCTCACACCTATAATCTGAAGACGTTGGAAGACCAAGGCAGGAGAATCACTTGAGCCCAGAAGTTTGAGACTGGCCATAGTGAGACCCTGTCTCTATAAAACATTTAAAAATTAACTGGGATTGGTGGCACATGCCTGTAGTCCCAGCTACTCAGGAAGCTGAGGTGGGAGGATTGCTTGAGCTGGAGAGTTTGAAACTACAGTGAGCCATGATCACACCACTACACTCCAGCCTGGGCAACAGAGTGAGACTCTGTCGCAAAACAAAAACAAAGAAACAAAGAAATACCTGAGACTTGATAATTTATAAAAACAAAAGGTTTAATTGGCTCATGGTTCTGCAGGCCTTACAGGAAACATAGTGCTAACATCTGCTTAGCTTCTGGGGAGGCCTCAGGGAGCTGCCAATCACGTTGGGAGGCAAAGAGGGGACAGGTGCATCACACGGCCAGGGTAGCAGCAAGAGATGGGGAGTGAGAGGTGCCACACACTTTTTTTCTTTTTTTTTTTTGAGATGAAGTCTCGCTTTGTCGCCAGGCTGGAGAGCAGTGACGCAATCTTGGCTCACTACAACCTCTGCCTCATGCGCTCAAGTGATTCTCCTGCCTCAGCCTCCCGAGTAGCTGGGACTTCAGGTGTGCATCACCACACCCAGATAATTTTTGTATTTTTAGTAGAAACAGGGTTCCACCATGTTGGCCAGGATGGTCTCCATCTTTTGACCTCGTGATCTGCCTGCCTCAGCCTCCCAAAGTGCTGGGATTATAAGCGTGAGCCACTGCCCCCAACAGTGCCACACACAAAACAACTAGCTCTCACATGAACTCACTCATCACCAAGTGGATGGCAGAAAGCTACTCATGAAGGATATGCCCTCATGATACAAACATCTCCCACCAGGCCCCACCTCCAACAACGGAGATTACATTTCAACACGAGATTTGGCAAAGACACACAGATCCAAATCATATCATCAGAAGAACAATAACTAAGGAGAGTGAAAATAAGGGAGCACAAGAGAGCAAGAGAGAAAAAAAGGAGAAAATAAATGCTTACCAGGTACATATTACACATACTTGAAACGATCCTATGTGCTATACCATATAATTTTTTAGGGGTAATTTTTTGCTAATTTCATTGGCAAAAGAATTACTAAGTAGCTACAGTGGTCAAAGTCATCTCTGGTTAGTAAGATTAAAAATATTTTTTCTTTTCTTCTTTTTATTTCTCTCTCTTTTTTTTTTTTTTTTTTTTTTTGAGCCAGGGTCTCACTATGTTGCCCAAGCTGGTCTTGAACTTCTGGGATCAAGTGATCCTCCCACATCACCCTCCCAAGAATAGAAGCCACCTTTGCAAAAATGATGGCAGTGAGAGAAATCTAACATAACTGACTCTGTCTTGCTTCTAACCTCACAAGCTAATTGTGCTTGCTCACTCCTGGGCACCGGCCAAGCTAATTATACTAAGAATTTAGTTTATAGCTTAACCTTAGAGCAAGGATGATAATAGCCCTTCCTTAAATTACCCTGCTCCTTGTTCACAGACTGAAACTGCCCTTTGTAACTCTAATGAAAGGCTATAAGGTTAGAATTATGGTAGAGGCCTGAATTCTGCTAAGATCTAGACCTAGTAAAATAGTAACTAGTCATTGTCTTCTAACTTACATAGGAGCCCTGTAGCCAAAGGTCACAAGAGTTGTACCTTCTCTAATTGCCCCTATAGATAAAATCACTGTTGTTAAACCTGAGACTGGTGTTTGCAATATTTTTCAGACTTTGCATCCTTGGAGGCTGATACACCTAGACTCGTGGCCCATACCTAGGAAATGACTTAACTGGTTCCTCACTCAGAAACTGACTCAGTGCATGAAGACTGTTTCGACCCCCTATGATTTCATCCCTAACCCAAACAATCAGTCAGCCTTCTCTATTCCCTTGTCCCCTGCCCACCAAACTATCCTTGAAAAACCTTAGCCTGCGAACTCTTGAGGAGGCAGACTTGAGAAATATCTCCTGTTCTTCTAGCTTGGCTAGCCTTGCAATTATTAGACTCTTTCTCCATTGCATCTCCTCCTGTTCTCCGTGTCTTGGTTTTCCTGGGCAGTGGGCAATAAGAACCCAGTTGGGGTATTACAGTAGCTGGGATAACAGGCATGTGTCACCACACCCAGCCTTCTTTAATTTGTGAGATGAACACATATTATTCATTTATTAACGAAAAAACTATAGAGCCCTCTTGGAAAACTGTCTCACTTTATTCACCTTTCTTCAAAATACATAAAACAAAAATTAAAAGATATAACAGGCTGGGCGTGGTAGCTCATGCCTGTAACCCCAGCACTTTGAGAGGCCAAGGTGGGAGGATCACGAGGTCAAGAGATCGAGGAGATCATCCTGGCTAACATGGTGAAACCCCGTCTCTACTACAAATACAAAAAATTAGCCAGGTGTGGTGTCATGCACCTGTATTCTCAGCTACTTGGGAGGCTGGGCAGGAGTATCACTTTAGCCCGGAAGACAGAGGTTACAGTGAGCTGAGATCGTGCCACTGCACTCCAGCCTGGGCAACAGGCCAAGACTCTGCCTCAAAAATAAATAAATATGAAAGATAAAACAAAAAATTATATTATTAAATATATTACTTCTTAAAATAATGATAGAATATTAAGAATTTAAACTATATTTCTAGTGATCATTGGTGTCAAAAATACCATATTATGCTTGAATTACATAAAATCATAACACTATATTACAATTCAGAAACACCAGAAGAATACACACACACACACACACACACAAAACACCGCAATTCATTCTGCTGATTGGGATGAGACTGGATAATGGAGTTGTAAATCGGTCAGAAGACTAAATTTGCACTTTATATTTTCTATGCTGTGTTTATACTATCTAATTGAATCTGTATTGCTTTCATATTTTTAAATAAAACTACTTTTCAAAAATGCATTCGAAGATCATTTTTTAGAAAAAAAAAAAATGAGGCCAGGAGTGCTGGCTCACGCCTGTAATCCTAGCACTTTGGGAGGCAGACTGCCTGAGCTCAGGAGTTTGAGACAAGCCTGAGCAACATGGTGAAACCCCGTCTCTACTAAAATACAAAAAGTTTGCCAGGCATGGTGGCATGTGCCTGTAGCCCCAGCTACTTGGGAGGCTGAAGAAGGAGAATTGCTTGAACCCAGGAGGTGGAGGTTGTAGTCAGCCGAGATCGCACCACTGCACTCCAGCCTGGGTGACAGAGTGAAACTCCATCTCAAAAAAAAGGAAAGAAAAAAACAAATGACCTGGATCCCTGTCACCCTCCCCACACCTCCCCCTTGTTACACTCATTCACCGACCATCACAAACACACATAACCACACTGCAGGCTTGCAGGCTCAAATGGAGCCATTCTTTTATTATACATATGCTATAGGGGAATAGGGGAGGAAAAAGCTTTATCTCTGTCCTGCTAGGTTCTCCCACTGGGGCCCTGGAAATTAAGCTGATAAAAGACAGATTAACAAAAGAGGCCAGACATGATGGTTCACGCCTGTAATCCCAACACTTTGGGAACCCAAGCAGGCCCATCGCTGAAGCCCAGGAGTTCAAGACCAGCCTGGGCAACATGGTGAAACCCCATGTCTACTAAAAATACCAAAAATAAGCAGGTTGTGGTTGTGCACACCTGTAGTCCCAGCTACTCAGAAGGATGAAGTGGGAGAATCACTCGAGTCCAGGAGGTTGAGACTATAGTGAGGTCAGACACCTGCACTCCAGCCTGGATGAGAGAGAGAAGGAAGGAAGGAAAGAAGGAAAGTAGAAGGGAGGGAGAGAGGAAAGGAAGGAAGGAAGGAAGGAAGGAAGGAAGGAAGGAAGGAAGGAAGGAAGGAAGGAAGGAAGGAAGGAGGGAGGGAGGGAGGGAGGGAGGGAGGGAGGGAAGGAGGCAGAGGGAGGGAGGGAAGAGAAGGAAGGAGGGAAGGGAAGGAGGGTAAGGAAGGAAGGAGAAAAAGAAAGAAAGAGAAAGAAAGAAAGGAAAGAAAGAAAGAAAGAAAGAGAGAGAGAGATAATTTAATAACATATGTATGCACAGGAGTTTCACAAAGAAAAGAGACTCAAGGTAGCCAGATAAGTGAGGCTTATTCATCACCTTAGGCTAAACAAATGAAAAGGAGTTTGGGGCTTCTGAGAAGGGGAGGAACATGTATTTTACAAAAGAGGAAATGGCTACTCCACTTTTAGGCAGTTAGAGGGAGGTAAAGAGCTTTTCTGAGTCTGCTAGGTCTCAAATGCCTTTAACTTAGAGTAATCCATGTGACAAAGCAGCATACTTCGAGGAGGCATATTCTGGCATCTTTCAATCCCAACCTCAAAAACAGTAAGAAAGTGACTTCTGCTTCCCAATAAGATGGAGTGTAACAAGGTCCAGGATAACAGACATAACTAAAAAAAAATTGTGTGTAAACAATGGTTTTCAGACATTGGGCATCAGACAATGCAAGAAAGCATTCCTTGAGAGGTGCGAAACAAACCAAGTGAACCCATAACTGCCCAAGCTTATTGCCTGGACACATTTTCCAGGCTGCAGCTTAGGGTGAGGAAACTAAATGAAGCCCAGCCCAGATGAACTGTGACAGTGGAAGTTCAGGGAGGCCAAGGCAGCTACAGTTCCCAGGGCAGAGTATTGGAGAGGAGGGAGTTGCAGAGACAGAGAAATCTGGAGATCTGTGAACGATCCTTCTCAAGTCCTCAGCTAATTGCTTATCAGCACAAGAGTGATTAGAGGGAACAGTCCCGGGAGATCACACACATCTGGTGTGTGAATAATTCATCTGCCCAACAGATAGACCAACTCATGCGACATTAAGTGGAATACTCAGATGAGCATTCTTTCAGTAGCAGGGCAAAATTAGCCCTCGACCAAATCCTGTTCCAGTCCTGCTTAGCAAAGCTTAAAAGCAAGATCCAGAAGGATACAGACAGTTCCAAGTAACTAAAAGTGTCCCAGAACAAAACTAGAGAATAAGGGAATTTAAAAATATACAGCACTCAACAGGATAAAAATTCACAATTTCTGGCATTTAATCAAAAAGTACCAGACACTCAAAGAAGTAGGAAAACATGACTGTGATGGTTAATTGTTTGTCAACTTGATTGGCCACAGGGTGCCCCAATATTTGGTTAAACATTGCTCTGAATGTGTCCATGAGGGTGTTTCTGGACAAACATTAACATGTGAATCTGTAGCCTGAGTAAAGAAGGTGGATCTCCCCAGTGTGAGGGGGCCTCACCCAATTCAGTGAAGGCCTGAATAGACAAAATGGTTGAGTCAGGGAGAATTTGCTCTCATGACATGACTCTCATCAAACAAGGACATCAGTCTTCCCTTGCCTTTGAGCCCAGACTAGAACTGGAATTTACACCCGTCTCTTCTGATTCTCAGGCCTTCAGACGTGAGCTACAACAATACCATCGGTTCTCCTGAGTCTCCAGCTTGCCAACTGCAGATCTTGGGATTCTCCTCTGCCTCTATAAGTGTGTGAGCCAATTCTAGAAAGAAAGAAATCTCTTCTTTATTTTTTCTTTTTCTTTTGAGATGGAGTCTCACTCTGTTGCCCAGGCTGGAATGCAGTGGTGCAATTTCAGCTCATTGCAACCTCTGCCTCTGTGGTTCACGTGATTCTCCTGCCTCAGCCTCCTGAGGTAGCTGGAATTACAGGCCTGCACCACCACACCTGGCTAATTCTTGTATTTTTAGTAGAGACGGGGTTTCACCATGTTATCCAGGCTGGTCTCAAACTCCTGATCACAGGTGATCCACCTGCCTCAGCCTCCCAAAGTGCTGGGATTACAGGTGTGAGCCATCACACCCAGCCTCCTTTTGAATCTGTCTCAGCATTACCCTGATCAATACAATGACCCATAATGAGGAAGGGGAAAAAATTCAGTAAACACTGATCTAGAAATGACAGAGATGACTTAATAGACAAGGACATTAAGACAGTTTCATAGCATATATCAAGAAAGTAGAGGAAAGATCAAGCATGTTAAGTAAACACATGGAAGTATAGAAAAGATACAATTTGAACTTCTGAAGATAAAAAATATATTGTTTGAAGTGAAAACTACCACAGGTTGTAGTAACAGCAGATTCAACACTGCAGAATAATTTAGTGGTAAACTTGAAGGTATAGTAATAGAAATGAACACAAAAAGACTAGACGATAATAAACAGAACCTCTGTGAGTTGCACGACAATCTCAACACCCTAAATATATGTCACTGGATTTGCTGAAGGAGAGGAGAAAGAAGGGAGAACAGAAAAAGTATTTGAATAAATAAATAGCCAACATCTTTTCAAATTTGCTGAAAACTATAAACCCACAGATCTAAAAACTCAACTCTAATCACAAAAAGAATAAGAAACTTCTAGTTTGACTAAATAATACAGATATCCCCTACTTTCAGAAACTTAATGTATTGATTATTTATTGCTAATTAACAAATCACCCCAAAATGTAATGGCTTGAAACAACAATAATCATACATTTTCTTGTGCGATTTCAGAGAACCAGGAACTTGGAAATAGCTCAGGAGGCAGGCTGGACTGGGAATCACCACAGGACCGTCAGGAGCCTCCGTTTCTCCGCCCATGCACCTCTCCTCAGGGACGCCTTAGTGTCCTCATCGCATGGTGACTGGCTGTCTGTTAAGCAAGTGATCCTTACGTTACTTTGCCTAGGAAGTCTCACACCATCACTTCTGCTGATTCTATTCATCACACAGGGCCAGCCCCAATTTACTGCAAGAGAAGACTCCATAGGTGTGGATATCAGAAGGCAGAGATCATCCTAAGCCCTCTTAGAGTTGGCTCTTGCACTCAATATTTTAAAATTAAAATTTACCACAAAGATAAATGAAGAATGAAGATTCATACTATATAAGTATTCATGAAAAGTGAATTATTATTATTTCTTTGTAAATTTGTAAAACTTTCCAGGTTTTTGTTGTTCATTTGTTTGTTTTGTTTTGTTTGAGACAGAATTTCCCTCTGTCTCCCAAACTGGAGTGCAGTGGTGCAATGTTGTCTCACTGCAACCTCCAGCTCCCAGGTTCAAGCAATTCTCCTGCCTCAGCCTCCCAAGTAGCTGGGATTACAGGCACCCACCACCACGCCTGGCTAATTTTTAGTAGAGACAAAGTTTCATCACATTGGCCAGGCTGGTCTCGAACTCCTGAGCTCAGGTGATCACCTACCTTTGCCTCCCAAAGTGCTAGGATTACAGGCATGAGCCATTGTGCCCCACCAACATTTCCAAGTTTTAAAAAAATTCAGTATCTGGCTAATTTGGAAAGCATCCATTGCTTAAGTGAAGCACAACTTTACTGTAAGGACAATACATCTTTTCTTTGAATGACTTCAAGTCCTAGGAGAGGTTTGCCTTTGGGCTGCAATTTTCTGGATGATTCCTCATGCAACCTAATCCAGGAATGTATAGAAACAAAATGTTGCAACTCATAGAATATATTTCTGTTTACTTGTTTGTTCCTTTATAAGTGACAAGGCTGATGATGTTCAATTATGTGAAGAAACTCCGCTATGGGCAGCCTTCAACTCTATATACCTTGTTCACTCATACTGCAAAACGTCCTGCCTGGATTTTAGTCTTCCTGCTTCAGCTGGCCAATGAGGATTTCAAGCTGTGGCTTTAGAGTGTCAGTCTCCGGCAAAGTGTCAGGGAAAGTGGCCTGCCTTACTTATGATGGGAATGTACATATTAGAACAGATAGCCCTTCCTCAGGTCTTCTGACCACACTCCTGTCCCTGGAGCCCCCTAGCGTACTTTCCTCCACCCTACCATGCCCTGGAGAGTCCCTTCGGCAACCTTGGCTGAACCCAGTATCTCCTCTCACCTTCCCGCCTTCCCTACCTACCCTCACTCCAGAGCAAGGTGCCCATGAAGAATCTATTTCATGCCCAGCCACCTGTTTCCAAGAAAGGAAGCCCGTGTGTAAACTATAACTCCTTGGATATATTTCAGGCTCTAGAAATGGAGTGCTCTTTATAACATGTGAGCCTGTGACTTGACTTTCAGTTGCTCAACTTATCAACACATTTCCAAGAGTATATTATGGGCAAAAGCAGAGACTGCTTGTAGTAGAGATGACAAAAAGTAAGGAGAGCATAATAAAGGGCATATTGTTTTTGTTCATCAAGAGGAACCATCCCTAAGATATCAAGAATAAACCAGTGGTGCCAGGCACTGTGGATCATGCCTGTAATCCCAGCGCTTTGGGAGGCCGAGGTAGGTAGACCACAAGGTCAGGAGTTTGAGACCAGCCTTACCAATATGGTGAAACCCCTATCTTCTATTTTCTACTAAAAATAGAAAAATTAGCCAGGCATGGTAGTACACACCTGTAATCCCAGCTACTCAGGAGACTGAGGCAAGAGAATCACTTGAAACCAGAGGTGGAGGTTTCACTGAGCTGAGATGTTGCATTGCACTACAGCCTAGGTAACAGAGTTAGACAACGACTCAAAAAAAAAAAAAAAAAAAGAGAGAGAGAAACAATCTAGAAGGAAAAGAAAAATCTCTGAATATAATTTCTAATGTTAATGTCACTCCGACTTCCATCTCTAGGTAAGGTTTGGAATGAGCATGGTGTGACCAGAAGAAGAGTTTCCATTAGGTGTTTGACCACCCCTCTGATAAATACAGTCACAACATACCAGCATAGTTACAAAATCTCAATCAAGAAATAGAGAATGCCATACACACAGACATACAACTTTATACAAATTTACACACTCACTCATTTTGTTGTTCTAAGACATCTATGCAGTCTTGTAAGTGAGATTTGGCATGGCTGTGGAGAAAGCACTGTTCTGAAAAATCTCTTTTTACAAATAGAAAAATCTGACAGTGCGGGAGTAGGAGTTTGGCTGCTGACTCAGACTTAGCCACCCTCTCTGAACAAAGAGCTCTGCGCTCATCATAAACTGCAAGGCAGTACATCAGTCCACACTGAGTCCACTCACGCCCACTGTTACAATTACATGTGAAGCAATTATGAAGCTCACACACGTGGTCTGGACCAGGTACGGTGGCAGATGAGTGTGAAGCTCAGTCTCTACCCTCAAGGCTCTTGCACACTAATGAGAATCCAATAAGCAAATGAGGGAAGGGAGAAATCTCAGTGGACGTTCTCTAATTTCATACCCGGCATATGGATGGAGACCACAAATAATTTAAAAATAGCTGGAGTTGAGTACGGTATGGTAGCTCACACCTGTAATCCCAGCACCTTGGGAGGTCTAGTTGGGCAGACTGCTTTAGCCCAGGAGTTTGAGACCAGCCTGGGCAACACGGCACAACCCTGTCTCTACAAAAAATACAAAAAGCAGCTGGGCATGGTGAAAGATAGAAGAAGAAAGAAAGAAGGAAGAAAAGAGAGAAAGAGAGGAAGACAGAAAAAGAGAAAGAAAGAGAGAGAGAGGGAGGGAGGGAGATAGGGAGGAGGGAATGTTTGGTTTTTTTCTATTTATATATTTTTATTTTTTTATTTTTTCAGACAGAGTCTTGCTCTGTCACCCATGCTGGAGTGCAATGGCACTGTCTCGGCTCACTGCAGCCTCCACCTCCTGGGTTAAGCAATTCTCCTGCCACAGCCTCCCGAGTAGCTGGGATTACAGGCACCCACCACCATGCCCAGCTAATTTTTGTATTTTTAGTAGAGATGGGGTTTTATCATGTTAGCCAGGATTGTCTCGATCTCCTGACCTTGTGATCCACCCACCTCAGCATTCCAAAGTGTTGGGATTATAGGCGTGAGCCAGCCGTGCCTGGCCTATTTATTATTTTTTTAGAGACAGGGTTTCACTCTGTTGTGCAGGCTGTAGTGCAGGGGCATGATCATGGCTCACCACAGCCTCAACTTTCTGGGCTGAAATGATCCTCCTGTCTCAGCCTTCTGGGTAGCCAAGACTGCAGGCACACACCACCATGTCCAACTAACATTTTTATTTTTTATATTTTTGTAGAGATAAGATCTCACCATGTTGTCCAGGCTGGCCTCAAACTCATGGCCTCAAGTGATCCTCCTGCCTCAGCCTCCCAAAGTGCTGGGATTACAGGTGTAAGCCAGACTAGCAGTAGAGGATGTTCTCACATGAAGCTCTATGAATATATGAGAGGTTGCCATAGCTTCAGCAACTGAAGCTTCAACAGTTCCATTTCTTTTTTTTTTTTTTTTGAGACAGAGTCTTGCTCTGTCACCCAGGTTAGAGTGCAGTGGCGCAATCTCAGCTCACTGCAAACTTTGTCTCCCAGGTTCAAGCAATTCTCCTGCCTCAGCCTCCTGAGTAGCTGGGATTACAGGCACACCCAGCTAATTTTTGTATTTTTAGTAGAGACAGAGTTTCACAATGTTGGCCAGGCTGGTCTTGAACTCCTGACCTCGTGATTCACCTGCCTTGGCCTCCCAAAGTGGGATTACAGGCGTGAGCCACCACACTCAGCCCACAGTTCCATTTCTAACACATCAAATTTATGTTTCTTCACTCAGCCTTCAAAGGCCTCTGTAAACTTACCTTACTTCCCAGCACCCTCTACCTCTCAGACTAATCTCCACCATCACCCAGACACATCAAACCAGAACATGCATCCTGCCCAAATGTCCCCTTCTGGAAAGTCCTTTCCTCCCACTACCTTATGCTCCCTTCAGCCACCCTTAATCAATGATACAGATATTTGTGTTCTAGAGACCATGACATCAGATAGTCTGCTGCCCAGTGTTTCTCTAAAGCTGTATTCAGAAGTGATGCTTAGGGAGAGCCGTAGCTGATGCATTCATCCAGATAACAAGCGCTTCCTTCCATTCACTGAGCCTTACCTTGGCCAGGTCCTGTGCTAAGTGCTCCACCTGCCTTGCCACATTTCACACTCACAATAACCCTTCACGGTTCCCTGACCCTTATATGTCTTCATTTTTATCATAACATAATATTAGAAACTGGCTCAAATAATTTGTAAGAAAAGGAGAATAACAAATAATTTAAAGTTAAACCCATCATATTTCCTTATAAGGTTAAAAATAACTGTCCATTAGAGCTGGAAGAAATTGCATAGATCTAGCTCATCTAGCCCAGTGGCTCTCAGCACATGCGCACATGCTCGTGCACACACACACACACATTCTGATTCAGAATCCATTTTGTTGTATGAGGACAGTCACATCTCATTTTCTAGGCTATCATGAGGATTACATGAGATAACACATAGAAAGTGCCTAGAGGGGCCAGGCTCGTTGGCTCATGCCTATAATCCTAGCACTTTGGGAGGCCGAGGTGGGCGGATCACCTGAGGTCAGGAGTTCAAGACCATCTTGGCCATCATGGTGAAACCCCATCTTTAAAAAAAAAGAAAGAAAGAAAGAAAAGAAAAGAAAGTGCCTAGAGGATAAGAGTAGCTTTGCAAGTATTTTCCCCTCCCCCTCATCTCTTCACCTCCTCCGCTGAGGGCAAGGACCACATCTCCGCTGCTTCTGCTTTCCCCTGGTAGAGGGCAGCAGTGAGCAAGTAGCAGGAACAGCAGCAATGTTATCAATGGTCAGTTTGAAGATAGGAACTCCCCTCGCCATTTGGCGTTCCTCTTTTCACCAAAAATACCAAACATACAGATGCCATCTGCTCTGCCTGCCACTATCCACCCAACAGATACAGCTCGTGAAGCAGCTAAGCTTCGCTGGTAATAACAACCACTTGCTATGTTCCACCATCATGTTCTCAAACCAACTGACTGAGAAGGACACACCTGGATTGAATAATGACCACTTGCATGCAGGGTGTAACTCAGCACTTGGTCGACTATTGTGTACCACTTTGGCTACACAAAGAATCACCCAGCATCTCTCTGAAAATACTGATGCCTGGTTCCACTGCAGAGATTGTGATTCATTCCATCTGAAGTGAGGCCGAGACATTAAAAATGCTTATGTTCTAGAGATGATTCTAATGTGTCACCAGGGTTACAAACAGTTGATTTACCTCTATACATGAAAAGGAAATTCATTTTAGCCATTCGAATTATTATTCAGGATGGCAAATCTGTCTCTTTGCATGTGAGGCTATTCAGGCATAACCAAATATTATTGCATGGTGCAGTAACCATAGAGGGAAACTTAAAAAAATTATGATATAGACTAAGGTCAGCAAATACATGGCGGCCCCTTCATGCGTCCATAATTGCAACACCCATCTGAGTCCTAGTCTTGAATCCTTTCCCAAGAGAGCCTGCTGGTGGCCACACAAGATGGAGCTTAATCTCGCACAGGGTATACACACACTTAAAAAGCCTTTTTCATTCTTGGGCATAGATAGTATATTCTTGAACCTTGAAACAAAGCTAGTGTATTTTTGAAATAAAGATGAAAGATAACTCTTTCCCAAACAAACTCTTTTTTTGCCTGCGGGCCAGACTGCCTTTGTAAGACTTACAGCCACAAGGTTAGGTATGAAAGTCATGCCGATAGAAGCCACAAGATTCTGAATTTCCCCAGTTGCTCCTGAAGATATCACTCTTGGCGGGCGCGGTGGCTCACGCCTGTAATCCCAGCACTTTGGGAGGCCGAGGCGGGTGGATCACGAGGAGATCGAGGCCATCCTGGTCAAGATGGTGAAACCCCGTCTCTACTAAAAATACAAAAAAAATTATCTGGGCATGGTGGCGCGTGCTTGTAATCCCAGTATACTCAGGAGGCTGAGGAAGGAGAATTGCCTGAACCCAGGAGACGGAGGTTGCGGTGAGCCGAGATCGCGCCATTGCACTCCAGCCTGGGTAACAAGAGCGAAACTCCGTCTCAAAAAAAAAAAAAAAAAGATAACATCACTCTTGTAAAACGTAAGACCAGTGCTTGAGATACTTTTCAGACCCTGCCTACTGATGCACCCATTGTAGCCACCCACACATAATCTGGCTCAACCAATATTGCAGTCCCATTCAGGAACAGAAGGCAGCAAAAAGAACCCACTTTGATCCCCCACGATTTCATCTCCCACCCAACCAATCAATACTCCCCACTCTGGGCCCTATTATCTGACAAATTATCTTTTTTTTATTTTTATTTTTTACTTTTTAAGATGGTTTCTCACTCTCTCACCCAGGCTGGAGTGCAGGGGCATGATCTTGGCTCACTGCAACCTCTGCCTCCCGGGTTCAAGTGATTCTCCTGTCTCAGCCTCCTGAGTAACTGGGATTACAGGCACGTGCCACCAAGACCAGCTAATTTTGTATTTTTAGTAGAGACAGGGTTTCACTATATTGGTTAGGCTGGTCTCGAACTCCTGACCTCAGGTAATCCACCCTCCTCAGCCTCCCAAAGTACTGGAATTACAGACTTGAGCCACCATGCCCATTCTCAAATTATCTTTTTAAAATAAGCCCACTTTCTGAATTTTGGGGAGACTAATTTGAGTGAAGCAGGAAAGGCCATGAAACAAACCTCTCGGACACCAAACTAGGAAGGAAGTGGTGATTTATTTGCTGGAAGCTATGGCGGCATAGATGAAATCTTAATTATGTCCCAATAATTCTTTTCTTTTCTTTCTTTTCTTTTCTTTTCTTTTTTTTTTTTTTTTTTGAGGCTGAGTCTCACTCTTTAGCCAGGCTGGAGTGCAATGTCACAATCTCAGCTCACCGCAACCTCCACCTCCCACATTCAAGCAATTTTCTTGCCTCAGCCTCCTGAGTAGCTGAGATTATAGGCATGCACCACGACACCCAGCTAATTTTTGTATTTTTTGTAGAGATGGGGTTTCACCGTGTTGGTCATTCTGGTCTCAAACTCCTGAACTCATGATCTGCCTGCCTTAGCCTCCCCAAGTGCTGGAATTACAGGAGTGAGCCACTGCACCCCAGCTTTTTGCAGGGTTTTAAGAAGGATGCTGTGAATAAGCATGAGGTGTTCAAGTGTCATTAAATGTGTGGGGTGGAGCACAGGGTATACATTTGCTGTGAGAAATCATGTTAATACAGATGTTGCATTATCCAAAAATGGTGTGGCTGATTCCCTGCCTGGGCGGGGATTTTTGTATCATAATGAGGCAAAGGGTAAAGATTTGTCATTATTCTGCTCTTTTGCAATTGCAGGTAATAGGGTTAACTCCCTTGAGTAAGATTCATGGTAGGATGCTCCTTATCCTAATTTCCTTAAGGTCTCACTGTTAGCAGGGATGATGCCAGTAGAGGGGGTGGTGCAAGGCCTAGTAGACGCCGGATTTGGAAAAAATGCATTAGTGGTGGTGAGGGCTGAGTGCTGTCCCTACTGTCTCACCTGCATCTTCATGTTTATTGTAGCATTATTCATGATAGCTAAGCTATGGAATCAACCTAAGTGTCCAACAATGAATGAATGGGTAAAGAAAATGTGGTAAAGACACACAGTGGAGCCAGGCGCAGTGCTTCAGGCCAGTAATCCCAGCACTTTGGGAGGCCAAGGCAGGCAGATCACCTGAGGTTGGTAGTTTGAGACCAGCCTGACCAACATGGAAAAACCCTGTCTCTACTAAAAATACAAAATTTATCTGGGTGTGGTAGCCCATGCCTATAATCCCAGCTACTCAGGAGGCTGAGGCAGGAGAATCACTTGAACCCAGGAGGCAGAGATTGCAGTGAACCGAGATCACAGCATTGCACTCCAGCCTGGGCAACAAGAGCAAAATTCCATCTAAAAAAAAAAAAAAGATACACAGTGGAATTTAGTCATAAAAAGTAATGAAATCTTTCCTTTTCAGTAACATGAATGAAACTGGAGGACATTTTATTTACTGAAATAAATCACGTACAGAAAAGTCAATACCACATGTTCTTACTGACATGTAGGAGACTAAAAAAATATATCGAGCACACATAAGTAAAGAGTACAGTTGTGAGTATTAGAGGCTGGGAAGGGAAGACAGGAGAGGAGGATGAGGTGAAGTTGGCTAATGGATACAAAATTACAGCCAGATAGGATGAATGGTTTCCAAGATTCTGCAGCACTGTAGGGCAAATATGGTTAACTATAATTTACTATAAAGTTTCAAAAAGCTAGAAGAGAAGATGGTATGGTTTAGATTTGTGTCCCCACCTAAATCTCATGTCAAATTGTAATCCCCAATGTTGGAGGAGAGGCCTGGTGGGAGGTGACTGGACCTTGGGGGCGGACTTCCCCTTGCTACTCTCATGATAGTGAGTTCTCATGAGATCTGGTTGTTTAAAAGTGTGTGGTACCTCCCCCTTCATTCTCTCCCTCCTGCTCCAGCCATGTGGGACGTGCCTGCTTCCCTTTTGCCTTCCACCATGATTGTGATTTTCCTGAGGCTTCCCTGGACATGCTTCCTGTAGACCCTGCAGAACTGTGAGCCAATTAAACCTCTTTTTTTTTCCTCAGGGTAACCTAGTGGCAAAAAAGAATAAAAAATAAAAATATTTTTAAAAACACCTTTTTTCTTTATAAATTACCCAGTCTCAGGTAGTTCTTTACAGCAATGTAAGAAAACAGAGGATTCTAGATGTTCACAACATAAATAAATGATAAATGGTTGAGGTGATGAATGTGCAAATTACCCTGAATTGATCATTGCACATTATACGCATGTATGGAAATATCACTCTATAACCCACAAGCATGTACAATTATTGCATGTCAAATAAAAACAGGAGGGAAAAATATGAACATTGATAAACATGTCTCCAAAGAACCTGTAAATATGACCTGGCACAGTCTTCCCACTCTTGAAAAGCACAAACCTATGAGACAACGATGGAGAAGTGTTGCTGAGTGTCATAGACAAAAAAAATGTTTGTCAAGCACTGCTGGGGGTGTAGATCTAGCTATCAGTGTGCACCTGAACCATACGCCAAGAATCAGTCCTGGCTCACACCTTAGGGCAGCTCTGAGTCCCAAGACACATTTCATTACCCTACTGGGCTGCACAACACTAGAGCCCATGTGTCCTATCCAGCTGTAATTTCATATCCAATAATGAACCTCTCCTCTTCCTCTCTTCCTTCTCCCCTTCCCATCCTCTAATATCCACAATTCTACTCTCCACTTACTGTTTTAGGAAAACTTATCAGACTGTTTTTTCTCTGCTTTCACACCACGACTACGGTCATCACAGAAGACTCTGTGACCAAAGTGTGGCTTTTCCTCACACACCGAGCAGCACACACTAGCTGGGTGTCCTCCAATTCAATTCCAACATGATCTTCCTGGAGACAGTGTTGGATCCCACAGATTGAGGACTCAGCCCTGAATAGTTCCATCCCCTACCAGTCACAGAACCTCTGACCCACCAGCTTCAAGTTAGGGCTCCCACAACTCTCTTTTTGGGTTCTATTAATTTGCCGGAGTGACTTACAGAACTCAGAGAAACACTTACTTATGTCTGCCAGTTTATTATAAAGGATATTGCAAAAGATACAGACGTAGAGATGCATAGGGCAAGGTATGGGGAAAGTGAACAAAGCTCCCATGCCCACCCCCGGGTGCACTACTCTCCAGGAACCTCCACGCATACAGCTATCCGGCAGTTCTCCAAACCCTGTACTTGGGTTTTCACAGACACTTCATTACATAGGCATGACGGACAACTGTGTAGAAACGTGATTGGACAAAAAGCACATGATCTAAACCCAGAAAGGCCTGTCCAGACTTGACTCAGCCTGGGTAGCATTTCTTCCTCTAGAGTAGGGAGCAGGACCCTCTCTGGAATAAGGGTTGTTTGACCCACAATCATATTAGAGCCCCGCCACGGACAGGTAAAAGGAGAAGGTCAGAGAGAGACCTTTAGGTCTGTTTAGACGTGTTTCCCAAGGCCTAAAGTGCCCCAACATTTTAACAAGGATGATAGGAGGTAGGAGCCAGGAACTGTGGCAAAAACCAATACATATGCCCTAATACCACAGACATCCAAATGAGTGTTTGCCTGTTCTGGAACTTTGCTGTGTGGCACATGGTGGACATTCAGTAATTATTTAAACAGTGGTCAAAGTATTTGCTTTAGGAGGCAATACACACATTTCTTATAAAGACTATTCCAAATACATCCTTTTTTGACAAAGGCTGTTGCTCTGTCACCCAAGCTGGAGTACAGTGGCACAATCACAGATCCTCAACCTCCCACCTCAGCCTCCTGAGTAGCTGGGACTACAGGTGCATGCCACCACAGCCAGTTAACTTTTGTCTTTTCTGTAGAGACAGGGTCTTGCTATGTTGCCCAGGCTGATCTCAATCTCCTGAGCTAAGCAATCCCCACACCTCAGCCTCTCAAAGTGCTGGGATTACAGGCATGAGCCACTGCAGTCTTTTCTTACACATTTTATGTTTATTGTATCTTAACTAAGAAATAATTTCCTATCCTGAGGACATACATATATCCTCCCATATTTAACTTCTAAATGTTTTTAAGTTTTGCAGGAACAACAATTTTTAATCCTTCTAGAATTTATTGGCCCTGTGAATTTACTGGTGTGTGAAGTGGAAATCTAATTTGTTCCCATATACATAATGTAGCTGAGTCCAAGCTTGTGCTGCTCGCTGACAGCCAGTAAGTTGAGAAACAAGGTGTTAGGGCAAGGAAAGTGACTTTATCTCGGAGAGTCGGCAGACAGAGAAGATGGCAGGCTGGTGTCGTAAAGCAGGGGTCCCCAACCTTTTTGGCACCAGGGACCGGTTTGGTGGAAGACAATTTTTCCACAGACCAGGAGGGAGGGAGGGGAGGAGGTTGGTTTGAGGATGAAACTGGATCATCAGGCATTTGTTAGATTCTCATTAGGAGCCTCTCTGAGATCCCTCACATGTGCGATAGGGTTTGGGCTCCTATGAGAGTGTGGTGTCACCACTGACCTGACAGAAGGCAGAACTCAGGTGGTAATGCTTGATCGCCCACTGCTCACCTCCTGCTGTGCAACCCAGTTCCTAACAGGCCGCAGACCAGTCCCAGTCTGTGGCCTGGGTGTTTGAAAGCCCTGTCCTAAAGAACCCTCAGAAGCCTCTATGAATTTTGGGATCCTTTTATATTAGGGGAAGGGGAAAGAGAGAGAGGGGACTGAGATAAAAAGGTGACCAATGTTTACAGACATCTGAGTGGCAGTAAGGGTTAACTTCCTTGTCCTTGGTCAGGTCTCAACGCTTTTATAATTTTTTTTTTTTTTTTTTTGAGACAAGGTCTCACTGTCACCCATGCTGGAGCGCAGTGGGGAGATCATGGCTCACTGCAGCCTCAACCTCCCGTGCTCAAGTGATCCTCCCACTCAGCCTCCTCAGTAGGTTTTGGTTTTGGATTTTTTGTTTTGTTTTTGAGACAGGGTCTCACTTTGTTGCCCAGGCTGGAGTGCAATGGCATGAACACAGCTCACCACAGCTTCAACCTCCTGGGCTCAAGCAATCTGCCCATCTCAGCCTCCCAAGTAGCTGGAACTATGTGTTCACCCAATCACGCCTGGCTAGGGATTTGCTTTTTGATTTTATGTATTTGTAAAGATGGTGTCTTGCCAAGTTTCCCAGGCTAGTTTCTAACTCCTGTGCTTAAGTGATTCTTCTTCCTTGGCTTCCCAAAGTGCTAGAATTACAGTAGTAAGCCACCTCTCCTGGTCAAAATTTTTAACATTAAGTTTTAATAGTAAACACTGTTACTTGTTCATATGCCCTTCCTATCTCCTTGGTGGTTAGGAAAAGGGACTATTTTCAGCCTTGTTTTAAAATTAACCTATAGGCTGGGCGTGGTGGCTCACGCCTGTAATCCCAGCACTTTGGGAGGCCGAGGTGGGTGGATCACGAGGTCAAGAGATCGAGACCATCCTGGTCAACATGGTGAAACCCCGTATCTACTAAAAATACAAAAAATTAGCTGGGCATGGTGGTGCATGCCTGTAATCCCAGCTACTCAGGAGGCTGAGGCAGGAGAATTGCTTGAACACAGGAGGCGGAGGTTGCGGTGAGCCGAGATCACGCCATTGCACTCCAGCCTAGGTAACAAGAGCGAAACTCTGTCTCAAAAAAAATAAAAATAAAATAAAATTAACCTGTAAACTAAATTCCTCTCATAGTCAGCATGGTCTATGTGCAGAGATAAGCAAAAGAAGTTAACCTAAAATCTCTCATTCTGGAAGGGTAGCATTAGGAGCAAAATGGAGTTAGTCATGATAGGCCTTTTTTTCACTGTTACAATAACAAATTGTTTCAGCACCATTTATGGAACGATCCACCAATGAATCTACAACACTAACTCTATCACATATCGTGTTTCCATGCACGTGGATCTGTTTCTAGGCTTTTCCCCATTATATTGGTCTGTATAACATTGTGCCAATATTATACTTTCTTGATTACTATAGCTTTGAAATAAAACTTGACATCTTAAACTTGATAGGACAGTTCTCCCACCTTCTTCAAAGATCGGTTCACAAAATTTTGATAGGAAATCTATTGCTATACTCAGATTACAATCTGGAATTTTGCATTGCATCAAGTGTTGTGAATTGTTTCTATAGAATGTAAGAGAACTGCCTCTTTATTGTTACCGAATATAATGTTTATAGATGACCTGCAAAATGATCCTTCCATTTATCAAAGGATTCTAGTAACAGGAATTTGTTGCTCAATTTCTCTGA
Organism: Callithrix jacchus; assembly: GCF_049354715.1. Taxonomy (NCBI): domain Eukaryota; kingdom Metazoa; phylum Chordata; class Mammalia; order Primates; family Cebidae; genus Callithrix; species Callithrix jacchus. The sequence goes on from NC_133502.1 coordinate 121,889,331, forward strand.
ACGAAAGATGTTTTTTAATTTATTTTTTGCATGAGTCATTCACATGGTTCAAAAACCAGAAAACATTAAAAGCACATAGTCTCCCTTTTGAATTTGTCCCCATTTGCCCAGTTCCCTCACCCCCACAGGTCACTCCTTTTCTTAGTATCTTATGTATCTCTCCAGAATTTCTTTATGCATATAGAAGCAAAAATAAATACAAACCCTTATTTTTCACAATTGTTTCCCAAAAACATGTTCTCCATCTTGTCTTTTTCATGTATTTTAAGGCTTTTCGCTTAACAGGACATGGGAGGCTTCTAAATTTCCTTTCATTTGATTTTATTTGACATACTCATGTATGTATTTAACCAATCCACCACTGATAGACCTCTGGTTGTTTTCTACCCCTTGCTTTTGCAAGTAACGCTGCAATAAAAAACCTCGTACAGACACTTTTTTAAACATGTGTAAGAAATAGCTGTCTCATATATTTCTAGAAGTGAAATTTCTGGGTGAATAATTTTGATAATTGCTGGTAATTTTGATAGATATTACCAAATTCCATCCATAGACATTGTACCAGTTTAGACTCTCACCAGCAACATACAAGAATGTCCAGTTCCACACAGACCCATCCATAGAATGTTATTGTTGGTGCTCAGAAAACAATACCCCAGAATGAAGGCCTCAAAGCAAAAGTTTATTTCTGACCTTCTCCTGCCCTCCTATCTCTCAGTTCCATTCTCCTATAAGACTGGTCCTAGAAACTAGTCCTTCTTCCCCAAGGTGGGTCATAGCAACCAGAACCCCTTTTCTTCAACCAGCCATAAAACCTAAAAATCTTACTCTAAATTTCCCTCTGCCTTTCTGTCTAAAATCTGGCCATAAAAAATTTATCTGACCTGCCTTGTTTGACTGTGGGCCGTAAGACCCCTATTCCAGAGAGGATCTTTCCCCATACTCAGAAGGAAGGAAAGCATGCTCAGAAAGGCTGAGAAGAGTCCAGACTGAGAGGCCTTGATGGGTTCCCCCACTTAGTCTATTAGCATTAGATTAGACCATTTTTGTCCACTCATATTTCTAAATGGTGGACCATGCATTGTTGAACCTAAGCATAAAAATGGGCAATTTCTCCTCTTTTCCAGCTAGAACCATACAGGATGTTGAACAGAAGAAGCAGGTTCCTGCTATATCAGAAACTCTTGAGAAAAAATGAAAGAATTTCACAGAGCTGAAGATCAAGCACCTGAGAAAGAAGTTTGCCCAAAAGATGTTTTGAAAGGCAAAATGGAAGCTTATATGAAACAGCAAAGCACTATCACAAGGAATATAGGCAGACGTACAGAACTGAAATTCGAGTGGCGAGGATGGCAAGAAAAGCTGGCAACGTCAGTGTACCTGCAGAACCCAAATTGGTGTTTGTCATCAGGATCAGACCGTTAGTGGCGTGAGCACCAAGGTCCGAAAAGTGTTGCAGTTTCTTCGCCTTCATCAAATCTTCAATGGAAATATTTGTGAAGCTCAACAAGGCTTCAATTCACATGCTGAGGATTGTAAAGCCATGCATTGCATGGGGGAACCCAACTCTGAAGTCAGAAAATGAACTAATCTACAAGCATGGTTATGGCAAATTCAGTAAGAAGCAAATTTCTTTGACAGATAATGCTTTGATTGCTCGACCTCTTTGTAAATATGGCATCATTTGCATGGAGGATCTAACTCATGAGTTCTATACTGTTGGAAAATGCTTCAAAGAAGCAAATGACTTCCTGTGACCCTTCAAATTATCTTCTCCAAGAGGTGGAATGAAGAAAATGACCACCCATTTTATAGAAGGTGGAGACGCTGTCAACAGGGAGAACTAGATTAACAGGCTTCTTAGAAGAATGAACTAAGGTGTCTACCATGATTATTTTTCTAATCAGATCAGTTAATAAACATTACTTGCTCTCAAACTGAAGGAAAAAATGAACAATTTCCCCTGTATCTATATATCTTCATTCAGAAGGCTCCCATATACACATGTTAAATACATTTGCATGCCTCTTCTCCAACTAATCTGCCTTTTGCAAGTTGACTCTTCAGCAAAACTTCAGAAGGCTCTTGGCCCCTACATTATCAAACCTTGGGATTTTTGCCAACCTTCCAGGTGTACACATTCTTTACTCATTATTTTGTTGTTTTTACAGAGACAGAATATGAGTTACAAACGCTATTCCCCAGTTATTTTTATTTTATGTATAATAAAAATTCTCTTTATTTTATGTATAATAAAAATTCTTTTTTTTCTTGTCTTTGGTTTTATTTTTGTGCAAGTTTCGTTTTTATAAAGTCAACTGTATCAAACTTTTCTTTTATCACTTTAGGATTTTAGGGCATAGTTGCAAAGGTCTTCCTCACTCCAAGATTTTAAAGGTTATTTCTTCTGCCTCTTTCTAGAATTTTTAAGGTTTCATTTTTTACACTAAAAATTTTATCCGGCTGGACACAGTGGCTCATGCCTGCAATCCCAACACTTTGGCTGACACAGGAGGATCACTTGAGCCCAGGAGTTCGAGACCAGCTTGGCCAACATGGTGAAACCATGTCTCTTCTAAAAATACAAAAATTAGCAGGTGTGGTGGCCCACACCTGTAATCCCAGCTACTCAGGAGGCTGAGACAGAAGAATCACTTGAACTCAGGAGGCAGAGGTTGCAGTAAGCTGAGATGGCATCAGTGCATTCCACCCTGGGCCTGGGCAACAGAGTGACGCTCCATCTCAAAAACAAAATGAAACAAAACCCAAAACACCAAAACAATAACAACAACAAACTACCTTAAGGATAATTAAGATATTACTGATGGCCCGGCGTGATGGCTCATGCCTGTAATCCCAACACTTTGGGAGGCCAAGGCATGTGGATCACCAGAGGTCAGGATTTTGAGATCAGGCTGGCCAATGTGGTGAAATCCTGTCTGCACTAAAAATACAAAAATTAGCAGGGTGTGGTGACGAGCACCTGTAATCCCAGATACTGGGGAGTCTGAGGCAGGAGAATTGCTTGAACCCAGGATGCAGAGGTTGCAGTGAGCCAAAATCACACCATGGCACTCCAGCCTGGGCAACAGAGCAAAACTCCGTCTCAGAAAAGAAAAAAAGATATCATTGATCTTGGCTTTTCCTAGCCACAATCAGTAAATGTTCTGCAATTTGTTCTTTTATGTCTTTAAAATTTTTAAAGTTGGCCAGCCGCAGTGGCTCATGCCTGTAATCCCAGCACTTTGGGAGGCTGAGGTGGGCAGATCATAAGGTCAGGAGTTCAAGACCAGCCTGACCAATTTGGTGAAACCCCATCTCTACTAAAAATACAAAAATTAGCTGGGTGTGGTGTTGCATGCCTGTAATCCCAGCTCTTCAGGAGGCTGAGGCAGGAGAATCCCTTGAACTTGGGAGACAGAGGTTCAGTGAGTTGAGATTGTACCATTGCACTCCAGCCTGGGCAACAGACTCCATCTCAAATATATATATGTAAATTTTTTAATATGCTCTTGCACATTTTTTGTTTAGTTTATTCTTAGGTATTTTATTTTTTATTGTAGTTGCTGTATTTTGTTTGTTCGCTTTGCTTTGTTTTGCTTTGTTTTGATTCAGGGTCTTATTCTGTCACCTAGGCTGGAGTGCAGTAGTACATTCATAGGTCCCTACAGCCTCCAACTCCTGCGTTCAAGTGATCCTCCAGCCTCTGCCTCCCAAGTACCTGGGGCTACAGGTGCAGACCATCACACCTGGTTGTAGTTGCTTTGTTGGGGTTTTGCTAGATTTTATCTGATTGTGACTTGTGTATATATAAAAAGATATTATCATTGCACCTACTGTCTCATTTGATTATCATGGGTTTCCCAAGTTTACAATAATAACTTATGCAAATAGTGATAGTTTTACTTTTCCCTTTCCCAATTTTTATACCTCTAGTTTCCGTCTCTTGTCTAATTGCATTGGCTAAAACCTCCAGCACCTGTGAAATAATAGTAGTGATGATGGACATCTTTTATCTTATTCCTCCATTTGTTGGAAATATTTATAAGTTCTGGCATTAAGCATGATGTTAAGCTGAGATCAATTTATCTTATCATGTTAAGGAAATATTCATCTATATCTACCTGAGTCAATATTTTTATCAAGCATAGTTGTCAAATTTTGCCAGATGTATTTTCAGCATCTATGCAGACCATTTTATAATTTTCTTCAAATCTACCCATATGATCAAATATATTAATATATTTCCAATATTGAAATACCTAGACTAAACCTCAGCACGCATTTCATTTCTTCATGCTTTCTGGCCATCTTCTTTTTCTCACTGTCTTTTTTTTTTTTTCTCTTTTCTTTTTTGAGATAGAGTTTCACTTTGTCACCCAGGCTGGAGTACAATGGCGCCATCTCAGCTCACTGAAACCTCCACCTCTTCCCAAGTACAAGCAATTCTCCTGCTTCGACCTCCTGAGTAGCTGGGATTATAGGCACCCACCATCTTGCCCAGCTAATTTTCGTATTTTTTGTAGAGATGAGGTTTCACTATGTTGGCCAGTTCGGTCTTGAACTCCTGACCTCAAGTGATTTGCCTGCCTCAGCCTCCCAAAGTGCTGGGATTACAGATGTGAACGACCATAACTGGTAGGCAATTTTTTATATCTTTAAAAAATGTATAGCAAGGCCAAGCATGGTGCCTCATGTCCGTAATCCCAGCACTTTGAGAGTCCAAGGCGGGCAGATCATTTGAGGTCAGGAGTTCAAGACCAGCATGGCCAAGATGGTGAAACCCTGTCTCTACTATAAATACAAAAAAAATTTGGCCGGGCGCGATGGCTCACGCCTGTAATCCCAGCACTTAGGGAGGCCAAGGTGGATGGATCACGCGGTCAAGAGATCGAGACCATCCTGGTCAACAAGGTGAAACCCCCTCTCTACTAAAAATACACAAAAAATTAGCTGGGCATGGTGGCACATGCCTGTAATCCCAGCTACTCAGGAGGCTGAGGCAGGAGAATTGCCTGAACCCAGGAGGCGGAGGTTGCAGTGAGCCGAGATCGTGCAATTGCACTCCAGCCTGGGTAACAAGAACGAAACTCTGTCTCAAAAAAAAAAAAAATTAGCCAGGCATGGTGGTGCATGCCTGTAATCCCAGCTACTTGGGAGGCTGAGGCACAAGAATCGCTTGAACCTGGGAGGGAGAGGATGCAGTGAACTGAGATCGTGCCACTGCACTCTAGCCTGGGCAACAATGCAAGACTCCATCTCAAAAAAAAAAAAAAAAACAGTGAGCCGAGATTGTGCCACTGCACTCCAGCCCAGTGACAGAGCGAGACTCTGTTTCAAAAAGAAAAAATTACAGCAAAATGTTTGGTGACTGTTTTCATCGCCAATTTCTGTTGTATCTTCTCTGGGGAGTTTTGCTGCTCTTTTCACCTTTTACATTTCATTATCTTGGTACTGGTGTCACACCAGCTCTCTTTCGTTTAATCATTACGAAATGATTTGAATTTTCAAGGCCTGGCTGTTTGCAGCAGTTACTTGCAGAGAACATATTTTTTTCTTTTTAATTGCACTTTAGGTTTTGGGGTACATGTGAAGAACATGCAAGATAGTTGCATAGGTACACACGTGGCAGTGTGATTTGCTGCCTTCCTCCCCTTCAGCTATATCTGGCATTTCTCCCCAGGCTATCTCTCCCCAACTCCCCACCCCCCGCTGTCCCTCCCCTATTCCCCCCAACAGACCCCAGTGCATAGTGTTCCCCTCCCTGTGTCCATGAGTTCTCATTGTTCAACACCTGCCTATGAGTGAGAACATGCAGTGTTTCATTTTCTGTTCTTGTGTCAATTTGCTGAGAATGATGTTCTCCAGATTCATCCATGTCCCTATAAAGGACACAAACTCATCGTTTTTGATGGCTGCATAATATTCCATGGTGTATATGTGCCACATTTTCCCTGTCCAGTCTATCATCAATGGGCATTTGGGTTGGTTTCAGGTCTTTGCTATTGTAAACAGTGCTGCAATGAACATTCGTGTGCATGTGTCCTTATAGTAGAACGATTTATAATAATTTGGACATATACCCAGTAATGGGATTGCTGGGTGAAATGGAATTTCTATTTCTAGGTCCTTGAGAAATCGCCACACTGTCTTTCACAATGGTTGAACTAATTTACACTCCCACCAGCAGTGTAAAAGTGTTCCTATTTCACCACATCATCTCCAGCATCTGTTGTCTCCAGATTTTTTAATGATCGCCATTCTAACTGGCGTGAGATGGTAAATCAATGTAGTTTTGACTTGCATTTCTCTAATGACCAGTGAAGATGAGCATTTTTTCATATGTTTGTTGGCCTCATGTATGTCTTCTTTTGTAAAGTGTCTGTTCATATCCTTTGCCCACTTTTGAATGGGTTTGTTTGATTTTTTCTTGTAAATCTGTTTGAGTTCTTTGTAAATTCTGGATATCAGCCCTTTGTCAGATGGGTAAACTGCAAAAATTTTTTCCCATTCTGTTGGTTGCCAATTCACTCCGCTGACTGTTTCTTTTGCCGTGCAGAAGTTATGGACTTTGATTAGTTCTCTTTTGTCTATTTTGGCTTTTGTTGCAAATGCTTTTGGTGTTTGGGTCATGAAGTCCTTGCCTACTCCTATGTCCTGAATGGTTTTGCCTAGATTTTCTTCTAGGGTTTTTATGGTGTTAGGTCTTATGTTTAAGTCTTTAATCCATCTGGAGTTAATTTTAGTGTAAGGTGTCAGGAAGGGGTCTAGTTTTTGCTTTCTGCACATAGCTAGCCAGTTTTCCCAACACCATTTATTAAACAGGGAATCCTTTCCCCATTGCTTGTTTTTGTCAGGTTTATCAAAGATTGTATGGTTGTAGATATGTTGTGTTGCTTCCAATGCCTCTGTTCTGTTCCAGTACCATGCTGTTTTGATTACTGTAGTCTTATAGTATAGTTTGAAGCCTGGTAGTGTGATGCCTCCCGCTGTGTTCTTTTTACTTAGAATTGTCTTGGCTATGTGGGCTCTCTTTTGGTTCCATATGAAGTTTAAAGTGTTTTTTTCCAGTTCTGTGAAGAAGGTCATTGGTAACTTGATGGAGATAGCATTGAATCTGTAAATTACTCTGGGCAGTATGGCCATTTTCACAATATTGATTCTTCCTAACCATGAACATGGAATGTTTCTCCATCTGTTTGTGTCCTCTCTTATTTCCTTGAGCAGTGGTTTGTAGTTCTCCTTGAAGAGGTCCTTTACATTCCTTGTTAGTTGTATTCCTAGGTATTTTATTCTCTTTGTAGCAATTGTGAATGGCAGTTTGTCCTTGATTTGGCTCTCTTTAAGTCTGTTATTGGTGTATAGGAATGCTTGTGATTTTTGCACATTGATTTTGTATCCTGAGACTTTGCTGAAGTTGCTTATCAGTTTCAGGAGTTTTTGGGCTGAGACAATGGGGTCTTCTAGATATACTACAAATATATTTGTCGTCTGCAAATAGAGACAATTTGGCTTCCTCCTTTCCTATTTGAATACCCTTTATTTCTTTTTCTTGCCTGATTGCTCTGGCTAGAACTTCCAGTACTATATTGAATAGGAATGGTGAGAGAGGGCATCCTTGTCTAGTGCCAGATTTCAAAGGGAATGCTTCCCGTTTTTGCTCATTCAGTATGATATTGGCTGTTGGTTTGTCGTGAATAGCTTTTATTATTTTGAGATACATTCCATCAATACCGAGTTTATTGAGGGTTTTTAGCATAAAGGGCTGTTGAATTTTGTCAGAGGCCTTCTCTGTGTCAATTGAGATAATTGTGGTTTTTATCTTTTGTTCTGTTTATGTGGTGAATTACGTTTATAGACTTGCATGTGTTGAACCAGCCTTGCATCCCCGGGATGAATCCTACTTGATCATGGTGGATAAGCTTTTTGATGTGCTGTTGCAATTGGCTTGCCAGTATTTTATTGAAGATTTTTGCATCTATGTTCATCATGGATATTGGCCTGAAGTTTTCTTTTCTTGTTGAGTCTCTGCCGGGTTTTGGTACCAGGATGATGTTGGTCTCATAAACTGATTTGGGAAAGATTCCCTCTTTTTGGATTATTTGGAATAGTTTCAGAAGGAATGGTAACAGTTTCTCTTTGTGTGTCTGGTAGAATTCGCTGTGAACCCATCTGGACCTGGCCTTTTTGTGTGTGGTAGGCTCTTAATTGCTGCCTCAACTTCAGATCTTGTTATTGGTCTATTCCAGGTTTCGACTTCTTCCTGGTTTAGGCTTGGGAGGACACAAGTGTCCAGGAATTTATCCATTTCTTCCAGGTTTACTAGTTTGTGTGCTAGAGCTGTTTGTAATATTCTCTGATGATGGTTTGTATTTCTGTGGGATCTGTGGTGATTTCCCCTTTATCCTTTTTTATTACATCTATTTGGTTATTCGCTCTTTTCTTTTTTATTAATCTGATTAGTGGTCTATTTTGTTGATTTTTTCAAAAAACCAGCTCCTGGATTTATTGATATTTTGAAGGGTTTTTCGTGTCTCTATCTCCTTCAGTTCTGCTCAGATCTTAGTTATTTCTTGTCTTCTGCTAGGTTTTGAGTTTTTTTATCTTCCTCCTCTAGCTCTTTCAATTTTAATGATAGGGTGTCAATTTTGGACCTCTTCGTTCTTCTCATGTGGGCACTTATTGCTATATATTCTGAGTTACTTTCTGAATTCTGAGTTCTAACTTGATTGCACTGTGGTCTGAGAGACTGTTATGATTTTCGTTCTTTTGCATTTGCTGAGGAGTGATTTACTTCCAATTATGTGTTCAATTTTTGAGTAGGTGTGATGTGGTGCTGAGAAGAATGTATATTCTGTGGATTTGGGGTGGAGAGTTCTGTAAATGTCTATCAGGTTTCCTTGTTCCAGGTCTGAGTTCAAGTCCAGGATATCCTTGTTAATTTTCTGTTTGGTTGATTTGTCTAATATTGACAGTGGGGTATTAAAGTCTCCCACTATTATTGTGTGGGAGTCTAAGTCTCTTTGTAAGTCATTAAGAACTTGCCTTAATGTATCTGGGTGCTCCTGTATTTGGTCCGCATATATTTTGGATCATTAGCTCTTCTTGTTGTATCAATCCTTTTACCATTATGTAATGACCTTCTTTGTCTCTTTTGATTTTTGTTGCTTTAAAGCCTATTTTATCAGAGATGAGAATTGCAACTCCTGCTTTTTTTTGCTCTCCATTTGCTTGTGTAAATCTTCCTCCATCCCTTTATTTTGAGCCTTTGTGTATCCTTGCCTGTGAGATGGGTTTCCTGGATACAGCACACCGATGGGTTTTGACGTTTTATCCAATTTGCCAGTCTGTGTCTTTTGATTGGTGCATTTAGTCCATTTACATTTAGGGTTAATATTGTTATGTGTGAATTTGATACTGCCATTTTGATGCTAGCTGGCTGTTTTGCCCGTTAGTTGATGCAGATTCTTCATTTTGTTTATGCTCTTTACCATTTGGTATATTTTTGGAGTGGCTGGTACTGGTTGTTCCTTTCTATGTGTAGTGCCTCTTTCAGGAGCTCTCATAAAGCAGGCCTGGTGGTGACAAAATCTCTGAGTACTTGCTTGTTCGCAAAGGGTTTTATTTTTCCTTCACTTATGAAGCTCAGTTTGGCTGGATATTAAAATCTGGGTTGAAAGTTTTTTTTTTTTAAGGATGTTGAATATTGGCCCCCACTCTCTTCTTGCTTATAGGGTTTTTGCCAAGAGATCTGCTGTGAGTCTGAAGGGCTTCCCTTTGTGGGTAACCCAATCTTTCTCTCTGGCTGCCCTTGGCATTTTCTCCTTCATTTCAACCCTGGTGAATCTGATAATTATGTGCCTTGGGGTTGCTCTTCTTGAGGAATATCTTTGTGGTGTTCTCTATATTTCCTGGACTTGAATATTGCCCTGCCTTGCTAGGTTGGGGAAGTTTTCCTGGATAATATCCTGAAGAGTATTTTTTCAGCTTGGATTCATTCTCTTTGTAACATTCAGGTACAGCTATCAAATGTAGATTAGGTCTCTTCACATAGTCCCACATTTCTTGGAGACTTTATTCATTCCTTTTTGCACTTTTTTCTCTAATCTTGCCTTCTCATTTTATTTCATTGAGTTGATGTTCAACCTCTGATATCCTTTCTTCTGATTGGTCAATTCGGCTGTTGAAATTTGTGCATGCTTCGTGAAGTTCTCGTATTGTGCTTTTCAGCTCCATCAATTCCCTCATATTCCTCTCTAAGTTGTCCATTCCTGTTATCATTTCATCAAACCTTTTTTCAAGGTTCTTAGTTTCTTTGCATTGAGTTAGAACATGTTCTTTTAGCTCACAGAAGTTTCTCATTACCCACCTTCTGAAGTCTGATTCTGTCATTTTATCACACTCATTCTCCATCCAGCTTTGTTCCCTTGTTGGTGAGGAGTTGTGATCCCTTGTATGAGGAGAGGTGTTCTGGTTTCGGGTGTTTTCCTCCTTTTTGCGCTGGTTTCTTCCCATCTTTGTGGATTTATCCACCTGTCATCTTTGTAGTTGCAGATTTTCAGATTGGGTCTCTGAGTGGATGTCCTGATTATTGATGATGAAGTTATTTCTGTTTCTTAGTTTTCCTTCCAACAGTCTGGTCCCTCTGCTGTAGGACTGCTGAGGTCCACTCCAGGCCCTGCTTGCCTGGGGATCACCTGCAGCAGTTGCAGAACAGTAAGGGTTGCTACCAGTTTCTTCTTCTGCTATCTTTGTCCCAGAATGAGGCCTGCCAAATGTCAGTCTGATCAGTTTTTTGTGAGGTGACTCTTTGGATATACGGGCGTCAGGGAGCTGCTCTGCTTGAGGAGACAGTCTGTTCTTTATAGAAGCTCAAGTGCTGAGCTGTGAGCTCCATTGTTCATTCAGAGCTGCTAGGCAGGTACATTTAACTCTGCTGTAGCAGAACTCATACACCCCCTTTTTTCCCCAGGTGCTCTGTCCCGGAGAGTTAGGGCTTTATTTATGAGTATCTGTTGTGCTGCTGCCTTTTTTTTTCCAGGGCTGCTCTGCCCAGCAAGGAGGCAGCCTAGTCCCTGTCTGCCTGCAGAGGCTTTGCTGAGCAGCTGTGGGCTCCGCCCTGCTGCCATGTGAACTTCCCTGCCGTCCTGTTTATATGGGTGTGGTTAGAACTGCTTTGGCAATGGTGGCCCACCTCTGTAATGGTGGACTCTCTCTGTTATGGCGGGTTGCCGTGGCAACGGCAGGCTGCCTCATCAATGGTGGAGTACCTCCATAGGGGTGGAGTGCCTTGGTAATGGCGGATGCCCCTCCCCCACAGAGCTGAACCATTCCATGTTCAGCTGTGTTTGCCGTGAAACTCTCAACCCCAAGCATTTCCAATTGCTGTTTTTTTTTATTTGGGGGTGGGACCTGCTGAGTCTGATCACCTGGCTCCCTGCCTCAGAGCCTTTTTTTTTCTAAGTTGAACGATTGACTCTCTTCCAGGTGTTCCAGTCACCTGCTGAAAGGGCACCAGGATCTGTGTGATTTCCTGTGCGGCGATCCACTGCGCCGGCTGAAACAACGGAATCTCCTGGGCTGGCTCTCTGTTTCAGTCCCATTTAATCAGACGAATGGGCTAATCTGCCTTCCTGGAGCTCCAATTGCCAGCTTAAAAGGGCAACAAGACCAGTGTATTTTGTATGGAGAGCTGCCGTGCCAGGGCACCGGCAAAACAGCCACGCCAGTCGAAACAGCCGCTCTGGCCAAAACAGCCGCGCTGGCGACCCATGGGGTTCTCCACCTGGGAATCTCTTGGTCTGTGGGCAATAAAGATCCATCTGGAAAGGCGGCGTCCACTCACCCTCTGTGCTTTCACTGGGAGCTGCAATCCTGAGCTGCTCCTAAAGGGCCATCTTGGATCTTCCATGAACATATTTTTGGTAGCATTTTCTGAGGGCAGCTATCACTAGGTCATTGTACTTTTTTCCATGTAAATTTGTTGCATGCCATGAAAACTTGCACCCCTTCACCATTTTTTTTCTTTGGTGTAACACATTTAATATTTATAAAAGGCTAAACTATTTGAATTAGCTATGCTTACCTAGAAAAGGCTATATGTTTGTTTGTTTATTTGTTTGTTTGTTTTTTTCATTAAAAGGATGCTTGTGGCCTGATGCAGTGGCTCATGCCTGTAATCCCAGCACTCTGGGAGACTGAGATGGGTGGATCACCTGAGGTCAGAAGTTTGAGGCCAGCCTGGCCAACATGGTGAAACCCCATCTCTACTAAAAATACAAAAATTAGTCAAGCATGGTGGTGGGTACCTGCAATCCCAGCTACTCAGGAGGCTGAGGCAGGAGAATCTTTTGAACCCAGGAGGCAGAGGTTGCAATGAAACAAGACTATGCCATTGCACTCCAGCCTGGGGGCAAAGTGAGACTCCATCTCAAACAAACAAAAGCAATGAAATATGACAATAATTTAAACAACTTTACATTGTATCAGTTATTGTAAGTAATCTAGAGATGACTTTAAGTATATGGGAGGATGTGCATAGGTTATATGTAAATACTATGCCATTTTATATCATTTAATACCAGGAATATAAGCATCTGTGCATTTTGATGTCTGAGGAAGGTCCTGGACCCAAATCCCCACAGATACCAACAGATGACTGTGTATACTTAGCACAAAACTTTGAGTAGAGAAGAGGGTAGGAAAAAAACTTGGAAGCCTAGAACAAAAGTATAAATAGCAATAACTTATTTATTCATGGTGGGGTTACAGAGTCAACACTTTTTATACTGTCTGCATTTAAAAAATTTAAATGTTTTATTTTACAGTTAGGAAAAAAAATTATTTTCATTTGTCAAAGAAAACAAAAGTTCTCTACTGTTTACCACCCTCCCCATATCATTAAAAACATGAAAATAATTATAAGAGCATACAATTTTTTCTTAAATGGAATCTCGCTCTGTGAGGTTAGTCTCAAACTCCTGACCTCAGCTGATCCGCCCGCCATGGCCTCCCAAAGTGCTGGGATTACAGGCATGAGCCACTGTCCCCAGGCAATATACTTTATTGTTTAGGGAATAATAACAAGAAAGAAACATCTTTTGTTTTGAATATTTTCTACCTGTGGTTGGTTGAATCCATGAATGCAGACCCCATGGATACACAGGACTAACAAACTATAAACACACTCACGTGCATTAAAAAAATACAATCATAGCATATATTCTTTTTCGTAGTCTGTTTTCTCACTTATATCATGGCCCTCTATTTATTTTTTGAGAGGGAGTTTCGGTCTTGTTGCCCAGGCTGGAGTGCAATGGTGTGGTCTCAGCTCACTGCAATCTCAGCCTCCCATGTTCAAGGGATTCTCCTGCCTCAGCCTCCCGAGTAGCCAGGATTACAGGCATACACCACCATGCCCAGCTAATTTTGTATTTTTAGTAGAGATGGGGTTTCACCCTGTCAGTCATGGCTGGTCTCCAACTTTTGACCTCAAGTGACTCATCTACCTGGGCCTGGGCTTACAGGCATGAGCCACTGTACCCAGCCAAACCTATAGCTTTTTAATGATTACAGCATTATTTATGTCATCAAGCTTCTATTGATAGTTATTTAGGTGCCTTCGCTTCTATAAACAATGTTTTCATGCATATCCTATGATCTTGTCTAACTGTCTTCTTAAGACACACTATTTTAGTTTTTAAAATTTTTTAGAGACAGGGTCTAGGTATGTTACCCAAACTGGAGTGCAGTAACTATTCATAGGCACAATCATAGTGCACTGTAGCCTTGAGCTCCTGGCCACAAGAGATCCTCCTACCTTAGCCTCCTGAGTAGTTGGGGCTACCGGCATGTGCCACTGTGCCAAGTTTCTTAAATACATTCTTAGGTAAAAATCATTACATCAAAGAGTACAGCTATTTTAAAAATTTTAAAAGCAAGTCACTGTATACTAAACATAATTAAGCTTAAATATAACTTAACATTCATAAGTTGGTTATGTTTCACCATCCTAAATAGTTACAAAATATTCACATTCTAAAATTATCTGTAGGCTGGGCACAGCAGCTCATGCCTATAATCCCAACACTTTGGGAAGTCAAGGCAGGAGGATCACTTGAGACTTGGAGTTTGAAACCAGCATGAGCAACACGGTGAGAACCCATCTCTTCAAAAAATTACAAAATTACCCTCTCATTACTGGATATATAACGGAAGGATTATAAATCATTCTACTATAAGGACACATGCACATGTATGTTTATTGCAGCATTATTTATAGCAAAGACTTGGAACCAGTGCAAATGCCCATCAATGATAGACTTGATAAAGAAAATGTCGCACATATACACCATGGAATACTATGCAGCCATAAAAATGGATGAGTTCATATCCTTTGCGGGGACATGGATGAAGCTAGAAACCATAATTCTCAGCAAACTAACACAGGAACAGAAAACCAAACATCATATGTTCTCACTCATAAGTGAGAATTGAACAATGAGAACACATGGACACAGGGAGGGGACCATCACACATAGGGGCCTGTTGGGGAGTTGGGGACAAGGGAAGGGAGAGCATTAGAACAAATACCTAATGCATATGGGGCTTAAAACCTAGATGACGGGTTGACAGGTGCAGCAAACCACCATGGCACACGTATACCTATGTAACAAACCTGCCCATTCTGTACATGTATCCCAGAACTTAAAGTGAAATTTAAAAATATATATATCCAAGCATAGTGGCCCAGGCCTGTCTCTTAAAAAAAAATCTGCAAATATTGGATGTAATCTTAAATAAATCAGAATTTATAGCTATGGTGAATTTTTGTTACCCCAGAAAAAAAGTTTAAATTATAGCCATCAAGTACTTATGTCTTCCGAAGAAAAGCAGTGATTAGAATTCATTTCCTTACCAAGATTTCCAACAGAAAAGATGAAACTATAAGAGTGACCATAATATTACTGTTTTTTAAAGTTCTTTGAAGTATTATTTATATTCAGTAAAATTACCATTTTTAATATACAAATTTATGAGTTTTGAAAAATGCATACAGTCATATAACAATATCAAGATATAGAACACTCACATCTCCCCAAAAATTCCCTCCTAGTTCTTTGGCGGCAATCTCACCCCTGCTCCAGCCTCTGGCAACCACTGATCTACTTTCTATCTGTATACTTTTGGCTCTTCCCAAATTCTATTTAAATACACTCATGCAGGCTTATTTCATGCACCATGATGCTTTTGAGTTTGATCCTTTTTATTGCTAGTCTTCCATCACATGGAAGAACCACAATTTGTTCCTCCATTGAAGGACATGTAGGTTGTGTTTCCATTTGGGGTCATTATAAATAAAGCTGGTATAGATATTCATGTACAAGTCTTTAAGTGACTATAAGTTTTTGTTTTTGCTTTTGTCTTCGTTTTTGTTTTAAGCCGGAGTCTCACTCCAGCCCAGGCTGGAGTGCAGTGGCACAATCTCTGCTCACTTCAACCTTCACCACCCGGGTTCAAGAGATTCTCCTGCCTCAGCCTCTCAAGTAGCTGGGACTAAAGGCATGCGTCACCATGCCTGGTTAATTTTTGTATTTTTAGTAGAGACAGGGTTTCCCCATGTTGGTCAGGCTGGTCTTGAACTCCTGACCTCAGGTGATCTGCTCGACTCAGCCTCTGAAAGTGCTAGGATTACAGGCATAAGCCACCGTGCCTAGCTGTGACTAAGTTTTTATTTCTCATGGGTAAACACCTAAGGCTGGGATTACTGGATTGTATGGCATATCACTCAGGGTGATCCAGAGAAAAACAATCAATGGATTATAAATATGTATAGGAGATATATATCTCCTATATGTCTACACATATATCTATATCTGTATCTATATATGACAGACATATATATATATGTGTGTGTGTATTCACTCACACACACACACACACTTACAGAGAGAAAAAGACAGAGCAAAGACTTGGAACCAATGCAAATGCCCATCAATGATAGACTGGATAAAGAAAATGTGGCACATATGCACCATGGAATACTACGCAGCCATAAAAAAGGATGAGTTCATGTCCTTTGCAGAGACATGGATGAAGCTGGAAACCATCATTCTCAGCAAACTAACACAGGGACAGAAAACCGAACATCATATGTTTTCACTTATAAGTGGGAGTTAAACAGTAAGAACACATGGACGCAGGGAGGGGACCATCATACACAGGGGCCGGTCAGGGAGTGGGGGATAAGGGGATGAAGAGCATTAGAACAAATATCTAATGCATATGGGGCTTAAAACCTAGATGACAAGTTGATAGGAGCAGCAAACCACCATGGCACACGTATACCTATGTAACAAACCTGTACATTCTACACATGTATCCCAGAACTTAAAGTAAAATGAAAAATATATACATAGATTTATTTAAGGATTGGTTCAAGGGCTGGACACAGTAGCTCACGCCTGAAATCCCAGCACTTTGAATTGCTGAGGAGTGGGGATCACTTCAGACCAGGAGTTTGAGACCAGCCTGGGCAACAAAGTGAGACTACATCTACATATAAAAAAAAAAATTTTAATTGGCCAGGCATGATGGTACATGCCAGTAGTCCCGGCTTCTCAGGGGGCTAAAGTGGGAGGATCTTGAGCCCAGGAGTTTGAGGCTGCAGTAAGCCATATTCACATCATATACTACAGCCTGGGCAACAAAGTGAGACCCTGTCTCAAAAGAAAAAAAAAAGGATTGGTGTGCACAGTTGCGTGCAAATTTTGTGTCCAAAGTTTATCAGGCAGGCCAGCAGGCTGGAAATTCAGGAAAGAGTTTGACATGGTTTGGCTGTGTCCCCACCCAAATCTCATCTTGAATTGTAGCTTCCATAATCCCCACGTGTCCTGGGAAGGATGCAGTGGGAAGTAATTGAATCATGGGGAGGGTTTTTCCCCTGCTGTTATAGTGATGGTGAGTAAGTCTCACCAGAGGTGACGGTTTTATAAAGGGCAGTTCCCTTATATAGGTTCTCTTGCCTGCTGCTATGTGGGACATTCCTTTGTCCCTCCTTCACCTTCTGCCATGATTGTGATTCCCCCGGCAGCCATGTGGACCTGTGAGCCCATTAAGCCTCTTTTTCTTTGTAAATTGTCCAGTCTTGGATATATCTTTATTAGCAGCATGAGAATGGACTAATACAGAGTTGATACACTCTTGAGTCCAAAATCTACCAAGGAGGCCAGGAGCCTGAAAGATCAGGCAAGGTTTCTATGTTGCAGTCTTGAGACAGAATTGTTTCTTATTTGGGGAAACTTAGCTTTCCTCTTAAGGTCTTCAACTGACTGGTTGATGCCCATCCATCATTAGGTAAGATAATTAGCTTTACTCAAAATCTACTGATTGTAAATGTTAATCACATCTTTAAAATATCTTCATAGCAACATCTATACTGATGTTTGACCAAAAAACTAGGCACTATAACCTAGTGAAGTTGACATATAAAATTAACCATCACATATCAGCCAGGCACAGTGGCTCACACTTGGGAGACTGAGCATTTGGGAGACTGAGATGGGAAGACGGCTTGAGGCCAGGAGCTCATGATCAGTATAGGCAACATAGTGAGACTCCCTATCTACAAAAAATATTTTTTTATTAGCTAGGCATGGTAGGATGCATCTGTAGTTCCAGCTATTTGGGAGACTGAGGTTGGAGGATCTCGAGCCTGGGAGGTTGAGGCTGCCCTGAGTCAGGATCATACCCCTGCATTCTATCCTGGGTGACAGCACAAACCTGTCTCAAAAAAATAAAAATTAAATAAAATCAAATTAACCATCACTTATGGTAAGTGTGTTTACTGCCAAATTGTTTTCCAAAGTGGCTGACCCCTTTTCATTCTTACCTGCAGTGTGTGAGTCTGCATGTGAGTGATTATTTAAAAGCATTCTTTTAGCCAAAACTCTTATATTGTACATTCAATTTGCCACAGCACTGGGATGTAAAGAAAACAAGTCAATCTTACCATACCAAAGGGAAAATCATGTTCTCTTTATCCTTTGTAGTTCTTGGTTGGGACAGTGACAGACATCTGTAGCCAAAGACAGATTAATGAACAGGTTTATTAACATGTGTACATGGGTAATAGCTGTTGAAATTAGTACATCTCAAAGAGATGGCTTTGAATTTAGTATTAAATACCAACGTGTGCTGAAACGAAGAAAGAATGGTATTGGGAAAACCAGTTATGTGGAGATGCTCAGGAAAAGCAAGGGTGAGGTTTGTTAAGCAGATTTCAGCCAGTGCCTTTTCCATTTACACACATCTTAGTGACATCATCATTCATCTCTTCCTGGTACAGAGTAGGAGACACTCTTACAAATGGAGATTCCCTTTATAGATATAAATTTATCTTACAAAATGGTAACTTCCAGTACTCTGTTCTCAAAATTTCTCCTGTATCTGCAGTTTCTCAAAATAATCAGCTCAAAATAATCCTTATGCAAAAAAAAAAAAAAAACCCCACATATTTTGGAGTAACATAATCTGGTCCCCAGCACTGCCATCAGGAATTTGTTTGCAAACAAACATTAAGCATGAGTGTTTTGACTCTTAAGTATTAACCTTAGGAGGAAGTACATTTGTTGTAACATACGTTAAAAAGGGCACGTAAGCTGTTTAATGTTACATCACTAATAAACCTGGCTTACTAGCTAGTATATCTCATCCTTCAAAGGCTGGCAAGTTCTTAAAACCTAACCTAGCTTAGGCATGCCCTCAGCAGAAACCAATATTTTAATTAGAAGCAACAAATCAGAAAACCTAAATGGCGTTTAAAAGCATCCCCTTCCCAGACCTTAGTTATTTTCCTCCCCAGTAGGAGATGTTAGCTTTTATTATTTTTAATTTGCTTTTATTTTTCTAAAAGATGGAAGTCACAGCTCAAGAGGGGAGAGAAAATTTGCCTTCCTCAATCCTTTTTTATGTTTGCTTTTAATAAAAAGTGAGAGGTTTATGTAAATCAGCTGTGACTCCTCAGGTACGAGTAGAGGCTAAGAACAGCTACTCCTGTCTTTCAGCAGAAAGATGCTTAGCTCCACACTCAGCCAGGTCATCTCGTTACCATGGTAACACCATTTCTCTTTCTCACTCTCGGGAGTTTTGCCTGCATCTATCTGCTGATGGAAGGGCACTGCCACATTTGCATCAGAAATTAAATAATACTTTCCAAGACAGATCGTACACAAGGGCTGGGATCACAGGGATAACCAGTATGACCTTGACAGAGGTGAGCAGAATTAGTCCAATGTTTACAGTATTTCTCTTTAGCATCATCATTTCCCAAAAAAGAATGAAAAATTGATGACTCAGAATGTAGTAAGCTTGTCAATGACCAGGGAACCAAGTGGGAGTATTCTCTCCAAAGTAACAACAAAGTGCAGAAGCTTTCAGCAGCAAGCCTGCCAGGTTTTCAGGACTATTTCCCACCGTGCCCCTCAGGGCACAGCCCCACACTGCCTCAGAATAACCTTCTCACATGATAGGCAGCTGCTTGTTATCTCCCTCTCTCTCTGCCTCTCTCTCTGTGTGTGTCTCTCTCAAGCCCACCTCTACCTTCTGCCTTCATTCTCATCTGTTGGCCTGCATTTCTTCTTAGGCTTGTTTTATAGATCCGTTCCTGCTGACAGACTTTACCCCAGGATCCTTCCCCCACCCCCACCCTATCACTGGAGGTGGTTGCTGCCATGTCTGGGAAAGGAGACCTGCCAATTCCTCTTCCCGGCACCTGTTCTCCCAGTTTCTCCCTTCTTCTTGTCCTCTTCCTCATTCCCTACTCCCATACTTCCTTCTCTTTTCTCTTTCTTGTTTTTCCTTTGCTTCTCTTCTCAGCCTAAAATGTAGCACCCTCCAAAACACAGCCACATACATTTCACCCTGCTGATGACATGTAAACCAAAACCACAATTCTAAGCACCGCCACCTTCCAATTCTGAATGGAATTCCTCCTTGGCCAGGGCACATGTTCTCAGGATCTTCTGAAGGCTGTGTCACAGACCACGGTCACTCATATTTGGCTCCGAATAAATTCCTTAAAAATTATTGTCAACTCTTTGTCTATAGTAATTTGGTACCTGAACACATAGGGCCTCAGAGAAGACTCAGGACCCCAAAGAGTTGTCCAAATTCAGAGCTAAGGTACCAGCAGGGGCCCATTGAAGCCTCCCTGACTTTGAGCTTCTCCAACCGGTGGTGCTGATGAGTCCTCCTGAGCCCTGGACCTCCCTTTGGTTGATGGTCTTTAATTTATTCTAAGCTGACTTTTTTTCTCCAAGGAAGTTATTGTTTAGAATCTTACTTC
Organism: Callithrix jacchus; assembly: GCF_049354715.1. Lineage (NCBI taxonomy): Eukaryota > Metazoa > Chordata > Mammalia > Primates > Cebidae > Callithrix > Callithrix jacchus. Next base: position 121,909,675 of record NC_133502.1, read on the forward strand.
TAGTTCGGAGGTCCATTCTAAAGGGTCTTCCCCATTACTTTTTCTTCCAAAAGTAATCTTGATTTGGCTTGTCTGTGCACATCTGCCTGGGGAACCTCTCACTTTTCATAGGTAAATGAGAGACTGAGTTTCCTCAGCTCTTAAGAGAAAGGGCATTTTGCTCCTCCCTGCCAAAAAGCACCCCTGGGTGACAGGGGGCCACATGGGAATGTCTATGGGGTTGATCCCATGATGTGTAGCAGCCTTCAGAGAACCCCCAACAAAATTAGTTTAAAAAAGGTTTGTCCAGGAAGTGCATAAAGGACCTGATCACTCTGTGCTTTGAGCCTTCCTACAGGTGCTTAGACCAGAGAGAGACATGTAAGAGGGTGTCAACAACTCTGTAATGACACACTGTGGAGTCCAACCCACAACCAGCACACAACCCACCACACTGAACCCTAGGCTACAGCTAAGCTCCTTCTTTTCAAGAAAAAAAAGAAGGAAACAAATAATCTAAGAATCAGCAAGATTCTGTCACAAAAAAAAAAAAAAAAAAGAGGAGACTTAAATTAGAACTACAGAAAAATACTGGATAGGAGACAGGACTAATGTGCAGCTCCCGCTTGGACAGACAAAACAGTGTCTGGAGACTCACACTGGGAACTTTTAGTCCAAGAACCACTACAGGAACATACCAGGAATACCAAAAGAATTCAAAGACCCTTTGAAAGAAGTGGCTTGCCACTGCAAACACCATAAGACAGCCAAAAAACTGTGAGTTCCCAAAGTGTAAGAGAAGGAAAAGTCAGCCTTTAAACACACCTCTCCACTGGGGAACCTGAAAATCCAGGTCATAGGAGAGCAATTTAATCTTACCTACAGCTGAAAGAGATTTAGGGAGCTGAATAAAATAAAAAAGTAGAAGCGGCAATGGGAAGAGCCCTGTAGGTACTCCCAGTCTCCAGCTCAAGCCCAGGGAAGCCATTCCTGGCTTTATCTCACGGAAGTCCTTGAGGAAGTGAAGGCAGCCAGTGGAATTGGAGAGGAGCTGCAGAGAGAAGGAAGCTCCTAGCTGTACTTTGTAATAATTTTGACTGAGCACTAATTTTTCTGAACAGAATCAGGTGGGGCAAATTGGGAACTGCCAATCCAAGTGCAGAAGCCTTGGCAGACAGTGCAGGCAGGTGGGGAGGGGTGAGACCTGAGAGTCCTGTTTGCTTTTTCAATAGGGAGGCTTGTAGCCTGGGGCAAGATCTCAGCTCTGCCTGCGGGCTGCCTGGATATGAACTCAGTGTGGATGGTGGGAGCATGGCGGGAATAAGATTGGCATTATTGGCTGCATGAGAGCTAGCTAAGGCCTGTCACTGCTGGCTTTCCCAATTTACCTGGCAATTTGTATGACATAGAAGAGGCAGCCATAATCCCCCTAGGAACATAACTCCATTGGCCTGAAAACCACTCCCCTACCCACCACAGTGGCCATAGAAAGCCCCACCTATGGAGAGTCTGAGGTCAGAGTCACCCAACCCTGTCCTCACCTGATGGTTTTTGTCTATCCACTTTGGTAGTCAAAGACAAAAGACATAAACTCTTGGGAGCTCTATGGCCCCCCCGCACCCGTCACCCAAGAAACCTGAGTTCTTATCCTGGCTAATGTAGGGCTAGCCTATATCCCCCTTCTACTACCACAGCTTGCCCTCTCTTGAGCTGGTGCTCTTGCCTCCCAAAGTGCTGGGATTACACGCATGAGCCACTGCACCTGGTCTACAATTGTATGTTTAACTTGGCAATTAAATCTGTTTTAATTTCCCTCTAGCACACCAGAATTTTTTCTCTGCTTTTTGACCTAAGAGTTGTTTAATATGCAAATTTAGGGCTATTTAGCTGACACTTGCCTTGAGTAATAAAAGTCGTTATCAAGAATTTGGAAGTCTAAAATAGTAAAAAAAAAAAAAAAAAAAAAAGAGGCAGCCTTATGTAGCTATAAAATATACTTCTATCAGTATGCTTAATATGTCTATGTATTTATGTGTCATGCATATAATGTTTCACTATTAAAAATACATAAAAGAGCTCTAATTAATTGGCTAAAAGAAAAATAACGTGGGACAGGTGCAGTGGTTCAAGCCTGTAATCCCAGCACTTTGGGAGGCCGAGGCGTGTGGATCACGAGGTCAGGAGATCGAGACCATCCTGGTCAACATGGTGAAACCCCGTCTCTACTAAAAATACATAAAATTAGCTTTGCATGGTGGCTCGTGCCTGTAATCCCACCTACTCAGGACGCTGAGGCAGGAGAATTGCCTGAACCCAGGAGGCGGAGGTTGCGATGAGCCGAGATCGCGCCATTGCACTCCAGCCTGGGTAACAAGAGCTAAACTCCATCTCAAAAAAAAAAAAAAAAAAAATTAGCTGGGCATGGTGGCGCATGCCTGTAATCCCAGCTACTCAGGAGGCTGAGGCAGGAGAATTGCCTGAACCCGAGAGGCGGAGGTTGCAATGAGCCGAGATCGCGCCATTGCACTCCAGCCTGGGTAACAAGAGTGAATGAAACTCCGTCTCAAAAAAAAAGAAAAAAGAAAATAAAAATAAAAACGTTAAAATACTTTTTTAGAAAAAAATAGAGACTTTAAGTCAAATGCTTTTTCAGGATCATGTGACTTAAATAGAATCTTTAATAAATAAGCAGGCTTTAAAATTATTTGTATTATAATATAAATGTCTTAAGAATTGTCAGCATTGTTGTTTGCATTTATTGATCAAGTGGTTTTATGTTTATTTCTACAGAATACTACAAGGTGTCAGGATTTGGTATAAGGGTTATAAAACTATAAACCTAGCCCAAAACAGAATGATCTTTACTTGTGTAATTTTTAATAAATAAAACATATAATATTCTGGGTTTAATGAAAAAAGCTTAATTCTGAGTTATTAATAAAAATACCCTTATTGAAACATATATTTTCTTATTTAAGTAAATATTTGAAATTCATAGTTTATAAAATTGGTTAACAGGGAATTAACTTTAAGTAGTCACTATGACAGTTTTCTTTCTTTTTTTCTTTTTTCTTTTTTTTGAGACAGAGTGTTGTTCTGTCACCCAGGCTAGAGTACCGTGGTGCAATGTCGGCTCACTGCTACCTCCACCTCCTGGGTTCAAGCGATTCTTCTGCCTCTGACTCCCAAGTAGCTGGGACTACAGGCACATGCCACCATGCCCAGCTAATGTTTTGTATTTTTAGTAGAGATGGGTTTCACCAAATTAGCCAGGATTGTCTCAATCTCCTAACCTTGTGATCTCCCTGCCTCGGCCTCCCAAAGTTCTGGGATTACAGGTGTGAGCTACCACACCCAGCCTGACTATCACAGTTCTCATAAATAATATAGGTAAACTATTAAATAAATTAATCAAGTAAATGTAGTGAAATAAATGCTTATATACAAACTTGTCATATAATTTAGAATCTAAGGTTATATTAAATAATAGATATTAAGACCACGCACGGTGGCTCACACCTATAATCCCAGCACTTTGGGAGGCCGAGGTGGATGGATCACGCGGTCAAGAGATCGAGACCATCCTGGTCAATAAGGTGAAACCCCGTCTCTACCAAAAATACAAAAATTAGCTGGGCATGGTGGTGCGCGCCTGTAGTCCCCGCTACTCGGGAGGCTGAGGCAGGAGAATTGCTTGAACCCAGAAGGCGGAGGTTGTGGTGAGCCAAGATCGTGCCATTGCACTCCAGTCTGGGTAACAAGAGCAAAACTCCATCTAAAATAATAATAATAATAGATATTAATTAAAGGTCTGCATAATTTTCAATTTAAAAATTATAGAAAAACTTTTTTAAAACAAGTTTTTATTAAAAAGTAAACATTTCTGTCTAATTCAAAGCTTATTTAAAGGTTATAAACATAACTAGGTAAAAGGAACCAGGAAATAAGAAATGGAAAGAAAGCTACAGCTATAAAGAAGAATTTCTGGTAAGAAAGGCAAAAAACTAAAGTAATTTTATATGAGAAAGAATCTTGTATGGTGACTGATTGTCATCTTATTTTAGGACAAATTTAAGAGAGATATTTAGGATAAAACAGATAGTCCAGGAATGTCATTGATGGTCTATGTATATCATAATAAGTTTAGTAAAAATAAATTAGTTTTTTTCAAAAATAAGGTTGTATAATTTAGTTGGATATAATTTTTTTAAATTATCATAGTCCTTTTAGAGAGGTCCTTTTAGAGAGTATTTGTTATTAAAAATACAGTAATACAAAACTAAAGAATTAGTTAAAATAAGGTTTTATTTAAAATACTGACTTTTTCTTAATACAAGAAGTTTTTGATTTTTAAATTCTATAGTCTATCTCTTTGAAATTCCTCAGATTGATATCTCAGTTCAGTTCTTTTCTGAAAAGACCTTGGATGATAATGCTCTCCTTCACTTTTTGTTACCTCCTGTAACTTTTAAAAATTAATAAACTAAAAGAAGAGTTATTAATAAAAATTAATAAACTAAAAGAAGGGTTTTCCAAAACAGGCAAACGAAAAATCTTTTGAACCTGCCTTTTTACTCTGTATGCCTATTATATCTATATGTTTATATGTATCATGTGGAAGTGATAAAGGATGCATATCAGAGGTGAAAAAAAAATTAGAACTTCAAGAGGAAACTTAAATTAGAACTACTGAAAACTAGTGGATAGGAGACAAAACTAACATGCAGCTCCTGCTTAGGCAGACAGAACAGTGTCTGAAGACACATTGTGAACTTTTACTCCAAGAAAATACCAGGAAAACCAACAGAATTTAAAGACTTTTTGAAAGAAGCGGCTTGCCACTGCAGACACCACAAGAGAGCCAAAAAATTGTGAGTTTCCAAAGCATAAGAGGAGGAAAAAGCAGCCTTCAAACCACATCTCCACTGGGAAACCTGAAAATCCAGGTCATGGGAGAAGGATTTAACCTTACCTACAGCTGAAACAGATTTAGGGAAATTTCAAACTATATGAAAAAACTAACAAATTGAGTTTTTCAAAGAAGTAGTGGTTATTAGATTGGTAGAGCATAGTTGAGATGCTTTTAATTCACATAACCTTAGTAATCTTTGGTAAGATTAATTTGGTAAATGTAATCTAAAAGTTATTTTTAGTAGTTTAAAATCTTAAAGTCATGTTAAACCCTCAAGTTTTTCACTGGGAATTTGAGTTACTAAGAGTTAAAATAGTAGGAGCATAAAATATGTTTTTGGTGAAGTTTATAAAACACAAGGATGTGGCTTTTGCTAAAGAAAGTGTAGGATTTTTTTTTTTTTCTAGTTAAGAAACTATTCAAGAGTTGCTTTAAAATGAAGGAAAAATTATACAGACAAAACTAAGTGGATAAAAAGAAAACTTAAGCTAGGGCAATGAAAGTTTGGACTCTGAGACTTATAGTTATCAAGAAGACGATAAATATGAGGGAAGAGCAAAACCAAGTAATTATTAAAAACAGAAGATATAATGTAGGGGAATTTTTCCATTTTGTAAGTTGGTATCATCGGCTTCTAGAGAAATCTTTACTATAATGGATTGTAAAAATAACTACGTTAGGCCAGGTTCAGTGGCTCATGCCTGTAATCTCAGCACTTTGGGAGGTTGAGGCAGGTGAATCATGAGGTCAGGAGTTTGAGGCCAGCCTGGCCAACATGGTGACTAAAAATACAAAAAATTTATTAATTTTTCTTTTCTTTAGCCCCGCCCCCCCAAAAATACAAAAAATTAACTGGGCGTAGTGGTAGGCACCTGTAGTCCTACCTACACAGAAGGCTGAAGCAGGAGAATCACTTGAATCAGGGAGGCGGAGGTTGCAGTGAGCCAAGATCACACCATTAAACTCCAGCCCTGGCGACAAAGTGAGACTCTGTCTCAAAAAAATAATAAAATAATAAAAATAACTACTTTAAGGACAAAAGCCTTAATTTTAAATGCTACAGAATTTAAGAGCTTGTTTGGGTTAATGTAGGACACACAGCTCACTACTGAACAATCACTGAACATATGTGATCCAAATACACAGGGGGTTATCCCTGATTCCTGAGAGAACCAGCCTAGTGAACCAGAAAATCACAACTGTAAAGTCTCTTTGCCCTGAGAAGGGAACTGCCCAACTCCCCCTATAAAATACCAAGTGGAGCACCCCAGATGAAGTTGTTAATATGCTGCATATGCAAGCCATGTTGGACTGGTTTTTTTTTTTTTTTTTTTTTTTTTTTTTTTTTTGAGACGGAGTTTCGCTCTTGTTACCCAGGGTGCAGTGCAATGGCGCGATCTCGGCTCACCACAACCTCCGCCTCCTGGGTTCAGGCAATTCTCCTGCCTCAGCCTCCTGAGTAGCTGGGATTACAGGCACGCACCACCATGCCCAGCTAATTTTTTGTATTTTTAGTAGAGACGGGGTTTCACCATGTTGACCAGGATGGTCTTGATCTCTTGACCTCGTGATCCACCCACCTCGGCCTCCCAAAGTGCTGGGATTATAGGCGTGAGCCACCGCGTCCGGCCTGGACTGGCCTTATAATGACTGGGATATCCTCCCACCGAATATACCTATTACCCAGGTCATGGTGAATTTTGTGGGGAAGGAGTGCCAGTCAGGACAAATCTTTTTTCACCAGAAAAGGTGAAAAAGGGGCACCCTTTTACATGGGTACCCCTTCCACAGAATTAAAAGATTGTTTGAGGAGCTTTATCAAATTTGCTGTCTTTCTTTCTTTCTTTCTTTTTTTTTTTTTTTTTTTGAGACAGAGTCTTCGCTCTGTCTCCAGGCTGGAGTACAGTGGCTCGATCTCGGCTCACTGCAACCTCTGCTCCTGGGTTCAAGTGATTCTCCTGCCTCAGCCTACAGAGTAACTGGGACTACTAATTATTGTATTTTTAGTAGAGACAGGATTTCACCATATTGGCCAGGATGGTCTCAATCTTTTGACCTCATGATCCACCTGCCTTGGCCTCCCAAAGTGCTGGGATGAGCCACCACACCCAGCCAAATTTGTTGTCTTTCATGGGTCTTACATATGCAACTCTGTGCTGGGAACCCAAATCTTTTAACACCAGAAAAGGTAAAATGATCTAGGCATAAAAAAAAACTTTGGGGGACTGAAATATAAAAACATATAGGTTAAAAGAATTATGAAATTTAAGATGTTTAACCAGGCTTTATGTAAGTTAATTGTAACCCGTTTACCTAAATGTCTTATGAAAATGAGTATTGTATCTAACTGGGGGATGTTTTCCCTATCTAGTACTATAAAGCTGAAGTCATGTAAATCTGCTCTCTTGGGAAATGTTAATTGGACACACTACATAGGAACTACTAAGATTGCTTGAGCCCTCAAAGTATAGGGTAGAAGCTGGAGTGCCAGTCAGGACAAATTCTCCACTTCACAGCCCTTTATGGAGCATTTATTTGTTGAGGCTGATGGCAAAAGACTGTGAGTACTTCCCAATGACAAAAACCAAACTAAAGAATTTCCACTTGAGGGGCATTTACTGCCTTGCTATGAAATGTTAACTGAAGCTACAGCTACCCCTATGCTAACGGAAATAATGGTGCCCGAAAGAGTTCCGTGATAAAACAAATTGGCTTATATAGGACCTTGCTATCTGGGGATGCAAGGAGGAGATGCTCATGAGCAGGGAGCCTCTTTTCCGCAGGACTTATTCTAACTATGGGAGGAGCTGCTAGATTCTACAGTGCCTGATAGGTAGCTCTCGTGAGCTGTTTGGCCTATGAATGGCATTTCCAAGTTGAACAAATATCTTGCTTGAAATCTGCTTCTCTGGTTAAAGAAAGGTCAAGAAAATATTTTTCTTTTGAGTTATTTCGGTGAAGTATGGTTTTGTAAGCAAATTGGCCTTTCTGAGTTCTCCCAAATTTGTATTATAATTTTATGACAATATACTTATTTATATAAGTTTAGTAAGAGTTTTTTTGGTTTTTTTCTTTTTTTGAGATGGAGTTTTGCTCTTGTTACCCAGACTGGAGTGCAATGGCACGATCTCAGCTCACCGCAACCTCCACCTCCTGGGTTCAAGCAATTCTCCTGCCTCAGCCTCCCGAGTAGCTGGGACTACAGGCGCGCATCACCATGCCCAGCTAATTTTTGTATTTTTAGTAGAGACGGGGTTTCACCTTGTTGACCAGGATGGCCTCGATCTCTTGACCTCGTGATCCACCCACCTCGGCTTCCCAAAGTGCAGGGATTACAGGTGTGAGCCACTGTACCCGGCCTAGTAAGAGTTTTAAAAGAAAACAATTGGAGACACTGGTTATTTTACCAAGACTTAAATGAAAATAACATATTTTTAAGTAAAGTTCCAGCATAGCTAACTTAAAAGGGGCCTATATGGCTAATCAATTCTTGTTGAATTTTATGCAAATAATCAGGCCAAACATAATAAGCCTAAAACTTACTTTGCACAGAAATTAGTCTTATTATAATTTCTCTTTAATAGAAAGAAGGCAGGGACTAGAGAAAGAGAAATTGTTTCCAAGAAAAGGTGTAACTAGATTTCAGCCCTAACTTTTGTGTTTTGGTTTTCTTTTGAGTCAATTATTTCTTGGCTACAATAATCCTCTAGAGAATACCAGATTATAATTTTTCTGCATGTCTTTCGTTGGTACCCTAATGAAATGGGTTCCTTTTTTATTCTAACATACGCATACTCTCTTCGTTGTCAAAATAATAATGTTATTTATCTCTCCTTGTTTTAGTTCCAAGGAAAACAAAACTGTGGTATTCTGAAAACCAGAGATGCTAATCTCCCACATTTGGCATCCCACTGGGCTCAACCTGGGCCCAATCTGTTTTTCACTGCAAATATACTGATGCTAAAACGATATAAACACCTTCCCCTCTAGGCCCACGGACTGTTGTGGAAGAGGTGGGCACCTGAGATTGTAAGGACCAGTTTTGAGGTATAGAATTAGGTCAAGGTCAGATCCTCCAAATCAAGGAGGCAGTACAAAGATGCCCAAACAGCTGGTAAAACAAAAGACTCTGCCTTGTAAGCTGTTATGTGTCACTTTTGCATCCACCCCAACCATAAAGGATTTTCTGCTTTCCACAGAATTAATATAAAATATTTACTGACAGGATGAAGATACTTTGTGAGAAAGCCTCCTGGGTATAATACTCCCAGTTATGAGTTACAAAGATTGATGTTTTTCATAATTTTTTTTCAGAACAATGCTTATGTTTTCCATAGCTAGTTGTCATAATCTGTAACCTAAGTCCAAGCTTTCAGTAGCTCAACCGCGGAAGTTAAAGTCAGTTTTGTAACTTTGTTTCAGTTTTTGTTTGTTGGCTTTTTACTTAAAATAATAATTTTAAGAGGAAATGAATGCCTGTCCACTTCCATTCCTATTTGGCCTAGAATAATTAATTGCCTGTAAGTCTTTTGACTCAAGTGCCTTGGCCATAGAGTCCTACCCAGGGACAGGATGGACCCAGGGCAGGCAGTCCTGCCACCCCAGCAACGCTATGGGACAAAATAAAGATTTCATGGACTTTGATGTTGCCTCTGGCTAATCTTGGCCAGAAGGGAGAGAATGTAAACCAAAAATAAAATGCTAATGCCCTCCAATCATCTGAATGGACTTCCTCCTTGGCCAGGGTACATGTTCTCAGCATCTCCTGAGGGCTATGTCATGGGCAATGGTCACTTACATTTGGCTCCCAATGAAGTTTGACTCTTTTCATTGACAATACTCAGGCCTGTTGGTCAGGCCCCAAACTCCATGCCATAGACACAGACCCAAATATAGCATCCTAGGAAAAAAATATCCATAGCCAAAAGATGTAAATCCTTCGCAGACATAAGCCATATGTTACACAGCCCATACCAGCCTGTGGCCAAGAATGAAGTCACATTAACATCAGTAACCTTGTCTGGCTAAATCATTCAAATATCTACATCCCCCTTCTTCCTTACCAACTAAAACCCAAGTTTATTAAGTACAGCAATGTGTTAAGCCACAAAAAACCACTTTCTCAGCTTCTCTTCAAAGAACAACGGATGAGATATGAGTGGTGTTTCTTGGGGTGGGACTTCAAAGAAAGCTCTTTAAGGAGGGCTGATTAGCCGAGACACACCCTTTTGCATTTTCCCCTTTGTCATGGGATGAATTAGGTGTCCTGATCTGTTTGCTCTTTCCCCTTTAAATACTGAAGTTCCCAAAACTGTCTTTGAAAAAAGCACGGGACACAGATCCTACTTCGACTTGTGTTTCTTGCCCCACAGTCTTGGGCACATCCTCAACCTTGGCAAAATAAATCCCTAAATTGATTAAGGTCTGCCTCGGTTACTTTTTGGTTTACATGTCTATGAGAGCCTGAAAGCATTTTTGAGCAATCTCAAAGTTCACACTGTCTTCTGTTACCAAGAACTGATTATATCAGAGCAAGAGTGGAAAGCTTTAAAACGTTTCTTAGCTGGTTCACCTCTTTCCCTTGAATTTTGGGCAGTCACTTCCCTGATCACTTTATTTTCCAGCTGGATTCTTTCCATCTGAAGAAATCTCTTTTCTTAGCTGGAGAGAAACACACACTAGAAGGTTCAAAGTAGCTCTCTCATGGAGAAAGAATTTGGAATTGTTCTTTTTTCTTTATATGTTCCTGTAATGTCCAAAGTTTTTATGATGAGACACATGGGTGCTAAAAGTAGAAAAATGCTGTTTTTAAAAAGAAGAAGTAAATCTGTTTTCCTTTAACATTTTTCTTTATTAAAAACCCAATTCACATAATTGGACATTTCTATTATTTCCTTCCTGGATGAAAAAATTAATGTCTAAGCAGCTTGCGTTCATTAATACCACTAACACGATTATTATTCTCTACCCTCCTTAATGCTGAAGAATTTCTCTCCACATTTTGCATCCTAATCAGACTTTTTAAGAAAGTATGAACATAACTTCAGTAATCTAAATCATACATTAAAAATAAAATTCTAACACCAGAAGAAACAGCAACTACAATAAGAAAATCAATCTGCAAAATAGCTCTCTGACGATAACCTGGAGAAGCTGAGCATATGACAACATGAAAGAGAATGGGCTTATTGTAAGCCTGCCCAGGCAGTCAAATTTTATTACAAGAAAGTTTTTTAAATCAAGAGAGAGGAAATAAATGTGCTAAAAGCCAGTTGTCTATACTGCACGGTGTTCTTAACAGCTGGTGGGTATGAAATAACACTTGAGTTTATTTGGAATTATTTTAGAAAAATTGTCAATCTCTCTTTCCCTTACTTTCCTCCTCTTTAAAGTGGGATAGTAACACCAGTAGAGGTGTTATCAGAATTAAAGGAGGTGTTCATTCATTTATTCAACTAGTAGTGACTTAATTTTGATATGAATAGTTGGGGAATTGATAAGCCAGTTTAAAGATTTCCCCACCCTTTTGCCTCTCACTTTTTCCTCCTCCTGTCTGGCTTTTGATAACTTCAATTCCTTTCATTTAGCTCTCCCTGTACAGTTAGGGGTATAACAAGAAAATTAATCCTTTTTTTTTAAGACAAAGTCTCAATCTGTCGCCCAGGCTGGAGTGCAGCAGTGAGATCTCCACTCACCACAACCTCTGTCCCCCAGGCTCAAGCAATTCTCCTGCCTCAGCCTCCCAAGTACTGGGATTACAGGTGCCTGCCACCACATCTGGCTATTCTTTGTATTTTTAGTAGAGACAGGGTTTTACCATGTTGGCCAGGCTGGTCTCGAACTACTGACCTCAGGTGATCCGCCTGACTCTGCCTCCCAAAATGCTGGGATCACAGGTATGAGCCACCACACCTAGCCAACTCTGGGATTCTTTTTACCCAGAATATTTGTTGGTGGGGGCGGGGGGGGCAACAAAACAAAACAAAAAACCAGGTCTTGCTAAAGAGACAGCAGCTCCACTGACTGGAGCCGAGAGCTGAAGCTGTCTCACTGTCCTCTGTCTGCCTGCTCCAGGAGCTAAATTGAAAGCCTCAGAGCGGCCAGGCATGGTGGCTCACGCTTGTATTCCCAGCACTTTGGGAGACAGAGGTGGGTAGATCATAATATCAGGAGTTCAAGACCAGCTTGGCCAACACAGTGAAACCCTGTCCCTACTAAAACTAGCTGGGTGTGTTGGCAGATGCCTGTACTCCCAGCTACTTGTGGGGCTGAGGCAGGAGAATTGCTTAAAACCAGGAGGCGGAGGTTGCAGTGAGCCAAGATCATGCCAATGAACTCCAGCATGGTTGACAGAGTTAGACTCCATGTCAAAAAAAAAAAAAAAAAAAAATAGAAAGCCTCAGAGCTACCTTTGGCTCTTCAGGCCAGAGTTCACCTCAGCCCCCAACCCAAGCCTAAACCTGTTAATTAAGATTGATCCCCTACAATACCTCTATCCCATCTATTCCTCCAATTAATATCTAACCCACTTGTTCTAATCATATGAAATTGCCATTTCTGTCAACCAAAAAACAGTTGAATATCTGTAATTTTATATAGCCTATATCTGACATTATTGGTATGCCCATTTGACAGATGAGGAAACTGAGGCTCCTATAAAAGCCCCCAATCTACTCACTGTTGCCTCCTGAGCCACTTGAAGGAAAGAGTCCAGCCTGGAAAACACCATTTATAAAGGGAGGACCCATTCTCACCATATTAAACCCCTTAACCACCAGCCCTCAATACTGCCCCTTCCTGTACCTTGTTGGTTTCCCGGCTTAGTCAAACCTTGGAGATGAACATTCTGAATGAATCATTTTTTTTTGGAGACGGAGTTTCGCTCTTGTTAACCAGGCTGCAGTGCAATGGTATGATCTTGGCTCACCGCAACCTCCGACTCCTGGGTTCAAGCAATTCTCCTGCCTCGGCCTCCCGAGTAGCTGGGACTACAGGTGCGTGCCACCACACCCAGCTAGTTTTGTATTTTTAGTAGAGATGGGGTTTCACCATGTTGACCAGGATGGTCTCCATCTCTTGTCCTCGTGATCCATCCGCCTTGGCCTCCCAAAGTGCTGGGATTATAGGCGTGAGCCACCACGCCTGGCCTGAATTAACCAATTTTAATCTGTATAAAGATCTGCTTCAAGGGTGGGTCATGGTGGCTCACGTAATCCCAGCTCCTTGAAAGGCCAAAGCAGGAGGATTGCTTGAGGCTAAGAGTTTTAAAAAATTAGCTGGCCATGGTGGTACACGCCTGTATTCCTGGCTACTGGGGAGGCTCAGGTGGAAGGATCGCTTGAGCCCAGGCTGCAGTGAGGTATGATCCTGCTACTGCCTGGGTGACAGAACAAGACCCTGTATCTTATTTTTTAAAAAAAGGCCAGGTGCAGTGGCTCACACCTGTGATCCCAGCACTTGGGCAGATCACAAGGTCAGGAGTTCAAGACCAGTCTGACCAACATGGTGAAACCCCTGTCTCTACCAAAAATACAAAAATTAGCTGGGCATGGTGGTGCGTACGTGTAATCCCAGCCACTCAGGAGGCTGAGGCAGGAGAATTGCCTGAACCCCGGAGGCAGAGGTTGCTGTAAACTGAGATTACACCACTGCACTCCAGCCTGGGCAAGACTCCGTCTCAAAACAACAACAACAACAACAATAACAAAACCACTTCAAAGCCTTCTTAATTGCCTCTTAAAATGCTTTTATTGGTAACATAACAATAGTAAAATAAATAATTTTGATCAAAGTTTATTAATGCCATATTTCCCCCATCTAGAATAAAAGTAATTGGGTTAATATACTTCACGTGTTCATGCATCTAAATTTGTCTAATTCACAAATGTATATATTCTCTCTGTTTCTTGGAGAGCATTCTGATGGCATCCTGCTCAATGAACAAAATATTATTATTCTATTACTTGTTAAGAACATTGTAAGTCTGTAAATCCATGCCAAAGCCCATTGCTCTTTTCTCTGAACTTGTGTAACATTTATTGTGTTGAATGAATAAATCTATTCATTTATTTATGCAACAAACATTTCTTTTTTTTTTTTTTTTTTTTTTTTTTTGAGATGGAGTTTCACTCTTGTTACCCAGGCTGGAGTGCAATGGCGCGATCTCGGCTCACCGCAACCTCCACCTCCTGGGTTCAGGTAATTCTCCTGCCTCAGCCTCCCGAGTAGCTGGGATTACAGACACGCGCCACCATACCCGGCTAATTTTTTGTATTTTTAGTAGAGACAGGGTTTCACCATGTTGACCAGGATGGTTTCGATCTCTTGACCTCGTGATCCACCCGCCTCGGCTTCCCAAAGCGCTGGGATTACAGGCTTGAGCCACCATGCCAGGCCAACAAACATCTCTTAAGCACTGTGATGATTAATTCATGTATCCAGTTGGCTAGTCTACGGTGACGAGTTGTTTGGTCAAAGGTTTGCCGACATGTTGCTGTCAAGGTATTTGTGGATATAATTAATATTTATAATCAACTGACTTTAAGTTAAAGCAGATTACTTCAATAAAGATTCATTCGATCAGTTGAAGGCTTTAAGGGCAAAGACTGAGGTTCTCTGAAAAAGACGCAATTCTGCCTCTACAAAGAAACAACCTGACCTTCCAGGCTGCTGGCTTTCATGAGATTTTTCAACTCAAGGCTGCAATATCAGCTCGTACCAGAATTTCCAGCCTCCAAGTTTCAGACTTGCCAGCCCCCACAATCATATGAACCAATTCCTTGAGACTAATCCTAATACTTCTGTTTCTGTGGAGAATCATAAATAATATAAGCACCCACTGTGAGGTAGGTACTATGCTCATCAATGAGGAACCAGACTGGCTAGATGCGTTATGGAGCATATCTGTAATTTCAGTACTTAGGGAGGCCGAGGTGGGAGGATCGCCTGAGCCCGGGAGTTCAAGACCAGCCTGGGAAACATAGTGGAACCTCCGTCTCTGCAAAAAATTAATTTTTAAAAAACTAGCCAGACATGGTGGTGCATGCCTGTGGTTACAGCTACTTAGGAGGAGGCTGAGTCAGGAGGATCCCTTAAGCCCAGAAGACCAAGGCTGCAGTGAGCTATGATTGTTCCACCGCACTCCAGCCTTGGCAACGGAGTGAGACCCTGTCCCAAAAATATATATTAGTAAGTAAATAAATAAGGACCCAGATAAACCTATTCATGAGATGACCTCCCTTCAATGCAGAAGAAACATGTTAAGAGAGGAATCAGGACACCTCAAGGTAAGGGCTATAAGAGAACAAAGTACTGAGGAAATAAGCAAGGAGGTGACTAATTCTGCCTGAGGGACTGGAGAAGTTACACCTAAAGAGGTGATATTTTATCTGGGACTCTGGGTGAGTCGGCATTCCCAGGGCTGATTAGGAGTAGAAGGCATTACAGGAACCAAGCCCAGAGCTATTGTGATTCAACAACATGTCCTAAGACCCAGATATTGCAGGTGCACATGGTGAAGCACTGTAAGACCAGGATGAAAAAGATCGGGACCAAGTTGTGAAGATTATATTGAAACTGAGATGCAATGGCTGAAAACGCCTTAGCCAAGATCGATAGGGACGTCTAGACCTAAGTGCTAGCTGGAATGTGGGATGAAAAGGCAAAATAAACATCATTTCAACATGGGAGAAAATTCATTTTGTATATAAAAGAGATTATGTAAAGAGAATGTAGCTCAGCCGGGCATGGTGGCTCACGCCTGTAATCCCAGCACTTTGGGAGGCCGAGGCGGGTGGATCACGAGGTCAAGAGATCGAGACCATCCTGGTCAACATGGTGAAACCCCGTCTCTACTAAAAATACAAAAATTAGCTAGGCACGGTGTTGCGTGCCTGTAATCCCAGCTACTTAGGAGGCTGAGGCAGGAGAATTGCCTGAACCCAGGAGGCAGAGGTTGCGGTGAGCCGAGATCGCGCCATTGCACTCCAGCCTGGGTAACAAGAGCGAAACTCCATCTCAAAAAAAAAAAGAGAATGTAGCTCTTTATTCAAAAAAACATTAAGTGAGTATTTATCCTGGGCCATGAAATATTCTAGAAACTGGAAATATAACGACGTATAAGATATAGTCCTTAGGTTCAAGCAGCATGTCATCTAGGGGCCAGGCAGAAAGTTAGTACATGCTCCCCAGCCCACTCCAACCTGGAAAAACAGAGGTTACATTCACAATGTCATCCACCTCCTTGTAAAGTTTTCTGGTTATTTTTAGGAACCTCGGTAGTATCTATTATCCTCTCCATGTTTGTTCCTGGTTCCCTTCAAAGATGTTTGCTATTGAGGTCCTGCTACCAGGGAAACCTGCCTGTGGCCAACCCCACTGTGCCCACCCTACCTCCACAGGGCACCTACCTCAATCTAGTGTCCCAGGTGGTGGTTTCACAGACATATACTATATTTTAAAAATCATCAAGCTAGCTGCACAGTGGCTCATGCCTGTAATCCCAGCACTTTGGAAGGCCAAGGCAGATGGATCACAAAGTCAGGAGTTCAAGACCAGCCTGGCCAAGATGGTGAAACCCCTGTCTGTACTAAAAATACAAAAATTAGCCGGGCGTGGTGCCACATGTCCGTAATCCCAGCTACTTGGGAAGCTGAGGCAGAGAATTGCTTAAACCTGGGATGGGTAGGTGGAGGTTGCAGTGAGCCAAGATTGCGCCACTGCACTCCAGCCTGGCAACAGAGTGAGACTCTGTCTCAAAAAAAAAAAAAAAAATTATCAAGCTGTTGTATTAGTCCTCTATAATAGCTGTGAAATATTGAAGCGTTTTAAGAATTTAAATGATGAGGCCAGGAGTGGTGGCTCATGCCTGTAATCCCAGCACTTTGGGAGGCGAAAGTGGGTGGATCACCTGAGGCCAGAAGTTGGAGACCAGCCTGGCCAACATGATGAAATCCTGTCTTTACTAAAAATACGAAAAATTAGCTGGTCATGGTGGCAGGCGCCGGTAATCCCAGCTACTCGAGAGACTGAGGCAGAAGAATCGCTTGAACACAGGAAGCAGAGGTTGCAGTGAGCCAATATTGTACCACTGCACTCAGCCTGGGCAACAAGAGCAAAACTCCATCTCAAAAAAAAAAAAAAAGAGTTAAAATGATGAATAATAAGTATTGGCAAGAATATGAGAAATACAAACACTGTTGGTAGGTGACTCCTACGATCATTCTGGGGGGACAATATGGCAGTACCTAATGAAATTTAATAAAAAGTTTCCTTATGGTCCAACAATTTTGCTCCTGGTAAAATATACACGAGACATTCTCACAGAAATGAGCGTGAGGTTGTGTGTACAAGGTTGTTCACTGCAATGCTTATGTGGTAAAGGGAAGTTTAAAATCCTAGGCCTGAGACAGAAACACCTCATCCAGCAGTTATTAGGTTAATACAGAAGTAATTACAGTTTTCCCATTAAAGTACTGGTGAAAATTGCAATTACTTTTGCACCAACCTAAAATAAATGCAACTTGCTTGATATATAACAATATAGATTTTTTTAAAGCTTTGTGCTGAACTTTTAAAAAGACAGAAAAGAAAAAGGTCCCTGGCAAAATACTAATTATGTGAATTTAAAAACATACACACAAAAACACCACATATTTTATAAGAACACATTTAAGTTCAAAGATAGATATTAACATATTAGAATTAGTGTCTATTAGAAGAAGGAGGAAATGAAAGTGGAGAACTCATCAACCAAAGGAAGTATTTTTAAAATGAAGTTGAAAAATAAACAACCCCCGGTAAGGTGGCTCACGCCTGTATATCCCAGAACTTTGGGAGACCAACGGCGATGAATTCCCATGCCCAGGAGTTTGAGACCAGCCTGGGCAACATGGTGAGACCTCTGTCTCTATTACTTAAAAAAAGAAGGCTGGGTGGAGTGGCTCACTCCTGTAATCCCAATACTTTGAGAGGCCAAGGTGGGCAGATCATCTAGGTCAGGAGTTTGAGACCAGCCTGACCAGCATGGAGAAACCCTACCTCTACTAAAAATACAAAATTAGGTAGGTGGGGTGGTGCGTGCCTGTAATCCCAGCTACTCAGGAGGCTGAGGCGGGAGAATCGCTTGAACCCGGGAGGTGGAGGTTTCCGTGAGCCATGATCACGCCACTGTACTCCAGTCTGGGTGACAAAGTGAGATTCTGTCTCAAAAAAAGAAGAAAGGAAGAGGAGGGATGAGACAGGAAGGAGAAGGGGAAGGGGAAGGGGAAATTCTGCTATCACATTCTTCACTGTCAGAGAGAAGCCAGCTCTCCTGGATTCTTTGCATTACCAATTATGAATTCCATGTCTGGGGCAGATACATCACAATGGCCAAGGTTAGGTCATGAGCAGGGCTCTAGTTGCAAGGAAGGCTGGCAATGCTGCTCTTTTTTTTTTTTTTTTTTTTTTTGAGATGGAGTTTCACTTTTGTTACCCAGGCTGGAGTGCAATGGTGCGATCTTGGCTCACCGCAACCTCTGCCTCCTGGGTTCAGGCAATTCTCCTGCCTCAGCCTCCTGAGTAGCTGGGATTACAGGCACGTGCCACCATGCCTGGCTAATTTTTTGTATTTTTAGTAGAGCTGGGGTTTCACCATGTTGACCAGGATGGTCTCGATCTCTTGACCTCGTGATCCATCCACCTCGGCCTCCCAAAGTACTGGGTTTACAGGCTTGATCCACCGCGCCCGGCCAATGCTGCTCTTTTTAACTTCCATAGTGAGATATAGTTTTTGCCTCCCTCCAAAACACTTGAAGTGGGGATATCACGGAGCATCAGAAGAAAGTTTCATGCTGAGCAGCCAAAAGGATGACAAAAATCCGCTAATGGTAGTGTGGCCAGCAGTGGTATCTTTCACATTTAGATAGAAGAACAGTCCACTGACTTTTCTAACTAAAAGGCCAATTATAACATTTTCCAGAAGAGTTTCATGAAAGGCTAGGGTGGGGTGTGGGGGGAGCAGGAAGTAGATAGTAGTGATAATTGTTTGGATCTGTGTCCTCACCCAAATACCATGCTTATCCCCAGTGTTGAAGGTGGGGCCAGTTTGGTTTAGCATCGCCCTCTTGGTGCTGTTCTCATGGTAGTGAGTGAGTGAGTTATTGTACAATCTGGTTGTTTAAAAGTGTGAGGCACCTCCCACCTCTCTCTTCCTCCTGCTCTGGCCAAGTGAAGTACCTCACTTCCCCTTTGCCTCCCTCCATGATTTTAAGTTTCCCAACACTTTGGGCTGCCAAGGTGGGAAAACTGCTTGAGGCCAGGAGTTCAAGACCAGCCTGGGCAATATAGCAAGACCCCGTCTCTACAAAAAAAAATTTAAAAATTAAGCAGGCATAGTGGCATGCACTTGTAGTCCTAGGCATTCAGCAGGCTGAGGTGAGAGGATCACTTGAGCCCGCAAGTTCTAGGCTGCAGTGATTGATCGTGTCACTGTACTCTAGCCTGACTGACAGAGTGAGACACTGTCTGTGAAAAAGGAGAAAACAAAAAGGAATCACTTTTGGTATGAGATCCAGAGGAAAGAAAAAAAAATTACAAAATATACCTGCAGAGAGATAAACCTGAAATTAGAAGCCTGAAATTAAGAAGTATTGTAGTCAGCACAATGGGTCCTGGAGACCCTGCCTTCCCATCTGACAGCCATGGGTGGTACACATGGCCAAAAATGAGGATTCCCTAAGAAGTCGGTGATAAAGAAAAAATAACTGCCCCAGATAGCTAGATTATAATGGAAGCAAAGAAATAACTCTATCAGAGATAGGCAAAGTTATGGCAAAAAGATGGATGGTAAGATTCCCAGGCCAGTAAAGTGTAACCATAACTTGAAGTATAGTTATTACAGATAATAGAGAGTTAAAGACACAGACATTGATTGTGTGCCTCTACCATTAGTTAGGGCAGTGAGTCCCTGGCCATGGACACAGATAGCCTGACACAGCCAGATTCCTATTATTTATCATACCTGGATGACATTAATCATTAAAGTAATCCAGTTGATTCTCCTTGTTAATTCTGTGCTCACCAAGAAAGCTTCCTATTAGATTCTGTCTTCCCACATAGGTTTTACAAATAGGACAAGATATATTGATCAGCAACACATCTCTGGGTGACCTAACAACTGAATTTCAGAACCTAAAAAGCTAAGCATTATCTCCTGGAAAGTGGTGCTCACAAAATACAGTCACTATCTGCCAGGTGCAGTGGCTCACGCCTGTAATCCCATCACTTTGGAAGGCCAAGCCAGGCAGATCATGAAGTCAGGAGATTGAGACCATCCTGGCCAACATGGTGAAACCTCGTCTCTACTAAAATACTAAAAATTAGCCAGGCAAGGTGGCACACACCTGTAATCTCAGCTACTGGGGAGGCTGAGGCAGGGGAATTGCTTGAACCCAGGAGGCAGAGGTTGTAGTGAGCTGAGATTGTGCCACTACACTCCAGCCTGGGTGGCAAAGCAAGACTCTGTCTCCAAAAAAGAAAAAATACAGCCACCATCTGAAGTTGGATTGGGGTGACAAGCAGTTGTTTCCCAGGCAGTGCTTCTCTGACCCACTACCCTCCTACAAATCCACCACTGACTTCTGCATGTAATCAACAGCGGCAACAACACTCATGTCCTCTTTCTATCTAATCCAAGAGCACAGACCAATAAACTAATAAAGTAGGATATTACGGTCATTTGTCTTGTGGTATCACGTCATGTGGTTGCCATGTAAGAATAAAAAAATTATACATCTGCAGGTATATAATAAAAATTATGCTAGGGCACATTTGGGGAGGCTGAAGCAGATGGATCACTTGAGGTCAGGAGCTCCAGACCAGCCTGACCAACATAGCGAAGCCCCGTTTCTATAAAAATACAAAAATTCATTGGGCATGGTGGTGCAGGCCTGTAGTCCCAGCTTACTAGGGAGATGGGAGAATCGCTTGAATCCGGAAGGTGGAGGTTGCAGTGAGCTGAGACTGCACTCCAGCCTGGGTGACAGAGTGAGGCTTCATTAAAAAAAAAAAAATGTGTTAGGGCAAAAAATATAGGAAGAAAACATCCTTTGGTCATCAAATGATAAGGAAATGAACAAGTTATGACAAGGTTGGTGATTTAGTAACAAGGCTAGAGCTAAGTAGCCATGCAATTAAGATCCACTTCCAAGACCTTTGCTGTACAATTAAGTCTTTCCAGAGCCATTAGTAATTACTCATACACTGAAAATACGTAAGCATTGTATTGAATAGCATGCTCCTGGTATGTAATAAAGCAAATTTATTTGCTTCTTTAAAACTTACTCATTGGGGCTTGTTCTTCCTCTGCCCTTTGGGTAAGCATTATAGCAGGCCCTATGGCTTTTCTAATTATCCATAGGTAATGCAAGGTCCTCTGGTTAATTTTTAACATAGCAGCCACATGTAATAGTTAAAACTTTGAACTTCATGTGAAGCTGGGTTCTCTCCTCCTAGCCACCCAGCTCTAGTTATTGCCAGATGTTACCAGCTTCTCTATACCACATAGGGCTTTTATTATTCCACCTCCATCTTGCTAGCTGTGTTTCTAATGTTTTCAAGAAAATTACTAGGGAGCAGGAAAATTATTATTTGCACTATTGTGGGTAAGTAGTTGGCACTCTCTGGAAGTGCCAGATAATTAAAGCTGTATCTTTCTCTCATGGGTGCACTTGAGAGTGTTTCAGAGACCCCAGATCAGTCAAGGTCCTTGCAGAAACTACATTTGCCCCCAGGTGCTTCAAACAAAGAGACTCTAATGAAGGCCCTGCTTATAGACGTGTGCACAGAGTTGATGGCATCCAGAAGGGATGGCTGTCACATGCAGATTCTTAGCAGTGGGAAGCCATTACCACCCACACATCAAAGGGTAAGGGAAGGAAACAGTAATAGCAGGGCCCAGTGAGGGCTGAGATGGGAAGGAGTTGCCTGTAGTCCTGGATGGATGCAAACACTACTAAAGACACAAGGCCAGTGCAGGGAGGGAATGCCTAGAATTCCCTTCATTCGCTCAGTGAATTTCTGCCAATGCCTCACACTGGCCAAACCCAACTGGTAGCCAGCTAGCAAGGGAGCTCAAGTAATAGTGCCCTTGGGGGAAAGCCTCCTAAGGAGTAAAATTGATCTGGGGGACAAACAGAATAACCCCAGCATGCCACCCTCACTGGGGATCTCTTGTCTCTACTTCCCCTGAAAAAAGCAAGTACATCTCTGTTATGCTTACTGTTTCTTCACTTTCTGGGAATTAATCCTGTAACTTTTTTGTTTTAGTTTGGTTTGATTTTTGCTTTGAGACAGGGACTCGCTCCGTCACCCAGGCTAAAGTGCAGTCCTGCAATCACAACTTACTGCAGCCTCAACCTCCTGGGCTCAAGCGATCTTCCCACCTCAGCTTCCTAGGTAGCTGGGACTACAGGTGCATGCCACCCTGCCTGGCTAATGTTTGTATTTTTTGTAGAGACAGGGTTTCACTGTGTTGCCCAGGCTGGTCTCAAACTCCTGAGCTCAAGTGATCCACTGCCTTAGCCTCCCAAAGTGCTGGGATTACAGGTATGAGCCACTGTGCATGGCTAATCCTATAATGTCAACAATTTACCCTTGTAGAGGTCCGCAGAAAATATTCACACATCCTTTACATGTAATATTTGATATTTAATGTATTTAGCACCATGTTAGATATAATACTAACTGTTCACTGAGCTACTTGGAGAAGGGCATGGTGGTAGGAGTCCTGCATGCTTTTGATTCAGACCTCACAATAGCACACCACAGCAGTTACCATTATCGTTAAAGAGAGTAATTAAGGAAGAGAAGAGGTGGAGAGAAAGACCAACCCAGAGTAGTTAAAGTGGCTTATTTAGGCCACAAAACTGCCTTTCTGTACCAACTGCCCTCTGGGACTAGAGAAAATAATACCTCTTGATATATCACTTGTTTTTCTTTTTATCACCCTACCTTCCCCTTGAAGTTGGTATCAGTATATTTAGCTTGGACATTGGAAACACTGAGCTCTGAGGTTTCTGCTGGGAATTACTTTGCGTCAAGCTAGCTAAAGAAACCAAATCCCATGTGTTCTTGTTAGTTGCTGGTTCATGCTTTTAACTCATTGGTTGTTTTATTTGAAGCCCTTTAATGAACAACTGCCCTTCTTGTTCTCCCCTGAGTATAAGGGTTCTTTCACACATTAAGACATAATTTAGCCCCGGGTGTGATGGCTCACACCTGTAATCCCATAATCTATCTGGATTATTTCTGGTTTTTGGATGTTGTCAATAAAGCCACTATGAACATCTTAGTAGAGGGTTTTGAATAGATACATGTTTTCATTTACTTTGGGTAAATAATCGTGAGATTGCTGGCACATATATTAAATGTATTTTAACTTTAAAAACCCAACTATTATTCAGAGTACTAGTTGCTTTATATTCTTTCCAAAAATTAGTATCATTACTCATTTAATTTTATCATTCTAGTGCTTTGTAATGTTACCTTATTGTGGTTTTATCAGCATTTCCCCAATGAATAATGATGCTGAGTATCTTGCATAGGCTTATTTGCCAGTTTAAAAATATTCTTTTATGGGAAGTCTATACTGTTTTGCCCATTTTTAACTACATTACTTATTTAATTACAAGAGGTTGTTTTATGTTCTAGATACAAGTCCTTCATAAGATATAAATTTTTTTTTGAGACGGAGTTTCGCTGTTGTTACCCAGACTGGAGTGCAATGGCGTGATCTCGGCTCACCACAACCTCTGCCGTCTGGGTTCAATCAATTCTCCTGCCTCAGCCTCCCGAGTAGCTGGGACTATAGGCTCACACCACCATGCCCAGCTAATTTTTGTATTTTTAGTAGAGACGGGGTTTCACCTTGTTGACCAGGATGGTCTCAATCTCTTGACCTCGTGATCCACCTGCCTCGGTCTCCCAAAGTGCTGGGATTATAGGTGTGAGCCACCGCGCCCGGCCTAAGACATAAATTTTTAAATATTTTCTCTGTGTGGTTTGTCATTAGTGTTCTCAGAGTATCTTTGGAAGAGAAATAGTTTTTAATTTTGATGAAGTTCAATTTATGCATTTTTTTGTGTGTGGTTAATGTTTTTGTGTCCTAACAAAACTGCCTAACCCAACATCACAAAGAGTTTCTCCTTGACTTTCATCTGGAAATTTTATAGTTTTAGCTCTTATTTTTACAACTATGACACATTTCAAGTTAATTGTTGTAAATGGCATGAGGTAAAGGTCAAGTTTTTTATATATATGTATATATTTCAAGTTAATCCAGCATGCATTAAGACTGTACGGCACTGAACCTTGAAAATCAATTGTTTATATTTAGGTGGGTCTAGTTCTGACTTTGGTATTCTATTCAATTGCTATCATTAAACAAATGTTATACTATCTTAATATTGTAACTATCTGATAAGCCTTAAAATCATGAAATATAAATCCTCTCATTTTGCCGTTTTCAATATTATTTTGGCTATTCTAGGTTCTTTGCATTTCTACATACATTTGAGAATCAGCTGTTCATTGTCTACATACAGGCGGCTGGGATTTTAATTAGAATTACAGTCGGGGCCAGGGGCGGTGGCTCATGCCTATAATCCCAGCACTTTGGGAGGCCAAGGCGGGTAGATCATGAGGTCAAGAGATCGAGACCATCCTGGTCAACATGGTGAAACCCCGTCTCTACTAAAAATACAAAAATTAGCTGGGCATGGTGGCGCGCGCCTGTAATCCCAGCTACTCGGGAGGCTGAAGCAGCAGAATTGCTTGAACCCAGGAGGCAGAGGTTGCGGTGAGCCGAGATCACGCCATTGCACTCCAGCCTGGGTAACAAGAGCGAAACTCCGTCTCAAAAAAAAAAAAAAGAAAAGAATTACAGTCAATCTAGATAATTTGAAGAGTGGGGGCATAATTAACATTTAAAAATACTGAGTCTGCCAGTCTCTGAATGTGTATACATCTCCTAAGCAAGTCTTTACCTTCTCTCAACAATGTTGTTGAGAGAAAGGTTTCAGTATATAGCTCTTACACTTATTTCGTTAAATGCATCCCTAGGAGTTCATGGTTTTGGTGGTATTCTGATTTTTTATTTTAACTTCCAACTGTTTTTTGCTATAATATAGAAATGCTGTTTATTACTTATCTTTTGACCTGCAACATGGCTAATTTACTTATTATTTGTAGTAGTTTTTAAATAGATTCCTTAGGAATTACTATGCAGGCAATCACATTGTAACATTTTCTCTTCTGTTTCAATCCGTAAACTTTTATTCCTTTTTCTTGCTGTATTAAACAGGCAAGGACCTCCAACGCAATGCTGCCTAAAAGTGGTAGAACTGAACATTGTCACCTTGTTCATAGTCATGGGATAAAGCATTCAGTCTTTTATCATCAAATATAAAATGAGCTAAAACAGTTTTTGTGGATGTTCTTTATCAGATTGAGAAAATTCTCTACTGGGTACGGTGGCTCACACCTGGAATCCCAGAATTTTAGGACGTCCAAGCAGGTGGATGTCTTGAGTCCAGGAGTTCAAGACCAGCTTGAGCAACATGACAAGACCACAACTGTACAAAAAAATACAAAAAATTAGCCAGGCATAGTGGCACAAACCTATAGTCCCACCTACTCAGGAGGCTGAGGTGGGAGGATGGCTTGAGCCCAGGAGGCAGAAGTTGCAGTAAGCAGAGATTATCCCACTGCACTCCAGCCTGGGCAACAGAGTGAGACCCTGTCTCAAGAATAAATAAAGAAAAAAGAAATTTCTCTTTTTATCATAGTTTGCTGAAAATTTTCAAAAATGGATGTTGGATTTTGTAAAATTCTTTTTCTGTATCTATGGAGTTACAATTTTTTCCCTTTCTTCTGTTAATGTGATGAATTATATTGATTGATTTTTGTTTTGTTTTGTTCTGTTTTATTTGAGACAAGATCTCACTCTGTAACCCAAGCTAGAGTACAGTGGTATAATCATGGCTCACTGCAGCCTCAATCTCCCAAGATCAAGTGATCCTCCCACCTCAGCCTCCCAAGTAGCTAAGACTACAGATATGACTGTGCTTAGCTTGAGGTTTTATAAAATTACAAATTCAATTTATTTAGCAATTATAGAGTTATACATATTTTCTATTTATTTTTGTATCAGTTTTGGTTAAATAGGTTTTTCTAAGAATTTGGTATACTTTCTCTAAGTTGTCAAATTTATTAGCACAAAGTTCATCCTAATATTCCCTTATTACCCTTCTTTCTGTAGGATTTCTTATGATGTCCCCTTTTCAACTCCTGATAATTTTTGTCTCTTGTTTATTCTTTATCATTTTCCTTCAATTTTATTAACCTTTTCAATGAATTAACTTTTTGCTTTAATAGTTTGTTATTTATCTTTTCTGTTATTTATCTTTCTTATTTCTGTTCTTATTGGTTCTTCTACTTAATTTTTTTTCCCTAGCTTCTTAAGGTGGAAACT
This sequence comes from Callithrix jacchus, assembly GCF_049354715.1. NCBI lineage: Eukaryota > Metazoa > Chordata > Mammalia > Primates > Cebidae > Callithrix > Callithrix jacchus. The sequence continues at coordinate 121,936,077 of NC_133502.1, forward strand.
CAGAGCATTAATTCAAAGGCTTATTTATTTTCTAATATAAGCAATCATTTTAGACTATAAATGTCCCCCTCTGTGCTGCACTAGCTATATCCCACAAATTTTGATATGTTGTGTTTTCATTATCATTCAGTTTTAAATACTTCAAAATTGGCCAGGTTTGGTGGCTCATGTCTGTAATCTCAGCGCTTTGGGAGACTGAGGCAGGTAGATTACCTGAGGTCAGGAGTTCAAGACTAGCCTGGCCAATGTGGTGAAACCCTGTCTCTACTGAAAATACAAAAATTATCCAGATATGGTGGGGCATGCGAGAGGCTGAAGCAGAAGAATTGCTTGAACCCAGGAGGTGGAGGTTGCAGTGAGACAAGATTATGCCACTGCACTCCAACCTGGGTAACAGAGCAAGACTTCGTCTAAAAAAAAAAAAAAAAAACTTCAAAATTTCTTGGCTGGTTGCAGTGGCTCATACCTGCAATCACAGCACTTTGGGAGGCTGAGGCGGGCAAATCACCTGAGATCAGGAGTTCGAGACCAGTCTGGCCAACATGGTGAAACCCTATCTCTACTAAAAATACAAAAATTAGCCAAGTGCAGTGGCACATACCTGTAATCCCAGCTACCTTGGAGGCTCAGGCAGGAGAATTGCTGGAATACAGGAGCCTAAGGCTGCATTGAGCCGAGATTGCACCACTGCACTACAGCCTGGGTGACAGAATGAGACTCTGTCTAAGAAAAAAAAAAAAAAACCTTGGAATTTATTTTTTGACCTGTAAGTTATTTAGAAGTATGTCATTTAATATCCAAAATATTTGGCCTTTATTTTGTGTGTGTGTGTGTGTTTTTTTTTTTTACTAGAGACAGGGTCTCGCTCTGTTACCCAGGCTGGAGTGTAGTAGCACCATCATGGCTTACTATAACCTTGAACTCCTTAGCTCAAGTGATCCCTCCACCCCAGCCTTCCAAGTAGCTGGGACTACAGGCACATGCCACCATGCCGGGGTAATTTTTAATTTTTTCTGTAGAGACAAGATCTCACAATGTTGCCCAGGCTGGTCTCAAACTCCTTAACTCAATCTATCCTCTTGCCTCAGCACTGAGATTATAGGCATGAGCCACCATGTCCAGCTTGGGCTTTATTTTTTTTAAGATGTCCATGGTAAATTATTTCTAGTTTTATTTTTCAGTGGTCAGAGAACATACTCTGCATTACTTCCATCTTTTGAAATTTGAGTGATATTTTATGGCCCAGCATACAGTTTACCTTGCTAAACATTCCACATGACTTGAAAAGAATGTACACTCTGCAGTTCTTGGGTTAGTGTTCTCTAAATGTCAATTAGGCCAAGTTGACCTAATAGTATTGCTCAAAAGTTCCATATACATGATAATTTATCTTTTTGTCCTATCAATTATTGAAAGAGTAGTTAATATCTCCAGCTATCATTTGAACTTATCTACTTCTTTCAGTTCTTCAATTGCTTTTGCTAGGCCTCTCAGATCCTTGCCTGACATACATGCATTTCAGCCTCAGCCAAGAAGCCCACAGGAGCTACCCACAAATATTTCTGGTCCCTTTCTTCTCCTTCTTCTAGTTCCCAGAGCCAGTCTTGACCTAGGGCCCGATGTGCTCAGTTGACTCCAATTCCACATTTGGCTGCCAGTCTAATCCCAATCTATTGTCAACCTCTTAGTGGCTAAACTGCTTGCTCTCCTGTCTGAGTCCCTGCCCCATTAACCTGCTTTCTACTTTTCCCTGGCTTCTTCGTCACTCTATCACACATATCTGATAGAAAGCCCACCTGCTTGTCACCTCAGCACCTCTAGTAGTTAAAAATTGCAATAGTTGCCCAGCACATAGTGATTTCCTGAGAGGTCTTGCCTGTGTTAACCCATTCTGTCCTATAGCTATGCCTAAATGAGCCAAGGGAAGGAGCTGCTGATTTATCTGGCTCTTTCCTGAGAATTTTGAGAACCTAATCAGAGACAGGAACCAATAAGAGCTACACTGTCTCCAGAAATGCTCAGAAAAGAGGCCCACAAGCTCTTCCTGTTCTAGAAGCACTGGCCTTGTTACCATTCTTCCTAAGAATTAGCTGTTCAAGTCTTCTATTGTAAGCTCCCACATCAAATTTTTACTTAAGTGATGGAAGATCAATTTCTGGTGTTTGTTTCCAACATGAACTTTATCCAGTACTTATCTGAGCTCAGTGTGTCCTGCTCATGGTCCAATACCTCTTAGTCAACTCACCCAGCCAGGCCAAATACTAAAGCATAACAACACACTCTGATACTTAACGTTGACATTTGTCCCAGGTTCTCCATAGGAAAATAATTTTTGGAATTTACTCCAATCCTTGTAATGTCATTGGCTGTCTTCATTTATTCATCTATAATCTATCCACTTATCCATCCAGCCATTCATATTGAGCATCTACAACATACTGAGCACTGTCCATGGTCCTGGGGTTTCAAAAACTACAGCAGAATGCATCATCTCTGCTTTTCAACACCACAAACCAGCAGAGGAGACTGCCATACCAACAAGTAATCTCAGTACAAAGGGCTAAGAACTATCATGGAGCTACAAATAAGGAGCAATGAAAGAAGAGAGGTGGGAGCAAGTCTCCCAAAGAAATCAAGAAAGTCTTCAACACATAGCTAAGGTTTAAAGTGAGTACTGGAGAATGAGGAAGAGTTCACCAAGATAAGAGTAGTACTCCATTTAAAAACACACGCACAGACCACAAGAATGACAAATTTTTTAATTATTAAACCTAAGAATCCCATTTCTGGGGTTTATTCTACTGACGTATTTGTGTGTGTATGTGTGTGTATACATACGTATGTGTATATATATATATATATATATATACACACACACACACGTATATATATAAAACAAATGGCTTGGCCAGGTGCAGTGGCTCACACCTGTAATCCCAGCACTTTGGGAGGCCAAGGCAGGCAGATCATGAGGTCAGGAGTTAGAGACCAGCCTGACCAGCATGGTGAAACCCAGTCTCTATTAAAAATACAAAAATATTACCCAGGCGTGGTGGCGTGCACCTGTAATCCCAGCTACCCAGGAGGCTGAGGTGGGAGAATCGCTTGAACTCAGGAAGCAGAGGTTGCAGTGAGCTGATATTGAGCCACTGCACTTCAGCCTGGGCAACAAGCAAAACTCCATCTCAAAAAAACAAAATGACTTACGCATCAAATTAAATAGTGAAGTACTATTTGTGAGAGTAAGAGACTGAAACCAATCCAAACGTAAATTAATAGAGTACTGGTTAAGTAAATATGGTATATCCACTTGATGGAAAACTATACAACTGCAAAAGAATGGGGAAGATCTCCGTTTACCAACGTGAAAGACCTTTAAGATACAATGCTTAGTAAAGAAAGAAAGCTTTAGCCTGGGCGCCCCCTGGTGGCTCATATTTGTGAACTTGGCCAGGCACAGTAGCTCCTGTCGTGGCTCATGCCTGTAATTCCATCACTTTGGGAGGCAGAGGTGGGCAAAACACGAGGTCAGGAGTTCGAGACAAGCCTGACCAACATGGTGAAACCCCGTCTCTACTAAAAATACAAAAATTAGCCGGGCATGGTAGCGGGCACCTGCAATCCCAGCTACTCAGGAGGCTGAAGCAGGAGAATCCCTTGAACCTGGGAGGCGGAAGTTGCAGTGAGCCGAGATCACGCCACTGCACTCCAGCCTGGGCAACGGAGAGAGACTCCATCTCAAAGCAAGAGAAAAGAAAGGTTTAGTACAATACTACCTGTTGTTTTAAGCAGGGTAAAATATAATTCATATTTGTTCACTTTTATCTTAAAAGCTGTAAGAGTAATATACACTTGGTAAAAGTGGTTTCTGTTAGGTATAGGGTGGTGAGAATTAAAAAGACAGTGAGGCTGGGCGAGGTGGCTCATGCCTGTAATCCCAGCACTTTGGGAGGCTGAGGCGGGCGGATCGTAGGTCAGGAGTTCGAGACCAGCCTGGCCAATATGGAGAAACTAAATATGTCTCTACTAAAAATACATAAATTAGCTGGGCGTAGTGGCTCATGCCTGTAATCACAGCTACTCAGGAGGCTGAGGCAGGAGAATTGCTTGAACCCAGGAAGCATAAGTTGCAGTGAGCCTAGATCATGCCATTGCACTCCAGCCTGGGCAACAAGAGCAAAATTTCGTCTAAAAAAAAAAAAAAAAAAAAAGACAGTGAAAAAAGTGAAAGTGAAAATTTTCACTCAATGCTAACATTTTTAAATTTTTGAACTAAATGAGAATACTACCAATTAAAACTTGTTTTCAAAGAATACATTGCCAGGAAACACCAAAGCTAGATACAGGACTCAGAAGACAACACTTCTTTTTTTTTTTTTTTTTGAGACCGAGTCTTGGTCTGTCACCAGGTGCCAGGCTGGAGTGCAGTGGCGCAATCTCAGCTCACTGCAACCTCTACCTCCCAGGTTCAAGCAATTCTCCTGCCTCCTCCCAAGTAGCTGGGACTACAGGCGCATGCCACCATGCCTAGCTAATTTTTGTTTTAGTAGAAGACAGGGTTTTACCGTGTTGGCCAGGATGGTCTTGATTTCTTGACCTCATGATCCACCTACCTCCGCCTCCCAAAGTGCTGGGATTACAGGTGTGAGCCACATGCCTGGCCAGAAGACAACACTTTTTAAAGACTGTATTATGAGTCAGGAACTTGCTGGCAAAAGAAAGTAAGGGAGAATGTTCTGCTTCACCTCCCTCTCAAGTGGGCAGTAGTAACTCAAAGCTATCTGTTCACGGCAATTATACAATATGAGACTGGGCATCTTTAGAAACAGACATGACTGGAGATCTAAAACTGATGGGATTTGGAAGCAGAATTTTTATTGCTTCTTATGTGGGTGTATTCATTCCATTTAAACAACATTCTGCCTTATTCCTGAAAAGATGTAAAGACTTTTCTTTGAAAATACTGGTAAAAGAAAACAAAACTGCTTTCTTACTCTAGAGCAGCCATAACAAAATACCATAGACTGAGTGGCTTATAAACAACAGAAATTTATTTCTCATAGCTCTGAAGTCCATGAGCAAGATGCCAGCAGATTCCATGTCTGGTGAGGGCAGCTTCCTGCTCCATATACGACACCTTCTCTCTGTCTTCACCTGGTGAAAGGGACAAGGCAGATCTCCAGGTGCTCTTTTTCTTTCCCCCTTTTTTTTTTTTTTGAGACAGCATTTTACTCTGACGCCCAGGTGAGATTACAGTGGCATGATCTGGGACTCAGGTGATCCTCCTACAACTGGGATTACAGGTATGTGCCACCACGCCTGGCTAATTTTTGTATTTTTAGAAGAGATGGAGTTTCGCCATGTTGCCAAGGCTGGTCTTGAATTCCTGGCCTCAGGTGATCCTCCACCTTGGCCTCCCAAAGTGCTGGGATTACAGGTATGAGCCACTGTGCCTGGCTTTGGGGGCTCTTTTATAAGGACTCCAATCCCATTCATGAGGCATCTACGCTCATGACCTAATCACCTCCCAAAGGCCTCCCACTTCCTAGTATCTTCACATTGGTGAATTTCAACATATAAATTTAGGGAGGAAACAAACGTTTAGACCCTAGCAACTGCATAGCCTAAAGTCATCTTGCAATTTAAATATATTCTGAAATTTTGATCTTTAGAAGCCTCGCCTGTGGAGAGTATAAGATACAAGATTGCAAAGTATTGAATTTCCCCAAGCAATGGGTTTACAGATGTTATTAGACAGGATTGGCTTGTTTATTTCGTAGGTTATTGGGGAACAGGTGGGGTTTGGTACATGAGTAAGTTCTTTAGGGGTGATTTGTGACATTTTGGTGCACCCATTACCTGAGCAGTATACACCACACACAGTTTGTAGTCTTTTACCCATCACCCCCTTCCCACTCTTTCTCCCTGTGTTCCCAAAGTCCATTGTGTCATTCTTATGCTTTGCATCCGCATAGCTTAGCTTCCACTTATGAGTAAGAACATACAATGTTTGGTTTTTCATTCCTGAGTTGCTTCATTTACAATAATAGTCTCCTATTTCATCCAGGTCACTTGCTGCGAATGCCATTAATTCATTCCTTTTTTGGCTGAGTAGTATTCCATCGAGTATATATTTACACGACAGTTTATTTCGCAGCATGTTGATTGATAGGCATTTGGGTTGGTTGCACGTTTTTGCAATTGCGTATTGTGCTGCTGTAAATATGTGTGTGCAAGTATCTTCTTTGTATAATGACAGAAGTATACAATTCCTCTGGGTAAATATCCAATAGTGGGATTGCTGGATCAAATGGTAATTCTCCTTTTAGTTCTATATGAAATCTCCACACTGTTTTCCATAGTGCTTGTACTAGTTTCCATTCCCACCAGCAGTGTAGAAGTGTTCCCTGTTCACTGCATCCATGCCAAAATCTATTACTTTTTAATTTTTTTTATTATCATCATTCTTGCAAAAGTAAGGTGGAATCACATTGTTTGATTTACATTTCCTTGATTATTAGTGATGTTGAGCATTTTTTCATATCTTTGTTGGCCATTTGTAGATCTTCATTTGAGAACTGTCTATTAATATTCTTATCCCACCTTTTGATGCAATTTTTTTTCTTGCTAATTCGAGTTCATTGTAGATTATGGATATAAGTCCTTTATCAGATACATAGATTGTGAAGATTTTCTCCCACTCTGTGGGTTGTCTGTTTACCATGCAAAGGCTCTTTCGTTTAATTAAGTCCCATCTATTTATTTTTGTTTTTGTTGCATTTGCTTCTGGGTCCTCAGTCATGACATCCTTTTCTAAGTCAATGTCTAGAAGAGTTTCTCCAATGTTATCTTCCAGAATTTTTGTAGTATTAGGTCTTAGATTTAAGTCCCTGGTCCATTTTGAGTTGATTTTTATATAAGGTGAGAGAGGAGGATCCAGTTTCATTCTCCTACATGCCAATTATCCCAGCACCATTTGTTGAATAGGGTGTCCTATCCCCACTTCATGTTTTTGTTTGCTTTGTCAAAGATCAGTTGGCTGTAAGTATTTGAGTTTATTACTGGATCCTTTATTCCGTTCCATTGGTCTGGGTGCCTATTTTTATACCACTACCACACTGTTTTGATGACTATGGCCTTATAGTATAGTTTGAAATCAGGTAATGTGATGCCTCCAGATTTGTTCTTTTTGCTTAGTCTTGCTTTGGCTATGTAGTGCTTTTTTTTTTATTCTATACAAATTTTAGATTGTTTTTCTAGTTCTGTGAAGAATGATGGTGGCATTTTGATGGGCATTGCATTGAATTTGTAAATTGCTTTTGACAGTATGGTCATTTTCACAATATTGATTCTACCCATCCCTTAGCATGGGATGTGCTTTCATTTGTTTGTGTCATCTGTGAGTTCTTTCAGCAGTTTTTTTGTAGTTTTCCTTGTAAAGGTCTTTCGCCCCCATGGTTAGGTATATTCCTAAGCTTTTGTTTTGTTTTGTTTTGTTTTGCAGCTACTGTAAAAGGGGTTGAGTTCTTGATTTGATTCTCAGCTTGGTGGCTGTTGGTGTATAGGAGAGCTACTGATTTGTGTGCATTAATCTTGTATCCAGAAATTTGGCTGAATTCATTGATCAGTTCTAGGAGCTTTCTAGAGGAGTCTTTAGGGTTTTCTAGGATTCTTTAGGGTTTTCTAGGTAAACAATCATATCATCAGCAAACAGCGACTGTTTGATTTTCCTTTTACTAATTTGGATGCCCTTTATTTCTTTGTCTTGTCTGATTGCTCTGGCGAGGACTCCCAGTACTATGTTGAAGAGAAGTGGTGAAAATGGGCATCCTCGTCTTGTTCCAGTTCTCAGAGGGAATTATTTCAATTTTTCCCCATTCAGTATTATGTTAGCTGTGGGTTTGTCTTAGACAGTTTTTATTCATTGAGGTATTCTCTTGTATGCCAATTTTGCCAAGAGTTTTACTCATAAAGGGATGCTGGATTTTGTTGAATGCTTTTTCTGTGTCTATTGAGATGATCATGTGTTTTTGGTTTTTAATTCTCTTTATGTGGTACACCACATTTATTGAATTGCATACGTTAAACCACTGCATCCTGGTATAAAACCCACTTGATCACAGTGGATTATCTTTTTGATATGTTGTTGGATTTGGTTAGCTAGTATTTTGTTAAGGATTTTTGTTTGCATCTATGTTCATCAGGAATATTGGTCTGTAGCTTTCTATTTTGGATATGTCCTTTCCTGGTTTTGGTAGTAGGGTAATACCCGCTTCATAGGATGATTTAGGAAGGACTCCCTTTTTATATTCTAGAATAGTGTCAATAGAATTGATACCAATTCTTCCTTGAATGTCTCGTAGAATTCTGCTATGAATTCTTCTGGTCCTGAACTTTTATTTGTTGATAACTTTTTTATTACTATTTTAATCTCACTGCTTGTTATTGGTCTGTTCAGGGTATCTAATTCTTCTTAAGATAGGAGGGTTGTATTTTTTTTCAGGAATTTATACATCTCCTGTAGGTTTTCTAGTTTATGTACATAAATGTTTCATAGTATCCTTGAATGAACTTTTAAATTTCTATGGTATCAGCTGTAATACCTCCCATTTCATTTCTTTTTTTTTAATTGCATTTTAAGTTTTGGGGTACGTGTGAAGAACACGGAAGATTGTTGCCTAGGTACACACATGGCAGTATGATTTGCTGCCTTCCTTCCCACCACTTGTATCTGGCATTTCTCCCCATGCTGTCTCTCCCCAACTCCCCACCCCCTGCTGTCCCTCCCTATTTCCCCCCCCGACAGACCCCAGCATGTGATGCTCCCCTCCCTGTGTCCATGTGTTCTCATTGTTCAACACCCACCTATGAGTGAGAACATTCAGTGTTTGATTTTCTGTTCTTGTGTTAGTTTGCTGAGAATGATAGTTTCCAGGTTCATCCATGTCCCTACAAAGGACACAAACTCATCATTTTTTATGGCTGCATAATATTCCATGGTGTATATGTGCCACATTTTCCCGGTCTAGTCTATCATCAATGGGCATTTGGGTTGGTTCCAGGTCTTTGCTACTGTAAACTGTGCTGCAATGAACATTCGTGCGCATGTGCTCCCATTTCATATCAAGCTTATCTGGATGTTCTCTCTTCTTTTCATAGTTAATTTTTTTTGTGTGTGTTTTTTGTTTGTTTGTTTGTTTTGGGTTTTTTTGTTTGTTTTTTGAGATAGAGTCTTGCTCTGTCACCAGGCTGGAGTGCAGTGGTGCAATCTTGGCTCACTGCAACTTCCACCTCCTGGATTCAAGTGATTTTCCTGCCTCAGCCTCCCAAGTAGCTGGGACTACAGGCGTGTGCTACCATGCCCAGCTAATTTTTGTATTTTTAGGAGAGATGGGGTTTCACCATGTTGGCCAGGATAGTCTCGATCTCTTGACCTCGTGATCCACCCACTTTGGCCTCCCAAAGTGCTGAGATTACAGGTGTGAGCCACCATGCCCCAATGGTTAATCTTGTCAATGGTCTATCAATTTTGCTTATCTTTTCAAAGAACCAGGTTTTTGTTTCATTTATCTTTTGCTATTTTGTTTTTTGTTTCAATTTCATTTAGTTCTGCTCTGATCTTGGTTATTTCTTTTCTTCTGCTTGGTTTGGGCTTGCTGTGTTCTTGTTTCTCTAGTTCCTTGAGGTGTGACCTTAGATTGTCTGTTTGGGCTCTTTCAGACTTTTTGATGTAGGCATTTAGGACTATGAACTTTCCTCCTAGCATCATCTTTGCTGTATCCCAGAGGTTTCGATAGGTTGTGTCATTATTGTCATCCAGTTTGAAGAATTTTTTAATTTCCATCTTGATTTTGTTTTTTACCCAACGCTCATTCGGGAGCAGGTTATTTAATTGCCATGTATTTGCATGATTTTGAAGGTTCCTTTTGGGATTGACTTCCAGTTTTATTCCCCTGTGGTCTGAGAGAATGCTTGATATAATTTCCATTTTCTTAAATTTATTAAGGTTCATCTCATGGCCTATCATATGGTCTATCTTGGAGAAAGTTTCATGTGCTGATGAATAGAATGTATCTTCTGTGGTTATTGGGTAGAATGTTCTATAAATGGCTATTAAGTCCATTTGTTCCTGGGTATGATTTAAATCGATTGTTTCTTTGTTGACTTTGTCTTGATGACTTGTCTAGTGCTGTCAGTGGAGTATTGAAGACTCCCACTATTATTGTGTTGCTCTCTATCTCACTTCTTAGATCTGTTAGTAATTGTTTTATAAATTTGGGATCTTCGGTGTTAGATGCATATATATTTAGAATTTTGGTATTTTCCTGTTGGACAATGCCTTTTATCAATACATAATGTCCCTCTTTGTCCATTTTAACTGCTATTGCTTTAAAGTTTGTTTTTTATAAGAGTAGTTATTCCTTCTTGCTTTTGATGTCCATTTGCATGAAATGTCTTTTTCCATCCCTTTACGTTAAGTTTATGTGAGTCCTTATGGTTAGGTGACTCTCTTTGAAGGTAGCAGATAGTTGGTTGGTGAATTCTTTTTTTTTTTGAGACGGAGTTTCACTCTTGTTACCCAGGCTGGAGTGCAATGGCGCGATCTCGGCTCACCACAACCTCCGCCTCCTGGGTTCAGGCAATTCTCCTGCCTCAGCCTCCTGAGTAGCTGGGATTATAGGCACACACCACCATGCCCAGCTAATTTTTTATATTTTTAGTAGAGACGGGGTTTCACCTTGTTGACCAGGATGGTCTCGATCTCTTGACCTCGTGATCCACCTGTCCACCCTCCTTGGCCTCCCAAAGTGCTGGATTACAGGCTTGAGCCACTGCACCGGCCTGGTTGGTGAATTCTTATCCATTCTGTAATGCTTTATCTTTTAAGTGGAGCATTTAGGGCATTTACATTCAATGTTAGTATTGAGATGTATGGGACCATTCCATTCATCATGTTTGTTGCCTAAATAACTTGGTTTTGGGTTTTTAATTTTATTTTTGCTTTATAGGTCCTGTGGGATTTATGCTTTAAAGAGGTTCTTTATGTGTTTCCAGGATTTATTTCAAAATTTAGAGCTCCTCTTAGCAGTTCTTATATTGCTGGCTTTGTAATGGTGAATTCTCTCAGCATTTGTTTGTCTGAAAAAGACTGTATGTTTTCTTTATTTATGAAGCTTAGTTTTGCTGGATATGAAATTCTTAGTGATAATTATTTTGCTTAAGGAGTCTGAAATAGGGCCTCAATCCCTTCTAATTTGTAGGGTTTCTGCTGAGAAATTTGCTGTTAATCTGATAGGTTTTCCTTTATAGGTTATCTGATGCTGTTGCCTCACAGCTCTTAAGATTCTTTCCTTCATCTTAACTTGAGATAACCTGATGACAATGTGCCTAAGCAATTATCTTTTTGCGATCAATTACCCAGGTGTTCTTTGAGCTTCTTGTATTTGGATGTCTAGGTTTCTAGCAAGGCTGGGGAAGTTTTCCTTGATTTTTCCCCCAAATATGTTTTCCAAACTTTTAGATTTCTCTTCTTTCTCAGGAAAAACAATTATTCTTAGGTTTGGTCATTTAGCATAATCTCAGACTTCTTGGAGGCATTGTTCATATGTTCTTTTTTGTGTGTGGGGGTCTTTGTTGGAGTGGGTTAATTTGAAAACCTTGTCTTTGAGCTCTGAAGTTCTTTCTTCTACTTGTTCAATTCTATTGCCGAGACTTTCCAGAGCATTTCACATTTCTATAAATGCATCCATTGTTACCTGAAGTTTAAATTGTTTTTTAAATTTATGCTATCTATTTTGTTGAAAATTTTTCCCTTCATTTCTTGTATTTTTTTTAAATTTCCTTCACCTTTCTCTGGTTCCTCCTTGATTAGCTTAAAAACCTTCTGAATTCTTTTTCAGGTAAATCAGGGATCTTTGGTTTGGATCCATTGCTTGTGAGCTAGTGTGATTATTTGGGGGATGTGAAACAACCTTGTTTTGTCATATTACCAGAGTTGGTTTTCTGGTGCCTTCTCATTTGTGTAGGCTCTGTCAGAGGGAAGATCTAGGGCTCAAGGCTGTTGTTCATTCTTTTGTCCCACAAAGTGTTCTCTTGATGTAGAACTCTCACCCTTTTCTTATATGTGGCTTTCTGGGAGCCAAGCTGTAATGATTGTTATTTCTCTTCTGGATCTAGCCAACCAGCAAGTCTACCAGGCTCCTGGCTGGTACTAGCGGTTGTCTGCACAGAATCCTGTGATGTGAACTGTCTGTGGGTCTCTCAGCCGTGGATACCAGCACTTGCTCCAGTGGAGGTGGCAGGTGGTTGAAGGACTCTGTGCGGGTCCTTAGTTTGGATTGTTCAACTATTTATGTGCTGATTGACCTCCTGCTGGGAAGAGGCACTTTTAAGACAGTATCAGCTGTGGTACTATGGGGAGAATCAGGTGGTGGGCAGGGCTGTATATGTCTTTGTCTTTAGCTACCAGGGTGGATAGGGAAGGGCCATTAGGTGGGGGCAGGGCTATGTGTATCTGCATTCAGTCTCTTCTTGGGCGGGTCTTGCTGCAGCTGCTGTGGGGGATGAGGGGTTGGTTCCCAGGTCAGTGAGGTTATGTTCCTAGGAGGATTATGGCTGCTTCTACTGTGTCATGCAGGTTGTCAGAAAAGTGGGGGAAAGCCTACAGTCACAGGCCTCACCCAGCTTCCACACAACTCAAAAGGCCACTCCCACTGTGCTGGCGCGAAAGCTCTGAGTCTGTTTCCAAGCAGTGGGCCTGCAGGGCGGAAAACTTGCCTCAGGCTACCCAGCTGCAACAGCAAGTAGGGCTTTTGTTCTTCCCCCACCTGTGGCATCTGCACTCTGTGTTGAGTTCTGGCCAGAAGACTTCTCATTCAAATTGTTACGAAGTTCATCTGGAGGTTTTCTTCCCCCTGTGGCCTTTCCCCAGTTTCTCTGGCAACCCTCGCCAAAGATCCTGTGAGGCAAGGCAGAAATGGCTTACTAGGGGACCCAGCAGTTCCCACTGCTTCTTCTACCCTGTATTTCGCTTAGCTCTCTAAATTGACTCAGCTCCAGGTAAGGTCAGAGTCTTCTCCCGTGATCTAGACCTTCAGGTTCCCCAAGGGGAGAGTGTGTCCAGGGGCAAATAATCCTTTTGAACTTCCACAGTTTGGGCACTCACAGAATTTGGGGTGTCTCTTAGGTCCTGCAGGAGCAATCTGCTTCCTTCAGAGGGTCTGTGGGTTCTCTCAGCTTTCCTGATTAATTCCTGCAGTCATTCTGGAGCAAAAGTTCACAATGCAAGCCTTCACATGCTGCTCTGCTCTGTCCAAATGGAAGCTGCAATCTAGTCTTGCCTCCTGTCTTCCTGATCCCCAGGACTGGCTTTTGGTTTTTTGTTGCATCCCTCCAAGACTCAATGTACTTCTCTTTATTTTCTTTCTTTTTAATTTTTCTGAGGCAGAGTTTTGCTCTTGTTGCCCAGGCTGGAGCGCAATGGCATGATATCAGCTCACTGCAACCTCTGCCTCCTTCATTCAAGTGATTCTCCTGCCTCAGTCTCTTCAATAGCTGAGATTGCAGGTGCCCGCCAGCATGCCCAGCTAATTTTTTGTATTTTTAGTAGAGATGGGGTTTCACCATGTTGGCCAGTCTGGTTTTGAACTTCTAGCCTCAAGCAATCCATCTTTCTCAGCCTCCCAAAGTGCTGGGATTACAGGCACAAGCCACCACACCTGAACAATGTACTACTCTTTAAAAGAAGAACAATGATCCCATCTTACATTTTTTTATGCCATCTGGTTATTATAAAATTCATTCTAACACTCAAATGAAAGAAAATACAATTAAGTAAAATCAATATTATTTAAGTCAGAGTGCTCTCTGACAGGTATCACAGGCTGAAAATTTAGTGCTCATTTTTATAGTTTCATAAACTTTTTGTTTATAATTCACCAAAGGATGACAAAATTTGAGGGGACGGGGTTATTCTACCGAAACTTATAAGAACCTTTATTTTTAGATGTCATTTGTTTCTGTCTGTCCATTATTGCCAGTTCCACCTGTTGATCCTCATCCTCTGTTTCTGTCAATCTGGTGGGACTATCAATCACAACATCTTATGCAGATGGGGCCTGGTAGGTGGCGATTGGATCATGGAGGTGATTCTCATGAACGATTTAGCACCAGCACAGAACGAGTGCTGTTCTTGTGGCAGTGAGTGAGTGAGTGATCATGAGATCTGGTTTTTTAAAATGAGTAGCACTGCTCCCCCCACCTCTTAATCCTGTTCTGTAAGATATCTGCTCTCCCTTTGGCTTCCACTATGATTGGAAGCTTCCTGAGGCCTCCCCAGAAGCCAAGCAGATGCTCGCATGCTTCCTGTGCAGCCTGCAGAACCATAAGCCAACTAAGTCTCTTTTCATTATAAATTACCTAGTTTCAAGTATTTCTTTACAGCAATGCAAAAACAAACTAATACACATAGAGTTGTCCGACCTACCCTCTGCGGGAAGAATGGGCTCATTGGGAAAGAAACCGGACCGCAGGCTAGAGGAAATTCCTTAAGTTCAGGCTTTATTGAGAGGAAAGAGCCTCCGGGCGGGCCAGCTGGGACGAAAAGGAAAAATGGCCGCGCTGCTCAGAGGGGCAGGGTTGTTTTATAGGGGGCTGAAGGGCTGGGGGGTGGGGAAGCCAAAAGCCGAGGTGGTGGGCAACTGTTGGTCAGTTTGAACTGCTGGGTGGGAAGCTGGGCGGTGGGAGGGCTAGGGCCGGTATGTAAAGTGAGAGATAAGGGAGCCTCTTTGTGGGGGAGGGAAAGAGAGAGAGATTTTGCGGTAGGGGCAGAGTTTTCCAAACATTCCCGACTCCTTAAAGAAAAGAAAAAGAGGGGGTCAGGGGCGTCGGTTGTCTCTCTAGCTACTTCCTGCTGACAAGGGTCGATGGGGGTTCTGAAGAGGTCTCTTTTCTTAACGAGCCTGGATGTTCGGGGAGAGGTCTGTTTCTTGCACTCGTTCAGGGTGGGGTTGGAGCAGCATCTGGTGGATGGTGACTCGAGTCAGTTCTTGAAAGCGCCGCTATAGGAACTGTAGAAAGCAAGGAGCAATAAGTAAGATTAGGCAAACAGCTACTAGGGGCCCAAGCAATGGGGACAAGAGGGTATACATAGAGGAAGACCACCACGCCGTGGCTTCAGCCGAGAACTTCTGACTCTGCAGGTTAGTTTTGAGTTTCTGGAGGCTCTCGATTCGGGTTTCTACTAGGCCGGATTCATTGATGTAGTAACAGCACTCTTCCTGTAGGAAGATACAGGTCCCTCCTCATTCAGCAGTGAGCAGGTCCAGGGCTCTTCGGTTCTGCAAGGCAACTTGGGCAACTGAGGTGATCTGTCGTTGGAGTGATGCTAAAGACTCAGTAGAGTCATCAATAGCCGCTTGGAGTTGTGAGGTCAGTCGGGCTATGGCCAGGTGAGAGTGGACTAGTGCCCCTCCTCCTAATCCTGAGTAAAGTAGGGGAGGTAGCTGTCTAGAGGAGTAGTCTCTGGCGGTGGGGGAGTTGAAAGCAGGAAGGGGCAACCATACAGCAGCTCAGATGGGCTAAGCTGTGATGGGCCCCGGGGGCTTGCTCTTACTCTGGTGAGGGCGATAGGAAGTAAGGTTACCCAGGATTGGCGGAGCTCAAGCATGAGCTTGGTCAGATGCTCCTTTATTAGGCCATTGGCCCGTTCTACCTTACCAGAGGACTGGGGATGGTAGGCGGCATGTAGCTTCTACTGAATTCCTAGAGAGGTAGAAACGGCATTAGTGACTTTGGAGATAAAGGCTAGGCCGTTGTCTGACTGTATGGTAGCTGGGAGTCCAAAGCGTGGGATGATGTCTTGAATGAGATGAGTGGCTACTGTCCCGGCAGACTCAGAGGCTGTGGGGTAAGCTTCAATCCAGCCTGAAAAAGTGTCAACAATGGTTAGCAGATACTGGTACTGTTTGTGCTTTGGCATATAGGTGAAATCAATTTGCCAGTCTTGGCCAGGTAGGAACCCGCGTAGCTGATGAAGCTGGCGCCGAGGATGACAGGAACTCTGGGAATTAGTTTTCACGCAGACAGTACATGAGGACTGGACTTCCTGTCTGGTATTGAGGAGGCGGTGGGGGTGAAAAAGTGGGTGGAGGAACTGGTATAAGGCTTTAGGCCCAATGTGGAGTGAATTATGGATGTCTTGGATTATCTGGTACCTTTGCTTTTCAGGGAGGATGAGGAGGTTATGCTTGAAGGCCCAGTCATCCTTGAACCGTACCCCGGGGGTAGACTGGAGGGCCTGGAGTTCCGAGGCAGAGTATTGAGGGCTAGGAGAAAAAGGCTATGTGGGCTGGCGGTGGGGAAGGTTATGACGGCCTTCAGCTTTGAAAGGATGTCTCGCCCCAGAAGGGGAACTGGGCAGGTGGGGATTACTAAAAAGGAGTGGGTGAATGGAGTGGAGTTATATGAGCACATGAGTGGTGGGGTTTGGTAGGGGATACTCGGGGTCCCATCGATTCCCATGACTAAGACCTGGGAAGGGGTGAGATGGCCAGAATAAGAAGGAAGTGCGGAGTAGGTAGCCCCCATGTCTTGTGACCCTAGGCTCGGCGAGGGTAACTGGAGTCGGAAAGCCAGGGCCCCGCTAGTCATCTAGCAGCCCTAGTAGACTGGGGAACGGAGCTCCCTCGGAGGTCGGCTCCTGGCAAGCAGGCTCCTCCCTACTGAGGGTGACCGCCGGCTGCGTAACGCCAGTGTGTCTGTTTTGAGGAACCGGCACCCTGGGGAAGCTGGGGCAGTCTGACTTCCAGTGTCCCGGGAGCCGACAGATAGGGCAAGGCTTAGTTGGTGGCCATGGTTGTGGACAGGCTCGGGACCAGTGTCCTTCCTTTCCACATTTGAAACATGCCCTGGGTTTCGGCCTTGGGCTTCTGGTTCCCTGCCGGCCTTAGAGCCGCCACTAGGGCTTGGGTCTGGAGGGCAGCCTTCTGCTTCATGCGAGTTTGGCGGGCAGCCTCAGCCGCATCTTCCATGGCATTGAATACTTTAAAGGCCATTTTTACCAGGTCTTGGATGGGAGTCTCTGGCCCCTCTTCTGCTTTCTTTAGTTTCTTTCTTATGTCGGGTGCTGATTGGGAGATAAAGTGGGAGGCTAATACAGTGGCCCCATTTTGGGAGGCTGGGTCTAGTCGAGTATACCAGACTAGGGCTTCTTATGCTTGAGTGAGGTATTGGAATTCTTTAATATATGTGGACGGGTTGGCTGAGAAGGATCCTAAACGTGTCTCAATTTGGGACGGGTCTTGGAGTGAGAAAGGAACATGGACCCTGATTAAACCTTCTGCGCCTGCCACTTCTCGGAGTGGGGCCAGGATAGCTGGCTGGTGGGAGTGGGTGTGGGCCGCCACCGGAGAGGCAAGAGGAAGTGCGGCCTCTGAGGGAGGGGGCTCGGAGGGTGTAGAGGGAGAGCGAGGCATGGCCTCTGAGGTAGGAGGTGCAGAGGGAGTGGGGGAAGGGCGTGCCGTTGATGGCGACTGGTTGCTGAGATTGGCAGGAGAGGACAGATGTTCAGGCAGATCCTCCGGTGAGGAGTAGGGAGGGGGAGAGGTAGTGGAGGAAGATTTACGGGGGGGTTCGAGATAAGAGGATTTGGTAGGTGGAGCACGAAGAACATAGGTTGGGGTGGGTACGGAGGTCCCAAAAAGCCTGGACGTAAGGAATTTCATTGTCCTTGCCCGTGCGGCGACAAAAATCGTCGAGATCTCGGAGGGTGTTGAAATGAAAAGTGCCAGTCGGGGGCCAATGTGACTGGTTACTGAGTTTGTATTGGGGCCAAGCCACCTGGGACAGGAAAATAAGCTTTTTCTTTCTGAGGGTTTGGGAATATCCCAATTTGGTAAAATTTCGCAGCAAGCACCCGAGGGGGGTGCTCAGAGGTATTTTGGACTCCGAATTTCCCATGGCAGGCGCAGCTACAGACTCTCCGGCGCGGATGGGCAGATGCAACGAAAAGGCGTCCCCGTTCGTTGCAAATTCCCCGGAGTACAATTAAGTACGGAAAGGGAAGCGGTCAGAGGGGCGTCCCCCGTCTGGCGGCTGTCCCTCAGAAGGCTCCTGGAGCCGGAACGGAAGACTACCTTGGCTCGGCCGAGACTAGGCAAGGAGTCCGTGCGGAACGCCGGAGAGGGAGCAACTGCACCATGCCGTAGGAAGAGGAGACGGGAAGCGGGGGAAGGCAAAGCAAGAAAAACTTGGCTTACCTTAATCGGAACGTGGAGGTGGCAGGGCCAGTGTTGGGTAGGTCGGGGAGGGGGGCCGTGGCCGGGCCAACGGCCTCAGCTCCCGTCCCGGGTTTCCGGCACCATTTGTCCGACCTACCCTCTGCGGGAAGACTGGGCTCATTGGGAAAGAAACTGGACCGCAGGCTAGAGGAAATTCCTTAAGTTCAGGCTTTATTGAGAGGAAAGAGCCTCCGGGCGGGCCAGCTGGGACGAAAAGGAAAAATGGCCGCGCTGCTCAGAGGGGCAGGGTTGTTTTATAGGGGGCTGAAGGGCTGGGGGGTGGGGAAGCCAAAAGCCGAGGTGGTGGGCAACTGTTGGTCAGTTTGAACTGCTGGGTGGGAAGCTGGGCGGCGGGAGGGCTAGGGCCGGTATGTAAAGTGAGAGATAAGGGAGCCTCTTTGTGGGGGAGGGAAAGAGAGAGAGATTTTGCGGTAGGGGCAGAGTTTTCCAAACAGAGTGACCTAGATTTCGCCAAACATAGTAGCCCATACCCTTGAACCCAGACATTTGTTCAAAGTCATGGACAATCTGTGGTGGGCATATGTCCCAAGATGGATTAATTGTCCTCTTAGGTTGTTGCTATTTGGAGCTAGAAGAGAAGGGACCTTGCTTTCAGATCACCAAATCTAGGACATGCATTTGGGACATGCAGTAGCTATATAAACTATGTATGTATGTTATAAAGCTTAGAAGGCAGGCTAGGTGCAGTGGCTCATGCCTGTAATCCTAGCACTTTGGGAGGCCAAGGCCAGTGGATCATGAGGTCAAGAGTTCAAGAGCAACCTGGCCAAAGTGGTGAAATATCATCTCTACTAAAAATACAAAAAAATTAGCTGGGCATGGTGGCAGGTGCCTGTAATCCCAGCTACTTGGGAGGCTGAGGCAGAGAATTGCTTGAACCCAAGAGGCAGAGGTTGCAGTGAGCCAAGATCACACCTCTGCACTCCAACCTAGGTGACAGAGTGAGACTCTGTCTCAAAAAAAAAAAAAAAAAAAAAAGCTTAGAAGTCTACTTAAAATTTTCAAAAAGATATTTTATAATATTGCTATGATATTTATTTTCCATTTAAAAAAGAGAAACCAGCTAGGTATGGTGGCTCACACCTGTAATCCCAGCACTTTGGGAGGCCCAGGTGGATGGATCACCTGAGGTCAGGAATTCAAGACCAGCCTGGCCAACTGATGAAACCCCATCTTTACTAAAAATACAAAAAATTATCCAGGCATGGTAGCAGACACCTTTAATCCCAACTACTAGGGAGGCTGAGACAGGAGAATCACTTGAACCCAGAAGACAGAGGTTGCAGTGAGTCGAGATCTCGCCACTGTACTCCAGCCTGAGCAACAAGAGAGAAACTCCATCTAAAATAAAATAAAATTTTAAAAAAGCAAGGGAAACAGTCCACAGTCCAATAAAACTTTTGAGATGCTTAAGTATATTGGATAACTCAGAAAGTTTGGGAAAACAACAGTACAGATTGGAGTGGGAAAAGATTTCCTAGACCTGAGGGACTTTAATGGAACCTTGAATGATCTGGATGAATACAGATTTATAGTGACTATATTTTAGATAGCTGGAATATTATTAGCAAAAGTGAAAAACAAAAAAGGAAGCAGGCAGCAAAGTCCACCTGACTGGAACTTGGGGTATCCACAGGCAGTTAATTAGGCCAAAAAACACAAGATTTATATCCTGGAGTCTTGAGACTAAGGGAGGACAGGGACCAGCATTGACTTGAGGTAAGAGGAACTATAACAAAGAAGGTGAAAGGTAGACAGGATGAGGAACCCTGCTGGCAGATGTGCTCTAGATAATTTACATGCCTAATTGCCTTCTGTCTACATAGACAAATTGTGTGTGATCCTACACACACACACTCTCCCATCCCACCCCCTCCCCGCACCAAAAACCCATCACCATGGCCTCCCCTGTTTAAGCCAGAGGTAGAGCTAGGACAGGGCCATCCAAATGCTGGCCTAGGGTAAGGGACCAAAATATGCCTTAGTAAAATATGAAAGATTATTGGGCTGGAGACAGTAAAAAAGAAGCAAATGCAGACCAGGCGCAGTGGCTCACGCATGCAATCACAGCACTTTGGGAGGCCGAGGCGGGTGAATCACCTGAAGTCAGGAGTTTGAGACCAGCCTGACCAACATGGAGAAACCCCATCTCTACTAAAAATACAAAATTACGGCCAGGCGCGGCAGCTCACGCCTGTAATCCTAGCACTCTGGGAGGCTGAGGTGGGTGGATCACCTGAGGTCAGGAGTTCAAGACCAGCCTGGCCATCATGGTGAAACCCCATCTTTAAAAAAGAAAAAAATATAAAAAACTAATAATAAAAAAATACAAAATTAGCTGGATGTGGTGGCACATGCCTGTAATCCCAGCTACTTAGGAGGCTGAGGCAGGAAAATCACTTGAACTCAGGAGGAGGAGGTTGTAGTGAGCCGAGATAGCACTGCTGCAGTCCAGCCTACTGGGCAACAAGAGCAAAACTCTGTCTCAAAAAAAGAAAAAGAAGCAAATGTGGGAAAGCTTTCTGCCCTCCTTCTATTGCCTAAAAGCAAGACATAATTTATTATATATTTTTTTAAAAAGGTACTCTGCCCCCCTTTCTACCAAGGATAACAAAGGTCAACTACCAAAGACAGCTTTAGAGACTGTTGGACTAGAGGTGGCAATACAGGAATCTACGTAAATAAGTTTAAGTATGTCGAGGTGCAGTGGTTCACGCCTGTAAATCCCAGCTTTGGGAGGCCGAAGTGGGCAGATCACAAGATCAAGAGATTGAGATCCTCCTGGCCAACATGATGAAACCCCGTCTCTACTAAAATACAAAAATTAGCTGGGTGTGGTGGTGCGTGCCTGTAACCCCAGCCACTTGGGAGGCTGAGGCATGAGAATCACTTGAACCCAAGAGGCGGAGGTTTGAGTAAGCCAAGATCACACCATTGCACTCCAGCCTGTCAACAGAGAAAGACTCTACCTAAACAAACAAACAAGCAAACAAGCTTAACTAATTAGCTTTTACCTGTCAGTTATTTGCCTTCCCCCAGGCTGGCATCATAGACCTGTAAAGTCCTATTCCTTGTTTTCTCACTTCTCTGAAAGTGTGCTATTTTTATTTTTTATTTTTTGAGATGGATTTTTGCTCTTATTGCTCAGGCTGGAGTGCAGTGGTTCGATCTCTGCTCACTGCAACCTCCGCCTCCCAGGTTCAAGAGATTCTCCTGCCTCAACCTCCTGAGTGCTGAGATTACAGGTGCATGCCACCACACCCAGCCAATCTTTGTATTTTTAGTAGAGATGGGGTTTCACCACATTAGCCAGGCTGATCTAGAACCCAACTTCAAGTGATCCACCCACCTCGGCCTCCAAAGTGCGGGGAATATGGGTGTGAGCCACCACACCAGGCCTATTTCTTTTTCTTTTTTTTTTTTTTTTTTGAGACCGTCTCACTCTGTTGCCCAGGCTGGAGTGCAACAGATTGATGTCAGCTCACTGCCCAACCTCTGCCTCCTGGGTCCAAGTGATTCTCCTGCCTCGCCCTCCTGAGTACCTGGGATTACAGGAATGTACCACCATGCATGCCCAGCTAATTTTTGTATTTTTAGTAGATACGTAGTTTTGCCATGTTAACCAGGGCTGGTCTCAAACTCCTGACCTCAAGTGATCCACCCGCATCAGCCTCCCAAAGTGCTGGGATTACAAGGTATGAGCTACCACGTCCAGTGCAAGCATACTATTAATATTTGTTGCTGTATTAGCCCATTCTCACATTGCTATTAAAAACTATCAGAGCTTGGCCGGGCACGGTGGCTCATGCCTGTAATCCCAGCACTTTGGGAGGCTAAGGCGGGTATATCATGAGGTCAAGAGATTGAGACCATCCTGGTCAACAAGGTGAAACCCCATCTCTACTAAAAATACAAAAATCAGCTGGGCATGGTGGCACGCGCCTGTAGTCCCAGCTACTCGGGAGGCTGAGGCAGGAGAATTGCTTGAACCCAGGAGGCGGAGGTTGTGGTGAGCTGTGCCATGCACTCCAGTCTGGGTAACAACAGCAAATCTCCATCTCAAAAAAAAAAAAACCTATCTGAGCTCACTACTGCACTTGACTAGTCTTAAAAAAAAAAAAATCTGAGACTAGGTAATTTATAAAGAAAAGAGGTTTAATTGACTCACAGTTCCACAGGCTGTACAGGAGGAGTGACTGGGAAGGCCTCAAAAACTTACAATCACAGTGGAAGTCAAAGGGGAAGCAGGCATGTCTTACATGGCCGGAACAAGAAGAGAGTGAAGTGGGAGGTGCTACACACTTTCAAACACCAGATCTCGTGATAATTCCATCAGGAGACAGCACTAGGGGGATGATGCTAAAGCATTAGAAGCCACCTCCGTGATTCAGTCACCTCCCATCAGGACCCACCTCCAACACTCGGGATCACAATTCAACATGAGCTTTGATGCGGACCCAGAGCCAAACCGTATCAGTTTCCCAGGCTGGTCTCAAAATCCTGGCCTCAAGAGATCCTCCCACCTCTGCCTGCCAAGTACTTGACATTATAGGTGTGTGCCACCACAGCTGGTTTAGTGTTTTTTGTTGAAGATGCCATATAAGCAGGAATACAAAGCTATCTCTCTGAGAACTGCTCATGCTCTCTCTGTCTCCCATGTGTTTATAAAATATGTTTAAAAACTTTTCTTCTTTTTGAGACAAGATGTCACTCTGTCACCCAGACTGGAGTGCAGTGGCATGATCACAGCTCACTGTAGCCTCAACCTTCCAGGCTTAAGCGATCCTTCCACCTTGGTCTCCCTAGTAGCTGGAACTATAGGCATGGGCCACCACACCTGACTAATTTGTTGTTTTCGTTTGTTTGCTTTTACCATGTTACCCAGGCTGGCCTCAAACTCCTGAGTTCAAGCAATCGGCCTACCTCAACTTCCTAAGGTGCTGGGATTACAGGTGTGAGCCACTGAGCCCAGCCATACGTTAAAAAACTTAGGTTTATTTTTCTCCTGTTAATATGTCTTTTGTGACAGAGGTCTGTTCCAACTAAGAATCTATGAGGATTTTTATTTTTCCCCTATACTAGCATGACTTGTTTCAAAGAGCTTTTCCCAAACAAGAAAAACTAGGAAAATCTTATCCTCTCTTTTTCTATCTCTTGCTTTCTCTTGGGACATCTAGCAAAAACTTTCTTGTAGCTCCATGAACTGATAGGAAAAGTTATGAACTCAACTGTGGCCCAGGTATAGAGTTACAAGTAAAATACAGAACAGTTGAATTTGAATTTCAGATAAACCAAAAAAAGACAAATGTTTAGTATAAGTGTGTCCCAGATAGTTCATGGACACACTTAGACTAAAAAGTTATTAATTTATTATTTATATCTGAAATTCAATTTAACTGGGTATCTTGTATTTTTTATTTCGTAAACTGGCAACCCTGTCTGGAGTCCCTATACAGTGTGTGAATATGTAAGATATTCGGCAAAGCAATACAGGATCTCTCCTTGTCTGCCCTAAAGCGGAAGGTCATCCAACTGTCTCTGATGCCTGCGGACTGTTCTCTGATGCTGCAGGTATGTCTCCTGTCTTCTCTTTGCTGGAACCCCACTAAGCTATTGAAGAGAACTTACTGTTTCTGGTTTGGGTTTGTTGGTTTATTGAGACATGCCCAGACAATTTTTCATGTTTTTAGTAGAGACAGGTTTTGCCATGTTGCCCAGGCTGGTCTCAAGCTTCTAAGCTCAGGCAATTCACCTGCCTTGGCCTCCCAAAGTGCTAGGAATATAGGTGTGAGCCATTGTTCCCAGCTTGGATTTTTTTTTTCAGACAAGGTCTCATTCTGTTGCTCCAACTGGAGTGCAGTGGCACAATTATGGCTCATTGCAGCCTTGACATCCTGGGCTCAAGTAATCCATCCACTTCAGCCTCCCAAGTAACTACGACTACAGACACAGACCACCACCATGCTCAGCTAGTTTTTAAATTTTTTGTAGAGTTGGAGGCCTTAATATGTTGCCCAGAGAACTCCTGGGCACATTTAATCCTTCCACCTGCATCTTCTAATTGGGATTACAGGCATGAGCCACTGTGCCAGGCCACTTGCAGTTTCTTTCTGGGAATCTTTGCTATTCATTTTTCCCTGACAAGACACACACACACACACACACACACACACACACACACACACACAGTACCATGAATAAGATATAGATATTCTTTTTTTTTTCTTTGAGACTGAGTTTTGCTCTTATTGCCCAGGCTGGAGTTCAATGGCGCGATCATGACTCACTGCAACCTCTGCCTCCTGGGTTAAAGTGATTCTCCCACCTCAGCCACCTGAGTAGCTGAGATTACAGGTGTGTACCACCACACCCAGCTAATTTTTTTATATTATTAGTAGAGAGGGGGTTTCACCATGTTGGCCAGGCTAGTCTCAAACTTCTGACCTCAGGTGATCCACCTGCCTTAGCCTCCCAAAGTGCTGGGATTGTAGGCGTGAGCCACCATGCCCAGCAATAGATATAGATATTCAACACCAAGAGGCCACACTGTAACTATTTGATTTTGCTCTTTTCTTTAGTATACACCAGGGCCTTCCTGACTACGTAAATATTCCAGTATAAATGTTCCCTGTCTCCAGCATTCTTCAAGACCTTTGTAGTCAATATAGCCTTTCTTGGAAGAGCCCTGTCAGGAGCCCCATCCCCACCATTTCCCTCAAGAAATCCCTAACCTCCTCTTAAGAAGAGAACATACCCCCTTTGTCTCTTGTGGGTGGGAACAGGTTGGGAGGACTTACAAACATGAACACCTGAGAGACTGTGCTTCACTTAGACACAGCAGACTCTGGGAGGTGAAGATAAGCCCTAGTGTTAGATGCACTTGGCATACCCAGAAATGTATCTAAAAAGCAAGGCACATTTCTCCAAGGTGAGTAGTTTTTTTCTTAGCTACAGTGTCTAATCACCTATAATGTAAGAATATTCTTCCTGAAAATGTGACAACCCAATGGGTTCATTTTGCTGTCTGCCCAGATAGAGCCAATTTACCAAGACAGAAGAATTGCAATAGAGAAAAAGTTTAATGTACACAAGGTTAGCCATGTTATATGGGAGATGGAGTTATTACTCAAATCAATCTCTCCAAAGATTTGGAGACTAGGGTCTAGTCTCCAAAGATTTGGAGACTAGGGTCTAGTCTCCAAATCTTTTCAAGGATAGTTTGGTGGCAATGGAATGTGTGCTGATTGTGGATGCAATCCTAGGGATGTGGAAAGTGGTCCTCATGTGCTGAGTCTGCTTCTGGGTAGAACCACAGAGTCATTGGTGTTTCCAGGTGGAGCCGTCAATTTATCAGTAGTCAGAAATGCAAAAACCTGAAAAGACATCTCAAAAGGCCAACCTTAGGTTCTATAATAGTGATGTTATTTGCAAGAGTCACTGGGGAAGTGGAAACTCTTGTAACCTCTGGAATAATGGCTGGTAATTGTTTATGTCTACACTTTAGCAGAATTGTGGCTTCTCTCATCCTCCGAGCCTGATGGTCTTTCATTAGCTTTACAAAGGTCGTTTAGTTATGGGGAAGGACTAATATCATTTTTTTTCTTTTTAAAAAATTTTTATTTTTATATATGGGGGGCTATTATCATTTAGACTGCAAATTAATGTCTCCCAAAGTTAGCTTTGCCCAAGCCCAGGAATGCTTAAGCAGTTTGGAGGTTAGCTACGAGATGGGGGTTGGTTAGCTCAGATCTCTCTTTTTTTTTTGTAGATGTGGGGTTTCACCATATTGGCCAAGCTGGTCTCGAACTCTTGACCTCGTGATCCACCTGCCTCAGCCTCCCAAAGTGCTGGGATTACAGGCTTGAGCCACTGCACCTGGCTAGATCAGATCTCTTTTACTGTCATAATTTTCTCACTGTCATAATCTTTGCAAAGGTAGTTTCAAAAATGACATAAATTTGATGAGTTGCAAAACGGTAACTGTGTTGAGAAACAATTAGATTTTTCCCCCCTGTGCCTGGCTTATGTGACCAGAGGTATACATGGCTCTCCTTACCATTCTAGGTAGCAGTGTCAGCTCTAATTATATTCTTATTTTATTGCATTATAAATCTCCCTTCTCAACTGAGCTAGGAAAGAAATTTCCCCCATAATTTAACAGTCTACATAAGGAGGCAGTGAGACCCACCTGATAGGAAAAAATAAAGATATGTACAATAAAAGCCTAAAAGCTATGGAATAAAATGTAGCATCAATTCCTAGACTCAGATCCCATGAACACTTTGGTCCACTTTCTTGGGCTTCTATGAGACCTGTCTGTATCTGTATTAGTCCATTCTCACACTGCTATAAAGAGACACCTGAGACTGGGTAATTTGTTAAAAAAAAGAGGTTCAACTGGTTCACAGTTCTACAGGCTGTACAAAATGTATAGCAGCACCTGCTTCTGGGGAAGCCTCAGAAAGCTTTTACTCATGGTGGAAGGCAAAGTGGGAGCAGGAGAAAGAGAGAAATACACTTTTAAGTAACCAGATCTCATATTCACTCACCATCATGAGAACGGTACCAAAGAGATAGTGCTAAACCATTCATGAGAAATTGCCCCCACAATCACCTCCCACCAGGCCATACTTCCAACACTGGGGATTACAATTTGACATGAGATTTGAGCAAGGATACAGGTCCAAACCACATCAGTATCCTTATAGAAATAGGCACAAAAACGATCTTCATCTAGAAAAGGCATCAACAATTTTTTTTTTTTTTTTTTGCGACAGAACGTTGCTCTGTTGTCCAGGCTGAAGTGAGGTGGTGCAATCTCAGCTCACTGCAACCTCTGCCTCCCAGGTTCAAGTGACTCTCCCACCTCAGCCTCCTGAGCAGCTAGAATTACAGGCTCGTGCCACCATCCCTGGCTAATTTTTGTATTTTTAGTAGAGACAGGGTTTTACCATGTTGGCCAGGTTGGTCTTGAGCTCCTGACCTCAGGTGATCTGCCCACTTCAGCTTCCCAAAGTGCTGGGATTATAGGCGTAATAAACACTTTCTATGAAAGTAAATATTTCAAACTTTGCAGGCCACACAGTTTCCTATAACTTCTCAACTCTAACATTACAATACAAAAGCAGCCATAGACAACATGAAAATAAATGAGAATGCCTGTGTTCCAATTAAATTGTTTTCTTGTTTTTTTTTTGAGACAGAGTCTCTCTCTGTCACCCAGGCCAGGGAGCAGTGGCGCAATCTTGGCTCACTGCAACCTCCTCCTCCTCCTCCTAGGTTCAAGTGATTCTCCTGCCTCAGCCTCCTGAGTAGCTGGGACAACAGGTTCGTGCCACCATGCCCAGATAATTTTTTGTATTTTTAGTAGAGATGGGGTTTCACCATGTAAGCCAGGAGTGGTCTCAATCTGCTGACCCCATGATCCACCCACCTCAGCCTCTCAATGTGCTGGGATTAGAAGTGTGAGTCACTGTACCCAGCCAATAAAAACTTTATTTAACAAAAAACAGTGGCAATGTATTCTCCAACAATAGAAGCCGGGGCTCCTTGAAGAAATGGCTGATTCTAGACATGAGGCAGGAAGTATATAAGATGAGCCACAGCATCTTATAGTGCCAGAAAGTAAAGAAGTCCTTAAAACACAAGAGAATTGGGAGCATGTCAAAGGGACACAGGAGCCAAACTAAAACAGCTCTCAATAGCTGTAAAGAAAGAAAAATCTTTTTTCTACATCATCCTAGGTTCACTAGGTGGGTCCTAGAAATCAAACTGAGAAAAGACAAACAAGAGAAAAACCAGTTTTAATCACTAACCTGCACAGAGGACTTCACAAATAAAAAAATTTGGTTCAAGGAGGCAGCCAGATGATTGAGGCTTGTATATCCCTTTAGACTAAACAAAGGAAAATGGGCTTGGGGATTCCAGGTCAGGAAGGTAGGCTCTGGGAAAGGGAAGGAGGAAAAGTATGGTTAATAGAGGTTGCCCTGTTATGCAAATAACAATCTCTCAGTTGATAAGAGTTGTCTTTCACAGTACTTCTCTTCCTGGTACAGAGTCACATTTACAAATAGAAATTTTCTTTACAAAAGAGAAAATTTATACTTTATTTTTCAACAGTTGGGGGGGAGGAAAGAGCTTTCTCTGCATTTCCTGGTTCTCAATTGTCTTTAACATAAAATAATCCTTAAGCTAAGGTGGCATGTTTTGGGGTGGCATTTCTTGGTATCCTTAATGACCCAAGCTAGAACAATTTGATCAACAAAATAAATAAGTAGTTGCTCATTTAGGAATAGGCAAAGAAAAATAAGTAAGTATTGTTTTCTAAATGGAAGTTTTACTATAATGTGGGTATGGAGAAGGTCAACAGATCAAGGAGACAATTGAAAAGATTGGTTGCTTCTAAGGTAAGAGGGAAAGTCATACCACACAGGGGCCACGCAAATGCTTAATACAGTAGGAGATTCTTCTCTAAAGGTTTAGCTTGCTTAAATTTTCTTGTCCTTTGTTCCCTCTTTACTCTCTGTGTTCCCCTGGCCCTGTTAAACAACCTTCCTGCCAGTCCTTATCTATAGAGCCCGTGGATGGAGCCCACACCTGCTTCCGACTCTGTGAATTACCCCAACCATCGCGATGACTTATCCCTTCCCACCTTCCCACTGGTGTAACTGCATTCCTATACTTTTCAAGTTAGCCAACCAAATTCAGCTTAGATTCTGCAGTCCAATCCCAGCCAATGGAGGCAAGACACAGTAACAGGGACAAGCTGTGTTAAGAGATAATAAAAACTATCCACCCCAAATACACAGAATATACATTCTACTCAGCACCACATCGCACCAACTCTAAAACTGACCACATAACTGGAAGTAAATCACTCCTCAGCAAATGCAAAAGAACGGAAATCATAATAAACAGTCTCTCAGACCATAGTGCAATCAAGTTAGAACTCAGAATTCAGCAACTAACTCAGAACCACACAGCTTCATGGAAACTGAACAACTGGCTCTTGAATGTTGACTGGATAAACAATGAAATGAAGGCAGAAATAAAGATGTTCTTAGAAACCAACAAGAACGAAGACAAAACATACCAGAATCTCTGGGACACATTTAAAGCAGTGTCTAGAGGAAAATATATAGCAATAAGTGCCCACATGAGAAGCAAGGAAAGATCTAAAATCGACATCCAATTGTCAAAATTGAAAGAGCTAGAGTAGCAAGGTCAAAAAAATTCAAAACCTAGCAGAAGACAAGAAATAACTAAGATCAAAGCAGAACTGAAGGAGATAGACATACAAAAAAAAACCCTTCAAAAACTCAATAAATCCAGGAGCTGTTTTTTTTTTAAGATCAACAAAATAGACAAACCACTAGCCAGATTAATAAAAAAGAAAAAGGAGAATAATCATATAGGTGCAATAAAAAATGATAAAGGGGATATCACCACAGATTCCACAGAAATACAAACCACCATCAGAGATTACTACAAACAACTCTATCCACATAAACCAGTAAACCTGGAAGAAATGGATAAATTCCTGGACACTTGCATCCTCCCATGCCTAAACCAGGAAGAAGTAGAAACCCTGAATAGACCAATAACAAGGTCTGAAGTTGGGGCAGCAATTAAGAGCTTACCTACCAAAAAAGCCCAGGTCCAGATGGGTTCACAGCCAAATTCTATCAGACATACAAAGAGGAGCTGGTACCACTCCGTCTGAAAGTATTCCAAACAATCCAAAAAGAGGGAATCCCTCCCAAATCATTTTATGAGACCAACATCATCCTGATACCAAAACCCGGCAGAGACTCAACAAGAAAAGAAAACTTCAGGCCAATACCCATGATGAACATAGATGCAAAAATCATCAATAAAATACTGGCAAATCGATTGCAACAGCAAATCAAAAAGCTTATCCATCACGATCAAGTAGGATTCATACCAGGGATGCAAGGTTGCTTCAACATACACAAGTCTATAAATGTAATTCTCCACATAAACAGAATGAAAGACAGAAACCACATGATTATCTCAACAGATACAGAGAAGGCCTTCAACAAAATTAAACAGCACTTTATGCTAAAAACTCTCAATAAACTAGGTATTGATGGAACATATCTCAAAATAATAAAAGCTATTTATGACAAACCCACAGCCAATATCATACTGAATGGGAAAAAACTGGAAGCATTCCCTTGAAATCTGGCATTAGACAAGGATGCCCTCTCTCACCACTCCTATTCAATACAGTATTGAAAGTTCTAGCAAAAGCAATCAGGCAAGAAAAAGAAACAAAGGGTATTTAATTAGGAAAGGAGGAAGCCAAACAGTCTCTATTTGCAGGCAGCATGATTGTAAATTTAGAAGACCCCATCATCTCAGCGCAAAATCTCCTGAAACTGATAAGCAACTTCAACAAAGTTTCAGGATACAAAATCAATGTGCAAAAATCACAAGCATTCCTATACACCAATAACAGACTTGTTGAGAGCCAAATCAAGAATGAACTGCCATTTACACTTGCTACAAAGAGAATAAAATATATAGGAATACAACTAACAAAGGATGTAAAGGACCTCTTCAAGGAGAACTACAAACCACTGCTCAAGGAAATAAGAGAGGACACAAACAGATGGAGAAACATTCCATGCTCATGGTTAGGAAGAATCAATATCTTGAAAATAGCCATACTGCTGAAGGTAATCTATAGATTTAATGCTATCCCCAACAAGTTACCGATGACCTTCTTCACAGAACTGGAAAAAAACCACCTTGAACTTCATATGGAATCAAAACAGAACCTGCATAGGCAAGTCAATTCTAAGAAAAAGGAACAAATCTGGAGGCATCATGCTGCCTGACTTCAAACTATACTACAAGGCTAGAGTAATCAAAACAGCATGGTACTGGGACCAAAACAGAGATATAGACCAAAGGAACAGAACAGAGGCCTCAGCAATGCCACACATCTACAACCATGTGATCTTTGACAAACCTCACAAAAACAGGCAATGGGGAAAGGATTCCCTGTTTAATAAGTGATGTTGGGAAAACTGGCTAGCCATGTGCAGAAAGCAGAAACTGGACCCCTTCCTGACACCTTACACTAAAATTAACTCCAGATGGACTAAAGGCTTAAACATAAGACCTAACACCATAAAAACCCTAGAAGAAAATCTAGGCAAAACCATTCAGGACATAGGCATAGGCAAGGACTTCATGACTAAAACACCAAAAGCATTGGCAACAAAAGCCAAAATAGGCAAATGGAACCTGATCAAACTCCACAGCTTCTCCACAGCAAAAGAAACAGTCATTAGAGTGAATCGGCAACCAACAGAATGGGAAAAAACTTTGCAATCTACCCACAAAGGGCTAATATCCAGAATCTACAAAGAACTAAAACAGATTTACAAGAAAAAAAACAAACAAGCCCATTCAAAAGTGGGTGAAGGATATGAACAGACACTTTACAAAAGAAAATATACATGAGGCCAACAAACATATGAAAAAATGCTTATCATCACTGGTGATTAGAGAAATGAAAATCAAAACTACATTGAGATACCATCTCATGCCAGTTAGAATGGTGATCATTAAAAAATCTGGAGACGACAGATGCTAGAGAGGATGTGGAGAAATAGGAACACTTTTACACTGTTGTTGGGAGTGCGAATTAGTTCAACCATTGTGGCAGACATTGTGGCAATTCCTCAAGGACCTAGAAATAGAAATTCCATTTGACCCAGCAATCCCATTACTGGGTATATATCCAAAGGTTTATAAATTGTTCTATTATAAGGACACATGCACATGAATGTTCATTGCAGCACTGTTTACAATAGCAAAGACCTGGAACCAACCCAAATGCCCATCAATGATTGACTGCACAGGGAAAATGTGGCACATATCTCCATGGAATATTACGCAGCCATAAAAAACAATGAGTTTGTGTCCTTCGTAGGGACATGTATGAACCTGGAAACCATCATTCTCAGCAAACTGACACAAGAACAGAAAATCAAACACCGCATGTTGTCACTCACAGGCAGGTGTTGAACAATGAGAACACATGGACACAAGGAGGGGAGCATCACACACTGGGGTCTGTAGCAGGGAACTAGGGGAGGGACAGCGGGAGGTGAGGAGTTGGGGAGCGATAACTTGGGGAGAAATGTAAGATATAGGTGATGGGGAGGAAGCCAGCAAACAATATTGCCTTGTATGTACCTATGCAACAATCTTGCATGTTCTTCACATGTACCCTAAAACATAGAATGCAATAAAATATACATTTTTTAAAAAGAAAAAAACAAAAAGATAATAAAAACCTCTGATCTCCTTTGCTCTGTGTGCTCTCTATTCCATCCTCAAGACATACCCTTCTATAGAAGTAAAAATTGCCTTGCTGAGAAAATTTATATTTGAGTACTATTTCTTTTGTGGAACCAAAAAATTTTGCTTCTAACACGAGGGAAGCCCAAGAGTTGGTGAAGAGTAAGGGCAAAATGTGGGTGACCGCCTTTGTTGTATTTTCCATAGGAGAGAGTGAGTGAGGAAAGGTAAATGGGCTTAGGATTGTCTAGTTTAAGTGATTTCAGTGGGTTCTGGGGCATGAGGGTTGTCCCTAGTCATCTGAATGATAAGGGCAGGGAAACAGTAGCCCTGAGTATGAGAGCCCATTGAGATGGTGGGCATGCTGGCTCTGAGTTGGTTGGTTTGCATATGAAAGTTCCACTCACAGGAGAGCTCCTAGGGATTGGCTGTTCCTGGGAAGAGCAGTCTCTTCAAGGTCAGCAAGGCCCCATATCCCTAAAGCTTCTAAAACACATGGTTGGTACAGTCATATTGGATGATAACTCAAAGTATAAAATAAACATCCAACTGGGCATAGTGGTTCACACCCTTCAGAGCAGGAAGGAAAAATCAAGCACATCTTGATTGCCACTAAAAAGTTAGAATTGAGGTATGCTCCCTCTTAGTCTGTTTATGCTGCTATAACAAAATACCATAGAGTAGGTGATTTATAGACAACAGAAATTTAGTCCTGGAGGCTGAGAAGTCCAAATTTAAGGTACTGGCATATTCAGTGTCTAGTGAGGGCCTGCTTTTTGGTTCATAGATGGTATCTTCTGAGACAGCCAAGGAGAAAGGGCTCCCCAGAGAACCTCCAACCAGCCTGTGCACTGGGAAGAATGCACACTGGGATGGAGCCTCAGAAAGTTCACACCATTTGCAGCAGGGAGGAGCCTGGCATCTCAGGTTCCCAGGTGCTTACCTGGGCTTCAAGCTGTGAGACAGGAAACCTGCTAGCAGAACTCTCACTTTGCTGAGAGTCCCTGTTTCCCTTTTTATTTATTTTTCTATCTTTATTATTTTTTTCTTTTTTGGAAAGAAGCTTCCCTAGTCTGATAAGGAAATTCCAGAGTGTCCCTCCCAGTTCTTTGGGACGGAAAGATTGGGGACCACTGGTCTAAGTTTTCAAGCTTACATAGCTAGAATGCTGGTTATAGAAATAGGGAACAATGGCTGGGTGTGGTGGCTCATACCTGTAATCCCAGCACTTTGGGAAGGTGGTTCACCTGCGGTTAGAAGTTCAAGACCAGCCTTAGCAATATGATGAAACCCCGTCTCTATTAAATATACAAAAACTAGCCAGGTGTGGTGGCATGCACCTATAATCCCAGCTACTTGGGAAACAGACAGGAGAATCGCTTGAACCTGGGAGGCAGAGTTTGCAGTGAGCCAAAATTGTGCCGTTGCACTCCAGCCTGGGCAACAAGAGTGAAACTCCATCTCAAAAAAAAAAAAGAAAAGAAAAGAAATAGGGAACAATGATGGAGGGAGAAGCAAATGTATGGGAGAGAAATAGTAACTTTCAGGCCAGGCATAGTGGCTCATGCCTATAATCCTAACACTTTGGGAGGCCGAGGTGGGCAGATCACTTGAGGTCAGGAATTCGAGACCAGCCTGGCCAACATGGTGAAACCCCACCTCTACTAAAAATACAAAAAAATTAGCCAGGTGTGGGGGCAGGCACCTGTAATTCCAGCTACTTAGTAGGCTGAGGCAGGAGAATTGCTTGAACCCAGGAGGTAAAGTTTGCATGCCACTGCACTCCAGCCTGGGTGACAGAGCAAGACTCCATCTCAAAAAATTAAAAATTGGCCAGGTGTAGTGGCTCATGCCTATAATCCTAGCACTTTGGGAGGCTGAGGTGGGTGAATCACCTGAGGTCAGGAGTTCAAGACCAGCCTGGCCATCATGGTGAAACCCCATCATTAAAAATAAATAAATAATTAATTAATTTAAAAAATTAAAAATAAAAAAATAAAAAAAAGAAGAGGCCAGGTTTGCTGGCTCATGCCTGTAATCCCAGCACTTTGGGAGGCTAAGGCAGGCAGATGACAAGGTCGGGAGATCAAGACCGTCCTGGCTAACACAGTGAAACTGTGTCTATACTAAAACTACAAAAAATTAGCTGCACATGGTATCACACACCTGTAGTCCCAGCTACTCGGGAGGCCGAGGCAGGAGAATTGCTTGAATCTGGGAAGCTGAAGTTGCAGTGAGCCAAGATCGCACCACTGCACTCCAGCCTGGGCGACAGAGCGAGACTCCAAAAAAAAAAAAAAGAAAGAAAGTAATAGTAACCTTCATACTCTTCCAAAATATTTCTATAGAAATTTGCATTTTCCCCAGTTAAGAATCTGAGGGTCAGAGAGACAGGGGAACAGAGGACAGACAGAGAGAGACTGTGTTTCTGAGGCTTATTGTTGAAACCTTTTAATTTTCTTTAATTCAAAGCAGCCAGCATGCCAAAGCACCTTATTCTGAGGCACTGTTTTCTGAGCCCAGAGTCATTACTCTGGAAACCAAGACCATCACTGAATCACTCTTAGCCTCAAATTCTTAACTGGGCAAAATACAAATTTCTATAAAAATAAAAACATCTTAGAAGACTACTCTAAAAGTTACTATTTCTCTCTCACACATTTGCTTCTGCCTCCATTGTTCCCAATTTCTATAACATTACCACCGTTTTTCTAGCCACGTAAGCTTAAAACATTAAACCAGCAAGGCATGGTGGTTCACGCCTGTAATCTCAGCACTTTGGGAGGCTGAGGAGGGCGGATCACAAGGTCAGGGGATCGAGACCATCCTGGCCAACATGATGAAAACCCATCTCTATTAAAAAATACGAAAGGCCAGGCACAGTGGCTCACACCTATAATCCCAGCACTTTGGGAGGCCGAGGCGGGAGGATCACTAGGTCAAGAGATCAAGATCATCCTGGTCAACATGATGAAACCTCATCTCTACTAAAAATACAAAACTTAGCTGGGCATGGTGGCACAGCCTGTAGTCCCAGCTACTCGGGAGGCTGAGGTAGGAGAATTGCTTGAACCCAGGAGGCAGAGGTTGCGGTGAGCCGAGATAGTGCCATTGCACTCCAGCCTGGGTAATAAGAGCGAAACTCAGTTTCAAAAAATGAAAATAAATAAGAAAATAAACAATAAGAAAATTAGCTGTGTATAACGGCACATGCCTATAATCCAAGCTACTCGGGAGGCTGAGGCAGGAGAATTGCTTGAACCCAGGAGGTGGCGATTGCGGTAAGCCAAGATTGTGCCATTGCACTCCAGTCTGGGTAACAACAGCGAAACTCCATCTCAAAAAAATAAAATAAATAAATAAATACCTTAGACCAGTGGTCTCCAACTTTTTTGGCACCAGGGGCCAATTTCATGGAAGATACTTTTTCCATGGACAGGGCCGGGGTGGAAGGGATAGTTTTAGAATGAGTCAAGTGCATTACATTTATTGTGTACTTTATTTCTATTATTATACATTGTAATATATAATGAAATAATTATGCAATTCACTGTAATGTAGAATCAGTTGGAGCCCTGAGCTTGTTTTCCTATAACTAGTCAGTCCCATCTGGGGATGATGTGAGACAGTGACAGATCATCAGGCATTAGATTCTCATGAGGAGCATGCAACATAGATCCCTCTCATGCATAGTTCACAATTGTTGGGAGAAGCAGCAAAGAAGAAAGGACTTACCTAGAGCCTACATAAATTGGTCATGAGTAACATATAAACTGAGAACAACAAATCAAGGCAAACTTCTCCATGCCTCACATTCCAGGGCAGGGTGACCTAGGCTCTGTTACCATAAACATTGTGCTGAAGTACGTAAAACCCCTTTGTAGCACTAGGACGCAACCAAACTTGCAGGCGTCTTGTAAGGCCTGAGTTCCACCAGCTCCACTTAGATAAGAGGCTAAAGATAACCACATGTTCTTGTTTTGTGAAACTCCCAACCCACCACTGTTATCTTTAGAATGACACACCAGTTCCAGCTCACTGATTCACTTCCAGCTCACAGATTCACTCCACCATCGTCACCCTCTCCCCACCATCACTCCATCCCTACCCTATACACAAAGTGATTATAACTAATAGATAGTGTGAGAGATCAGCACTCACGGCCTTCACTGCCTCCAGTAATAAGTGATGACCCTCTGGTCCCCCTTTCAGTCTTAGTCTGTCTTTTTCTCAATTCTTTGTCACCGCCAAACTTGGGGTACCGATGGGTGATATGGGGGCTGGCTCCCTACATTCTGTCACCCAATGTGTGGGGCTCCCTACAATAAGGTTCACGCTCCTGTGACAATCTAACGCCGCTACTGATCTGATAGGAAGCAGAGCTCAGGCACTGATGCTCACTCACCCACTACTCACCCCTTGCTGTGTGTCCCAGTTCTTAACAGGCCACAGATCACTACCAGTCCACGGTTCAGGGGTTGGGAACCTAGCCGCCACCTTCCTTGTATCTCGCATATTTCCTTTTCTTCTCTCCTTCTCTCATTAATCCCTTTCTCTATTCGTTTTTTTTTTTGGAGACAAAGTTTCGCTCTTGTTACCCAGGCTGGAGTGCAATGGTGCGATCTTGGCTCACTGCAACCTCCGCCTCCTGGGTTCTGGCAATTCTCCTGTCTCAGCCTCCTGAGTAGCTGGGATTACAGGTACGCGCCACCACGCCCAACTAATTTTTTGTATTTTTAGTAGAGACGGGGTTTCACCATGTTGACCAGGATGGTCTTGATCTCTTGACCTCGTGATCTGCCCACCTCGGCCTCCCAAAGTGCTGGGATTACAAGCATGAGCCACTGCGCCCGGCCCATTACAGGTGTGAGCCAGCACGCCTGGCTAATTTTTTTGTGTTTTTAGTAGAGATGGGGTTTCACCATGTTGGCCAGGCTGGTCTTGAACTCCTGACCTGAGGTGATCTGCCCGCTTCGGCCTCCCAAGGTGCTGGGATTACAGGCATGAGCCACTGCGCCTGGCTCCCTTTCTCTATTCTTAAACCATTATTGCCTCTGACTGGACTATTGTACTTATTTCCTAAAGTATTTCCTCGTTTCCAATCTGCCTCCCCAGGCCCACTGTATAGATTTACCCCACAGACACATGGTTCTGTTCATATCCTTCTCTATATTAGTTATCTATTGCAATGTAACCATTTATTCCAAAGCCTGGCAGCTTACAAACATAAATATTTATTATCTCACACATCTATGTGTTGGGAATCTGTGAGCAGCTAAGCTAGGTTGCTGTAGGTCACCTATGAGACTGTAGTCATGATATTGGCAGACTCAAGTTATCTAGAGGTTCGACTGGGGCTGACAGTTCTGCTTCCTAAGTACCTCACTCACATTCCTGACAGGTTAGTGCTGGTTATTCACAATAGGACTTTTCACATTTACCTCTCCATAGCTCTGTCTGAGTGTCTCATAACATAGAGCTAGCTTCCTCCAGGGTCAATGATCCAACAGAGTGCAACAGAAGAAATGTTTAAAAAAAACATTTTTTAAAGAGATAGGGTCTTTCTAAATTGCCCAGGCTGAACTTGAACTCCTGGGCTTAAGTAATCTTCCCACCTCAATCTCCCACCTAGCTGGGTTTGCAGGCAGCTAAGACTATGCCCAGTTTAAGAATAATCCTTAAATAGAATTATTAAGATTAGAGCACAGATATACATGAGCAAAATGATTATTCATTGTTGCCTTATTTGTAATAGTAAAAGACTACAAATAAGCTAAACATATTTCGAGAGTGGAAGAATTAGGATATTCTTTATATGTTCATACATGAGGATTTCTAAGATATATGGTGAAGTAGAAAACCTGAAGCAGGCCGGGCGCGGTGGCTCAAGCCTGTAATCCCAGCACTTTGGGAGACCGAGGCGGGTGGATCACGAGGTCAACAGATCGAGACCATCTTGGTCAACATGGTGAAACCCCATCTCTACTAAAATTACAAAAAATTAGCTGGGCACGGTGGTGCGTGCCTGTAATCCCAGCTGCTCGGGAGGCTGAGGCAGGAGAATTGCCTGGACTCAGGAGGCCGAGATTGCGGTGAGCCGAGATCGCGCCATTGCACTCCAGCCTGGGTAACAAGAGCAACACTCCGTCTCAAAAAAAAAAAAAAAAAAAAGAAAGAAAACCTGAAGCATAGGCTATGGAACAGTGTGTGTAGTATGCATGTTATCACTGTGTGCCAAAAATTGTGTGTGCATATGTGTATGTTTTTGTATCTGGAATACCAAAAAAATAGCTGCTAATATGATTATGGTTGCCTCCAGGAAAGAGTCCTACGTGGCTGGGGAAAAGTGAAGGGAAAATTATCTTTTACTGTATAATATCTGTACATTATAAATATTCAATAATACATACATAGAAATAACAAATAGTAAATATAACAAATGTATAATTTGTTATTATAATCTTAAATTATGTCCCGTATAAGGTTATTTAAATTATGTCCCTTTTAAGGTTACAAATTTTTCAAAATAATTTTTATTATTTTTATTTTTTATTCTTTTTGAGACAGGGTCTCTCTCGGTCACCCAGGCTGCAGTGCAGTGGTACATTCTCTGTTCTGCCACCCAGCCTCAAGCAATCCTTCCACCTCAGCCTCCTGAGTGGCTGGGACTACAGGCAGGCACCACTACCCTAGGCAAATTTTCTATATTTTTAGTAGAAAAATACTAGATGCCATGTTGCCCAAGCTGGTAAAAGTAATTTTTAAAAATCTAGACCAATTCTACATTCAGAGAAAAAGAAACCAAAGCCAGAGAATAATAATAAAATAAATGACTTATCTATAGGAAATATTTAGACAGTAGGGAAAACTGACAATACAACTTGGACAGCCAACATTGCAATGGTGGGAAACAGACCTGACTTCCATCCCAGTGAGGCTCCCAGGCACCTTTAGTCGTATTACAAGAAAGAAGGCCTTAGGGCAGTGACAGAACTACTTTGGAAAACAAACTGAAAGAATTTCACATGTGAAATTGCATAAACTGAGAGGTGGATGGATTTTAGAGATATAACAGATCAGAAATCACAGTACAGATTAGAGAGCACAAACACCAGATACCTGTGAGTTGTGTTTGGCTTGAATACTGCATACAGTTGTATTTATTTGTTTGTTTGTTTGTTTGTTTTTGAGATGCAGTCTTGCTCTGTCCCCCAGGCTGAGGTGCAGTGGCATGATTTTGGCTCACTGCAACCTCCACCTCCCAGGTTCAAATGATTCTCTTGCCTCAGCCTCCTGAGTGGCTGGGATTCCAGGCATGCACCACCACATCTGGCTAATTTTTATATTTTTAGTAGAGACAGGGTTTTGCCATGATGGCCAGGCTGGTCTCGAACTTCTGAGC
Source organism: Callithrix jacchus (assembly GCF_049354715.1). Classification (NCBI taxonomy): domain Eukaryota; kingdom Metazoa; phylum Chordata; class Mammalia; order Primates; family Cebidae; genus Callithrix; species Callithrix jacchus. The sequence goes on from NC_133502.1 coordinate 121,976,115, forward strand.
TCAGGTGATCCATCCATCTCAGCCTCCCAAGGTGCTGGGATTACAGACATGAGCCACTGTGCCTGGCCTATTGTTTTAATTTTTTTTAGATACACAGCCTCACTATATTGCTCAAACTAGCCTTGAAGGAAATACTGTGTTGAAATTTTGTATAAATTAATTGCCAATATTTTAGGATTAAGAGATATTACACTTAACCAGATTGGCTATCTGGGTTCTTTTGAAATTCTTTTTTTTTAAAGACCTCTATGGTTTAACTCTGGGATCTTTTCAAATTCTGAAAACTCTGGTAGGCGAGGCCTGCCTGCATTGTTCAAACTCTTGCCTCTGTTCCTTCTAGCTTTCCACTGGCAGGCACAGTCTGTATCTAGGACAATCCTTACTTCCTTAGAATGGATAAAGAGCTTCTTAGTTTATAGATAAAACCCGACAGGAGGATTCTGATTGGCTCCATTTGAAACACTTGCTCATCCTTGGACCAACTACTGTGGCCAGACTGGGAATGGTTCTATGACTGGCAGCCCCAGGAGGATCAAAAGGAGTAGGGAAGTCCAAATCTAAGAAACAATGCTAGGCAGACAAAAACAAGAGATGTTTCCTATACAACAATGTACTGATAAAAACCAGGGCTCCAGTTGAGCATGGTAGTGCATGCCTATAATCCCAGCACTTTGGGAGGCCGAGGCAGTAGGATAACTTGAACCCAGGAGTTCAGACAGGCGGGCCAACATGGCAAAACCTCTTCTCTACAAAAAAATTTTAAAAATTAGCTGGGTGTGGTGGCAGTGTACCTGTAGTCCTAGCTACTCAGGAGGTTGAGGTAGAAATATGACCTGAGCCTAGAATGTCTATGCTGCAGTGAGCCATGATCATGCCACTGCACTCCAGTCTGGGTGACAGAGACCCTGTCTCAAACAAACAAAACCCAAAACACAAACAAATGAAAAACAACCAGCATTCCTATGGAAAGACAAATAACCTTATTTTAAAATTGGCAAAGAAAGCCTGGTGCGGTGGCTTATGCCTGTAATCCCAGCACTTTGTGAGGCCGAGGTGGGCAGATCACCTGAGGTCAGAAGTTTGAGACCAGCCTGGCCAACGTGGTGAAACCCTGTCTCTACTAAAAATACAAAAGTTGGCCGGATGTGGTGGCAGCCGCTTGTAATCCCAGCAACTCAGGAGGCTTAAGCAGGAGAATCACTTGAACCTGGGAGATGGAGGTTGCAGTGAGCTAAGACTGCACCACTGCACTCCAGCCTGGGTGACAGAGCAAGACTCCATCTCAAAAAAAAAAAAAATGGCAAAGAACTTGAATAGACATTTCCCCAAAGAAACATGCAATAGTCAATGAGCACATGAAAACGTGCTCAATAACATTAGGGAAATGCAAATCAAAAATCATGAAACACCATTTCACACCCACTAACATGATTATAATATAAAGTTCAGATAAGTGTTGGCAAGGATGTGGAGAATCCTGCTGGGGAGGAGTATAAAATGGAACAACCACTCTGCAAAAGTCTGGCAGTTCCTCAAATGGTTCAAAATAGAGTTGCCATAAATATAGCAATCCCTTGGCATCTGCACAGGGAACTGTTTCTACACCCTTGTGGACTCCAGAATTGGCAGATGCTCGTCTTAGTCAGTTCTATGGAAACTGCCCATAGGAAAATTCCTTTCATCCTCAGGTTCTGCAACCTGGGAACACTGTATTTTTGATATGTGGTTGGTTGAATTGGAGGATGCAGAACCCACAGATATGGAGGGCTGACTATATACTACTGGACAATATGCCCAAGAGAAATGAAAATATATCTGCACAAAGATTTGTAAATGAATGTTCATAGCAGCATTATTCATAGTAACCAAAAGGTAGAAACTTTTTTTTTTTTTTTGAGACAGAGTCTCGCTCTGTCACCCAGGCTGGAGTGCAGTGGGTTCAAGCAATTCTTCTACCTCAGCCTCCCAAGTAGCTGGGATTACAGGCATGCACCACCATGCCCGGCTAATTTTGTATTTTTAGTAGAGAGAGTTGATCAGGCTGGTCTCAAACTCCCGACCTCAGGTGATCCGGCTGCCTCGGCCTTCCAAAGTGCTGGGATTACAGGCATGAACTACCATGCTCGGCCGATCCTGGGACTTTACAGGGTGATTTCTTTCCCATGATTCTTCCCTTACGGTGGAACGCCTGCATGCGCAGTGCCCTCCTTACCCCTGGGAAGTGAGCACAGCTCAGTGTGTAGGAAGTTGTACGCATGCCCATCTGATGCTTTCTTCCCTTTTCTGGTAGAGTTCCCGTAGAAGTTCATACTGCCTGATTTTTGTCTCTTAATGCGTATGCCCTGGTAGTTGCTTCCCCCTATCATCTGCATTCAATGAACACTTTAGTGCAACAGGTGTGGGCCATCAGGAACTGGCCTCTCCCTGGCACCAGCTGCCAATTTATCACTTTTAGAGGCAATGTGATAAAGGCCTAATCATCACCCCACATTCCTCTTGGGTGGGGGAAGAGCCCTCTCCTGCTCTGCTCATGCCTAACTACCTGTTAACAACCTTGCAAATATTAAGCCAACCACCGAAAGACCATAAAATTCCATTTACATTAAATGTCCAGATTAGTTAAATCTAGAGAGACAGAAAGTAGTTTCTTGGTTGGCTAGGGCTGGAGGAGTTGGGAAGAAACTCCAAACAAGTTTCTTCTTTGGAGTGGTAAAAATGCTCTCAAATAGTGGTGATGGTTACCCAAGTCTGTGACTATACTAAAAATCATTGAACACAAATGGGTTAATTATATGGCATGTGATTACAGGGTAATAAATTTCCGGGGCTGCTTCTGCATGTCCTGCCATGTCCTTTTGGGCCTCTGAGAAATGGAGAGAGCTCCATCTGAAGCCAGACTGACTTGAGTTACGATCCTGCTTCTCTTTTCCTCGCAGGTAACTGCTTCCTCAACAGCAACACGGGGTGATGCTCCTTACCTGGAAAGGTTGTTGTAATTTCTAAAAACATACATCAGGGTTAATCATGTGTAGTGTGTGATACACGACGCTCTGAAACACTACACACACACACACACACACACACGCACGCACGCAGACGAATATGGGGCCTGGTCGTGTCCCTGGTCCCGGCCCTCGCCCTCCTTGTTTCTTAGGCTCTAGAGCAAGCAGGCAGCAGAGCAGCCCTTGAACCCTGGAGTCAAGAAAAAGCCCCGCACCCCTTGGTCCGAGAGCAGCAAGGAGCGGGGCCTAAGCGCCCGGAGAGGCCGCCCTACCAGGCAGAGGGAGTTGCTACGTAACAGCGGGGACCAGAAACCCAGCCCCACCCGCTGCGGTGAACCAAGAGTCGCAACGGTTCCCGCACTGCCCGGGTGGAAGAACAATGCAGCGCCCAGCCCGCAGAGCCTTGCGGTGCCGCGCCCTGGGGCGGACCTGCCTGTGGCCTGCCGGGAAATGTAGTGTCTGAAGCCCCGCCCGCGCCGCCCCGCCAGTCGCCGGCCGGGCGCCCAGTGCAACTACAAGTTCCATCACGCTCCGCGAGGCCTTGATCGCCAGGCTTTTGCAGGGAAGGGAGTGGGAAGAACATGGCTGAAGGCAGTCAGGGTGGCCCAGCGTGTAACCTGGTGGGTGGCCGGCAGGACCCAGTTTCCGGCACTGACGGCTGCAACTTTCCAGAGTATGAGCTTCCCGAGCTAAGTACGCGCGCTTTCCATGTGGGTGCCTTTGGGGAGCTGTGGCGGGGCCGTCTGCGTGGTGCCGGGGACTTGTCGCTAAAGGAGCCGCCGGCATCCGTGCTGCCAGCGAGTCAGGGGAGCGCTGACGCCGACCGGGAGGATGCCGCGGTGGCCCGGGATCTGAACTGCAGTTTGGAGGCGGCGGCTGAGCTG